>NC_090312.1:62371519-63597456 GCF_039906515.1 Pseudorca crassidens | reverse complement strand
GAGGCATGGACATATATACACTACCAAACGTAAAATAGATAGCTAGTGGGAAGCAGCCGCATAGCACAGGGAGATCAACTCAGTGCTTTGTGACCACCTAGAGGGGTGGGATAGGGAGGGTGGGAGGGAGGGAGTCGCAAGAGGGAAGAGATATGGGAACATATGTATATGTATAACTGATTCACTTTGTTATAAAGCAGAAACTAATGCATCATTGTAAAGCAATTATATTCCAATAAAGATGTAAAAAAAAATGAAAGATTTACATTTGGTGATCTTTTGTTATTACATGTATCTCATATTCTACCTTGAAAATATTTTCTTCATTAAGTCTTTAACTAAGTATGTGTGTTACCAGGTCTGTTTGGGGAAACTCACTTTCACTGAGTCCTTTGTAATTTTGAAGATTTTATTTCAAAGTTTCAGTCAAGAAAGATTATTATTCCTCCCAAGGAATGACTTACCAAGTAAGCAACAAGGAAGCTGTGCTCCTGGACTGGGAGCGGTATTTGGTCACTGGCATTGTTTAGAATTGCTGGTGCATGATGATAATAAAAAACAAACTGGATTTTGGTCAATTTCATTATTGTTCTTAGGTTCTCTGCAAACAATGCCCTTGCTTACTGCTCATGTCTAGGGTGGAAAACTTCCACTCCACCTCCCACCACTTTGGTATGCTACTGAGCTCAAGTTCTTCTTTCTGGAGTTGAAGACTGACTAAAATGGTATTAGAGAAGGAGAATTTTATGATCTAAACTGGGTGTCCACAAACTACGGCATGCAGGCCAAATCTGACCTTATGCCTATTTTTATAAGTTTAGTTTATTACTTTTATTTAATGTATTCTCTTTGAGTACTTTTGTCCTACAACCATAGGGTTGAGTAGTTGGATAAAGACTATATACCCTCAAAGCCTAAAATATTTACTATCAGGCCCTTTACAAAAAATGTTCCCTGACCCTTGATCAAGAATCAAAGCATTACTTGCTTTGTGGACATGTAAGCAAGACAGTTATTTCACATCCATATTATAGGCCAGTAATTTAACAAGTGTCTTTGTTAAATGTTTACCATTGACCAACATTATATTTACCTTTTAATTTTTCTCTGTTTTGTAGCTCCTGCTATGTGGATATTTGTTAGCAATGACTGATGTGGAAACTACATATGCAGATTTTATTGCTTCAGGAAGAACGGGTAGAAGAAATGCAATACATGATATCCTGGTTTCCTCTGCAAGTGGTAACAGCAATGAATTAGCCTTGAAATTAGCAGGTCTTGATATCAACAAGACAGGTGAGTCGTTTGACATCCATCTCTATGAACATGGAATGATTTGCAGCACTTCGCTAAGTAGGATTAAGTCATGAAAAAACACCTTTGAAAGTAACGTAATAGAAAGTTATAAACAGTCTAAGGCAAGATAAAAGGCAGGTACTAATCTCTTAATCACTCCCACTCTGTTTTCAATGACTGCACCTTACAGGGTTTCCCACTCAAATGCAGAATCCTTAATCTGATTTTACTAATGCAATCAATAAAACACATGAGTTTTTTTTTTTTATTTAATCCTAATCTCTATAAAAGCTCTGAAATATCTTATGTAGAACATTTAACAAAGTTGGAGCTCCTACCTTTGACAGTTTGGCCACCTGTAACACTTAATAGCATTAGATATTTAACAAGATTCACAGATAAGTCTGACAGATCTCGATTCCAAGAACCATTTCAAAATAAAAGGGTCTCCAGGACCATTTTTCTTGAGAATGGAAGTAAAATAGTCTATTACATAAATAAGTCTTAGGTAAGAAGTTTTCCTTTCATGATAGACTGAGTTTGAAAAATTTGTCTTACTATTGGGCCTCGAACTCCTACCCACCAAATCTATCTTTACCAATGAAAAAGTAAAATAAGTTTGACATGTCAGAGTACAAAGTGCTGAAACCCCTGATGGCTCTTCCATCCATAGCTTTTGCAAATATCAAAGCTGAATGTATTTCCCTGAAAAACACTTGTGCAAAAAATAATCTTTAAAAGTAAAAAGGAGTTCACAATTAAGGAAACACAGTGTTATATATGTGAAAAACACTGGTCAGTTTCTGACTCTTGGTAACAGCTTGATATTCTTTGCTATTAGAATTTTCATGGCAAAGCCTTCCAGTTATTGGAAAACTGAGTCAGAGTATATATATATATATATATATATATGAAATATGAAATATATATGAAATAGCTCAGCAACATTACCTTAAAATACCTACTGACAGAACTTTATTCAATGACTACAGGTCAGCAGGTCATAGATTGGTCTTTTAAAACTCAGGTTGAAAATAAAGCTTTAATAATCACTTCCATGGAGTATATAGACTGATGTATATTTTAGATTTTGTTGTTTCTCTGTTACTACCAGGAGTTAATTTTCAAAATAGCTCTGAGAAAGGCTATAGGGAATTATTCCAATTTGGTGGCATGAAGTAAGTAAATATAATTTTTCTGCAATATTTGAGAATTTACTAATCTTTTTCATAAAATTTGTGTTTTATATGAATACTCTATTTTAAATAATCTGCATTAATTTTAGCCACTCTTACTATGAGGACATTTTTATTCATAGTGTAGTTTAATTTCTTCTTTTTTTGTTTTCACTGAAATTAAGACCCATTAACCTCAAGACCTTTCTTATACAAGAGACTATAGTCTCTTAACATAGTCTATTAGACTATGTTAAAATTTAAATAGGTTGACATTTTATATTAATAATTTTATATTTGATATTAATATGTTATAATTAAATAATTTAAAATAATTCAAATATCTTTATGCTTCCAGATATATTCTTTTTCAAATATTTCTACATGTTAATTGCAATTCTGTAGACCCTGAAAGAATTTTCTGTTTCTCTTCAAATCACAAAATCCAGAATAAGGCAAAGTATAAACAGCACTGACTTTATTTATTATTCTAAGTACCAAGAACTAAAAGTAATAACTGTACAATCAAAAGTCCAAAACATAAAAAATAAAGACAACTGTACAATGGCAAATTAAATATCACTAGCTGAGAATAGCACGGGACTTCCTTTGTAATTCCTGAGTATTTCAGCTTCTATTTAAGTTTATGCTCAACAATATTGTTGTCCTATGTTTATCTTGACTTGTTAACAAGCATCTATTTAGCCACAGCTCTGTGTTTGCAGCATTATTCTGAGCCCTGAGGAGTATCCCTGGATACCTAGAAAGTCCCAAGCCCCATGGGAGTTAAGATCCTCATCTTGTATTTATGCAGTCACTTTCATCCTTAATATTCTACTGTCTTGCATCTGCCCTAATATGACTTCATTCCTTTGGTTGACAGAGCTTCTCCTATTTATCGAGTTCTCATTTCATGCTAATCTACACATCTCAGATTCAGGCCATCTGCATAACTTGGGGGCTTGTTCATTTCTCTAATAGTGAAGATAGTACATGAAAATTCTATATAATGCATCATGATATTCTTGGAACACCTTTAGAACAGAATATGATTTTTATGTGGAAAAACTGCTTTTAATTTCCCTAAAGTATGGTGCATGGTGAGGTGTCTTGTGTGTACTTGTTAAGCGTAAAGGAGTAATTACCTTCAAAATTTCCATCTAAATAATGGACAGTCTACTTACTTCAATTAATTTGAATTATGGTAATAAACTCTTAGCAAAAATTAATATAATACGCATTATTGCACACCCAAATATTTTGTCCACTAAGCCATATTGGTCGCTTAGTAACAAGCTAACACATGCAAATATTTGAATCTTTGAATCAAGAATTGCCTGCAGCTTGCACCCAGGTAAAGTGACCTAATATGGAGAGAAAGCATTGTTTAATTTTAGTGTTGCTATGGCTGAGATTGTTGCTAAGGGTACAGTTATGAAAGTGGTTTTATTGGATTTGTACATATGTTCTGTAAGGGCAGGCCAGAGGCCATCATAACTATTTGACAAGGGACTAACCAGCTGACATAATGTCCTTCCACTGTTGCTTTTAATTTAAATTAATTAAACCTATGAGAAGTCAGCTAGGTTATCATCAAGTGTTCAGAATAACGTAAAATGTAATTTTAAAATATTTCTTAATATAAGATAGTCAGGCATCAAAAGGTAAACTTGTTCCCTACGTCTGATTTCTGCAACCTATGAAACTACAAGTGCCATGCCATGACCTGGCCATGAGATTTCCCAGCTATTTATCAGAAGCCTAGAGCATCACTAACCATTCTAAAAATGCAGTTATTATTTTGTTTTTGAGCCATGCTCTTCCAGAACCAGAATTAGGCCTTGAAACACTTAAGCTGTTTTCTTGTTGGGGAATTGATTACCAAGAAAATATACTTGTCTCTATGAGAATTTCAGACTTGAGTATTTCTGAAATTTCCAATATGATATACTGAGAGTCAGTAAATATAAGCAATCATTTTTATTTTGCCTTTATCCTTTCTTATGTCTCTAACAGAAGGTGAAGAAGATGCACAGCGAAATTCAACAGAACAAAGTGGGGAAGCCCAGGGAGAAGCAGCAAAATCTGAAAGTTAACACCCCACTTTGATCTTCATCAACACCTGACAATGTCTCAAATCTCCAGGCCTGGCTGGAATGCATTTATTTCCAAGAGTGAAAAGGGGAAAAAGAAAATGGCTGTGCTGCATTGCAGGAACCTGCTTGTTATGTTAAAAATGGGGGCAGAGGCTGTGGCTGCAGACAGACTTTTCTCTACCTCTGGCATCAGCAATGGTTGAAATCATGTGGCTTGTGTTTGGATGTCATTTTTGTACGGATCCTTTCACTTGACCATATGATTAAATGCTTGTAGAGAGTAGCACCGACCTAGGTGATGATTCTTCCTGTAGCATCTGGCCCCTCACAATGTCAGAGGATTTAATTGTGTCTAATCGCAAAGGGTTGGTTGAACCCCAGAGTTTAAATATCTCTGGCCCAAGTATTCACCCAGTAAAAGAACCATCCAGAAAGCACTGTTTTTAGCATTATGTATCTGTGTGTTCCTGCTGTGTTATTTACACTGTTTTGTATTATACAATATAGATGCTCAGCACTGCCCCCTTCTTTGATTGCTTATGAAAAACAAAAATGATGTACGTTACTGTGAATTTTTATACTACTCATTTTTAAAAGGGCTGCCTAAAAATTCTGCTCCATCGTGTGGTGGTGTGCACAGGATAGAACCCACATTTTTTTTTTTTTTTTTTTCTTTTGCGGTACGCGGGCCTCCCACCGCTGTGGCCTCTCCCGTTGCGGAGCACAGGCTCTGGACGCGCAGGCTCAGCGGCCATGGCTCACGGGCCCAGCCGCTCCGCGGCATGTGGGATCTTCGCGGAGTACCAGGGCACGAACCCGTGTCCCCTGCACCCGCAGGCCAACTCCCAACCACTGCGCCACCAGGGAAGCCCTGAGAGCACACGTTTTTTAAAACCTAATCTTTCCCCTTAATGCACAGCTGATGAATTAAGTCTAACAGATTCATCAAAACTCCTTTGCTTATTATACAGGCATTTGAAAATATCCATTAATGTGAATATTACCTGAATTCAGTCTGTTTGGTGTCTACACAGACCAGAATTCAAACTGCAAATTTTGTCTTATTCCCAAGTGGAGAACTTTTTCCAACGTATATTTTTATTTCCAATTATGAGGATTTCTGAGAATTGGGGAGGTGGGAAAGAAAGAGAATACAAGATAATACTAAGCATGGGACATATTTTCTTCTATGGAATCAAATTTATCACAGTGCTGTATGATACTATTAAAATTTGGAGGACAGCTTATCTCCACGGAGCAGCAAAAGATGTAGAAAATGATCTTGCAATCATGTGGACACCAATCACAAAAGTAAAGCCCTTGTGTTGTGTTTTTCATGTCTTTTTTCAGCCCTATCAGATCCAAATGTTATTATGCACTTTCTAATGTTTGTAAACTTTTACTAATAATTAGTGTGAATTCCATTCTGATACAATAATAATCATCATTAGAAGCTGACAAAATCTTCATTAATACTGTTAGTGACCTCTGCTGTGTTTTGACATCGTGGTTCTTATATGGAAAGTTTCTATGAACTGTGTAATCTCACTGGTCAGTATTATGAAATCATTTCTCAGTGGTAATATATAAGGCACCAGTAATATGCCAATGGCTCATGAATTACTGGACAAATGGCAGGCAACAGGAAGACCCTTTGCAATAAAGACCCCACTTAACGGTCCTTGAGGTCTTAGATACAATCCCATGTGAAGTAGGTTAAGCAGCATTTCAACAGATAATCTATATGGACATACCAGGAACACAGCCCTCCTTTGTAGTTACATAAAGGATGAAAGGTAAGTCTGCCCTCATCTCCCTTTACAGTACTTTTTGAATGAGTGGAATAAGGGCATGGGTATCACATGGTCCTCAATCACATATTACTAGAAAAAAATGTTAACAGTGTGAGTCATTGAGACAATAGGAAAGATTAAATTTTAGAGTACTTCCTTCTGCTTAACCCAGTAGGATCCAAAATGTCCAGTTAACGTTCAAACAAATCCACCTATTAATAGACTCACAAGTGGGAAAAGAGGTTCCTGGGGCTATGTTAGACAATTTCTGCTAGTCTATTTAGCACATCCAACCCATACAATCACTTTTTAATATCCTTATTTATTATCCTCATAGCTTTCTTGTGATTCTAGGTAAAGTTCTCTTCATCCTTAAAATTGTGGAATTCCAAACTGATTTCATGTGATTTTGTAAAGTTTAGGACTAGTGCTGAGTATATGTGGAGTATTTATATTCCTGTGTGATATACTATTATTAATGCATGTGGTATCATGCCTGTCTTTGAATATATAATAGTTGCTAAATTGTGAAGTCATATGGAGCTTTTGAATTATTTTTGACCTCTTACTGCTACTTTGTCTGCTATATTCAAATCCAGAGGTTTTCCCAAGCCAGAAAATAAAAATTAGCTTTCCAAAACATTCGCATCCTACAAATGTTGCTCAGCAAAAGTTCATAGTATCTTCCAAATTTTATCATAATATCTTTTACTTGCAAGTCAGTAACATACAAGGAATTGAATTTTTAAGGAGAGAAGGAAAGAGTAGAAAACTAAGACACTGATTTGATAATACACATTGAATTCCTGTTAACCAACTGACTTTATGCTATTCACTTCACAGCACATATTATCCCATTTAATCCTCAAACAGTTCAATTAAAGATGTAGCGTTATTCCATTTCATAAATAAGGCAATTAAGGCTCAATAAAGTATAACTTTTACAAGCTTGAAAAGCTAATAAATGATGAATAAAATTTGAAACTCTTTATCTGTCTCCAGGGAGCTTTCTACTGCACGCGCCCTAAAGTTGAAGCCAGTTACAGAGCATGTTTATCTGGAAGGGAACTTTTAGAGATGGACTGAATCAGCCTCCATATTTTAGAGGAGGAAACTGGGTCCCAGAAAGGGCAATTGTTTTTCTCAAGGTTACCTAGATGAGCAATGACACATATGTGAGTAGCACTTTTATCTAAAAAATAATAGTAATAAATTTAATGTCAACTTATTTTTTCGTGTTATACTTCCCAGAAGACATTTTTTTCTGACATGGAGTCTGTAAACTTAGCATGGTTCAGACTTTTTATGTTCCATGCTACTCATTTTGTTTAATTAACTAGAAATTGAAATTTTCCGTTTTTCAACTTATTTGCAACAAGTGTAAACTTTTCAAATTTACCTTTTATCAATTGTAAGTGTCCTATGCTGACATATTGATATCATAAATTCATAGAAATGTTTTTCCAACAGATAATAGACAGGCAGCCTCCAATTTTTAGGCAATATCCCCAGAGCTGTGTACTGTAAATGCCCAACACTTGAGTCTTACTCAGGCACAGTGGAAATACACCATTTTAGAAGATGACTGATAATGTCTGTTTCTCTTCAGAGAAGCATTAAGGGGTAAAGAAATGTAACTGTGGGCAATAGAGTTTCTGAGTGAAACCAGTAGTAATAGGGTGAAAATGTATAGTCATCAAGTGAAAACAGGAACGGATCTATGTTTATGATGTCTTTATAGGGCCTAAATTGTTCTTTAATTGCAAGTGGCAGTCTCTGAAGTCATTTGTGAGCTTGTATGACTTTTGTATTTAGCAATGTTGCATGCTCACATAATTGATATTAAAAGTAATACATTTTTCTGAAATGTACACAGTCTATTAAGAGTATTTATTGAACATACACTATGTACTTGATGCTTGGGAAAGTGTTGCAGGTAATAAAGGAGAAAGCCAAAGCTCAGCCACCCTGTGGTGGACATACCCAGCATTCCAGCCTCATTTTTCCTGGCCTCTACTCCAAAACTTTTCACCTCTGTTCCACCCTGGTAGCCCACTTCCTGGACTTTATCACCTACTAGAGCCATCCCACCTCTCAAATATTAAACTCCAATATCACTCCTGTCTTCTTACCTGCTCACCTGTAGGACAGTGATTTTCAGTCAGAAGAAAGATAGGTGTTTATCAGTACCCCCTGAAAGTTTTTACAATGCTCCCTCCTCCCCCTGCACACACAGAGAGATGAGCACTCTCTTCCCCTTGGAAACATTCCCTGGGATACTTTCATATCTTTTTTTTTTTTTCCTCCTACCCTCACCTCCACAACCTGAGAACCACTTATCTAGAAGAAGTACAAGGCTTCCTGATGCACCCAACCTGTTCACTGAAAAACTAAAATGAATCAACAAAAAGGAGTGCTCACAGACACACAGGGTTTTACTATATTAAGGATAACATCTTAGAATAGAGGAGCAAACAGTTTAACTTTTTTTTATCTTAGTGTGTTGCTCTCTTTTCAAAATGTTACTGTTACCACATACAGGCAGTAAAGACCAAGCAGAGACCAAGGCAGGGCTCAGGAGAAAACAAGCATCAAATAGCACTCAGCCTGGATCCAGGGAAGGACTTAAGCCAAAGAGGCAAAAAAGGATGTAGATCTTTAAGTTCTTCTTACTCAGGTCATGAGAATAAAACACTACATAGGGATTTGGGACAAAATAGTAGCAAACAGTGCGACCAGTTTGCATTAGCCTCTCGTGTCTCTTCTTGTAAATGTTTTGCATGTGTCTAGTCCAGGATATAGGGATTTGGGGTCCCGGCCATCTCTCATTGTAAAGTCAAAAGTAAAAACCCACCTGACTATCACCCATTATCTTTCTAATTTGCACCACATTTACTTTCTGACCATATCAAGATGGCTATTTTCTCAGCAGCTCTCTTCTCAGTCTGGAATCCCTGTTAATCCTTCTCTTCAGTGCTTTCAATTTCCTTGCCTTCTTGTCTTTCTCACACTCCTGTCCGATCAAAATCAACCAAACCATCTCTCTTTGCTTGTCCTCTGGATGACTGCAAAAAGTGTATAACAATGTTTATTCATTGTTTACAACCTCAGTTTAGACATAAGTGCTGCACAGCTACTTTTTTCATGTCCCTGGGGACAGAGGAAGTTTTCCTCTTCCTGTCTAAGATTATTCCTTCATCTGAGGTTTTTAAACCATTTTCTTTCTGACCTTAACAGGAGGTCTGTTAATTATCCTTTCCTTTTCACTGACTTTACCCTTTTCTGCAAATGTGTTCAAGTTCTCAAGTTCCCCTCTTTCCTTCACTACTTGTTTCCCAAGGTAACAATCTATGCTCCCTGTTTTCATGCTTCTCCTTCTTTCTTTTCTTTCTTTTTTTTTTTTTTTTGTGGTACGCGGGCCTCTCACTCTTGTGGCCTCTCCTGTTGCGGAGCACAGGCTCCGGACGCGCAGGCTCAGCGGCCATGGCTCACGGGCCTAGCCGCTCCGCGGCATGTGGTATCTTCCCGGACCGGGGCACGAACCCGTGTCCCCTGCATTGGCAGGCGGACTCTCCACCACTGCACCACCAGGGAAGCCCTGCTTCTCCTTATTTCTTGTCCTTTTGCAATTTGACTTCCAGCTAATTTTTTTTCATTACCAATGACATCTTTAGTAGCTCCTGGGTTCTCAGTAATTGTCACTGAAGCCCTGGCCAATGTGGAAATTAAAAAGTGACGATGTTACAGAGATCTCAAGCTTCACCTAAAATCAAAGTTAATGATTTTATAATTTTGATTGATATTAGTGTGGCACAGTATAGTTGCATAATAAAAGCCTTCTTAAAGATGGAATCTACATATCCCAAGAAAAAGACTGTTTTCTCCTCCAGGTTCAAATCTTCCATTACGTATGTATGTGTCCTTTCTCTCTGACCACATTCTCCCCATAATGTTCCTTTGCTACATTCCCAGATCCTACAGTGCTCACTTCTTCATAGGAGTGGTGGTTACATGTATAGGCACTAACCTAAGGCCCATACATCCAGAGATGGGCAAGATTATCTTGTGATGTTTTAGAGTTCTCTGTTTCATTATACCCTGGGATGACTGTCAGTGATATTACCAGTTCCTCGAAACAGCAGCCACATACAAGCAAAAACACTTAACACCTTTGTACCCAGTCCCACTCTAATTCTCTGAATTAGACCTAGATAAATATATCGATCCAAGTGATGAAATATAATGGATAGTTTATATATCTTTTATTAGCCTACCCTATGTATGGCATTTAATCTTACCGTAGATTTTTTTTTTTTTTGAGATGTTTCGTTTGCCTTCATGTTTTTACCCAGGTGTTTTAAATTTAGTTAGTTATCTTTTGTCCTTTTCTCTCTGGCAACTCCTCACTCTGCTTGACTAGTTCTTCCTTCTCTACGTCCCCACTACCTCCCTGGAATTCCATCCTTTTTCCTCTTCTCCAATCCCACTCTTCACTACTCTTCCACTCCAGCACCATCAATCACCATATTTACCATGATGAATCCCATATCCTGGGCCTCGGTAGGCCGAGGGGTTTTCCTAATCACCTGACCTATTGGATAGCTCAACATGGATTTCCCAAAAGCATCTTAAAATTCAACATTCAGATGCTAAATCCAGTATATGAGACCATTCCCACACCTGCTTTCCTTCATATGCTACAGATCTCATATAATGGTAGTACTGGTTCCTCAGCAACCTTAAATCAAAATTCTCAGATTTCTCTTAACTCTTCTTCCTCCAATTTTTTAAATTCCATCAATTCTAATTTTAACTACTTCTTGAAACTTCCCATTTCTTTTTGTCTACACTCAGCCCTTTAAATCATCTCTTATAGGGGCTTCCCTGGTGGCACACTGGTTGAGAGTCCGCCTGACGATGTAGGGGACACGGGTTCGTGCCCCGGTCCGGGAGGACCCCACATGCTGCAGAGTGGCTGGGCCCGTGAGCCATGGCCGCTGAGCTTGCGCATCCGGAGCCTGTGCTCCGTAACGGGAGAGGCCACAGCAGTGAGGGGCCCGCGTACCACAAAAAAAAAAAAAAATTATCTCTAATATAATGTCTGAGCAATGGCCTACCTTGTCTGACACCCTTTCTATCCATCTTGCAATCAGAAGTATCTTTGTAACACATAAGTCTGATGGCTTCACTCCTCTAATTTAAAAAATCCTTAAATTTAGCCAGACAACACTTCTTGGTATAAGTGCCATATTTTATTTTTATATAACTCCTTGCTCTGTGTAGCTGTTTTCCTGTTCCTAAGATGTCCTTCCTCATGCTTGTTGGCAAATTCTCATTGATCCTTTCAGACTATGCCTCACTTCACCCTTTTTTATAGAGCCTTTTGGACTTGCATCCCTATTCCCAAACCCCATCCTAGGAAATTAACTGTTCTATGTACTTTGCTCCCCTAACACTTGGTCTGCAAACATATCTCACTAGACCATAGCAATTTGTTTTCATGTGTATTTCTCCAACTAGAATATGAGTTCCTTGAGGGCAGCAGCCCTCCTTTATTTATCTTTGTAACCTTGTTGTCTATTAGATACTCAACAAATATTAATAAATAAATGTCTGCCCCCTGAAGCTCACAATATAGTTGAGAGGTTTACACACAGATCTATTAGGGGAAAATGCAATTCAAAGATAAAGTTAATGTTTGAACATAGTAAAAGCTACATAATATTGCATTACAGAAGATAAACACTTGATTTCTATCACTTTTTTTCCTAGTGTGTGCAATAAACTATTTTTAAATTTGATTCTCAAACTCTACGCTGCACATTTACACACATACACATGAAGATTTGATACGACTTAACGGAGATGAGCTGTTTAATAGTACAATATAGAAATAAATGAGCAAGTCAGAGTATGTCATTTAGTTAAGAAGTGACCTTGGTAAAGGTATTTGTTGGCATTCTGTAGTATGAATTCCCTTCAGTTTGCTGGAATTTTTATTAGCCAAAAAAGGAGGTTGTATCCTAATCTCTTGGCCTAAGTAACACATTAGCCAGAGAGGAAGATCTCTGGGGAGATGTTTGTGGGCCTTGAACAAGGGTACACTGGAGTTTCTAAGAATATGCTTTACAGAAATGAACTCTAATATACAGTAATAGCCTAAAGAAATGGGAGTTCTGATAAGAATATGATGAACTTCAACAGAAGGACTTCATAGAAAAAAATGGGGAAATAAAAGAAACATGCTTTTATATACTCAAAGAAAGCACATTGATATATGCTTTCTTTGAGTATATAAAAACATGTTTCTTGCTGATATATATATATGTATATATATATATATATGACCTTAAATTCTTTTTCCTGAATATTGTATCAATTGAAGAAAACAGAAAAATAGTAGTAATCAAATTAACACTGGAAACCTAACAGGACTAAAGAAGTATTATGTACTTTTTTGACTCTGAAACCAAGAAATAAGAATGGCCAAGGTAATGGTGTAGGTAATTTTTAACAGAACACGTGTTTGCACTTTGGCTGCCATGATTCATTTTACACATTTCACTTGAGTAGGATGGTGTGACTATTATGACTGTCCCGTTAAATTTCTAAGTTTTCTTTTACCCCACATGCTTTTTTAAATCCATAAAACAATACATAACTGTGAATTTTAAGAGCAAAAAGTTATGTAAAAATAGCTATAGCTAGGGAGTGACAACTTAAACAGAACCTGCTTTCCCAGATGGTCTTAAATAAAATTCGGTAAGTCATCACATTTATTTAGGAAATATTTAATGAGCTTTTAGTAAGTTTAAGTCTCTGTGTTAGGTGCAGTAAGGAGTAAAATTTTTTAAAAAGACCACAAAATCTTTGACCAATAGAAACTGAAATATATGATGGTGCCCATAGTTTTTCTATCAGTATTCCCAGCCTTCCTCATCACCACTCCATTCCTTGTTATAAGGAACTTTTCTTCTATTCCACTATGTAATGAGAATTTATTTTTTGCTCAGCTGACTCCCAGGCCTTTGTAACACAAAAGTGGGAGAATAGATCTAGACACAGGTTAGAGTGATAAGAGGAAAAAGGAGAATTTTTTCATGAAGAAACAGGACCACAATTGTTCTTTGTTGAGGGGTAAAACAGTTAACGATTGAAGCAGACAAAAAAATTATCAAGCTAGCATTTTTAAGTCAGTTTGTATAATAAAGAGCTAAGAATTAGAAAGAGGATTAGAAAAAGCTATGATACTGAGTTTCCAAAAGCAAGTTTTTGGGGTTTGACAAGCAAGAGGCTTCAGTGAAGAAACAGAGAACTGTATCAATGTAGTGTGGACAGAAGGACAGAAAAGAGCATTTTTATAGGTTGTTAATTAGATATTCTTTAATATTCTCAAAGAGATACATGTAAATATTGGGAATACTTTCCAATTATTTCTGGATTTTGGATGAGACTTCTTTTGAATGTGGCTCCATACAAAGACAGGGCCACGTGGGACCCTAAGGTTTATTAAAGTGTACTCATTTATAATAGTAATGGTAAGACAAGTACATACATATCTATAATAAATATCTAAGTTTAATGAGCAATAATGGATGAACATGGAATATCCCATTATAGACTCTTGGGGAGAAATGTCACTCAGTAGGAAAGATCATGGGGAACGCTGGAATGATTTTTTTTTTAATAGATCTTTATTGGAGTATAATTGCTTCACAATGCTGTGTTAGTTTCTGTTGTACACCAAAGTGAATCAGCTATACATATACATATATCCCCATATCCCCTCCCTCTTGCGTCTCCCTCCCACCCTCCCTATCCCACCCCTCTAGGTCATCACAAAGCACCGAGTTGATTTCCCTGTGCTATGCTGCTGCTTCTTACTAGCTAACTATCTTACATTCAGTAGTGTATATAATGTCGATGATACTCTCACTTCGCTCCAACTTCTCCCTCCAACCCCATGTCCTCAAGTCCATTCTCTATGTCTACATCTTTATTCCTGCCCTGCAACTAGGTTCATCAGTACCTTTTTTTTTTTTTTTTTTTAGATTCCGTATATGTGTTAGCATACAGTATTTGTTTTTCTCTTTCTGACTTACTTCACTCTGTATGACAGACTCTAGGTCCACCCACCTCACTAGAAAAAAACTCATTTTTGTTTCTTTTTATGGTTGAGCAATATTCCATTGTATATATGTGCCATATCTTCTTCATCCATTCATCTCTCGTTGGACTTTTAGGTTGGTTCCATGTCCCGGCTATTGTAAATAGTGCTGCAATGAACATTGTGGTACATGTCTCTTTTAGAATTACGGTTTTCTCAAGGGATATGCCCCGTAGTGGGATTGCTGGGTCATATGGTAGTTCTATTTTTAGTTTTATAAGGAACCTCCATACTGTTCTCCATAGTGGTTGTATCAATTTAAATTCCCACCAACAGTGCAGGAGGTCTCCATTTTCACCACACCCTTTCCAGCATTTATTGTTTGTAGATTTTTTGATAATGGCCATTCTGACCAGCGTGAGGTGATACCTCATTGTAGTTTTGATTAGCATTTCTCTAATAATTAGTGATGTTGAGCATCTTTTCATGTGCCTCTTGGCCATCTGTATGTCTTCCGTGGTGAAATGTCTATTTAGGTCTTCTGCCCATTTTTTAATTGGAATGTTTGTTTTTTTGATACTGAGCTCCATGAGCTGTTTATATATTTTGGAGATTAATCCTTTGTCTGTTGTTTCATTTGCAAATATTTTCTCCCATTCTGAGGGTTGTCTTTTTGTCTTGTTCATGGTTTCCTCTGCTGTGCAAAAGCTTTTAGGTTTAATTAAGTTCCATTTGTTTATTTTTGTTTTCATTTCCATTACTCTAGGAGGTGGGTCAAAAAAGATCTTGTTGTGGTTTATGTCAAAGAGAGTTTTTCCCATGTTTTCCTCTAGGAGTTTTAGTGTATGGTCTTACATTTAGGTCTTTAATCCATTTTGAGCTTATTTTTGTGTATGGTGTTAGGTAGTGTTCTAATTTCATTCTTTTACATGTAGCTGTCCAGTTTTCCCAGCACCACTAATTGAAGAGGCTGTCTTTTCTCCATTGTACGTCCTTGCCTCCTTTGTCAAAGATTAGGTGACCATATGTGCGTGGGTTTATCTCTGGGCTTTCTATCCTGTTCCATTGATCTATCTTTCTGTTTTTGTGCCTGTACCATACTGTCTTGATTACCATAGCTTTGTGGTATAGTTTGAAGTCAGGGAGCCTGATTCCTCCAACTCCGTTTTTCTTTCTCAAGATTGCTTTGGCTATTTGGGGTCTTTTGTGTTTCCATACAAAGTGTAAAATTTTTTGTTTTAATTCTGTGAAGAATGCCATTGGCAGTTTGATAGGTGTTGCATTGGATCTGTCGATTGCTTTGGGTAGTATAGTCATTTTCACAATATTAATTCTTCCAATCCAAGGACATGGTATATCTCTCCATCTGTTTATGTCATCTTTTATTTCTTTCATCAGTGTTTTGTAAGTTTCTGAGTACAAGTCTTTCAACTCCTTAGGTGGGTTTATTCCTAGGTATTTTATTCTTTTTGTTGAGATGGTAAATTGGATTGTTTCCTTAATTTCTCTTTCTGATTTTTCATTGTTGGTGTATAGGAATGCCAGAGATTTCTGTGCATTAATTTTGTATCCTGCCACCTTACCAAATTCATTGTTTAGTTTAGTAGTTTTCTGGTGGCATCTTTAGGATTTTCTATGTATATTATCATGTAATCTGCAAACAGTGACAATTTTACTTCTTCTTTTCCAATTTGGATTCATTTAATTTCCCTTTTTTCTCTGACTGCCATGGCTAGGACTTCCAAAACTATGTTGAACAAGAGTGACAAGAGTGGACATCCTTGTCTTATTCCTGGTCTTAGTGGAAATGCTTTCAGTTTTTCACCATTGAGCATGATGCTTGCTGTGGGTTTGTCATATATGGCCTTTATTTTGTTGAGGTTGGTTCCTTCTATGCCTATTTTCTGGAGTTTTTATCATAAATGGGTATTAAATTTTGTCAAAACCTTTTTTTGCATCTATTGAGATGGTCATATGGTGTTTATTCCTTAATTTGTTAATGTGGTGTATCACATTGATTGATTTGCTTGTATTGAAGAATCCTTACATCCCTGGGATAAATCCCACTTGATCATGGTGTATGATTCTTTTAATGTGTTATTGGATTCTGTTTGCTATTATTTTGTTCAGGACTTTTGCATCTATGTTCATCAGTGATATTGGTCTATAATTTTCTTTTTTTGTGATATCTTTTTCTGGTTTTGGTATCAGGGTGATGCTGGCTTCATAGAATGAATTTGGGAGTGTTTCTCCCTCTGCAATTTTTTGGAAGAGTTTGAGAAGGATCGGTGTTAGCTCCTCTCTAAATGTTTTCTAGAATCCGCCTATTGATATATTTATTCTTTGAAGAAAGAGATATTAGACATTCTACATAGAAAACAAAATGACATAAACTGACGTACAGAGGTAGGAAAACACGGGGTCATATATTTTAAAAATTATCCAAATTAGCTAGAGCACATTCTGAGGAGAGACACCAAGCCAGGTGGAGGAGTAGAAATCTGAGACCCTAAGGAAGGGAACCTGGAAGACCCAGAAGATTATGAAAGTCAGTGAGAACTCATGAGTGTGTCTGACAGCTCCTCAGCAGCTGGCAGACCAAGCTCCAACGGATCACTCATAGGGAAGAGTGTGGGCATTGGGGTATGTCTCAGGCACAAAGACCCTGAGACACAGTTGGGGTCCATGCCAAAGGGCCTAACATAGAAACAGAAGAATTTTGAAAGTGAGAGTTAAGTTTTTAAAGGCGAGCTAAGGCCTTCAAGATGAAAGCAGACACAAGGACTTATACCAAGGTTAAGAATCCAGCAGCTGAAAAAAACAGACGTCAGAGGAAAAGTGAGAAGCAGGAAAGATGCGTGCATCCTGGTACAGACAGAATCCTGCCTGGCAAAGCAGTTGCTGCTGTCCTTTATCCATGATTTCTACTCATGCCCTGATGCACCCCTCAGTTTCTATAGACACTATATCTCTCAGCTGACAACACGTGGTGCAAGTGTGGGGAAAAAATGTCTTTTAGTACCATAGGAAGGGGGGAGAAGACTCAATCTTCTCTCAGGGTAGTAATAGCTATCATGTTCCAAACATGTATTGGATGCTTGATTATATTAACCCCATTTCTCACAATTACGCTGAAATATGAGTATACTATCTCCTTATAAATGAGCAACATAAGGCTCAGAGAGGTCAAGTGTCTTGTCCAAGCCCATGCAGCTTTTGTGTTGTAAAGCCAAGACTGAAACCTATGTCTATCTTCTCTGACATTTCCCATGTTTTTCAAACTATACCAGAGCTGTCTAATAGAACAATAATACAAGCCAGACATGCAATTTAACATTTTCTAGTAGCCACATTAAAATAAAAAGAAAGCAGTAAAATAACCCAGTATATCTAAAAATATGTCCATTAATATGTAATCAATATAAAAATCAATGATACATTCTTTTTTCATTTTGTTTTGGTGCCAATTCTTCAAAATCCAGTGTCTGTTTTATACACGTATCTCAAGTCAGTCTAGTACATTTCAAGTGGTCTGACTACCATATTACACATCACAAATTATATACCCTATTCTGCTTTCTAAGGATTAAGCAGAGAAAGGATTCACTTTGGGGATATAGGGATATAGGGTGTGCCTATACGTGTATAGTTCCTTCTCAGTGATTCTCAAATCTGGTTTCTTGTCAGAATCACCTGGAAAACTTTTAAAACATATTAAGAATGTGGCCCTATCTCCTTCGATTTTGATTTTATTGCAAGGTAATGCCCAGGCATCAATATTCTTTTAACTTTGTTGAAGTAAAATTAAGTAGTAAAAAAAAAAGTGCACATAAGTGTGCAGTTTTATGGATTTTTATTAAATGATCAGGTAACCAGCATCCAGATCAAGGATCGGAACATTCCAACACCTGAGAAACCCCAGTCAGGTTCCCTTCTAGTCACCTTGCCCTGCAAAGTGCTACATCTCATGAGACTGATAAAATGGTGAATCCACATCTGCTTTTATAGAACCGTCACCTAATACAGCTTGCTCTTCTGCAGTGTTCTAGCCTAGGGTTTGTTAGGTCAACTTGTAGCCCAGAAATAATAAACCACGTGCTAACCCATCTGTCTTCTAGAGCAGCAGTCCCCAACACTTCTGGCACCAGGGACCATTTTGGTGGAAGACAATTTTTCCATGGAGAGCGGCGATGAGGGGTGGTGGGTGGGGAAAAGGGGAGGGGATAGTTCAGGTGGTAATGCGAGCAATGGGGAGCTATGGGGAGTGGCAAATGAAGCTTCGCTTTCTTGCCCACTGCTCACCTCCTGCTGTGCGGCCCTGGCCACAGACCAGTACCGGTCCTCGGCCCGGTGGTTGGGGACCCCTGTTCTAGAGGATCTCTACCTGAGAAAACACAGGTCCTTCAAACCACTGTATCTCCTGGTCCATGCAGGTCCAGTTTCCATTCAGTCCTGAACCACTGGCTCCGTGTCTGCTCAGTCCTTCTAAGTTGCATGATACTGGGTATTTGCTCTTCTCCCCTCCTTTCCTGGATTATCCACCTATTTTCTCACCTGAGTTTCACCTCCCTGATCATCAACAGATCAAATGGACAGCAACTTTGTGAAGCCTGTAACAGTGATTTCAATTTCCTACTGAACAGGTTTAAGTCCCAGCAGGCTTACAACCTTTTCCTTGGTACTTAATTCCCCAAACTTTTGCTCCAGCCCTTCTCATTACTACACATACCCTCTGGTCCTATAAATTCACTTCTTTGGAAACAGCATTTGTTTTCCTAGTCATTTATCTTCTGCAGATTCAAGAGATTTAAAATACATTTCTAAGAAAATTCAAATTTTGTGTGTTCCACAGGTGTTCCCTCATTGGTTTAATCAAGAAAAAAAAAAAAAAAACTCAGTGAACACATTTCCTAACTCCAGCCAACTTGAGCAAACATGAAAATGGACTGCATTCTTGAGTCCCATGCTACAGTGAATCCTGAGTAAACAACATCTTGATGTGTTCAACACCCAGCAGTATTCAGCCTGCCACTTGTTGGAATCACAATTGCTTCACAGTGTTGGTTTTTTTCCCTGCTCTCAGAACAGTGCCTTGTTGTGCTTCCAGCCCATACGAGAATATTTTGAATGAGTCTGACTTTGCAAAGACAGCATTTGCAGCTGAAAATAGGAAAACATGACCATCTGTTCCTCCCTTCATGGTTCAATCTGACAATATCCTGACACAGCTGTCTTCCTCTTTGACTCCATCCTACTCGGCCCACCTACCTCATTCCACCAGTTTCTCACTTAAGCTTCTTCACTTACATTTTGTCTCTCCACATTCCTCTCCTCCTACTCATTTATCACTACTTTCCTCTGTTTTATTGCTTCACCATTCTTATAATCCTCAGGAGTACCTAATGAATTGCTTGCCATTTTCCATCCTCCCAACCCTAGCTTTTTCCCTCAATCCCTCTGCCTAGCCCTTTCTGCACTCCTCAGCCACTACCTAACTTCATGTGGGAGAAAGAAAACAGGAAAGGAGCTCCATACCTAAGCTTCTAGGATCAATGTAAAGTTAGCTGGAAGTATGGAGATAAGCCCTAGGTCCTGGGGAGGGAGAGGGGCATAAGGAAAAGTGATGGGGAGGAATGCATAACTGACACTGGTGGCAAGTGTAATTTTCACCTCTATCTCTACAAATTTCCAATGAGTCATTTACCAACTATGGGAGAGGTGGTAGAGGATACCAACTGCCACCACCACCAGAAGTCAGAAATTTCACCAGTTCCCCAACTATCAGAGAGACACCTTGAGTTTTCATTTGTCCATTCAGTGGAACTCCCAGTGACTGACAATTTTAGGAAACACTTGGCAAATATACGAAGGAGAGACTGATTTTAATAGCATGGACCCAGAACCTAGACTTCTTACTAAGTAAATGTATGATTTTGCCCAATTTCCTTAACCACTCTGGCTATCAGTTTCTTGTCTGCAAAAGGAATTGAAAATAGCATCTCTTAGGGATGTTGAATAATAGTAGACAAGAAGAATGTTAAAAGGTTGAAATTAGTTAATACATATAAGGTACCTTATAAAACTGCCTGGAATTCAGTATAAATATTAGTTACTAATATTGTTGTTGTATTGTTTTATGAAATATGTATTTATAGTCTTAGATAACTCAGAGAGAATAGTTAAATGGCTTTTGCTTCTTTATGGGTAGTGCTATCCAATAGCACAGAGGTTTTACTTATTCACTTATTGAACAAAGATGAGTAAGTCCCTTCTATATGAGAGGTACTTTCAGGATGCTTTCTATACAATGGTTTAACCATAGGGATGATCTCCAACCATGTGAAGCTTACAGACTAATAAAACCCAGTTCAGTTGGATGCTGGCAACTGAAATACTTAGAACATTTACCCTAGTCTACTATAGGAAAGTCAAACTTTGAGGGGCAAAATTTGAATGGGGAGGAAAGAGAAAGAGAGAGGAAAACTACTTCAGGACTGTCTTAGGGTCAGTTCAAGTTCAGCTTTACCTTTTTCTTACAACTGTTACCTTTGCAGTTTCACAATGTCAATAGCTAGTAGAAGGGAACGTAAGTACTCATAATGAAATAAAACACGAAGCCATCAGGGATTGACACTAGGAGGACAGGGGGAATCATTTGACAGGATCAATCATTTGATGATGTTGATTTCTTACTGGCACCTCTGAGAGCTGTTTTCTTTTTAGCCTTCTGATTTAAGTGCAAACAAAATTCCTTTCTCTTGGTTCCCCTTGGTAAAACTGAGACCAGGCAAAGAGTCTGATAAACACCAAGGAAATCAAAAAGAGGAAAAACAGAGAGAGTATAAATTAATTGGCTTATTAAAGGAAGGTTTCTTATTTTCAGTCTAGTTAATTTCAGTCCAAGATCTCCAGGCCCTCCCATTACTCATGAAGTCCTCTAAAGAGAGATGAGACACTACCCCCAAAATTCTCCCTTTTCATCTACAGACTTTTCCTCCTATCCCAGTTTCTAGACTAAGAGACTCCTCTTCCTCTAGTTAGTTATATCATGAAAGCTCTCTTTAATAAATACCAATTTCCAGCATACAGTATTAATTGTATGATTGATATAACACTCACACATCATTCATACATACTAAAGAAGTATTTTTTGTTGATTTAAAAACAAAATGGGGGCTTCCCTGGTGGCGCAGTGGTTGAGGGTCCGCCTGCCGATGCAGGGGATACAGGTTCGTGCCCCGGTCCGGGAGGATCCCACATGCCGCGGAGCGGCTGGGCCCGTGAGCCATGGCCACTAAGCCTGCGCGTCCGGAGCCTGTGCTCCGCAACGGGAGAGGCCACAACAGTGAGAGGCCCACGTACCGCAAAAAAAAAAAAAATTAAAGGCCTGAAGCCCTCAAAATCTCAGCCAGCATATATAGGGGATAAGAAGCTATTTACTAAACCAGCAGAGTTGACTTTTAAATTTTTATTGTTCTAAATAATTTTTAAATAAAAAGAATTCTCCTCTTAATTCTAAGCAAGTTCTATATGATAGACATTCTGATTAATCAAATGTTTTCTATAATTGTCCTTGAATAAATATTTGTGTTAAATAAGACACGTTTCACAGATAGGAAAATCAAGTTATTTAATAATAATTAAATCATCATTCATCTATCTCAAGGGTAAAATAAAAATATACCTTTATATTTTTCTATATTTCTATTTTCTAATCATATTTCTGTAAATATTGATAAATAATGAGCAATAGATTTCTGCCTCCTGGTGGCCATATGCGGTTCTAAAAGAAAAAATAGCCTGTGTCTCTTAAAACACAGCAAAGAGATTTTGTTTTAGAATTTTGCTTAAAAAGCTACTCACTCTGGAAAGCAATGGTGGATCAGCTTGGTACCAAGAAGGGAAAAAGTCAGCAGTGGTAGCCAAGGACATCAGTGCCTTTCAAGGACATTGTGGAGCACAATTCCCCCTTTTCACTCAACTGGATTGTAAGCCATAAATATATGCACATAAATTTAAGTCCTCAGGAAACTAGTTTTGATCAAACTAAAATGTTTGCCTGGTAATTCTAATACATTTGTCACAAGTATCTTCCCCTAAGCCTCACAGTCCTAGGGTTACAGTATGATTTGCCTTTATTACCTTGTGCCTTTATTACCTGGAATATTGTTTATATACATTCTCCTGAGGTAAGGTCTCTTGTGTCAATCAGAGATGGTCAGAGAAATATATGCTTCTTTGTTTGGTTAAGTTCCTTTACTTGGCAATAGAATAAAACCCTTTGGGAAGTATCAAACCTGCCTCGACAGGAACATAGCATTGCTTACTAAAACTATACGTTAGAAATGCAGGAGATTTTGTCAAAATAAAAATATACTGAGGTTAATTTTAAAACTATGATTTAACAAAATCTGAGTCATTTTTTGAAATGTTGCCTCAGTAGAAATAATAGTAAAATATGTTGTATGTCATGTCATTAATAAATATTTAACTTAAATACTTATAAGCTCATGATACAGAATAATTTTTGAATAGAAGGAGCATGTTTCAAAAGACAATCTTAGGGTTTCCCTGGTGGTGCAGTGGTTGAGAGTCCGCCTGCTGATGCAGAGGACACGGGTTCGTGCCCTGGACCGGGAAGATCCCACGTGCCGCGGAGAGGCTGGGCCCGTGAGCCATGGCCGCTGAGCCTGCGCGTCCGGAGCCTGGGTTCCGCAACGGGAGAGGCCGCAACAGTGAGAGGCCCGCGTACCGCAAAAAAAAAAAAAAAAAAAAAAAAAAGGCCAATCTTAGCTGCTAAGATTAATTTGTAAATATCTGTAATTCAGAAATTGTTAGATAAATTAACACAAGACTAAGCACCTAAATCACTTTTTTTTTCCAATATGAGGGTTTAGTTGGGAAAGAAAATATTTATGATTTATTCTAAATATCTCACAATGTTCTTTTGATTAGTGCTGGTCTGCAAAAGGGAAAGAATAGAATGGCTATCATTTAAACATAAGTAATAAATATAATAACTGAACCCAAATCACTGAACTGAATTATATGTAAAATATTTTGTTAAACACTATCGGAATTTTTTGTCTTTTTTTTAGCTATTGTTTTGAAATATAAAATGATTGCATTATCATAGAAGAATGCCCTCTTATACAATTGAAGAACAATGAATTCATGAGGAGAAATAATATATTTGACATATAAGGACAAATATTCATTTACTCATGACAGCTCTTTAATATAAATTTTTAAAAATGTTAATAGAAATATTTAAATATATATTAAGTAAAAAGTAGTATGATGAACTATCTAGTCATTACCCAGGTTCAACATTATCAATTCTTGGGGAATCTGGTCTCATCTACACTCCCACACTCTACAACCCAACTGGATTATTTTGAGGAAGGTCCAGACATCATATAGTTTTAATTTTAAATACTTCAGTTTGCATTTCTAAAAAATAAAGACTGTCCTATATATTATTACAGTAGCATTATCACAACTAAGAAAAAGAATAATGTCTTCTTATCAAATATTTAGTCACTGTTCCAGTTTACAATTATCTCACAAAATGACTCTATTGTTAGTTTGAATCTGAATTCATAATAGGTCTATATATTGTAATTATTGAGAAGTCTCTTGAAGTTCCTTTTTTAATTAATAGCCTTTATTATTTAGAACAGTTTTAAATTTGCAGATTGAGCAGATAGTACAGAGTCCCTGTACAAAACTGGAACAGTTTCCCTTATTATTAACATCTTACACTATTATGGTACATTTGCTAGAATTGAGAAACAAATATTGATATATTATTAATAACTAAAGTCCATATATTATTCATATATCATAGATTTTACCTAAAGTCCTTTCTCTGTTCCAGGATTTTATTCAGGATACCATATTATATATATATTATATATATATATATATAAATAATATATATATATATAGTCAGGTCTCCTTAGGTTCTTCTAGCTTGTGGCAGTTTTTCAGACTTATCCTTGTTTTTAATGACTTAATTTTGATGATTACTGGTCAGGTATTTTGTAAAATATCCCTCAACTGAAATTTGTCTGACGTTTTTCTCAGGATTAGACTCAGGTTCTGGGTTTTGAGGAAGCAGATCACAAAGGTAAAGAGCCATTTTCATTACATCATATCAAAGATACATATTAGCAACATGCTATATATTTGATGTCATGTTGATGTTGACTTTGATTTCCTGGCAGAAGTTCTTTTTGTCAGCTTTCTCCTTTGAAAAGTTATTTTTATTCTTTTCCCTTTCCATACTGTACCCTTTAGAAAGAAGATGTATGATCTTTAGAAAGAAGATGTGTGATCATCATGCACAGCCCACGCTAAAGAGTGGAGAGTGATGTATCCTCTCCTTTAGGGCTAGAGCGTCTGTGTAATTTATTTGGAATTCTGCATGGAGTTTTGTCTCTTTTCCCCCATTTATTTATTTATTCAGCATGCATGGACCATATATATTTATTTTATATTTTGGGTTATATTCTAAATAATACAATATATAATACATAATGCAAAACAATACTATTTTGTTTATTACTCAAATAGTTCCAGCTTTGGTCACCAGGGATTCTCTCTGTTGGCTCCTGTGCCCCTTTGCCCTATTCCCACCAATGTGGATTTTTTTTTGAGCGCTTACTTACTTTCTGGGACTACAAGATGATCCTGGGATATTTTGTACATTCCCTGCCCAGTCTCAGAATCGGCCATTTCTCCAAGCCCTGGCTCTTTTTTTTGGAGAAGGGGATTAGAAACTTAAGATCTGGTTGCTAAATGTGCACATTGCTACTATAGTATCCTAAATTTGCAATAATATTTTTTAAATTTGCATACATTAAAGCTCAAACTTTGTGCTGTAAAGTTCTATGGGTTTTTACAAATGCATAGTGTTATATATGCATTATTGCAATATCATACAAAATAGTTTTGCCACTCTAAAAATCGCCTGTGCTTCACCTATTCATCAAGTCCCAGCCCTGAATCCCAAGCAACCACTGAAGTTTTTACTGTATCTATAGTTCTGCCTTTTCCAGAATGACACATAACTGGAATTGTATAGTATGGTATTGATACATAGCATTTTCATAATGTCTTCTTTCATTTAGCAATATGCATTTAAGCACTATGCAGTTATCCATGTCTTTTCATGACTTGATAGCTCATTTCTTTTTATAGCTGAGTAATATGCCATTGTATCTAGAGTTTGTTTATCCATTCACTTATTGAAAGTCATCTTGGTGACTTCCAGCTTAGGCAATCATGAATGAAACTCTTGTAAATATTTCTGTGCAGGTTTTTGTGTGGACAAAAATTTTCACTTCAAGTTGGTAGACACCTAAACGCATAATCACTAGATTATATGGCTAAACATACAAGACTATGTTTAGGTTTGTAAGAAATTGCCAAACTGTCTTCCAAAGTGTTTGTAACATTTTGCCTTCCCACCAGCAATGAATGAGAGTTCCTGGTGTTCTGTGTCCTCATCAGCATTTGGTATTATAAGTTTTATGAAATGTTGTCATTCTAATAGGTGTGTAGTACTATCTCAACTTCCTCATAAGTTGCAATTCCCTAATAACAAATAATGTTGAGCATCTTTTTATATGCTAATTTACCATCTGTATATCTTCCTTGGTGAGGTGTCTATTCAGATTTACTGCCCGTTTTCCAGTTGGATTTGTTGTTTTCTAATTTTTTTTTTAAGAGTTCTTTCTATATTTGGGACAGAAGTCCTTTATTAGACAGGTGTTTTGCAAATATTTTCCCCAATATGTGGCTTCTTTCCCTTCTCTTAACTGTGCCGTTCACAGAACAGAAATCTTTATTTTTAGTAAAGTCCAAATTATGCATAATTGAGTATTTATAATTCTTCTCTCCCCTCTCTTATAACATTGTTGTCATTCATTTCATTTATCCATATTCTATAATCACCCAAAAATTGTTGCTATTACTTGAAGCAGTTACCTATTAAAAATAAGAAAAGTAAAATGATTCTTAACAATAAGAGTATAAGTAAAAGATAATATAAATACATGTATTTATTCAATAAATAAAAATAAGTAAAGGAAAATAACTCATTGAGAATAAGAAAAGCAAAAGATTTTCTTTTACCATCATTTATTCCTTCTCTTCCTCATGTTCTTCATTTCTTTATGTAGATCCAAGTTTTTGACTTTTATCATTTTCTTTTTCTCTGAACTCCTTCAGCTACTGTTTTTCTGAGAAAGTCTTTATTTGTCATTGATTTTTTTTTTTTTTTTTTTTTTTTGCGGTTCGCGGGCCTCTCACTGTTGTGGCCTCTCCCGTTGCGGAGCACAGGCTCCGGATGCACAGGCTCAGCGGCCATGGCTCACGGACCCAGCCGCTCCGCGGCATGTGGGATCTTCCCGGACCAGGGCACGAACCCGCGTCCCCTGCATCGGCAGGCGGACTCTCAACCACTGCGCCACCAGGGAAGCCCTGTCATTGATTTTTGAAGGATAATTTCACTTGATATAGAATTCTAGGTTAGTATTTGTTCTTCCAACACTTTAAATATCTCATACCACTCTTTTCTTTCTTGCACTCTCACTTTCCCATTAAGATACAGGTTTTTGAATATATACATGTGTATATATGTATATTATACATATATGTATGTACATATGTGTGTGTATATATAAATAAATATATATATATATATATATACACACACCTTTATCTTATCATGTTAAGGAGGTAGCCATCAATTCTTATTTCTTTCAGTTTTGTTTTTTTTTTAACACAAATTGGCATTTCATGCCTTTCTCAGTCTAAGAAGATGATAGTATTGATATTATTTTTCTCTTTTGGGCTTTTAAATTGATAGGTTTCAATTTATGGTTTTCTAATATTGCCTCCCCCTTACTTCCCTGTAACAAATCTCACTTGGTCATGGTTTATTATTTTTTAATGTGAATAGATTCTGTTTGCTAATACTTTTTTTTTTTTTTTTTTTTTTTTTGCGGTACGCGGTCCTCTCACTGTTGTGGCATCTCCCATTGCGGAGCACAGGCTCCGGACGCGCAGGCTCAGCGGCCGTGGCTCACGGGCCTAGTCGCTCTGCGGCATGTGGGATCCTCTCGGACAAGGGCACGAACCCGCGTCCCCTGCATCGGCAGGCAGACTCTCAACCACTGCGCCACCAGGGAAGCCATGGATCAATATTTTTAAGTGAGAATGGTTTGTCATGAAATCTTAATTTTCTGCTAAGTCTGGCAAGGATTTTATTGAATTTTAGAAAATCCACAGTTATCCATGAGCTAGCCTAAGCAATTATCTGAGAGACATGTTGGGCCTTCTTGAGTCAGACCTGAAGCATATCTCGATGAAGTAAAGAAGTTCCACCCACCCTCAATTCTGAGGAAGAGTCCAATGTCCAGACATCACTTCCAGGGGTCCTCGTTTTGAAAAACTAAAAATCCCATTTCAAACTCTACAAAATACTGGCATTTCAATTTCACAAGATATAAATAATAAGAAATTATGATGTAAGGTTTGATAAAACCCTCCTTGAAAATAAGGCATAGAGAGGCAGCTTCATGGCCTCACTGAAATAGTCACTCCTTATGACCTAAAGGCTTTGGCTGTGTGTGAAATTAAATATTCAATATGCAATACACTTGAACCACATTACTCAATTTCCCATTTAACAAACAATACCCTCTCCGAGTTAGTATTTGTCTTTAAACTCTCAGCACTGAGAGGACAGTATAAGAAATCACCCACAATAAAAATATTTCTCTATTTCTGTCCAAAATCACAGTTGAAAACACTGAGCAATGTTCCTTATACATAGGCCCTCAGAACAAATTCCTCCTTAAGTTAATATGAGGTCAGAAAGAGTACATTTTCTCAAGACATTAAATATAGTATCTGGTCTGTGGGAAATCTAGCTTGAGACATAAGTGAAACATATAAGATTTGAATAAAACAAAACAAAATAAAACAAGAGCAACAACAACGAACCAGCAATTCATGTAAAACCAAATAGAAATGGTGAAACTGAAGGGACCACTCTCACCACAAACACGTCTGACCCCAACATTCAAACAACTTCTTTCCCTAATAGGATTCTAGAGTACACAATTCTACTTAGTATCGTTGACCTTAACCCTAACCTGATTGAATATAAATTGTTTGACCCTTCTTGGGTGCTGTGGACAAAGAATGTCACCTGCCATTTCAGTAAACAAAGTATGTTGAGGCCATCAAGGCATCAACCACTTCAGCTGCCCCTTGTGGTACACCCTGAGGGAAAAAACAGGTTTCGTGCCACCAAGACATCAGCCTCTGCAGTCACCCACAAAAGTGCACCCTGAGGGAATTCAGGATGGAGTAAAACAGGATACTGGCCCTAGATAATTAAGGTGCATATCAAAAGATTAATTTCAATAAGCTCAGACTCTTGCATCTTCCCGTACATAGAAAAGCACTAAATTCATTAGCTTGAGATGTCTAGTTTTCTTTAGCTAGCAGTAATCTTTTGATGTTCCAACTACCTGGGTTTTTTGTTTGTTTGTTTGCAAAAACTCCTGTATATCCTGGCTCCTCCCTTAAGTCTTCAGAACAGTCTCTCAGAGCTATCCGAGAGGCTGTATCCCAGGCTTAAGTCCTCGGTGAGTCCACTGAATAAAACATTAATTCTCATCTTTTAGGTTGTGCATTTGTCAGTCAGCAGCACTCAATAAAGGTTTATTCGTGTCTTAACTGCCAATTAAACTTCCATTTTCCACTTGATTTTTCACTGCACAGCATTTGTGCCCATGGCAGCCAACATAAATAGAACCAAAAGTAGTTGAAAGATACACATCCACAGTCACGGACTTTGAAATGTTCAAATTTATGGAGTACTAGTGAAATGCATTAAGAATTTTAATCTGAGATTCATAAATTCTCTACATTCTAGAATTTTAATACAGGGATAATATCTCTTAATTGTTCTTATCTACCACTTCTGACAGGTTTAAGAAATGTAACGGCTAACCGTGCTTTCTTCCTCTTCTCCTACCACATTCTACACTGTTACCATAAAAGCAACATAGCCAACAAATCTCACATCTGAATATTATTATATGCCTTCTGCTAACATGAAAATGGATGCTACTGTACTATTGAAATAGTTTCTTCTTTTCAAGTGCCAGGGTAAACTCTGGCTGATTCCAATAAAATGATCTGAATTTTCAAGCACTGCACATGTCAGCACTCCAGTGAAGAACTAGGACAGAAGGGAGTTGTTTCCATTCACACACAAAATCCACAGAGTTGAGCTGACTTGTCTTTTGTACTTAACAAAACCACAAGTGGTGCTATCCTGCTGAGAACCAAAATACTTCCTGCTATTCTTAACAGAATTTAAATTTGTCTCCTGGCTGTCCTGCAGTTATCTTTGTCTGTGAGGCAATATACCAAATGGCCCCTTAAGTCCCAGTTAGCCTATTAGGATAGGCTATTTGCTTTAGGGATAGAAAACTGCTTACTTTAAAGAATAACATTATTATTCTTTCCAAATTTTGGTTGAGAATGACCACATTTATTTCATAAAAAAATAACAAAAAAAGCATATGATTGAGAATAATATAGGGTTTAGTGATAAAGTTTCAGTTACAAATCCAAGGAGAATATGTCCCTTGGAAATAAACTCTTATCTACAGTTGTCTCCAAAGATTTACTATCCTGATGATACGGGATAAAATAATATTACAGGCTTGAGGCAATTATTTTGATTTCAACTGTGGTTGAACGTACCCTGTCACATTACTCTGAAATTGTCACAGATTATTTTGGTAGACTAGCAGACTATAAAAAGAGCCATACAGGGCTTCCCTGGTGGCGCAGTGGTTGAGAGTCCGCCTGCTGATGCAGGGGACGCGGGTTCGTGCCCCGGTCTGGGAGGATCCCACATGCTGCGGAGTGGCTGAGCCCATGAGCCATGGCCGCTGAGCCTGCGCGTCCAGAGCCTGTGTTCCGCAACGGGAGAGGCCACAACGCTGAGAGGCCTGCGTACTGCAAAAAAAAAAAGAAAAAAGAAAAAAAGAAAAAGAAAAAAAAGAGCCATACAGTGAGTATTGCTAGACAAATTATGGGGTATGTTCTCCTTCTTAGCCTCTAAAATTATGCAGATAAAAATTAGGCTAAAATGGGGCTTCCCTGGTGGCACAGTGGTTGAGAGTACGCCTGCCGATGCAGGGGACGCGGGTTCGTGCCCCGGTCCGGGAAGATCCCACACGCCGCGGAGCGGCTGGGCCCGTGAGCCATGGCCGCTGAGCCTCCGCGTCCGGAGCCTGTGCTCCGCGACGGGAGAGGCCACAGCAGTGAGAGGCCCGCGTACCGCAAAAAAAAAAAAAAAAAAAAAATTAGGCTAAAATGAAATATCAAGGACAACTTTAAGAAAATAAGTGTGCTACAAATGGATAATTTTAAAAGCAAGGAAGCAGGAGAGGCCAGTATATGCTAAAGGTCTCTATACCTGGTCCTCATAGCAGCCTTGAGTATTGAATCTAGGAGGAGACTAAGATGTATAGAGATTAGTTCTTCCTTCCAAAGCTATCAACTATAAATGGCCTACTGCACATTCAAATTCAGTTCATTTTGTTAGAAATATTCTTGTACATGCGCCACAGAAAGGAATTAAACAGATACTTCTACCCTTGGTATAATGGTTGCATAAGCATCAGGTTTATATTTAGCAGCATCTGTTGCTATCATTTCTTCAACTCAATGTCCCCAGTGTCTCCACAACAAACTCAGGCCCTATTACAAGGAATCCAGGGAGGACGCTGAAACGTACCATAATAGTGCAATAATTTTGGCAATTGGAAACCAACATGATATCCAGTTGATGATCTATTCCTGATTTGTGAAGAATTCATATTTTTGTAGTAGATATATCTCACTTTGATGGTCTAAAGCATATTAGGAAAAAAATACCCCAACCAAAACCCCCTCCTCTCTTCCCTCAACTTCCTACTGTTAGCATGTGTTTGTTTATTACTTTGTGCATTTGTGTATACATCCATCTTCCAAATTGTAAGTTGCTTTGAGGGCAGCAGCTGTAAAATCTAATTTTGTATTCTTTCTGCTGGAAAGAAAAATCTCTTAGCATACTGCTTGGTGTGTGTATATATATATATATATATATACACACACACATATAGGATATTTTTAACATTTACTGATCTAATAGAGTTTAGTTATTTCAATTTCTATTGCTTCAAAAATTTTCACTCATCTCTATACATACTTTTTTGACTACAACATATAGACTGAAGTAAAAAACTTTCTACTAATTTTGATTCCTTCTCTTGTTTCTGACCAACGTGTGACATCATGCTTGCTCTTAAATCCTGACAGAGGAAGGATGGGACATTTTGTGTGTGTGCAAATGAGAATGCTCTTCTCAATCTGAACATATTCACCACTGGTGGTGGTGTGCAGAAGGCAGTGGTACGGTCAATATTAAAAGAGATCGTATTGTAGAAATGCAATGATTTTGGTCTAAAAAGTTCAAGGGAAGACCTGGTTGGAAGACATGGTGCTTCGTATATATTATGAAATTTATAACAGTAAATTTAACATGAACAGAAAATGAATTGGTTCATATTTTCCTGTATATTCCGATTTTGTAAGTTATATTGTAGCATGATCAAATGAAGCACATTAACATCCTTTGGGAGAGATACTGGAAGTCAATATTCAATCACAGGCAGCATGATGGATGGTGCAGCAATATTAAGTGATGATACAACAAACTTTTAAAATCATATTTCAAAGCATAGTGGCAAAAAGATATTTTTCCCAATACAAACAGCTTACAAAAGCCATAGCACTCTAAAACTACCTTTTTACTGTGATGGGGGCTACGACTTGAACCAAGAAGGACACACTTGATAATAAGATACATGATGAGATGGTTCTGTAACATGAATGGGAATAGATGAGTTCTGGACACTGAAAGGAATATTCATGTGCATTGACTATACATTAAACAAATAAAAAGGGCCTCTTCACTACCTATTATTCTAAATCTAGATCAATAAATCTCTATTTATCACATTGGTCCATAAATCTTATTACATATTCTCTAAATCAAAGTGTTAGTACAGACCTCACTTTTGACCAAGATGGAGAAACAGGGACCAGATTACCTTCACATCTTGTACATAATGACAAAAATATTATAACTATTTGTATCCAAATATATTATGGATAAAGCAAAACATTTAAATAATAATCAATGAAATATAATTTGACATTATTATTCTTATCATAGTCTCCTATAAGGTATAATGTGTGTCCTTTTACCTATGTCAGCTTTTAGCAACGTAGCTCTTGCATTTCGTTTCTTTCTCTTGCTTAGGCTTTTCAGTATTGAACCCTCCCAGAACCACTCAATCTTTCTGGTATGTTTTTAAAACTGTCCTCAGAGCCACACTTATGGCATGTATCATTAAGAGAGAGAGAAGAAAACTTTAGTAGGGAGGAAAATATTTAAATTTGTCATATTATTCTAAAAGATACTGCCTCCTGGTTTTCCTCCACGTGTTGAGATAAAGGGATTGTGGAAACATAATTAGGATTTTTACTTTTAACTCAGTAACTTTGACTTTCCAGGTAGAAAAAGCAACTTTCCTTTCCCAGCATGAATTTTACTGCTAGTTACTGTGTTTCCTAGTAGTAATTCAAATTGATTTACTTAGAAATTTGAATTATCATTAATAACCATCTCACATATAGGATCAGTTACACATATTTTCTGAATCAAATGGTCTTCTTGTTATAAATGCAAGTTTATGTCAAGTGTGACTTTAAAAATACATAATCAAAACCTTTCACAGATTTGAAATTTTATTTTCAAGATAGTTTTACCACAAGGAATAACAGAACAGATTGAAGTTGATTGTGGCCTCTAGCCTTGAAGAATGGTACTAATATCTGACAGAAATTGGGGAAGCTCTGAAAAGAGAAAACTTTGGGGAGATTTTGATGCATTTAGTTTTAAGTATATTTTGTTTAAGATCATGATAGGATACTCCAGAGTAAACGTCCTACAGACCATCAGAAATGGGAATGCCTAGAGCTCTGTTAACTCAACAACTATGTTGACCTTATGATTACTCTTCACATAACCTTGAGAACTAGGCATATGTAAAGTTTTAAAGAACACTTCTTAAATACCTTCTGTACCACCATTGGATTTCTATACTAAAAAAGTATGAAATATATTTCTAAGATCTATCTATAGTCTTATTAATACCAGGCTCCAATTATTTTTGTTCTAAAGTAAAAAGTAATGAATAGAATAATGCTGTAACTATAGCATCTAAATAACTTTCTCACATTCCTTCTTTTATTACAAATATTGCCAAAGGTTGCATACTATTTCTACCACACTTTCCTAACATCTATAATCCTTCACTCTTCCTTCAAGTACTCTTTTTTTTATTTTAATCAAATCTCCATTTCACAGAAAGTTCTCAGATTCTGAAACAACAGAGTACTTTTACAGACCTTAGAAACTCTAAATCAGAGCAGAACACAAGTTATTCACTTTATAAGTATCTTTCATTGTTCTTTCTGGGCACAGTCTAAATAATGCTAATTAAAAATGAAAATCAAAAAATTAAAGAATTCTAAGGAATGAAACAAAACTCTTTGCTTAAAAAATAAATAAAAAACTAAGCCCATGCTAATATGGATAGAAATACATTCAGGAAAAAAAAATCTTAATATTACCTTTTGAGCACTTGGTAACTACAAAATACTTGATCTTTATTATATTGGGTTGGCCAAAAGGTTCATTTGGGTTTTTCCCTGACATCTATACCTATTCCTCAAGAGAGAAATGTATTTCTGTTTCACAAATGAGAACACAGACATAGAGAGGTATAGTACTGTTATTTGTGTAAATCATATTGCTAAGTAGCAAAAACAGGATTCAAAAATCAAACCCTTCTCTTAACTGCCAATCATAAATGCCTACCAGAAACTATAAAGTGACAGATAAATGTAGGCACTGCATCCTAGATGATACAATAGTAATAATAATTAAAATAAGTAGACACATGGTCCAACCTACAGTTTTTACTACATTTTCAAAGCCTAAAAATTTACTTTAGCCATGTTTTATATCTTGATCAGAAATAATATATGTGAAATTCAAATTTTACACATGTATAAAATGATACTGAAAATTTATTTATTCATTTAAAAAAGCATGAAAAATCAGCAGATCCAGTAAATAATGGCGCTATCAACTCGTTACATTATTAAAATATAACAGATAATTCCTGAATATATTAATTTGTTAATAAAGAAAGTAAAATAAACACCCTCTAATAATTGTAACTTTATTATTATTATTTGCAGTACGCGGGCCTCTCACTGTTGTTGCCTCTCCCGTTGTGGAGCACAGGCTCCGGACGCGCAGGCTCAGCGGCCATGGCTCACGGGCCTAGCTGCTCCGTGGCATGTGGGATCTTGCCGCACCGGGGCACGAACCCGTGTCCCCTGCATCGGCAGGCAGACTCTCAACCACTGCGCCATCAGGGAAGCCCAATAATTGTAACTTTAGACTAATATTATGTCATTGCCACGAATAGCTATTTAAATACGTTTTATTTTCCAAAAGAAAAAAAAAATATTTTTTAAGAAACTCTTTAAATTATCTATTTCTATAGTCATTTACTTACATCTCAGAATATGATGCAGACAATGTAATAAAATGGCCCCAACAGCTGTAACTATTTTACATATATATTAATTTACATACTTATTTATATATACATGTGAATACACATATAATTTATTTTTGTGTAGCCCATACTAGTGCAGTTTCTCCTAGCTAAACCCTAATGAAAAACCACTAGCAGGGGCTTCCCTTGTGGCGCGGTGGTTAAGAATCTGCCTGCCAAAACAGGGAACACAGTTTCGAGCCCTGGTCAGGGAAGATCCCACATTCCGCGGAGCAACTAAGCCCGTGCACCACAACCACAGAGCCTGCGCTATAGAGCCCGAGAGCCACAACTACTGAATCCCACGCGCCTAGAGCCCGTGCTCCGCAGCAAGAGAAGCCACCGCAATGAGAAGCCCGCGCACCGCAACAAAGAGTAGTCCCCACTCACTGCAGCTAAAGAAAGCTTGCGCGCAGCAATGAAGACCCAACGCAGCCAAAAAGAAATAAATTTATTAAAAAAAAAAAAAAAAAGAAAACACTAGGGGGTGACCAAGCACCGTTTCCTTTTCTTCTCTTGCTCTGGTTAATAACATTATTTACATAATATTAACGTTGTATAAATGTTTCACTGTAAATTAATTTATTGGTATTTCTGAAGATTTTCCAAGTTACTAGAAACGTTTGAACAAAACTGAATCCAATACAAGTTAGTCACAAGAGGTTTAAGTACTTCCAAATCCCCCATTTTGTTTAGTCTTAAATCATTTGATTAAACGTTTGCAATCATCTTAAAATCTGAATAAACGTCAGATGTGAACTACCAATTGTTTACTCCTCCAGAAGTGGATTTTTTATTCCCTCTATGTTTATGTATTACTTAAATTAACTACAAGTTTGAAAATAAAATATGTAACATGAAAACAATGAGGCTTAACGTGAAAACAATGAGGCTTTCATTTCCGAGCATTTGAAAAATTATGTGCTAACATAAAGATAATAAACGATAATAAACAATCTGTTTTGAGAAAATCAATTGGTTGGCATACAGATGAATTTTTGTTTTATTCTGATTTTGACTGAAGTTTATCATGAGAAACTTTAATAAAAAGTAAATTAATAATCACAAGTAGAAAATTATGTCTTTAAAAAGAAATAATGTTAATAGTTTCAAGTCTCAAAAGTCTGAAGCTTAATAAGAAATTTGGGAAAATATAAATTAAATTATCTATTGACATTTCTGAAACAATGAGAAACTATACAATAAAGAAATCTTTTATTTACAAAAATGGAATGAATGTTTATTATTTAAATCAGTGATGACAGAAAGAGGAGTGCTTAAAAAAAAGTACATACTTGTCAATTCTCCCAGTTTTTGAACCATGAAACAGGCTATTATAAATAAGCAAGCCAATGCCATCCTCTTATTTTCCAGATAGAATGTGCTTCTAGAGTCAAACTACTGAGCTTTGAAAGCAAGCTTGGTCATTTGCTAATTGTGTGACCTTCAGAAAACTAGTTAACCTCCCTAAGCCACAATTGGGAGAATAAAGTGTTCTTCACTCATGGGATTGCTCAGTGGGTTAGCTGAGATACTGTGTATGATGCATTAAGCAGTATGCCTGGCACCAAGCTCTGGCTCAATAAATGTAGAATTACTATTACATGAGAAACTCTGTATCTTGATGAGTGGGTTGGACAAAATGCATCATCTTCACAGTACTCCTACCATTGTCTCACAAAGGGATTAGTTACTGTTATATACCATCCCTCCTCTCGTATATATCATATATATCATTTCCTCCTCCCTTAGCTTTCAAATTTTCCCTCACAAGTTCCTCAAAATATACCATTTCAAGGACTTTGGACACAATTTAATGTGAAAAAATTTTTTGAAATCATAGAATAGAATTGTAATGATTAGAAACCCACACTTAAGGCTTGGCACAATGCTGGATTCAATGAGGGATTGAAGTAGAATATAAAAACATGGTCTCTATCCTTGAAAATGAGCTAGAGTAGTTGATGGGAGGATATGGGAGAAGAGGAGAGAGGAGGAGAGGGGAGGAAATTAAATTTCTGTTGTTTTAAGTCACCTAGTTTGTAATAATATTTTTACAGCAGCCCTAGGAAATGGATACAGAAGGACTTCCTTTCAAATCTTCACAGTTAACCAAGAAAGAACACATAAATGATTACAGCTGGGAAACTAAAAGATTTAGGTAAGAAATGCGTGTACTGAGTGTCACAGAGAAGAACAAACCTGACTCCATATTGGATCTAATCCTTTAGCTCTAACCTCTGTGCTTGCTCTATTGCCTGTGCTTAGTCATGCTGGCTCTGCACTGTTGTAAAAGAATGTTGCCTATAGCCTGAAATATACAGCCCTATCTCAAGGCTCTGCCTTTCAGGCTTGATCTTTAAAGGTATAACACTTTTGATTCATATAGAGATAGAAAGCTGCAGAACAGAGAATAACATTTGTCTTGCTGGAGGTTTACAGGAACATCATAATGATCAGACCTGCAAGAACAATGCATTATCACATCCCCTCCAGGGTCTGGCCGGCACTAAAAATGTTTGCAGTAACTAGCCAACCAGTATAAAAGAAGCCTGAATTCTAACACGAGTAAGGTGGTTCTCTGTGACACTAGTCCACCATCTTCTCTGTCTGTTGGATTTCGGAATAAAGTCGCTAATCCTTGCTCCATCACCTTGTCTCTTGATTTATTGGCCTGTTGTGTGGCGAGCAGTATAAGCTTGGACTCAGTAACATGAGTAATGAAAAATTTTGCAGTTGGATAGAGATAACCTAATTGAAGTGTCAGTGACAGTTGAGTTTTCCAAAGTGCTCCTAGATTTTCTTTGGTTATATTTTTATGTTCACTGTTGGTGACATACAACAGGTAAAATTGTGATTTAACTCACAATTTAAGGTGTTGACTTCTTCACCTGATTTTTCTCTCAATTCCATCACATTTCTAACAGATATATTTGTTCTGGTCCCCTCCTCCCACAAGTGTATAGGTGGTGGTACATGTGTTACCTGAAGAGCCTTTGATGTTATGCTTTTCAGTCCTGTGCCCTGGAAATACAGAGTACTGTTTAATTTCAGGAAAAAAACAGAAATTGGAGTTTACATGAGTGTAGTAATTATGAATTATTATTTGACAGCCATTCTGTTAGGTATGTTCATGTATTGTTTGATTTACTCTTCACCACAACCTTTTGAAGTGCTATTACCACCTCTACCTACAGGTGGAGAAACAGAAACAGATGAAGTTGTCAAAAGTCATTTGATGATAGGGGATAAGATTATGATGCTAATATGGATCTGTCCTTCTCCAGAGACTTAGCAATTAATCAAAATAGCCTTTTATAGATAATATGCCCAACCTTAACAATTTGGCTCAGAGTCAAGGTGTTACTAATAATACTTCAGAATGGCTTTATACTGCCCAATGTAGCAATAAATCAGGCAATATCTTGGTAAGTCTTCAACAAGATGTTTTTGGTTGGACCAAAGCCTACCAGAGCTATTCCTTCCATAAATGGCTACAGAATACTGCTAGAATCACAAAATGTGATGTTTTCCGATGACATGGATCCTATAGTTAACATTTTTATTTTATGAATGAAGAAACTGAAGGCAGATATTGTTCAAGGATTACATGGCTAGTTAGTAATGAAACTTGGACTAGACTTACTGGAATTCAAAAGGAACAAGATCATTAATGTTGAACCTCTTGGCAAACATTTTTAAAAAGTCAAGTCCAAACCACTACAGAAGGAACCTTGCATTTATAAGAAATTTTTACTAAAATTTTTATAAAATATTTGAGTTGTAGTAGAAAAGAATATATACCAAGATACCCCTAAATGTAACCACTAGAGAGAAAAATTTTATCAAGTAGAAATTATTCACATGGTTTGTTTCTTCAACCATTTTAAAAATTCATTTTTTTAAATTGGAGTATAGTTGCTTTACAATGTTGTGTTAGTTTCAGCTGTCCAGCAAAATGAATCAGCCATACGTATACATATATCCTGTCTTCTTTGGATTTCCATTCCCATTTAGGTCACCACAGAGCAATGAGTAGAGTTCCCTGTGCTATACAGTCTGTTCTCATTAGTTATCTATTTCATACATAGTAGCGTATATATGTCAATCCCAATCTCCCAATCTATTACACCCACCCCCACTTACCCCTTGGTATCCATACATTTGTTCTCTACATCTGTGTCTATATTTCTGATTTGCAAGTGAGTTCATCTATACCATTTTTCTACATTACACATATATGTGCTAATATACGACGTTTGTTTTTCTTTTTCTGACTTACTTCACTCTGTATGACAGTCTCTAGGTCCATCCATGTCTCTGCAAATGGCACTATTTCATTCCTTTTTATGGCCGAGTAATATTCCATTGTATATATGTATCACATCTTCTTTATCCATTTCTCTGTTGATGGACATTTAGGTTGCTTCCAGGTCCTAGCTATTGTAAATAGTGCTGCAATTAATATTGGGGTACATACATCTTTTTGAATTATGGTTTTGTCCAGGTATATGCCCAGGAGTGGGATTGTTGAGTCATATGGTAGTTCTATTTTTAGGTTTTTAAGGAATCTCCATACTGTCCTCCATAGTGGTGGTATCAATTTACATTCCCACCCACAGTGTAAGATGGTTCCCTTTTCTCTACACCCTCTCCAACATTTATTGTTTGTAGATTTTTTGATGATGGCCATTCTGACCAGTGTGAGGTGATACCTCAGTGTAGCTTTGATTTGCATTTCTCTAATAATTAGTGATGTTGAGCATCTTTTCATGTGTTTGTTGGCCATCTATATGTCTTCTTTGGAGAAATGACTATTTAGGTCTTCTGCCCATTTTTTAATTGGGTTGTTTGTTTTTTTTTGTTTTTGAGCTGCATGAGCTGTTTGTATATTTTGGAGATTAATCCCTTTTCAGTTGCTTCATTGGCAAATATTTTCTCCCATTCTGAGGGTTGCCTTTTCATCTTGTTTATGGTTTCCTTTGCTGTACAAAAGCTTTTAAGTTTAACTACGTCCCATTTGTTTATTTTTGTTTTTATTTGTATTACTCTAGGAGGTGGGTCAAAAAAGATCTTGCTGCAATTTATGTCAAAGAGTGTTCTGCCTATGTTTTCCTCTAAGAGCTTTAGAGTGTCCAGCCTTACATTTAGGTCTTTAATCAATTTTGAGTTTATTTTTGTGTAGGGTGTTAGGGAGTGTTCTAATTTCATTCTTTTACATGTAGCTGTCCAGTTTTCCCAACACCACTTATTGAAGAGACTGGTCTTTTTTCCATTGTATATTCTTGCCTCCTTCGTCAAAGATTCGGTGACCATAGGTGTGTGGGTTTATCTCTGGGCTTTCTATCCTGTTCCACTGATCTATATAAAAATGCATTCTTAATTCCAACATTTTGTCAAATGGTCAACTAACTTGGTCTGTTATGCTGCTTGAAGAAGCCACAAGTTCATCTTTGACCTAATGTTTGCCTGCTTCCTAGTTTTTCCTATTCCAATTCCAAGAAATTACAAACTGGCCCTTTGGTTTGCTGTCATAATTTTTTAAAATTTACATGCAGTCAAACTTTTATTTGTTTGGTGTACAGTTCATGTGGTTTAACACATGTATAGAGTCATGTAATCACCATAACTATCAGGATGCAGAATATTTCCATCACCACAAAGTACTCCTTTTTGCCACCCCTTTATAGTTATACACTCTCCCCCCCAGCTGTTACTGGCGAGCAACCACTAGTGCATTTTCTGTTTCTGTAGACTTAACTTTTCCATATAAAGTGAAATAAATAGAATGCAACATTTTAAGACTGGCTTCTCTCACTCAGCATAATGCCTTTGAGATACAGTCACATTGTCGAGTGTATCAAGAGTTGTTATTTTATACTGCTGAGTAGTATTCCATTTTATTGGCATACCAACAGTTTGTTTATCTATTTTAACTGTCAAAACTTTTGAGTTGTTTCCAATTTTTGGAAATTATGAATAAAACTGCTGCAAAATTCAGGTGCAGGATTTTGTATGAACAAAGTTTTTCATTTATTTAGGATAAATACTTTGGAGTGGGATTGCTAGCATCAAATGGTTAAATTTATATTTAACATTATAAGTAACTGCCTAACTTTTTCAGAGTGGCTGTAGCACTTTGCATTCATATCAACAAAATAGGAGACTTTCCAGTTACTTTCTTTGCATTCCAGTCCTTAGTACTGTCGGTTAGTTATTGTTTTAGCCATTCTAAGAAATGTGTAATATTGTGTAGTGGTATCTCACGGTGGTTTGATTTTGCATTTGCCCCATGGGTATTCAGAAATGTATTGTTTAATTTCCAACTATGGGGAAGTGTTTCCATATATCTTTTTTAAAAAAATAATTTCTAATTTAATCTCATTATGGCAGAGATATATTTCGATGATTTCAATTCTTTCAAGTTTCTTAATGTTTTCATTTATTGAAAATGCCCCATTTGCCTTGAAAAGAATTTTTATTTCTGCTGTTCTTGAGCGGAGTATCTACAAATGTCAATTAGTTACAGCTGATTGGCTCAACTGATTGCTCAACTTTTTAACATTCTTGATGATTGTTTATTCTACCTGTCTTATTAATTAACAGGAGAAGAAAGCTGAAATCTCCAAATCTAATTTTGAATATCTCTATTTCTCCTTTCAGTTTTATCAGTACTTGCTTCATGCATTTTGAAGGTCTTCTGTTAGTGACATAATCTAATTATTGTGTGTTCTTGATGAACTGACCCTTTAATTAATTATGTAATGTCACTCAATTTTTTGTAATTTTCCTTGCTGTGAAGTCTACTTTGCCTGTTGTCAGTATAATATTCAAGCTTTCATGTGATTAATGTTTGCATGGTTTATCTTTTCCCATCCTTTTAAACTACAATCATTCTATTTAAAGTGGATTTCTTATAAGCAGCATATAGTTGGTTCTCTTTTTTACTGATTATAAGTCTATATTTTAAGTGTGTGTTGAAACCATTTACATTTAATGTACTTATGATATGTTTGTATTTATGTCTACCATTTTATTATTTGTTCTGTTTGTCTCCTCTGTTGTTTGTCTTTTTCATTTCCTGTTCTCTTTTGGATTATTTGAATATTTTTAGAAGTCCATTTTAATTTATTTATTGAGTTTTGACTATAATCATTTGTTCAGTTATTTCAGTTGTTGTTCTAGGCATAATAATGTACATACTTAGCTTTTTACATTCTACTTAAATTTAGTATTTTACCACTTTCAAGTGGAATTTAGAAACCTTACCACTGTAGAGATATCTTTATCCTCTCCCCTTTATGTTGTGATTGTCATTTATATCCTATCTACAAACACTGAAAACCCCGTCACAATTTTTGTTCTTAATCATCGTATATATTTTAAAGAAATTAAGAGGAGAAAATTATTATATTCACCCAGACCTTTACCACATCTGTTACTTTTCCTGCATTCCTGACCTTCCAGCTTTCCCTCTGATATTATTTCCTTTAGCATCTCTTTTAGAGCAGGTCTGTTGGCCATAAATTCTCCTAGTGTTCCTTCATTTATGAATGTTGTTATTTTTCCTTTGTTCTTGAATAAGAATATTTCTGCTGGATGTGGAATTTTAAATTGACACATCATTTCTTTAGCACTGTATAATTGCTTTTCTACTGCCTTATGACATCTATGGTTTCTGACGAAAAATCCATAGTCATTTAAATCAGTAGTTCATCTTTTTCTCTGGCTGTTTTCAAGATTCTTTCTTTGCCTGGTTTTCAGTGGTTTGATTATGATTTATTTTCTTTGTCTCTTCTACAATGTCTATTTGATTCTTTTCTATAGCTTCTATTTTTTTCCTGTGATTTTCTATTCTTTCTTTTCAATAGTGCTTTTCCTTATTTCTCAGGACATAGTTTAACAGCTGCTTTAAAGTCTTCAATTATATTCAGCATCTAGTTCCTCTCAGAGTTGTTGTCTCTTGAGTGAGTTTTCCCTCGTAATTTCTCAAAATGTTCCCATGTTTTGTTTTGTTTGTTTGTTTTAAAATAAATTTATTTTATTATTTTATTTTATTTATTTATGTTTTTTGGCTGTGTTGGGACTTTGTTGCTGCACACGGGCTTTTCTCTGGTTGTGGTGAGTGGGAGCTACTCTTGGTTGTGGTGCGCGGGCTTCTCATAGTGGTGGCTTCTCTTGTTGCAGAGCACGGGCTCTAGGTGCGTGGGCTTCAGTAGTTGTGGCACATGGGCTCAGTAGTTGTGGCACATGGGCTTAGTTGCTCCGTGGCATGTGGGATCTTCCCAGACCAGGGCTTGAACCCATGTTCCCTGCATTGGCAGGGGGATCCTTAACCACTGCACCACCAGGGAAGCCCTTCCCATGTTTTTTATGTTGAGTAATTTTGACTTTAGTCTCCCCACTCTATCATCGACTTCCAGTGGCTAAGTTGGACTCCAGAGCCAAGTGGCAAGTGGATAGAGAGAAAAAAAAAACAAAAGCAATGGGGATTTTCTCCATACTCCTTCAACCGCAGTCCCTCTAGTCAGAGAGAAGGAATCTCTCCATGAGAGGTATAAGTGCTTTCTTGTCCCCTGCTACTGCCCTGCCTCCATGGAACTGTAGTTTCAGGACTGGAGCTTACCTGAGGGCAGGGCTAAGACAGAAAAAATACCAGTAAAAATAAGACAGTAAAGTGCCCCCACTCTCTCTATTCCATGACGGTTCCCCTTCTCACTTCTCAAACCAGAAAGACAGTGCTTCTCTTTGTTCCTTTTTTGGTCCATGCTGGTATGTACTTCTGACATTTGGGCTGCCTTCAAGCTCAGGTCAGGAGGTTAAAAAAACTAAAACAAGCAAGGAAACCCCCTGCCAAATTGCTCATATATCAAGTAGTACCTTTCTTTTCTAATCTCTCCGCTGCCATATATTTCAGATAGCTGTTCCATACCTTCAGTCCAGGGATTTTAGTTGCATTCAGTGGCAGAGACAGGGTGGAATATACTTACTCTATCTTAATCACTACTGAAGGCTCTTCAGTGTGTTTTAAATCAGAATAAAGCTACTTGGTAAGAAAGATGATTATGTATGTTACATTAAATTTTATGAATGAATATAACTTTTTTTGTTTTAAAACATTCCACACAGGTTAACAACTTATTACTTATAACATTAGTGAAGATTATGAATTGTGTTGGTTAATGACTGAAGTATCTATAGACAAATCTGTGAGATAATACAGAACAAAGTATGGCTTGATTCAAGTTCATAATTCCAGCTAACATTTATTAATACCTACTATGTACTAAGTGCTTCACCTGAACTTCCACATTTAATCTACATAATAATTCATGAATTAGCTACTATTATCCATATCTTATAAGTATGAAATGGGTGCCTCAGAGGAGCTCAATCTATTTTTCAAGGAAACGAAGGGTGCAAATCCAGGTTTGTGGTGCAGGGGTAGATTGGCAAACTTTTTCTTAGAGAGACAGGTAGTAAATATTTTAGGCTTTGCGGGCCATGCAATTTCTGTTGTAAATACTCAACTCTGACACTGTTGAGTGTCAGCCAGAAAATATTATCCAGGAATGGTCACTGATTTTATTACCTTCTGAAATTTCAAGTAATGTTCTTTAATATAAGTACAAAGTTACATTGAAAGCTGATATCTGGCGAGCAGCCAAATAAAATTTCTGCCTTGAGAAACAGTAAAGACAATTTAGAGAAGAGAAAAAAAGTGAATTCAACCTGTCTTTCCCTAGAGAAAACATTTGATTCAATCTGTTTATAAGTTTTTCTAAATCTTATTATTTTCAATGGTATTCATATCTAATTCTATCAAGTAAAGATTTTTAGTGTCCTACAATTCATAAAATTTATTAAACTTTGCCATATTACTGTGCCTTCTATTGTGTTTATCCTTTTACTTGGAAACATGGTATTATATTTCATTCAATTTTATACCCCGTATTCCTACAAGTTAATGTAAAATTAATTAGATGACACTGCTGTTTTAAGAGTGAACCATTACACTGAGATGTGAAAAGTCCTGTAAATCATTTGGATATTTTGAAAGTTCTATCCAGATATACATCTAAAACAATAAAGAGTAGATACTTATCTTTTCATTTTTAAAATTTGAAGAAGTGATTTGATTTAAAATAGAAATTTCCAATGATAAAAATTCTATTAATTTATGATCTGGCTCAGATATCTATTTTAATTTCACTTGTTAAATAAGTTTGTTAAAAATTGTTATTTAAAACCAAAATTTAATAACTACTTTGTATCTAAATTAGAGAGACTTGTAGAAGAGTCTTCAACTATATCTTTAATATTTTAGTTTCTAAGTTTAGTGACAAAAACTTGTGATTTCAGTGTATTATTCTTTCTTTTTTTTAGGGTTTTCTGGAAATAAAAAAAAAAGTTTTACTGAAGTTGATTTACAATGTTGCATTAGTTTCAGGTATATAGTAAAGTCATTCAGTTATACATATATATAAATATACGTATATTATTTTTTTACATTCTCTTCCATTATAGGTTATTGTAAGATATTGAGTATAGCTCCCGGTACTATACAATAGGTACTTACTGGTTATCTGTTTTATATATAGTAGTGTGTATATTTTAATCCCGAACTCAGATTATCATACTAAGTGATGTAAACCAGAAAAAGACAAATATATATTGCTTATATGAGGAATCTAAAAAAAAAAAAAAAAGATACAAATAAGCTTATTTACAAAACAGAAATAGGATCACAGACATAGAAAACAAATTTATGGTTACCAAAGGGGAGGCGGGGAGAGGGATAAATTAGGGATTAATTCAGTGTATTATTCTTTAGACTGGGTTATCATAAATCCACTATATTGTACATGCAGATATTTATGGAAATGGCATACAGGGATTCAAGGAAAAGAGTCTGATTTCCACAAAGTGATCACCATGGAGCATGGGGAAGAGACCCAGCACCAGGGATAAAGTTAATAATTCAGCAGAACTATGTCATTGGAGTCAGATATGACCAAGAAAATATAAAATCTATAAATTGGCAAAACTCTTGGTCTTCCCACAGAAAAGAGTGTTCAATTTAAATAAATTTCCAAAGGACAAATTGACTTCAAATAGGTCAATTCTGTTCTAAAACTGTGTAAACACTGTGGTGCTGCTGCAATTTTTAGACAGACTTCACAGAATTAGTGAGCAAAGTGCTCAGTATTCAGTTGGAGCACAAGAAGTAATTTTGAAATTTCTTTCTGTTTTTGTCCCTAAGGAAACACTATAAAGTGTTTGCTATGAAGATGCTTCATTCTGTGTAAAGGAAACAAATTTTAAAAATCCCAACGAAAACAAAATGTCCCTTTTCATTTTTGCATTTCTAAGGTCCATTTGTAAATATTTAAACTTCATTTTAAATTTCAAAATAAATTTTACTTTATATTAAATGTCTTGGCTACATTGGTTCTACCAGGATATCTTTGTAAATGTTTGTTTGATCGCTTAAGGTTGAATCTCATGTTGTAGAAAGGTGGTGAAATTTACCCACCAATCTTGTGATAATTAATTCAGTAAGATCTCATTATCTTTATTTTATAATTTCCCTGATACAAATGGTTTGACTTGTTAATAATCACCAAAACTTTTACTACTTCATATCTTGCCACAGAAACATTTGTAAAAAAACACAATGATTTTAACAATTCACTTCTAAACAGCAACACAAACTAAAGTGTTACTTTGACAACTATATCTCATGTATTATTGAAAATACCATATTTAACTTAACGTTAACTTAACTTAACGTTTCGTAAAATATCTTATTGTTATAAATTACCAAATGTATATTTTTGTTTCCAATGAACTTCTCTGCCAATTTCTGTTTCCTTCCATTAGAATTTCCATCCTTTTAATCCTCCAAACTAGTCATCTTTATTTTCTAATTTGCCTTCAATTCTCATGTCTTACCATAAATTGCTTTTATGATTCAATTTTAGGAGGAAGTTTCCTGAAGAGTCAGAATACTTCTTAATATCTGATAAAGAGATCTTGTAATTTGGTTTATTTCTTCTAAGTTGAGGTAACCTTAACTGTCAGAAAGTCATGGAGTTATGGTTAATCTTCAATTATTATAGCCATTTTATTCTAGTCATTGTAAATTACATTGCCATGCACCTTGTATGTCACATTTTAATTTTTTACTAGTATATCAAAAAAAATGCTGCTATAGACTGAATTGTGTCCCTCCCCCACCCCCAAATTCACATGTTGGAGCTCTAACCCCCCAGTATGACTATATTTGGATGTAGGACCTTTGGGAGGTAATTAAGGTTAAATGAAGTCATAAGAGTGGGGCCCTACCCCAATATTACTTCTGGCCTTATAAGAAGGGAGGAGAGAGAGAGAGCTTTTTGTTTCTCCCATGTAAGAACACAACAAGAAGCTGGTGTCTGCAAGCCATAAAAAGTGTATTCACCAGAACTCAACCCTGCAACCACCCTGATCTCTGACTCCAGCCTCCAGAACTGTGAGAAACTAAGTTTCTCTTTTCTATAGTACCTACCCCAACTATGGTATTTTGTTATGGCAGCCTGAGTTGACTAATACAACGCTTATACTGTGGAGTCCCACCAACAGTTCTACAATGGAGTTTTTGAACATTAGCCCAACCGATAATAAAGTGTTTTACATTTTGTTACTATTTTTTTTTTTTTTTTTTTTTTGCGGTACACAGGCCTCTCACTAGCGGCCATGGCTCACGGGCGCAGCCGCTCCGCGGCATGTGGGATCCTCCCGGACCGGGGCACGAACCCATGTCCCCTGCATCGGCAGGTGGACTCTCAACCACTGCGCGACCAGGGAAGTCCCATTTTGTTACTATTTTTCATGGATAATCTACTTAATGTAACCCACTGGTGGCTGGAGTAATTGACAAGGGAAGATTCATAAACTTGTATCCTGGAGAATGATAATATCAAATATTATAAAACCACACCCTTGGATCTACCAACTCTGTTACCAACAATAAACTAAACCATCATCATATTAGGCTTGGGTCATTTCAGTGTCCTTCCAAAAGATCACTCCACTCACTGTCTCTACCAGAGATAGTCATCTTAAATTATATTTTAAAAAAATGTTTCATCCTGTTCAAAAATCATCAAAGCTGAAGAGCCTTCACTGTCTACAAAATAAATTTCAATCCGAAACCCTCTGTAATCTGGGCCCAATTTTAATTTCCCACATATAATAAATGCTCACTAAATACCTGTCTAATTAATTTTCCATCTTCACCATGTTCTCACTGTCCTCTGAACTTTCCCTTATCATTTCTGCTTTTCTGGCCTTGGTTCATCCTGTGATCAACTCCCTACCCAAAATATCTGTCAGAATCCTACACAACTTAAAAGAACAAATACAAAATCCATTAACTACAATCCATTTTCCAATTCCAAACCATATGAATATTTCTTCCCTATAACTCCTCTGCCTTTTTGACCTAAACTTTTCATTCTAGCATTGTTCGTGTTCTGTGTGCGAGCATATATTCCTAGCAATTTTTTATATCTTATTAACCCCATCTAGATTGTAAACTTCTGTAGGGTTTCCATTCTCAGTATCCATTCTTCTTCATTAATCTTTCCCTAGAAACTCAGCCTGAAATAATCTCTCTACTTTGACTATTAGTACATATTTTCTATAGCCTTCATTTATCCCTTAAATTATATCCAATATGTTATTTGCTATTAGTCATTTATTATTATTATCTTCACATGTTCTTGCTCAATGAACTAGAATTTAAGTTCCTTGAAGTCACAGGCTTTTATGCTTACAATGCCTAGAACTGAACTATGTAATAATTTGTATAAAAAGAGACACAAATTTACAGCCTGAAGGGCAAAGGGCCAGAAGTCAGAAGACCTGGATTCTGGTCCATGGTTTAGCCAACCAACCATCCATGTTGGGCAATCTTTTAATAAATCTTTCTGGGTCTTTCTAGAGTAAAGTGTGGAGAGAGATTAAGATACTTTATAGGTTTATTTTTTTTTTAATTGGGCCATAGTTTGCTTCTTTCTATGGTATCCAAATTGAGACACAAAGAGATGAGATATCTACCTCTGAAAAGAGGATGGGAACAAAGGAGAACTCTGACAACTGGAAGGAGCCAATGGGGTATCTGAATAAGGGCAAAGGTTATATAAAGATTTGAATTCTTTCAGAGAATATTCTTGCTTTTACTTTGCTGCTTTCCAGATGTTGGTTACCCAAATACCTGGGTAAGCATAGTGTATTAATCAGGGTTCTCCAGAGAAATAGAACCTATCTATAACTATATCTATATCTATATCTACCTATATCAAGGGAGAAAGAGAAAGAGAGAGAGCTTGATTGATTTTAAGCAATTGGCTCCTGTGGTTGTATAAGCTTGTAAAGTTCAAAAGCTGTAGGTCCTTAGGCTGGAGACCCAGGGTAGAATTTCAGTTTGAGTCCAAAGGCACTCTGCTGACAGAATTCCTTCTTAGAGGAGGTAAGCCTTCAACTGATTGGATGAAGCCCACCCACATTATGGACAGCAATCTGCTTTACTCAAAGATCACCAATTTAAATGTTAATGTCATCTAGAAAACACCTTCACAGAAATATCTAGAGTAATTTTTGACCTAGCCAAATTGACACATAAAACGTAGACACATAAAACATCAGATGTAGATTCTGTCATTGAAGGAAATAAAGAATAATTCAGATGGCTTCCATTTACTTCATTCCCATTTATTTCATTCCATGGACAGTTTATGAGTCCTCTCTTTCATGATCTGAGACAGAACAGGAATCCAATGCTTTCCCTTTTGTCATTCTCATCAGACTCAGAGTCATTACTTAGAAAAATCAGTTACGCTACAGTAGATGGATCTCAATTTAGAGAATATATTTACATATTCTAACCCTGCCACTTACTCACTCACTATAACTTTGAAAAAGTCACTTACTCTTATGGAATCTGTTTCTTTGACATAAAAATGGAAAGAATAACACCCAACTCAAATGTAGGTTATGAGGATCACATGAAACTGCATGGGAAATGGTCTTCATAGTGACATATTAACCATAACCATTATGCGTTAAATAAAACCTCTCTGCCTACCTAAAAGAACTGTTTTGAAGACCACACCATTCACTCATATCTATTCATATCATTTAGCAAGTATGTACTGAATACCATTGATTGAAATATTAAACCAAGTGTCTCTAAAACAACATCCTACAAAAATGTAGAGAATTATCAAAAGCACTGAATAAATAGTTGGTATTATATATAGTTCTTATCAACTCAATTACTACTGGGCATGGGATGCAGTAACTTTTAATAATAGCACTAGGTCATTAAATTGGCATTACTATTTATCTGTAAAGGGATCTTAGGTCAGGTTCCCTATAAGCAAGGATGGAGAGGGAGATTCTTGAGGCAGCGATTTGTTAGAGATGACTCCTCTTGAGTGAAGGAAGCAGGTAGGGCAGTAGGGAAGAAGAAAGGTAAGAAAGGATGTGGTCTTATCTGAAGACTGGCCTCAGCCCATCTCAAGTCAAAGGTTAGGCTGTTGTACCCCAGAATCAGTCAGTCACTGGCTGTGGGCTGCTCCCTGATGATGAGGCCGTAACCTTTCAGGGGAAGGAAGTAGCTATGGGTTATCAGCCAACATTATTAATTTATTTATTTATTTTTGCTGTGTTGGGTCTTCGTTTCTGTGCAAGGGCTTTCTCTAGTTCTGGGAAGTGGGGGCCACTCTTCATTGCGGTGCGCGGGCCTCTCACTCTCGCAGCCTCTCTTCTTGCGGAGCACAGGCTCCAGAAGCGCAGGCTCAGTAGTTGTAGCTCACAGGCCTAGTTGCTCCGCGGCATGTGGGATCCTCCCAGACCAGGGCTCGAACCCGTGTCCCCTGCATTAGCAGGCAGATTCTCAACCACTGCGCCACCAGGGAAGCCCCCAGGTAACATTATTAATAAGTGGGGCTGGATGCACCTTCCAGTGTAAAGGAGATTTGAGATCAGGGCAACAATAACCTTCACTACAAAGAACCACTGATGTTCATAATAATAATAGATGCACTGCAAAGGTGTTAAGAACTCTCTGAATGCTCTGAACTCTCTGAATCCTTACTGACATCCATACGGTCTTTTTTTTTTTTTTTTTTTTTTGCGGTACGCGGGCCTCTCACTGTTGTGGCCTCTCCCGTTGCGGAGCACAGCCTCCGGACGCGCAGGCTCAGCGGCCATGGCTCACGGGCCTAGCCGCTCCGCGGCATGTGGGATCTCCCCAGACCGGGGCACGAATCCGTGTCCCCTGCATCGGCAGGCGACTCTCAACCACTGCGCCACCAGGGAAGCCCCATACGGTCTTTTATAGTATTCAAATGCTCTGAAAACTGCTGTTCCTTGAATTATATGTAAATTAAATTCCTACGAATACTAATATTTTATTATATGTAATTTCTCTTTCTTATGAAAATATACATTTTATAATGTTTTGAAAACAGAGCCAGAGGAGATTCTTATTTCTGTTTTGTTGATTATCTGTCAGCTGCTAAGAAACATAAATGTGAATAGGCTTAAGCAACTCTGTTTCTTGGAAACAGCAAGCAAACAATTGTTGGATTCATATGACAAAAGTAGATCAACAATATACCAAACTTACACTTTTGGTATGCATTCTAAGTAGCAAGTAAGTAAATAGAATAATATACTTTCATTGTAAAACTGTAAAAAGCAACTTTTCTAGAAAGACAGGATTACAAACGTGGGCATTTGTATAAATAGTTAATGGCAGATAATTCTAATAACATGTGTATCCATGATGGAAATTAGAGCTTTAGTTTTTCACTTTTACCTGTTAGTTCTTTAGGCAAAACCAAGTAATCAATTATATTAGTAATTAGCATGTGTTTATGGGGTGAATTCTTATATAGCTGTTTCCATTAAAAGGTAGCTGCAAAAACTATAGTACCTAATACTTGTTTTAAGAAACAGAGCCAAAAAAGAAAAAAAGAAAAAGAAAAGGAAACAGAGCCATAAGGCTTTTAAAATCATAAAGGAGTGCCAAGGTATTCATTTAGTGGATTTATAGTGGTGATAACATCATCAACATTATATAATATTTATATAATATTTAATAGCAATACTATACAGTATTTTAAAGGAAACTCTTTTAAAGCCTGTGAGAAGCTGCTATGATTAATAATAAAGGCGGAAGGACTCAATATTTTCACTTTTTTTTTTGTTTTTCTTCCTCCAGGGGAGAAAAGGAGCACCTAAAAACATTTTGCTTTCCTGGCGACAATAGGCAAAATTGGATAAAGCTGGAATTCACAACGTCTCAAAACATTCTGGGCATTGGTTCTTATTTGAATTTTTAGAGTTACCCCATAACATAAAAGACACTAGAAAAAATGTTTTTGTTGTCCTCTCCAGTTTGAATCTAAATTATCTCCATTTTCTTAGGATTTGGTTTGGCTTCACTAACAGAAAAACATGTAAACAAATACCCTCATAATCTAGAGGTGAAGAGAACTTTAATAAAAAATCATAAAGAAAATATATTGATGGACTTGACAAAATTAAAGTTAAGGATTTCTATTCAATGACAGGGATCATAGACAAAGTTATCAGATATTTGACAAACTAGAAAAAGATTTTTAAACTAATCAAAATCAGCAAGAAGTTAATATCTAGAACATACAAGGAATTTAAAAATCCATAACAAAAAGATGAGATCACAATATAAAATATGGATAAAACTAGGCAATTCATTGAAAGGCAAATCTGAATCAGCAAGTTTATGAAGAGATTCCCAACTCGTGATTCCCAGCAGATTGGCAAAAATTAGAGCTAAGCCAGGTATTAATGAGATATAGGAAGATGGGCAGTCTTACACGCTGCTGATGGCAGTGTACGCTGGTACAGACATTGCAGAGAACAGTCTGGGCATACTTACTGGAAATGAATATGGCCCAGTAATCCATTCCAGGGATGCATCCGAGAGGAACTTGAGCCCAGGTTCATAAGGGGACAGTCACAAAGATGTTCATTGTAGCAGCCGGTTAGAGGCAGCTGGGTGCCCTTCACTGCAGGAATGAGAAAATAAACTGTGGTGTATGCATATGGTAAAATACTTTTCAGCATTCGGAAGCAATAAACTAGTGTTATATACAGCAGCATAGGTGAATCTCTAAATGAATATTTATTTAAAACCAATTACTCTTACAAGCTGTACCACAACATCTAAGACTTAATAATCCATTGCATATATTGTCCTCTATTATTCTGTATTATGTCTTGCCCAGGCTTCCTTTACTAGATGTTAACTTCCTAGAGACTAAAGAGACTACTTTGGAGCTTCCTGTTGTGCCTAGAACAGTGTTACATAGGTAGGAGTATCTCAATAAGTATTTGAACTAATAGATTTTCATCTGAGATTTGGAATTGTGGTGGCAAGAGAAAGATAGACGGGATCATAATTGAAGGTTTAAAAAATTCATCCTTTTGCAGCTGGGCATTAGTTTTGAAAGTGGAGGAGAATAGAGGCTCCTTAAGGAATTGGAGTTCTTTCTGGAACTAGAGGAGAAAGAGGTAGAATAATCACTATCACACTGTGAACGGAGTAACCCTCCAATCAATGAAGGCAATAAAGTTTGCTTTAGGATCCTCTCTTTTTCCTTTTCTTAGTGTTTCCTTGTTCAGGACTATCATTATTTTGTCCCTGAACACTTAAAGATTTTGTTTTGCTTCAATCTACAAAATAAAACTAATAAGACCTAACTCAGAATATGGTTCCTCAGTCTAGAACACTTGTTCAGCCCCTTCTCCCCATTTTTAAGGAAAATATGTCTCTTTTGTTTTTGATGAAAACTATAATTTTTGTTATGATTGCCAAATGTATAAATAAATTTTTATATATTAAATTGTGGTGGGTCAGTCCCCTGGAGACTGTGGAGGGAAAAAAATACCTTATAGAGTGGGTTTAGAAAATGAGTTGGTTTTTCACTGAGATTCAGAATCTCATTTAGCTGTGTTCTGAAAATGATTTGAATGAGGGCCAAAGGATGTCTCTGAAAGGGAAATTGATCTTTGTGTAAGATCCAACAGGAGGTTGGAGCTTTGAAACAAGAAGATATAAGCAGCTTGCTCAGCCCTTTGGAAGGTGCAAATGAGATGTGGATGGGCTCCAGGGAATGGTGGTTGAAGGGAAGGTATTGCAAAGTGTAAAGAATCAGGGATATGATGTAATCAGACAAGCGTGCAATATCTATTTCAGCTACTTAGTAGTTTTGTAATCTGGATCGAGTCAGCAAACATCTCTGAACCTTTCCTTTCTTTTTTGTATGATAGGGAGGTGGGAAGATTTCTAATTCATATTCCTCTATGAATGTTACCATTAGCTAAAAAGATCACTGGAGAGCAAAAGAAAATTATGAACAGATAAAAGCTTAGGAACATAGAGAAGAAACTGAGCTTCATTCATTTTAGTAACTGGATAGTAATGAAATGGGCCTGAAACATAGTAGGTACTCAACAAATATTTGTTGAATGAATGCATCAGAAAAATGGAATAGATCAAGAGGAAGAAAAGCCAGAGGAAAGCATCAAGACCAAAGAGACTCTCAGGCCAGGCATGTAAGAGATAAGAGGAAGGAACTTAGGAAGGCAGTAAGAAATTGTCCTCTTCACCCAGGTATCAGGACCAGGAAAAGCTGAAGAAGCCAGGGTAGCTGGAGCATAAAAGTGTTGAGAGACCATTACCTGTAGAGATTGACAGGCACATTTTAAAGAATTAAGATTCACAGTAGTAATGCCTACACAAATACACCTTAAACAATGAATCTGAATATTTGGATTTACATTTAAGATAATTAGAAAGCAATGTGAGGAGGAAGGGAAGTGAGGAGTCCCATGAAATCGTCATAGGTATTCAGACAGACTAGAGTTTAAATCCAAGGTACCATTCACTAAAAGTATAAAATATTAGCAAAAAAATTAATCTCTCTGAGACATCTAGAAATCAAAGACTTTAATTCTCAAAAATGAAAAAGAAAATTATAGTATCTACTTGGTAGAGCTGTTTTGAAGAATAAATAAGTGAATATATGAAAAGGACCTAAAACATGCCTAATATGATTTTTTTAATGGTTACTATTATCCTTACTATTGTTTTTGCTGTTACTATAGCATTTATGCCCAATAGGGTGTGTATCAGCCAACTCCATTTTTTGGCTTGCCTTCAAGAATTTGTGATTTGTAAAGTAAATTGTTTATTTTTGGTTTTTCTTCCAAGTGTGCTTTTTTCCTTCTCAGTGCTCTTTTAAAGCACTTCAATGCCCCCACGATTCTCACTTCAGCCTTAGCAGCACCAAGGAGAAAGGACCTTTCCATACTCAGTCCAGGGTGACTAAGTGGCAGGAAAGGCTGTGGGCTGGCCCATTAGGTCTAGGATCTCAGATCTCAGAGGAACAAAAGAGCCAGGGCAGAACCAGGGGTAGGGGAGGTGTTGAGACAGGGCTGTCTCATGATTCCATATAAGAGATGGACTGCACCACATTCAAATATACTTAGATCATCTTCCCAATAAGAGATGGTGCTGCCCTCAAGTGCTTGTTTACTTGTTGATAATGCCATCATTGGAGTGGAGAGCAGAACTCTCGCTTCATAAAGGCTACTGGTTCGTAAGATACATACTTCTAACGGTAGACAAAGTTAGATATGATGCCAAAACTTTGTAACTGAACAGATTAATAAGAAAATTAATATAAGATTTGTTATGGAAATTACATTAATACTGATAACTTGCCGAGAGGTATACTGGAGTTACCTGACGATATGGCTTGCTTATCACTGCTAAATCAAATTTCCAAAGACATTTAGTTCTGGTGAAATGTGTTAGACTGTTAAGCAGAGGTTTTAGCTAGTTTTGAAGTTACCTTCATTCCCAAGAGATTTTCACAGAAACAGGCCTCGTTCTGTCATGTATAGGTTCGTTCCTGCCTTAAACTTCCTGATCAAGCATAGTTTTGATGTTACCTCATCAGCTGGGAGACCTGCATTCTACTTTAGTTCAAGAATGATCACATCTGGGGCCAGGGGAGGCCAAGAGTAGCTGAAGATGAAGGGAGGGCTGGGTTTCACCTCTTTTTGGCCCAAGCTTTCATGCTGAGGAAATTGTTTCTAAGTACTGAGAGGAATCTCAGTTCTACAATCCCAGTTAGAAAGTATGGTTTCTGTAGGAAAAAGGTCCCTTAACTCATAAATCTGTGTGTAAAGATAAAGTCTAGGGAATACACTCAGATAAAGTGTGACAATAGCGGGTAACACAGAGGGTGCTGCTCAGGAGTGTGTAGGACGTGGGCTCTGCTTGTTTGCTTCAAGTCCTCAGAGAGGGACAGACGGGAATTCAGAACTGCACTGACTGAGGGACTGCGGACGGGAACCCTGAGGTGCTGAGATATTCTAAACAGGATGATAAGGCGTGAAGAAAACAAGGCTGGAATCGAACAAAGGCGCCGTGGGACGGCAGGAGGCAAACCGAACCGCTCTAGGATTACTCGGAGGACTACCTCGAAAGCCTAGCGCCGAGAGCCAGCTGTGCAGCGGCAGCGGGAGAAACTCCACCCCGAGGCCCCGCCCCCATAAGCTCCGCCCCTTCAGCTCCGGACCAATAGGCGCTCGGAATATTAGCGGGTGGGAGGCGCGGCCGGGTTGCTACAGCCCGAGCGGCGGCGGCGGCGGCGGCGGCGGCGGCGGCGGCGGCGGCGGCGGCGGCGGCGGCGGCGGCGGCGGCGGCGGCGGCGGCGGCGGCGGCGGCGGCGGCGGCGGCGGCGGCGGCGGCGGCGGCGGCGGCGTGCTGTTGGAGGAGTCTGGCGGAACTCGAGGCGGTGGCGCCATGGAGTCACTGGAAGGTGAGGAGGTGAAGGGATGCGGGCCGGGCGTCTGGGGGTGGGGTGGCTGGCAGGAGGGGCTGCCCTGGACCTCGGTACCGGGGAGGCCAGGGCAGGTCCGGAGAGATGGACCCCGCCGCTCCTCGGAGGCCCGGGGAACAGGCGGGCGCCCTGCAGCCCCAGCGCGGTCGAGTTAATGAGCCTCAGGCTGCCTCTCCTCAAACAGTCTTCACCTGATGCTTCCCCACCCCGGGCCTGATGCTGGTAAACGCCTGCAAATCCCTTCCTACCATTTTCTGGTCTTGCCTGACTCCCAGAGGGTCCTGTTGGTAATCACAGCCTCCGGCCAGATTTTATTTTCCTTGCAAAGTGGACTCTCCGTTAATGTCTACCGCCTCCCCACCGCCAGCCTTTGCTGGAGGCCCGTGGTGTGTCTCCAGCCTCGAGCTTCTGATACTTTTCTTGGCCACTTCCCTTGGTTTCCCTAGGTAACCGTTTTTCCATTTCTACAGCATCTTCTGTGGGAGCGATGCCAAGAGCATCTCCCAAGGAAGTGTCACTGATCAGCTTTAGAGCCGGGACAATAGATTAACCGCAGGATTTAAGGGTTTATTCACGAGGACTCTAAGGAAGAGCCAGCATTGATTCGTTATCTTTAGGTTTATCTTTGTGCTGTAACCACGACTCCACATTTTGCTTTGTTCCCAATTCTTTCACTTCTCTATTCTCTTTACCCATTTTATCTTGTGTAATACAACATTCGCTTAAAAACAACAAAGGGGGGAAGAAAACCCAGCTAGCATTAGCAACAACAGTGTCAAAATTCCTTTTCAAATTGTGGTCAATCCTTCTAATGAAGAATAAGCCTGCAGAATTGCCAGATCCTATTGTCTTGATTTAGCCTTGATTTTTTTTCCCCTCTTAATTTACATAGATTCAGGTGGAATTAATAAACAGAGGCACTGAGTCCTGTGTATTGTTGCACGCTAGAGAGTAAATTGTTTCAGGTTGTGTTATGAAAGGAAAAGTAATAACTGATGACTGTTTACAGTGACCTAGGGTCACCAAAAAACAAATGCAATAATGAGTGTGATAGTATTTCATGCTTTTGCTCCTAGGCGAAGCTCTCATAGTAAACACCTTGAGGATGATAGATAATCAAGAATTCTGATGATTTTTCCACTTGTGAGCTGCTGCAGTATACTACGACAAATGAAGTTCTTGTTCTTTGCTTGTTTAATTTTAGGCAGATCACTCAAGTTTCCATGAAATAGGAATTGTAATGAAAGTATTCCTTACTCAAGATACTTTTGTTTAGAGAACTCCTGGAGGCAGCTTTTATTTTTTTTTAATAAATTTTCAAATGTGGTATTATAGCATAGTGGGTAGGATCATGGGTCCTGGAATTCTCATGAAATTATCATAATATACATAAAGTACTTTAGAATAGTTGTTTTTCTGCAGATTTCTATTATTTTATTCAACATTTATAATTGAGGCAAAGATCTTCATCTGATTTTTCATTTATGTGTTCTAAGCATCTAAAACAGTGTCTGACACAAAGTAGGTATTCAGTAAATATTTCTTGTTAGATAAATGACTTTATCTATGAGAGGCTCTGGGGATGCAGAAAAAAATAAAAATTCAAAGCCCTGTTCTCATGGAGCCTACGTTTTAGGGAATCTCATATTTTAGCAGTGCTAAGACATTACTATTGAAATCTTACCAAGGATGCTTTTAAAATATAATGAAAACGTATTATAATACTCAATTACATGGGTGGAGGAAAACATGAATTCTGGTGTAATATGGTATGTTATCGTGGGCGTGTTTTAGGGGGCCAGCTTGTGATGTTTCATGTTAAACGGTACTTGTTCTTTACTCATTTTTTTTTTAAACAAAATAAGTTGCTGTCATTAACTATGATGTGTTTAATTGTAATGAATTAGCTTAAAATATATGAAATTATTCTTGTAGGCCAAAACAGTTGAATATTGGTAACTTCAAATAGTAATGAAATAAAATTTTTTATTTTAATAAAATAAAAGCTCTAAGAGTCTTTTGTTGAAGTTAGTGCCTTTCTTTTACTCCTTTTTTAAAATTAGTCCTTGTTAGGTCATACTTTATAAAGATGAACTTTGAGTCTCAGGGTTACCATTCATTCATTCATTCATCTATGCCTTCGTTTAATAAACAGTGATACATTGGTACAGTGATAGTTAAGATAGTTCTTCCCTATTGGAAATTAAAACCTAGCACTTTGAAGGTGTCTAATGAACATTATATTACAGTAGAAAATCTTTAAGAGTTTGCTTAATATATATCATAGTAGTTGAGCAAATATTGTACTGCTTGGCATTAGACCCATGTTTTTAGTTGAAGCTAGTTAGCAGACTAATCTTGATTGTAAAACCAGAAAATATACGGACCCCTGAAAAATTTTATTGAAGATTATCATACTCTTTATTTTTAAAATAACTTGCATGTAGATCATATATCGCTTACATTATTTTTGGTCTTTCTGGGACTTTTATATTTCCTGGATTGTCAGGAGTTGAGCTGTTAGGTTGAACACTGTATTTCAAAATAAAATATTAAATTATTGCTCATGATTTTGTATACTCTGTATCTGAGCACTTCTGCATTGTGTGTGCAATTAGAGTAAAGCCTTTAATTCCTTTTCACCTAAAGCTCGTGCCCTTTAGGTATGTCTAAAGGCAATAGACGTATTTCTAGATTTGGGAGAGTTCAGTCTCTCATAAGCTTTTCATCTGTAAAATGGAGAGATGAAACACCCTAAGCAGATTTTATCCATATTATTTTCATTCCTTTCATAATATCTTAATAAGCAGTTATTAACAAATATGACAGAGATCAAGCTGCCTATTCCTCTTTTGGACTGCTAAAATTAGTAGATCTTAGTGTACTGCCCTCTAAAACTTGATTAGAAGTCTGATTGCTCTTTTCTAATGTAGCTCTTGATGTAGTTGAAGACAGCCATGCTGTCCCATTAGGGTTTTTTGTTTTGTTTTTCCCTAATCTAAGCAATGGTTTAACTGAATAATTCTTCATCTTTATTAATTTATCTAGATTCATTTTTTGTGTGTGTGCTGAATCTGATGCTAGGTTATTTTAATAGTCAACATATTGGACAGGTCTGTGTTTGGATTCTTGCTTTGTTTTGTTTTGTTTTGAGCTCTGTGATTTGGTTAATCTGAACCTCAGTTTCCTCAGCTATAAAAAATGGAGCTACTAAATACCAATCTACCTGAACTATATTAAGAATTTAATGATGAAAACATGTATAAAGCATTTGGCAAGCCGCCTAGTACATAGGAGGCCCCCTCCTGTACTTGTTTGTTGGATGGATAAAATCACAGGACATGTGTTAGGACCTTGAGAGTGGTTCAGTATAGGTAAAACATAGCAGGCTTGGAAGGGACTGTGGGCAATCTCACTAGATAATTATGGCAGCAGGATAGATTGGGGAAGGGAGAGGCTGGAAATACATATATGTGATAAGGATTTGAAGTAAGGCAAAAGTAGCAGAAATTAAAAGGGGTATAGATTTAGAAGATATTTCTGAGATGGAAAGATGAAATAGAACTGCTCGAAGTGAGAGGGAAAAGGAATCAAAGATAAAGCAGCTTTCTAGCTTGGACTTAAGAGTTAACATTAAGATCTTTAACCAAGAGAAAGACAAATTTGGAAGATGAGGTAATGATTTTGGCTTTAGAAGTGTTGTGTTTGTATGGTACTTGGGGCATATCTGGTGGAAAAATTTTATAGCTACTTGTAAATATCTATCTGGAGTTTTTAGTTTAGTAGTCATCAGCATATAAGTGACAGCAAGTGGATGTGTTTGCCCAGGAAAGCTATATTTAACAAAACAAAGAAAATTGTGAGGGACTGATGCTTTAGGGTTGAGCAAGAAAGGAAGTTGGAGTGGGGAATGGTCTTTACAAAGGTTTAAAATTGTCAAGAAAGGGAATTGGGGGAGAACAAATATTTACTGAGTAATGAATATGCTAGAAAAAGCCTATAGCACCTGGTATTCCTGGAGATCTAAGTAGTAACTAGGTCAAACTCTGCTTAGTTGTGAAATATGAAAAACTTGGGCTTAGGAGAGAGAAATACCATTGAAGCCAAGAGAGAAAGGACTTTAAAGGCAGAAGGGATTGATCAGCAGAGCCTCATGATGTAGAAAGGTCCAGTAAGGTGACGATTCAAAAGAGCGCTTTCAGTTTGACAATTAATAGGTTAACAGTGATCAGTTGCCTCTGTTTCTTAAGGTCTTTAATGCCTCATTTTTTTTTTTAACAGTGAGTCTAAATTACTTTGTTTTCAAATTTCTTCAAACATGAAGGAATTTGAGTCTATGCATTGTTCCCTGAATATAAACTCAGTTGGTTTAATATAAAGTGTTAAATGTGAAGTATTCTCGTTTCCATGCTTTCTAGATAGTATGTAATTTCAGTTTAAAATTTCTCTCTGATTCAGAGGTTATTTATGAGAGTGTTCCTTAACTTCCAAAATGTTAAGATTTTTTTTTTTGTTAAGATGTTTTTAGTCATTAGTTTTTATTTACTTTTAATTTTGTGTGTTCTATGAGTAGTCTACCTTTCAAAAAGTTTTAAAAAGTTTTCTTTGTGGTCAAATACACCATCAATTTCTCCATGTTTTATAGTCATACAAAAATGCACACTCTGAATTGGTAGGAAACAAAGTACATACAATTTTTTAAAATACATTTATTTATTTATTTTATTGTTGGCTGTTTTGGGTCTTCGTTGCTGCTCGCGGGCTTTCTCTAGTTGTGGTGAGCAGAGGCTACTCTTCGTTGTGGTGCGTGGGCTTCTCATCTCGTTGCAGAGCACGGGCTCTAGGTGCGCAGGCTTCAGTAGTTGTGGCTCGCGGGCTCTAGAGCACATAATGCCTCCTTATTAAAGAAGCTTTCAGTGATCTTACCCACTTCTCAAACACACACATAACAAAATATATAAAATGTCAGGTAGTGAAAAAAAGTGATTTTTTTTTTTCCCCAAAGAATAGAAACTCCATAAGATCAGGATCTTTGTTTTTTTATCACTGTTTGCCTAACTCCTAGAACAGTTCCTGTCTCATGCTAGGTGCTCCATAAATACTTGTTGAATCAACAAATGGGTCTATTTTAATATAGTGTTTAATCCTGTTAAAGCTTGCCTGCAGTTCAGATAGGGGGAGAATGAGAGGTAGAGAGGAGCTAGTCAGTAAATGTAAGCCAGTGTTTCAAAAAATATGATACTTGGGGCATCAGTCCTAAATACCTTTTAGGGGCAGAAAGAATTTCTGTTGGGGAAATAACAGCATACTAAATCTTTCTCTGTCTTTTTTTTTTAAGACTGAGGAAGTTCTGTTCTAAGAAAACCTGTTTGTTTAATTTAGCATTTTCCAAACATTTGACCATGAGCAAAGGATTTAAGGGTGCTTGGTAGAAGTAGTGGACATGACTAGTCAGGTTCAGACTGGATAGGAAGGGAAGTGCCGTCAAGAATGGGTTATCAAGAAAATGCAAGTCACTCTGAGATCAAGAAAGTGATTTAGAGGTAGATGGTAGAAGCCTGTGGTTCCGGAGGGAGCTTGTGTATTTTAAGAGTCCAGAGGTGGATCATTCTAAGTTGTTTTAGCAGTGGTTGTTTTATGCTGAACTGGAGTGCAGGCCACTGAAGTGGAGTGGAGGGTGAAGGATGTGTGCTGAGTAGGTTAAGCATGAATGTTGAAACGTTGAAATCTAGGATGAGCTGAAAAGGAATATCTTGTGAGATATTAGAGATTGCTGACCTGGAAGTAATTCGGTTTTAAAAAAGGATTGTAGGAAGAAAGTAGTAAAACAGGTGCTGTGTACTTCAAAAGAGAGGTTTGTTGAGTTTTAAAGGTTGGTTTCAGATAAGCAGTGACCAGTGGTGAAGGAATAGACATGAAACACAGAGCCCAGAATTGTTCTTGATTTCCAAGATTTTTCTTTTGGAAATGTTCTCTACTATTTCTTAAATATATACATTTTTAGAATGTCATAACTATTTTAGATAAGAGCAAATTATTTCACATCACCTGTATAATAGTATTATATAAAGATACCATTTTAAGTCTTATTATCGTGCAGATTTTGAAATTACTCAATACAGTAACTCATAACAGAATCAACAGTATGTACAGGATAAATTTTGTAAGGAGAGGTTGGCTTCTTTAAAGTTTTAGAATATTAAATACTTATTCACTTGGTTCTGTCTATCAGTTTGAATGCTTCTTTCAGCAGTGAATATCATCTCTCTCTACTGTATTTATATAAGCCGCACAATTCTCTAGCATTCGCCACTCAGGAGAAAGTAGTGGAGTTTGCCTGTATGCCCTGGAGAGTAGTATTTTTTATTTCATTGGTTGTGAAACATTTTTATATATAACATCTCAGTTGATCCTTTTAAATTTTCAGGTAGATTGAGCGGACGTTATCTTCATTTAACAGATGTTAAACTTCAGGCTACCTATATGATTAGTCATACATTTTCTTGTAGTTCATATAGTGAAAACTTTTCCAACAAGGAGAGAGACATCATGTTCTTTGCTATAGGTCCTCGCAGATTCTCAGTTCTATATATAGACAAGTGGAAGTGATTTCCTCAGCATCCTGCACACTACCTGAAACATTCATTCTACTGTCCACAATTGGTCAATTGGTTTAATCATTCTTATGTGTGACCAACTTTTTTTTTTTTAATATAACATCAGTAAGGGAGGTGTCTTATCATCATTTACTTTTCTTATTAATGTGGTCTTAAGGTAGATTTTATTAAATAAGTATGCTATATTTATTATGGCATAATAGAGGTAGAAGCGGGCCACATAGTTCATTTAATCTAACTTTCTTATTTTATGCAAGAGGAATGTGAACCTTAGGTTAAATATCTTGCCCAGCAAGTCATAGCTCTAAGTGACAGAGCTGGGACGTGAACTTAGATAGTATGAGACAAATTCCAGTGCCTTTTCTACTACACTCTCCTGTCTTTTAATGAATGCCATTAGAACAAAATGTGGTGGTGTGACTCTAAACCCTAAGCTGCTTATCATTACCTGTCGGTAGAAGTTCTTTTCAGGGGATGTTGATACCAACACACATGATATATTTTGTGGATTATAGGGCTATACTCTATAAGAGGAAACTGTAAATTTATTTATTTATTTTATTTTGAATAAAGTAATAACTTAAAAAATTTTTTTTGTGATAATTGTTTTTAAATGTTTTCTCTTTAATGCTGTTTTCTCTTTTTTATGCCTTGTAGTGATAATAATTTTCTTTTCCTTTAAAGACAGTCTGAACATGTTTGATGACTTGTAGGAATTAATCCCAGGAGTTGGATTTTATTTTATGTTAGTATTCTAGTTGCTGTTATATTAAGTTTTAAGCTTTTGTATTAAAAAAAAAAGGAAGATGATTTGGCTCTTAGATATAGTGAAGAAGTAAATCATGTAGACTGTTGGCTTTATGAAGCAAAGATTGTGTGACTCCACCCTTGTGTCACTGTTACTTGGTACATGCTTGGCAAGTATTGATAGTAGGTACTCAAGTAGACACTCACATTATTTCCATGTGTTGAATTGATTTTTCTCAATAGTTAATTTTTTATAAGATTTTGCTTTGTTTTCTATTTAACAAGGAAATACTGAAATATACTTTTAAGCAAGTAACATAGTGGTACTTTTCAACATTTTATATGGATACATTTTTAAATTATTGTTTGGAATTTAAAGGAAGACATGAAAACTAAATAGGCAAGCCTAATAGATTATGCAGTATGTGGTATCACTTTGACAGTCGTTATGAAGACATTCTAGTCTTCATATACCTAATGGATTCCATCCAGCAACTGCTTCAACTTTTTGGATAGTTAATGGAATTAAGTGATCCAGATAAATGAAGCTGCTTTGCTCTCCCTCCCTAAATAACCTCGTCTTTGCCATTGGAAAACACAAATCAGGCAAATCTTAGTTTTGCTTTTGTAGTGTTCACAGCTTACCCGCCACCATACAGACTTTGGCCTCCATCTATCTACCACTGAAATAGTGCAGTAGAGTACTTGGAGAATGAGAGAACAAAACAATTCTTCTGTTACTGTTTGATTGCGTTCCCACCAATGTCTTTTTTGATTCTCCTGATAAGTTTTCTGTGGACTCACTAAATGCCTTGGAACAACACATTACATGAAGTCCATAATCGTACTTTTTTCATGAGTTTGTTACTTCTGAAAGAAAATGTTTTTTTACTTTCATATGATAAAAGAATTTTAACAGAAATTCAGCAGAAGATATAAGGATATCATTTTTGTCGTTTTTATGAAAATTACAGGTATGGAAATAAATTTAGGTGTGATGTTTGGCTGGATAATAAAATGACAAATTGACTTAGTTATGTAGGATTCCCAAAGAATGTAGTTTGTGTGTGTGTACATGTGATGAAATTTGTTCAGTGCAAGTACATGATAGATGCATTAACTTCTGATTTTGTAAAAGTTGCAGCTACTTCTTCCTTATTTAATCAGTTGTGCCGATAAGGTCAGATTATCTCAATTTGTTGGTCCAGTGAATCTTAACATAATATTATATGTATAAATTAATGAACAATTCACATAATGCATAGTAACTAGGTGATCTTTTACTTAAAACCTAATACTTCTGTTGTCGGGGAGGACAACATTCTTTTTATTCTAGACTCCATAATCATATCAGGAAGCCACCTCACTGATCTCCAGGGTTATTTCTTACTTTTTTTTTTTTTTTTTAGTTTAAAAAAATGTTGTATTGTGGAAAAATAGACATAAAATTTACCATTTTAACCATTTTTAAGTGTAAAATTCAGTGGTATTTAGTATATTCACATTGTTGTGCAAATATCATCACTATCCATCCTCAGAACGTTTTCATCATCCCAAATTGTAGCACCTGGTTTTTTTGTTTGCTTTTTTTTTTTTTAAACATCTTTATTGGAGTATAATTGCTTTACAATGCTGTGTTAGTTTCTGCTTTATAACAAAGTGAATCAGTTATACATATACACATGTTCCCATATCTCTTCCCTCTTGCATCTCCCTCCCTCCCACCCTCCCTATCCCACCCATCTAGCTGGTCACAAAGCACCGAGCTGATCTCCCTGTGCTGTGCGGCTGCTTCCCACTAGCTATCTACCTTACGTTTGGTAGTGTATATATGTCCATGCCTCTCTCTCGCTTTGTCACAGCTTACCCTTCCCCCTCCCCATATCCTCAAGTCCATTCTGTAGTAGGTCTGTGTCTTTATTCCTCTCTTACCCCTAGGTTCTTCATGACATTTTTTTTTCCCCTTAAATTCCATATATATGTGTTAGCATACGGTATTTGTCTTTCTCTTTCTGACTTACTTCACTCTGTATGACAGACTCTAGGTCTAACCACCTCATTACAAATAGCTCAATTTCATTACTTTTTATGGCTGAATAATATTCCATTATATATATGTGCCACATCTTCTTTATCCATTCATCCGATGATGGACACTTAGGTTGTTTCCATCTCCGGGCTATTGTAAATAGAGCTGCAATGAACATTTTGGTACATGACTCTTTTTGAAGTATGGTTTTCTCAGAGTATATGCCCAGTAGTGGGATTGCTGGGTCATATGGTAGTTCTATTTGTAGTTTTTTAAGAAACCTCCATACTGTTCTCCATAGTAGCTGAACCAATTCACATTGCCACCAGCAGTGCAAGAGTGTTCGCTTTTCTCCACACCCTTTCCAGCATTTATTGTTTCTAGATTTTTTGATGATGGCCATTCTGACTGGTGTGAGATGATATCTCATTGTAGTTTTGATTTGCATTTCTCTAATGATTAATGATGTTGAGCATTCTTTCATGTGTTTGTTGGCAGTCTGTATATCTTCTTTGGAGAAATCTCTATTTAGGTCTTCTGCCCATTTCTGGATTGGGTTGTTTGTTTTTTTTGTTATTGAGCTGCATGAGCTGCTTATAAATTTTGGAGATTAATCCTTTGTCACTTGCTTCATTTGCAAATATTTTCTCCTACTCTGAGGGTTGTCTTTTGGTCTTGTTTATGGTTTCCTTTGCTGTGTAAAAGCTTTGAAGTTTCATTAGGTCCCATTTGTTTATTTTTGTTTTTATTTCCATTTCTCTAGGAGGTGAGTCAAAAGGATCTTGCTGTGATTTATGTCATAGAGTGTTCTGCCTATGTTTTCCTCTAAGAGTTTGATAGTTTCTGGCCTTACATTTAGGTCTTTAATCCATTTTGAGTTTATTTTTGTGTATGGTGTTAGGGAGTGATCTAATCTCATACTTTTACATGTACCTATCCAGGTTTCCCAGCACCACTTATTGAAGACGCTGTCCTTTCTCCACTGTACATTCCTGCCTCCTTTATCAAAGATAAATTGACCATATGTGCGTGGGTTTATCTCTGGGCTTTCTATCCTGTTCCATTGATCTATATTTCTGTTTTTGTGCCAGTACCATACTGTCTTGATTACTGTAGCTTTGTAGTATCGTCTGAAGTCAGGGAGCCTGATTCCTACAGCTCTGTTTTTCGTTCTCAAGATTGCTTTGGCTATTCGAGGTCTTTTGTGTTTCCATCCAAATTGTAAAATTTTTTGTTCTAGTTCTGTGAAAAATGCCAGTGGTAGTTTGATAGGGATTGCATTTAATCTGTAGATTGCTTTGGGTAGTAGAGTCATTTTCACAATGTTGATTCTTCCAATCCCAGAACATGGTATATCTCTCCATCTATTTGTATCATCTTTAATTTCTTTCATCAGTGTCTTGTAATTTTCTGCATACAGGTCTTTTGTCTCCTTAGGTAGGTTTATTCCTAGATATTTTATTCTTTTTGTTGCAATGGTAAATAGGAGTGTTTTCTTGATTTCACTTTCACATTTTTCATCATTAGTGTATAGGAATGCCAGAGATTTCTGTGCATTAATTTTGTATCCTGCTACTTTACCAAATTCATTGATTAGCTCTAGTAGTTTTCTGGTAGCATCTTTAGGATTCTCTATGTATAGTATCATGTCATCTGCAAACAGTAGCACCTGTTTTTATCTTATTTTTTTCTTCCAGTTTTATATATATAATTGACATAGAGCACTGTGTAAGGTTTACAGCATACTGATTTGATTTATATACATCATGAAATGATTACCACAATAAATTTAGTGAATATCCATCATCTTATACAGATACAAAATAAAAGGAAAAAAACCATTGTTTTCCTTGTGATGAGAAGCTCCTAGGATCCAGTCTCTTAACTTTATATACAACATAGAACAGTGTTAATTATGTTATCATATTGTACATTACATCTCTAGTACTCGTTTATCTCATTAGTGGAAATTTGTACCTTTTGATGATGTTCGTCCAGTTTCCCATCCTCCCCCCCGCCCACCCCGTGTAGCCACAAATCTGATCTCTTTTTCTATGAGTTTGTTTAGGAAGTATATTTGACTACAAAACTATTTTTGTTCCTGGTACACAATTTAGCAATTTGATGCTTCTCTACATTTCAAAATGATCCCCATGATAAATCTAGTTATCATCTGTCACCATGCAAAGATATTACATTATTATTGACTATTTTCCACACTGTACTTTTCATACCTGTGACTCATTTATTTTGTAACTGGAAGTTTGTTTGTCTTAATCTCCCTCACCTATTTCCTCCCCACCCCACCAACCCCTCTCCCTTGGCAACTACCTGTTTGTTCTTTGTGTCTATGACTGTGTTTCTGTTTTAAGTTTGTTCATTTGTTTTTTAAATTCCACATATAAGTGAAATTATACAGTATTTGTCTTTCTCTGTCTTACTTCACATAGCATAATACCCTCTAGTTCCATCCATTTTGTCACAAATGATAAGATTTCATTTTTTAGGGCTGAGTAGTATTTGTGTGTGTGTGTGTGTGTGCGTGTGCACGCACGTGTGTCATTTTCTTTATCCATTCCTCTCTGGATGAGCACTGATTCAGTCAATGCTCATATATTTTTCTAGGAATTTGTCCATATCTTCTAACTTGTCCATTTTATTGGCGTATAATTGTTCATGGTAATCTCTTATGATCCTTTGTATTTGCATGGTATTAAGTGTAACTTCACGTCCATTTCTGATTTTTTTTTAATTTGAGCCCTCTCTCTTTTTTTCTTGATGAGTTTAGCTGAAGTTTTATCAATTTTGTTTAGCTTTTCAAGGAACCAGCTCTTACTTTAATTGACATTTTCTATTATTTTTAGTCTCTATTTTATTTATTTCTGCTGTATTCTTTATGATTTCTTCTACTAAGTTTGGGTTTTGTTTGTTCTTCTTTCTCTAGTTCCTTTAGGTATAAGGATAGGTTGTTTATTTGAGATTTTTCCTGTTTCCTGAGGTAGGTTTGTATTGCTATAAACTTCCCTCTTAGAACTGCTTTTGCTGAAACCTATAGACTTTGGATCATCGAAGTTTTCATTTTCATTTGTCTCCAGTTATGTTTTTGATTTCTTCTTTGATTTCTTCAGTGACCCATTGGTTGTTTAGTTCCACATGTTTATGGGGTTTTTTGCAGTTTTTTTTCCTTGTAGTTGATTTCTGGTGTCATAGCATGTGCCTGAAAAGTTTCTTGATATGATTTCAGTCTTCTCAAATTCACTGAGACTTGTTTTATGGCCTGCCATGTGATCTATACTGGAGAATGTTCCATGTGCACTTGAAAAGAATGTGTATTCTGATGCTTTTGGATGGAATATTCTATATTTATTAAGACCATCTGGTCTAATGTGTTGTTTAAGGCTAGTGTTTCCGTATTGATTTTCTCTCTGGATGATCTGTTCATTGATGTAAGTGGGGTGTTAAAGCCCCCTACTGTTATTGTGTTGCTGTCCATTTCTCCCTTTTTGTTTGTTAATATTTGCTTTATGTCTTTAGGTGCATCTATGTTGAGTGCATATATATTTACAATTGTTATAGCTTTTTCTTGGATTGATCCCTTTATTATTAGGTAAAGTCCTACTTTGTCTCTTGTTACAGTCATTGTTTTAAAGTCTACTTTGTCTGATATAAGTATTGCTATCTCGGTTTCTTTTAAATTTCCGTTTGCATGGAATACCTTTGTCCATTCCCTCACTTTCAGTCTGTGTGTTCCTTTAGATCTGGACTGAATCTCTTGATTAGCATATATACAAGTCCTGTTTTTGTATCCATTGAGCCACCCTATGTCTTTTGATTGGAGCACTCTGTGTCCATATACATTTTAAGTGTAATTGTTGATAGGTATGTACTTATTGCCATTTTGTTAATTGTTTTCAGGTTTAGTTTGTAGTTTTGTTGTTGTTGTTATTCTTTCTTATTTTGCTCTCATTCCTTGTGATTTGATGACTGTCTTTAATACTATGTTTAGATTTCTTTCAGTGTTTTGTGTTTGTATCTGTTACAGATTTTTAGTTTGGTTACCAGAGGTTTATATATAGCAATCAATATATATGTGATTATTTTAAGTTGATGTGATGTCCTCTTAAGTTTGAATGTATTTTAACAACCCTGAGTTTTTACTCCCCTTCTATGTTTAATGTTTTTGACATCATAGTCTACATCTTTTGGGTATTTCTTAACTACTTATTTTGTGTATAGAAGATTTTACTAGTTTTGTCTTTTAACCTTTCTACTAGCTTTATAAGTGGTTGGTCTACTACCTTTACAGTGTATTTGCTTTTACCAATGAGATTTTTCCTTTGGTAACTTTCATATTTCTAGTTGTGGCTTTTTCTTTTTCACTTAGAGAAGTGCCTTTTCATTTCTTGTAAAGCTGGTTTTGTGGTACTGAACTTTTTTAGCTTTTAATATTTAAAATTTATTTATTTAATTTTATTTTTGGCTGTGTTGGGTCTTGCTGCGTGCGGGCTTTTCTCTAGTCACTGTAAGCAGGGGCTACTCTTATTTGTGGTGCGTAGGCTTCTCATTGCAGTGCCTTCTCTTGTTGTGGAGCATGGGCTCTAGGTGCACGGGCTTCAGTAGTTGTGGCTTGCGGGCTCTAGAGCACAGACTAAGCAGTTGTGGCACACGGGCTTAGTTGCTCCATGGCATGTGGGATCTTACTGGCCGAGGGCTCAAACCCATGTCCCCTGCATTGGCAGGTGGATTCTTAACCATTGTGCCACCAGGGAAACCCCTTTTTAGCTTTTGCTTGTCTGCAAGACTCTTTATCTTATCTTTCTGAATGATAGCTTTGCTGGGTAGAGTATTCTTGGTTGTAGGTTTTTTCCTTTCATCACTTTAAATGTATCATGATATTCCCTTCTGGTCTGCAGGGTTTCTACTGAAAAGTCAGCTAATAGACTTATGGAAGTTCCCTTGTATGTAACTAGTTGCTTTTCCCTTGCTGCTTTTAATACTCTGTCTTTAATTTTAGCCATTTTAATTATGATGTTTTTTGGTGTGGTCGGTTTTGGGTAGATCCTGTTTGTAACTGTCTGTGCTTCCTGGACTTGTATATCTGTTTCCTTTCCTAGGTTAGGGAAGTTTTCAGCCATTATGTCTTCAAATATGTTTTCTGCCTCCCCTTTTCCGTTTGGAACCCCTATAATGCAAATGTTAGCATGCTTAGTGTTGTCTCAAAGGTCCCTTGAACTGTCCTCATTTTTTTTTTTTTTTCGGTACGCGGGCCTCTCACTGCTGTGGCTTCTCCCGTTGCGGAGCACAGGCTCCGGACGCGCAGGCTCAGCGGCCATGGCTCAGGGGCCCAGCCGCTCCGCGGCATGTGGGATCTTCCCAGACTGGGGCACGAATCCGTGTCCCCTACATCGGCAGGTGGACTCTCAACCACTGTGCCACCAGGGAAGCCCTGTCCTCATTTTTTAAACTCTTTTTTTTCTCTTCAGCTTGAGTGATTTCTACTACTGTCTTCCAGCTTGCTGATCCATTCCTCCGTATCATCTAATCTACTGTTGATTCCTTCTAGTATGTTTTTATTTCACTTATTGTTGTCTTCAGCTCTGTTTTGTTCTTTATATTTTACAACTCTTTGTTAGCTTCTTACTGTGTTTTTCCATTCTTCTCCGAAGTTCTTTGAGCATTTTTATGATCATTACCTTGAACTCTTTATTGGGTAAGTTCCTTAGTTCCACTTCAATTCTGGTGTTTTATCTTATTCCTTTGTTTGGAACAAATTCTTCTGTCACCTCATTTGCCTAACTTGCTGTTTTTATTTCTGTGTATTTGGTAGGTTGGTTACATTTCTTGATCTTGTTGAAGTGGTCTTTTATAGGAGAGGTCCTGTGCATCTCAGCAGCTCACTTCCCTTAGGTCACCAGAGCTTTATGTTCCAGGAATGTCCCCTATGTGGGTTTCATGGGCCCTTCTTTTGTGGTGGGCTGATTTCTATTGGTGGTCTAGTAGGCATGGATGGCCCCTGGTCTGATTGATTGGCAGGCTCTGCCTTTGTGGATGCTGACAGCCGCTGGTAGGTAGGGCCAGGTCACAAGGTGGCTGATTGTGAAGGCTTGGGGGTCCCTAGGCTAGTGCTGGTCCACTGGTGGACAGAGCTGGACCCTGGTGTGGCTGGCTGAAGGTGTCTCACAGATGGTCTGCACGCTGATCGGCAGCACTGGGGCCAAGGGAGTCCAGTGATTGGTGCCTGCCCATTGGTGGGCGAGGCCAGGTTCTGGAGTTAGTGCCAGCCCTCTGGTGGGTGGAGCTGGGTCCTGGGTTCTCTGGTGGCAGGGCTGGGTCCCTGGGTGACTGGGGGAACCAAGGTGCCTATGGTCATTGCCAGCCTGCTGTTGGGTGAAGCTGCCCCCACAGTTAGCTGCCTGGCCTGTGGGTCCCAAGGACTGTTGCAGACTGGCTGGTGGGTAGGGCTGGGTCCTTGCACTACGAAGCTAGAAGGAGGACTCCCTAATGTTTCTTGCCAGCACCCCTTGCTCCTTGGGGAAAAACTCTGCAATTGTGATTATCCTCGTGTTTGTGGGTAGCCTACCTGTGGGTGTGGGTCTTGACTGTACCATGTCTCTGCCTCTCTTACTTGTCTCATTGTGGATCCTTCTTTATATCTTTAGCTGTGGAAGATCTTTTCTGCTAGTCTTTAGGTTGTTCTCATCATGATAGTTGCTCTGTAAATAGTTGTAACTTTGTTGTGCCCATGGAAGGAGGTGAGCTCAGGGTTTTCCTACTCATCTTCTCCATTCCACTAGCCACCAATGTTACTCTTTAATGCTTTGAAGATAAATAATGTATTTAACCTTCAGATAAATTTGGTTTTTAAACTTCAGTAATTTACAAAGAGACAGCCTATAAATTAAGAGACTGACAAATTGATTTGGTTAAAATAGAAGAAAACCAGATATTTCCAACATTATCAGTTTGGTTCTCCTTAAAGTATGAACTCTGTATTTGGCATTTGCCTTTTTGACCACTGATAACTTTAAGTCTTCTGCCCATTTTAATTGATGATGTTACTTATTTCAAAATGACATGACATTTTTCGCAAGAACTGACAACTTACATATGAAACTAAGTGAAGACATTAAAATTTGGAAGTTTCACAATTTGAGCCACTGAGTATATTGACTACATTCTTTTCGATTTTAGAAAATGGAAGTGTCCAAGTTGGAGAATTGTTACCTTGCAGGATTTGTGGAAGAACATTCTTTCCAGTGGCATTAGTGAGTACCTTTTTTTTTTGGAGTTTGGTAGATCTTTAATTGTTTAATAGTTCAGGACAATGGAAAGAACCTTTGGAATAATTTAAAGAGATACTGGCTAGTATTCAGTGCTCAGGAGTATCAGTCCATCTTTTTTTTTTTTTTTTTTTTTGCTATACGCGGGCCTCTCACTGCCGTGGCCCCTCCCGCTGCGGAGCACAGGCTCCGGACGCGCAGGCCCAGCGGCCATGGCTCACTGGCCCAGCCGCTCCGCGGCACGCGGGACCCTCCCGGACCGGGGCACGAACCCACATCCCCCTGCATCGGCAGGCGGACTCCCAACCACTGCGCCACCAGGGAAGCCCTCAGTTCCATCTTTGTCATTCTTCCAGAGTGCTCTCTTTCCTTCAGAGTTTGATTGGTCTTCAAAACTCCTCTCTGTTAAACTATTAAAGTGTTTTCTCCCTTTGTGGGACTATTAACAAAAATAAAACCAAAATAAACTCTTAGAAATACTGTTAGAAATAATGTATTTAAAGAAGCAGAAGGCTATGATGTATGGCATTTTCTTTAAACTTCAGGAAAAAGTGCTGGGGCTGGGATAGATGAAACAAGATTGCTAAAATGTTGGTAATTGTTGAGGCAGGGATGAGTAAATGGAGCTAATTACACTATTCTGTCAATTCTTATGTATGTTTGAAATATTCCAAAGGAAAAAATATTTTCGTTAAAAGTGCACCTAAAATATATTATGCATTCTTTAGATGCTTAGTATATACAAATAGAAGCACATTTAACTGATTTTAATATAAAATCTCTAGCTAAGTAGAGAATAAGAAAGTCAATATGCCGTATTTAACTTCAAGTATAAATATGTATTTATTAATATTTTGATGTGGAATAAAGATTTTTCTTTGAGTATGGGTCTGCTGATTAGAGTTTTGCTACATTTTATTTTGCATCCTCTCATTGTTTCCAGTTTTTCTTTAAAGCAGTGAGGAATTAATGACCCAAAATGTCCACCTGACTGCAGACTCCTCTTAAATATTAACAGCTTTCTTTCTTAAACCTTTCTTGCCCACACTTAATTCATCCATTTTTTGTTATTAATTAGCTATTTTTCAAACCATTTTCAAAGCATTAAGCTGAGTTTTCACTGGGAAAATTATGCCTTTTTTTGGTCCTCATTATATATTTATTTAATATTTAATTAAATGATATAATCACGATAACAACTACAATTTGTATACATCAGTTTTGGGAACAGGCACTACATACTTTTGACATATACAGCTCAATGTGAGAACAGACATTCTCTAGAAAGTCGCCCATTAGCCATCCTTTTCTTTTTTTAATATTTAAGAGATTTTATTCTAATAGTTACAGTTACTGTGTTTGTCAGAATGATATCCAAAAACAAGTATGTAAAACAGTTGTGTATTGAAAATATTAGAGGCTCCATAACATTGAATCAACCAGTTCTGAGGTTCCTGTTTTCCCAGATAAAGTTTAGCAGTTCTGACTTGTTCATTGTTTATCAAAATACAAAAGAAAAAAAGGGCATTTAGCATCCTCTATGTTATTAGTCAACATGTTTTATTTAGGGGAAGGAGAATTATTGTTTATCCAGTAGGTTAATTTGAGGTCAGTTAAGAGAGCTTCCATTATAATGTCTTTAAAATGAATATATGAATGACTGAATGAGCTGGCAGCCATATTAAAACAGCAACAGCAACAACAAACCCCCATCCCCCCCAACCAAAAACTGTAGGAGTGGGACACTAGGTAGCACAAGAAAAATCCTTGGTAAAAAAAAGGTGGAAAATTTGAGTTCCAGAGAGGGGGAAGGGATGATAGTGGAGTAAGGACACAAACCTGACCACCTTGTCCTATATTCTGTGTTAACAAACTACTATTTCGTTAACTTGAGTAATCCCAACTATTATTATTATGTTAGCTTTTGTAATCCTAATGCTAATGTGTTTTCCATTTACATTCCTTTTTCTGGTATCTATTTTCAAGTATTTAGTAATAAAGGTAACTTTTTTCCCACTTCAATAGCTTTGACTTGCTTACATTAGTTCCCTTATTCTTAGCAGTGTAAAAACCAGGAGACTATTAAATAACTAAAAAAAAATTTGGGAGAGTATTTATCAATACTTTCTTGTTGTGAGAAAGATAACTTGTAACATGCGTTGCATATATTTTTTTAACAATTTTAGCTAAAACATTTCTTATTTATGGATTATTATTTATTTCATCTTTCAGGTTTTTAAACTGGTCTCAAATGACAATTTAAAGTTTTATAGTCTTTTTGTAGAAAAGAAGATGACATGTTGTATTTCCTCATCTTGACAGAAAAAACATGGACCTATTTGCCAGAAAACTGCCACTAAAAAACGGAAGACGTTTGATTCAAGCAGACAAAGAGCTGAAGGAACTGATATTCCAACAGTAAAACCTCTTAAACCTAGGGTAATTATATGACCTTGTGAACAGTATGAACCTTGCTGCTATGTGTAATGAAAAAATTATAATAATCTATTATACTAAGATTGAAGAATAAGCAGAATTCTGTGTCATGTTCTCAGTTTAGAAGTGATCAGAAACTTGTTTATTTTGAATTTCGACAAAAGGGAGGCCAAAGTACTGTTCAACTATTACAGGGAGGTTTTTGTAGCATTGGAGAGCCAATTGCTTAGCTATAGGCTAGAAATAACTGAGAAGTCCTCATATATTCATTGTGAGTCCTTAATTACTTCAGCTATAATTAGGTTTATGTCTCAGTATGTTACACTATTACCAGTAGTGTAATCCCTGTAGTATACAAAAGGAAAGCTATTAGTTACAAACATCTTAGCATAATAAATATTATCTTGACTGATTGATTTGTCAGCATTTATCATCTTATTATGCTTTCTGAGGAAAAGTTTTATACATTGCTCAATTGTTCATATATGATCATTGTCAGCTTATTTTCTTCTTTGTAACTAAAAGCAATGAATCTCCTATGCTAATCTCTCCTTAATACCACCTTTCGTGATATGTTATTTGCTAAGAATAAATCACATAAATGCTTTGTCCGACATAGTTTTAAAGAGTTATTTCAGTGTAATAGTCAAAATTTGAGTACCTGACTTAAATAGGTTTTTGAAACAAACTACTTTCAGTGGTAATAACTTTTCCCAGTGTTACAGGAAAACATTTCCCTATGGGGCAATTAATCTTACTAATAAAATCCTTTGATAACAGAAAAGTCAGTTCATCTTTGTTTTTCAGTTTATGAATATTTAAGGGAAGGATGGAGAAGCTTGAATAAGGTACATAAATTATTATTTAAAGTTTCTCTTGGTAACCTGCCAGATGTATGATTGTATTAGCTTTAATTAGCTTAGATAAATTAATTAAATCTTGGTATAGCATAGTGGGTTTGAAAGCTGGCTCAAGATTCAGACCGCCTGGATTTAACCCTGGCTCTGCTACTTTGTTGTGTTGGGTGAGTTCACACACAGAGGCCTTATTTGTATCTGTATCTGGTACATCAGAAAAGAGAACTGTTTTGTATAGCCTAGAAAGCTACCCTGGGCTGCTCTTTTCTCCCAGAAACTCTTGTAAATAGCTGTACCAGGAAAACCTAACTCATTCAATGATGGGTAATAAAAAACATTAGCTAAGCATTAATATAATAATATATATAATAATACTTTGAGAAGAAAAGGTAGATGAGAGCAGCAAAAATTAGTAATATTCACTGTGGAACAGATGAATGTTGTGATCAGAAATCTCACTATAAAGTAAGAAACTCTAAAGAATCAGTCATCTCAAACATCTAAATCTGCTTTTATTTAGTTAAGATTTTTGCATCTATATTCATGAGAAAAGTGGCCTGTGATTTTTCTTTTCATCAGTTTTGTTGCTGTCATAGGACTAGTTGGAAGGTTATTCTCTTGTTTTCTGTTTTTCAAAGAGTTTTTAAAAGATTGGTGCTGTTTCTTCCTTAAATGTCTGCAAGTATTCAACAGTAAAGGCATCTGGGCCAGGAGTTTTCTTTGTGGGTCTTTTAAATAATAGATTCATTAAAAATAAATAAATATAAGACTATTATAATTTTTCTGTTTCTGGTATCTGTTTTGTGGTGTTTGTCAAGGATATTATCCATTTCATCTTAAATGTCCCATGTATTACCATAAAGTTTTTTTATAATATCTTCTTATGTTTGTAAGAACTGTTTTCCATTCCTTGGTAATTTTTGTTTTCTCTTTTTTTCTAGATTAGTCTTGCCTTATAAGTGTTTTTAAAGAACAGTCTTTTGACTTTGTTGGCTCAACATAATATTCTTGATTTGAAAAACAAAGACATAATAGGAATAATCAGATATTTCAATATTATAACAAAATAAATTTCTTTGTAGCACACAAGCCAGCAGTATGTTTAATGGAAAGATACTTAGAGGTAGTTCCATTAAAGTCAGGAACAAGATTAAGCTCCAACCAATACAGTAAGTGCTAGTCAGTAGAGTTAAATAATAACAAGAAATTAGTTGCATAGGAATTGGAAAAGAGGGGGTAAAACTATCATTATTAGGTGATGATATACCTGGAAAACCCAAGAGATCAACTGAAAAATTACTACAAACAATAAGAGAAATCAGTGAAGTAATGAGATGTAATGTTAATATACAGAAATTATCAGGTTTCATACTTCAACAAACAACTCCTTGAAATATAAAAATGATTAAAAGACACTTATAAAAGAACAACACAAAATATAAAATATTTAGGAATAAACCTTATAATAATGAAGGTGCAAGACTTCCACAAAGACTACTTTAAAAAACCACTGAAAGACACAAACGAACCCTTCTTCAAATGGAAATATATCTCATTCTTGGATAGGTAGACTTAGCAAAATAGAGTCCTTAAGTTCCTTAAGTTGTTTATGAATGTAATGTTTAATTTTTCTGGTTAAAATGTAGTTTAAAAAAATAGACAAGCTGAATCTAAAGTTCATATGGAAAAATACACATATAAGAATAACCAGAAAAGATTGAAAGAAAAGCAGAATAAAGTAGGTTTACCTTAGTGGATATTAAAATATTATTATAAAATCTCAATATTTAAAACACAGGTACTGACACACATAGTCAGAACAGTACAACAGAGAATTCAGAAATAGACCCAAATGCCAAAGAGAATATGAGAAAGGTGTTCTCTCAATTCACTGGGGAGAAAAGTTAATAAAGGATGGTGAGATAACCACATAGCCATGTTAAAAAAATAGAAAATAGAGTCCATATGTCATAAATCAGGATAAATTCCAAATGAATAAACAATTTAAGAATGGTTCTAGGTAGAAACATGGAAAAAAACCTTGGTGTGAGGTTGGGCCTTGCTAACTGAATGCAAATCTGGAGACTATAAAAGGAAAAGTAAGTTAAACTACATTTAAAAATAATTCTGCATATCGGAAGACCCTTAAACAAGGTTAAAAGAGATGTATTGTGGGGGAGGGGTGGGGCTAGTCTCCTATAAAGAATTACTAGAAATTGTTAAAAAAAAAAAAAAAGGCCAATAACCCAATACATACGTTGACCAGGCTTATAAACAGTTCACAGAAAAGACAATACAAGTGATTCTTTATGATATGAAAAGATGTTTGCTCTCATTATAGGAAAAAAAGCAGTTAAAACCACAGAGAGAACTATTTTTCACCTCTCTAATCAGTTAAAAAACCAGAAGTTTAGTATCATTCTATGTTGGAGAAACTATGGGAAAATAAGGAAATACACTCTTAGTGGTGGCTTAAGTGTTTGTAACACCTACAGGAGGCAATTTAGCAGTGTCTGTCACAATTAAAATTGTATTTTAAAAATTGCATATAATTTAGTTGCCTAAAGTTTCTTTTCAAAATTATAAATTTGGGAGGGAGATCATTTAAGGACTCCTGATGAGGGAACATTTTAAAATAATATGGTGTTTTCTTGAGTTTTATTTTAATTTATTAAAAATTGTTTTGAAACTGTTTTTTGTTTGTTTTTTTAATTTGTTTGCAGCCCGAACCACCAAAGAAGCCATCTAATTGGAGGAGGAAGCATGAAGAGTTCATAGCCACCATAAGAGCAGCTAAAGGCCTTGGTCAGGCCCTTAAAGAGGGTGGCAAACTTCCTCCCCCTCCTCCACCTTCTTATGATCCTGGTATATGTCATATTGTTGACAGAAATTGTTCATGTGGGAAAGAAATATCGATAGTATTGATAGATTTCTTATAAATTTTAAGATATTAAACTTAACTTATAATAATTGAACCTAATGAAGCATGATCTTTAAAAGTTTTCCTACAAAATAATGGTGACAATCCAGGTATTTAGGCTTATAAAGACACATCAGTGTTGGACATAGAAATGCATTATCTTTTTATCTCAATACTTTATAAAGCATTTAATATCATTTAAAAATTATGGTAGTAACTGTTAAATGTTAATATTCCAGGAATTTTTTTTTTTTTTTTCCGATACGCAGGCCTCTCACTGTTGTGGCCTCTCCCGTTGTGGAGCACAGGCTCCGGACGCGCAGGCTCATCGGCCATGGCTCACGGGCCCAGGCGCTCCGTGGCATGTGGGATCTTCCCAGGCCGGAGCACGAACCCATGTCCCCTGCATAGGCAGGTGGACTCTCAACCACTGCGCCACCAGGGAAGCCCCTCCAGGAGATATTTTAATCATGCATAAAGTCTATTGAAATGTAGTCATTCAGTAAGATTCAAATAATTATGTTGCCTGGTTCTTTGGTATCTTCTAATCTGGGAAGGGAAAAAAAAATCATAATTTTGCTTCTAAAAATGTATTATTCTAGTGGGGTAACTACCGTATAGATGGATATACCTAGATTATGCCCTAAATTCATGTATTTTTATATTTTCTTCATTGGGTGGGTAAAAGTTTCTTGTTTCTTATTCCCAAAAGCAAGGCAAGATGCTGGCAACCACATATGAGATAATTGAGATGATGAAAGATTTAAAATAGCACCGTTGACATTTTGACAGTGGTTAATGGAGTAGCCTCAAGAGGTAGTTATTTTAATATAACAAGTTAGCTGCATTAAAATTGTGTTAGTATTCTGAGTTGGGATTAATTTCTTAGTAAAGAGCAAGTTAGGTATGATCTTTATAAGGAGGGGTTGATACACAATTTCTATAAAGGACCAATAGTTAATATCTTAGGTTATGCAGTCCATAAGGTCTCTGTTTCAACTCCTCAACTCTGCCACTGTTGCAGGAAATCAGCCACAGAAAATATGTAAATGAATGAATGTGGCAGTGTTCCAGAAACATGCACCAGGCAGGCTGGATTTGGCCCATGGGCCCTTGTTTGCCAACTCCTGTTTGAGTCTTAGTAATTAACTTTAATGCTATGAGTATTTCTGGAATGTTCCATTTGGGTTTGCATCTCTTCTATTTCTACCTTAATTTTCCCCATGAAGTTGAATTCTCTCTTTGTTTTAGAGGTATTTGTATATTGCATCTTATTCAACACAGTTATATTTCTCATGTTTATGTTAAGTCAGAGCGGGGGCGGGGGGCAGTTCTTCAGGATAATTTGGACTTCAGAAATTTTTTGATCTCTTAGTCCTGACAGAACAACTTCTTTGTTATTAGAGATTTTAGACCTATTTTACTAGTTAGCAGGACTAATTTCTGAGATTCAGATGAGTGTAAATTCTAAAGGGCAAAAAACTCCATCTCAAAAAGTAAACCTATTGAAATAAATTGAAGATTTTTTTTGACACTGCTAAGTTGTTATATTTATTTCTTCTCTGTATCTTATAGAGTTGAAATCTTTCACAGTGCTATAAAATTTGGTTCTTTCTGGGATAACTTTAAGATTTATTTTGTGAGAAGTTTTGTTTGTACTGTATATTGCATTTGGGGAGAATATATAATCTGCAACATTTGCTGTTTCTTAAATTTGAATTAATTATGTTAGGAGATATATTTTTATTATTCCATCTGTTGGGATCTCTAAGAGAAAATAAAACTGTATAAAGTCTATTAAATTATTTCTTGACAGCTTTCCTCTAATTGAAGTTAAAGATTTTAACAGATGAGCCCAAATTTAAAATTTTTATTTTATGTAAATTTTTATTTAATGTAATGTGTTATTAACTACTTAACCTAGTCTACCTTATGAAAATATATATTTGTGATGAAAACATATGGTAATATAGAAGCAAAAAATAATTAACATTTTTCCTTATTCATTTTTATGTAGGGACGATTTATCTTTTTTTTCCCCTCAAATTTGATTCTAAGCTGGGAGAAAATTGCAGTTTATCGTATACTAGCATACTTTTTTTCTTAAATGTCTTTACTAAGTTTAGATAAGTCAGGTTGGGTGGTTATAAGAAAGTGAGAGTTTTTGCTTAGCAGTTGTTATTTATGTTATATGTCTTGAGTTACTAACTTATAACTCTTTATGTCCCATTTCAAGTATTATGTTACTAATCTGTTTCTTTTTTCTGTTTTAGATTATATTCAGTGTCCATATTGCCAGAGGAGATTTAATGAAAATGCAGCTGATAGACATATAAATTTCTGTAAAGAACAGGCAGCACGTATTAGTAATAAAGGCAAATTTTCTACCGATACCAAAGGAAAATCGACTTCTCGGACACAGGTAATCATTGTGGTCATTTCTACAAATAAATGAGAAAATGACTTTAAGTTCACAGTTTTGTGTTTATTCTTTATAGCACATTTAACTGCAGTTTCTCACCTGCTAAAATTTATATATTACTGTTCAGGGATTTAGTAAGAAATTTGAATGGCTAGTTGAGAACAAAATTTGAAGTGGACTTGAGTTAGTAAAGACTTAAAAATATACAGATTTAAAGAGGTTTTAGGAAAAAAGGGAGAAAATTAGTTTAAAATAAATGCAGCAGATTCAGAGGAAACTAGAGGGGTTAGATGAATGAGAAAATTGCAATAAAAATCCACATTTGAAAATCATGTAAGTTGTGAATGTTTCCATGTTATATATGAGTAACACATTTGAGGAAATGAAAACATGGGGTTACATCCAGACTGCTACTTTTGAACTTTTAGACAAATGACATTAATGTATGTAAGCCTTCATTTCTTCATCTGTGAAGTGGTAATCTACATAACTATAGTGAGAAGCAAATGAAATGATGTATGTGAAAGCGCTTAGAGAACCATAAACCATATAAGGATTTTGTTATATTAAATTTATTTTTACACTACTGTTGTTTTTCTTTAAGCATATTGTCACATAAAAACTTTGACAATATCATACTTTTAAGCAAATTTTATTTTTCACAAAGCTTTCATCTGTAAACTTTTTTTTAGTACTGTAAACTTAGCAAACAGTAAATAATCAAATCTATTTTTTTGTTACTTATGAATAAAATATTGGATTAAAAGACCACATTGCAATTGAGACCTCCTTGAGAGAATCCTCCTATTGAATTTTTGTTAATATTATTGGAAATGGAGTATATCATTATTACCATCATCATTGTGGGGAAAGAATAGCGAAGAAAACTCATTTAGAAGAATTTCCAAAACAGATGGAAAACAATGTATATCTTTTGAACAGTTAAGAACATCAATAGGATTTTGTTTTGTTTTAAGAATAAAATAGTAGAGCAAAGGAAATACAATAGAATGTGTGCATTCCAACAGCTTGGTGCCAGGTGATTTGTAAATGTAAAATCCAAGTAGTTTTTAAGTTCCCACCTTAAATTTTATCAGTTCTGATACCATGCCTAGTCATATATATTTATTTATTTATTTATTTCAGTCTGACCCCATATTTTCTCATCTGTATTCATTCAAGAAGTTTCTGAGTATTCTCTTTGAACCAGACACTACCCGGTACTGGATCTACATTAGTAAACTAAGTAGAGTACTTTTCCTAAACACGCTTAAATGCTTCCTTGTCATATTTAGCAGCTGTAATCTGGCCTGATTTCAGCCCACTTTTTGACCCTGCTCTAATCAAAATAATGATACAAACACAGTGAAGATCAGATTTTTATAGGTAAAAACAAGAAGTTCTACCGTTCAGTTAAGCTGTCATAATCCTTCACTAGGAATTTTATCAAATTTAGGCATGGTTGTATTAAAGTAGACCCATGAAGACATAGGAACCAAAAATATCATCTAATGTATGCTAAATTACATGTCTTGTTATTTTAAAAGAACAAATTATTTTGAAATAACTCATGCATAATTTAGATCCTGCAGTAGTCTTTCATCAGATTAGGCTAGGCTGAGTTACCTTATGAGTTTAAAGCAATACGATAAGTATTTTATGATTTAGGAATTTTCCTAATCATATTCTGATAGGAAATCATATTCTGATTTCCAAATCAGTATTCTGATTGATTCTTACCCTACTTATTCTAAAGTAATGAAGTTTTAAGTCTGGAAAGATGATATGCAATTTTTAATAAATATTTTTCTGATTATTAAAAGGATTCCTATTCTTTATGGAAAATTTGAGAAATATATATATTTTAAAAGTTATCAACATAGTTAACATTTTAAATATCTCTAAGCTCTTATTTTTTACAACACTTTTATTCAGATTTTTTCTTACAATTTTCCCGTTATTTTTTTTGTAAATTATACACATAGAAAACAAAGCATAAAACATAAATACATACATAACCACAAGAAAGTTGAGAAATACAATATTGTTAGTCTTACAAAAGCCTCCACTAGTGTTTCACTCCCAGAATGTAATGTTCTCTCACTCCTAGCCCCCAACACCCATGAAGTAGTCACTATTTTGACTTTACATATAATCAATTTTTGTCTTTTTATATAGTCCCCAGACCACATTAATATTTTTATTTACTATAGCTTTATGAATTTTTTTAATTGAAGTATAGTGGGTTTACAATATTATATTAGTTTCAGGTATATAGCATAGTGATTCAGTATTTTTACAGATTATACTTCATTTAAATTTATCACATAATAATGGCTATATTTCCCTTGCTGTACAATACATCCTTGTTGCTTATTTATTTTATACATAGTAGTTTGTATCTCTTAATCCCTTATGCCTATTTTGCCCCTCCCACCTTCTCTCACTCCACTGGTAACCACTAGTTTGTTCTCTGTATGTGTGAGTCTGTTTTTTTGTTATACTCACTAGTTTGTTTTTTTTTAGATTCCACATATAAGTGATATCATACAGTATTTGTCTTTCTCTGACTTCACTTACTATGATATTCTCTAGGTCCATTTATGTTGCTGCAAGTGGCAATATTTAATTCCTTTTTAATGGATGAATAATATTTCATTGTGTATATATGTATATACCACATCTTCTTTATCCATTCATCTGTCAGTGGACATTTAGGTTGCTTCCATGTCTTGGCTATTGTAAATAGTGCTTCAGTGAACATTGGGGTGCATGTATCTTTTAGAATTAGTTTTCGTCTTTTCCAGATATATGCCCAGGAGTGGGATTGCAGGATCACATGGTAACTCTATTTTTAGTTTTTTAAGGAACCTCCATACTGTTCTCCATAGTGGCTCTACCAGTTTACATTCCCACCAACAGCGTAGGAGGTTTCCTTTTTCTCCACTCTCTCCAGCATTTATTATTTGTAGACTTTTTGATGATAGCCATTCTGACTGGAGTGAGGTGATACCTCACTGTAGTTTTGGTTTGCATTTCTCTGATAATTAGCAGTGTTGAGCATTTTTTCATGTGTCTGTTGGCCATCTCTGTCTTCTTTGGAAAAATGTCTATTTAGGTCTTCTGCCCCCTTTTTTTTTTTTTGCGGTACGTGGGCCTCTCACTGTTGTGGCCTCTCCTGTCGCGGAGCACAGGCTCTGGACACGCAGGCTCAGTGTCCATGGCTCACGGGCCTAGCCGCTCCATGGCATGTGGGATCTTCCCAGACCGGGGCACGTATCCGTGTCCCCTGCATCGGCAGGCGGGCTCTCAACCACAGCGCCACCAGGGAAGCGCTCTTCTGCCCATTTTTTAGTTGGGTTGTTTGTTTTCTTCATGTTGAGTTGTATGAGCTGTTTATAAATTTTGGATATTAATCCCTTATCAGTCACATCATTTGCAAATGATTTTCTCCCACTCAGTAGGTAGTCTTTTTGTTTTGTCAGTGGTTTCCCTTGGCCGTGCAAAAGCTCTTAGGTTTAATTAGGTCCCATTCACTTATTTTTTCATTTATTTCCTTTGCCTTAGTAGGCATATCTAAAAAAAATATTGCTATGCCTTATGTCAAAGAGTGTTCTGCCTGTTTTCTAGGAATTTTATGGTTTCTGGTCTTACATTTAGGTCCTTAATCCATTCTGAGTTTATCTTTGTATATGGTTTGAGGAAATGTTATAATCATTCTTTTATATGTAGCCATCCAGTTTTCTCAGCACTACTTAATTACACAGACTGTCTTTTCTCCCTTGTATATTCTTTTTTTTTTTTTTTTGCGGTACGCAGGCCTCTCACTGTTGTGGCCTCTCCCATTGCGGAGCACAGGGTCCGGATGCGCAGGCTCAGCGGCCATGGCTCACGGGCCCAGCCGCTCCGCGGCATGTGGGATCTTCCCGGACCGGGGCACGAACCCGCATCCCCCCGCATCGGCAGGCGGACTCTCAACCACTGCGCCACCAGGGAAGCCCTCCCTTTTATATTCTTGCTTCCCTGTTGTAGATTAATTGACTATAGGTGCATGGGTTTATTTCTGGGCTCTCTATTCTGTTCCATTGAGCTAGGTGTGTTATTTTTGTGCCAGTACCACACTATTTTGATTATTGTAGCTTTATATTATAGTCTGAAGGCGGGGAGCATGATACCTCTGGCTTTGGTCTTAGCTTTATAAATCTTGATATCTGGTAGAACTTTTTCTCCTACCTTCTGTTTTTTAAGGTTGTTTTAGCTAATTTTTGTCCTTTGCATTTTCACATAAATTTGAAATTATCTTTTTAACGTCATTGCACACATGTGCACATACATACCCACCTGTATTCGATTTTTGATTAGGATTGCATTGAATCAGCTGGGATTGAGTTTATATCTTCACTGTCTTGGGTTTTCCCAGACTCAGTATTATCAGTCTTTTTCATTTTAGCTGTTGTAGTGAGTGTGTGGTGGTGTATTGTTGTGATTTTAATTTACATTTCTTTGAAAACCAAAAACCAATTAGTTTTAGTATCATTTTGTGTTCTTTTTTTTTTGCGGTACGTGGGCCTCTCACTGCTGTGGCCTCTCCTGCTGCGGAGCAGAGGCTCCGGACGCGCAGGCTCAGGGGCCGTGGCTCACGGGCCCAGCTGCTCCGCGGCATGTGGGATCTTCCCAGACCAGGGCACGAACCCGTGTCCCTGCATCGGCAGGCGGACTCTCAACCACTGCGCCACCAGGGAAGCCCTCATTTTGTGTTCTTATTGGTCATTTGTGTTTTCTGTGAAGTATCTGGAAGGTTTTTCTGGTCCTTATTTTAGGTTCTCTTATTGAATGAAAGCACGTGTTAAATATTCTCAGTCTTTTCTCAAATGTGTATTAACAATATTTTCTTCCCTTCTGTGTCTTGGCTTTTTTTTTTTTAAGGATGGCTTTTGAAAAGCAAAAGCTTAAAACTTTGATAAAGTCTAATTTATAAATTATTTCTTTTATGACTTTTTTTTCTTCTTGGTTCTAAGGAATCTTTACCCTTACCAAGCTTGCAAAGATTTTTCTCCTTTATCTTCTAGAAATTTTATAGTTTTAGCTCTTACATTTAGATCTGTGGATTATTTCAAGCTAATATTTGTATGATGTGAAGTAAAGGGCAATTGTTAATTTTTTTCTATATGGATAATCTGTTGTTTCGGCACCATTTGTTGAAAAGACTTCTTTACCCAATGAATTTGCCTAAGCACCTTGTTTGATCGTCAGTTGAATGTATATTTTTAGTTCTATTTCAGTACATACTGTTCTGTTCCATTCATCTGTATGTCTGTTCTTTTATCAATACCACACTATTGCCATACTAAATATTATACCATATAAGCCTTAAAATCATGTAGTCTAAATTCTTCAGCTTGTTTTTACTTTGGTTATTCTAGGTTGTTTACATTATATATAATTTTTTTTGTTTTGCTAGTTTCTACAAAAAAAGTCTACTAGTGCTTGATTGAAATTACATTAAATATATAAATCATTTGGGGAAAATTAACATCTTAATATTGAATTGTCCAGTCCATGAATTTGTTATATTTCTTGCTTATTTAGGTGTTCTTTTTTTTAATTGAATATAATTGATGTAGAACATTATATTAGTTTCAGGTGTACAACCTAATGACTCAATATTTGTTTATATTACAAAGTGATCACCACAATAAGTCTAGTTAACATCCATCATCATACACAATTACCTAATTTTTTTTCTTACGATGAAAAACAAAATTTATTTCAAGAGTGTTTTCCTTATCTTGTTTGATCTTGACGTTGTTTCTAATCTTGCACCCTACTATTTTGTTAAATTCACTTATTATAATAGCTTATTGTAGATACCATAGGGTTTTTCTATGTACACAATCATGTCATCTGTAAATAAGGACAGTTTTACTACCTCCTCTTCAATCTCTATGCCTTTTTCTCCCTGTAATAATTTATTACACTAGCTAGAATTTTCAGTCCAGTGTTGAGTAAAAGTTGTGAAAGAGAGTTGCTTTCTTCCTGTTCTTAGGTGAAAACCATTCAGTTTTTCACCATTGAGTACGATATTGCTGTGGATTTTTGTTGATGCCCTTTGTCAGGCTGAGAAAGTTCTCTTCTAATTGCTGAGAGTTCTTTTTTAAACCGAGAATGCATTTTGCATTCTGTCAAACGCTCTTTATCTATTGAAATACCATAGTTTTTCTGTTACTCTGTTAATGTGATGAATTGCACTTATTTATTTTCAGATGTTAAACCAACTTTGCATTCTATGAATAAATTCTGTTTTGTTATGAATTATTGCTCTTTTTATAAATTATTGGATTTGATATGCTAAAAATTAGAATTATTGCCTCTATGCTTGTGAGAAATATTGGTGTGTAGTTCTCTTCGTTTGATGTTTTTAGCTGGTCTCTTGGTATCAGGGTAATGCTAGCCTCATATGGATTTGCAGTTATTTCCTCCTCCATTGCCTGAAAGAGTTTGTAAATTCTTTTTTTGTAGACTTTTACAGTAATGGTATTATTCCTATTGTGTATGTTTGCTAAAATTCACCAGTGAAGCCATCTAGGTATGGGTTTTTCTTTTTTTCAGAGCTTTTTATCTACATCATTTTCTTGGGTAGATACAAAGCTGTTCAGATTTTCATTTCTTCTTGGTGTCAGTTTGGGCAATTTGTATCTCTTAAGTAATTTGTGTAATTGGATTTATTGACCTAAGGTGTTAACTTCTTAACGTAGAAATACGTTGTGATATCCTCTTTTTCATTCCTAATACAGGTATTTTGTATTCTCTTTTTTTCCCTCTGGTTAGTTTCTTTCCCTTGATTATTCTGTTTAGAGATTTATTGATTTCATTATATCTTTTCGGAGAAACAGCTTTTGGTTTTATTGCTCTAGCATTGCTTTAGCTACATCTCAAAAATCTGAATGTGTTTTTTTTTTTCTTATTCAGTTCAAAACATTTTTAAATTTGTGACTTCTTTTACTCAAAGTCTAGTCAAATATGAGTCATTTACTTCCAGATACAGTCATCCCTTGGTATCTTTGGAGGACTGGTTCCAGGAACCCCACCCCACGCTCCCTGCCCCACCAAGGATAAGTCCCTAATGTAAAATTGCATAGTGTTTGCATATAACCTACATCCTTCCCACATATTTTAATCAGATCATCTCTAGATTACCTATAATATCTAATACAATGTAAATGCTATGTAAATAGTTGTAAATACAGTATAAATGATATGTAAATAGTTGTGTGCATGTGGCAAATTCAAGTTTTGCTTTTTGGAACTTTTTGGAATTTTTTTTGACCTGTGGTTAGTTGAATCCATGGATTCGGAACCTGTAAATGTGGAACCAGTGGATGTAGAACCCGTGGATACAGAGGACCAACTGTGTTTGGAGCTGTTCTAGATGTTTTGTTGTTGTTGTTTTAATTCTGTTCTGGTCTGAGAATGTACTTGGTAAGATTTTTATCTTATTGGGATTTGTTTAATTGCCTAGCATGTGGTCTCTTAATGAATGTTCTGTGGCATATGAAAAGCAGAGTGTATTCTGCAGTTGTTGGGTATAAAGTTTTGTAAATGTCAATCAGGTAAGGTGGCTGGTAGCTTCATTCAGATCTTCCATGTTCTTTTTATTCCATCAGTTACTAAGAAATGTGTTAAAATCTTTATGATTGTGAGCTTTTCTGTCTCAGTAATTTTGCCAGTTTTTGCTTCAAGTATTTTGAATTTCTCTTATTAAATGTGTTTTACATTTACAAATGTAATAGCTTCTGTATTTATTGATTCTTTTATCATATGGAGTGTCCCTTTTTGTCTTTAGTGACATTCCTTGTGTTGAAATTTGTTTCATCGATAACATAGCTGTTTCAGCTTAATTATCGTAATTTTCCTTCTATTCTTTAACTTAAATTTGTAGGTTTGCATCTTCTGTAGACAGCCTATAGTTTTCTTTAATCCATCTGACAACCTCAACCTGTTTGTTGAAGTGTTTTGGCATTTACACTTAATGTAATCATTGATATGTTTGTGTTTAGGTCTGCTATGTTGCTATTTTCTATTTTGTCTTTATTTTTGTTTTTATTCCTCTGTTACTTCTGCCTTGCCTCTCTTGTTTTAGTAGAAGACATTTTATTTTCTCTATTGGCTTTCTAGCCAGAAGTCTCTGTATTTTTTAAAGTCGTTACTCTAGGAATAACAAAATGCATCTTTAACTTAACCCTGTCTATTGATACGTTTATATACCTCTCACCAATCTTAGTGCTGTTGTTGTATATATGTAAAACTCTGTAGACATAAAGCCATCAATACTCTTGATGCGTATTGTTATAAGTGTTATACTTACTGCTTTAAAATCTGTCTTTTAAAGAAATTAGGAGAAAATAATATGTGAACATATATTTATACGTATATAGGCACACACTATATATATTTATGCATACATGTATATACTCTGCATTTTGTATTTACTCACATATTATCATTTCCAGACCTCTTCATTTCTTCTTATAAATCTCTGTTGCCATATTTAGTCATTTTCCTTCAGCTCGAATAAGTTTCTTTAGCCTTCTAATAGTACAGATCTGCTGGCAATGAATTCTCTGTTTTTGGTTATCTGAAAAAATGCATATATTTTACATTCATTTCTCTGTTGAGATTCCCTATATTGTTCATTCACTGTTACCGTATTTCCCTTTAATTCTTGTGTATATGTTCCTTTACTTTTTGAACATATTTATAATAACTGTTTTGAAATTCTTAATTACAAAGTCTTACACACCTGTGCCCACTTGAAGTCAGTTTCTGTTGACTTTTTTTGCTGAATATGGGTCATGCTTTCCTGTATTCATTTTCCTTTTCTTGTCTCCCCTTTCCCCTTCCCTTCTGCTTCCCTTCTCTTTCTCGTTTCCTGAAATTAAACCCAGAGATACACAGTTTCCAGAAGGACTGCTTTTGGATGATTTCCAATCTCTTAAAATCCTTTTTTTAAATCTATAGGAGGATTATATCTGTATCTATAAGGAGGATTATAGATTATCTATAGGAGGATTATACAGCTGCTTCATTTCTGCACCATTGAATTTGTAATCTGTTATTTTTAATTTCTTCTTCTAATTTTCTATGTTACTTTCTATAGTTTCCAATTCCCTGTTGATATTTTCAAAGTTGTCTTTTATATCTTTGAATGTAGTAAGCATAATTGTTTTATGTTATGTGTCTGATAATTGTTACATCATGTGACCTTTATGGATATGTTCTTGCTTTCTTTTTCCATTTGTGGTTCCTTATATCATTATGTTTGTAATTATTATCGACCGTTTTCTGCTGTTGCCCTTAAAATGTTATTCTCGAGGATTAATCTTGTGAAGTGCCTTTTTCAGAGAAAATTTGTACTTGTTTATTCCAGGTATCTACCAGTCTGGAGACACATTAAATTAAATTACTGGCTTTAGTTTGCTGTACCATCTAGTAATGCATAATCATAAAGCAAATCCATGTGATGGCCAGACCCTGTTACAATCTCACATGGTGTTGGCCTGGCAGTTCTTTTTCCTCTCATCTGACATTCAGTGCTTTTAAAATGATTTTTTATACTTTCCTGAGCATTTAAAATTTTTTAGTTGAAGGGTTGGTACAAATGGTACCTTTTACCATTTTATCAGAAATGAACATCCTCCACGTTCTTTAAGCTTTTTCCAGTTTCAATAAAAAGTCTTCATAAATATAAATATGTTACTAACACAATTTATTAGATTTGTGATCTGTATAAAAACACATGAAATAATCACCTAACAAATACTTACATGACGAATGAAATATGTATTGAGTATAACTATAAAATCAGAGTTTGTTCTTTTGATCATTAAAGTAATTTTATACAGAATGGTTGCTAGCTAGAGTCATCCTGAAAGCCTACCAGTAGAATTTCAGCTTGATGTTGTAGAATAGATAAAATACAGGTCAGTAAGGAAGGAGTCATATTATCTAGGTCAGGGGAACAGCAAGTTACTGAGAGACAGGTGAATATGTTTTAAACAAGAGGCATTCAGAGTAGTATGAGGATTCAGTAAGGAAACTAACGTGACTAGTTTGGGTTGAAAGTAATAGGAAATATTACAGGAGATAGATAAAGTTGGGCTAGGTTCTGGTCATCTCAGATCTGACCAAAAAATTGAGTAAAATAGTAGGAGGTCTCTACGGAGGGGAAAATCAAAGCACCTTTTGAAAGGAATATTCTGCCTTTTTCTGTTTGTAAGCCATTAATTAATAATAGTAATTCCTAATATGTGAATAAAAATTTCTAGTACTGGTATATAATGCTGCCAGGGCCCTTCCTGCCTAAAATTTGACCTCTCAATGTGTAATATGCTATACCAGTATCTTTTATTAATGCTAATCATTTTGCTCTGTTTTTGGTAATTAGCACAGTATGAGTGGGTCACCAATCCTGTTTCTTAATCCAATTTTATTGACCCTATTTTTAGTAGACATGCCTCTAATATTTTGACAAATCTTTGTTAGGTCTTTTTTTCCGTATTGTTAGTTTTAAAATCTTGCCTAATGTCTTCATTAGCATTGGTATTTTAGTAGGAGAGACTGACACTAACCAGAAATACCCCTTAGGTTTTCAAAGAAACAGTATATTTATATGGCTCATCTCCAAAGTCTCCTAGTCATTTGTTCATTTGACAGACAGTTATCGAAGGTTTTCTAGTTGCCAAGTGCTTAAGAAATTGCAGTTTCTGGCATTATACTGCCAAATGTCCATGTTATTTGTCTGTGTGTGTGTGTGTGTGTGTGTGTGTGTGTGTGTGTGAGTGTGTGAGTGAGAGAGAGAGAGCGAGAGAGAGAGAGAGAGAGAGAGAGACCATTTTACCAAGATTTGTTTTTGCAAAAGGTCAGATACTGAATTTTGAAGAGAGATAATGTTTGAGTTCAAAATTTGTGCTTAGCAGTTTTCATTAGTAGCAAGCACATCTTAAATTTTATACTGATTATAGGTTATAAATATGATTTGATTTTTGAAAATTAGGTTTAAAAACAATTTTTCTCATTAAGTCCAAAGCAATCTAAATCATGCATTGGGCTCAAGTACACATACATGCAAGCACAGTAATCACCTTATAGTTGGAGTATAGGGCTAGAACTAAGGTGGCGTGAGTCTTAATTCCTATTTTGTTGTTAAGTTGGGGTGTAACCCTGGGCAAATTCACTTCTTTATCTTGGAGTGGGTGTTCAATAAGATTCTTTTAAATTCAGTAACAGAGCAAAATTTGGCTCAAGTAAGAGACAGTAAAATAAAATTAACGATGATATCTCTAGAGAAGAGAGAAAAAATGAGAATAAACGAGATAAGCTAAAATACCCTATCTTTCTCAGCCCACATCCCATTCATCTAACATGGTCTGGTGAGGTTAATAAAGCCAGAATTAGCTCTTTCTCTCCACACTGGGGCAATAATCCATTAAGCAGCTATTGTAAAACTTGTTCAGATTGATAGGTACTCTTATGAATTTTTATCAGTAAGAAATATGACTGGATTATATATATGAAATATAAAACCATACCCAGGAACATGTAAGAATATTGACCTTTAAAGCTACCCCACTGAGTGAGCATCATTGGGTGTTTCGAAGTTTTTCTGTTATTATGGTTGGCATTTAAAATCTTAACATTGAGGGCTTCCCTGGTGGCGCAGTAGTTGGGGGTCTGCCTGCTGATGCAGGGGACACGGGTTCGTGCCCCGGTCCGGGAGGATCCCACATGCCGCGGAGCGGCTGGGCCCGTGAGCCATGGCCGCTGAGCCTGCGCGTCTGGAGCCTGTGCTCCGTAACGGGAGAGGCCACAGCAGTGAGAGGCCCGCGTACCGCAAAAAAAAAAAAAAAAAAAAAATCTTAACATTGAGGAATTTTTTTTTCCATTTCATCCATTTTGTTTTCTTTGAATGAGGAAAAGTTGCTCTTAGTTTATTTTAGCAGTACAACATCTGAGCCAAACTTTTAGTACTCCAGTTTTGAGAAGAAACATATTTTGGGAAACCTCTCTGTGAGGTGATATATTTTAACCTACACTTTCTAAATTTGGATAATTCAGGAACTAATAAAGAGATTGGTCATTTAAGGTAATGTATGCTTTTGAAATACTGGTTTACAATCCATAATCAAAGAGTGATGATGATCAAATATTTTATTTTCATTATTTTAGTATAAGCCTCCTGCACTTAAAAAGTCCAGTTCTCCTGGAGCCACCTCATCAGGATCTTCACGATTACCACAGCCAAGTGGCACTAGCAAAACTGTTGTAGGTAATGAGATCCATAAAATAACTTGATTTTTTTTTCTTTTAACAGTGTTGGTACAAAAGGAAATGAATATAGTATTCTGTTCTGGATTATTCAAAATAGATTTATAATTAGGATGAGATGTGGAGGATAAGTAATTATTTTGGTTTAGAAATAAAGTAACTTTCAGTAGCTTCTACTTTAGATATTTTATAGTCCTTTTTTTTTTTAGCTATATGTCTACCCTCAGTGTTGTAGTGATATATCATCTCTTGAGAATAGTCAACCAAGTTCTTCTCTTGATTCTTTGACCACAGTATTTTTCCCCTCATTTCTACCTATCCCTCTCTGAACTTGACAGTTATCCTTAGTAGACAAATATTTAATGATTTGAAGGATATATTGATTACTGAAGTGTATCTTTATTTGTATATAAATTGTAAGAAAGAAATACAGAAATTATAAATGAAGGATGTGTATGTTGTTCCCTGGAAATTTTATTTAATTTTTTTTTCTTATTTGATAACTCATTTTGTTATTTTGCCACAAAGATTTATTGCCAGTAAAGCACTGTTTTCCTTGTCAGATGCTCTGTTTTATGTGATTTTTGTTTTTCAGACTGTCGTTAAAACTAATACCTTTTTTATTATAAGGTGTTCCTTCAGGTAAAGTGTCTTCAGTTAGCAGCTCTTTGGGAAGCAAACTTCAGACCTTGTCTCCCTCCCATAAAGGGATAGCAGTCCCTCATGTAGGGTAAGTCTACATTGAATTTAATTTATTAGTGATACATACATACATATATATATATACACACATGATACTAAGGTTTTATTTTGTTTAGATAATTGGCTTTTTCATTAATCTTAATTTCTAAGTTTGTCTTTTAACATATTGCTCATCAGGAGCTCACACACTGCTATTGAGAATCTAAATTAGTATAACCAGTTAGGAAGAAAATCTGGTGGCATTTATCAAGAGTCTTAAAAACATTCATATCTTCGATTGAATGATTTTATTTCTGGGAATCTAGTCTAAGGAAATCACTTAAAATATGGTAGATTTTTATAATCATTATTTTTTAAGCACGTATCAGGCACTGTGCTAGATATTTTACATTATTTTTATTGAAACTACCCACTGCCATAGGATGAGAGGATCAGAGAAGCAGAGTAATTCGCTCAAAGCTACACAGCTGTTAAGAGTTGGAAGCAGGATACAAATTGGAGTCTCTTTGGCAGTAAACACTGGTCTCTTTTCATGTTTTTTCTATAAAGTAAAAAAAAAAAAAAAAAACCCAAATGTCTAGCTTTGTTTGAATAGCAAATTGTGAAAATCTACAAAAGAATATTATACAATCATAAAATATATATAAATTTTAAAAAGATGATCCTGCTATTATGAGAAGTATGTGGGATACAAATTCCATGTATACTTTGATAGATGCTGTAAAAAATTAATAATTTTAAAATACTTTTTGTCTTTCTATGGTTTTATATACATGGCTTTTAATAAAGTAACATAATTAAGCTTTCAACAATTATTTTAATCTGGGAAAATTTGTTGATAACACTAGAGTTTTTAATAGAAGTCTTTCTATTCCAGTAGAAACTCATTTTCCATTTTGATAAACTAGAAAATTAAGAAATTGCCATATGATTATCTTTGGCAATGCGGCCTTATTCTTTATCTTTACACATACTGATAAAGTTGATTTAGGAAACATAGCGTACATTATTTTCAGATCTAGGTTCTCACTTTGGTTTTTATGTAGGAAATATATATGATGGTATCTATCCATAGAGACTAACTGCCTTTTGTTTCCTAATTTGGACTACATAGAAAGTGTAAGACCTAAAAAGAGTTTAATGTAATTATTGTAGAAAAAGAACGAGATCTGATTAGTTAAATGTCTTTCCTCTTTGTTGTGCTTCCAAAAAGAAGAGACAGGCTATCCTTAAGAAAGAGACAGGTTATCAGTAGAACAGGTGGTTGAAAAGTAAAAAGCTCATCTTCCAGTGCTAAAAAAAACTCATCGATTTTTGTTTGTTTGTTTGTTTTGCTTCTCTGCTGAGTTGACCCACTAGATATTTAACTGAAGTATAGACATAGCAATATGTTTTAACTTTACAAACAGTAGTTTCATTTAGTTGATTATGAATTAAAGGCTGGTAGTTTTTTAGTACCTTTCCTTTCATACTGGTAATTTTATCAGTTGACACTATTAAGTTGTACTGACACCGTTTTTAAAAGAGGACATGTGAAGCTGGCTGGTAAGATGCAAAGGGTTACTGACTTAGGATTAGAAAGCTAGGCTTCTAGATCCTACTTTGCCCCTAAATACCTATATGACTTTGTGCATATCTCTTTTCTCTGTCTCGCTCTGACAACTTTCTGTGACTGCTTACACCTTGACAGATGATCTAAGAAAATCTGACCAACATTTATCTTTAGGAGAAAATTTTTTACTAACTAGCAAAGGCTTTAGGCACAAGAATTTTATAAGTTATGTGCTGCTACAGTGCTATAAAGATTTAAAATTTTTGGTGGTCCCATATTATATTAAACTGTCAAACATAACTGTTTAAATCCCAATTTTATATATGATCCTTATGTGTTAAAGGCGTTGTTTCCAACTACTGGAAGGAGAGTGGTGATGTGTGCTTCTGATCAATATATTACTGTATTAACTGGAACATTACTGTATTACTATATTGAATAGAATCCTTCATGACTATTTAGTGGCACAGCTGGTTATGTTTTTTAGATTATTGAGGTAATGATTTGTCTCTTGCCCTTACTGGATTATAAGCTCTGTGATAGCAAAGCCCTGTGTCTGCTTTGCTTACAGATATAACTACAAAATGTAAATAGTGTAATGCTTGGCATATAGGCACACAAATTTTTGGTGAATATATGAAAAAAATAGTGAATCAATAAATTCCTCATTTGTCAATTTTTTGACCCATCACAGAATCATGGTCTGGTAGTGGTAAGAAAATTACTAGAGGTTTATATGATAATAATCATTTTTATTGACACAGATAATTCAGGATTGAGTAAAGATAGAATTAAGATATCTGACTAGCTGTGATGTTCAAGCAGTTGAGCACCCTTCTGAGATTAGTAAAATGAGTCGTTTTAGTGGCTTGATTATTTAGAGCCTGGTATATATAATCTTTATTGTGGTCAGCTTTAATCATACATATCAGTGGTCTGTAATGTTTAGCATATATTGGAGTCATACCACAGAAAAATTTATCTTTTTACTTGGAAAAATTCTCATATGTTTGATAATTCTAGACAACCTGTGGGTTGACTGATTTAAACAGAATTTTTATTTAAGCAAAACATACCCCTGATAGAAAATTTTTTTCTTAGCTAAAAGATGATTTTCTTTACTCCTAGAGATTTTAGACGTATGATGAAACACAGAGCTTTTAAATAAATATTGCCATGCTTGAATTGTATCAGAGAGTTTACATAGTCATGTCTTGAGAATTGTTTTTTCTTAGTGGTTAATTACTAGCTTAAATGAATACTTCAGCTGATAATTTTCAATAGCTAAAGTGTCAAATTTCAAAGATTTACTTCTGTTCAGTTACTCTGAAAAACAGGAGTTTACTTTGAGATATAATGTAATAGATGTGGTAAAACTAGAGAAACAGAATGCATGTAAGGAGCACTTTTTAATAAAAAAAAAAAAGAAATTAGTTTCTCATACTTTATATTAACAAAAGTGAGAAATAAATGTCTAGGTTTTTTTTTCTTTTTTTTGTGGTACGCGGGCCTCTCACTGTTGCGGCCTTTCCCGTTGCGGAGCACAGGCTCAGCGGCCATGGCTCACGGACCCAGCCGCTCCGCGGCATGTGGGATCTTCCCAGACTGGGGCACGAACCCGTGTCCCCTGCATCGGCAGGCGGACTCTCAACCACTGTGCCACCAGGGAAGCCCAAATGTCTAGTTTTTAAGTATATTTTTGTATGAGTGGAAGCAGGCTTTTCTTATAAGCCAATCTTTTGATGTGTGTGGTTTGTGTGGACCATTATTTAGATTTTTCTGAATTTCTCTGTCTTTTAATATTGATATAGAAATGCCACAACCTAGAATTTCAGAGTTTGGCTTCTTTTGTGGATAACAATGATTTAGGCTGTTGGACTAGGGAAGCTCACTTTGCCATGGAATTGAGATACTACATTATCTATATAGGATTGATGAGTTTAGGATTAAAATTAATTTGTCATTAATTTTATGACAGATTTCAAAACTTTGAGTGCCTCAAATTATCAGAGCTATAGATGTCTACAAAGATACAAAATACCACTTGATAAATTTTTTCCCCAAATTATTTCAGACATCATTTTTTTATTTTATCTATTCTGCTTTGTTAGTCGTACAGGACTGAGTGGCTTATTTTCTAAGGGTTCATTCTAATGGTATCAACAATAAACAAGGACCTTCCCTAGGTTAAAGTTTGTCTCAAATTAGAAATAGATTGATACTGTTGCCAAATATTTTTTAAAATGCTCATTCAGCTATGAATATTTGGAAAGCCTGCCAAAGTATTGTTCCTTTCTAGATATGCTAATGATATCATAGCAGTTACATGCAACTAGAGATAGTCCTTTTAAAAAGTCTAGGTCAAAATTGAAGAGTTTATCATCTATAGAAATGTATTAGCTTGACAAAAAGTTAAGTGTTTTTGTCTAGGAATACAGGATAATCTAGTGATATTTATCATAACTATAGTAAAATTTTAAAGATCATCATTGAAATCTGCCTTTCATTTAGATTTTCAAAATCTTAAAACACTGGCATGCTCTCATGTATGGAATTTTGATATTTTAGAACAGGTGATCTTTTTGTACTTTTTTTTTTTTTTTTTTTTTTCCGGTACGCGGGCCTCTCATTGTTGTGGCCTCTCCCGTTGCGGAGCAAAGGCTCCAGACATACAGGCTCAGCGGCCATGGCTCACGGGCCTAGCGGCCCCGCGGCATGTGGGATCTTCCCAGACCGGGGCACAAACCCGTGTCCCCTGCATCGGCAGGCGGACTCTCAACCACTGCGCCACCAGGGAAGCCCCCAACAATTGTTTTTATTGGAACATTGCCACACCCAATTGTTTATATATTGTCTGTGGCTGCATTCATGCTACAGTGACAAAGTTGAGTGTGACAGAGATGGTGTGGCTTACAAAGCCTAAAATATTTACTGTCTGGCTTTTTACAGGAAAAGTTTGCCACTCCCTTTTTTTCTGAATGAGCGAGTTGTCATAGGAATTAGATATTTATAATTTGAAGGTATGGGTTTTAAGGATTCTTCATTTATTCCCAAGAATGGAACTGTTTTTAAGTCATGTGGAATATCTAGGAAGTTAGGCCAAAGATTAGTGTTCCCGTGAACCAAAGGGTTTTTTTAAAAAAAACCTTTTATTAATCCATTCAAACACATTACTGTGGTTGAATTGAAAGAACAATAAGAGATTAAAAATACACTTTCATGTTGATTCTGACCAAATCTAGGTGCCAATTTCAGGACATATCCTTGAATTTCGTATGGGATTCTACGTTATGTGTAGAATTGCTTATTCTGCACCAAATTTACCCTGTGTAGGTGTGCTTGCTTGGCTTCAAAATACCTTCCTTTTTCTTCCTTAGCAGTAGCAAGATTTCTTTTACTGCTGAATGGATTTGTTTATTCCTGCCTTAATTTCTTTCAGACCTTGGGTGTATCACTGTCATTACTGAATTGGACCCTTTAAAAGAAAAATAGCATAGAGGCACTCTAAAAACATTGATATTGATAGTCCATAATTATTACTATCAAATTGAAATTTCTCAAACTTTGTAAATAATGTAAAAATACATTATAAAGTAGATTTCTCATTGTACTTTTTCAAAATTTATTAACAGAGTAACCCCCAATGTAGATAGATGTATAAATTCAATATTAAAATCAACAAAGGTGATTTTTTTTTCATAACTTGAAACATCTAAGGCCCCTGAGGGCAGGCCAAACATGTAATAGAGAACTCCTGGTTCCTTTACTTGTTTTATTCACTTCCTTAAGTCAGTTACTGATGGTGTGCAAGACCAAGAAAGACATAGAGAAGGAAGGAACTTTGACCAAAGAGCAATCAGTTGGGTTTAAAACTTTAAATTGCTTTTGAAAATATGTCACTACTTTTGCAAAGATTTCAGTTTCTTTCCAAGTATCCCTTTATCTTGTTCCTGCTTTGACTTATCTTTAGTACTACTGAAGGTATAGGGACAGAAAAGAAGGGGTTTAATAGAAAAGGAGACGTGAGCAAAGAAGTGTTCTTGTTCACTAAAATAAATATGAAGATGGTAAATGGTCTGGATCCGAGTCAGTTTAGGGAACCGTTTAAGTATTTGAAAGGTCTTCTTTCATAAACTGATAATTTTACCTTTTAAATTTTTTATTGAAGTATAGTTGATGTACAGTATTATATGTTTCAGGTGTGCAACATAGTGATTCACAGTTTTTAAGGTTATAATCCATTTATAGTTCTTATAAAATATTGGCTATATTCCTTGTGTTGTTCAGTATATCCTTGTAGCCTGTTTATTTTATACATGGTAGTTGGAACCTCTTAATCTCTTGCCCCAAACTCTCCCTCCCTCCTTCCATCTCCGCACTGGTAACCACTAGCTTGTTCTCTATGTCTGTGAGTCTGTTTCTTTTATGTTATATTCACTATTTTATTTTATTTTTTAGTTTCCACATATAAGTGATACCATACAGTATTTGTCTTTCTCTCTCTGACTTATGTTCACTTAGCATAATAATACCCTCCAAGTCCATCCATATTGTTGCAAATGGCAAAATTTCATTTCTTTTTAAGGCTGTATAGTATTCCGGTATGACTGTGTGTGTGTGTGTGTGTGTGTGTGTGTGTGTGTATTCATTACATATGTGTGTGTGTATATATGTACATATATATGTATATATCACATCTTCTTTATCCATTCATCTGTTTATGGACACTTAGGTTGCTTCCATATCTTGGCAATTGTAAGTAATGGCACTATGAACATTGGGTGCATGTATCCTTTTGAATTAGTGTTTTTTTTGGATCTGTACCCTGGAGTGGAATTACTGGGCCATATGGTAGTTCTATTTTTAGTTTTTTGAGAAACCTCCTTACCGTTTTCCACAATAGCTGCACCAGTTTACATTTTCACCAGTAGTGTACAAGGGCTCCCTTTTCTCCACATCCTCACCAACATTTGTTGTTTGCGGTCGTTTTGATGGTAGCCTTTCTGACAGGTGTAAGTTTTGATAGCTCATTGTGGTTTTGATTTGCATTTCTCTGATGATGAGCATCTTTTCATGTGCCTGTTGGCCATCTGTAGGTGTCTTTGGAAAAACGTCTATTCAGGTCTTTTGTTTGTTTTTTTTAATGTTGAGTTGTATGAGCTGTTTATATTTTGAATATTAACCCCTTAAAGGTCGTATTACTTGCAAATATTTTCTGCCATTCAGTTGGTTGTCTTTTTGTTTTGTTAATGGTTTCTTTTGCTGTGCAAAAGCCTTTAAGTTTAATTAGGTCCCAGGATAATTTTAAAATGTATTTAATTAGCCCAACATTGACTATTATTTCATGGTATTTAAAATATATATGTAAGCAAAATTTATATGTAAAAACACTTAAATATATAAATTCATTTATATAAAATTATATTTATTAAAAATTATAGAAAATACTTTATGTATAAATTTATGTATTATATAATCTTGATTACATTATGAAATTTTTAAATTTTATTTTTGTACGGTTAGACCTTGATAATAACATAGCATAACAGTAGCAGATTTTACTGGAACATAAGTTCAAGTGATTTGAGCTTAATACAACATATGCTAACATTTAGCCTAAGTAACATTTGAACACACACATATATATACATAGGTAGATATATCAACTGAGTTGAATTTCATAACACAGGTATGTGGTACAGTAAAATCATCATTGGAACTGCCTTTTAATTACGTTTTTAAAATCTGAAAAATACTAGCAGTTTTTTCATATATGGAAAATGTGTAATATTCCCACTAGATAATTACCTTTAGATTTTACTCATCTCCTTTGTTTTATCGTACATAAGATTTTAATAGTTCTTATCATGTTAGAGGAATTCATTTTTAAAATGTTTCTAAATTTTTAAATTTTAATTGCAATAACTTTTTTCTGAGGAAGAAAGTAAGATCTTTTATTTCTTTTTCCAAATCCACAGATGGCTTTTGTGAGATAAACACTGTTTGGAACAATAATGTTTTGATTGTTATTAAGTAATTTAAAGAGAAATCTGATTTCTTAAGTAAAATTCGAAATAGGTGAATTTTCCAGTAATCTCTCACAAATAAAGCCCATAAAATTAATATTCTGAGACATGAGTCTCAGAATTAATGTTCTGAGACTAATGTCTCAGAAATTTCAGAAATTTTGATATATATACACATATTTAATGGAGGCATCTAAAAAATCCTTTAAAATGTTTTTGGGAGTATGATGTAAACACCTAATTTAAGTATCACCACCAGCAAAATATTAATATCACCTTTTACATCAAAATGCCTGCTATGTATAGGATACTTGAAGGAACAGAAAGTGGATAAAATGTGTCCTTCCTTAGAGACCCTTATTATCTAGAGGAATGAACAAATTCTTTTTAGACACTAAACTCCTTAGTAAGAACAAAGCATCAGGTCTGTCTTATTTGCCACAATATCCCCAGAATTTAGCATAGTGCCTGATACATAGTAGGTGCTCAGGGTTTAAATGAGTTAAAAAAAAAAATCCCTTTAAAAAAACTATACTTTTTTTTTTTTTTTTTTTTGCGGTATGCGGGCCTCTCACTGTTGTGGCCTCTCCCGTTGCGGAGCACAGGCTCTGGACGCGCAGGCCCAGCGGCCATGGCTCACCGGCCTAGCCGCTCCGCGGCATGTGGGATCTTCCTGGACCGGGGCACGAACCCGTGTGCCCTACATCGGCAGGCGGACTCTCAACCACTGCGCCACCAGGGAAGCCCGATACTTTTTAAGTTATCAAGCAGTGATGTGTCATTCAGTAGTCATTTAAGATAGTTCTAGTTTCCTAATTTAATTTTCCCTGCTCCCTACTATGAATGGATATTGGTTGGTGATAATATAATTTGGTTGATGTAAAACAATGAGTTCTTTGCAAACCTGTAGTTTTTCTGTTATTCACTAGATGGAAATCCTTTATACTTCTGGTTTAAAAAAAAATTAGTAAGTTTCAGATGGCATGGCCACTTAACCTTTTTACATGTGATTTTTAGAATTGCCATCCACATTTTCATAGGATCATGTTTTACATTTCTCTGGATAAATTTTAGAAATAGTCATTCTTTGTTAGAAAGTCAGATAGGGATAAAGATAAAAATACATTATTTGATTCATTATTCTATATTTGGAATTTTTAAAGGTAGGGGAAATCATAAAATAATAAAGAAGAAAACAGAGAAAGGTTCTATGATTCAAGGAAGGGGAAAATTAGATTATTTGTGAGCTCCACAAGAACAAACGTCAAATCTGTCTTTATTTACCAGACTAACAACTTTCAGTTCATCTCTGGCTTCACAAATTTTCTTTGAAACAAATCCTTCTAAAGTTTTTTTTTATTGATTCCATTGCCCTGCTGTGTATAAGTGTGGGATTTGTTAGGATATTTATCAAAACTGGCAGGGTGGCCTGCATAGTCAGCATATTCATATCTAATAATGGACATTGTATGAACTATCTGAGGATTCTTTTTTGACGTTAGTCCTTACCCTGGCAGATAATTAAGAGCTTGGGGGTTGGTTTTCTGATGAACCAGAATAATGTCTTAAAAAAATTTTTTTTTAATATAAAGAAACAAACAGTAGCATTCTCCTTATGGGTACACCTTTATATATTTTAATAGTAAGATGGACAAGTTAGGCCCTCCACTTCGAACTGGAAGACATGTGCAAAGGTTGCATGACAGTGATACAAAATCAGACAGTGCCATCAAAAGACATGAGTTATTACCCATTTACAAGTAAGTATTTGTAACTCAGTTTGATTAATCTTTTTCAGATATTTCCTTAAAGGCTTTATATAACGGAACACTGTAAATTTGTACATTCCTATACTTAATTTTTTTTTTTATTTTAATCATTTTTAAGCCAAGAAGTACTAAATACTCTTCTAGGATTTATCACACTTTGATTTTTGATGAACATTTCTATTGTCCTAAATCTGTTTTTAGAGCTTTCATTTTATTCCATTAAATTTTAATTTTTAGGGGGTCGAAATAGGAGTCACCTTCAATAATTGTTATTTTTATGAAGCTCTTTTTTAGGAGTAACATTTTTAAAGAAGAATACGGGGAATATTACATCATATATAACACTGTTAGATTATCTTTTAGTTAAGCAAACGATAAATTATTATAAAAAAGCTGGAGAAAAAAGAAATCTTAGAAAACATTCAATCCAGGATCCTCAGTCTTTTTGTTAGATGCTTACAAATTCCACATAAAACAGGGAAAAGGTTATGACACTGCCAAGCACACTCCCCTCTGTGTACTGGCCTAGCAGACTGAGTGAGGCAAGAGTGGCAGTGGCAGTCTTGGAGCTCTCCTGCACAGGCCTTCAAGGTTTACTAGTTTGGGCCCCCAAAGCAAGTCTAGCCCTCTCATCTTAAAATGATGAACTTAGGGTCTCATAAGTTAAACTACATATTAACATTGAAAAATATGTTGTTAAATAGAGTTTACTTAGTTAAATTTTAAACCAAGGCCCGCTACAACATTCTCTTAACACTAGATTATAATAAATTTAACTAGATATACAATAAAACAAAGATGGGAAAAGTCTTTGATGCATTAGCAGCCATCATGTGTTATTCTTAAGTAGTTAGTGATAAATCCTAGAAGGAAAAATTTGTGCCCTGAGCCTTTTTCTTTGTACTCCAGCTCTCTGTACTCTCTGAAGCAGATCTCAAAGAAACAGTGATTAGCAGTGAGGTAGATTAAGTGCAGTTCCAAAATTAAACCTTCTTTGTTATTGCTTGAACTACAGCAGGCAGACTATAGATACATAATATGGGTAGCACTTTTCAGACTCTGGCCAGGAAGAAAAATGTGTTGACCATGTGAGACTGGGGCAACGTGTTTTAAGTACTGCTCAAAATGGTTCTAGTTCTCCAGTCTCTTAAGAATGGTTCTTAACATTCCGATTCTACTTCATAGATGTTACTAAAAGTACACGATTGGCATTGAATAATGGAAGCTGTAGTTGATAACCTTATATTTTTCTTTAATTTTTAAAATTTTCTAATTATTTGAATAACTATTGATAATGAAGTTGTGTGTGTATATGCATGGGTTTGTTTGCATTATCTATATATCTCATGTACATATTATATGAAGGTGGTAGGATTTCTAACAAGACTTTATTCTAGAGCCCCCTCAAAAAAGAAATGTGTCCTTCCTGATTCTCTTATAACTCTTATTACTTGGAGGAATTGCCATCCTTTGGCAATGAATTTTCAGAGATTGAGTTCCTAAAAAGGCATGTGATAGTTCTACAACATCCCTAGAGAGGCTGTATAAAAGTAGAGTAGAATACACCTCATGGATGGGCTTGCATATTGAATATAAGATTTGTAATAAGACCCACCTAAATTCAAGTTCAAACACTCTGGCCATGTAATAGCTTTGCACTTCACTTAATCTCTGAATATGAGTTTCTTCAACTTTAAAATGGGAATAATATCTTCTGAGATTTTTGTGAAGATTAAAGAAGCAAAGTATGTATAGTACCTGGTATCATATTTGGCATGCAATGGGCATTTGAAAAATAGTAGATGTTGTTATTTCCTGCATGTATTTTGGAGATAGCCCTTTAAAATTTTGGGAGACTCTCTCCAACTTTGCTGTATAAGTAGAAAAGGAAGAATTTCAGCCAGTTTGAGAACTTCCAATATAAAGGCATTTTTTAAAGTATCCTACTTGATCATATAACACAACATTGCTTATCTCTGAAATGAAAAGATTTGACTAAATTTCTAAAGAGTGGGAGGGAATTAACACTGTATTGAACATCTTACCCCTGGTTCTGCAACATACTGACTGTGTCTGTCACCTTGGGTAAATTACTCTTTGCCTCAGTTGCCTCCTTTGTAAAATGGAATTATTAATCCTTCCTACTTCATAGGATTATTTTGAAGATTGAGTGAGTTTTATATGAAGGCAATTAGAAAAGTAGCTATACCAAACGTAGTAAGCACTGTTATATAAATGTTAATTTGTAGTAGCAGTAGCCATAGTAGTATTACCACCATCAACTATGCTAAATGTTTATAAAAATTACAATTTATATATCTAACTTTCTGTAAGATAAGCGATGATGGCCATATCTTATAAATGAGGGAACTTGGACTCAGAGAGATTGCCACTACCACAGAGTTGTTCAGAAACAGTTGGAATTTGAATCCAGATTCATCTGAATTCCAAAGCCTATACTTTTACCATTATTACCTCATATAGTTTACAAGCTTTCTTTGATTCTGACAGTTTCAGAAAGGGAATTCAGTTATGATCCAACCACAACTTCTTCTTTACTGGTAACAGGTAGCCCAGGCTGTATAGTTGGTGAAATTAAATCTTTATATTAACCCACTTATTTTAGTTGCTCTTTCCAACAACAGACTTTCGTAAATAGAATATTATCCTTTTAAAATGGTTAGCTGATTTTTTTAACCACACCTCATACGCTTTTAACATTATTATTTAACAGTTATTCATAGGCACTTAACGAAACACATCTCTATTTTGAGGGAACTGTAGATTTCAACTTTAAAAAATTTGAAACCTTTTAGAATGGTTAACTTATAAATTTCATCTAAAGAATATATACATATGTCAAATGATTTTATGTACCATCAAGATAATGTTAGTAAATGCAGAATGCTTTGGTTTATCCTTAGTATTAAGGATTTCAGTTTTGAAATAATCATTTGGATTTTAATCTTTTGAATTTACCTCTCTACAGCTTCTAATTATTATTATTTTTTATTGGAGTATAATTGCTTTACAATGTTGTGTTAGTTTCTGTGGTACAATGAAGTGAATCAGCTATATGTATACCTATATCCCCTCCCTCTTGGACCTCCCTCCTACCACCCCCTCCAGCCTCCCCCATCTAGGTCATCACAGAGCACTGAGCTGAACTCCCTGTGCAGCAGGTTCCCACTAGCTCTCTGTTTTACACATGGTAGTATATTTATGTCAAACCTAATTTCCCAGTTCGTCCCACCCTCCCCTGCCCCCTGTGTCCACATGTCCATTCTCTACGTCTGCGTCTCCATTCCTGCCCTACGTATAAGTTCATCTGTACCATTTTTCTGGATTCCACATATATGTGTTAATGTACAGTATATCTCTTTCTGGCTTACTTCACTCTGTATGACAGACTCTAGGCCCATCCACATCCTTCACATGACCCAATTACATTCCTTTTTATGGCTGAGTAATATTCCATTGTATATATGTACCTAATTATTTTTCTAATCATGTAAATAAGCAATTTGAGAAATAAATGCTTACTATTCAGTAGGTTTTTCATTATGCCATCTCTTTCTCTCTTCTAGAGCTAACATCAAACCTCGAAATTCCACACCACCTAGTTTGGCTAGAAATCCTGCCTCAGGTATGCTTACAAGCAAAAGAAAAACATATACTGAGAGCTACATGGCCAGGTATGTTTAGCTCTGATATTCTAATAACTAAAATAAAAATGAGTATATGCTGCTTTTCAAGGACCATATACAAAAATTTCTATCAGGCTATTTATAGAAAATCTAATTTTTCCTTTGCTATATGATTTAATTTGGCTTTTATGTTATACACTAAAGAAATAGTTTGGGCATAAATAATGTTTTCTTATACCTTATAATCTTTATGGTAAATACTCAAGGATGTTTGTTCATTTACAGTGGATGCATTTGTTTTTTATGTCTTAATTTTAACTGCAACATGCTTATTTTTACCTCTAGAAATTGAATTGACCCTTTACACCACTGCTATTATAATTTTCAGCAGCGTTTTTAATACATTTAAATTCCCCTGCTGAGATTGTGATTATCTATGTACTTCCCTTTCTGATCTGTCACAGTATTTGTACAGCTTCGACATTCACTCTGTTTTTAAGTATATAATGAAATCATTTCAGTTATATTTATTTTTTATATGTATCCCAATTTATTCCAGAAGGTTTTAAGGAAAGGTACAGAAGGCCATGATGTATAGTGAGATACAGCATTTTTTTTTAAATGAAGGAAGAATAGGAAAAGGAAAGACGAGAAATGGAAAAAGGAATGGGGTTAGTCCACAAAATGTGTGTCATGAGACCCTGGAGATGGACTAGCCCTGGGACACAAAGTGGAGTTTGAACTTTGTTTTAGGAGCCAAAGTACAGGAGAGGATAGGAGTAGTTACATGATTCATGATGTCTAAAACAGAAAAATAAATCACTCTCTCTGTGAAAGTACAACTAGTTCTGAGGCTTCAAAAGTTCTCCTTTGATTTCTCATAAGGAGACACTGGATAACTTAATTGTTAACTTCTTAATTAACATCCCTACTGAATCCATACTAAATATGGCAGTGGATTTCATAGGGTGTTTTTTTTAAGATGCCCTCAATGCAAGCCTATAATGTGACATCCTATGATTCACCAAAACCAGTTGTGATGTGTGTGTGTTATGTGTAACTGTATATATTGTCTGCTTTTGTTGTAAGTATGTAACCTGTACATAGTCATTATTCAGATTTAATCCGGGGATAGATTTTCAAGTATCTAAGATGCTAGCTCTCCATTCTGGTTGCCCATTAAAAAGAAGCATCTGTGGAGCTTTCTGAAAATGAACACATCAGGGTCCCTCCCTGAGATTTTGATTTCTTTAATTTGGAGAGTGGGATCTGGGCATCTGCCATTTGGAAAGTTTTAAGAGTGATGCCTATGCATAAGATGAGGACCATAGAGGAATTGGTGAATTGCTGTCTTTTCAGCTAGATTCTGTAAGAAATATTGTTTGTCTCACCTGAGGTTTTAATACATGTTAAATATCAAAGAAGTTAACTTATGTTTCTTAGAGTCCTGGAGTGTGGTTGTACTATGTTGTTGTATATGTGTGGAACCATGTTTTGAATCAATGCTGAGTATAAGATTAACATTCTTATAAAATGGAAAACTTAATAAATACATATGATTGAATAAAAGGATCATTTTGTCTTTCCAAAGAGGTGGACAAAAGAAGTGTCAACAGGCAGGAGTAAAAATCACATTAAAAAATGTTTGGCTTATTCTTTTTTTTTTTTTTACTTTTTAGAGCTTTATATGTGATAGGAAGGCTTGAGCCTTACTCACTTGACTTATACTCTGCCCCCATCCCAGACAGAAATAATTATAACCATAACAGATAGAGAATTCTCAGAGATTTACTTTTCTGGCAGAGTGATAGACTACATTTCCAGGACAACCCCTCCCACCCAAAACACCTAGAAATGCTGGATAAAAAAGAAAAAATATCTTTCTGAATGTATAGCTTAGCTCTCAGAAAAGTAACGGGAACTTCTACAGACGAAAATATAAAGGAAGCTAGAGGTCAAATTGTAAATTAACTGTCACACTGCAGCTACATTTGAGGTTTTCAGTGATCTTCACTATGTAGAGACTTGAGTTTTAAGGTCGTTGTGGGAGAGAGGAGTTGACTTCTTGGACTTGTACAAAATGGAGTGTTAAAAACAACTTTTCCTTACCCTTCCCGCCGTTCCCGCCGTGCCTCTTGCTCTAAGCCAAGACTCTTGAAAGATTCAGTAAGGAGTCTTCTTAGACTTAGCCAGAGATACTTATATGACAGTATATTACATTTGTCACTGGAATTGTGTACAGAAATATAGGATAATAGCAGGGCAGTGTTAGGTGTTTCTCTTTCATGGGAGCCCTTGCAGCGGTCCTGGAGCTCGTCTTCCTTGGCTGTCTAGCTGACAGCTTAGGTGTGAGAGAATAAGTTCTCATAGGTGGGTGTAGGGACAGTTTAATGAGAAATCCTTTGTCCCCAAAGGGAACCAGTATCTCATATAACAGTTTCATAGGCATAGCTTCCAGGTTATCCTGAGGGAGATATCCAGTTTCAGTGGACTGCTTACAAACACCGTTGCCTAGAAACACAGCTGGCATTTCGCCTATGTTGGGTTTTCATTAAACAGAGCTAGGAAGTTATCCCAAGGTCAAATATGTCCACAGAAAAGGAGAAAGAGTGTGTTAACCCTTCTCTCACAGTAATCAAAGGGTTATCTCTCAGTGAAAGGATGGACTAGGAAAAACAATTTTTTTTTACCACCCAGGAATAAGAGACTCCAAGGAAACTTGTCTGTCTCAGCCATGGCTCAGAGGGATGTGAGAATTCTCACCAATAATTCATAACTATAGGCGCACCTTCCCATGAGTTTAAGGTTTGAAAGCACAACATCTGCATATTCTAAGAAATTCTTAACTGAAAAAATAGCTTAGATACTCTTGGTTTAAGAGCTTCCTTGGAGCTTGTAAAAGCAAAAGCAAAAGGAATCATCTCTGGTGTGAAATGCTGTTAACCCAGGCCTCCTGATTCTCACAGGTAAACATGAGCTTGCAATTCTGAATTACAGGACACACATGGAAATTTCACACTGTACAAGGAAACAAGGAATCAGTCATGAAAGCAAAAAAAACGAACACATGTGCCCATGACTTATGATACTGAAATCATCATAATTATGACTTGTAAAATAAGTCAGTTTGAAGTATATAAGGAAACAAGACAGGGAATTGAAGTCATTGACAGTGATAATATACTATCAAAAAAAGATTAGAGCATCTTTACAAAAGAACCAAACAACTCAATATAAGGGGAAAAAACCTCAAAAGATGGTGTTTAAATTGTAGATGAGACCCGGCTGAAGAAGAGAGGAGTGAACTAGAGGAAAGATTCAAAGACATTATCTAGAGTGTAGTCCTAAGAGAAGGAAAGCGTGAGAGAGATTAAAAATCATAGGTGGTAAAATAAGGTCTATGATGTGTTGAGTCAGAGGTCGAAAGAAACTAGAGTGAGTGAGAGGCAACATTTGAATAATTTATACCTGCAAATAATCCAGGATTAATGAAAACCATGAGTTCTCATAATCAAACAACAACAGTCCCAAGCAGGACAAATGAAATGAAAACAACATGTAGATGCATTGTAATGAAACTTGGGAAGACAGACCATGAGGAGGTCTTAAAAGTAGCCACAGAGGAAAGACGTTACTTAGACAATGTGAGGATCACCCAGCTAGTACAGAGCTCGCTTGCAACACTTGGAGCCAATAGACAATGGAAATCGATCCACACATTCAGGGTGCCGAGGGAAAATAACTGTGGACCTTTGATTGTTCACCAGCTGAACCAGTGGTTCTCGAGCTTTAATGTGCATCAGAATCCCCTGGAGCACTGATTTCAACACAGCTCGTTGTCCCCACCTGAGGATTTCAGAGTCAGTGGGGTCTGGAGTGGGGCACAGGTTTGCATTTATAGTAAATTCTCACGTGATGCTGATGCTGCCAGATTAAGGACATCTCTTTGTGAACCACTGAGCTCTACTGTCAGTCCAAGAATGAAAATGAAATAAAGCTGTTTTCAGACAAAAAATATTGCGAAAATTTACCAGCTGTAGACCGTGACTAAAAGAACCTTCAAAGGGGGTATCTTGGGAAAGAGTTAAGTGTCCAGAAGAGGAGGAATTTTGCAAGGCGGACCGGTGAAGAAATCAGTAATTAAGTAAATCGAAACTAATAGTACATGAAATAATAAAGATAAAACAGAAATTAATGAAATAAAAAGATTATAATGGAGAGCATTAAGGAAAAAAACTGGTGGTCAAATAGGAGCTTCCTCCCGGATGGTGCTCAGCAACTGCAAGAGATCCTGATTAGACCAGTAGATCCGAATCTTGGCTTCTGTATCTTTGTTGGCAGGAGGTAGAGAGGGAGCTTCAGGATTCTGTGTGGTACTTCACCTTTAATTAATTCAAATTCTCATCAGCCTGCTGTCATCAGGTTGAATTTTGTCAGGCCCTTTGTTCTAATTTACTTTGTTGTCACAACATGCTCCAAACTCTTTCATTCTTCATCCCCTCTACTGCAATCCTAACGGCTCTGACCAGTCTCTGCCACCCTTTACCATGTCCTCTTTGCTTTATTGTTTTCTAGCTGACATGCTATATATGTTATTTATGTTGTTTCTTCTCCATAAAACTAAGCTCCCTAGGCACAGGGATTCTTATCTGTTTTGTTACTGCTCTTAACTCTAGGATCAAGAGGAGTACTTTACGTAAACTAGGCTCCCAGTAAATATTTTTAAATGAGTAAGTGAATGAATAACACATGATGAAGACTCACAAAACGAGAAGGTTGGTTGATTTAAAATGATAAACTTCTCAAGATGGATCAACAAAAAAGGAGAGACGGTACAAGTAATATGCAGAATGAAAAGAGGAATGCAACCACAGATGCAGCAGAGATTTAAAATTATAAGAACAACTTTTTGCCAGTAACTTGAAACAGATAAAATGCACAATTTCCTAGAAAAATATAACTTTTGAAAACTTATTTCAAATGAACTAGAAACTATAATCATTAAAGAAATTGGATCAGTAATTAAACTATGCTTGCTTCCTCACTGCACGAGTGCACGTACACACACATACGGTGTACACACACACACACACAGACACACACACACAAAATGGGCTCATGATAGTTTTATATAGTAAGTTCTACCAAACTTTTCCAGGGGAGTGAGGTGAAAAACAACATTCTTCAACTTATTTTCAAAGGTTAGTGAAACCGTGATATCCAGACTAATGAGAGAATGCAAAATTATGATCAGGCTTACTTATAAACTTGAAAATACATATAAAAATCTCCAAGAAATTTATCAAACCCAGGCCACAGACGTGAAATTCATGACACTGTAGATTCATCACAGAAAATGATTGATTTAACATTAGAAAGTCTATTAATATAATTTTTCACATCAACAGATGGAAGGGTTAAAAAATATTCGTCAAATAATAATATATGATTTACCACCTATTTTTGATTTTTTTTAAAAAAGCTCTTAGAAAATTGGGAATAGAAGGGAATGTCGTTAAATTGACAAGAACGCTAGATTTACTAGAACCCTACATCACTCTTCATATTTAGTGGTGGCATGTAAGAAGCATTTTCTGTAAAAGCAGAAATAACACAAGAATGTCGGCTATAATTTCTATTTTCATCTAGCTAGTGTAGTAAAAAAAATTAAAATTACAAGACATGGAAATAAGGACACAAAACTGATATATTTACATATATATATTATGATTATATATAGAATACCTAAAAAAAGACAAATTAATAAATAATAATGAAGTCTTTTAATAAATTTGCTGGTTTTCTTATCATTATATTGAAAGTTATTGCGATCTGTTTATCAGCAACAAACAGAAAATGCAGTCTTCAGAAACATTCTCTCTCTCTCTCTCTCTCTCTCTCTCTCTCTCTCTCTCTCTCTCTCACTTAAGGTATTTAGGAATCAATTTAAAAACCAAGCAAGAAGTTTAACTTTGATGGAGAAAATTACAAAACTTCAAAGATGAAATATACCTTCTTTATAAAATAGAAAATTCAATATTATAAAGCTATCTATTCTCTCCTAAATCAGTGTATAAATTCTGTGCCATTTTCAAACAAAGTTTATGAATCCTGACAAGTTCTTTACATATGAAAGAACGAAAGCCTAACATTAGCCAGGACAAGTTAAAGAATAATGCATGAATGATTTGTGAAGCTATAGTAATTAGTGTGATACTGATTCAAGGGTAGACAAATAGAACAATGGATCATGATGGAGTGGTTAGAAAAAGACCCCATGGATTTTGTTTAATCTGAACTAGAAGAATATTAACAATGAGATTAAGCAGGCTTTTAGTTACACTTAATATTATGTTCTGTTTCCCAAGGCTTACAGATTGAAAACTACTGACATGAACTTTGTGTTTCTACTCTCTTTCTGTACCTCCCCAGGCCAGATGGAGACTATGTCTCCTCACTTAATGGTGGAAACATTAAAGGCATTGAAGGAAACTCAGTGGGACACTTACCAAAATTCTGCCATGAGTGTGGGACTAAATACCCTGTAGAATGGGCAAAGTTCTGCTGCGAATGTGGCGTTCGAAGAATGGTTCTGTGAACAGAATCCAAACAGAAAAAGAGCTAAGTCCAGAATTTTATGACTGTTGCTGCTTGGACATCTAGAGCACTTCCTCTAGTGATCTTGTGCTAAAATCATTCATAATACTTTTTTCAACAGTTTTTGGAGCATAATCCTTTGGCTGTGTAATGTGTGTGTGTATATATGTGTGTGTACATATACTGTATATAATAAATACCTGACAACCTAAACTGTGCCATACAAGGAGATGTTCACTTATCAGTCAGAAAATAATTTCAAGTGGAATCATTAACTTAGGTATTACTTTTCTGTTGTTGTTAAAGCACATTAAGCATACCTCCACCAACTCTCAAACACTAGTGCTTAGCCCTTTAAGCTTGAGGATGATCATTACTTTGAGCAGAAAATCAGAATAAACATTTTTATTATTGGTACCTATTTTCAGATAGTATCATTTAGGATGGGATGCTTGGAATTTTGGAACTGAAGAGAATATTTTTAGTTACACTTAGTTATGTGAGGTCATTTTTCTGTAGAGCTCTTTAATTATTAATTTTATAAATATTTTTTAGAAGGAGAGGGGAAAAAACCCCCTATGGTCTCTGTTGCCCTTTACTCGGTGTATTATTGATTATATAATTTAGAGATCTTTGCTCAATTCTTTAAAATGCAATTATGCAATTTTTTTTTTTGGAGATACAAGGCTGAAAATACAGATGTATCTCATTCTAGTTATAGCTGAATGATTTTTTAACTGTGTATTAGTTGAACATATATTCTTTCTAATTTCACTTTTTTCCTTTCTTTTCCATAAACTCATGTCTGAACAGTAATTTTAATTTGCTACTTCATTTTTGCAAAGTTTGCATATTAATTATTTAATAGAAGATGCAAAAAACTCCTTGCAAAATCTTGCATTTATATCTATGTACTTGATTTAGAAGAAATCATATTAATGGATTTTAAAACAAACCATCTCACCTAATAGACAGTAACTTCCATAATTAATCATTAGTGCAGGGCATGCAGGTTTAAAAGGATTTGAATTTTAGTCACTTGAAGTATAGTTATATGTAGTTATGGGTAGGTTAAGAGAACATCTAATTTTTCCTACTCATACTTCCTTTCTAGTGTTAAACACTGGATCACCATTCACATCAGAATAAAAAGCCACTGAAAATGCATTGCTTTAATGGATAGCTGATTTATTATGTAATTAAACATTCACAAAAATGTAATTATACTTCCTCTTTAACTTTGACTAAAATACCGCTTTTAGTCATTGTCACTTTCAGTGTAACATAGTATTTAGTAGTAGACACCTTTGATTGCTTGTGCAGCCATATTCAGTAATTCAGTAGTAGTTTCTGTCGAATCAAACCTAACAGAGCCTTGATCTTATTATAAAGGTACAAGCAGATCTATATAGGTAGTTTCTAACTTCTTATTTATGATTCTGATCAATTGTAAGGATCATTGTAGAAATTTGTGGCTTATAATTTTCTCTGAAATTTATTTATACATATACTTTATAATTTTATTCATTAGTTTTTTTGTTTTGGGTTTTTGTTTTTTTTTTTCCATTTGGGCAGGGGATAACTTAGTAGGAATGGGAATTATTTACCTTATAGTTTCTTTCCTTTCTATTAATTTTTTTTCTGGTTGCCTTTATTCAGTCATATTGGTCAAAAGGAAGGGTCAAAAGTCAAAAAAAATATTACAGCTTATTCCATCAACTAGAATAAGCTGTAATAAATTTAGGAGAATAATGTACATATTAGGATTCCATTTCAATAGTTTGTTCTTCTGTTCTAATTATTATAAATCATATGAAGAAGAACTTCAAACTCTTGTCTTGATCTAGAATTGAGCACTGTCTTCTTTCAAATATTTTTAAAGATCACATTTTTTGTCTGCCCAAGGAAGGGATAGGTGAATGAGCTTAAAGTGGCACATGTTTGTTTCTCACTGAATTTTACTGTGGCAAGTAAATGTTATAATGTACTACATGGAAATGGGTTGGTAAGAAATCATCTAATTCCAGAACCCAGAGATTATTATAAACAGTAAGTAGGTGAAATATATTTATGAATTATGAACCATGATGCAATGTATTTAAATGCATTTTTATATTACTTGCATATATTATTCTCATGTTGATTTGTTGTGCAATAGTTCAGTTTTTAAGAAATTTTCCTTGATCTATGCATCACTTATTTTATTTTTATTTATTTTCACAAGTATTTTCCATTGTGGTAGGATAAAAATATGACTGTAAGCATAAATTAAAAATGTAAAAATTGCTTATGTAATATTCTGAAAGTTATTAGCTTGGAAAAGTAAGATTATTATGGCTGTTGTTGTCTCTTGTTCACTGTTTTTTAATTACAAATAATGTCTTCATTTTTGAACCTGTTCAATAAAGACATGAAGCAAAAAAATGCTAGTTGGTTTTCACTGATGTCTTATCTTTTATCCAGAAACAGGTAGAAAGATAGGAATGTACTGAAATATAAAGAAAATATTCGAAGTCAGAATATAGACTTTTTAATGAGAAGAGTTCTCTTTGGCAGTTTTTTTGTGCTGTCAGCTTTTAAAAAAATTATTACTATTTTATTGAATTGAAATGTTTTATAACTTCAAAGCATTATAAATGTTTCTTCACAAGATTTTTAAGGCATAGAAACATTCTCTTCATAGCCAATAAAATTTAGCAGTTGAAAACATTAGGGAAATCAAGGTTGATAGGAAACATTATGGATATTTCTAATTAGTTAATATACAGTTGAATGGCAGAAAGTATTTGTGATGACTACTTAGTGATTTAGATCATCATATTTAAAATTTTAAACAGGAGCTGTCTCTAGTGAAAAAATCAGATTAGACATGTTTAATTTGCACTCAATTTTCCTTAGGCTAGAGGTGGACACTTTCTACCATGAGTAGAAGCTCAGGGAATGAAAAAATAGTAGAATAGGTACATAGCTACAGAAAGTCAGCAGAACTCTTATGTCTTTATTAGCATTGCAGATATATGTATTTTTATATGCTAAGTATATTTTCAGTTTTTTAATGGTAAGTGTATTTTTAGTACTAAGGTTGATTTTTTTCAACTGACTATGTTATTGCATAGAGCGGTGGAGAATCATTGAAACAAAGTTTATGGTAGCCACACTCATTTTTATTTTCATTTAGAAAATTTTTAGTTAAATGTTATTGTCATGACATTCATTATTTTTATACAATTTTGCTTTTATATGTGAATTGCTTTTTTGCCACTAGAGGGTGCTTTTGGATAATCTATATTGCCAGCCTCCAGCTATTACTTGAAGGCCGCTCAGCAATAAGTATATTTTTTTGATAACGTGAAATTACAGAGATTTAAAAGATGTAGTTTTTTGCTGTTTATTTTGTCATGATTTTAATATCCCATATGTTTTTTTGTTTGTTTGTTTTTAAGAAACCTAGTGTAGCTCATTTTGGGTACCAGCCTGGCAGGTTTTGATAGAAATATTTCATATTAACACCTCACATAATTTTGTTAGCAAAATTATGTATCTCAAACATATTACTTATGCACATTACCAAATAATTCTTGCACTATTACTTTAACATTTCATCTTAATTGTATAACAGTTACAGTCTCCTTTTAAGATGGGGATTTTTTTTTCCTTCAATCAGCTAGTCTTAACATTATATCTAACATACGCAAGTGACATCGATTTACATAGGTGCTAAATAAGTGGTTAGACCAACTAATGTAAGATGCACAAAGCTAACACTTTCCAAACAGTTAAAAAAATGCTTTACATGTTCTTAAATCTATGAAATGCTAGGAATCAAGAGATATAAGTAAAATGTGATTTAGTCCCTGTCTTGAAGTTGATAATTTATTTGGAAAAGCTGTTATATAAACAGACAATTACAACTTAGGACAAAAAGAAGGATTTTTAAAAATTGAAGTATAGTTGATTTACAGTGTTGTGAAAGGATTCATCGTACTGGAACTTTTCCTTACAAAAGTACCAACAAAATGCTTTATTAAGCGTTGAAGCTTCTTATCACAAGTCATACAGTTGACCATTTCCTATTTTCTTTTTTTTTCCTTCCTTGTGCCAATGCTTAGGAGAAAACTTGGTAGAATATAAGTGAGAGCTGCACCACCTTTTAGTGGGGAAAAGGCAAGTGACAGTGGAGAAGGATATGTGTGTGGTGGGGTCTGTCAGAGCTGTAAAATGTGAACTTACGTGGACTGTCCTGAGGACTGAGGAAAATCAGTACTGAGTAAAAGTTACTGAAAATTCCAGCTGTTCAATCTTATCTCACATAACTCTTCACTTTAACTTTCACTGTCCTTTTTTTTTTTTTTTTTCCTATCTGCTCCGTTTCTATGCCTGTTTTGAATCTGCAACAATAAGGCCAGGGTTAGGAGGCTGCCAGTATTGGTTAGTAGATTATACTTGACAATGAAATGCTGATTTTCACTCATCAAATCAGCGATCTTAAATTATAATAAAACTGAAAACCATCTGGGGCATTAAGATAAATGTCCTTATCTACTGATGGCGGAGATATAAATTGATGATACTTTTTGAAGAAGTTGACTAAAATTTACTTTAAAAGCCTTTAAAATACACATGCCTCATAACCCAGTAATTTTATTTCTAAGATGTATTTCTTCTTGAAGGAGTAATCTAAAGAAAAATATTTATGCAGAATACATTTAATAGTACTACTATTTGTAGTGATAAAAATTAGTAAGTTAATAAAGCACTTTCAAATAATTTTTAATGGCATGATGAGGTTATGTTTTATTAGGACAAATAGCCTAAAATAGGGAATGTGTGTAAAATATGATTCCAGCTATATAAAAGATTGCACAAATAAAAAGGCTTGAAATATATTCCTTATCATATTTTCCTTGTTTCTACTAAGTATTTGTGATGTTACATATTCTTTATATTTTTTGTATTGCCAATTTTTAAATGAATATATAATACTTTTTTAATCTTTAAAAAATGAGGGTTATGTTTTTCAGAATCACTTGTATGTGATAATCGTTTATTTAAAATCACTACCTCATCTTCATTTGTTTTCTGACATTCACAAATGTAGATGATAGCCCTTGTAATATAGTTAAGCTAGTTTGTTTCTGATACCTGTTGCTGAAAGTGGTTTCTGTCAACTCTATGTATAATTTTAATAAGATAATTTTTCTTGAATTTTAGTCGTATTATATTCTTGTATAGCCCTCCTTCCCTTAACTGTTTATCACCTGTGATTTGAGGAGTCCAAGGAATACAAGTGAAATTTTAATTTATAGAGCATAAAGTAAAAATTAAACCTGGTCTAAATATTTTAGAGGTTTTTTGTTTTTTGCCATTCCATTTTTGAGCTGCGGGGGCAAAAAAATATATGTGTGTGTGTGCGTATATGTGTGTGTGTATATGTGTGTATGTGTGTGTGTATGTGTGTGTGTATATGTGTGTATGTGTATGTGTGTGTGTATTTGAAACATTCACATCTATTTTCACATACCTACTATACTTTAAAACTTTAAAGATTTTTTTAAGTTATCTTACTTTCTTGTTATTTTAATCAAGAAGAATACTTTAAGAACCAGAAAGTTTTAAAAATAGATTTCCATTTTTACTAATCTTCCCAAACTTAAGAGTCCTTATAGGGAAAAGTCATATGTACCTCACAAGAAACATCAGAAATTCTTTATTTTGAACACTAATTCTTCAAGGGTGATTCTCTTTGGAAACATACTATTCTGTTAATTTGAAAATTTAAAACAATAGGTTTGTTTTTCAATTTATTCCTTACTATAGACAAAATCAAAACACCATTTGAATGAGCAACACGTCTGCTAGATCAGCTCTGTATCCTTGGTGAGGCACTGTATTCTCATGGTCTTTACTTTTGATAAACAGTGTTATGATTCTCCCTCAAGTATCTCTAGAAAGATTGTTTCTCACTGATGCCATTACCAGAAAGCTGATATGAGGCGGAGGGGCACTTATCACTCACTGCCTTAGATACTTTACTATAATTTAAGTAGAAAACTTTGAACAATACTAGTAGTTAAACACTGCTCAAAACATAGCTAGTAGTGAAAAATTATCTTGATCTAATTTTAAACAAATTTTCTTACTATCTGTAATGGTCATTTGTCCAGTTTATGGACAGCATCTTTTGAAAATCCTGTGTTTGGTGAGTTTTCTGTATTGAATCTCACTGCCTTGAAATCATTGCCAGTTTAGTTTTCCATCCTTTCTTGTGGCTAAGGAGTAGTCATGTGACTTGGGAACTACGGACCAGACTCAGATTCTGAAACAAGTAATGCGGGGAAGCAGATGCTGTGTAGCATCTTTTTCTATTGAGGATGGTGGGGAGACACAGGACTTTGAAGGGGACTGTGGCAGAGTCAAGAAATTGCACCCTTATTGCAAGATGTGACTTGTTACTCTTTTTTTTTTTTTTTTTTTTTGCGGTACGCGGGCCTCTCACTGTTGTGGCCTCTCCCGTTGCGGAGCACAGGCTCCGGACGCGCAGGCTCAGGGGCCATGGCTCATGGGCCCAGCCTCACCGCGGCATGCGGGATCTTCCCGGACCGGGGCACGAACCCTTGTCCCTTGCATCGGCAGGCGGACTCTCAACCACTGCGCCATCAGGGAAGCCCAGTTGTTTTACTTTTAACTTGAAAATTTAAAGTCACATGTCCCCATGGTGGCACTTTAGCTGACTGTCCTCCACTGGAGTAGTGTTTCATTATGATTTGGGCATTGTTTCTGGCTGAACAACTGCCAGACTTGATTAGCGGGCTCTTCCAGAGATTCTGTGAGTTACCCAATAGCTTTTAACAAATTCCTTTTTGCTTAAACTAAGTAGACTGGCATCTGTTATTTGAACTAAAAAACCTTTCAAAGGTAGACTTTGGTATGACCTTGTGCTTCACTTTTGAAAAGTGCTTAAAACCATATTCTACAGCTGGACTCTTTAATGTACTGAGTTAAGACAACTTTCCTCATCCCAAGCATGGTGTTAGATAATCACAAACTGAATTTTTTTTTTTAAGTATCAAAAATGAGTGTTTATTTGAAATTATGTCTTCTTTACTTTTCTGTTACATAAATGCTACCATTTAAACAAAACAACAGAACTAGTCAATAACGGTGATTAGTAGTAACTGATAGTAGGATAATTAAGCAAATATGGTTAAGAAAAATATATTTTATAAAGTTTCTTTCTGTTTTTTGATATAGCATTTACTTTGACTTAAAAACTCTGTTGCTTATTTAAATTTTATAGGCTATATTATTATATATGTATTAATATTATGCATCTTAATATTTATGTATTAAGATACATAAATTTAAGAGTTAAAAAAATTGAATATAAGTACAATCAGATTGGTTAAACAGACACTTCATGTATTTATTTTTAACAGCTTTATGAGAGATAATCGATGTAACACATCGATGTAACATTATGTAAGTTTAAGGTGTACAAGGTGTTTATTTGATACACTTATATAGTGCGAAATGCTTACCACCATAGCCTTAGCCAACACCTCTACCGTGTCATATAATTAGCATTTATTTTTTTACATCTTTATTGGAGTATAATTGGAGTATACTTTATTGGAGTATAATTTTTACAATGGTGTGAGAGTTTCTGCTTTATAGCAAAGTGAATCAGTTATACATATACATATGTCCCCATATCTCCTGCCTTTTGCATCTCCTTCCCTCCCACCCTCCCTATCCCACCCATCCAGGTGGTCACAAAGCACCGAGCTGATCTCCCTGTGCTATGCGGCTGCTTCCCACTAGCTATCTATTTTACGTTTGGTAGTGTATATATGTCCATGCCACTCTCTTACTTTGTCACAGCTTACCCTTCCCCCTTCCTATATCCTCAAGTCCATTCTCTAGTAGGTCTGTGTCTTTATTCCTGTCTTACCCCTAGGTTCTTCATGACATTTTTTTTTCTTAGATTCCATATATATGTGTTAGCATACGGTATGTGTCTTTTTCTGACTTACCTCACTCTGTATGACAGACTCTAGGTCCATACACCTCACTACAAATAACTCAATTTCATTTCTTTTTATGGCTGAGTAATATTCCATTGTATATATGTGCCACATCTTCTTTATCCATTCATCCGATGATGGACACTTAGGTTGTTTCCATCTCCTGGCTATTGTAAATAGAGCTGCAATGAACATTTTGGTACATGACTCTTTTTGAATTATGTTTTTCTCAGGGTATATGCCCAGCAGTGGGATTGCTGGGTCATATGGTAGTTCTATTTGTAGTTTTTTAAGGAACATCCATACTGTTCTCCATAGTGGCTGTACCAATTCACATTCCCACCAGCAGTGCAAGAGTGTTCCATTTTCTGCACACCCTCTCCAGCATTTATTGTTTCTAGATTTTTTGATGATGGCCATTCTGACCGGTGTGAGATGATATCTCATTGTAGTTTTGATTTGCATTTCTCTGATGATTAATGATGTTGAGCATTCTTTCATGCGTTTGTTGGCAATCTGTATATCTTCTTTGGAGAAATGTCTGTTTAGGTCTTCTGCCCATTTTTGGATTGGGTTGTTTGTTTTTTTGTTATTGAGCTGCATGAGCTGCTAATAAATTTTGGAGATTAATCCTTTGTCAGTTGCTTCATTTGCAAATGTCTTCTCCCATTCTGAAGGTTGTCTTTTGGTCTTGTTTATGGTTTCCTTTGCTGTGCAAAAGCTTTGAAGTTTCATTAGGTCCCATTTGTTTATTTTTGTTTTTCTTTTCATTTCTCTAGGAGGTGAGTCAGGAGGTTCTTGCTGTGATTTATGTCATAGAGTGTTCTGCCTATGTTTTCCTCTAAGAGTTTGATAGTTTCTGGCCTTACATTTAGGTCTTTAATCCATTTTGAGCTTATTTTTGTGTATGGTGTTAGGGAGTGATCTAATCTCATACTTTTACATGTACCTGTCCAGTTTTCCCAGCACCACTTATTGAAGAGGCTGTCCTTTCTCCACTGTACATTCCTGCCTCCTTTATCAAAGATAAGGTGACCATATGTGCATGGGTTTATCTCTGGGTTTTCTATCCTGTTCCATTGATCTATCTTTCTGTTTTTGTGCCAGTACCATACTGTCTTGATTACTGTAGCTTTTTCGTATAGTCTGAAGTCAGGGAGCCTGAATCCTCCAGCTCCGTTTTTCGTTCTCAAGATTGCTTTGGCTATTCGGGGTCTTTTGTGTTTCCATGCAAATTGTAAAATTTTTTGTTCTAGTTCTGTGAAAAATACCAGTGGTAGTTTGATAGTGATTGCATTGAATCTGTAGATTGCTTTGGGTAGTAGAGTCATTTTCACAATGTTGATTCTTCCAATCCAAGAACATGGTATATCTCTCCATCTATTTGTATCATCTTTAATTTCTTTCATCAGTGTCTTATAATTTCTGCATACAGGTCTTTTGTCTCCTTAGGTAGGTTTATTCCTAGATATTTTATTCTTTTTGTTGCAATGGTAAATGGGAGTGTTTTCTTGATTTCACTTTCAGATTTTTCATCATTAGTGTATAGGAATGCCAGAGATTTCTGTGCATTAATTTTGTATCCTGCTACTTTACCAATTCTACTGATTAGCTCTAGTAGTTTTCTGGTAGCGTCTTTAGGATTCTCTATGTATAGTATCATGTCATCTGCAAACAGTGACAGCTTTACTTCTTTTCCAATTTGGATTCCATTTATTTCCTTTTCTTCTCTGATTGCTGTGGCGAAAACTTCCAAAAGTATGTTGAATAAGACTGGTGAGAGTGGGCAACCTTGTCTTGTTCCTGATCTTAGTGGTAATGCTTTCAGTTTTTCACCATTGAGGACTATGTTGGCTGTGGGTTTGTCATATATGGCCTTTATTATGTTGAGGAAAGTTCCCTCTATGCCTACTTTCTGCAGGGTTTTTATCATAAATGGGTGTTGAATTTTGTCAAAAGCTTTCTCTGCATCTATTGAGATGATCATACGGTTTTTCTCCTTCAATTTGTTAATATGGTGTATCACGTTGATTGATATTTGTATATTAAATAATCCTTGCATTCCTGGAATAAACCTCACTTGAGCATGGTGTATGATCCTTTTAATGTGCTGTTGGATTCTGTTTGCTAGTATTTTGTTGAGGATTTTTGCATCTATGTTCATCAGTGATATTGGCCTGTAGTTTTCTTTCTTTGTGACATCCTTGTCTGTTTTTGGTATCAGGGTGATGGTGGCCTCGTAGAATGAGTTTGGCAGTGTTCCTCCCTCTGCTATATTTTGGAAGAGTTTGAGAAGGATAGGTGTTAGCTCTTCTCTAAATGTTTGATAGAATTCGCCTGTGAAGCCATCTGGTCCTGGGCTTTTGTTTGTTGGAAGATTTTTAATCACAGTTTCAATTTCAGTGCTTGTGATTGGTCTGTTCATATTTTCTATTTCTTCCTGATTCAGTCTTGGCAGGTTGTGCTTTTCTAAGAATTTGTCTATTTCTTCCAGGTTGTCCATTTCATTGGCATAGAGTTGCTTGTAGTAATCTCTCATGATCTTTTGTATTTCTGCAGTGTCAGTTGTTACTTCTCCTTTTTCATTTCTAATTCTGTTGATTTGAGTCTTCTCCCTTTTTTTCTTGATGGGTCTGGCTAATGGTTTATCAATTTTGTTTATCTTCTCAAAGGAGCAGCTTTTACTTTTATTGATCTTTGCTATCGTTTCCTTCATTTCTTTTTCATTTATTTCTGATCTGATCTTTATGATTTCTTCTGCTAACTTTGGGTTTTTTTTTTGTTTTTCTTTCTCTAATTGCTTTAGGTGCAAGGTTACATTGTTTATTCGAGATGTTTCCTGTTTCTTAAGATAGGATTGTATTGCTATAAACTTCCCTCTTAGAACTTCTTTTGCTGCATCCCATAGGTTTTGGGTTGTCGTGTCTCCATTGTCATTTGTTTCTAGGTACTTTTTAGTTTCCTGTTTGATTTCTTCAGTGCTCACTTCGTTATTACATAGTGTATTGTTTAGCCTCCATGTGTTTGTATTTTTTACAGATCTTTTCCTGTAATTGAAATCTAGTCTCATAGCATTGTGGTCAGAAAAGATACTTGAAACAATTTCAATTTTCTTAAATTTACCAAGACTTGATTTGTGACCCAAGATATGATCTATCCTGGAGAATGTTCCATGAGCTCTTGAGAAAAATGTGTATTCTGTTGTTTTTGGATGGAATGTCCTACAAATATCAATTAAGTCCATCTTGTTTAATGTATCATTTAAAGCTTGTGTTTCCTTATTTATTTTCATTTTGGATGATCTGTCCATTGGTGAAAGTGGGGTGTTAAAGTCCCCTACTATGAATGTGTTACTGTCAATTTCCCCCTTTATGGCTATTAGTATTTGCCTTATGTATTGAGGTGCTCCTGTGTTGGGTGCATAAATATTTGTAATTGTTATATCTTCTTCTTGGATTGATCCCTTGATCATTATGTAGTGTCCTTCTTTGTCTCTTCTAATAGTCTCTATTTTAAAGTCTATTTTGTCTGATATGAGAATTGCTACTCCAGCTTTCTTTTGGTTTCCATTTGAATGGAATATGTTTTTCCATCCCCTTACTTTCAGGGTGTATGTGTCTCTAGGTCTGAAGTGGGTCTCTTGTAGACAGCATATATATGGGTCTTGTTTTTGTATCCATTCAGCCAGTCTGTGTCTTTTGGTGGGAGCATTTAATCATTTACATTTAAGGTAATTATCAATATGTATGTTCCTATTCCCATTTTCTTAATTGTTTTGGGTTTGTTATTGTAGGTCTTTTCCTTCTCTTGTTTTTCTTGCCTAGAGAAGTTCCTTTAGCAGTTGTTGTAAAGCTGGTTTTGTCGTGCTGAACTCTCTCAGCTTTTGCTTGTCTGTAAAGGTTTTAATTTCTCCATCAAATCTGAATGAGATCCTTGCTGGGTAGAGTAATCTTGTTTTTTCTCCTTCATCACTTTAAATATGTCCTGCCAGTCCCTTCTGGCTTGCAGAGTTTCTGCTGAAAGATTACCTGTTAACCTTATGCGGATTCCCTTGTGTGTTATTTGTTGTTTTTTCCTTGCTGCTTTTAATATGTTTTCTTTGTATTTAATTTTTGACAGTTTGATTAATATGTGTCTTGGGATGTTTCTCCTTGGATTTATCCTGTATGGGACTCTCTGTGCTTCCTGGACTTGGTTAACTATTTCCTTTCGCATATTAGGGAAGTTTTTAGCTATAATCTCTTCAAATATTTTCTCAGTCCCTTTCTTTTTCTCTTCTTCTTCTGGAACCCCTATAATTCAAATGTTGGTGCATTTAGTGTTGTCCCAGAGGTCTCTGAGACTGTCCTCAGTTCTTTTCATTCTTTTTTCTTTATTCTGCTCTGCAGTAGTTATTTCCACTATTTTATCTTCCAGGTCACTTATCCATTCTTCTGCCTTGGTTATTCTGCTATTGATCCCATCTGGAGAATTTTTAATTTCATTTATTGTATTGTTCATCGTTGCTTGTTTCATCTTTAGTTCTTCTAGGTCTTTGTTAAATGTTTCTTGCATTTTCTCTATTTCCAAGATTTTGGATCATCTTTACTATCATTATTCTGAATTCTTTTTCAGGTAGACTGCCTATTTCCTCTTCACTTGTTAGGTCTGGTGGGTTTTTATCTTGCTCCTTCATCTGCGGTGTGTTTTTCTGTCTTCTCATTTTGCTTATCTTACTGTGTTTGGGGTCTCCTTTTTGCAGGGTGAAGGTTCTTAGTTCCCGTTGTTTTTGGTGTCTGTGCCCAGTGGCAAAAGTTGGTTCAGGGGATTGTGTAGGCTTCCTGGTGGAGGGGAGTAGTGCCTGTGTTCTGGTGGATGAGGCTGGATCTTGTCTTTCTGGTGGGCAGGTCCGCATCTGGTGGTGTGTTTTGGGGTGTCTGTGGACTTATTATGATTTTAGGCAGCCTCTCTGCTAATGGGTGGAGTTGTGTTCCTGTCTTGCTAGTTGTTTGGCATAGGGTGTCCAGCAGTGTAGCTTGCTGGTCATTGAGTGAAGCTGGGTGCTGGTGTTGAGATGGAGATCTCTGGGAGATTTTCGCCATTTGATATTATGTGGAGCTGGGAGGTCTCTTGTGGACCAGAGTCCTGAAGTTGGCTCTCCCACCTCAGAGGCACAGCACTGACTCCTGGCTGGAGCACCAAGAGCCTTTCATCCACACAGCTCAGAATAAAAGGGAGAAAAAGAAGAAAGGAAGAGAAAGAAAGAAAGAAAGGAAGGAAGAAAGGAAGAAAGTAGGGAGGGAGGGAGGGAGGAAGGAAGGAAAAGAAAAGAAAGAAAGAAAGACAAAATCTCACACAGAAGCATACACATGCACACTCACAAAAAGAGGAAAAGGGTAGAAAATAATAAATCTTGCTCTCAAAGTCCACCTCCTTAATTTGGGATGATATTTTGTCTATTCATGTATTCCACAGATGCAGGGTACATCAAGTTGATTGTGGAGATTTAATTCGCTTTTCCTGAGGCTCCTGGGAGAGATTTCCCTTTCTCTTCTTTGTTCGCACAGCTCCTGGGGCACAGCTTTGGATTTGGCCCTGCCTCTGCGTGTAGGTCGCCGAGGGTGTCTGTTCTTCACTCAGACGGACGACGTTAAAGGAGCAGCTGATGCGGGGTCTCTGGCTCACTCAGGCCGGGGGGAGGGAGGGGTGCAGATACGGGGCGAGCCTGCGGCGGCAGAGGCCAGCAGGATGTTGCACCAGCCTGCGGTGTGCCGTGCGCACAAACTGAATTTTGAGAAATGTATTTAAGTTAATGTAATTATATCCATCTGGCAGGGCTAATTTTAGGATTAGCAGTAATGTGTATAAAATCTTTGCCACAAGGTCTGACACTAAACTGGTTTTCAATAAATGATATAAATTACTTACTATGTAATTTTGGATATATGTACATGTTATATGTTCCTCAAATAATTATTTAATTCCTATTATGTGCCAGTCACTATTCCAGGGGCAGTGAACAAAACAGTCAAAAGTCCCTGACCTTTTGAAATTTACATTCTAGTGGAGGAAGATTGAAAATAAAGAAGCTAAATAAATAAATATATGTTGTATTAGAATGTGATGAGTTCTATGGAGAAAAATGAAGCAGGGAAGAGATGGTTAGAATGAGATAGGAGGGAGAGTGGACATGAGTTGCAGTTTTAAGTAGGGTGTTGAAGGATGATGACAGAAAGTGACATTTGAGCGCACAACTTCAAGAGGGATGAGCCCTTACTGTTTGTCCTTTTTGTTTCCTGTGTTGAATTGTTTGTTGGATCGTTCCCCCTAATTTTAAGTGCTTTCTGTTAAGAGTATTTAATATCTTGAAGCATGCAGGTGGACAAGAGAGAAAAGAGTATTTCATGCAGAAGATAAAAAAGAACAGAGGCTCTGAGGTAGGACCCCTGGAAATATGGAATGGTGTGAGCAAGGAATAGAAGATTAGAAATTTAAGGTAGCCAGATTGTTCATGCTGTAGAAGCCACCAAAATGATTTTGGCTTACTCGGAGTAAGATAGGAATAGGGAGTGACATGATCTGCCTTAAGCATATACTCTGAGTGTGTGTTCTTTGGCCCCTAAATGAATGAGAAATAAAAGGCAAAATAAAATAGTCGTCACCCATTCTATCCTAAAATGTCCGTGTGTATCGATCACATTAAGTTCTCTTAACACTCAGCTTTGTGAAAGAATTACATGATGCAATTTAGAGTTGAAACAAACTGAAACTTTCCAACCCCACCTGAGTATAACACAAAATGAGCTACTTCTTCATTTCACAGGTTTCCATTCAGTAGAAATGAAGCCCTATTTGTTATTGACGCAGCTATTTTGTCTTACTTAGGGAGGCAAAGTTTAGTCATTAATTTTACCTTCTTAATATAGTACCTAATATTCATAAACTTACATTTCATTCTTATTTCCTCATTCATCAATGTAAAATAATCTCAACATAACCTTCAAATGTGAGGAACAGAGATCCTTCTAAGATACCTTGAAAAGCAGGAGGGAGGGTTAATAAAAGATGCATGTGGACTAAAACTGGAAGGTCATTAGGTCCTGAGGAAGCTCTAAGTATTGGTCCATCTGCCAGCCTCTATGCTTTTCTTAGCTCATCTGTCCATTCTCTAATTGCCGATCTTCTTCACTCACTCCTGTGTACCTTTCTTGTTCTCCCATTCCTTAGCTTGCCGATGCCCAACTTAATAAAACCTTAAAACATTCTATTTCAGACTTAACTTTGGGCAAATTTATTTAGGATCGTGGCTCAAATTTCTGGAACAGAGCACCTGAACTATTTCCTCTTCTCAAGCTATGTGACATAAATCACAGATCATTACCCAGTCTATCAATTAGTTGTACTTTGAGCAGATGCCCTATACCCTCTTCCCATTAGTTGGGATAGAGGCATGAGTTCACGTGGTTAAGAACAGAATCACTTAGCAGAAGTCATGGGTGGTGCAGACTCCATTACAGGAGGCGTGGATATGTCAGGGAATGACTGACATGTTTAGAAAACAAGTATTTGTTTATATTTGTAATAGTCTTCAAACTAGCAAATTTGAAAACTGAAGTGAAATGTTTTATGTAGAAAATTTGTTAGTAACTCTTTATTAGTATTAATCTGGTGCAAAGATTCTCAATGGCAGTAGAGAGACAAACCTCTGGGAAATACGTATCCAAATTTTCTGATGATATAGTGGAGTAATGTATAGTTTAAAAAAGCAAATTCATTGTATCTCTTACTTTCATAATACCTCAAAAAGTAAAGCTTGACAAAATCTTGGCTGGTTGGGGTTATGTTGAAGGTAAATTAAGAATTTAAAAAGTGATTTTAGAAGTTTCTACATTCATGGAACACATGACTTCTCTTTACAGATGACATGATTTTCTATGTAGAAAATCTCAAGGAATCTACCAAAAAACCTAGAACTTATATAAGTTTAGTTCTAACAAGGTCATAGGATCCAAGGACAATATACAAAACTCAGTTAATCCTATATGGCAGCAATAAACAATAGGGATTTGAATTTTAAATACAATAGCATGCAGGCATATACACACACAAATAGTTATGCATAAATGTGACAATATATGTGTATGCTGAAAACTATAAAGCACTGATGAAAGAACACAAAAATTTAAGGATATATATACTGTGTTTATTAATTCAAAGAATAAACATAGCATAGATGTCAGTTCTCCCCAGTTGAATCAATGCAATCTCAATCAAAATTCCAGCAAGTTTTTGGGTTTTTTGAGGGGGATGGAGTTTGTGGTTTGACGGCCTGATCCTAAAATGTATATGGAGAGGCAAAATAACTAGAATAGCCAAAACAATTCTGAAAAAGTAAAACTTGGACGACTCATTCAACCCAATTTCTAGATATTATAAGGCCATAGTAATCAAGTCAGTGTGATTTTGTAGAAAAGATAGACATTTAGATCATTGGAACAGAATAGAGCATCCATAACTCAATCCACACAAAAACAGTCAGCTGAAATTTACAAAAGCACAAAAGTAATTCAGTTGATAAAGTATAGTCTTTTCAACAAATGGCAAATGACTGTCCATATGCAACAAAATGAACCTTAATACACACCTTATATTCATACAGAGTGAAGTAAGTCAGAAAGAGAAAAACAAATATCGTATATTAACGCACATATGTGGAATCTGAAAAGTTTGGTATAGATGATTTTATTTACAAAGCAGAAATAGACACAGATGTAGAGAACAAATGTATGGATACCAAGGGGGAAGGGGGTGTGGGATGAACTGGGAGATTGGGATTGGCGTATATATACTATAGATACTATGTATAAAATAGATAACTAATGAGAACCTACTGTATAGCACAGGGAACTCTACTCCGTGCTCTGCGGTCACTTAAATGATAAGGAAATCCAAAAGAGGGGATATATGTCTACATATAGCTGATTCACTTTGCTGTACAGTATAAACTAACACAATATTGTAAAGCAACTACACTCCAATAAAAAAAATAACTCAAAATTAGTCATAGACCTAACTGTAAAACATATGTCTCTAAAAACTTTTAGGACAATAGTTTCAACTGTCTCTCTGGGACAGTTCAGCAATGGCTGGAGACATTTTTGATTGTCACTACTTGGAGAAGAATGCTATTGGTGTCGAGTGAGTAGAGACCAGGGATGCTGCTAAACATCCTACAGTGTACAGCATAACCATACCCACAACAAAGAATGCTAATTTTTTAGTTTGGATAAATGTACTATGGTTTTGTAAGATATTAGCATTAGAGGAAACTTGGTAAAGGGTATATGGGAACATGCTGTACTCTTTTTTGTAACTCTTCTATGCATCTGAAATTATTTCAAACTAAAAAGTAAAGCTTGTGTATCACTACTTTAGGGTAGCAGACTACTTCAAAGTCAAACATTTGGTAATTTCATAATTTATTTCTATGACAGCATCATGTACTATAGTTGAAGCATTGTTTTGATTTCTGTTGCAAAATGACTTGAATCCTTCAATGAAATTTATTAAATGTGTAAATATTGCCAGCCATGTATTAAATGCTAAAATTTTTGAGACTAAGAAAATATTTTCAAAAGTCTTCTCTTAAAAGGGGGTCTTCTTTGATTATCTAACCTAAAATACCACCTCTTTCCACCAGTCTGTTTTTTTTTTCTTTTCCATTAGAACTTGTTTTCTGTAGTAATTTTGTTTATTTATTGTTTACTGTTTCCTCTCCTAGAATATATGCTTCATGAAAGCACAGACTTTATTGTACCAATAGGATTAGGACCATCACATTAGAGATGGATGCTTAATAAGTATTTGTTGAGTGAATGAATTATCTATTTGTGTTGCATCTTCCTGTTAAGCGGTCAGTATTTAAAAGTTGGAGCTTCTTCTTTAAACCCACTGGCTCTGAATATATTAGTCCCAACCCTAGTAATTTCCCGAGTGAAACTCTTTCCTAAGCAGAAAGATGTATTGGTCTACACACTTAAGATTTTTCACAGCAAAAGACAAATCCCTTTCCTCCTTTCTGTTGGGAAGGAGGCAAGGAGATGACAGTAAATAACTGTTGTTTTGTACTTTTCTGTCAGATCTTTCTGGTACTACTAGAAGGCTTTTATCTCACCATATTGGATGCCCTGCAAACTAAGCTCCTTTTATTTGTGATAGTATTTGGACCACTGCCAGGACAATTTATTAGATTTTCTTCTGTTTAATTAAATTTTTAAGTAAAATGCTCCTGTTAGAACCAGATTATTTCAGACATAAGAAAGTTTGTGATAAGCATCAAAGATGGAAATTGGCAAACACATGTCCACTTTCCACATGGTAGCATCTGGTGATTGAGTTATTTGCTGAGCTGAGCAGTGGCGATACAAACAAAGGAATCGTCAACCCCACCTGGGAAGGTGTGAAGACTTCAAAAAGGATGGGACCCTTAGAATGAGCCTTGAAAGAAAAGGAATAAATCAGCATGCAAGAGTAGCTAAACTTAAATTGTGAATATTGCCACTTGTCTACATTTTCTTCATTTTAAATGTGATAGAAAATTAATTCACCTTTAGGATAGTATCTTAAAGAACACTAACCAATCCCCCACTTAGAAAATTTCTTATACAGAAAAATGTACTTCTTTCTTACCATTTTGTATAGAGAGGTAGAAAAACAAACCCCAGTTTATTCCTAAACGAGAATAACCATTTTTGCATCTTTCTCAAATACTAGTTTTGTGGATCTAGATGAATACATATATTTTGATATGTAGACATTAAAAACTGTTGGAATTGGCAATTATCAATGTATCTACCTAGTTTGTTTCTCTTATTCGGTAAGATTTCCTATTAGGTCAGAATCAAGACTGAAAGATGTTTCACAACTAATAACGTTTAGAAATCAAAGAAAGTTCTATTGAGATTGTGAGAAGATGACGTTGAGGGGTCATGTTCATTTAAATTAGTTATGTTTTAGGGCCTTATCTATCTTTAAGTAATCTATATTATAGAAATGTATTTTCTGGATTATTTATATAGGTTTTATTAATTAATTTACAATTCATCTTTATTAACTACCATATGTGTGGCTTTATCCATTAGGTGCTGAAGGAAACAAAAGGTCATACATTCTTTCAGGGGAGAGAAAACATTTTAAACAACTGTGAATAGAAAAATTAATAATAATTGTATTTAAGATAAAGTAGTAAGAGGAACATGATCAAATAATAATGTGCAATGCAGGCAATTAAGTTCTATGGGCAACTAAAGGAGGAAACATTAGCGTTAGAGGCAGACTTTTGAGATACTGCGTGTTCAGTTCCAGACCACCACAATAAAGCGAGTCACGTGAATGTTTTTGGTTTCCCAGTGCATGTAAAAATTATGTTTACACTATCCTGTAGTCTAAAAAGTGTGCAGTAGCATTGTGTCTAAAAAAAAAGCAATGTACATACCTTAATTAAATACTTTATTGTTAAAAAATGCTAAGCATCACCTGAACTTTCAGTGAGTTATAATCTTTTTGCAATAGTAGCATCAAAAATCACAGATTACCATAACATATAATAATAATAATAAAAAAGTTTGAAATATTGCGAGATTCACCAAAATGTAACCAGAGACGTGAGCAAATGCTGTTGCAAAAACTGGTACAGATAAACTTGTTTGACACAGGGTTGCCAAGAGTTTTCAATTTGTAAAAAAACAGTATCTGTGAAGTGCAATAAAGCGAAGCACAATAAAACAAGTTTATCCCTTATCTACAACTATCATGGAAGTCACAGCAATTGAGAAGAAAGGAATTAAGATGCCCCTAGAAATTTGAGCAGGATCTGATAGAATTTGGAAGCACTTTCTAAGCAGTAAGAACATAATGACTAAAGATATGAAGATTGCGTTGACAGGGTACTATACAAACCGTAGAGTAGAAATGTGTGTTTCTGGAGAAATATTTACAGTAGATTTGATGAGATGTCCTTCTTAAACTGGCTGTCAATGAAAGAATGGCTTAAAGAAAAGAAATGCTTCTAATTGTAATAGAACTATCTTAATCCTGAAAGGAGTATTTCCTTCAGCAGATCCCTTTAAAGCTTATTTTAAAAGACTTCTAATGGAGTTTCTTTGTATAAAGCAATATTCCTCAAAGTGTGATAGTTTAGTGGTTTTTACATAAAAGTGTTCTGTAGTCAAATTGTGGAAATGCTATGTTAGTGTTAAACTTTTTTTAAAAAAGCTTTATGAGTTTACAGAGTTTTAAATTACTTACATGAATTATGAGTCTCCAAGAGAAAATTATCTGACCTCAGAACTCAGAATTCTCTGGGGTTTTAATTATTATTATTATCATTATTTTTAATAATCAGTAAGTTTTAGAGTTTCTTGAGACAAACTTTAGAAAATGCTGATTGAAAGCATCCACGTACATATTTGAAAGAAAATGTTCATTGAGATAAAACAAGTCTAACGGGGATAGAAATAATAAAAAAATATAGTATCCAAGATCATTATTAACCAGCCTGCCTTGTCTTTACTTACCTTGCTAGTAGCTAGGAAACACAGAAGGGAAATATAACCATAAAAGCCTGGGTATTTTTTTCCAAGCATTTGACACCATGCTGAATAAAAATTTTTGAGTGCAAATTTTCTGTAAAATTCAATTCTATCATAAACAAATGATAAAAATCAAGGTCAAAGGTTAAAATAAAATGGAAGAAAATTTTAATAATTTGTAATAAAGCACTTTAAAATATTGTTCCTTATTTTGCCACAATCACAGAATTTTTTCAACACTGTTGGGAACGTTATAAACAGCCTTCAAGGAAACATCTTAAAGAACAGTTTTAAGTTTCCCTTTAGAAATTTAAAATTTCACCATTTCATAGCTGATGGTTTACCAATAGCACCAGTTCATCAGGGTGGAAATGTACCACATAGTTGACCTGTTTAGTGGTGTAAGGAAGAATAGCCTACTTTGAAAAGTCCATCTGAAGAAAAAGCTTGCTGAAGAATCATTTGCTCCTACAAAGTGTTAGTAAACTCCCTTTTCTGGAGTTAATAATGAAAACCAAATAGAAAACATAGCTGAGTCAACACCTCATTAATGGGGTAATCAGTGAATTCTATACAACAGTCTGTACAATTCTATACAGCTACTTGCACCAGTGAGGAAGAAACTCCATATAGGTTGGGGAGAGTGAGAAAGAGATGCAGAGAGACAGACACGAACTGAGAGGAAGGTCTTACCTCCACACATTGAGGATGGCACCTGAGCATCGTCAGCAGATCAAATAAAGCCAGTCAGCTCTTAACCAGGTGGTGATGAGGCCGTGGTGGCTGTTTTAGAACTCTTGGCTTGCCTAGAATAGTGTTTTCAGTTCCCTTTATAAGTAAGTGAAGACTGTTGGCAAACCTTTCTAAGCTGCATCTGGTATATACAAAAGTTTCTTTAAAAAGACTAAAATTTAACATGGGAGGTAAAGCAGTGTTCCTGTTCTTGTATAGTTTGGCGGTCCAGGTCTCATGTACATTCTCAATAATAAGAGAATAAAGGTTATATTTCAGTGAAAGTGAGAAATCAAATAGTGGTGCAGTATTAAAAATCTTGATCTTAAAAAATTCTGTTGGGGGAATTCCTGGGCGGACCAGTGGTTAGGACTCTGCACTTCCACTGCAGGGGGCCCAGGTTCGATCCCTACTTGGGGACCTAAGATCCTGCAAGCCGCATGGTACAGCCAAAAAACAAACAAACAAAACTCCTATTGGGATTCATTAAGTGAATCTGACAGTGTTAATACATAGGTCATTTATTATCAAAGGAGAAATGTTATCCAAAGTAAGCAATTGTAATACTGTATGAAAATATTTTTATATACAAATAGAGTGTCAAAATTAAATATATACATTCCATTAATTAAAAGGCCAACATATATTATTCTCTTAAAAATATAGTTCCCAAATTGCAAACTCATTTAGACAAATTTTATTACACATAAATGACAAAAGTAACTTAGTACTATGGTTTAGCATTCTTAGAACAGATGACTTTCTATTTTGTGAAATTATTCTTTATCTTCATTTTAAAACATCTGTTATATCATTTATTAAAGGCACTGTGTTATACATTCATGTTTAATTACATCTCTCAATTATCTTGGATTCCTTTATGCTACTGCTTCTTTAAGCTGTATGACTCTTGTTCTCATGGGCCTTATGCATATCTCACTGTAACTCTGAAACATTTCCAGCACAGATGACAATTTCCACTCTCATTGCAGTATGCTGATGCATAGTGGGCCATACAATTGGTAATAATGAAATGTTAATTTTTAATCCTTGTAAACTTTATACATTTCACAGAATTTATATGTCTTCTGAAAATTTTAAACAGGTTTAAAAAGTATTATTGCAACTAATATCTTACATAGATTATCTTACAAAAATCAGTTCAGAATTAATACCGATTGATATATGTCCTCATGCATGTGAAATAGTTTGTTGATTGCAGCGTTTCCACTGTTGGTTGCAGTGGTTTCCACTGTTTATGTCCATCTTCTAGCACTACAGTAAGGATTTCTCAATTGCCATAATCCGTTTTTACCAGGATGCATTCAGTAACTTCCAGAAGGCATTTTACCCTGGAAAATTGCATAAGCAGATAGATTCTTGGAGGATACAAATAAAGCTCTTAAGTTTTTATATTGCCACTCCGTATTTTTCAATGTTCTTTAGCGCCCCTCAAAATTTTATTCCAACAAGTTTTTATCTTTTGTAGTAGTATCTTTAGGAAACACAGGTCATTCTGTTTTTTCTGTTCCTTTAAAGACTTATTCTCTTCCTAGAGAAATACATAAAAAAAGTTTGTAAGTTCATATTTTTATAAAAATACACATTTTAAAATATTTAATCTTTAATATCCATTATGCTAGCTTATACTAAAAATTTGGTTTAATTAAAAAGAATCTTGAATGATATTTTTTAAAATATGGTTTCTAACTATAATTGTGATCATTGATGTGTAGGAAAGTCAAGGTTGTTGTGGTTTAAGATTTAGGATTAATTAAAGAGCTATGTTAGGTGGATGTCATTTTCACCACTGCAACAGTGGACATAAAGAGTGCTATTTAAACTTTTGTGAGAAAGATTTGTACATTATTCAATTGAGTTTTTTACAATGGAAAAAATGTTTTTATGGAAGGAATAATTAATACTGAAAATATTCAGTTTATTTTGTCAAAGATGATTAATAAGGACATACCTGATAAAGCTTGTTCCCTAGTCTTCCCTAGAGTATGGAAGATGCCTGCCTCATAAGCTAGTTTTCAGTCCCTGACAAAAATCTAATAAGGGCTACCTGTACAGCCTACAGAAAGTGGAGAAAGAGATACCTCACACAGAAAAGACATATAAGAGAGTAGCTGTGCATATATACTCAGTTATATTTCTGTGAGTCTCTGGGAAGTGGATTAGTACAGGGTTGAGTAATTTCTTCATTTAAATAACAACCAATTATTGGGTGTTTGCTAGGTCAGGTATTGTGATCAGTGCTATACATACATTATTTCATTTTATCTATTTAGTAATTATGAAATTGCTGATTTCACCTTTCACATTTGAGGAAACTGAGATGTAAAGAGGATAAATAAGCCGCCATTGTCACACATCAAGTAAATATAATGACTGGGTCTTAAGCTTGTTTGTCCTATTTTTAGTTTAGTCACATTCAGATCTCTTTTAGCTATATATTTAATAACAGTAACACATACCCTTTAAATAATGCATTTAAAAGATTAGAGGACAGATTTCAAAGATAAATATGAAGGAGAATTTCTCATATTCTTCTCTTTAATGAGGGTCCCAGGACATCTTTAAAAAGTACAAATTGAAGTTTATGTGACTAAGTAGGTTTGAAATACATAGATGTGAATATTTCATGACTTTTCTCAAAGATCAAGATTGAACATTCATTAAAAAGACAAAAAAACAAAGAACTGTGATTTTGCCTCTGTAATCCTGGGAACACAGATGTTATCTCCTTTTTCTAAACTTTCTTTCTAAATTCCCTTAGCCAGAGGCCCTCAATGTATTTATTTATATTGCTCAGTTATTCATTTCAACTATTCCACTTCAGGTGGAATTCCTAGAGTTTCCTGAGTCCCAGGGTGTGCAGACTCACACTGCTTCTCTAAGAGGAATAAGGAATTTCCGTATATATATATATATAGTGGTCAAATAACGGAAGTGTGAAAAAGGAATCTATCACTCTCATGAACCAGGTGTGTTCATTTTTCTGTCTCATCCTAGTTAATATTTATATCATTGTAATGTATAATCAGATTTAATTAAATATTCTGACTTTTTCATTCATATTTTCTACATTGGTATATAATTTTGTGTAATAATCTAATAGAATGTGTGCAAGTATATATAAATATAGAATATTCAAATACTATTATACATATACAGTATATACTGTACAGTCTATACTAATAAAATAGGCATAAAATGGGTTCTCATTTTTAGTATGTATTTCTGTACTAGAGTAACGTTTTTTCATTGTGTCTTGTTGTTTAGTTTATTTTCTCCTATATTGTTCATGTCCTTTGCTATTACCTACTGAGGTTTTAATTTTGTTTCTTTTTAAAAAATCAATGCTCTGACATTTTCCCTAGCTTCTTTAATTTTAAAATAGTGGTTTTTAAAAATTCAGTTTAAAGGGATCCAATTTCTAAGGGGTACCTCCCTTCTCCTTTTACCAACATTATAATGAATATTTTCAAAATCGAGCATATAAAAGGAAACAATTCAAAGAGAAATATTAAGGAATTAAGTTGAGTAAAAAGCTGATAAGAAAACTATACAATCACTCTTACCAAATTCTTAGTGGGTTGGGCTTCACCCAGGGAAGTTGATTTTCTTCCTTTACCCTTAAAAACCAAGTCATATTTATAATATTGATTATTAATCCTTTATTACTCCTTCCATTAATATAATTGCTAATTTTCATATTACTCTCAGCCCATCTAATCTATTTGAATATCTACTTTAAATTATTTATTGTTAGTGTGGCAGAATACTAATTTCATTTAGAAATTGAATAACAGGGAGAAGGGAGAAACAAGAGAGGTTAGTCTTCCGAATAACCTGGATGCATAATTTTGCAAATATGCCCAGCATTGTGTTAATTGCTGTGAGGTATGAAAAGCTAATATAGAAGGGTATACTAACAGAGACAAAAAATTAGAATTTTAATCAACATGAAAATAACATTAGCATTAAGTTGTTAAATCCTTATCATAAATTTTATTAAGCTTTACCCATCAGAAGCAAAATGAAATAACTATAAAAAGCTTGTAGCATGCCTAACTCACGAAGAAAATTCAATATAGCTGACCATCTTTAACATCTTGCCTTCTCATTTCAAGAAAAATTTGGATTGTAGCAGGTTAATTTTGTAACATAATTTTATTTAATTTCAAAATTTAAATTATTTGTGTATTTTCTTTTTCTACAATTAGTTGATTTTGGAATATGGTAATCAATGCAAAGCTCAACACATGAGAGAAAGAATTGCAAATATACAGCATACCTATAACCTTTAACCCTTTGATATCGCTAGTTTGCTCTGCATTCTTTTCAGTTAAGCCCTGACTTGAAGCTTATGCACAACATAAGCCATTACTAAGTAACTGGATGTGTAAGCAACATGAAACGAACTTGCTATTCCTGCATTAGATAGTACAGTAGTCTCTCTGTATTTGTGGAGGATTGGTTACAGGACCCCAGTGGGTACCAAAATCCAAGGATGGATGCTCAGGTCCCTTATATAAAATAGCGCTGAATTTGCATATAACCAGGCACATGCTCCTGTATACTTTAAATCATCTCTAGATTACTTACAATACTCAATACAATGTAAATGCTATGTAAATAGTTGTAAACACAAAATAAATGCTGTGTAAATAGTTGTTGATGTGTCTTGACAAATTCGAGTTTTGCTTTTTGGAACTTTCTAGAGATTTTTTTCTGAATATTTTTGATCCACGGTTGAATCTGAGGATGCAGAACCATGGATATGAAAGGCTGACTGTACTTTAAATCACTATAAATAAGGATTAAGAGATGGTAGGCTAGAATGTAAAGTCTTCATGAATCTTAAGCTTGGCCTTAAAGGATGCATAGAACAAGAGAGATCAGATTTACAGAAAAGAGAACAGTAGAAATTCCATATAAGGGACTAACATTATAAGGGGACAAGATTGGAAATAAGCTTGGCAAATCCACAACACCAAGAGGAGACTGGCTTGCATCAAGTAGATAATGTAATGATAAATGAAGTGGTCCAACTTATACGGTCCAATATATATTTTCATCACTGTCAGTAGGGCTCAAGGACAATCTTACCATTTTACCTTCTATGGGCAACTACTAGTATTAAAAATTAAAAACACACACAATCCTTTTTCTATCATAAAAATGTTAAAATTTTCTTTTAAAAATTATAAGAAATATTTTTGGCTTTATGTGGCAGCTGGTAACATTCCTGAAGAGGGAGTAAAAATAATAATAGTAATTATAAAACATTTATTGAAACTTTTTAGTACTAAGCACTCTATATTATGTCATTTTCACATCCTATAATGTAGGTACTATATTTTTCTCCACTTTGCAGATGAAGAAACTGTTGTCTAGTCTCAAGATAATGTCTTCCAAATTTTGTTTTATTGTTTATATTTCATGACCACTAGCAGAGAAGTAGGAAAAAATTAGCGCTATACTTATCAAAATTATTGAGGCAAAAAACTTGAAAATTGTTGGACATAAATATGCCCAATTTTTGTATACAAATATATTTGTTAAATACATTTGATTACCCGTTTTATTTGCTATGAGTTCTTCTAAGTGTGTACATATATGGATTAAAATTATTAAGACATTTTAGAAATAAAAATTTACCATTCCTCACCCAACTTATCACACTAGCCTCCTTGACAGTTATGACAATAAAATTTATTATTTTCTTTATTTACTTTCCTTTTTTCTTTTCTTTTTTTTTCTTTTTTCTTTTTTTTTTTTTTTGCGGTATGCAGGCCTCTCACTGCTGTGGCCTCTCCCGTTGCGGAGCACAGGCTCTGGACGCACAGGCTCAGCGGCCATGGCTCATGGGCCTAACCGCTCCACAGCACGTGGGATCTTCCCGGACCGGGGCACGAACCCGCGTCCCCTGCATCGGCAGACAGACTCTCAACCGCTGCGCCACCAGAGAAGCCCTATTTTCCTTTTTTAACTGAAGTATAGTTGACTTACAATGTTGCTTTCATTTATTTTTAGTACCTTTTTAAAAACAATTTCTTTGCCCTAGCCAAGAGATGAATAGGTACTTTACAAGTTGAGGCTTTCCTCTTCTAGAATTGAGTAAATGTATTTCAATTTTCTTATAAGCACTTAGATTTCTATGCTAACGGATTTGATCATCAGAGAATGATAGTATCTTATCACTGGAGTTGTTTACATTTTTGTACAAACAGTCCTCAGCTTACCTTGTTGGTGCAGTTCAACAGTGTTAATGTGCCCTGTGAAACTGTTGATAGGTGAAGATTGAAATCGTCACTGATATTCATTTTAAGGAATTGCTTCAACTTTCGAGCAGCACGATATAAAAACGAAGCTTCCTATTACAGAAAAAACATCAGAAGGGCTGTTTCAAATAAAATATTAAGAAGTGATAAGCTTTCCTAAGGAGCCTAAGGCCAGAACTGTATTGCTAAGTAACACCCCAGCTCCACCCCAGTTTTCTTCTATTCCAGTTAATCGCATGACTGAAGAGCAACTAGACTGAAACTGTTTAGCTCCCAGGTGACAGCCTAAAGTGCCTAGAACCCAGTTTAATGATTATCTGACTTTTTAAAGTCTCTTTTCTTTGCTATGTGTGATCTTATCGCTTATGAGTGAACATATAACAAGTTTATTCAATTTTAAACAAGATAACTAAAGGAGAGGTCTTCTGGAAGCAATAATAGTGAAAGGTATGTGTGACTTTTCTTGTTGTTATTATTTTTGCCCTTTTTGAGCTATGGACGAATAGCTGGCAATAAGAAAATAAAGGGCCTATTCACCTAAAACAAGTTTTTCAAATATTTAATGTAAGAAATTTAAAAAAAAAACAGAATTTATGGATATACTCTTAAATGCCATGAAGTTAACTCAGCTATTGTGAGTTTTAAAAAAGTCTATTGAATAGCACACTAGTTTCTGCAGAAAGAGATGACACAAATTTTTGTTGGAAGTTCTGTAGATTGTAATATTATACCAAATAGAAGTGGTAGTGGTTTGAAGATAAGCAAATATTGAAAGAAAAAATTTCAAAATGCCTACAACTAAATTACACCCATTACTTGTGTGTGTGTGTGTGTGTGTGTGTGTGCGTGTGTGTGACAAGCATTTTCCTGCATAAAAATTTTAGAAATAAGAGATATGTGTCTTTGAATTCAGCAGTTCTTCTAGTATTTTCAAGGTGAAAATGAAATGCTAAAATTAAAAGGACTATTTATCAAATAAGCATAGGGCTATTTGTAAAATAAAAGTATAAAAGACCATAGTATAACTTAACATATCAATGGGAATTGTCGGGTTAGAGCCAAAAGACTGTGTTATTAATATAATCAATATAATTAACAGAGATATAAAAAATATAAGCTTCTATGAAATCAAGCTTGAATGACATATAAACTCCAAATAATTGTCATTACCTTATTATCATCACATGAATGTTTTTTAAAAAAGTTAGGTTCGTTATTCAGGCAATTGCTATCAAAGTCTATCATGCTGTCCTGTAATAAATAATATAAAATAATATGGTTAAACTGGGGACCTTTCTATCATGTAGTAATTATAAAAATAACAATGTTATAATACTTGGTATTTATATGTGCATTTTAAGGAAAATAACTTTAGTCTGACTTAGCTGACTAGGCAGGAAGAATAGTTATCTATAGTTGAAGAATAAACAAGTATATACACAAACCCTCACGTATTTAGAGCTTCCCCCAGACTCCATAGGTTAATCTCAGAAATCATTGAGAGAAACTGGCTTTTTTGGGGAAATAAAAGTACCCATTTTAGAAGTTATACTATATAGACAGTGTACTATAAATTTTGAAATCATGAAGTTGAGATGCATTTAAGAGGTTATTTGGTCCAATTTCCTGCCACTATCAAACAGCAACAAAGAGAATTTACTTTAGAATGAAGGCAAAGCCTCTTGACAGTGAGTAAAGTTGAAATTCATTCTGCAGCATTTTAAATAATCCAGTTGGGGATGTTTGAGGTAGAATTTAGCTGAGAAAAAAGTGAGATTTAATATGTGCATTGTCATTGTCATGTAAGAGGCAGGGAAGGCAGACTGGCACATTCTCATTTTTCTTTTCTAAGGAATGTAGTATTAGAAGGTGGGGATTAGCTGAATCAAGAATGTACTTGAGGGCTTCCCTGGTGGCGCAGAGTCCGCCTGCCAATGCAGGGGACACGGGTTCGTGCCTCGGTCCGGGAAGATCTCACATGCTGTGGAGCGGCTGGGCCTGTGAACCATGGCTGCTGAGCCTGCACGTCCGGAGCCTGTGCTCCGCAACGGGAGAGGCCACAACAGTGAGAGGCCCACGTACCACAAAAAAGAAAAAAAAAAGAATGTACTTGACATATTAGGAAGAATTTCCTAAGGATTCAGATTCTTTATGCACAGGATTGGACTAGCTCTGTCCAGCAAACTAGCCATTTCATGCTATCAGAGCTTCTAGAAGGACTTCAAGCAATTTTAGCCTATGTGTTGTCATCTAAGGAACAGATAAAAAGTGGAGTAATGGCAGGATGTAATCATGGGCTTCTAATCTTCATCTGCCTCTCAGAAAAATATGCATTACTCTTCTCACCACTGAAAAGCATAAATGGTCTCTGGATTCATCCTGACTTTAAATGTATCTGTTTTATCTATAGGAATTACAGCCTGAACACGTAATCATTTATTTAACCATTCAACACTTACTACAGGCCAATGGGCAAAGTCCTCTGCCAAGCTTGATAGGGGAACAAAGACAAGAAAACACAGTCCCATTTTCTTATGCCATTTGATGTAAAGGGCAGATGCTGCATCCTTGGACACTTGTACATCACTTCTTATATTTGTAAAAGTATACTTATGTAAACAGAAGATTTGTTAGTGCCAAACATCCCAGTCATACTGCAAATATCTCAAGTGCAAATAGATATATTTTTCTATAACTATCCTCATGTTGCCATTATACATATTCCTGAAAAGATAGTGGAAAATTAATGTTTGCCTGTTAAATCATTTTCCTATTGACTTGCATTTAACCCTAAGAAGGATAATAAATCATATATACATTTCTCTCTGATAAAACCTGCTTTTCATTTTTGCCATGCCATCCATCAAATAAAGAAGATAAACAAATGTGCAGCTAATCTGTATGATTTTTTCCAATTTACCAAAAATATTATATGAACTAGTACCTATTTCTTGGAGCATTTTAACCAATTGCATGACACACGAATATTTGAAAAGCCATATTGGTTAAGCCATTTCATTGCTCCAGGTATTTAACAAAACTCATTTTTGGCAGATACAGAAAGGGTGTTTTTATACCACGTAATTTGTTTGCCAGATGTGTACAGCAGTAGATAAAAGTCTCACTTAAAAGTGTGACTTAAAAGGTTGACTCCTATAAAAGTCACAATTATAGTTGACTAGTTGACTTTAGTGCATTTTATGAATAGATTTAACATAAGCATACATGAGTGCCAACTACAGTTGCTTTCTGAAATTGTTTCCATTTAAGCCCTGTGAGAAGGGTGGCTCAGACTAAGATAAGTAGAATCGTGGAGTTGGAAAGAACCTTATATATCTATCTTTTGATTTAACAAATAGTAGAATTACTTTATCAGTAATAGTTTCTTACAGGCATCTTGACATATTTGAATATTTCTTCATATTTATTATGAATATGAAAGAAACAAGAGACAAGCCAAGATCACATTGACTGTGAACTCAGTATTTTCCAGTGTAAAACATTATGTTACATAAGTTGTTCCTAAAATATCTAATGTTCTTTCGATTTGTAGAATTGCATCTTCTTTCATTTTAGCATAGTTTTCTTCTATCTTTGAATTTTTTTCTAAGGCATGCACAGTAGCCCCTTCCCCAGAAACACTAATTATATACACAGTTGATTTTCTATTTCACTTTTTTCTTTTATATATTTATATTTGATTTTTTTAAGATTCAATTTTGTGTGGTTTTCTCCAACATGTCTTCCATATGCCTGTTCTAATGGGGAACTCATGGTTACATGTGTTCTAAGTGAACTAATGTCTATTTACTGCCCGTAAATGATTCTCATTGGCAGCTACATAACTGATAGCTGTCTCCTTTCTATTCTCCTTCTATTTTGTAGGTCTGGGCCTGAGGATTGGGGTTTTGATATGAAGAAGAAAGATTCAGTCTCGTGTCTTACTATTCTTTGAAAATGAACTTGGTCCCTACAGAAATCTTTTTCATTTCTGATTATCACTATCACAGCACACTCATGGCCCAAAGTCTTATGGCATATAAAGACTCATTTGGAGGACCTTTTGAAAAGTGAAACTTATTTTTAATGAAATCTGTAGCCTGTATGAAAATTGAAAAAGTCTGTATTGTTCTTGGAATCCTATTTCAAATGTTACAAATTTTACCATTAGGTAGCTTACCAGATTATTGTAAGAATTGGTAGTTAATTCCTTGCTTAAATTAAAAGTCATTCATTTATTCTTCAATCAAATACTTGTCGAACATCTACCATGTGCCATATAGTAGTGAAGAGAGAATTGTGATCAAAATCACAGAGGGTTCCTTCCTTCAAGAAATTTACTGTCTGGTGGTAAAGACAGACATCAATCCAATAATCACAATCAAATCTCAAATTAATAATTGTTATGAATAAAAAGTATATGCTACCATAAAGCCTATAAAGAAGGATTTTACTTAGGAACCTCAGTAAAGCCTTCCCTAAGAAAGGAACACTTCAACTGAGATCTGAAGCATGAGTAAACTAGAGAAAAAGAAAATAGAGGAAGAGTAAAGATGTAGAAAACAGCATGTATGGCTTCAGTTAAGTGGGAGGGAATAATGGCAGATAGGCTGCTGGATGAAAGAGAGCAAGGGAAAACCGGTATATAGCTGAGAAAGCAAGAGAAATCACCGGTTTCATACGAAAGAGATCCGGAGGAAACTAAATTATGCTGGGGCTTAAGGACATGTTAAGGAGCTTTGTCTTGATCCTAAAATCAATAATTAATGACTAAATACCTTTTTCAAAGATCATATTAATAGCAGCATGGTAAATGGTTTGGAAAGGTTCAAGAAAGTATGTGTGTGAATCTTTAGGAGACAATTACATAGTGCTTGAAATAATGGTTTATTGGACTTGGTGGTGGGAAAGAATGTAGAGATAGGTGAAAAGACTTGAGAAATATTTAGAAAGCCAATATAACACTATTTGAGAATTAAAGTTAAGGAAGATTGACAGACCAGGGCTGATCCCTGGGTTTCTGGTGTGTGCAGCAGGATATACTGTGTTGCCATTCACTGAGATAGGGAATAGTAGTAGAGATGGTGTGAGTAAAATATGTTTGGTTTTAAACAGATGAAGCTTGAGTTTACATTCAGAGATCCAAGAACATACATAAAGAAGCCAGAAAGCTAGAAAACCTGGGGAATAGACTGTTTTAAGAAGGTGGTGATCCAAAATATACAATGCCAACTGAAAGGTCAAGTTGTCTTGTACAAAATCTATTCACATAAAGAAAGCGAGTCTAAATTAGAAAAACAGCTGATAATAGATGGTAAAATGAAGTATTAAGCAGATATGATATTTGTTTTGAGATAATATTTATAAGCAAGAACATATGCTTATAATAAAACATGCTTATAATAAAAATCTTTCGAAAGAAAAAGGTGTTCTATATAAGCATATATTCAAATGTATATGCATAGGCACAAACATGAACATATGTCTAAGAATTGACTAATTAATCTTCATTTAACTTGCTGGGATAATCAATATTCTACTCCTTCTGTAAAACATATTGACTAATGCTCACAGTATACCAAAGACTCCCAACTCCAGTTTCTGATATACTCATGTGTTTTTGCATTCACAATTGGAGTTGCATATTTACTAAGTCAATTCCTTAACACTAAGTTATACTTCTTATTTAATTAGATCACTTAATTAAATACTATATAAGTCAAAGAATATTAGAATGAAAATACAGTTGTGTGTAGGACTTCCAGTTTCCAGTCTGGGAGGTAAGGAGCTTAGAAGTCGCCATTCCATCATAACAACAAGTAAAATGCTGAACAAACTGAAGAATCAGCAACTCTTCTTATATCTGTCAGAGAAGTGAGGTCACAGGGTAAACTGCCTCCCCAAATATTGGAGAAACAGACAGCTGATGCAATAATTACAATTTAGAGAACCAGAAACCCAGGAGCGGAAACCTCCATGTGAACCAGTGCTGGGATAGAAAAACCTGAACTGTAATTGATGAATTACTGGAAGCTCAGAATGGACAAGTCTTAGAGATAAAATTCCAAGGGGACCTACCACTGGAGGTCCCCCCTTTGCTCACACTTTTTCTGAGCTTTACTTACAGGAGTTCTATGAGGTCCTCACAGTGAATATGAGAAAAATCCCCATGTGCTTCTGGCAGAGAGAGGAAAAAAGCATTGATTTTGAAATATGCCAGAGTGTTATGTTATTCTTAACAAGGCCTCCCCTTACGAGAACCTAACCTGCTGGAATTTTATCAGAGCCTAACCTATCTGGGGTAAGGGAAATACCCAGCTCCAGTCCTTGCTAGACATCCTTTCTCACCTAAGTGGATAGGTATTGAGAAGCACTGGTAAAGTTTACAATCCAGGGGCACAGACTCATCAAAAGACTGAGACCTAATCAAAGGACTATAGAAAGCTTCCCGTCTCCCCACACCTTATCACTATATTACTAAAAGCTCATTTACCACAGGTTTATTTATGCAGAACATCATGTCCACCTTCCAACAAAAAATTACAAAGCATACTAAAAGGCAAAAAACACAATTTGAAGAGACAGAACAAGCATCAGAACCAGAGATAGATATGGCAGTGATGTTGAAATTATCTGACTGGGAATTTTTTTTTTTTTTTTTTTTTTTTTTTTTGCGGTACGCGGGCCTCTCACTGCCATGGCCCCTCCTGTTGCGGAGCACAGGCTCCAGACGCGCAGGCCTAGCGGCCATGGCTCACGGGCCCAGCCGCTCCGCGGCACGTGGGATCCTCCCGGACCGGGGCACGAACCCGTGTCCCCTGCATCGGCAGGCGGACTCCCAACCACTGCGCCACCAGGGAAGCCCCTGACTGGGAATTTTTTAAAAAAATTATTATTATGCTATGACCTTTAATGGGAAAATATGCAGAAAAAATGGATAATGTAAACAGAGAGACGGAAATTCTAAGAAAGAATCAAAAAGAAATGCTAGAGATAGAAAGCACTGTAATGGAATTATGGGCTCTTTATTAAATTAGACATGGCTGAAGAAAGAATCTCTGAGCTTGAGCATATGACAATAGAACTTCCAAAACTGAAAAGAAAAAATAAAAAAATACCAGGGGAAAAAATGGAACAGAATATCTAAGACTGTGGACAAGTACAAAATGTGTAACATATGCATAGCAAGAATATCAGAAGAAAGAGAGAAAGGAACAGAAGCAATATTTGAAGCAATACTGGCTGAGAATTTTTCCCAAGTCAATGCCAGACATCAAACCACACATCCAGAAAGCTCACAGAACACCAAGCAGGATAAATGCCCCAAGTCATATACCTAGGCATATCATATTCAAACTTTAGAAAATCAAAGATAAAGAAAACATCTTGAAAGAAGCCATGGGGGTCAGCAGGGGAAAATTACTTACAAAAAAGCAAAGATAAAAATTGCGTCCAATTTATCTTCTGAAATCATTCAAACAAGAAAAAAGTGAAGTGAAATATTTAAAATATTGAGAGAAAAACCCACCGACCTAGAGTTCTGTACTCTGAGAAATTAGCCTTCAAAGGGAAAAAAGAAATAAAGACTTTCTCAAACAAAAATTGAGGTAATTTGTTGCCAGTAGAACTGCCTTGAACAGAACGTTAAAAGTTCTTTAGAGAGAAGAAAAATGATACAGATCAGAAACTCAGAGCTACATAGAAAAAGAAAGAGCATCAGAGAATGAATAAATGAAGAAAAAAATAAAAACTTTTATCTTCTTATTCTGAATTGCTCTAACACTTTGATTAAAATAATAATGGCAACAGTGCATTTAACTATATATAATTTGATTACATATATACATATATATAAAATACATGCTTATATATAAGTGAAATCAATGAAGCAGTGATATGAGGGACAGGAGGAAAGAAAAGAATTATTAGCAATATTTTGTTATTTTAAGGTACTTGTACTACTTGTGAAGTGGCACAGAGTTATTTCAAAGTGGACTTGGATTAGTTGCAAATATATATACCAAACTCTAGGGCAACCAGTAATGAAAGTTTAAAAAGAAGTATAATTGTTATGCTAAGAAAGGACAGAAATGGAATCATAAAATGTCACAATCATAAAAGACAAAGTGTGAAGACAAAAATAGTAACAAAGAATAAGAGCAAAAAATAGAAAACAGTAAAAAACATACGGTAGATATTGGTCCAACTATATCAATAATCACTTTAAAATGTCAACAGTCTAAATACACCAATTAAAAGACAGAGTTTGTCAGAGTGGGTCAAAAAAACACAACCTAATTATATACTGTCTATAAAAAACCTACTTTTAATATAAAGACACATAGATTAAAAGTAAAATGAAGAAATATATACTATGCTAACATTAATGAAATGAAAGCAGGGTAGCTATGTTCATTTTAAACAAAGCCAACTTCAGAGCAAGGAAAGTTATCAGGATGAAATGGACCTAACATAATGATAATGGAGACAATTGTCCAAGAAGATATGATAATTCTTAATGTGTACGCGGCTAACAACAAAGAGTCTAAATACATGAGGGAAAACTGATAGAATACTAAGAGAAGTAGATGAATCCACTATTATAGTTGAAAACTTTAATATCTTTCTATCATAAATGGACAGATCCAGCAGGCAGAAAATCAGTAAGGACATAGTTGAACTTGACAGCACAATCAATTAACTCTATATAGTTGGCATGCATAGACAACTTCATACTTCATCCAACAGCAGCAGATTACATAGTTTTCTCAAGAACACATTGAATATTCTCCAAAGAGAGCAAATTATGGGCCATAAATTGAATCTTAACAAATTTAAAAGAATAGAAATCATATAATGTCTGCTATTAGATCACAATAGAATCAAACTAGAAATCAATAACAGAAAGACAACTGGGACATCCCAAAGTATTTGGAGATTAAACAATACACTTTGAAGTTATATGTGGATTGAAGAAGAAATTTCAAGAGAAATTGTAAAATATTTGAAATAAATAAAAATATAACATTGAAATCTGTAGGATGCAGTGAAAGCAGTGCTTAGAGGGAAATTTATAGTATTGACTGCATGTGTTAAATAAGGAAAGTATCTAAAATCAATAATCTAAACTTCCACCTTAGGAAACTACAAAAGGAGAGAAAATTAAATCCAAAGTAAGCAAAAGACAAAAAAAAAAAAGTAATAATAAAAGTTAAAGCAGAGATCAATTAAATTGAAAACAGGAAATCAATAAACTCAACAAAACAAAAAACTTCTCCTTTGGAAATATAAATAAAATTGATAAGCCTTAGCCAGATTAACTAAGAAAAAAAAATGACACAAATTTCCTAATATCAAAAATGAAAGAGGGGACATCATTACAGATCCCATGAACATTAACAGGGATAATAGATACTCTAGATGATAATTGATAATCTAGATGAAATTGACCAATTCCTTAAAAGACACAATCTGCCAAAATTTACCAAGAAATAGGCAATCTGAATAGGCCTATATCTATAAAAGCAGTTCAATCGTCAATAAGCTTACAAAACAGAAGCACCAGGCCCAGATGGGTTCACTGATTATTTCTATCAAACTCTTAAGGAAGAAATCATAGCTATTGTCTATAATCTCTTCCAGAAGAAAGAAGCAGAGGGAATACTTCCTATCTTGTTATATGAGGCCGGGCTTACACTAATACTAAAACCAAATGAAGACTGTACAAGAAAAGAAAACCACAGATCAATATATCTTGTGAAAATAGATGCAAAAATCCTCAACAAAATATAAGAAATTGAATCCAACAATGTATAAAATAATTATACACCATAACCAAGTGATATTTACCCATATATGTAAGACTGGTTCAACATTCAAAAAAATCAAAGAATGTAATCTATCACTGTAAGAGGGTAAAGAAGAAAAATCACATGATCAAATTAATAGATGCAGAAAAAGCAGTTGACAAAATCCAACATCCATTCATTAAAAACAAAACAAACAACCCCCCCCAAAAAAAAAACCTCTCTGTAAACAAGGACTAGAGGGGAACTTCCCCAGCTTGATAAAGAGCATCTTCAAAATCCTATAGCTAATAGCATACTTAATGGTGAGAAACTCAGAACTTTCCTATGATCAGAACAAGGCAAAGATGTCCCTCTCACCATTGCTTATCAACATTGTATTTTGAAAAAACCTAGGTGATTCAATGTGACAAGAAAAGGAAAAAAAAGATATAAAAATTAGGAAGGATGAAATATAACTGTCTTTTTTACTAGATGACATTGTAATTTATGCAGACAATCCTAAAGAATAAACAGGAAAAAAAAAAAAAACCAAACCTCCGGGAACTAATAAATGATTATGCAAGGTTGCAGTATACAAAGTTAGACAAAAGTTAATAGTTTTCTTCTATACTAGCAATGAACAAATGGAATTTGAAATTAAAAACACAACACATTTAGAGTACTTAGGTATAAATGTAACAAAATATGTACACGATCTTTATGAGGAAAACTACACAACTCTGGTGAAAGATCAAAGGAGACCTAAATAAATGGGAAGATAGTCCATGTTCATGGATTAATGGATTGGAAGACTCAACGTTGTTAAAATGTTTGTTATCCCAGATTGACCTATAGATTTATCATAATCTCAAAAATATCAGCAAGTTATTTTGTGATATCAAACAACCTGATTCTAAAACTTATATGGAGAGGCAAGGAGAGGACTTGTTTACTAAGGTTGTTCATACAGACAGGTGGGGGAATCAACAGATTAACATTCTGTCATTTAATGACTGCATTTGTGATTAGCCTTACATTCACAGTGACTGATTTCTTAAGAACTTAAATGTTTTTAAATATCATTTAATATCAGCATTCTAGCCAGAGGTGATTTTACCTAGACAAGATGAATACCGAGATAGAAGTGTAACGTTCTCTTGCCACCTAGGGTCCCATAAAAGTGGCCCAGCGTATATTGAAACCATAGATTCCTGCCTTAGCTATATCAAACCTCAGACATTTTTAAAATTGAGACATAATTGACATATAAGCTTTGTTTCAGGTGTTCAACAATAATTTGATATTTTTATACATTGCAAAATGATCACCACAATCAGTCTAGTTCGATAAGTTTAGTTAACATCCGTCACTACACATAGTTACAATTTTTATCTTGTGACGAGAACTTTTGAGGTTTACTCTATTAGCAATTTTCAAAATATACAATACAGTATTATTAACTGTAGTCACTGTGCTGTACATTACATCCCCAAGACATAATTCCCAGTTTTCTGGGATCATTCTGGATTATACCAGAATTACAACCTGTTTGGTTAGCTCCCTCTTGCATTCTTAAAAGTGTTTCAGTTTGGGCAATAACATATTTTCTCACCCTATTTGTACTATGGTGTTTTGATTTTGGTTTGCATGATATGGTTTTCCTATCTTTTAACTTTTTAAATTATTTTGAACATAAAAATATTTTAATGTCATATATATTACTTGCTTATCATTATTCAAACAATACTGAGATATATAATGAAAACCTTAAAATTTTTCTCCACTGCACCCACTAGAATCACCTACCTGAGGTGATTCATATTAGCAGTTTGATAAGAATACTCTTCTTGCTCAAAAAACCTATGCGTATGTGTAATGTACATACATGCATACAAAAGTCACACATATACATGCATATATAGGGATTATGAAGGCACTTTCCTTTACCATTTAAAAATATAGGATCGTAATATATACATTACTCTTCGACTTGTTTTGTATTATTTTATATTATGATCATCATTCTAAGTCAAACATATCTAGAACAGCTTTTTTAAAATAGCTACATAATATTCTACATTAAGTGTATTCCAATGTTTATTCAACACTTCTCTTATTGATGAAAAAAGTCAATATTTGCTCCAACAAACAATACTACAATAGACATCTTTGTATGTGTATGTGTGTTTATATATTTGTATGTGTATATTATCTCCTTTTATATTAATGTTTGCATTTTTGTAGAATTGGTTCCCATAATTGAGACTTGCTAAAGGAAATGGTATATTCATTTAAAAATCATTGTGTTCAGTAAAAATGATTCATACTTCTACCAGCAAATAAGGGAGCCCGTTTTGTCACATCCTTGTCAACACCAGATGTCATAAGCCTTTCACAATTTTACCAACCCTGATATGTGAAAATTTGTGCCTCATTATAGCTTAAATTTTCACTTCCATGACTACTAGAGAATGAGCATCATTTCATGTTAATTGACAGTTTGCATTTCCTTTTCTATGAATAGCCTGTTCTTAACAATTTTCTTAGGTTGTCTGTCTTTTACTGATCAGTTTCTACATTTTATATAAGGATTTTTTTTAAACTTTCTATGTTTTGTTTCAGGTGTATTTCTTACATAATGCATATTTTTTATACAATTGGTTTTAAGTTCAGAGATTAAAATAATTCATATTTATTATCAGATATTCTTTACTATTTCTTTATGCTCCTTTTCATTTGTTTTTTAATTTTGGTATATTGTTGGCTTTAGCATTTATTCTTTGTTATGAGTAACTATGCTCTGATATTCAAGAACTGGGGGAGATATTTAATAGCTAAAATGTTTCCTACTAAATTTTATGCTAAAATTCTAAGGTGAATATACAGTAGTATTAATTAACAACTATAAGTTAATTAATCAAAGCTCTGAGGCTACCAAAGTGTGATTATGTTATTTCCAGTCCTTCCTATGACCAAGAGTAGCCAAAGTAAAGCAATTCTAATGAAATTTATTGTCATTTTGCTTCTCATTTAACTTACATTCATAAAATAGTATGTTTTATATTGCGTGTCTCCATAGTACATAAACAACAGTGGAAATAGGAAGTTAAGTGATTTAACAATTAATATTGATGGTCATTCTGTAGAGAACAGGCCAGGAATAAAAGCAAAAAACACCAGTCCAAAAATAACATTGAAAATGACTCTATTATCAAATATAGTGTATCAAAATAATATAATAAAGGTACCCTCAATATGCTTTTTATGCAGAAAAGTTAGGAAAGAAAATTTGTTAATGTGAATTTCAACTTGTGAAAATACCTCTATAGAATTTCTTTGATGAGGCACAATTATAAAAAAGTCAATCATACAAAATGCTATGTATAAAATAGATAACAAGATCCTACTATATAGCACAGAGAATATATTCAATATCTTGTAATAACCTGTAGTGAAAAAGAATATGAAAAAAATATATATATATGTATAATGGAATCACTTTGCTGTACACCAGAAACTAACACAACACTGTAAATCAACTGTACTTCAATAAAAAAAAAATTAAAAGTCAATCAGCCAGCAAAATTCATTAGAAACTCTTACAGTGTTATGAATACGAAACAAAGGGGGATACCACGAAAGGGTAATAAGTAAATCTTAGTTTTATTATTTATTTATTTATTTATTTTTTGCGGTACACGGGCCTCTCACTGTTGTGGCCTCTCCCGTTGCGGAGCACAGGTCCCGGACGCGCAGGCTCAGCGGCCATGGCTCACGAGCCCAGCCGCTCCGCGGCATGTGGGATCTTCCCGGACCGGGGCACGAACCAGTGTCCCCTGCATCGGCAGGCGGACTCTCAACCACTGCGCCACCAGGGAAGCCCTAAATCTTAGTCTTAAACCCATTTTTTATCTTGTGTAAAATTGTATATGCCTTGCATGTCTTTTCTGGAAGTGAATATATTTGCTCTATTTATGGGATGCCTTTCCAGTGTTAGCAACACCCCTTAGATACATAACTTGATATTTTATTCATTTGTGTTAATCAAGGTGTGGCTAGGTAAGCTTGGGGATAAGAAACAGTGTTCCAGGACTGGTATTATTCAGCAATTGGCAGATTTCCCTAGATATCAATGTTCATGTCAAATAGAAACACGGAATAATTACTGAAACCTGGCAGCATATTCACCTATAGCTGGTGTAGTGCCACAGATCAAGAAGTTGTGATATCTACTCTGGATGTGTAGGAATGTTATTATGAGACATATATAAAAGTTTCATACAGGGCATCCATTCTCTGTTTCTTCTAAATAGACTGTAGTCCTACATCAGTGCAAAGGGAAGAACACTGAAACTGAGGTGTGGATAACTACATCTTAACATTTCCACTATCTGCATTAAATAATTTTTCAGCAGTAATGGACTTCAGAGATTATGCAAGCCAAATTTCTAATCTTATGAATTAGAAAAGTAAGGCACAACAGCAGTTAACTGACTTGTTCAAAGTCTCAAAGACAAAGTGGCAAAGCTGGGACTCTGACCCAAACATTTTCATTCCAGAACAGTAGACCTATAACACCATGCTGACATATGGTAGCCTCTCCTTGAATTTCTTCATCTGTAAAACTGAGTTCATTGAACTTGAGAAGTAGTTTTCATACAGGATTACCCCAGGTAATCCTGGGGTTCCACAGGATGACTTGGGGGGCCCGTATAAACAGGCATGAGATGATGCATAATAGTCAAGGTTCAGGGCCTCACTGGAGTTCTATGTAGGGGTCATTTGAAAAAAAAAAATTCATGGATTAATAAATATTTGAAATCACAGTTATTAATGATTTACTTCCAAGTTCTATAGATGCAAAATCGTCATGCATAAGTTTGAAGTTCAATAGAATTTCACCCTGATAAATCAAGCAATTTATAGTCTCCTCTTTTTCTCTCCAGCTGCTGGGGGATATTTCAGTCCCACTACTCCTTTTGGGAACTTTGCTCTAAGAACTCCATCTACTCACTACTTTTTATTTACTTGTTTCTGGTGCAAGAACTACATTTCATCAGTTTTTAAGTTTTCCATTGTATCTTCATAAAATCAAAGAGTTACTGCTTGATTGACAGTATCAATAGTCACACATTCCCAAACTTTCAGAGGACATCCACTGTCATATGTAAACTCTGAATACTGAAATAACCATCTTTCTGAATATTTCTCATCTCTAATTTATCTTATATGAGCCATATGAATTACCTTTCTAAATCCCAGATCTAATTCTATGAAGTTTATGAAGTTTAAAAAGCCATCAATGGCTCCCTATTACATAGTCCTAGAAAATCAAGTTCACATTCCTCAGGTTGCCACACAAGGTCTTCCAAGATCTGATCACAGCCTAACTTCCAAACTTTATACACTCACATCTCAACCAAAGCTCAAGCCACATAGGCCATTGACCGTTAAAGGCAACTCCCCAACTCCCATACCTTATAAGTTTCTGTCTCTAAATATTTTTATCTTTAATATCAGCATTATCCCATTGTGTTATAATTCTTTATTTAAAAGTTTGTCTCTCCTCAAAACTGTGATCTTACAGGACTGGGACTTTGTCTCGTAGACTGGTCTTTTTTATACTCATGTTCAATATCTAACAGCTTACCAACAAGGGATTAATTTCCAAAATATACAAACAGCTCATATAGCTTAACGTCAAAAAACAAACAACCCAATCAAAAAATGGGCAGAAGATCTAAAAAGAAATTTTTCTAAAGAAGATATACAGGTGGCCAACAGGCACATGAAAAGATGCTCAATTTCACTAATTATTAGAGAAATGCAAATCGAAACCACGATGAGGTATCACCTCACACCAGTCAGAATGGCCACCATTAAAAAGTCCACAAATAATAAATGCTGAAGAGAGTGTGGAGAAAAGGCAACCCTCCTATACTGTTGGTGGAAATGTAAATTGGTGTAGCCACTGAGGAGAACAGTATGGAGGCTTCTGAAAAAACTAAAAATAGAACTACCATACGATCCAGCCACTCCTGGGCATGTATCCAGAGAAAACTCTTAATTCGAAAAGTTACATGCACCCCAGTGTTCATAGTAGCACTATTTACAATAGCCAAGACAGGGAAGCAACCTAAATGCCCATCAACAGATGAATGGATAAAGAAGATGTATATATATATATATATATATATATATATATATATATATATATATATATATATATATATATATATAATGGAATATCATTCAGCCATAAAAGAGAATGAAATAATTCCATCTGCAGCAAAAGGGATGGACCTAGAGATTACCATATTAAGTGACTTCAGACAAGACAAATATCACACGTTATCACTTATACGTGGAATCTTTAAAAATGATACAAATGAACTTATTTACAAAACAGAAATATACTCACAGATATAGAAAACAAACATGGTTACCAAAGGGGATGGGGGGAGGGGAGGAGAGATAAATTAGGAGTTTGGTATTAACATATACACACCACTATATATAAAATAGATAACCAACAAGGACCTACTATATAGCACCGGGAACTATTCTCAATATCTTGTAATAACCTATAATGGAAAAGAATCTGAAAAAGAATGTATATAGAGATATATATCTATATCTCTATCTATATATGTATAACTGAAAAAAATTAGCAACTTGCAGGTAATGACTAGCAGACATTTTGTAGATGCATACAAAATTGCATTAAAACCTGGACTCCAATCTTACTTCCTTAAGACCTACCCATTTTTCAAAGTCCTATTAAAATTGTAATTCTCCAGTCACTAGAGTTCTTAGAGAGAGTGCATATCATACATCTTTGAATTGGCAGATTATAATCGGCAGATGCTTAATAAATGCTAAACTGAACTATTAAGGAACAGAAGTTAAGATTTTACAGAGATCTAGAAAAACTCATTGCAAATCTGCCAACGTATGCACAATGATCATTTTAGGAGATTTTAATCACTCATCAATCTTAAGGTTAATATGCAGTAATGGTTACATATTATGTCATAAGCATGGCAATCAGCAATTAACAAATGTGCCAAATATAAAATTCTAATCACCGGTGCTTGTATACTCTATTCTCTAACTGCCTGACTACTTGCCTGAACTTTATATATCACTGTCCAACTATAGGACTCATAGGATTTTATGAATGAGAGAAAATGAGCAGCCAAGAACTAGACTGAATCTATTTAAAGATTCTGCTGAGCTGAGGTGCGATGGTCACGGGTAGAACAAAGATAGAGATTTACTGAAGAAAAATGTCAAGGAAAGCAATATAACCAAGCATGGTAGACCAAACTATCATGCAGAGTCACAAGGGAGTGCTTTATTCTGAAAGCAAAACTGTAAACAATGCCTGGTCCAGCAACAATAAGCAAGACATTAGGTAAATTACATGTGCGTGTATTGGTAGCACATAAACCAAGCGTGGTAAGAAGTCATGAGTATAGCTAGTATGGTAAAACCTGTAAGTCATGTAATAAATTTTACAATGTCACACATGTACATTAACATCTTTACACTATAATTTAAAAATGACATTTCAAGTTTTTTATATAAATATAGTAAAGTATGTGCGTTCATTCATTCAGTCAATAACTGTTTTTGAGGGGTCTACTCTGTGCTAGGTAATAGTCTAGATGCTGGGGGATAGTGATTAACAAGAGAGTCTCTGCCCTGACAAATAAGAAAATTTCAGATAGTAGCAAGAGGTATGAGGAAAATGAAAGAATATAAGACATTGCAGGGAGAGGAGAGGCCACTCTAATTCTAGAAGGAAGTGAATTTTATGCTCATCAATTCACTTTTCACCACAGAGTCTGCACTTTTCTTTTAGTAGGTTGGATTTTGTGGCTACTGTAGCAGATTTTTTCTTCTTCTTTAAGAAAAGGCTCATGAGTGCTCTGTCCCCTACATTTTGACATGGATGCATAATTTTCTACCCATGAACTTTATACTTAAACAATAACTTGGCTAGGTATAAAATTCTTCAAGTCACATTTTATTTCCCTTGGAATTTTGTGGCTATTATTCCATTATCTTTTGTATTTAGGTGTGGAAAATCTGAAGCCACTTTGATCACTGCCCCCTCCCGCCCCAGGATGATGTGCCGTTCTACCTGAACGCTTAAATTATTCTTCTTTTATCTTGAAGTTCAGTCATGCTACCATGATATAATGTACTGGCAATCATTTTATATTAATTTTTAAATAGTATATGATATTCCCCTTTGTTAATTCCATTGTTTCAGTCATTTGGAGGAAAATTTTCCCCTGTCACAAATTATTTTACTTTTCCATTTGAGGGTTATCTTTTGTAGGAACATTTATCTATAAATTGCCTTATTACTGTCCCTGGTATTTCTATATAGTTGCCCTGTTATTTTCATCTGAAATTTACTGTGGCCAACTCTGTTCTAATATTTATTCTCTACTCCTTATCCCATGACACTTTTCTCACCTACCAGACAACATTGTCTTTTCTCAGCACTTCTAAATGAGGACATGGTATTGTCTCTTCTATCTGCTCTTATGAAGTCTGGGAACACAGGGTGGATGGATAGGGGTGTGTGAGGGTGGTAGTAAAGCAGGGGAATGCAAGAAGGCAAAGTTATGGTCAGTTGTATTGGTGAGCAAGGATGTGCTCCTTTTTTAACAATTTATTTTTTCAAGTTCATTGTGGGGTTTGATGAGCTGCCTTTCTTGGTGAGAGAGTGGTCACTTGGTCTTCAAGATTTCCTTCCAATTAAGAGTGAAGTGTTTTGCTTTTGACAGAGACTATGATATTCAGGGGTCATTTGCCCACTTCACTTGCCTTTCTCCAGCAGACATGTCCACTGCCTCTCTCCAAGGTGGAGTACTACTGAGATCTGTTTCAGAATTTTACCCACTTTTGTTACCATCTATATAAGTTTTCTATGACTGCCATAACAAATGTCCGCAATCTGGGTGGCTTAAAACAATAGAAATTTATTCTCTCACAGCTCTGGAAGCCAAAGTTTGAAATCAAAGTGTTGACAGAATTCCATGCCGCTCTCCTAGCTTTAGGAGGCTGCTGGTGTTCCTTAGCTTGTAACTGCCTAACTCTGATTTCTGCCTCTGTCTTCACATGGCTTTTTCCTTTTTGTCTCTTTTCCCCCGTTCTTCATTTGCAAGGATGCTTGTCATTGGATTTAGGACCCACCTAATCCAGGACTATCTCATCTGGAGATTCTTAAATTAATTATATCTGAACAGACCCTTTTTCCACATCAGGTCACATCCACAGGTTCTAGGTGCACATATCATTTGGGGTGCCACCACTCAATTCACTACACTATCTATATTATTATTTTTGGAGGGGTGTCATTTTAGGAGATGCTGTTAGTCATGTGGGTTCTTGAAAGATTTTTCTCATTCTCGGGCTGCCAGCTTTCAATGACTTTTTTGCATAAAGTGTCTTTTACTTAGTTTGATTCTCTATTTTATACTTTCGTAAGGTTTTAGGTACCCAATTTTAGCTCATTTTAATGTGCTTCCATCTGTCATCTTACCCCACCAGTACATTTTACTTTATGAATGACAGGGATACATATACCTTTAGACTCTATTGTGTAATCATTAGATTAGTATGTTAAGTCCATCATGAAGGTCAGAATCTATGTTATATCATTTCTTTGCTGTAATGAGTAGTTTTAGAAAGAGTATGATATGCCATCAAAATAGGTATGACATACTTCAGCAGATTGAGAGTACTCATGATGTCATATCTTTTCAATTTTTCCAATTAAACTAGTTCTATCTCCACTTGCTAAATTTGTAGAAATCTCAAATTTTTGAGATTTCTTTTTGGTCTCCTGAATTGTCCAAGAATACAGAGTTTGTCCAATGAGAACAAACTAGGTTTCTTTCCAAATGCCATCTAGAGAAAACAAGATTATCTGATCCATTCACAGATTTTGGTTTATGCTTTTTCTGTTTTTTTTTTTTTTCAAATTTTTGTTGCAGCTAAAAGGTATCAACACAGAAAACCAGTGCAACATAGTTTGATGTTCTTGCTGGTCCAGATACCTGTACAAGCTGCAACGGTGCACAGGTCTGAGTCCCAAATTTATAATTATCTAATTCATACTTATATGCCCAGTATTGTCTCCAAAGAGATCTGCAATGTCAGGGTTCTTGGATCTGAAAGGGATGCCAATCCTTACACTCTTTTCCAGAGTAAACTTTTCTCAACAGATATCTTGAACCTGGCGTTGAGTCCAGGTGACCAGTCAGTATTCTTTTCTCTCATGATGAATTCACCCTGTCAGTGAATATCAGTCAGGAACAATTCACTCTTTTGTAAAGACTATCATGGTACCTCAAAAAATAAGAGGTTGGGTTCTTAATCTCATTCTGCCCAGGAAACTACCTATGGAAATGTAATTATTTCCTCCTTAGCACGCAGTTGTGCATAAAAAAGCATATTGGACCTGTAGAATTTAAGTAACCATAAAATAAGTATTACTAGTCTTCATTTATTTTTAATTAATTATTTTATTTTGCATCTTTTGGTAAAAAGAATAAACTGTACTTTCTTTTTAAATTGAAGTATAGTTGATTTTCAATGCTGTGTTAGTTTCTGGTGTACAATAAAGTGATTCATATATATATATATATATATATATATACACACACACATATATATATACCTTATACCTTTTCATACTCTTTTCCATTATGGTTTATTACAGGATATTGAATATAGTTCCCTGTGCTATGCAAAGGACCTTGTTTACCTAAAAAAAGGACAAAGTTCACATATATCCCCTCCCCTCCATCCACAGTCTCCTTTATTATTGATGTCTTGCATTAGTGGCGGCTTTGTTACAATTCATGAATCAATATTGTTACATTATTATTAAGTTCATTGTTTACATTTGGGTTCACTCTTTGTGCTGTAAAGTTCTGTGGGTGTTGACAGATGTATGCCATGTGTCCACCATGAAAGTGTCATATTGAACAGTTTCACTGCTCTAAAATTCTCCTGTGCAGCACCTATTCTTTCCTCCCTCCCACCCTTCTCAATCCCTGGAACCGTTAATCTTTTTACTGTCTCCATATTTTTGTCATTTCTAGAATGTCATATAGTTGAAATCACACAACAGGTAGTCCTTTAACACTGGCTTCTTTTGCACAATATGCATTTGAGATACCTCCATGTCCTTCTGTGGCTTGATAGTTCATTTCTTTTTATCACTGATTATATTCCACTGAATGGATATACCACATTTGTTTATCCATTTACCTGTTGAAGGACATCTTGGTTGTTTCCATTTTTGACAATTATAAGTAAATAAAACCTCTATGAACATTGGCATGACAGTTGGGAAGAATTGACATCTTAACAATAGTGAGTTTTCCTATTGATAAATATGGAATATCTATTTACTTAGTTCTTTTTTATTTCTTTCATCAGAGTTTTATTGTTTTACTCATATATATATATAGTATTTATTTTGTTATTGTACTTATTTTTGCCTGATTACTTCATTTTCATGCTAATGTAAATGGTGTTGTGCTTTTAATTTCAAATGACAATTATTCATTACTGGTATATAGAAATCAATAGTCTTTTGTAATTAACCTTGTATCTTATAACTGTACCTTTCTATAATTGCTTATTAGTTCCAGGAGTTCTTTTGTTGATTCTTTTGGGTTTTTTTTTATCAAGACAATCATGTCATCTAGAAACAGAACACTTTTTTATTTCTTCTGTATGTATTTTACTTCTTTTTCTCATTTAATTAGATTAGCTATATTTCTCAAATGATGTTGATACGAGTGGTGAGAGGATTACATCATCAACTTGTTCTTAGTCTTAAAGGAAAGCATCTAGTTTCTTACAATTAAGTATGGTGTTGGCTGTAGGTGTTTTGTAAATAAATTTTACTAGATTGTGTAAATTACTCTGTATTCCTAGTTTGCTGCAAGTGTTTATAATGAATCCCTGTTGGATTTTGTAAAATCCTTTTCTGCATTTATTGACATGATTTTTCTTTTTAGCCTGTTGATGTTATTGATTAATTGATTAAATTAACTGATTTTCAGTTATGGAACCAACCTTGCATACCTGGAATAAATTCCAGTTAGTCGTGATGCATAATTAATACACTATTGGAATTAATTTGCTAATATTTTGTTGAGTTTTTTTTCCCACCTACGTTCATGGAAATATTCATCTAGAGGTTTCCTATCATGTAATGCCATCATCAGGTTTTGGTATTAGGGTGATGCTGACCTCATAGAATGAGTGAGTAAATATTCTCTCTGTTTTTACTTCTACAAGAGTTTGTAGAGAGTTGGTACACTTTCTTCCCTAAATGTTTGGTAGAATTCACCGGTGAAACCATCTGAACCTGGAATTTTGTGTTTTGGAAAGTTATTAATTGTTGATTCAATTTCTTTAGTAAAGAAAATAGACCTATCCAGATCATCTATTTCTTCATGTGTGAGTTTTGGTCACTGTGTCTTTTAAGGAATTGGTTCATTTATCTAAATTATCAAATTTGTGGGCATAGAATTGTTCATAATTCATTAGGCAAGGTTCTCCAGAAAAACAGAACCAATAGGGGGTATATACATACATATATATTTATATTTAAGTAATTAGCTCATGTGATTTTGGGGACTGGGAAGTTCAAAATTCGCAGGATAGCTCAGTAGGCTGGCGGTTCAGGGAAGTTGATGTTGGAATCTTGTATCTGAAGGCAATCTGGAGGCAGAATTCCTTCTTCCTTGGGAGAACACAGTCTTTACTCTTACAGTTTTCAAGAGACTGAATGATGGCTTAGTCTGCTCAGGTTGCTATAACAAAATACCACAGACTAGGTGGCTTAAACAATAGATATTTATTTCTCACAGTTCTGGAGGCTGGAGAGTCCAAGATCAAGGTGCCAGTCAAGTTGGTTCCTGGTGAGAATCTTCCTGGCTTTCAGAGGACCATCTTCTCACTATGTCCTCACATGATGGAGAGAGGAAGCTCTGGTGTCTCTTCCACTTCTTATAAGGGCACTAATCCCATCATGAGTACCCTACTTTCATGACTTCATCTAAAATTACCTTCTGAAGTCCCAACCTAATACCATCACAGTTGAATTTAGGGCTTCAATATATGAATTTTGGGAATAAAACAGGCATTTAGTCCATAACAAACAAGGATCATCCACATCATGAAGGTAACTTAACCTGTTTTCTTCATAGTCTATAGATTTAAATGTTAATATCATCTAAAATATACCTTCACGGCAACATATGGACTGGTGTTTGACCAAGCAACTGATTACCATAGCCAAGCCAAGTTGACCCATAAAATTAAACATCACAGTAATATTCCTTTATTATTCTTTTAATATCTATGGAACTAGTAGTCATGACCCGTCTTATTTCTAACGTTAGTAATTTGTCTTCTTTCTTATTTTCTTGGTGAGCCTGGCTGGAGAGCGGTTTACCAATTTTATTCATCTTTCAAAGAACCAGATATCAGTTTCAATGAGTTTCTCTATTAATTTTTTGTTTTCAATTTGTTCTCTAAATTTTGTTAATTCTTTTCTTCTGATTAATTTAGGTTTTTTTTTTAACATCTTTATTGGAGTATAATTGCCTTACAATGGTGTGTTAGTTTCTAGTTTATAACAAAGTGAATCAGGTATACTTATACATATATCCCCATATCTCTTCCCTCTTACATCTCCCTCCCTCCCACCCTCCCTACCCCACCCCTCTAGGTGGTCAAAAAGCACTGAGCTGATGTCCCTGTGCTATGCAGCTGCTTCCTACTAGCTATCTATTTTAAATTTGGTAGTGTATATATGTTCATGTCACTCTCTCACTTCGTCCCAGCTTACCCTTCCCCCTCCCCATATCCTCAAGTGCATTCTCTACATCTGTGTCTTTATTCCTGTCCTGTTCCTAGGTTTTTCAGAACCACTTTTTTTTTTTTTTTTAGATTCCATATATATGTGTTAGCATATGGTGTTGGTTTTACTCTTTCTGACTTACTTCACTCTGTATGACAGACTCTAGGTCCATCCACCTCACTATAAATAACTCAATTTCATGTCTTTTTATGGCTGGGTAATATTCTATTGTATATATGTGCCACATCTTCTTTATCCATTCATCTGTCAATGGACACTTAGGTCGCTTCCATGTCCTGGCTATTGTAAATAGAGCTGCAATGAACATTTTGGTACATGACTCTTTTTGAATTATGGTTTTCTCAGGGTAGAAATTATGGTTTTCTCAGCATTTATTGTTTCTAGATTTTTTGATGATGCCCATTCTGACTGGTGTGAGGTGATACCTCATTGTAGTTTTGATTTGCATTTCTCTAATGATTAGTGATGTTGAGCATCCTTTCATGTGTTTGTTGGCAATCTGTATATCTTCTTTGGAGAAATAGCTATTTAGGTCTTCTGCCCATTTTTGGATTGCATTGTTTGCTTTTTTTGATATTGAGCTGCATGCGCTGCTTGTAAAATTTGGAGATTAATCCTTTGTCAGTTGCTTCATTTGCAAATATTTTCTCCCATTTTGAGGGTTGCCTTTTCGTCTTGTTTATGGCTTCCTTGGCTGTGCAAAAGCTTTTAAGTTTCATTAGGTCCCATTTGTTTATTTTTATTTCCATTTCTCTAGGAGGTGGGTCAAAAAGGATCTTGCTGTGATTTTATGTCATAGAGTGTTCTTCCTATGTTTTCCTCTAAGAATTTTATAGTATCTGCCATTACATTTATGTCTTTAATCCATTTTGAGCTTATTTTTGTGTATGGTGTTAGGGAGTGTTCTAATTTCATTCTTTTACATGTAACTGTACAGTTTTCCCAGCACCACTTATTGAAGAGGCTGTCCTTTCTCCACTGTATATTCTTGCCTCCTTTATCAAAAATAAGGTGATTATATGTGCGTGGGTTTATCTCTGGACTTTCTATCCTGTTCCATTGATCTATATTTCTGTTTTTGTGCCAGTACCATACTGTCTTGATTACTGTAGCTTTGTAGTATCGTCTGAAGTCAGGGAGCCTGATTCCTCCAGCTCCGTTTTTCATTCTCAAGATTGCTTTGGCCATTCGGGGTCTTTTGTGTTTCCATACAAATTGTGAAAGTTTTTGTTCTAGTTCTGTAAAAATTGCCATTGGTAGTTTGATAGGGATTGCATTGAATCTGTAGATTGCTTTGGATAGTAGAGTCATTTTCACAATGTTGATTCTTCTGATCTGAGAACATGGTATATCTCTCCATCTGTTTGTATCATCTTTAATTACTTTCATCAGTGTCTTATAGTTTTCTGCATACAGGTCTTTTGTCTCCCTTGGTAAGTTTATTCCTAGGTATTTTATTCTTTTTGTTGCAGTGGTAAATAGGAGTGTTTCCTTAATTTCTCTTTCAGATTTTTCATCATTAGTGTATAGGAAAGCATGTGATTTCTGTGCATTTATTTTGTATCCTGCTACTTTACCAAATTCATTGATTAGCTCTAGTAGTTTTCTGGTAGCATCTTTAGGATTCTTTATGTATAGTATCATGTCATCTGCATGATTAATTTAGTTTTAATTTGTTCTCTTTTTTCTATTTTCCTAATATGAAATCTTAGAGAATTAACTTACCTCTTTCTTCTTTTTTAATATATGCATTCAATGTTCTAGGTACTGCTTTTATTGTGTTACACACATTTTGTTAATATGTATTTTATTTTCATTTAGTTCAAAATATTTTAAAATTTCTCTTGAGACTTCTTCTTTGATCCATATGTTATCTAAAAGTGTGTTTTTTAATCTCCAAATATTTTGGTATTTTCCATCTATTTTTCTGTTGTTGATTTCTAGTTTAATTACATTTTGGTTTGAGAGCATAGTTTGCATGACTTCTATTTTTTAAAAACTTGTTAAGGTATATTTTGTGACTCAGAATGTGTTCAACCCTATTGAAAATTCCATGTTAACTTGCACAAAGTGTGTATCGTGTAGTTGTTGGATTAATTATTTTACAAATGTCAATTAGGTCTGGTTAATTTACAGTGCTTTTTAGTTCAATTACATCCTTACTGATTTTCTGTCTGCTGAATCTGTCAATTACTGCTAGAGGAGTGTTGAAATCTCCAGTTATAACAGTGATTTTATCTATTTCTTCTTGTATTTTATCAGTTTTTGCTCCCAAGGTTTCAATGCAGTTGTTAGGCACAATCACATTAAGAATTGTTATGTGGGCTTTCCTGGTGGTGCAGTGGTTGAGAGTCTGCCTGCCAATGCAGGGGACACGGGTTCGTGCCCCAGTCCGGGAAGATCCCACATGCCGCGGAGCGGCTGGGCCCGTGAGCCATGGCCACTGAGCCTGCACGTCCGGAGCCTGTGCTCCACAACGGGAGAGGCCACAACAGTGAGAGGCCCGTGTACCGCAAAAAAAAAAAAAAAAAAAAAAGAATTTTATGTTTTCTTAGAGAATTGACCCCTTTATTATTATGTAATTCCCCTGTTTATTCCTGAGAGTTTTCCTTGCTCTGAAGTCAGCTTTGTCTGAAATGAATATAACTACTTCAGCTTTCTTTTGATTAAGGTTAACATGACATATCATTCTCCATCTTTTCACTTTTAACCTTTATGTGTCTTTATATTTAAATTGGGTTTCGTGTAGACAACATAAAATTGGGTCTCATTTTCTTTTATCCACTCAGAAAGTCTCTGTCTTTTAACTGGTGTATTTTTATTTCATTTTTACAACTTTACAAAGTCATTAATTTTTAGTTTTTTAAGGAACCACCATACTGTTCTCCATAGTGGCTGTATCAATTTACATTCCCATCAACAGTGCAAGAGGGTTCCCTTTTCTCCACACCCTCTCCAGCATTCACTGTTTGTAGATATTTTTTTCTTTTTTCTTTTAGATAAAAGGAGCATTTTTATTTATTTGTTTATTTATTTCGTGCAGTTTTTTTTTTCTGACAAGTTGATTAAGATATAATTCACATACCATACAAATCAGCCATGTAAAATTGTACATTTTAATGACTTTTAATACAGTCACAGAGGTGTGCATCCTTCCCCATAAAGTGTCAATGCTACTCTCTCACTTCATCCTACCTTCCCCTTCCCATGCCCCATGTTCTCAAGTCTGCTTTCTACGTCTGCATCTTTATTCCTGCCCTGCCACTAGATTCATCAGTACCGCTTTTTTAAATCTCATATATATGCATTATGATACAGTATTTGTTCTTCTCTTTCTGACTTACTTCACTCTGTCTGACAAACTCTAGGTCCATCCACGTCTCTACAAATAACTCAATTTTGTTTCTTTTTATGGCTGAGTAATATTCCATTGTATATATGTACCACATCTTCTTTATCCATTCATCTGTTGGTGGACACTTAGTTTGCTTCCATATCCTGGCTATTGTAAATATTGCTGCCATGAACATTGTAGTATGTGACTCTATCTGAATTATGCTTTTCTCAGGGTATAGGCCCAGTAGTGAGATTGCTGGGTCATATGGTAGTTCTATTTTTAGTTTTTTAAAGAACCTCCATACTGTTCTCCATAGTGGCTGTATCAATTTACACTCCCACCAACAGTGCAAGAGGGTTCCCTTTTCTCCACACTCTCTTCAGCATTTATTGTATGTGATTTTTTTTTTTACATCTTTATTGGAGTATAATTGCTTTACAATGGTGTGTTAGTTTCTGCTTTATAACAAAGTGAATCAGTTATACATATACATATGTTCCCATATCTCTTCCCTCTTGCATCTCCCTCCCTCCCACCCTCCCTATCCCACCCCTCCAGGAGGTCACAAAGCACCAAGCTGATCTCCCTGTGCTATACGGCTGCTTCCCACTGGCTATGTACCTTACGTTTGGTAGTGTATATATGTCCATGCCTCTCTCTCGCTTTGTCACAGCTTACCCTTCCCACTCCCCATATCCTCTAGTTTTTTGATGATGGCCATTCTGACCAGTGTGAGGTGATACCTCATTGTAGTTTTGATTTGCATTTCTCTAATGATTAGTGATGTTGAGCATCTTTTCATGTGTTTGTTGGCAATCTTTACATCTTCTCTGGAGAAATGTCTATTTAGGTCTTCTGCCCATTTTTGGATTGGGTTGTTTGTTTTTTTGATATTGAGCTCCATGAGCTGCTTGTATATTTTGGAGATTAATCCTTTGTCAGTTGCTTCATTTGCCGTTATTTTCTCCCATTCTGAGGGTTGTCTTTTTGTCTTGTTTATGGTTTCCTTTGCTGTGCAAAAGCTTTTAAGTTACATTAGGTCCCATTTGTTTATTTTTGTTTTTATTTCCATTTCTCTAGGAGGTGGGTCAAAAAGGATCTTGCTGTGATTTATGTCATAGAGTGTTCTGCTTATGTTTTCCTTTAAGAGTTTTATAGTGTCTTGTCTTACATTTAGGTCTTTAATCCATTTTGAGTTTATTTTTTTGTATGGTGTTAGGAAGTATTCTAATTTCATTCTTTTACATGTAGCTGTCCAGTTTTCCCAGTACCACTTATTGAAGATGCTGTCTTTTCTCCATTTTATATTCTTGCTTCCTTTATCAAAGATAGAACTACCATATGACCCAGCAATCCCACTACTGGGCATATACCCTGAGAAAACCATAATTCAAAAAGAGTCATGTCCCACAATGTTCATTGCAGCTCTATTTACAATAGCCAGGACATGGAAGCAACCTAAGTGTCCATTGACAGATGAATGGATAAAGAAGATGTGGTACATATATACAATGGAATATTAGCCATAAAAAGAAACGAATTTGAGTTATTTTTAGTGAGGTGGATGGACCTGGCGTCTGTCATACAGAGTGAAGTAAGTCAGAAAGAGTAAAACAAACACCATATGCTAACACATATATATGGAATCTAAAAAAAAAAAAAAAGGTTTTGAAGAACCTAGGGGCAGGACAGGAATAAAGATGCAGACATAGAGAATGGACTTGAGAACATGGGGAGGGGGAAGGGTAAGCTGAGACAAAATGAGAGAGTAACACTGACATATATACACTACCAAATTTAAAATAGATAGCTAATGGGGAGCAGCTGCATAGCACAGGGACATCAGCTTAGTGCTTTGTGACCGCCTAGAAGGGTGGGATAGGGAGGGTGGTAGGGAGAAGAGAGAGGGAGGGGATATGGGGATATATGTATACATGTAGTTGATTCACTTTGTTATACAGAAGAAACTGACACACCATTGTAAAGCAATTATACTTCAATAAAGATGTTAAATAAATAAATAAATAGAATAGTTCCAAGAATTTCCAATATCATAAAAAGAAAAAAGTCATTAATAGAATGAAAAGACTTACCTCTTAAAAGGTTACTTTTCCTGTTAGATTGTAACTGATTCAGTCATGATGCTAAATTATATACACAGGAAATTTGGTTTATCTTCTAGCATAACTTGATTAATAGAGAACTAATTTTGTCTTTATTTAGTCAATTTAAATCTTTTCTCAGTTAATTACAGTTATTTAAACATAATATACTTAGACATATTTCTAAAGTAATATGTGACTAGAATTTGATCATTTATTTTCTTAGCTGCCTCTGTTAACATACCAATCAAATGCAAGATTAACAGATATTAGGGGAGAGAGACTTTAAAGAATTAAAAAGTTTTTGAAAAGGAGAGAGAAAGAGTATTAGATTTGATTTTGGAAAGATAACTCAAGTGCCAGTAAAGAGGACAGATGCACTCAGGTGACAGGGAGATCAGCTGGGGCTTACTGAAGGGTATAGAAGTGGTTCCAGTGAAATTTTATGATTGCTTGAACTAAGACTAAGCTAGTGGAAGTCAACAGAGTGAATGACTTATACAGATGTTAAGGAAATATACTACTCTGTAGGATTTGGTGATGGATGAGATGAAGGAGCAAATGTATTAAGAGGGAGTCCAGGCTTTGATGACTAAATGATTGGGCAAATGTTGCTCCCTAAGACAGAGAACGTAGAAGGAGGAACAGGCTAAAAGTGATAATAATCAGTCTTCCATTGTGCCACATACATCTGGGTAGAGATTTCTAATTGGTATTTGACTTGAATGGTTTTAAAGTTCACAAAAGAGGTATAGACTTGAGGGAATTTGAGAGCTATCTATGGAATTTAAATCTGTGAGGGCCCCTGGAATAGAGACAGAGACAGAATTAAAGATATTAGAAATGATAAACACCAATTATAAACTATTAATCATTAGATTTTATAATTTAAAGGGCAGCCCTTTATATGCCTGCAATTAGACTGAGTCATTCCCAGAAAGTATTTGGCCATATTTATCAGTCTTTATTATTTTTACCAGACTCTGTTTTGGTGGCTAAGAATTACATCATTCAATCATATGAGTCATATTTAGGCAAAACGATTTTTATGGATAAAATAATGTTGTATAACATCTAAAACTAGCTCATATTGGATATCAGAAAAGTACTTGACATTTGATTCATAACAAATTTCTAAACAAACAGATGTTCAACAAAAAGAGACTTCTTAGCCTATTTGAAACAAGTTCTGGATTTCCATCAAATTATGGTGTCAATTTACAATTCATAAGTTATTTATTATACATTATCACAATTCATATTATTATTTACATGAAAAACTACAATGTGCGTCGTATTGTGCTGAGCATTCTGTGGGATACAAAGATGAATCAGATCGAAACTGTCCTTAAGATACTTATAGACTTGTATGGGGAACTAAGACACAGACTTAGGTAAGTATACAAGGAGTACAGAGTTAAGAATCACAGACAATTTTAAAATGAAATTAAGAGAACAATCCTATTTGCAATAGCATCAGAGCCACATAAAATATTTAGGAATAAATTTAACAAAATAAGTTCAAAGCTTACAGTCTGGAAACTACAAAACATTGTTGAAAGAAATTAAAGAGGATCTAAATAAATGGGAAAACATCCTATATTCATGGATAAGAAGCATTGTTATGCATTGTTAAAAAGGCAATACCCATCAAACTGATCTATAGGGGCAACAAAATCCTTAGCAGAATCCCAGCTGACTACTTCTGAGAAATTAAAGAGATGATTCTAAAAGTCTTATGGAATTGCAAGGGACTGAAACAGCCAAAACAATCTTGAAAAGAAAAAACCAGAAGGATTCACACTTTCTGCTTTCAAAATTTAATCCAAAGCAATGGTAATAAAACTCTGGTAGTGGCACAGGATAAATATGTATATGAATGGAATAGAATTGAAGAGTCTAGAAATAAACCCATACATCTACAGTTAACTGATTGATTTTTGACAAGGTGCTAGGACTAATCAATGGGGAAAAGAATAGTCTTTTCTTCTACAAATATGGTTTATTTGTTGCTTTATAAGATAATTATTTTTGAATAAATTTCACTCCAGTCCTTGATTATATATCTTTTGGCAACAGATAGCTTATTATTAATTATTATTATTATTAACTTAGAGGCATAATGTTTGACACAGAGCATTCCACATAGTAGAAGATTGATAAATGTTTATAAAAGGAGGAAAATAATCAATTTAAGGCCAGTAATGAAGGAAGGGAGGAAGAGGAAGAAGAAAATAGAACATGATTTCTTTTCCCTGTTTCAAAAAATTTGAGCACTATGATAGACCCCAGAGATAATTCAATTTTCACCTTTCATAGGGAATTTAAAAGTACTAAAGAGGTTAAATGAGCTATCCAAGATCACAGTGCTTGCTAATAACAAAGCTAGTAACAAATTAGGTCTTCTGATCCTTCACTCAGTGTCCTTTACACTGCACTGCAATGCTATTTCACTGAAAAGAAATCTAATCAGGGCTATCAATGAAAATATATTTTTTCCATGCTGCAAAAGATTGCTTTATTTGTCCTTAAAATAGATGTTTAATCATGGATTCTAAAATAAAATGGATAACTTTAAAATAATGGCTAATTGAATTTATTGTATAGCTTTTCTTACTGTGGTTGAGCTAAATACCAAAAAAAACAAAGAAGCCTCATAGCAGCTGATACCTGCAGAGTGTAATATATGGCTTTGCAGATTTGATGCAATAGAATTTAGGTATCAGATTAAAATCAGGGTACTATTCTAATTTTTCCTTTAACTTTATGAATTCTTTCCATACACGTCAAGGACATACGTGAAGTTATCCAGTGGAATTCCCAGATTGCCAAAATTCCTCAAAAATAGGAGCCTCTGGGAGTAGGGCCCAGAAATTTGTGTTTTAACAAGGCTTTCAGTTCATCTGAAAGATGCTAAAGTTATGAATCACTGCCTTAGTCTACAACCATCAATGATTTACACCTAAATCACTGAAGTTGTTTCCCACTGTCTCCTTGCTTTCCATCCTAACACACAAATTATCTACATGGTTGCCAGAAAACAGTTATAAGATAAAAATCTGATGATGTTATTTAATTCTTCACTCATTCATCAAATATTTATTGAGACTTCTAACCCTTCAGGGTACAGCAGTGAACACAAAGAACAAAGATTTCTATTCTTGTGGTGGTTATATTCAATGCCTTTTATTCCCCTCCAAATTCCTCAGTGACTTCCTAGTGCTTAGATAAAAAATTCAAACTCCTTTGTATAATAGGCCCAGCACTCAGTGGTCCAAGCTTCCTCTGAGGATTTGGTTCTCTTCTTGTATCTTATAACCCAACCACACCATGCAGTTGCTTTCTTACCCACATTCATTTGCAAGGTGATCTATCCCCTTCCCGGGGGAGACCCCCAACCCTGTTCTGCTCCATTTTGCAAAAGCTACATGCATTTTAAGATTCAAGAATTATTTGTGACCAAAATTCACAAGAAGAAATAGATGATCTGAATAGGCCTATATCTATTGAAGAAATTGAATCAGTAATTAATAACCTTCCAAAACAGAAAGCACCAGGTCCAGATGGGTTCACTGGTGAATTCTAACAAATATTTAAGAAAGAAATTAGACCAAATTTCTACAATCTCTTTCAGAGCATAGAAGTAGAGGGAACACTTTCTAACTCACTCTATGAGGCTACCATTACTTTAATAGCAAAATGAGATGAAGACATGACAAGAAAAGAAAACTACAGGCCAATATCTCTCATCAACATAGATGTAAAAATCCTCAATAAAATATTAGCATATCCAATCCAGTAAAATACAAAAAAGAATTATACACCAAAACCAAGGGGGATTTATTCCCAGCATGCAAGGCTGATTCAACATTGGAAAATCAATTAATTTAATCCACCACATCAACATATATATTTTTTAAAATCACATGATCTTATCGTTTGATGCAGATAAAGCATTTGACAAAATCTAACACCCATTCATGAAAAAAGCTCTCAACAAACTAGGAAAATAGGGAACTTCCTCACCTTGATAAAGACTATGCAAAAAAACTACAGCTAATGTCTTACTTAATGGTGAGGAACTCGAAGTTTTCCCACTAAGATCAGGTAGAAAGCAAGGATATCCCCTCACACCACTCCTTTTCAAAACTGTACTGGAAGTACTTGCTAATGCAATAAGTCCTTGTTAATGCAATAAGTCAAGGAAATAAAAGGTATACAGATTGGAAAAGGAGGCATAAAGCTGGAAAAGGCAAAACAATGAGACAATATAAAGATCAGTGGTTGCCAGAGGTTGGGGTGAATGGAAAGATAAATAGGCAGAGCATAAAAGGACTTTTAGAGAAGTGAAAATACTCTGTATGATAATACAATACAATGACGGATATATGCCATTATACTTTCTCCAAATCCATAGAATGTACAATACAAGAGTGAACTCTAAGGGAAAACTGTGGACTTTGGGTGATTATGATAAGTCAATGAAGGTGCATCCTTCATAAAAAATGTACTTCATAAAAAAGTGAGTGATGTTGGTAATAGGGGTGGCTATGCATGCATGGGAGCATGGGTACATAAGAAATATGTACCTTTCTCTCAATTTTGTTGTAAACCTAAAACTGCTCTAAAAAGTTGTCTTTGAAAATAAGTCAAGACAAAAAAAATTCATGTGTTCTATGAAGTCTTGACTGACCTCCTCCCTAAAGAGGGAAATGGCAGCTCCCATTTTGATGCCTACGTTGTGCCCTATTTTATATGTAAATCTATTTTATAGATGTGACTACATAAAATAAAATCTGTATATCAAAAAAAAAACAAGATAAAAAGTAAATGATAAACTGGAAAATGTTTTCATCAAATATGACAGTCATAAAGTTATCATACTTAATATATAATGAGCTCTGACCAAGTGACGGGAATATCAATAAAAGCCAATAGGAGAATGGCAAAGGATCTTGAGGGCTATAAGGGAGAAGATATCCTTAAGCTGGTCTCCGCCTTGTCCACTGTTATTGCCTCTGTCCATGCCACTGACTCGGCCATGATTACAGGTGTGTGGAGTTATGTGGTATAATTATTGCACAGAGGAATGGCATCACCAGAGTTTTGTACTGCATTTAAATTCTAAAGCTTTTAAACAACAGAATCCCTAAGTAGAATAAATATCAACAATTGATTTAATATAAGTGATGAGGAACCATAAGAGCCAAAACAATCTTAAAAAAGAACATAGTTGGAAGACTCACACTTCCAATTTTAAAACTAAGTACTGAGCTACAGTGATCAAGACTGTGTGGTACTGACAAAAGGATGGGTATATAGACAATGGAATGGAATTGGAAATCTAAAAATATACTCATACATTTTGGTACAATTGATTTTCAATAAAGGCGCCAAGACAATTCAATGGGGGGAAATAGTCTGTTCAACAAAAGGTGCAGGAACAACTGGAAAAGAATGAACTTGGACCCCTATCTCATATCACGTACAAAGATTAACTAAAACTAGATCAAAGACCTAAATATGAACTAAAGCTATAAAACTCTTAGAAAAAATGTAAGTGTAAATCTTTGTGACCTTGGAATAGGCAATAGTTTCTTAAATATGACACCAAAAGCATTACCAAAAAAAGGAAGAATAAATAAATTGGACTTTATCAAATCAACTTTTGTGCTTTAGAGGACACCATAAAGAAAGTGAAAAGAAACACAGAGAATGGGAAAAAATATTTGCAAATTGTACATCTGATAAAGGTCTAGTATCCAGAATATATAAAAAACTCTCACAACCAAACAATAAAAAGACGACCCAATTTAAAAGTGAGCAATGTATTTGAAAAAAAAAAATCTTCAAAGAAGATACACAAATGGCCAGTAAGAATGGTCAATATTGAAAAGATGCTTGACATCATCAGTCATCAGGGAAATGTAAATCAAAGGAAAAGTGAGATGCCACTTCACACCCACTAGGATAACTAGAGTAAAAAAGTCAGACAACAAGTTTCGGTGAGGATACGGGGGAATTGGAACCCTCCTCATACACTGATGGTGTGAGTGTAAAATGGTACAGTCACTTTGGAAATAGTTTGGCATTTCCTCAAAAGTTAAAAATAGAGTTACCCTATGACCCAGCAATTCCACTTGTAGGTGTATATCAAAGAATATTCCACAAAAACTTGTACAACTAACATTTGAAGAAGCATTACTTGTAATAACTAAAGAGTGGAAACAACTTATCCATTCAACAGATGAATGGATAAACAGAAATGTGGTATATACATTCAACAGATTATTGATCTATAAGAAGAAATGAGGTACTGATTCATGCTATAATATGGGTGAATCTTGAAAACATTACGCTCAGTGAAAGAAGTCCAGTACAAAAGGCTGTGTATGGTATGATTCCATTTGTATGAATCACCTAGAAAAAGCAGATCCATAGAAACAGAAAGTAGATTAGTAGCTACCAGCGTCTGCTAATGAGGAATGGAAAGCTAGAGCAAATGGTTTTATCACTCTTTGAGGTGATGCGAATGTTCTGGAAGTAGATAATGATGATGATTGCACAGCTTGTGAATACACTAAAAGCCACTAAATTGTACACTTTAGAGAGTACATTGAATTTTATCTCAATGCAAAATAAACACAGAAAACATAAACGATGGACACATGTTAAAAAAAAAACAGTCAATGTCACTAGCAGTCAAAGAAACGTAAATCAAAACAGAAGGTTATTTTTCCACTACCCTGGCAGATATTATCAAAAATAAAAATGCTGACAAAAATGATGATCTCATATATTGTTGTAAGAACTGTAAACTGATGGGTCCTTTCTGGAAAATAATTTGGTAATATGTATTAAGAAGCTTAAAGTGCTGATTCTATTTAACTTAGTCATCCCAGTTCTAGGAATCTGAATTCCTTATTTAGTAGACCATATAGAAGAAGGACCTTTGTTATTTATTATGAACCTCCCATTCCCTCTGAGCTAGGTGGAAAAATGTGTCTCACTCTTACCCTGGGCCCTATTTGGACTCTATGTAATAGTTCCCATCATTCTTATTTTCTTACTTCTACAACTCAATTCTACCTTATTGACCTGCTCTGGATGATTTTAACAGTATTCAGAATATCTGTGCAGCTCCCCGTCACCTTTCCCTACAATTCAACTGGTTCAGTCACCATCTAGTGTCCCTGATACTCTTCTTTCATTATGTTCTCATCATAACTATCTTGTGTTTTCCCTCAAAAAACAAAAAAAGAAACAAACAAAAAAACCAGGGCTATTATCTGCTTTGCCTCATAATAATGAGGGCTTTTTCTGGAACCAGATTGCTTGGGTTTAAATTCCAGCCTTGCCACTTGCCAGCTATGTGGTCCAGGTCTCAGTTTTCTCATTACCTGGAATTATCGTAAGAATTATATAATTATTACATGGAAAGTAGTCAGAGCAGTTCTGGCACATAGTAAACCCTGAATTTGTGTTAGTTGTTATTATTATTATCACCTCATAGAGATATTATGGAGCTCAAATAAAGTAATGTGTATGAAACTGTTTTTTAATGCACTGCTATTATCATTTTGTGACATGTGTATACCTTAGTGACATGTGTATACCTTATCCTCATAAATTATAGAAGAGCAAGGACTATCTTATTTTTAATGGCTCACATTGCACATAGTAAATGCTCAAAATTTGCATTGTAATTCAATGTTACTTTTATGATCAAATCACTATTGACTTTTGGTTGTCTAAATACCATCACATCAAGACCACTGACAATCTTGTTATAACATATATCCACTTGTGTCTTCCACTATGTCAGCAGTCTTTTCAAAGTGGAATCCACAATGAACAATCCACTGCAAGTATGGGAGGAAAATTTTTAGGAACTCTATCTACATTTTTTCCTCATCTTTTGTAAATTTTCATTATTTGGTATTTATCATTACTAATGTGTGCAAAATTACTATGAAAATGCTATGACATATAAATAAATGCTAATGTATATTGGAAGTGCAGGCTCAAGATAGTTTTACTAAAGGGTGTACCGTCTAAAAAGTCTGGAGATCAACACACTATCCCACAATATGGTTTCTCTCCTAGGATCAAGCTGATCTATTCAACTCCTCCTAGAACACAGTTTATATCTCTTTGTTTCCAAATCTGACTCACAACCAGTCTGTCTGAAATGAGAGTATGACAGCCACTCCTTTTCAAGCTGCAACTTGCATTCTTCACACCAAGACTTAACCATCACCAAACGAAAGCTTCTTAAAAGAAGGGTCTGTATCTGGTCCACCTTTGTGTCTACTGCCACAGCTCCACCACCCCACCACAAAAAAAGGGTTTCCATAATAACTGGCACATAATAGGCTCCACATAAATATTTGCTGAATGAATAAACTGGCAGAGAGATTGTTATTGGAAGGCAGGAGAGTGTGCTGGTTAATAGCAGAGGCTCAGATCCTGGCTCTGCCACTTAACTGGGTGGCCCTGGGTCTCAGATTTTTCCTCTGTGAAATGAAGGTAATAAAGTAAGTAACAAGTAAAAAACATTATCTTAACTCAAAATGATTAATTTAGTAGCATAATTTAATGCAAAAAATGCCCCAATTAATGAAATATAAAATGGGGCAATTACCATGTAGTGAGCACTTTTTTTTTTTTGTCAGTGGACAAAAATCAGCATTTCTCTGTGATACAGTGTTCAATACATATCATCTTGAGTTTCCCATATCCCTCCAAGAGGTATAACACTGAATTTCCCAAGGTGTCATGCCACTTCTCTATGAGTATGCGGAAAAGACAGTAGAGTGGAAAGAGGGGAAAGGTTAGACAATTTCCTCCCATCTTATGAACATCTGAGATGGTTTTCCTTTGTCATTTGGGGTTTCAAGTACTGGTCACTGTTAAAACAACACATCCCATTATTTTAATACAGCTCTTAAACTGTAAAAAAATTAATTTTGGTAGATGACTTATTTGTCTATGTTGAAAACCCCAAAGAACCAATAACAACAACAACAACACCTCCTGGAACTAAAAAGCAATTATAGAAAGGTTTCAGGATACAAGGTTAATATACAAAAGTCAGTTGCTGTCCTATATACCTGCAATAAATAATTGGAATTTGAAATTCAAAACAGAACACCATTTACAAAAGTACCAAAAATACAAAATACTTAGATATAACTCTAACAAAATACTAACAAGATCAACACAAGGAAAAGTGCAAAATTCTGATGAAAGAAATTAAAAAATTAAATAAATAGAAAGATTTCCATGATCATGGATAGTAAGATTCAATATTGTTAAGATAGATAAGATGTGAGTTCAGATACCTCACCAAAGAAGATATATAGATGGCAATAGTATATGAAAAGATGTTCAACATCATATGACGTTAGGGAATTGCTAATTAAGACTACAATTAGGTACCAAGGCACACCTATTAGAATGGCTAGAACTTAAAACACTGACAACACCAAATGTCAGGAGTTCTCATTCATTGCTGGTGAGAATGCAAAATGGTACACTTTGGAAGACAGTATGGCAGTTTAATACAAAGCTAAACATAGTCTTACCATATGATCCAGCAATCATTCTCCTAGGAATTTATCCAAATGAGTTGAAAATGTATGTCCACACAAAACCCTGCACATGAATGTTTATAGAAGCTTTATTCGTGACTGCCAAAAATTAGGAGCCACCAAGACATATCCTTTAATCAGTGAATGGATAAACAAACTGTAGTACATCCATTCAATGGAATTTTATTTAAAAATAAAAAGGAATGAGCCATCGAGCCACAAAAAGTCATGGAAGAACCTTAAATACACGTTGTTAAGTGAAAGAATCCAGTCTAAAAAAGCTACATACTGCATGACTCCAACTATATGACATTGTAGAAAGGCTAACCACAGAGACCATAACAGATCAGTGGTTGCCATGGGTTCAGAGGCAGGGAGGGAGGGAGGAATCAGTGGAGCACAGGTGAGTTTTAAGGGCAGTGAAACTATTCTGTATTATACTGTAATGGTGGATCCACAACCTGATGCATTTGTCAAAACCCATAGAACTGTGCAGCACAAAAAGTAAACCCTAATGTCAACTACGGAATGTAGTTAATAACAATGTATCAATATTGGTTCATCAATTGTAACTAATGTAGCACACAAATGCCAGATGTTAATAACAGGGGAAATTGTGTAGAGGGAAAATGGGTATATGGGAATTCTCTACTTTCTCCTCAACTTTTCTGTAAACCTAAAACTACTCTAAAGAATAATAGCTATTATTTTAAAAGTCCATAGTAAGTAAAAAAATAACAGCAAATTTTATATATATACACATATGTATAAAAATACCTAAGGATATTCATGTACACACTTTCAGATAAAATAAAATAACTATACAACTTTTTCACGATAATTTTTAAACATTATATTCCGGTATTTTCCTTCTCCTAATATAATATGTTTTTACAGGGACCATCAATGGGAGGTGAGGAAATGCAGATAATTATGCTAAGTTATGTTCAGAAAAATTTTGGTAGTGAAGGACAGCTGTGGGAGTCTGAGGTCTAGGAAAGAATTCTTTTTACAGGATATAATAATGCCAACTTAAAAAGAAATATTGTTAGCAGCCTATTTCAAGGAATATAAATAAATATTAGAACATAAAACTGCATACCAACAGTATATTTCAAATTTTCCCAGTGAGTTAAAACGTGAGGAAAACAAACACATACCAAATCATTGATGTTGACCATTAGAACATTCTGATAGGCTCCGCCGTCTTTACCTTCAATATCACAATCAGATGATGCTACTGGCAACAGAACAAGGATCAGGGGAGGAATTCCAAAGATATACCTAAAAGAAACTAAATTCAACAATAAGTAAGAATAAGCTAAATGTCATAAGTCATATTATATCATTTGATGGTGGTATTTCAATTGGCCTGACCACTTATTTCTAATAATTTTTAAAATATATCTTGGTTTTACATAGTGTAGGAAGAACTCTAAAGTTCAATATTATGTAACTACCAAAGAAAGACAATATTTTAGAGTCTAGGTTTCTTTCAGTTTTTATTCAGATAAAACTCTTTGGGAATATGCAGAACAAGTGTGAAGACAGCAAAATCTCTTTGTCTCATCAACAGAAAAACAGGTAAACTACAGGTTAACAATTATACATTTTTGAAATTTTGTGATCTAAGGCACGTGATTGTATATTTATGTAAAACTTGATGGTTGTTCAAGTGTCCAGCTGCTTCCTGGAAACAACATTGCAGGAAGTTTATCTGCATGGTACTGCACGGTGATTATATTCTTTCTTTTTAATGATGGATCCTAGAAGGCTTACCCTCCTCAGAACTGTGACAAAGTTGTTATTTATATTATGAGACTCCTTATCTTTTCAGTATCTTCTTTTTCTAAATGCCCAGAGACCGACATTCTCTTCAAACACAGCCCTGTTTAGCTTCTTGACATGTTAGGAAAACCCAATAAATAAATTCATACCCTGTAAACTAATGATTTATATCTATTTTTAAATAAGTCTTCTCATTTAGGGGCAACTGTTAATCAAAAGGAATGAAATTATAAATGGTATCATTTTGGGCAGTAGTAATACACTGCTAGAAAACCAGTGATTCCCTGAGGCATTAAAATCTGGTTTTATAGGGACTAATTTTATTTCTTCATAAGCCTGCTGGAGTGTCTTGTTTGCATCTTTCTGTAAACCATCAAGTATTGTTGACAATATATTTCCTGTGATTTTCCCCAGTGAACTTTAACTGTTCTTGTTGAGTGCAAGATATTTCACATGTATGCCTTCTCCTGATTAAGATTACAAACAATACTCCTTGGAATCCAAGGAACTAATATTGTGAAAACAACCTAAAGGCTGTCAAATATATCATAAATTTCCCATAACATTCTCATCTATTACATCATTCCCTGTCATATAAAAATTAGTAGCTCTCCCCAGTAAGTTATGTGCCATTAGTGACCTATATTTTTACAATAGAGAATGTAGGCTGGGCAGCAGATAGGGGAACAAACATGAATCCTACATCTAATCTTAATATGTCACTGACACCTAACAAAGTAAGAGAAACAAGATGAGATGTGGAGTCTATTCATAGCTCTGCCACTAAATTTCTATATGCATGATGAGCAAGAATTCGCTTTGGAGATTAATAATGATGATGAGGCTAGTTACCTTTAATTGAGTACCTGTCATGTACCAAGCACTGTTCAGTGCCTTATACTTACTATCTAAGGAGCAAAAGGGTCCTACCTGCTAGTTAATCTTTTTATAAAACATAAATAGTAAGGTGCCAGGTCTGGATTCTAACCTGAGCTGGTTACTTCACCAGGATTTGATCAGAAATGCCCATTATCTTCTGATAACATGTCATCACTTTGGTCTTCTGAATGAAAACCACTTCCATGTACTATTATACAGCCCTACCTCTCTTTCTTCTACCACAGTCCCTTCATCCTGAATATTCTCAAACAATGATCAATTGCTAATTATTTACTGAGTCCTAGCTTTGTATAGATTGCACAGAGCCAAACTTTTTACTTTCTCTGTCATCATACAGATGTCCAGCAGGGATACTTTGCGAGAAGTAGATGGTAAGGAAAATTTATACAGCATATAACTTGAAATGAGCTTTAAAAGAAATATAACAAAATAATTAAATACTAGAATGCAAAAGAGGCATTTTTACTATTTACTATACATAAACGTCATTTCAAAGGTCCACATTTTATGTTTTAATAAAGGAGGTGGTTTTATTTTCTATGAGCACTAGTTGTTGTGCCCTCTTCACTCCAAATTTCAGTAATTAGTGCTCCCAAAATTCACATCGACCCATTTACTCATTGGATGGCATTTTGTCAATGCTTTCAAATGATGGCTTAGTGGAAAATTCAGTCTTTTTTGAGTAACTAGTTTCTCAATTCTAAAACAATATTTGCCTTATCTGGAAAGCAAGTCTTTGGTTGCCATCTTTGTTGTTAAATAGGCTAGCCCCAGATAGACTAGGGCAATGCAAAGTACAGAGGGAGATGCAGGGTTTTGTGTTGGTATGCCAATGAGTTGTGTGACTGACTGAAGGACAGAGTCTCATAAAAACTTCACTTTAGACTAAATGATCTCTTAATGTGGCTTTCAACTCTCAAGCACCTTAATTCTAAGAATCTACCCAGCCATCCAAATACAATAACTCTTTAGATTTGAAATCGCCTGACCAACAAGTTGCAAACACACCCAGGGCTTCAAATCCACATCTCAGAGGTTCCCAGGTTTCTCATTAATGACTTACAGTTTGGTCTGCAACTGAAGTCTTTTCTCCACACCACATAGACAGTAACATATTAATATTGCCTAGTTTGAGCCCCCTTTTGACATTGTTGTCACAATAGAAAATGACTCTGCTTTTATTTTTGTTTTAGATTATACATAGATAGCCATTCCTTCCCTCCACCTTGAACTTTCCCTTAGGTTACAAAAAAGACAAACCATAAAGAATAATGCAAGAAAATCTTGGACTTGTGGAATTTTCTTCAGATTTCTGGAAGGGATTGAAACTGGAGAATTTGTTTTCAGTAGGGAATTTGGTTAAACCAGAATGATGGCTGTCTAAAAAAATCTTGTTGGTTTTTATATTAAGCCAAATAATACATTTAATCCTCAGATGCTTAAGTTATGGGGTCAAAGTGAACATGAACAAATTAGTTTCAACAGTCCTTCAAATCCAATCTTTCCTTAGTGTTTAAGACCGATCAGTGTTTATTGATTGTCTATTATAGACATTATATAGACCTATTTTCACTGGGATTTTAAAGAAATGGTCAAAAGACATTTAAGATGGAATTAAAGACATTATCTGAATATATAAGACTTGGCTTTAATATGAACAATTGGCACAAGTGAGTAAAAAAGAAAAAGTTAATAAACAGTAGGCAATAACCATATGTTATATGAAAATCAGCTTTTTAACATTACAAAAATGAATGTGATTATGCTCACATAAAGAATTCTAATACATTCCACAAACATATTAAGATTGGATTATAAATTCTATCCACAAGTCCCATGATAAACAACAGTTAAAGACATTTCTGAAGCTATCCTAGAATACTGCATACAATATTTCATTTAATCCCATAACCATTTCTTGAGGTAAGTACTACCAATCACTAACATTTTTGCTGATGGAGAATCTGGGACCCAAACATTTTCCCCCATATAAAATATGTCTTGTAAGAGGCATGATTCAAATCCAAGAGTCTAGAAACTAAGCTGTTAGCCGCTGAGCTGCACTGCTTCCTATAAAAATAACTGCATGTGTGTAGTCAAGGGAAATGTACAAAAGTCCATCTTCCTCCAGATGAATCTCACTACAGCGTTTCCTTGGCCAATTCCTGAAACACAGCATCACGTACTCCTATTTCAGGAAAAAAGACACTGATTATTTGCTTTATTGCGTTAGGTTATGTGTCAGAGATGAGGCCAGAAAAGCAATCTCACATCACATGTGTGACATCAACATGTAAGCTGGTCCTACAAAATAACATTTTCCATTTTTGTTTAAGGTATTGCAACACTGATGTGGTACCCTGTGTAACCCTCCTTTATACTTGTTCAGGCTTTTTAATCTTTCTCAGTTCTCTGTTTTTATTGCTATTCCATTTTTGGGTCCTCAAATATGATTAAATTATCTAAACTAGATAGCACAATTGAGGACCACATAGTACGTGCTCAACTACTTCAACTCCCAAAAGAAGTGGCAAAGTAAAAGGATAAAAAGTAACCCACAATAGAATTAGAAATGAAAAAGGAGGAGTAACAACTGACACTGCAGAAATACAAAAGATCATGAGAGATTACTACAAGCAACTCTATGCCAATAAAGTGGACAACCTGGAAGAAATGGACAAATTCTTAGAAATGCACAAACTGCAAAGACTGAATCAGGAAGAAATAGAAAATATGAACAGACCAATCACAAGCACTGAAATTGAAACTGTGATTAAAAATCTTCCAACAAACAAAAGCCCAGGACCAGATGGCTTCACAGGCGAATTCTATCAAACATTTAGAGAAGAGCTAACACCTATCCTTCTCAAACTCTTCCAAAACATAGCAGAGGGAGGAACACTCCCAAATTCCTTCTACAAGGCCACCATCACCTTGATACCAAAACCAGACAAGGATGTCACAAAGAAAGAAAACTACAGGCCAATATCACTGATGAACATAGATGCAAAAATCCTCAACAAAATACTAGCAAACAGAATCCAACAGCACATTAAAAGGATCATACACCATGATCAAGTGGGGTTTATTCCAGGAATGCAAGGATTCTTCAATATATGCAAATCTATTAATGTGATAAACCATATTAACAAATTGAAGGAGAAAAAACATATGATCATCCCAATAGATGCAGAGAAAGCTTTTGACAAAATTCAACACCCATTTACGATAAAAACTCTTCAGAAAGTAGGCATAGAGGGAACTTTCCTCAACATAATAAAGGCCATATATGACAAGCCCACAGCCAACATCATCCTCAATGGTGAAAAACTGAAAGCATTTCCACTAACATCAGGAACAAGACAAGGTTGCCCACTCTTATTCAACATAATTTTGGAAGTTTTAGCCACAGCAATCAGAGAAGAAAAGGAAATAAAAGGAATCCAAATTGGAAAAGAAGAAGTAAGGCTGTCACTGTTTGCAGATGACATGATACTATATATAGAGAATCCTAAAGATGCTACCAGAAAACTACTAGAGCTAATCAATGAATTTGGTAAAGTAGCAGGATACAAAATTAATGCACAGAAATCTCTGGCATTCCTATACACTAATGATGAAAAATCTGAAAGTGAAATCAAGAAAACACTCTCATTTACCATTACAACAAAAAGAATAAAATATCTAGGAATAAACCTACCTAAGGAGACAAAAGACCTGTATGCAGAAATTATAAGACACTGATGAAAGAAATTAAAGATGATACAAATAGATGGAGAGATATACCATGTTCTTGGATTGGAAGAATCAACATTGTGAAAATGACTCTACTGCCCAAAGCAATCTATAGATTCAATGCAATCCCTATCAAACTACCACTGATATTTTTCACAGAACTAGAACAAAAAATTTCACAATTTGTATGGAAACACAAAAGACCCCAAATAGCCAAAGCAATCTTGAGAATGAAAAACGGAGCTGGAGGAATCAGGCTCCCTGACTTCAGACTATACTAAAAAGCTACAGTAATCAAGACAGTATGGTACTGGCACAAAAACAGAAATATAGATCAATGGAACAGGATAGAAAGCCCAGAGATAAACCCACGTACATATAGTCACCTTATCTTTGATAAAGGAGGCAGGAATGTACAGTGGAGAAAGGACAGCCTCTTCAATAAGTGGTGCTGGGAAAACTGGACAGGTACATGTAAAAGTATGAGATTAGATCACTCCCTAAGACCATACACAAAAATAAGCTCAAAATGGATTAAAGACCTAAATGTAAGGCCAGAAACTATCAAACTCTTAGAGGAAAACATAGGCAGAACACTCTATGACATAAATCACAGCAAGATCCTTTTTGACCCACCCCCTAGAGAAATGGAAATAAAAACAAAAATAAACAAATTGAACCTAATGAAACTTCAAAGCTTTTGCACAGCAAAGGAAACCATAAACAAGACCAAAAGACAACCCTCAGAATGGGAGAAAATTTTTGCAAATGAAGCAACTGACAAAAGATTAATCTCCAAAATTTACAAGCAGCTCATGCAGCTCAATAACAAAAAAACAAACAACCCAATCCAAAAATGGGCAGAAGACCTAAATAGACATTTCTCTAAAGAAGATATACAGATTGCCAACAAACACATGAAAGAATGCTCAACATCACTAATCATTAGAGAAATGCAAATCAAAACTACAATGAGATATCATCTCACACCAGTCAGAATGGCCATCATCAAAAAATCTAGAAACAATAAATGCTGGAGAGGGTGTGGAGAAAAGGGAATACTCTTGCACTGCTGGTGGCAATGTGAATTGGTTCAGCCACTATGGAGAACAGTATGGAGGTTCCTTAAAAAACTACAAATAGAACTACCATATGACCCAGCAATCCCACTACTGGGCATATACCCTGAGAAAACCAAAATTCAAAAAGAGTCATGTACCAAAATGTTCATTGCAGCTCTATTTACAATAGCCCGGAGATGGAAACAACCTAAGTGCCCATCATCAGATGAATGGATAAAGAAGATGTGGCACATATATACAATGGAATATTATTCAGCCATAAAAAGAAACGAAATTGAGCTATTTGTAATGAGGTAGATAGACATAGAGTCTGTCATACAGAGTGAAGTAAGTCAGAAAGAGAAAGACAAATACCGTATGCTAACACATATATATGGAATTTAAGAAAAAAAAATGTCATGAAGAACCTAGGGGTAAGACAGGAATAAAGACACAGACCTACTGTAGAACGGACTTGAGGATATGGGGAGGGGGAAGTGTGAGCTGTGACAGGGCGAGAGAGAGGCATGGACATATATACACTCACAAACGTAAGGTAGATAGCTAGTGGGAAGCAGCCTCATGGCACAGGGGTATCGGCTCGGTGCTTTGTGACCGCCTGGAGGGGTGGGATAGGGAGGGTGGGAGGGAGGGAGATGCAGGAGGGAAGAGATATGGGAACATATGTATATGTGTAACTGATTCACTTTGTTATAAAGCAGAAACTAACACACCATTGTAAAGCAATTATACCCCATTAAAGATGTTAAAAAAAAAAAAGGTAACCCTATCCTTAACCTTCTAGTGAACTCTACTGGAAAAAAATCATTATCAAAATCACTCATAATTATTATTATTAGGAGTTTAGAATTCTAATATTTTGGTTGCTGATAACTTATGATGCACGACTGGTATAGATATACTTCAGGAAATAGAGGTTCCTTGTTAGTAATGGGCACCTTAGCTTCCTTTTCTTGTTTTACCTCTCCACTCCAGATCAGAGGTGATGGAAAGATTAGATCTGGGAGTGGTCCAGAAAAAAGCAATTGCAGGAGATCCATGGGCATTGTAAGGAAAACAGGAATATACCTAATTTCTAATTCTATATTAAAGTTCTGGAGGACGCCCATTACAAATCTTCTATACGCTAAACCCGCTCCCCACCCCCCTTTACTTTGCTACTGATCAGGTACTTCTTGACTATGTCAATTTTTGATGCTTTAATACCTGTGAGTAGGGATAGGTCTCTTGATCTAACGGTGCCGCCAGGAAAGGGCACAGACCAGGCATCAAACACAAGAACAATCTGCTCCCCATTCTGGCACCCTCCCGCACCCGTCTCCTTTTGCTTAAGGAAGTATTTACTATAAAGAAGTAGAATTTCCCTCAGCAAATCCTCTCCACTCACATCTCTTTTCCCCCTTTTTTCTTCCCGTCAGCTTTTGGACCCGTTACCTTGGCCATATGGCTGCCAACGGGAATCCAGCTCGCCTCAACTCTGCCCTTGTCCATTTTAAGTCCGTATTTCGCACAGATAAAATAGACTAAATCTCGGCAAGGGTCTAGAATTTAGAATTATGCCTGTTAATCCTGCCTCCGTCCATGAGTACCCATATAGGAAAGAAACCAAAACCCGAAAGTGGCCTTGTGCCAGCACGAGCACTTGGGTTCCCAGCAAAAGACACAAGGTACAGCCCCAGTTGGAAACTCCCAGCCTCAATGAGGAAAAACGGGGTTTTTCCAGAGACCTGTCCCCTTGAGGTTTAAAAGCGTGTCCCGTGGGAGCTTCGCTTTCGCTTCTCTAAGGGGTTGGAGCTGCAAGAGCCCAGATCCTCGCCCATCCCGGGGCACCTGTGAGTACCGTGGCGCGACCAGGAGCCCGGGGAGGGTGGGTTGGGCGCCGGGTTGACAGCGGGCAGCGCTGGCGAGGGGAGACTGACGGAGAGCATTGGGATCTGGGCGCGGGCTGCCACCGCTGAGCGGCTCGGAGGCTGCAGCGCCCGGTCTCGGGACAGAGAGCAGGCGTCGGGGACTGCTTCTCCCACGCAGCCCGCCAGGCTCAGCAGCCCCAGGTGCAAGTGGTGATGGGCCAGAGTACTCGGGTGAGGCTGCCGGCTGCCCAAGGGCAGAGCAGCCAGGGCTCTCCGCAGATCCAAAGTGCAACGCCGGGCTCTTCCCGGACGCGCCTGGGCGTGGGGCCCCGCAGCATGTCCCAGAGTACCCTGGCGTGCCGCGCGAGCGAATTTATGCGCCCGGGAGAGGAGCGCTTACCATGGAACATGGTCTGCGGGAGGCGGGCGTGGTCATGATGACCGCAACTGCAGCAGGAGCAAGCTCTCACCGCCCATAGTCACTCCCAGGACCCTGGTCTTCCGCGGAGTTGCCGGGAGTCCGTGCCGGCTAGGGCAGTCTCTGCAGCTGGTTCCTCCTACCCACGCCGCGCCTGCTGTTTCATCCATCCCAGGGGGGGCGTCACACACCACGGTCCGGCTCTGCGCTTTGCCTTTCCCATAACTTCCGTAGGATCAGCCAACAGTGTACTTTCAGTTTCTACTTTGCGCTTGGTCTGCAGGTTCGATCTCTGAGTTAATCACTGGGGCACCTTCACCTCCCCGCACACCTCCTTCTCCTGGTCACCTGCGTCCTCCCCTAGCGCTTCCTGTGCACCTGGACCAGGACCAGAGGAGGGCGCGGAGTCCCAAAGCACCGCAGAAGGAATGAGTTAGCCTGAATCGGGGCGATTCGAGGCAAAGACTTTCCAGATGACCTCTAAACCGCCTTGGCAAAGGCGGGCGACTAGGATCTAAAAGCATCGGTTGCTAATGTGTCCACAGAAGCCACAGATGTGTAGGGCGAAAACTGGGCTATTGCAAGCGGACGCCAGGGAGGAGGCGTCGCAGCTCTTGCCGCGGATGTGGTGGTGGACGACGCCAAGTCAGTCGTCTTGTTTAAAAAAAAAAAAAAGGAAGTAAAGAATGATTAAGAGGGCCACGGGCCACGCCCTCAGCCTCTCTAACCTCTCTAGTCTCCTTCCTCTCTGTCTTTTGTACATGCACCTGCCCAGGTGAGACCTCAAAGAAAAATAACTCGGTGTGTCCACCTAATCTGGTAAGTGCTATCTTTGGACCTGATAATCAAAGCCCAAATTAGGTGGAGAAAGTGGAGACTGACAATAGATGGTAACAATGACTGCCTCGTGTGCATTTATCTGAATTGGCTAATAAATCAACTTATCCATCTTGACTGTCTGTTACAGAAGGGTTAATTTTTTTTTCTAGGTCTGAATTATTTAGGTATTTTCTGTTTTCATTTGATTTCTGATATTCTGCAGAAATCTTGCTTAAATGAAGGTGGGTAATGTAAAGTAATCACAGTGATAATAGTGTTATGGCTATCATTTATCTAGCATTTGCTCTGTACCAGTATTGTGCTAAGTCTTTTATGTATGTCATCTCAAGCAAAATTTTCTGTGTGGTAGACAGTTTTGTTATCTGCGCTTCACAGACGTAGGAACTGAGACTTCCTTAAGTATCTGCCAGATTCACTCTGCTGGTTAGTAACAGGGTTGGGACACCAACCTACTGTAAACCAGCTCTAGAGTCCGCACTTGGACCCCTGTGTTAGAAGTCCTGTGAACAATGTAGACATTGATGCCAGGAGAGAGACAGGGTCACATATCATGTGAATGTGCCTTTGCCCCAGTATGGGGACCTCAGGGAAAATTTCTGGAGTTTGTGAATTCTGAATTGAGACCCGAGCAGGTCAATTAACTTGGCCATGTGAACATTCCAGCTGCTATAGTGTGAATGAAGAAAAGAGGAAAAGAAAGAAGGGAGAAAAACAATGAAATAGAGAGTGAGGCGGTGTTGCTTAAGCCTGAAACTTGGATTCCTATTTCTCTTTTAGTCTCACTTCTCACATCCAACCCACAGGCAAGTCCTGTCAACTGTACCTCTAAAATAAACCCCGAATCTATTCTGTGAATTGCCTAAGGGTAAACCATTAAAACCCTGCTGTCTAGGGGATCTTCCAGCTTTCACTCTTGCCCACAACCCTTTCATTCTCTTCATAGCAGCAGCGTATTTATTTACATTTGCCACCCTCTGTGACCACTCTCTGGCCACTTCCCACTGCACACTGGGCTTTCAAGGCCCTGTGTGATCTGGGCCCCACTGTCCTCTGTGACTCCCTCTGGTACCCATGGCCTTTGTCCTCCCTGCGTTCAGCCAAGCTGACTTCCACTTAGAACAACATCTAGCACACAGCCATGCAGAAAGTAACGGAATGAGAGGGGACAACTGAGTGAGATGCATGAGCGAGAACATGTGTGGAAGGGAAAGTATGTGAAGGCAGGAGGGGAATAGGAGGAAAGGGGAAGAGAACAAAGGAAACAAATGAGCACAGGAGGCAGAATGTGGTGGGGAAAGCCAAGTATTTCCATCTGACTGGAACCTAGCCTGGAGGTGGGGAGCAGAGAAACAGGAGGCCAGAGTAACTGGTAAAAATGAATGCTGTAACTAAACACAACTAGCTTGGCTATTGATTTATTTAAAATCCCTGACAGCAGCATTGAGGTATGTAATTGCACACAGCCTGCAGGTTTTTAAAATTGTTTTAACACTTCAGGGACAGATAAAAGAGCATCCACCAATAACTTGCTCAACAGGAAATCCATCTTCCTTTTTCATGCAATCATCATAAAACCTGGTTGAACAAGGGCTTGTGCATAACTGAACTTTTGGGGAGCATGATTGGAAATTATTCAGAGCTCCAGGAGAGAAGATGTAAATTCCACACTGGACTCTGACCCCAAACGTGAAGAATCACTCTGAAGACAATATTCGTAAAGCGTTTGGCATTTTTATTGTTATATGAAAATTGGCACATTCTAACTACATCAAGTTATTTTCTTCTATGACAGAATTAATACCATTTGAAAAAAAATCCAAATGTAGTCTTAAATGCGTGTTTGCTATTTTGATAAACTGAACATTATTTTTCATAAGACAGATAGATAAGGAAAAAAGAAATGTTTTATGAATTTTTATATGTCAATGTTTTATAATAGAGAAATGGAGTGGTTACCTTTATGTTCACTCGTAGACACAAGAATTGTGCAGGAAAGCCAATATGTAAACAAAGTAGTATATAGTTTATGAATTATAACCAATAAACATTAAGAAGGAAGACATTTTCAGAATGATTAGTACAATGTACTGAAAAAAATGGAAACAAAGCAATATGAATATCAACTTAAAGAGAGAATTGTTAAAGATTAACTAATGTCTTTTTAAATGTTCTACAATCTTCAATCTAAATAGTTTATTATGGGTAACCTAAAAATCTTTTCTTGATAATTATCTGTAGTATTTTTACCCAACTTAATACAACCATTCTTTGTAGTCTGAGATCTGAATGCTAGATATCATTCTGTCTATAGATATTTTCTGAAGTTCCTGTAACTTAATTTTCCAGGCATAATATTCAACATATTTCAAACACACACACACACACACACACACACACACACACACACACACACACGAAGGACTTCTTCATGGGCATGTGTTCTGTATAGAACACATGGGGCCTGTGCTTAGAAAGGGCTCTGGGTTTGATTTAATGCTCTGCAGTCACTGTCTTGAAATTCTTAATTATTTTTGGACAAGGAGACTCTCATTTTCACTTTGCATTGGATCCCACAAATTCTATAATTGGTCATGCATACTCACACATATTAAGCTACACATGGTGAATAGCAAGGCATGTCTTCAGGTGGTTTCAGTCTGGTGGAGAAAACAGATGTTAAACATGTAATTTCAAGGATAAAGAATATTATGTAAAGGAAAGTTTGAGATGTATTTCAAATCAGAGGATTAAAGCAGTCTAGACTAATTTTAAAAATTAGTGGAACTAGCCTCCAGAATAGGTTAATTTACATCCAATGGAAAGATAGCTATAAGTGAATAACCTATAATTCTAAATCAGATATGTTTGATTTTCAAGCCTGAGCTTGAGGATGAATTTTAAGTTTTGTCAAATGACTGCCTAGCATCTATTTACATGGTAATGTTTTTTTGTTGTTGCATTCCTGAATAAACCACAAATTTACCATAATGCTTAATTCAAGTTGTTAATATTTTACTTAGAAGTTTGCAATTATATTCATAATTGGAGTGTTTGTTCTTCATATTATATTCGACTGAGCCAGGGCCATTTTTGTCCAATTTTCTTAGCTTCATAAAAGGATTTGGGCATTCTGTTGTTTTCTAGAAACTGTAATGTTTAAGCATTCATTATATGACTGATTTGAGTTCAACAATGAAACATATTTAATTTCATGGGATGAAGCCCAGGGATAGGATGTGACTACCAGTTTCAAACATTTCAAGAGTGAAAATAAAAAGGTTTCTTCTGAAGGCTGAATCAAAATGGCCCCATCAAAATATCAGGAACTGCTGGAAATGTGTATGTCAGCATTATCAATGATTGCTTGAGCCATGGAAATGAATGAAATCATTCAACCTGCAACTTCAAAGAGAGAAGAGAGAGACAGTCAGTGCAAGGAGAAACCTTGAGACATGGGCATTAAGGGTAGATGGAGAATTAGGTGCCAACAAACTGACAAATAATAGGCCGTGAAGTAGGAGAGGTATTAGCATCCCAGAAAGCAAAGGGAGATAGAATTTCAAAACAGATTAAGTAGTCAGTACTTCCAAATGTCACAAAGAGATTGAACAAAATGAAGTTTGAAAAGTGTGCCCACTGAGTTTGGCATAGTAGAGATTGTCTATGGTCCTCACGACAACAGTTTGAGAAGAGCAGTGTAGTTAGATGCAATATTCCAGTTTCTGAGACGTTAAGAGAAGATGCAAAGAAAGTGAGAGGAGACAACTCTTTAAGATGTCTGGTGAAGATAAAAGGAATCAGATAATGGTTTGAAAGGCATGTAAAGCGTAATGGAAGTTTCTGTTTTCATGTATGAGAGGTACTAGAACATATTTATATATTAATGGCTAAAATTGGGTTTTTCTGTAGAAGTAGGAAAGGTTGGAACCGAGAAACCCAAGACAGCAGATTTATTTTTTTTCCCTTGTGTTCCCTCCGCTTTCATTTCACTCCTTAAATTCTGTAATTCTAAATAATCAGAATCCACTATAAATCCACTATGCCTAATTTTATGTTCCTTATTGAAACGTTCTCTAGGGCACTCACTTATCTACTTCTGGATTGAGTATTGGCTAGTCTAAGAGAAAAATACTGCCCAAATTGCCTTTCAGAAGGAGCAGCTGTAGCTTATGTAGTTTGCATTATCCACTCTGTTTGTACACTAATGGATGTGTTGTTGGCAATCGGAGGTCCAGTCAATTCCATTTACTGAAATAGTATATTGAATTAGCTGCACCTACACAACAGGAAAAGTACCGAAAGAGAACTGCCAAGGAGATTTACTTGCAAAAACAGGTTTGCCTTTAGGTTAATTTCCTTTTACAGTTTAATATTTGATAAAGATTTATCAGGAGAAAGAAAAGAAGGAATTGTATTAAGTCAAATTTACGTCACCAAAACAAATATTTCTCAAGGGCCTCAAAAGACCTAGATAAAACTAAAGTCATAAAGATCATAGTCTCAATCAGGATTAACACAAACCAACTATAACAATGACAACACCAACAAAGTATGAATTTGATCAACTCCATCACTTTTCTAGATTCAACTCCCCAAAATTTCTTTGGGCCTCTAATCTTTTTTTTTTTCTTTCTGATAGTGATCTTTGTGGCTATTGAAAATCCTCAATTTTTTTTGTTTTGTTTTGATTGTTTTTAGATTTTACTTTAAAGTCACTGATTTAAATCTGGCGGTTATTGGAGAATGCCTGCAAAAACTGCTAGTTTCAGAGGATCATTCTTAAATGACCAATGTACCAGTACACACAACAGCCATTTTTTTTGTCCTATTTTTTAATTAGATCTCATTGTAGGCCACTTAGAGCATGTATTACAAAATGAAAATATATATACTGAAAACTTAAAAAATAAATTGAAATAGCTTAATACATTAAGGACATATTTGTATTTGGTAAACAGCAAATTTTAAAATTTGCTATTTTAAATTAAAATAAGCTAATCTCAAAAGCTTACTTTAGGATAAAGAAAAATTATAGTATGGGTTAGTTTGGAGTTAGATTCAAAGGAGCCTTCCTTTTCTAATCTGAATAGAAGTTTAGAAATCTCAGAGAATGAAAATGACACAGAATATCATTTTGAAAGGAGGGAAAAAACAAGAATTAGAAAATATTACATTTCACTGGCAAAAACAATGTCTTAGTTAAGACAGATCAGCCAAAAAAAAAAAGAATCTAATGAGGAAGACATTGTTAGAAAACCTGTTAAACATTAGGGAGAATTGCTAGCATAGTAAAACAAACAAGCAAATCAAAACATAGAGCTGCCATTTCATAGGACATGTTACTCAAGAAATATATAATACTCCACTTCATTGTTTGAAGAAATCATTGTATCTTCCTAGAAATAGTCAAGGTCAGCACATAAATGTGCCCAAGTCTCTCCCAACCCTAAATAATACTTAAAAAAACAAATTCAGCACATACTTATCAAGTAATACTATGTGCCAATCACTGTTCTAGTTGTGTGGGATATTTCAGTGCACAAAACAGACAAAAATAATTCCTGTTAAGTTGAGATTACATTCTAGTGGAGGAGGTAAACAATAGACAATAAAAAAGTAAAAATTATATTAAATGTTAGAAATTTATTAAGGTCTATGGAAACCAAGGGTAGGATCAAGATAGAGAATGTGTGTTGTGGAGGGGAGTGTGCGTGGGGAAGAGTGTTGTGATTCTAAATGGGCTTCAGTGGGAAAGTGACATTTAAACAAAGACTGAAAGGTGATTGAGTGAGTCACATGGATGTCTGTAAGAAGGATCTTCTGACTCAGTTCTTTTGAACACTTGATTTGCAGTCTCAGCATACTCTATGTAATCTCGTCTTAAAGTTTTCATGAATTCAACTTTCTTCATGCCAACTGTTTTCCTCTCTAATTAACAGTAGTATTATGGCAAAGAGTGACAGTAGAGAAGAAATATATGATGGTCTTTTATCCGTGAGGTCTTCTCCCTTATAAAATAGCAATTCCCCTTACCATATTCCCATATATTTTTCTCCATGTCATTTAGCAACATTTGACAGATTGCATGTTTACTTGTTTGTTCATCTTTTTCTCCTCACTATAACATAAGCTCTATGAAGACATTTTTTTGGTTCACTGATGTATACTTAGTTCCTAGAACATTTCCCAGCAAATAGTAAGTTCTTAATAAATATCCATTGAATGAATGAATATTCCACAGATAATTGACTACATCAGGGAAATAACTAAAGAATTAGGCATATTTAACCTTGACAAGAAAAGACATAATCAGGAGTACAATCAGGAGTACGATCAAGAATGTTCCAGTACTGGCTCCTACTGGCCTGGGAGAGCTGATGACAAGCATCTCTTCTCAGCTCTGCATTCAGTGACGTCCCATTGGTTGCTTGAAGCAAGCCATGGTGAGAGTACTTCTGCCACAGAAACCAGCAAATACTAAAAATGTATCATTTACCAGTACACCATTGGGCACAAGTTGTCAGATAATGGCTTAGCAAAAGAAAGCACTTTTTAACATTTAGAGCTATCCAACAATGGAATGGCCTCACAGGTGGTATTTAGGTCTATTTTAGAGATCTGCTTATTGAGGATATACATTGGAAAACTTATTCAGGCGTGCAGAGTTGCTGGTCATAGGATACATTGCTATTCTGAAAATAATCTGTCCCTTTCCCTATGACTCTAAAAATTTTGCCTATTGGTGTTAATTTTTATAAAGTTTTACTACAGTGTCTCCAGATATGGATTTCTTTTTATTTACCCTGTTTTAGATTTTTGAAGCTTCTTGATTGTGGGCTGCTATCTTTTATCAGTTCTAGAAAATCTTAGATCTTATTTCTTCAAATATTTTCTCTGCCATGTTCTCTATATTCTACTACTCAGATGTTATACTTTATCATTTTACTCTCAAAATCTCTTACCATTTCCTCCATATTTTTCATCCTTTTGTCTTTCAGTGCTTCACACTGTTTAGTTTCTTCAAATCTTTCTTCTAGTTTACTAATTTTTTCTTTAATATTGTCTAATCAAATGATAAATCCCATAGAAATTTTTTCCAAATTTATTATGTTCTTCTGTTCTTGATTTTATATTTGGTTCTTTTTTAATGTGCTGTGCCACTTTTCATAGCTTATAGTGCCTGCTGAAATATTTAAGCTTGGTCCTTTATTTTTTATTGAATAAAGTAAACACGTATGCTTTGTAGTCTTCTTATACCTCCACTACTTGTTTATGATAAGGGTAGAGTATCAAGTATTTGTGGGTATGTTTCTATCTCCTGTTTTTCTGCTTATTTTCACTCATGGGGTCTTATTTCTTTGTGTGTCTGGCTATGGCACATCACATTGTGTGCTAGACATTGTTTAGAAACCTCATTTGTAAGAATAATTTGAAGTCCAGAATGATGAGTATCGTCCCCTAGAAGGGACTTTTGTTTTCTTTTGTCAGGTAACTGAAGGCATTTCCAGTCTGGGATCTTCTTAAACTGAGTTCCAGGTATGAGATTTCTTGGACCATCCAGATGACGAAAAGCTTGACTATATAAGTCTATCAAAGGTTGTGTTACTTACAGTGCCTGTTTACAATAAGGGTACACTTTTTTGGTGTCTTAGTTTAAAGTAGTGAGTGGCTAATTAGAGCCTCCATTTTGAGTTCTTATTCTCTGATTCTCCCTTTTTTTTTTTTTTTTTTTTTGTATAGTAGCCTAGTCTTGATTTGTGGTTGCAATATTTTCTTTTATGTTATGAGACAGGGAGAGAGATTTAAATGTCTGTTTTTTACCTGCATTATTTACACTTGAGGGATTTTTTCCCTCTTTTTTTGTTTTGTTTTGTTTTGTTCATGGTGTCTCTTGCTAAAAGCAGAGAAAAGTCTTCTTATCTCTTAGAAGAGGGTAGTTAGTATAAAGCTATCTACAAATGCTAAGGTGGAAAGGAGGGCTCTGGAGATCTACTCTTTTAAGCATGCAGATTTCTTCTTAACCTTCTTTGTCTCTTCTCTTTACCATAGTACCTCCTTCTACTTTGCTTATTGTTCAAAGTTCAGTCCCTTAGGTCCTGTTCCCCAAGAAAATTATCTTCCCTCCTATGAGGGGCTGGGGAGATGGGTGGAAATAGTAATAGTCTTCCTTTGCTTGGTAGGGTTGTGGGACTGGAATCAAACTAAGTTGCATAGACACTTGTCTCCAATGCTTCTTTGTTAGCCACACTTACTGCTGCCTTCCATGCATAGAATCTGATGAAAGAATTTTTGCTAAGGAGAACCTGTTCTCTTCTAATTGATATGACTTTTTTCATCTGCTAACCTCTTGTTCTCATTGTCTTTATGGAATTTTACAATTTTTTATTCCTTTAATTTGGGGAATGTTTCTAGACTTGGCAAAAATAAATGCACGTTTCAATCTACCAAGTTTTAAAAAGCAAATGAAATTAGGTTTTTAAATGCTTTCTATGAGCCCCATCTATTGTCATGTTTTCTGTAGCCACCTTTATTCTTGTTATTAGATCTGTCTTTCCAATCCAAGTCCCATTTCTCTACTACTACTACAAATAATAATAAAATCAACATTTGTATAAGACTTACTGTCAACCATTGTTTTAAATATTTGACATGTATCAACTCATTTAAACCTCAACACTATGAGATAGCGTATCAGTTATCTATTGCAACAATAACATTGTATGACAAACCACTCAAAAACTTAAAAATGTAAAACAATTTACAACAATAGCAACACATTGTTTTTTTACAAGTCACTGTTTCTGCTGATCTGGGCTGAGCTCAAAAGACCTTGGCTTTGTTTGCTCATTTGTCTGCAGTCAGCTGTCAAGTTGTTATGGGATGGGTCTAGGATGGCCTTAGGTAGGACAACCTGGCTCTTTTGTATGTGGTCTCTGATTTTTCAAAAGGCTAACCTAGGAGTATTCCCATGGCCACACCAAGATTCCAAGAAAAAGAGTGGATGCATGCAATGCTTCTTGTAACCTAAGTTTACACTGCACACAATCACTTTCTAATGTTCTATTAGACAAGGCAAATCAAAACACTAGTCCAAGTTCAAAAGGTGAGGAATAGACTCTGCTTCTTACTGAGAAAAACTACAAAGTCAAAGTGCTAAGTGAAAAAACAAAAGTGCTAAGTGTATGGATCCGCAAATAGGCATTATTATTATTCTCATTTTAGAAGGAACTGAGGCTATATGGAGAGGGTAAGTAGCCAGCTCAAGGTCATGGAGGAATTAGATGGTGGCCCTAGTATTTGAATTCAGGCCGTCTGACTTTAGTCTGTGTCCTTAATTCCTACGATTTACTCTCTCGCAAGTGGCATATTGAATCAGTTGAAGAGATGATAGAGAAAGAAAGGCAAAAGATATCAAAGGGAATTTGGAGTAATTCTATAGGGAGAAAAAATGAGCATGCCCCATAGAAGAAAAAAGGTTACTGCAAAAAGATGACACTAAGAACCCCTTTGTGAAATTAGAGAAAGGTTTGCATGTAGCCTCTGGGTTTTGGAAGGAGAGAAGGCATACTGTTGAAGGTAGCTGGCTTTCTGGAGTCTGGAGCTTATTAGAACCCATTTCATTACAGTAACCAGAAGGAGGGCACAGTATCCAAAATAATTCGCAATGATAAGATCTTGGTGGTATGAATAGTTGGGGAAAGGATTTTGCAACTTCTTGTATCAGCTGCAATATTAACTGTAAATCTTGTAGCTTGGTTAATTAAGTTGGTTTATAATGCATAGGTATCCTCAAATGTGTTATATAGTGGACATTCTTAATCTTTAATTTATACTTTATTAGTCTCTGCCACAGTGTCTTCCTTGATCTCAGTCTCTACTTTTTCCACCTCCATTTTTTTTACAGCAACCAGAGCAATTTTTCAAAATGCATATTTGATCATAGCACTTTCTGCTTAAAAATCATCAGTAATCCCTTCAGAGTGAAGCCTAAATTTTGTAAGGTGCTTTATCACGTGGCCTCTCTTTACCGCCCAACCTATTTCTTGCTGTCCTTTCTCTCCCAGCTAAAGACCTTGCAGAATTCCAAATATGTCATAGACTTTCATGTCTCGTTCCCTTTGCTCACACTGCTCTTTTGGCAAGAAATACCTTGATCAACACAGATTCCTTCTTTCTTTTTTCCTGTCTTTCTTTTTCTTGCCTTCCTTCCTTCCTTTCTTCCCTCTTCTTTTTTCTTAATCTTTGCCAATTTGAGAGGTTGGCAGAGAGAGCAATGCTGGAATTGGAAAGGCACATTATTAGTACTAGCTAAGGAAGTTGGGAGCAAAAGTGACCTGTGTTATTTCTGGACCAAGGCAGAGAAAAGATTACAGGTGATTCTCTTCCCTCTTCTCATACTTCTTTGTTGGCTAAGAAGGGCACGGGTTTCAAATGGAACAGCTGTAAATTGGTGGGGCCTTCTTTAGGCTAGATCCCTAAGTGACTATGTGAAACAGAGCTCCCCCACAATTTGTGATAAACTTGTCACACGAATGAGAAATCAATTTTCTTGTGCTAAATTCCTGAGATTTGGAGATTAATAAAGTGCCACATTATAACCTAGTATTTATTTAGTTCTTTGGTAAAATTCCTCTTCATGTCCTTTGCCTATTTTTCTACTAGGCTATTCACTTTGATTTATAAGACATCTTTATATGTTATACATTAACATAGACATCAACCTTTTTATGTCATTTATACTGAAATAATTTTGCCAGTTTATTAATTGCCTTTTGACTTTATGATGTATTTTCATCTTCAAAAGTGTTAAAATATTTATAGAGTAATCTATAAATCTTTGAAAATTTCTTTTCCTCATTTTAAGATGAGAAAGGCTATCTGAAATTTGATAGATTGATTTTTCTTCAGTTTTATTTATTTTTAATTGAGATATAATTGACATATAACAGTATATTAGTTTTAGGTGTACTGATCTGATACACGTACATATTGAAAAATAATTACCACAGTAAATTTAGTCCATTACTACACATAGTTACAAATATTTTTCTTTTGATGAGAACTTTCTTTTAATTGAAGTATGGCTGATTTACAATATTTGTTAGTTTCAGGTGTACAGCAAAGTGATTGAGTTTTATATATATAATATCTATATTCTTTTTCAGATTCCTTTCCATCATAGGTTATTACAAGATATCAAATATAGTTCCCCATACTATACAGTAGTTCCTTATTGTTTATCTATTTTATATGCAATAGTGTGTAACTGTTAATCCCAAACTCCTAATTAATCCCTCCCCCCACCTCTCCCCTTTGGCAACCACAAGTCTGTTCTCTATGTCCGTGAGTCTGTTTCTGTTTCGTAGATAAGTTCATTTGTGTCATATTTTAGATTCCACATATAAGTGATATCATGTGATATTTGTCTTTCTCTTTCTGACTTACTACATTTAGTATGATAATCTCTACGTCCATCCACGTTGCTGCAAATGGCATTATTTCATTCTCTTTTATGGATGAGTACTATTCCATTGTGTGTGTATATATATATATATATATATATATATATATAAACTATATCTTCTTTATCCATTCATCTGTCGATGGACACTTAGGTTGCTTCCATGTCTTGGCTATTGTAAATAGTGCTGCTATAAACATTGGGGTGCATGTATATTTTTGAATTAGAGTTTTCATCTTTTGATGAGAACTTTTAAGATCTACTCTCTTAGTAACTTTCAAACATACAAAACAGTATTGTTAGCTATAGTCACCATGCAGTACATTACATACCCAGGAATTATTTATTTTATAACTGGAAGTTTGTACTTTCTAACCACCTTCACCCATTTCTCTAGTTTAATTAATTCCTATTTTTAAAACATGAAATGTAATTTACTGTAATTTTGTTTTCTTTTGTTTTGTTTTTTGCGGTACGCGGGCCTCTCGCTGTTGTGGCCTCTCCCGTTGCGGAGCACAGGCTCCGGACGTGCAGGCTCAGCGGCCATGGCTCACGGGCCCCGCCGCTCTGCGGCATGTGGGATCTTCCCGGACCATGGCACGAACCCGTGTCCCCTGCATCGGCAGGCGGACTCTCAACCACTGCACCACCAGGGAAGCCCCTACTGTAATTTTTGTTTATGCATGGTATTGGGTAGGGATATAGCTTTGTAATAAATACATGCATCTTAAAACACTTTGCTCTCCTTTCTAAATTAAAAAGACAGTTTGAGGGTGTGCTTTTGAATTATTTCTTAACATCCTCATGACATTAAATATCCATTCAGTACATTCAGGGCGACTTGGTCATTTAGCACTTCGCTGAAGGTCTGTCTACTCCAGGGATGCAGAGCACATCAAAGGAGGACAGGCAGGAAGCAGAGACATTTCCCGTCATGAGGGGAAATGCCTGATTCAGTGATGCAAGCAGTCTGGAACTAGACAGGAAGCAACTCTCTTCCTCGGTACCTGTGTAGTTTGCACTTTACTTTTTCACTTAGTAATTCAGTCTTCTACGCGATAGTAAAATATAGATTGAGGGCTGAGAAGCATTTTGCCAGGCTAATGGGAAACACCCTTGTTTTTTTTTCTCAGTTGTGTAGGCAAAACAGTCTAGTAATTTACAATCGTGGGGACTTTCACTATACTTGGAGATAATCACAGTATAGAGAGTGAAAAATTATCTCACTGTTTTTTTTTTTTGCAGTTGCATGTCATGTGTTCTAAGATTTATACTAGGCTGGAGTAATACTCAGTTCTCTAACCAAGAACCTGTAGATGCTCCTCCCTTAAAACAAAGTTCTGATCAGAACCATGAGATCTGTAAGAGCCTACAAGACCGAGATTTTACAAATTGCATTCAGAAATGTGTCTGAGTGATAGTGGTGGGATAAAGGTGTGTATGTGTGTGTGTGTGTGTGTGTGTGTGTGTGAAAGAGAGAGAGAAAGTACCTAACCAGATGCAGCCAGGCCAGAGTCAGGTTATTTACCAGGTTGGTCTACAGTCTTTTGCTTTAGTAGTGGGTCTTACCTTTCATAAGATGGATCCCCTACCCTGTCTTAATCTGACACCTTGCAAAGAATTTTTGGTAGCTCTGGTTTACAATGGTTCTAAGAGAAAAAGAAGACAAATCTTTTTAGTACCACCAACACAGAGAGCTGATAATAGCAGTCATGTTACCAGTTTTCTGCTTTTGTAGAAACATCAGGTCCTACAGTGCCAGGTTAAAATACTTCTGTCCATTATAATTCCCCAGGAAATTGCAGTTCGAACTCTCCATAGAACTGGTCTTTTGGTTTAATATTAGAGAGAACTGAAAAATATTGGCATTAGTTTTATAGTTATTGTTCTTTTGAAATCCCTTGTCTTTTAACATCTGGAAGAGGGGAAAACAAACCAAAACTAAACACATGCATCAGTGATATTTTTGTGCATTAAAAACAGGTCTTCCAAATATTGACAGGGTCAAATTTCTAAGCTTCTCAAGACACAGATCAGTTCTTTTAATAATCTGGTCTCGTTTCTCCAATTTGAAATGTTTGAAGGCAGGTTTGTATATTCCACCAATCAGAAATGATTATCATCTTTTAGCACAGATTGATACTTGTTTTAACATAAAAATTTAGTTGCAACATGTCTACCCAAAGTCAGCAGATGGTCTAAATACTTCCAGTGTTCTGTGGGAAATTACCTTGGGGCAATTTATACTTGTAGCCTCCAAGTACATCTCCAGGTGAGTTATCTGTACCAGAGGTCACAGGGCAGGTGGGCTAACAGATTAAATTATGATACCTTGAGCTACATGTTTTATTAAATAAATTTAAAATATACTCTGACAATCAAAAGGAAAGAATGGGATCAGTTAACAATCTGAGGATCTGAGGAAAGTCAGGTGGAAATATCATAGCTCCCGAATCCTGGGGTATCACAAACCAAGCTCGGGTTTCAACAATGATTCAGCTATTTGGAAATATCTTGTTGATTGTGTCAGCCTTAAATTCAGTACTGATTTCTCTAGAAAACCATTTTGCTAACTGTAAGAGTATAAAGACCTATGGTACAAAAACTTTATACAAACAATAAATAAAATGCTAAACAAATGTAAGATATTATTTTTGATATTAGTAACAGGGTATTCTGACAGCACAAATCCTTCTTGTAATTCCCATTGTGGTAATGAGCTACTCAATTAGATTCATTCATTCACTCATTTAATTGTCTTTTTGTTTACTATGTGCCAGGTATAGTTCTGAATAGTATGAATAGAGTGGGAAAATGTATAACTGAATCACTTTGCTGTATGCCTGAAACTATCACAACATTGTTAACCAATTATACTCCAACATAAAATAAAAAGTTAAAAAAATAAATAAATAGAGCAGTGAACAAAACAACAAATATCCTACCCTTACAGAGCTTTCATTCTGGTAAGTGGGGAGAGAAAATAAAATATAATAAGTTGCATGCTATGTAAAAAGATTCTAAGTACAATGAAAAATATAAAGAAAATAATAGGGTTTGGGAAAATCTGAAGGGTTAGGGGTTGCAATGAGGGTAGGCCTAATTTTGAGCAGAGTGAGCCCTATAGATACTTGGGGGGAATATGTGAGAACACTTTTGTGTTAAGAAGAGATCAGCTTCTAGAGTTAATTTGAATGTAGAGTTATCAGGATTTGTTAACAGATTGTATATGTAGGCTGTGAGAACAGCAGGTGCAAAGGCCCTGAGGTAAAAGTGTTCCTCATTTCTTCCAGGAACACCGGGGAATCTATTGTAGCTGAAGCAGAAGGACAAAGGGGAAGCAATGAGGAGGACAGAGAGGCAATGGTGGGACCAGATGTGTGGGGCATTGTAGGCAATATTAAGAATTTAGCTTTAGCTCTCAGTGGGGAGATATTTATTTTATATGCAGGGTTTTAAGAAGAAGAGTGATATGATACGACTTACATTTTAAAATGATACTCTGGCTGCCTTATTGAGAAACGGACTGGACTGGGTTAAGCATGAAAGCAGGAAAACCGGTTTAGAAGATGTTGTAACAGTCAGGTGCAAGAAGTTAGTGACAGTCCAGGCTGACAATAGTGAGAGTTTTAGGGAGAGGTTAGGTCCTATATATAATTTGAAGGTTGAGTCATCAGAATTTGTTAACGGATTGGATGTAGGGTTTGAAGCAAAGAGATGAATCAAGATAAGCCTAAAGATTTTGATCTGAGCACCTGAATAAGTGGCAATTCCATTAACTGGGTTGGAAAGCGGGGGCATCATTTGGGAGAGAAGAAAGGCTCTGTGTGGATATGCTAATCTCAATTCTGAATGTCACTTTAGAACCTTAGATATATGAATATGTAGTTCAGGGGAAAATTGTGAGCTGCAGATATAGATTTGAGTGTTGCCCATGACAGGGTGTTACTGAAAGCCATGAATGAGGATAAAATCACCAAGGCAGTGAGGTTAAAGGACTGAGTGTGAGGCTCTTAAGAATTAAAAGGTCTGAGAGAAGAGGAAGGGCTGTAAAAGAAACAGAGTAGGAATAACCATTGAGGGTGGAAGAAAATCAGGAGCATGTCTTCTTTTTTTTTTTTTTTTTTTTGAAGTATAGGTGATTTACTATGTTATGTTAGTTTCTGGTGTACAGCAAAGTGATTCAGTTATATATATATATATATATAATTTTTCGTATTCTTTTCCATTAAGGTTTATTACAGGATATTGAATATAATTCCCTGTGCTATACAGTAGGACCTTGTTTATCCATCCTATGTATAATAGTTTGCATCTGCTTGTCCCAAACTCCCAATCTAACTCTCCACCAATCCCCTCTCCCCCTTGGCAACCACAAGTCTGTTCTCTATGTCTGTGAGTCTGTTTCTGTTTCTTAGATAAGTTCACTGGAGTCATATTTTAGACTCTACATATAAGTGATATCATATGTTATTTGTCTTTCTCTTTCTGACTTTGCTTAGTATGATAATCTCTAGGTCCATCCATGTAGCTGCAAATGGCATTATTTCATTCTTTTTTATGGCTGAGTAATACATCAAATCTTCTTTATCTGTTCATCTGTTGATAGACATTTTGGTCACTTCCATGTCTTGGCTATTGTAAATAGTGCTGCTGTAAACATAGAGGTACATACATCTTTTCGAATTATAGTTTTGTCCGGATACATGCCCAGGAGTGGGAGTTGTCTGGATCATATGGCAACTCTATTTTTAGTTTTTTGAGGAATCTCCACACTGTTTTATGTAGTGGTGGAACCAATTTACATTCCCACCAACTGTGTAGGAGGGTACCCTTTTCTCAAGAGCATGTCTTGAAAGCCAAGTAAAGAACCACTTTAAATGCTTCTAATTGATCAAATAAGATGAAAATTGAGAGTTGATCAGGGGATTTAGTAACATGGGGGTCAGTGGAAACCCTGATCTGAATGTCATTCCGTGGAGTGGAAAAGGCCAGAGAAGGAAAGGAACAGGGGCTGGATAGCATACACAAGGAGCAGAGTGGTGGGGTAGAATCTGAATGGAGAGATGTGGTCAAGTTTAGTATGGAAGAAATAACAAAGTGCTTGAACGCTGAGGGAAATGATTTGGTATAGAGTGGGAAATTGATGATGCAAGTAGAAGAGAGATTTAAGGTGCTATATCCTTGAATAGCTGCACTGGATGTGATCTAGTGGCTAACTAAGAGGTTGTCTTAGATAAGGATGCAGGCAGTTCATCTATAAAAATAGGAAAACAGAGTATAGGAGGGTAGTTACTACGGCAAATATGATGGTGGGAGCCTGTGAGGGTGCCTTCTGATTGTTTCAGTCTTTTCAACAAAGGAGGAAGCACAGCCATCAGTTGAGAGTGATGACAGGAGAAGAGTTTTGGGTGCATATGTAGGGAGATATTTATGAATAAAGTCATATAGAAGAGTGTATTAGATAATCATAATGCAGAAGTACAGGTAGGTGGGAGGTGTCTTTCTCATCATATAAGCACAGAGCAATTTGGTACATACTGTAAAGTTAGTCAGAAACTGCTGGATCCCTATCCTCTCTCTTCATCTGCCTCTGCTTCCTGATTATTAGACCTGTAATTACTCATCCTTTCCTAGTCTAACCCATACTGCCTGCACTCTTGTGATTTACTTATGGTCCTAGGTACTAATGATTTGCAACTTGTAACTTATTACCCGATTTTATTAATAATTAATGTTGACCATGGTGGCTATGTTTAGCTATGCTAGGATTTAAGACTAGATTTACAAGAAGGATATGTTTCTGAATCAAGTCTGTGGATTGGAATCATGAAAACATGATTATAAATTAGTACAACCACTTTGTTAATAAAACAATATCTAGCATCTGGCCACAAAACCTTTAATTCTGTTTAAAGAGTTTTCACAAATGGGCAAGGAGGACATGTATTTTTGTGAATAGATATGTCACCTTTATCTGTTTCTGTTCTTAGATGGGTAGAAAGGAGAGCAGGGGGCAGAGAAGCCACTGGAAAGGTGAACATTTTCCCATTTTTAGTTTTTATGGACAGCAGAAAATAAATATCTCATGGCTGTGGTAGAATGGTCAGTGTCAAATGAGAAAACACACCTGCAAGAATTTTTGATAACAGGCTAGACTGAATCTCTAAATTTCCACTGATAAATTTTGGCTCCAAGCTCAAAGTATCAGTGTGAGTTGAAAGAAATGTTTTATTAATACTCTAAAATCTAAATCAAATTCAACAAAGACCATTAATAGCCAAGGCATTATTCTTAATATAATGTGAGTGAAATGGATAAGAGAAATTAGGTAAAAGTAAAGGAAATATGGACTCGAAACCAGAAGTCTTGGGTTTTAATCCTGCCTTTGTCATTGACTAGAAACCTGAAACAAACCTCGTAAACTGTGAGTCCCTAAATTTCCAGTTTGAAAATGAGAGCTTGAGTTAGACACTTTCTAAAAATTCTTCTAGTTCTAAAACATAATTCTACAAAGTGAGTCTTCATTAAAGACTCCTTTTAAAAGTATCATCTATTAAAATACAAAGGTAAAATTTGTTGATGTGTTTTTTCAATTTTTAAAGAAAATAGATCTTTAGTTTTTTGATGATAAAATTAATACATTTCTTTTTTAAAAGCAGCATAGAAAACTAACAAAGGAGTGGAAAAAAAGCACATGTAATCCCATCTCTCACTATTAACATTTGATGTCTATAAGGCTATTGAATAACAATGGCTATTTTGATTGGAATATATTTATTTTCTTTAAAGTAGTTATTTACTGATATAGGAAAGCTGCATTTAAAAATATTAATTTTGTAACTGGATGCCTTTGTGAAACTCTCTTAAGTCATTTTAGTCAATATTTTGTTTTCTTCATGTAGAAACTTTTTTTTTTTAATTGGGGTATAGTTGTTTTACAACGTTGTGTTAGTTTCTGCTGTACAACGAAGTGAATCAGCTATATGTATACATATATTCCCTCTCTCTTGGACAGCTCTCCCCCGCAACCCCATCCATCTAGGTCACCACAGAACACCGAGCTGAGTGAGCTCCCAGCGTTATCTAGCAGTTTCCCACTAGGTATCTGTTTTACACATGGCAGTGCACATATGTCAAGTTTTTATCTGCAAATAAAACTATTTAACAAATTTTGAGCCCCTACTATGTAAGGAGTCCTTTCAATTATTATGACATTATATTTCATATTCTTAGAAAACATTTTAAACAATTCCTTTGCTATTTCTAGAACACTATGTCATTTCTAGAACAGTATTAATAGCAGTGTTGAGAGTAAAAAGTTCTTAGTGAGTTTTTTTTTAATCATGTTAAAGATCTTTATTAAGAATTTTAAAAAGTGTAAAATAAGAGTTTGATGACTTTTTGGCACCTATTATGATTACAGAGTGTTTTTCCCTTCATCATTTGTTTTTTTTAGAGAGAAATTATATTAACAAGACTTCTAGTATTAAATCATTCTTATATTCTGGGAATAAGAAGAGTAGAATTCTCATTCTGGTCATATAATAGTAGAATTTCAATCAGCAATGGATTATAAATATTAACATTTTATTAACAATTTTTGCTGTTGAATTTTTATTGACTGTGATTTTATTATCGCTGTTTTGGTCAGGTTTTGTTTCAGGGTTAAATTAACTTTACATAAAGTAAAGCTTTCCTTCTTTCTTGGTGCTCATAGAAGTAAACTTTTCCATGAAATCTGAAAGAATTCTCTTGTAGTACATTCTTTGTTGTTGTATAATAGCTTCATCAGTGCTTTATTTTGTTCTTGATTTGTTTTGAGACAATTTACTTCACTTGTTTTCTGTGAAGAATTTCTTTCAAATAGATTTTCAAACTTATAATCATAGGGTTGAATACCTATGCCTATATAAATTTAATAACTTCTCTGGGAACTTGAAAAGGTGGGGAATTACCTGTAGACAATAGTTTATATTATTTCGTATATTTATAATTCTCTTAAGACTATAGTTCCTCTTTAAAAACTCATCTCGTTTCTGGAGTAAATCTGTTTGCAAAGAATATGTTAGTCTATGTTTTGCATGCTGTGTTTTCTTCACATTTTAATTAATTAATTAATTTATTTATTTTTGCGGTACGCGGGCCTCTCACTGTTGTGGCCTCTCCCGTTGCGGAGCACAGGCTCCGGACGCGCAGGCTCAGCGGCCATGGCTCACGGGCCCAGCTGCTCCGCGGCATGTGGGATCTTCCTGGACCGGGGCACGAACCCGTGTCCCCTGCATGGGCAGGCGGACTCTCAACCACTGCGCCACCAGGGAAGCCATCTGTCACATTTTTAAACTATTTTATTGTAAAATAAACCACAAAGAAAGCAAAAAAGGAATGCAGAGATTAATGAATTATTGTAAACAGAATAATTTTTAAAGCCACTTTATTAAAGTATTGTTGACATATAAAAAATCTGTACATAATTAATGCATACAATTTAATGAGTTTGGGGATAAGTAGACACTCGTGAAACTATCACCACCTTCAAGGCCATAAATATATCCATTACCTATCAAAGTTTCCTCCTACCTCTTTTATTATTATAAGTTTATTTAATTATTTATCTGTGATGAGCACTTAACATAAGATCTACCCTCTTAGCAAGGTTTATGTATACAAAACTAATATGAATATGAAATTAGCTATAGGCACTATGCAGTAAAGATCTCAAGAACTTACCTATCTTACATAACTGAAATAAAATGAATTATAACAATTACTTAGGTCAAGAAATAGAATTTTAGTAGCCATCCCAGAAGCCCCTTCATTTTCCTATTTTCTTTTTGTTGATTTTGAATCTTATTTTTTATTGAGATATAACTGACATATAACATTGTATTAGTTTTAGGTGTACAACAAATTGATTTGATATATGTATATATTGTAAAGTAATTATGATGATAAGTTTAGGTAACATCCATCACCTCATATAGTTACATTTTTTTTTTTATTCTTGTGATGAGAACTTTTAAGATCTACCCTCTTAGCAACTTTCAAATATACAATACAGTATTATTACCTGTAGTCGCCATCCTGTACATTACATCCCAGGACTTATTTTTCTTATTGTCCCATCTTAATCATGGCTCTTCTCCTTCCAAAAGTACCCACTATCCTAACTTTTAAAAGAAGTACTTCCTTGCTTTTCTTTATGATTTTATCATCCAAGAGTGTAGACCCACTTTTTAAAACTTTATGTTACTTTTAAAGTGTTTTTTTAATCTATACATTCTCTCTCTTTCCCTTTTGTTCCATCATAATAAATATCTTGAAGAACCTGAGGAACTGGATGTATAAAGTTTTTCACAGATCATCATATTTCTTTATCTTCTGAATTTCCTGTAAGTTGACAACTGGATTCACATGCTTGATAAAACTGTTTTGATTTCCATGGCAAGACCGTTGTTGTGATGTGTCCTTTTGTTAGAAATCTTTATTTCTGAATGTTTTGCTCTTTATATGGGATGGGGAAAAATGCAACAAACTTCACTTCTAGTGCGTTGTGTGAGCTCCAGCATGTATGGATTGGTGGTGGGGGGTTGGGGGTGGATTTTGTGTGTGTTTTACATTAAGGGTATGACAGAGTACTTCTTTGACTTTGGATTGTTCACCTATGGTAGCTGGGCAAGTGTTATGGACTGAATTCTTGTATTACCTCAAAATTCATATGTTGAACTCCCAATGTGGGTCGTATTTGGAGGTGGGTTTTGGGGAGGTGATTAGGTTTCGATGTGGTCATGAGGGTGGGACCCTCATGATGAAATTAGTGCCCCTATGAGAAGAGGAGGAGAAGGCATACACACCAAGGAAAGGCCATGTGAACACACAGTGAGAAGGGGACCATCAGTGAGGCAGGAAGAGAACATTTGTGATACCCACTATGCCAGCACCCTGATCTTAGATTTCCAGCTTCCAGACTCTGAGAAAATAAATGTCTGTTGTTTAAGTCATTCAGTCTGTAGTATTTTGTTCCAGGAGCCCAAGAAAATGTAAGAAGTCAGGATGGAGAAAAGTTACAGGGCCTAAGGACTTTTAGTTTGGTGAGGCCATGTTTTTTTTTTTTTCCTGTTTCTTGCACAACCCCATTTGCAACTGTAAAAATTACTCACCGTTGCTTCTAGAGTCTGTAGATGATGAGAATCCCTTCCCCATTGCCATGTTGGAGAAATATGTTACTTTTAAAAAGAGTGTTATCATTAAATAAACCATAACAATATGCTAAGGAGTGGCTGTTCATTTTTCTGCATTTGCTTAGTCTTGGGGCAGGGACATTCTAGGGCAGAAATCTGTTTCTTGCAAGGTCTCCTCTGTTTCCAGTCCTGTTCTCCATTTACTCTCTATTAGTGAGAACTGGCAGAATTTGCTTTAGTTACTTCTCTGAAAACTGCACATTTTCAGGAAGAGAAGTTGCTCATCAACCTTTGATGCTTTTCTTCACACTGATTAAAATTTACTGTACTTGGTAGTAATTCCTGCCAAAGATTTGTGAAACTATATCATTGGCAGTATTTACTGTTTTCAGAGATGATAAACATTTTCTTTCTCATTTTTATTTCTTTTTGGTTATATCTGTCAGTTTCCAAGAGGAGGCCTTTATAAGAGTTTCTCCTAAGGAATCGTCCATTTTTTCTTTCAAATAAAAATGAGTGAGTAAAACATGTATAAAGCACTTGGTTATTTGAACCATGAGACAATTAACTCCTTATGCAGCAGTTCTCAAATTGTGTTCTTTGGAACCCAGTTCTACGTCATGTTAATAGGAGTTACAGGAGAAAAGTTTTTCATGATAGAATAAATGTTAATAACACAAGTGAAACAAAATTTAAAAATTAAAAATTTTTTACTGAAGGACTTTTAACACCTTTAACATGCAAAAGGGCATTGTGAGTGTATAAGACAGACATAATACACAGTGTTTCCCAGAACTTATCTGAATTCAGTACCTTGTTTTCTATAAATCATCACAGAGGAAAAATAAATTTGAAGAATAGATTACGTAAAACACTGGTATAACAGCATCTTTTCCTAATTACAGGTGAAGAAGTTAAGAATAAAGGAAAAGTCTTTCATATGCAAGCCTTGCCAACTTCATCATAAAACACCCTTCATTCCCCCTCCTTCTCTGCTCCCTCCCTCCCTCTGTTAATGCAGCAAATGCTTAAAAGCCCCTGATACGCACCACAGAACTGCATACTTGACTCATGCTCTCTAGTATGTATATAAAAGGAACTTTTAATATGAAGGAAATAATATGTTCATCTCCCAGTTTACAGTAATATTGTGAAAACTGAATGAAGCAATGCATGTAAAGTGCTATAAAAATCCAATTGCTCGACAATGAAATCTACGGACCAGCACTTTTCAAACATGCTGTTGTAATACACGGACGTGTTGAGCTTCATTGTGAAATATGTTGCAAGTTCTTAATATATCCAAGTGTGTGATATTATACGGTTTTTTTTTTTTTGTTTTTCGGTACGCGGGCCTCTCACTGTTGCAGCCTCTCCCGTTGTGGAGCACAGGCTCCGGACGCGCAGGCTCAGCGGCCATGGCTCACAGGCCCAGGCGCTTCGCGGCATGTGGGATCTTCCCGGACCGGGGCACCAACCCGTGTCCCCTGCATGGGCAGGCGGACTCTCAACCACTGCGCCACCAGGGAAGCCTACAGTTTTCTTTTTAAAGACAAAATATACTGTCCTCCAGGTTATACTTAAAATAACATCATTGTCATTCATTTGGTTTCTGACATGATTTATCAAGTGGGAGAAAAAGGGAAAGTGTTCTAGCCAATCTTTTGGGAATTGCCCTGGGGATGGATTGTCTCTGCCGTTGTTATGTAGCATGTGGAGATAGCACATAAAGATTGCGAACTGAAACAGAAGACCCTGGGCCTTGGCATAGTGGACATTCATCATTTTGGTAAATTAAGAACAGTTTCCAAAGTGCATGATGTGGTGACTTGAAACGTTGTTGAGACGTGGATTTAATCACATGAGGCCGGATAGTAGAGAATGAATCACTTGGTACTGACTGAGTTTAAGAGCTCTTGAAAGAAATATGATTTGAGAGAAAGTCCAAAGTTTATTCAAATATTTCTGTGAACAGCATGGGATGAAGGCACCTGCTTGGCTACCACCATTTTGCTGTGAGTGAAGCATGAATATTTTAAGGAGAATTTTTATGTGCATAAGGTGATGTTAACAGAAACCATGACAGCACTTTACCATCCTAGATTTTTCTTTTTGGGTTAAAGAATTTTATATAGGGGAAGAGTTATAAACTGACTGGAACTAATGGTCAGAGCAGATGAAATCAAAATTTATTGGAACATAGAGGCTGAGCACATATATCCAGTGAGGAGAAGCCATCCTCAGCACTTAAAGGGAAAGGGCACAGTGACTTTTCTACTTGGTTGCAATGCAACAGGTTTTATGATTAAGGGCAGACTGATTCTGCCCGTCTACTAACCTAAGGGCATCTAGCATCAAGAATAAGTGCGCTGTGCCTGCATATTGGTGCTGCAGTATATAAAATTGTGACACAGCATGACGCCTTTTGGGCAGATTTCATTAGGGCACACTGTCCTGCAGACAGGGCCAGAAATACAAAGCCAGATAGACTTTTATGTGCCAGTTCTCCACACTGAATTACCCTTTATTATCTTAACTGGCATGTATTCTTTTAGATACAGTAAAAATATGTGTCTTATTATTCAAGATTCCTTTTGGAAACTGCCAGCAAAGCACATTTTACCTATGTCTACCAAGGGCTACTGATTTTGGGGAGACAAATATGCCAATGGATGCTTTTGAATTCAATGCATGTTGTTCATAGAAACAACCCTCATCATGGCATTCAGCATCTCAAAAGACTCCCAGATCCTATTTAATACAAAGTGTCTCTGACATTACTACTCTATTAACGGAAATGCAAAGCTAATTGGTGTTAATACGTAACGTGCATGGGGTTTTGCGGTTTACAGAATGTTTTTCTTACACTTGCTCTCAATGTTTTTGGGGTAGAGAGGTTAAACTCATATGCCTGGATGCAGGTATATACTAAAAGGTGTTAGGCCTGTTGAGGTTTTGTTGAGAGCTGCAAAGTGAGACAGAGCTGTGTTCAGGGACACTTACCTTGCTATTAGGGTTAGCTCAGTGGAGGGCAGTGAGATGGTGATGAATCTATCTCAGTTCTAACTCTGGAGGTATGTATACCAAGCTCTACAGTCCTATGGAAAGGTGGAGACCTCATGGAATGTGCCTTTCCTAGAGAACCAAGACTTGGTTTGGGCACACAAAGGAAGGGTCTGAGAAGAATTACAGAGGTCACAGGACTCTGCGACATGACCAGGAGTCCAGAAAAGTCTTCAAGTCCCAGAGGGAAAGCAAGAAAATTAGGTAGAAGAACAGGCCAGACTAGGGAATAAGTATTTCAGGAGACAGTTGGATCCTATGCTTGGGGAGATCAAAGACCAAGGCTACAAATGCTTCCAGGCATCACTGTTTGGAACCCACAATCCCCAAGTCCAGAAGACATGGTGGAGCCGCTATAGAAATGGGTCTTGAAGACAAGACCTGGTCAAACTGAAGGACAGAGGCTGTTAGTTTTCTAATGTACCTGTGTATGTTAGGCTCTTCCCAGGGGATTTCAGGGTTAAGAAATGCATCACTGGGGTACCTTATTCTGCTTACTCTAAGGACTGATCAAGAAACTGAAGTTGCATATAAGAATTATGGGAGGACTCACCTGAGGGCTTAGAACCATGGCAATGTGGGAAGGAGGTTAGTCTAGAAGAGCAGGTGGGTCCCTCCTGCCTCTCCTTGTTTTTACTTCTTTTGTCACCACTACTCTTGCCCCTTTGAACCAGCTCTTAGTAAAGGAGGGAAATGGTGATGTTTCCTCAAAAACAACATTGGGCAAGAAGAGGAAGGAGGATGGGAAGAAAATCAAGGAGCTGTAACCAAAAGGAAAGGAGGTGTCTTTTGACTGTTTATGTTGGGTTTGCAGCTTGACTATCTGGGTACTTCTAAATATATTAGTCATCCTGGAACATTATTACCAGAGTCACTAGGTAATTTCTGTTTTTAATTACCTAGTGGTTTTTTAAAAGCTCCCCAGGTGATTATGATATGCAGCCAGGGTTAAGATCTAGTAACCTCTATGAATAGGCAATTTGAAAGACATATAAGAATTATAAATTGGGTACAAGAACCTGGATAGTAAAACTTTGGGGAAATCTATCTATCTATCTATCTATCTATCTATCTATCTATCTATCTATCTATCTATCTATCTAATATACATAATATATACATAATCATCTTATTAGTTTTTCACTTATCTATGACATTTTTATGATTCTGTTGTGAAGTTTTCCCCAAAGTATGCTCTGTAGGATACTAGTTCCATGCAATGTTTATAGGCTGGTGTTGACAGTGGGGAACACCATGCTTTCATACTGTGGCCATGGTACTTCCTGTGTCTACCCATTTCACCCACATACATTTGTAGGAAAGTGGAATGTAAAAGAATCCTCCTAGCCCCAAGCCTCTTTTTCTCTCTTTCATTCTCTCTCTCTCTTTTTCAGATTCAGTAAAAAAAAAAATATTTACATATTATATGTATTTTACTTCCTGAATACTTCTTTCCCCCCTTTCCTTCCTCTGCTTAATCTTCTTCTTCTTATTATTCATTCCAATAATATAATATGAAACATTCCCCAACTCAATTGATTTTGAATGTATTTTTTCTCCCTCAGAACATTGCTCTACAAGTGTCCTGGGGCATCATACTTGGGAATGTAACACTACAGTTAGAGGCTGAGAGAAGGGATGAAAATATCCATTTGGAGGGTGGTCTTTGCTGCCTGTGGCTGCCTCCTTAAATGTTTGCCAGTTTTCCATCTCAGGAGTGGTTCAGCCTCAGTTTAGCTCTTAAATTCATGAATAGCTCCTAAGATTCTTCTCATATTGCTCGTTTATAACTCAGTAGATTTCTCCAGGGCAGGAGGGATCCGGGGTAATGTGAACTGGTCAGACAGATATTCTTTCTTCCCTGTTTGCTGTGTTTGCCCTAGAAGTGATCTGGGCTACATAAAGATGGATGTACAGATATACTTATGTAAATATATACGAACTCAGAAATGAGGGGCAAATATGGTTTGCTCCCATGGGAGTGTTTGATGATTTCTGAGAATGCTCAAAATTTTAAAGCTGATCTTTTCTTTTTTTTTTAAGAAGATGTTGGGGGTACGAGTTTATTAATTAATTAATTTATTTTTGCTGTGTTGGGTCTTCGTTTCTGTGCGAGGGCTTTCTCTAGTTGCGGCAAGCGGGGACCACTCTTCATCGCTGTGCGCGGGCCTCTCACTATTGCGTCCTCTCTTGTGGCGGAGCACAGGCTCCAGACACGCAGGCTCAGTAGTTGTGACTCACGGGCCTAGTTGCTCCGCGGCATGTGGGACCCTCCCAGACCAGGGCTCGAACCCGTGTCCCCTGCATTGGCAGGCAGATTCTCAACCACTGCGCCACCAGGGAAGCCCTAAAGCTGATCTTATAAACCTGAAAAAATGAGTTTCTTCTTCTATATTTGAGACCACTTCTCTCTGAAAAAATTGCTTTTAGTTCTTAAAGTACAATAATAAAAATTCATTTCAATCAGGTACAAAGGAGGAGGAGGTTAATGGAACTTGTTCTTTTTATGGTGTCCCTTAGCAGGCCATTTGAAAAAATAAGCGTGAAGAGTTTGGTGAAGATTGTGATAATTGGGAAGAGGAGGCGTTCTTTATATTCTTGGAAAATTTTCCAGAAATAAGACCCACTGTCTCATTTCCATCTCTACTTCCAGAACACCCACATGCCACCATATTAAGTGCTATTTATGCCATCAGCCAAGAAAATGTATTTGATAAAGAACCTTGACAATGGTAGGAAATTGATGCTCCCTATAACTTCAGCAGAAGGGAATTTTTAACTTTACTGCCCCATGATCCTGCAAGCAGTTAGGGAGCTCACTCCACTTTCTAAAGGACACTGACAACAGTCATAATATTCCATCCTTGATCAGAGGAAATGAGAGAGGAGCTAAGGAAAAGCTGAAAACCAAATTCTGTTCTTTTAATCATTTTTTTTAGATGTTGGGGGTAAGAGTTTATTAATTAATTAATGTATTTTTGCTGTGTTGGGTCTTCATTTCTGTGCGAGGGCTTTCTCTAGTTGTGGCAAGCGGGGGCCACTCTTCATCACAGTGCACGGGCCTCTCACTATCGCGGCCTCTCTTGTTGCGGAGCACAGGCTCCAGATGCACAGGCTCAGTAGTTGTGGCTCATGGGCCTATTTGCTCCGCGGCATGTGGGATCCTCCCAGACCAGGGCTCGAACCCGTGTGCCCTGCATTAGCATGCAGATTCTCAACCACTGCGCCACCAGGGAAGCCCCCAAATCCTGTTCTTTTATGAGGACTAGTAAAGAATGAGAGAGAAATAAATCCATCTGTCAAACAGACTTTCAAATGATGACTTCATTAGTAAAGCAATTATTTGTTTTACTCTGGGACAAAACAAAATTGGGGACAGAAAAAATGGGACAAAATAATAAAGTTGTAGAGACAACATTTTGGCTATAACAATGAAAATGTTATTAGTATTTTTATTGTTGTTGATGCTGCAGTTGTTGACATTTAACCACTTTGGAATTTTTGGTACTGTTTGTGAACCCCAGAATGTTTTAATGTTTTTTTCAATTTCCATATTGCTTTCTAGAATTTTGTTCATTTCTGAATTTTACGCATCTTTAAAAATTTATAATTTGCTTTGCCTTTTCTGCTGGTTTTTGCCAGTTTTTTTTTTTTTTTTTTTTTTTTTTTTGCGGTACGCAGGCCTCTCACTGCTGTGGCCTCTCCCGTTGCGGAGCACAGGCTCCGGATGCGCAGGCTCAGCGGCCATGGCTCATGGGCCCAGCCGCTCTGCGGCATGTGAGATCTTCCCGGACCGGGGCACGAACCCGTGTCCCCTGCATCGGCAGGCGGACTCTCAACGACTGCGCCACCAGGGAAGCCCTGCCACGTTGTTTTTGTCTGTGATTGTGGCAATCAACCCAAATCAGAGTTGAATAAATTCCTCCTCTTTATGATCATCACCATACCTTAATGGGTGTCATATCTTAAAAATCAAAGAACTTTCATATTCTACAGGAAGGTATTTTATGTAGATGCTACCTTTTTTGTTGTTGTTGTTTAGCTTTACTAACATAAAAATAATATTTTATTTAACCACCAGAGGGAGTCCCCAAATCTACTTAAAATAAATAAGTAGTAAATTTTATATCTTTTATGGTTGAAAATAAACAATTCAAACAGCTGTGTGTTATGGCATGTGGGCTCACTTATTGGGTCTTTGGTACATCAAGAGCCTAAAACCTTGTTCTACTAGAGATACCACATCGTTTTAATTAACAGTTATTAAATAATAGGCTATGGATTTTTTTCCCTAGGAGAATCAAGTGTTTCCACAGATATTATGCGGGTGTGGATTGGGAGAGGAAATTATGCAAATGTTTCCTGCAGGCAGAGCAGGGCTACCACACTGGTTCTCTCCAGGAATGAAGGGTCTTGGATCTCCCAGAAAACCTCTCTTTCAAATGTCAATCATCTTCTAAGCAAGCCTCTGAATCACATTCCCTGCCGCTTGCCAGGTATCTTGTAGGACAATTCTTGGGAGGGGCACTTCCTGGGAACACCGTGACATTTCTCTACTGCCTCTGTACCTGACTTTAAAGCTTCTCAGAGTTTTCTCACATATTAACTCCATCAGCCCTACTTCATGGCCACAGCAATTGTTGTGCACAGAGGTTAAGCAAATTACCTGAGGCCATGGAGCAGATGAGTGAGAGACTTGGGGTTGCATCCAGTACTCTTAGCTGCGTTGGTTGGTATATTGCCTTCCATTGCTTCACAAAGCTGCAGGCTGGCCTGCTTCGTCCCATCGTGCTCAATTAGAATCAGGTATTTTAATTCCCATTTCTTAGTTGAAGTCAAAGATATTTCACCACTGTAACTAGAATGTTGTCTCAATAAGAAAAATAAGTTACAAACACTGAATAGCGGTGAAATATATTCATTCAGAGTCAGCATTGATATATTCTTCCTTCCTCATGTCCTTTAACCTCTTATTCTCTCCAGGCTCCTTACAAATACATTCAATGTATCAACAAGTGTTAACAAAGACACTGTCTCAATATTAGCATTTTGGACAAAAAAGATATTCTACTTGATGTTAGCATAACTCCACCTTTGAACTAGGTAATTAAAACACTATTTGTGAATAAAGTATTAAATGCATAAGGTCTCCTGGACTCCCGAGAAAGTAATAAGCTCTTTCACCCACAATGATTATTCCCTGGGCCAGTGTTTTCACAGCTGTAGTCACAGGTGCCCAGGAAATATGCCCCAGTCAGGCCCTGCAATATTCTAGCTCCCTCAGAAGCATGGGGCATCCTGAGTGCTGTGTTCGCCTCCCCTTGCCCTCCACTGGCTCTGCCACAGCTTAAAAAGCCACAGGGCTGATTTTGCGCTGAAGTACTGGGGTCCTCAATGACACACATTCTGTAACCTAAACTGAAATAAACTTAAGGCTGCTGTCTCCTCGGCTTACCGCAGGGGGCAGACGCCGACAGATCAAGTGTTTAAAGAAACAAATTCCCAAGGACAAGCAGGGAGCTACAAAAATGTAGAAAAATGAAAAGAATAAATCTTCAAATGTGTTTTCTGGTGCCATCTTTAATAGTACATTACATGAGATGGCATTTATTTTACTTATTTAAAAATAAACAACTCTTCATTAATGCTAAAGATGTATGAACTTAAGGTTTAAAGCTAGGGTGATAAAATTTTTCTGCAGAAAAATACTTCTGGATAGTGTTCCCTTTTTTACACTTTGCATTTGAAATTTAATAATTCTATGAATATGTTTACTCAGATGTTCTAATCCCCCAAATAATACATTCTTAGAAAATATTCTTCCCAAGGGAGAAAGGCCATGAACATTTTAACTTCCCTTGCCAGTCATTGATTTTTATCCTTTACTATACTTTCTAAAAACCTGAGCAAAGGTCATAAAGCATTGTTATTTGCAATGAGATAAACTATATGCAAAAGTAAAAATAAAACTCCAATCTGTGGAAAGCATTATGAAAAAGTATAGCATTACTGGTTATTGCTCTATACAGACTTGCCTATGCTGTCTTAACTTTACTTTTTAGCATGATGGTGATGAGCATGGACACTGAAGCCTGACTGCTAGGATCTGAAATTTTGTGTCACCACTTACTGAGTTATCTTAAACATGTAATAATTTTTCTGTGCCTCAGTTTTCTCATCTGTAAAATGGAGATAATAACAGTACTTATCATGCTGTTCTGAGGATTCAATGAGTTGATATTTTTCCATTATGGATATTTATTTTAAAATAGAACAGTGCCTGGCAGTGGAATTTGTTTAAATAAAACACATATGTGTTTTTTCATAGCATCACTCTGCGCTAGGTCAACATTTTCATATTAACGATTGGGTCTCTTTTTCCCTGTCCACCCAGAATGCTTGTATTAGAAGTTCATTGGACATGAAATACATTCTGGAGCTGTCTGTTCTCAGTTTTCTTATCTATGAAATGGTGATGATGATCTTGTCTTGGAGGTCTGATATGAGATGTAGTGAGACAGCACATGTGAAATGCTTGGGAAGAGTTAGGCTATAATAGGCACGTAATAAATTCTCACTGATAAATAGAAATAACTATGTGCAAAGTCATCAGAAAAGCTCAGACAACCCACATAAAGATTCAAGGAGATAAAATGAGTATCACAGAAACAAAACACTTGTCTGTTAAAAGGTTTAGTCAGTTTTGTTGTTTGATTTATCAGATTCAAATTAGAACTTCTCAATCCATACTTTCCAAAGAGATTATTGAGACAGAATTTCTGAAAAATTTCTTCCTCTAGATTTCTTTTCTTCTTATTATTAGTCTTAATATTTTAGTATCAAAACCTTTTCCAGGAAAAAAGTTGAATGCACATATTATAAAACCTCTTCCTCTGGCTTTTGTAGCCATTTCTTGACTTAAACAATAAAAATGGCCAATATATTGATAATGAATTTCTACTTATTGGAAAGCCTTTTAGAAATACTTTTAAGCTTTACTTCGATGCATGCAAAACAAAAGGAGATACTTGTGTGTTTCTCTCTTCTTTGTGCTACTCAGTGGTGGAGGAATAACTACTCATGGTTTCCTTTGTGAGGATGATTAGAGAAAAAATGAAAACCATGCCAAGGACACATGAATTATTTACATGCAAAAAAGGGGTAAAACTATGTGGTGTGGAGGAGACTCCATCTTACTCTGAAAGAACTGAATTTCAGTATCAGATGACTAGGAATGTGTCCTACAAACCTCCACTCATACATTATGGCATGTTCAGTAAGTCACAGTGCAAATATTTATGGCCTTCACAGAAGACTTTGACATCTATAGGCAATTCCAGATAAAGCCTTGAGAACTGACTTAGTTCTGGTGAAAAAGAATTATTATGCTAAAACTGGGGGCTTGGTGGATGGTAGGACAGATTGAATTTAGGAATGTAGGCTCTTAGGACCACATAGGCCCACTGAGGTGTGGCAGAGTTTTTTGGAAAGCCTCTAAAGTAGGCAATTGGAAGGCAATGAGAAGGCTCTGAGGAAATGTGTGATCAATGGCCAAGAGTTGCATGGAGAATAGTCGGCTGAGAACTATGTGTTGGAAGAGTTTATGTCAGGGCAGTCCATCTAGCACCTAGACTTCATCCTATCACAGGGAGTGGAGTTTCATCCTATCACAGGGAGTGGAGTTTCAGGGCAGTGCTCTAATACTTAGGCAGACTGATAAGGAGAAGGCAGCACAAAGACCTGGTAGAAAAAATACAGCCTTACTAGGGCAGAATAAAGTTACTGAAACTGAGCTACAAGACAAAAGCTTAATTTTAGAGGTGAAGATATACCATGAGAGCAAGATTAGAAATGTCTCTGCTTAAGGAAAGGGTATGTTTTAAAACCTAGGTTTAGGCTGAATTTACAGATGACAGCCTTACTGTGCAATGTAATGAACACTATTTCACCAATATCTTACAGTGAGTACACTTACAAGTTTCATAAGTTGATTTCCTTTAATATCCTTTACAAAGGCAGATGGCATAGGAAATCAAGTGCAGTTCTGTGAAAGTCAAAGCAGGGCCATTCAGCATGTATTCCATGGATATATATGATCTACTTTTATGCCAAGGAGTTTTTGTTTTGTGTTGGTGATATCAAGAATTAAGAGGTTGGTCCATATATCTCTTCTTATGAAGAGCAATTGTTGGACAGAAATACATGAATATGGAAAGATGGGGATAGGAAGTAAAATAATTTTTATTATCTAAATCAGGAGGTGAATGATGGAGGCAAAGTAGACTTGTAGCGTTACACTTGAATTACTTTTCTCTTTTTCAAACATATGGTTTTGGTTTCCACCAGTAGAATTAGAGAGCTGCAGAATTTGCTCCTGGAATGGACAGCTCAAACCAAGCAAAGAGTTGACAGCATGGAGGTTGGCTCCTGACATAGATAGACCCCAGTGTGGCCAGGCCTCTCTTATGTGAGCAGCTAGGCAAATGGTAAGCTGTATCCTGTCAGGGCTTGTTTCTTTTGCAGGCAAAGACAGCAGGGAAGAATGGTAGAGAGGCAAAGGCCCTGCTTGAATTATGCAGGGAGCTGATTATCTCGCTTTTTCTCTAAGGACAACTGGATCTGTGACCTAATATATAATTTTAAAAGATCAAAATAAAAACCCATCAGGACATAAGAATTAACCTTCCATTGCTAAATGCCTGGGAAAAAAAAGGAGGAATAGTTTTTTTGAGGGACAAAGTTGCCACTGAAAAATCCTGTACTCAGCCAGATTATTGGTCATGTGCTTTGGCAACAGAAAGTTCTTTTCTCGTATGCAAACTCTCAGAAAATAGGCTGCCAACGTTCACTTCTGAAAAAAAAGAAATTCACCAGTCAAACAAGAGATTAATTAAAATAGAGATCACAAAAATGAGGAAGCTGTGGTATAAACTGTCAGCCAGTAAGCTTTGAAACTATTCAAACATTGCTTTTTTTTTTTAAATCAACAGCTGTAAAAATTCATGTAAATATAAAAAAAAATTAAGGGAAGATACATATCATGCATTAATACCAAACTGAACCTCAGAATCCAGATTATCTTTTACTAAAACTAGGCAGTGGGGTGGGGTTGATGGAAGGAGGAGGGGAAGTAAAGCCTGCTGGGTTTCTTATCTTTCTTAGGAGGAAGCCAGTGGATGGCACTTCTACAATAATATAGAAAAATTAAAAAAAATATATATATATATTACAGTACATTTTTTTAAATGTTAATTTTTAAGTAATTAGTAGAAACATAAAAATAGGGTGGTTTCTAAATCACTACAGAAACTAAGCAAAGAAAATATCTGTATAGAGAAAGACAAGTGAAAAGGAAACAGCAAGAAAGCCCAAAATAAACAGAGCACGAAACGCAGTGATGCACATATGACAATATTTCCTATACAACCATAAATGAAAAAAAGGTTAAACTCACTATTAAAACACAAAGATTAAAATTTGGCCACTCCAAAATATATAAATATGCAGAAAAGAGAACCTAAAACAAAATAGTAGAAAAAGTAAACAATAAAAGGATGGGCAAAGGTATATTCAGCAAACAAAATCTGTTATTTATTATGAGTGAGACTATGAATAGCCACTGAGACATAATTCCAAAACCAAAACAGTAAATGGAAGAAAGATAAAAGCTACTATTCACAGTGAAGATAGGTTAGAATCAAAATCTAAGCAGGAAATAACATGGTATTAACATATACAAAGCAGAAACTGCTAGAGGAAATGGGAAGAAAATAAGACAGTGCAATGGCTTTGGGACATCTTATGGCCAGTTTCAATTTTTGACAAGTGATAAGACATAAACTAAAGACATAGAACTGTCTAATTAGTAGATTTAATTATTAGACTGATAACTGACGTTTCTTCCTTTAAAGATATTTCATCCTTTTCATTTTCCTTACAACATTTATCAAACTGATGATACACTAAACCACACAAAAAAATCCCAATAAATTCCCCAGTTGGGTAATATTTTAGATCAGTGGCCCCCAACATTTTTGGCACCAGGGATCAGTTTCGTGGAAGACAATTTTTCCACGGACCGGGGGCAGGGGGAGGGGGATGGTCCAGGCGGTAATGCGAGCGATGGGGAGCGGCAGATGAAGCTTTGTCTGCTCGCCCTCTGCTCACCTCCTGCTCTGCGGCCCAGTTCCTAACAGGCCGCAGACCAGTACCAGTCCGCGGCCTGGGGGTTGGGGACCACTGTTTAAGAATAATCCTTCAATAAATCTCAAAATTAAACAACAATATTCACTACTATGTAGAAATTAAAAATTATCCTTTAAGGAGCTCTTTATTAAAGAGGAAGTTAAAAAGAAAATTTCAGAACTTGTATTTTTGTCAATAATGCAAAATACATCCCCTGAAAAGCTTCACTATAGTGTACATTTTATATGGATGAAATGTAACAAATCATTTTTAATGTGTTCACTATAATGGAAGGAAATCCCTAGAGGTAAAAAAATAAAGAGTTAGAAAACTGATTAGGAAATAAAACTGAAATCCATAACTTTCCTGCAGAAGAGTTCCAGAAAACCAAGAAGCTGTCTCAGGAGACAAAGCCTTGAACCTAAACTGAGAAAAGAGTTTGGGATTGACATGTACATACTGCTATATTTAAAGCAGATATCCAACAAGGACCTAATGTATAGCACAAGGAACTCTGCTCAATATTCTGTAATAACCTAAATGGGAAAAGAATTTGAAAAAGAATAGATACATGTATATGTATAACAGAATCACTTTGATGTACAACTGAAACTAACACTACATTGTTAATCAACTATACTCCAATATAAAATAAAAAATTAAATAAATAAATAAATAAAATGCAAAGAAAGGGTTAAAGTATTATTAGTAAAGGATTAGATGGAAAAAAAATAAAACAAAACAAACAAACTAAAAACAACAAAAAAGAAATGTTTCTTGCGAACAAAGGCAGAAGACAAGATTATTTGTTTTGGCGATTACTTTCAGTGGGCAAAAAATGAGCAAAAATGTCTCCACTGAGAATGCGTGACCACATTGGTTTGGAGTTCAAATTTACACAACTCCTGTGTTTTAGGGAACAACAAGCTGAGAACTGAATTTAAGTTGATTCAAAAGCAAACAAAACATAACATACATAGCAAAAGACAAGTAAAATAAAACAGAAAAATGGACAAAATAAACAGCATGAAATAAGATGTTGCACATATGTTGTATGAAAAAACATTTGTCCTCTGAAGAAGGATGGCTTATCCCAGGCCAGGTGAAAATTCCACAGAAAAAGTCCACTGAATATAAATTCACAATTAAAATTAAAACACAAGGAAATTAGCCATGGTGAATGAGAAAATCTGCAACATAGAAAGTGTGAGAAAGAAGCACAAATAATAAAAAGAACAAACATATTTTAGAAGGAAACAAAAAAATATAAAACTTGTAATGAAAAAGCTAATCAAACATATTTGTCATGAAATATTTACTCAAACCAATAGGAATTTTAGAAGAGAATTGAACCAATGAAGGAAAGGATCTATTTAAAGAGATAAAGCTTAAGATTTTCTATAATTGATTAAAGACATGAATCTTTGTATTCAAGAAGCATAAATGAACCTTAAGCAGGTAAAAGGAAGATAGTATCAATACCTATATGCATCAGAGTTTCCTCAGAGATCACCAAAGGTAAAGGGATCTTTACAAATGAAAGGACAACCCACTGAATGGAAGAAAATAGTTGCAAATTATATGACCGATAAGGGGTTAATAGTCACATATTTAAACAGGTTATAGAACTCAACATCAAAAAAAAAAAGATTAAAAAAAATGGTCATGAAGAACCTAGGGGCAGGATGGGAATAGAGAGCAGAGCTACTAGAGAATGGACTTGAGGACACGGGGAGGGGGAAGGGTAACCTGGGACAAAGTGAGAGAGTGGCAAGGACATATATATGCTACCAAACGTAAAATAGTTAGCTAGTGAGAAGCAGCAGCGTGGCACAGGGAGATCATCTTGCTGCTTTGTGACCACCTAGAGGTGAGTGGTCACAAAGAGAGGGTGGGAGGGAGAGAGACGCAAGAGGGAGGAGATATGGGGATAAATGTATATGTATAACTGATTCACTTTGTTATAAAGCAGAAACTAACACACCATTGTAAGGCAATTATACTCCAATAAAGATGTTTAAAAAAAAAAAAGAAGAACCAAATAGACATTTTTCCAAAGAGGAAATGCAGTGGCCAACAGGCACATGAAAAGATGCTCAACATTGCCAATCATCAGGGAAATGCAAATCAAAACTACAATAAGCTAGCACCTCACACCTGTCAGAATGGCTATCATCAAAAAGAACACAAATAAGAAATTCTGGAGAGGATGTGGAGAAAAGGGAACCCTTTTACACTGTTGGTGGGAATGTAAATTTGTGCAGCCATTGGGGAAAATAGTAAGGAGGTTTCTCAAAAAACTAAAAATAGAACTACCATATGACCCAGTAATTCGATTTCTGGGTATATATCCAAAAAAACCAAAAACACTAATTTGAAAAAATACATGCATCCCAGTGTTCATAATTTACAATTGCCAAGATATGGAAGCAAACTAACTGTCCATCAACAGATGAATGGATAAAAAGGATGTGCTATACACACACACACACACACACAATGGACTACTCAGCATAAAAAAGAATGAAATTTTGCCATTTGCAACAACATGGATGGATTTGGAGAGTATTATTATGCTAAGTCAAATAAGTCAGACAAAGAAAGACAAATACTGTATGACAGCGGTCCCCAACCTTTTTGGAACCAGAGACTGGTTTCGTGGAAGATGATTCTTCCACAGACTGGGGGCAGGGAGGATGGTTTCAGGATGATTCAAGCACACTACATTTACTGTGCACTTTATTTCTATTATGATTACATTGTAATATATAATGAAATAATTATACAACTCACCATAATGCAGAATCAGTGAGAGCCCTGAGCTTGTTTTCCTGCAACTAGATGGTTCCATCTAGGGGTGATGGGAGGCAGTGATACCCGAAGTGTGTTGCTTATGTCGAGTCTTCTCCCTGATCTTGTTTTGGTTGCTGTCACTGCAGAAAACCCTGCTTCACAAAGATAGGATGTTGGAAATGGAAACAGGCTTTTCAGTACTTTTGTGGCAATCTCAGGATATTCCACCTTTGCTTTAATCCAGAAGGTATGGAGATCTGAAGTTGTCTCAGACATACTTTTAAGGCCACCGTCATTTGCGATCTCAAGCAATTGATCCTCTTCTAGCATGGACAAAGTCGATTCACCTGGCTTATTCACAAATGGGTCGTGGATCCATTCCTTCCCAGTTCAGGGGTCTTTTGTGGATGGGAAATAATGCTCAATCTCTTTTGAAAGTTGAGATAGGTGATCATGCACCAATGTGCTGCCAGTGGTGACTGTTTTTCTAAAAGAAATCTCTGGCCCCATTCTCGTAACTCAAAAACTCTGGCCAGTGATCTACCTTTAGAAAGCCATCTCATTTCTGTGTATCAGAGAAGACGTGTGTGCTCTGCGTCCATCTCCTCACAGAGCTGCGTGAGCAGATGTGAGTTAAGAGCATGTACTTTAATGTGGTTGATAGTTTTGATCACATCCTGCAAAACGTTGTTAAGTTCAGGTGACTTTTTTCGACTAGCCAGCATTTCTCTATGGATGACACAGGTGCGTAAAATCATATTCAGAAGCGACCTCTTTGACCTGAGTAGTGAAACCAGAAAGCTGTCCAGTCATGGCAGCTACTCCATCCATGCATATGCCGATGCAAAATGACCAATTCAGATTTCCTGATATGTAATCATTCAAAGACTTGAATAGTTCTGCAGCTGTGGTGTTGGTTGACAACAAAAGTGCACATAACATATCCTCATGCACATCCTCCTGAAAAATATATCACACAAAAACAAGCATTGTTGCTTTGTTGCCCACATTGGTAGACTTGTCAACCTGGATTGCATACCATGGTGACTCATTAATCCTCTCTAACAATTGTGCCTCAATATCCTCTGCTGTTTCATCAATTCATCTAGTTATGGTGCTAGCTGAAAGAGAAACATGTGCCCCCTTTTGAACTGCAGCCTCTCCTAAAAGTTCATGACAAATGTCCTTAGAAGCAGGCAGTATCAACTCTTCCCCAATAGGAAAGGGCTTCTTAGCTTTAGCAATGCGGGTAGCCACTAAGAATGATGCTCTCAGTGCAGACACATTTGATGATGTGGTGGCCTTCAATAATTGCTTCTGTTCTTCGTGTTCACATTTTTTTCTTTTGAAAAATTCCAAAGGCTGTCTTTTAATGTAGGGTGTTTGGTCTCCATGTGGTGAAGTAGTTTTGAAGGTTTCATGGCTTCACTGGATAGCAGATCACCACATATTATACAAAGCAGGACTGGGGAATGTGAAACACCTGTTGCAATGAACCCATAATTTAAGTAGCACTCTTTGTATTTTCTTTTAAATGCAGCTTTCTTTTTGTTGGCAGTTTTAGAGTCTTCTGCTGTCTCATCACTGGGTCTTTCCCCATTTTCAAAGAAGCTCTCCAGCGATGATTGCTTTTTTACTCATTTTGGCTAGGGTTAGCTTGTGGGCTTACCAAAACTGTGACTGAGACAAGTATGTGGGAAAGAGGCGTGGATGGAAATGGTAAATAAAATAATGGGTGGGCCACGCATGGACTAAAATAAGTGTCGGATTCTGACTTAAAGCCTGCCACCAGATGCAGCTGTACAATTGAAATACATCAACTCACTTGCCACTATAACGCCTGCCACAAGATGCAACGTAATTGTCACTTGCCACTCACTGATAGGGTCTTGATATGAGTCTGCAAGCAATTGATTTATTATGGTCTCTGTGCAGTCAAACCTCTCTGCTAATGATAATCTGTATTTGCAGCCGCTCCCCAATGCTAGCATCACTGCCTCAGCTCCAACTCAGATCATCAGGCATTAGATTCTAATACGGAGTACGCAACCTAGATCCCTTGCATGTGCAGTTCACAGTAGGATTCATGCTCCTATGAGAATCTAATGCCACTGCTGATCTGACATGAGGCAGAGCTCAGACGGTAATGCAAGCAATGGGGAGCGGCTGTAAATACAGATGAAACTTCACTTACTTGCCCTCTGCTCACCTCCTGCTATGCAGGCTGGTTCCTAACAGGAACGGTAGCGGTCCATGGCCCAGGGGTTAGGGACCCCTGCTTTAGGGCTTGGTTCAGTTTTCTCTTTGAACTAACTTTGAATTTAGTGCTGAGATCCTTGCCAAAAGGAAATGGGATCCAAATAATTCATGGCATCTAGCGACATCATGACTGACAAACTTATCATTTATAGTTGATTTGTGATAAAGTATCCAGGGAAGCACATGTTTGGAGAACTGAAGTGGCTGCTGCTTCTACCTGTTATGGCTCCTGTGATAACCAAAAATGCTTGGAGTGAGATGGCTGCTCCTCGGTGCAATGAGGCGCTTCCAGAAAAAAAAATGATGTCTCTCAGATCTTTAAAATCTCAAGACATGTGACTTTCAGCCAAGTCACATTTGGAGAGCCAAAGAATCTCTATAGTGAACCTAAACATTATATCTTCCTTCCTAAAGTTCTATGATAATCCCTCTGAAAAATCAGAAAGAAAATTTAATTGTATGGGTTACAGAAGGTAAATTCACAGCCTCATCAAGTCTCTCATATGAAAGTCAGGGCATCAATAGGGAAGGAATAGACCCTAAAACTTGGAATAGAACATTTGGGAAGACTTGGTTAATGTTAAGAATGTTGAACATCTGAACACTCTGAAGTTTCTTTGCTAGTGGAAGCAGCCCTCCCTTCGGTGTTTGAGGAAATTAGCCTTCTCTTATTAAAGATTCTTTAATAAATTTTCCTGGTACAGTTATCTCATACGGAACACCTCTTTTTTTCTCAAGATTTACCTCAACCATCTTGTAACTAGGGTCAATTCTCATTATGGTCCAAGGGGTTATGCTCAAAGTGACATGGGAGGAAATATTTTGTACTCCAAAATGAATTGCAAAATGTTTATGAATGGATAAAGTCAAATTATGGTGCACCTACAAGTGAGTTTGAATGTAATGTGTTGGTTGTGGCAGGTGGAAGGGGCTCTAACATTTTACACTGGTTGGTTGAGTAAAAATTTGACTCAGAGGTTACTCAGTGAGGTTGAAATATATGCACTTCCTTGGTATAATATAGAGAAAAAAATCCAAGGGCTTAGGGAAATAGGCAAGTTGGAATGGATTTATCATGTGCAACCAGTCCTTCCCACATTGCTTTTTCTGAAAGGGCCCAAAAGGCACTCCCTTCACTAAGTCACTGAGAAATTACATAGGTGAGTAGAACATCCATATCATTAAAATATGGGAATGTCTTTCATAGACCAGGTATAATGTTGGAAGATGGCATCATTGAGTTGTGTTCCTCATGAGAATAATGCAACATTTAACTGCCAGAGACTAAGTGGGCATATTAGTGTAATATACATATGCTCTGAAGTTTTAATCCACAGAAATATTTTGCAGGGGATAATTAATTTCATGTCCCTAAAAACAATGTAAATGCAGACCAACAAAACATTACTTGATGTAGAACAAGAACAATTCCAAGTAGTGTGCCAAATTTATGATTTGACTCACTACAGTAGAAAAATCACGTGTTCTCCCTTAATTCCAGACTGAAGGCAGTTCACAGACCAAGCTCTTCTTGATTGAAGGAGAGTTTTGGGTCCCCTGAAACACTACCAGTAGAAACCTACCACTTATCTTTCATCCAACCTTGTCAAAAGAGATCTGAGACCAATTACTACAGTAATTGTGCATTAGAGAAAGTGAAATATCTAAACTCTTGGGGCTTGACACTAATCCTTGGGGACTCAGAATACGAAAGTGGGCTTTATAAATAATCAGGTAATAAATGATGTTCCACGTTTGAATCACCAAGTGCCCAATAAAGTCCACAGACTCACCCGGTGGTTATTTCTCCCATTCCTAAACGCGTAATTGACCTCTGTCAGACACACTTGGCATCTGGCAGAATCTCTGCAGTGGGCCTCTGATCCAGGAAGTGAGGGTTATTATGGTAGAAAGGGTAAGTGGAAGCCTCTGAACTTTCCCTCCCTGCCAGGTTATTTAACTGAAAGCAGCACTGCATCCCTGCAGGGAATTGCAGAAGTGAGTGCCAAGGTGAAAGGCTTGAAAGATGCAGGGTGGTGATGCTGTTCACATTCCCATTTATCTCTTCCTGCTACCTTGTACAGAAGGTAATGGATCTTTGGAAATAATTGCATTATTTAAACTTCATCAGGTATAAATGCAATTGCAGCTACTCTTCCAGATGTGGAGGTTTTTTCTAAGTTTTTTTTCCTCAGATATTTTGACCGGCCATCATTTTGAAGAATCTGTTACAGGATGGAGTGAACTTAATTGTGTGTTGGGAGTAGACCTGAGAAGGGCAAGGCTGGGACCAAAGTGGACAATTTTGGTACTTTGCCAATATCTTCTTGGATCCTCTTTTTACTGTTTTTAGGTGCCATGGCCTTAGTGTGATTTTGTTTCCAACAGCCAGCTTTGGTGAACATTATATAGTATTTATATAATTGCCTTAAGGCTACTTGTGCCTTACATTGCCTGAGTGAACACGAAGAAGTGTCTGAGAATGTATATGTCGTGCGTGTGTCCAATTACCATACACTGACATGTCTGGGCATATGAAAACCGTAGCTTCCTTGCCATGGGTCTTTGCTTACACATCACAGTTCCCTGTGGGATCAACTTGAAGGTACTTTATTCAGGACTTAATCTGAATAAAGATTTGCTGGGCTTTTACCCCTTGCTGGACTTTTACCCCTTCCCTATCTCCTTCTCCCCACTCCCTGGCTAGTTTTCCATGGGAACACTTTCTTAATAAATTACCTGCCTATTAACCCTTGTTTCAGCATCTGCTTTTGGGGGAGCCAACCTAGACATCAGCGATTACCTGCTGGAAAATATGATGGAAAACTATAATTCCATTCATAATAAATCACAACAAAAATGTAAAATGCTTATAAATAACAATATGAATTAAACTATAAAAATGTTAGTGAGTATTATTTAAAAGAAGGCTTTAAAATAGAGAGACAGGCTATGGACTTCTGTAGGAAGATTAAATATCATATAAATATTTTATCCTAAATTTATATAAAAATTAAAGCTATTACAAAGTTATTGTAAAACAAATGGAAGAATTAATACATAATAATACTATTCACCACACTGAGATTACCATGTCAAAATTTTTATTGAAATGGTTATAGTAAATGTATTTCTAGTAAATCTTGCAGTATTTTGAAAATATACTTGACATGGTTAAAGGTATTATTTACAAAGTGGAAAGTGAAATAACTTCAGAGAAAACTTCTTACCGAAAAAATAAAATATCAAGAGAAGGATGTTCTTTAATTATTTAATAATAATAATAGTAGTAGTAGTAGCAAATACTTATTTAGCCTGTCATATATGCATGTCTATGGTATACACACATATTCACATGTATATGTATAATCGTTTAATCCTCACAATCTCTCAATAAATTATGTGTAGAGTTAGAGATAAGGAAATCTATGTATAGATGGTTAAGTAACTTGTTCAAAATCTTACAGGTAGGAATTGGTAGGGTTGGGATTTAAACCCAGGTGTTTTTAATTCAGATTCCATGCTCGTAACCATTTTGCTATTCATGCGTATATGCTAACAATCTATATACCAAAGACAGTGAAAAAATTAGGGCCCATCACAAGCAAGTCATTCTGTCATATGGAAGATACATATCTCTGCCAAAAGAGGTATTTCAGAACTGTTTTGAACAATGGCAGTTATGGAGAATATTGTGGATCTGTTCAAAATGATTATCCTGAGGACCAGCAGTCAATGGATATGGGAACAGGACTCAGTTGGATTATAGTCCTAAAGTTTATTAACTGTCTCATGAGCCAGTTATCTGTGTATCTTCAACAGCCATTCCTGTATGATCAGTCCTCAAAATGCCTTTAAAAATTGAAACGACAGTTATTCTTTGCTCTTCTTCATCTTCTACTTTTTCATCTGTACTATTTACTAGCATTGAACAGAGATGTATTGATTTGTTCAAACTTAGGGTAATGATTACAGATATCTTCCTGAAAAATCTCACTGCTAGTCTCATCCAGATACAGAAGCAGAATCACCATAAAATATCTCCATCTGTTCTGTAAGCTGTATGACATTGTGACTGTGGGTAGTTGAATGACCTACAGAATGATCAGGGACATTTGACCTGTACCTAACATTTAGATCATCAGTTGACAAAATAAAACAGGTCTTGGTCCCAATGTGAGATTAGATTTAGTAATAAAAATTTAACTCCTTTTTTGATAGCTTTTTCAATCACATCTCCTAAAAGGCAGTACTGAAAATAAGCATGCTCTTATTCAAGAGACATGCACTATGATTGTAGTCCTATATTATTTTTCTTTAAAATATATTTTGATATCAGATATTATTTATATTTTGGTTATTATTATTTCCTTTAATATCCATTTTGTCCTAAATGTTAAAAATTAATCATCATTAAGCACATCATTTTTTTTTTTTTTTTTTTCGGTACGCGGGCCTCTCACTGTTGTGGCCTCTCCCGTTGCGGAGCACAGGCTCTGGACGCACAGACAGCGGCCATGGCTCACGGGACTAGTTGTTCCACGGCATGTGGGATCTTCCCAGACTGGGGCACGAACCCGTGTTCCCTGCATGGGCAGGTGGACTTTCAACCACTGCGCCCCCAGGGAAGCCCTAAGCACATAATTTTTTTAAATAATAGAAACACTAACAATTTTAGTTCTATCAGTTAACTATAAGTATTATACTTATGAGAGGTACTACAGTCGTTTAAGTTTATTGAGATCAAGTGTATTTCAATATCAAACTATTTTTATTCCATATAATTCATCAAAAATAAATTGGCAGTTAATAGCTAATTATTCTCCTTTCTGAAGGTGATTCTGTTATAATCCGTGAATAGGAAGACCAGAGAATAAACATTCCATAACTGTTCTCTTAATCTGGTCATCTTAATCTTAAAGCCAGATTCACAGAAAAGTGAAAAGAGATGGGGTTAAATACAGGAACAAAAATAAATACGTTTTTCATTTGGTATAGTGAGAGGATTACCAATGAGGGTGATGACTGTGTGTCTCTACTGATGAAAAGTGGCTGACTGGTGAGGAGTGAACACTCTGGCAGGAAACAGAAAGCAGACACATAATTCACAAACCAGACAGTGAGAGAGAAGCCTCAGAATAAAAATAAGTGTAGACATATGTGTCGATGGCAGAGTGGAACGATGGAGGCTGTCGTCCCTGTGGGAAGGGCAGTGGCATCGAGTCTCTAAGCACATTTCATTTGTAGATACTAAAAAGCAAACTAAAATGTGGAAGAATGTTTGGTCATAGAAAAGTGATGGAAGAATTATTCTTCCAGGAAGGATAATTAAGAGAAGCAGCTTAATATAGGGAAATAGTAGCTTCAGTTTCTCCTCATGCATCCTGAATAAAATTTGGACTCAGTTTGGTATTCAATAGGAACGAACTTTGAAAACTTATCATCCATGTGTATATATATAGCATTATGCATAGAAGGAAACTGAGGCCCAGAGAAGTTATGTAACTTTCCAAGTTCCTGAAGCTGGATAGTGGCAAAGCTGAGACTAATGCCAACACTTTTCAGATGTCAGATTATATACAACTGTTTCTACTTTGGATACTAATTGTCCACCTTCAATTTTTAATACAAATAGGAAATGTTTCAGTTCAGAGATGGGCTTATAATAATTACTCGACTATGATGATTCTTAATTCAGTTCAACTCAGGACATTTATCGCACACCCAATATATGTAAGCTCTAAGTTAAGAAACAAAGTTAAAAGAGGCACTGTCCTTGCATTGAAAAAGAGATTAATAATATAAATTATTAAGAGACTCTAATATAGAAGTACATCTAACATACCAATAGCTTGTTTCCATACCTGCCTGATAATGAGATTTACCTATGACACATTAAAAATAAAGAGTCCTGTGTCTCTGCCTTGGAGATTCAGAGTCTTAGATCTGGAATGGAGGCTCTTTTACTATCTAAATTAATATTCCAGATGATTCTTATGATCAGGCAGATTGGGTAGACACTATTGCCATATTTCCCAAGTTTGTCTGCACATTGGAATCACCTAGTAAACTTCAAAAACTAAAAATTCTTCTTTCCCACCCTGAGGGACTGTCCTTTGACTAATTGTTCTGAGGTACAGCCAGCGATTTGGATTTTTAAAAATCCTCCAGATGATTCTACGGAACAAAAAATCATGGGAACTACTTCACTATACTATAGGGACATGGTGCTCAAGGAAGGTATCATGGAGGAAATAACAAAGAAGAACTTTTTAAATTAATATCTAGCGAAAAACTACCACATGATAGGCATTTTTCATATATTAGGTCTTTTAATTTTTAAAATAAACCTATCAGGTTAATACGATTATTATCTGTATTTCATAGATAAAAAAACGACCTTTAGAAAACTTGATCAAGCTCATAGTGTCTAAAAGTGGCTGAGCAGGTATCTATTTAAAACTTGATTTGTCTGAATCTGGAGCCTGAGCCTTTGTCACTTTGCCAGACCGACTTTCTGAGGCAGCTTGAAGAATGGAAAGGTTTGCAAATGGCAGAAATTGGGATGGAAGGCATCCCAAAGGAGGCACCGATGTCAGCAGAGGGAGGAAGAAACGTGATAAGTCAAGTCAGGAAGTTTGTCCCCAGATAATGGAGGGTCTTGAATTCATTGACTGCTTGGCCAATCATCAGGACACTTATTGGCCCATTGATTCATTCACTCATTCAGTTAGCATATTGTCATTTTAAAATGACATTACAAGCATTACATTTAAAACCTAAAAAAAAAAAATCTTTTAGATTGAACACATAAATTAAACATTCACCTGGAATTTTGAAAATAAACTTGTTTCAATTTTTATTTTGTTTCTTTCTGTTAATATGTTATACCAACTTATAACGAACGTATTGAGAACCATGACATCATTGCCAGCAGAGTGCTGAAAATTCACTTTTGCTGGGCCTTTAAAAGACCAGAGAAGCAGGATTAGGAACAAACAAATTGTCATATTCTTATACAAAAGGTTATTGTACTGAAGTTAAAAGAACGAGAGTTACATATACTAATCTGGATCAATTTTAAAGACAAAATTGAGAAAAAAAACCCACAGATAGCTTGAAATATAATATTTTCATTTCTGCATGCATATATACTAAAATTTTGAAAATATATGAAAATGGTAAACACCAAAGTCAGAGTAGTGATACTGTGACAGATTGTATTTTCCAGTAATGACCACAGAAATATTCCCATCCCAAACGTTCTTCTTATAATATAACCTTGTCATTTCTTTCATTTAGCATTAGGTTTATGCTCACTTACCATGAACCCAGGTGGACCTGCGTGACTATCTCAACCAGCAGAGTATAGTAGAAGTGACTCTTTATGACTTCTGAGGCTAGATTATAAAAGTGCTATGCTTTCTGCCTTGTGCTTTGAGGATACCTGCTCTTGCAACTCATGCTGTCACTATGCTATAAATAAACCCACACAGTTACTTGGAGAGACCTCCGGTAATCTAGAGCCCCAGCTGAGGTCTCAGCTGACAACTAGCATTAACCACAAGACATAAGAATGAACGAGCCTTCAAATGATTCCAGCCACATATAGTCACCCCCAGGCTTTGAGTCTTCCCAGTTGAGGCTCCAGACATCGTGGAACAGAGTGAAGGCATCCCCACTGAGCCCTTTCCCAATTTCTGATATACAGAATCCACAAACATTATAAAATGATTATTAAAATAAAAAGACCAGAGATACATGATTTAAAAAATATAATGTGTGGGTAATGTTTGTCCTTCCCAGGAAATAGGACCCCCGAGGTTTCTGGACTACACAAATTGTGTTAGCATCTAACCCTAAGGAAAATGCTTCCTATGTGATGCTATTTTCTATTGAGTCCTTTTTTTTTTGCAGTACAATTTGAGTTCTTTTCATTAGCAAAGAGAAAATGCATTTGGGTGTTGGTTGTCTAAAACAGCTAATCTCTCTTTTTACAGGAAGAGTTTTTCTGTATACGAACAGATGTGAGTTAAGAGCATGTACTTTAACGTGGTTGATAATTCTGATCACATCCTGCAAAACGTTGTTAAGTTCAGGTGACATTTTTCGGTTAGCCGGCATTTCTCTATGGATGACACAGTGTGTAGACTCACATTCAGAAGCAACCTCTTTGACCTGAGTAGTAGAGAATGTTTGGGAGCAACAGGAAGCAGATTTTAGAAGCTCTGAATATTGAATCATTCTGGGAAAATGATTCCTGGATACAGAATTGTATTTTCTCTGTTGATTATGAAGTTGTTGTCATTTTCATCAGTTGTATGCATATGCAGGGTCATATGATGCATACTGTATCAATACCAACAAACCAGCACTAAAATAGATGATACAGCAAAGTGACTCTATAAAATTATGTTGGCCAATTAGTTTTTCCATGTGAAGGAATGAAATGTCAATGGGATGATGATTCTAATGTTTGGTATCACATTTAGAATTTAGAGTTTAGGAATATGTACCTGAATCAAACTTTTGTTTATTCGTCAAACATGTTTTTAACATGTATTCCTGTAAATTCCCAATTTAGAGGAATATATTAGTAAACTTAAGAATATGTATAAGGGAAGTCAAATTACCTGTTTATATAAGGAAACATGAAGGGTTAACTTTTCAGCACATTGCATAGCAGCTGTGTGGAGGGTCTATGAGTATGAGGAAAGTTATAACAAATCAACTGTTCTGACAAGTCTGTCAACAATGCTATTAGATATTTGGTTCAATTATCTAACAGAGAAATAATAAGGAGAAAATACAAGAAGAGCTATTTTTATAATGCTGGATATAGATTATTTTTTAAATGCTACTAGTGAACTTAATACTAAATGGATTTATTATTTAGAAAGAACTGGAAATAGTTTGATCATTCTAAGGATGTATGTTAGGTTTGTAGTTTGTTTTTAAATTAATTAAAAAATGAAATTGAACTTATCTCTTTAACTTAAAAAGCACAGTGAACATAGTTATAATAAAAACCTCCTCAAAAAAGGCCATATTTGAACAATACTTGGAATCCTGTTAAGTTTAACTTATTGAACAGTGAAACTGTGTTTTATTTATCTGAGGCTTTGTAAAGAAAGCTCCTTTCCAAGCTCAAGTTTCACTGTGGATTTTTAGGGAGTTGCCACAAAGCAATCTCCCACAAAAATCTCTCAGGCAAGTTCCACAAAGTCAAGTGTAACAGACTCAGTAATTGAATCTTTATCCAGCATGAAGATGAGATGCCTTCTGATCTAGTATTACACCAGTAAAAACATGTCACTGGTCAGTAAGAACAGTTAAATTAGATCAAGAACATGACCCAAAAGAGAGAAAGCGTGTGTACACACATCAGTTTTATGAAGCTGAAATCCAATCTATGGCGTTCATAGTTATTGAAATTTATAATAAAAAGCTCCAAGCTAGAGGTAATGTGGAGGGATATTTCTATCTTGAAAGTGTTATAATGGATTTTGATATAAGTTAATGTAACAGGGTACTTCCAGGTTCTTTAAATGTTGATTCTCATTAATCACTCGATTATTCAACTCTTACTAGGTAAAATGGAAAAGTTTTAAGAAATAGGGGGTCAGTAATCATAACAGATCAGAAGAAAATGACTAAACATTAAAGCAAGTGGTATTATAAACTTAGATCTTCTTGCCATTGTGAATTGAAGACTTCCTACATTTCCTTCCACTTTTTAAATGTACAATCATGAAAGTAATAACGCTTAAAATGACTCTATTCTAAATTTTCCCATTATCTGATTAATATGTTTGTATTAAACTGCTAGAAGTAAAATAGATGCAACTTTGTCTATTTTTTTTATAGCAGAAAAATGTATTCTTGTCAGATTGTTTCACATTCTTTAGAGAACTTTTGAATACAATGTCTTCATTCATCCTCAAAACTTCACAACAAATTGTAGGTAGTTGAGGCATCACGGCTCCTCTGAGGATGAAGAAATTGGTGCTCCAAAAATTGAAGTGGCTTTCCTGAAGTCATATAGTAATCTAAGTGGCCTGACTCTTCAAACTGTTCCTTTCTTTGGGATGAATTTATGCAACCTGCAGAAAGAGAGACTATCTCTTAAAATGACTGTTAGTTTGCTAGGGCTTCCATAACAAAGTACTACAAACCGGGTGGCTTAAATGACAGAGTGAATTGTCTCACTGTTCCAAAGGCAAAAAGTCTAAAATCAAAGTGTTGGTAGGGTTGGTTCCTCTGAAAGCTGTGAAGAACGGATCTGTTCTAGGACTCCCTCCTTGGTTTGTAGATGGCTATCTTCATGTTCACATGGTGCTCTCCCTATAACTTCACATCTCTCTGTGCATATATGTGTCCAAGTTTCTCCTTTTAATAAAAACACCAGTCATATTGAATTAGGACTTATCCGAATGACCTCATTTTAACTTTATTACTTCTGTAAAGACCCTATTTCCAAATAAGATCACCTTCTGAGGTACTGGGGGTTAGAACTTCAAGAGACAAATTTTATTGGGACAAAATACAACCCATAGCAATGACCCTTAGACCTTTAACTTGATATGGTTGGTCTCCTAATTGTTAGCAACTTATGTGCTGGGATTGAAGGGGGGACGTCTGCAAAGCCCACCTTTCTTCTAGGAGACCTGCTCTTCTATAAAGTTCAAGCCTCAGCAATCACTTTGGTGCCATGTGAACCTGCCCCTTGACCAGAGTTGAATGTTCCTCCATGGATATGTGATTTAGCTGAGGTAATCAGATTCTCCTGGGAATATTGAATTGACCAAGAGCATCAGGTCTGTCTGGGCTGGATTACTGAACTGAAGGCACATAAGTTCAGGAATTCTGAGGCAGCTCTTCAGTTTCTGGTCTTTGCCCTACCCAGTTCATTGTTCTCCTTAGGATTCTATGAAAACGCTGTTACATTTTCAATAAATTCTTCTCGTTCTCTCCTGCCCCTCCCTCCCTCCCTCCCTCTTTCCTTCCCTTCCCTTCCTTCCTTCCTTCCTTCTTTCCTTCTTTTTTCCTTCCTTCCGCCCTCCCTACCTTCCTCGCTCCCTCCCTCCCTTTTTGGTTATTTGTGTGTGTGTCTTGAACAACTTTAAAGTTCACTTCTCTCTCTTTCAACAATAACAACAGCAACAAAAATACTTGGTTAAGAAAGGGGCAGCTTACTAGACTTGTGCTGTCAAATATTGTTTTTAATTAAAGGCTTTCCTCTGAACCCTAATACACAGAACAAATAAGCAGAGTCCACTATGAAGAAGAAGGATCTGGGTGTCTCCCCTGGCACCCCCCTCTGACTTTTGTCTTACTCCTTACTTCCCTCTCTTCCACCGCCACAGTCATCCTGCCATCGAAGGATCCCTCTGGAACTCTGAGTCTTTATAAACGATGGCTTGAAAACCAAGACAGTAGCTTCATTCCTCCCTCATTCCTAGGAATTCTTTTTTTGGTATCCTTCTCTCTGTAGTGAACAATTCATTGATTTCATTAGAAAGTAACTTAGTTTGAGAAAATTATTTTCTAATCTGTGAATAACCATTATCAAAACTATGGCCCTGGGCTTCCCTGGTGGCGCAGTGGTTGAGAGTCCGCCTGCCGATGCAAGGGACACGGGTTCGTGCCTCGGTCCGGGAAGATCCCACATGCCGCAGAGCGACTGGGCCCGTGAACCATGGCCGCTGAGCCTGCGCGTCCGGAGCCTATGCTCCACAACGGGAGAGGCCACAACAGTGAGAGGCCTGCGTACCATAAAAAAAAATAATATATATATATATATATCCCTAAAAAGAAGTCAGGGAGAGCCTATGAGTTTCCAAATAGATGAGAACATGCTTTGAGGTGAGCTGTATTTAGAAATCCAAGAGCACAATTTCGCCTAAAGTCCTTAAGAGACAAGGGTTTTCATATTTCTGACTGTACTCCTTGTTTTTTCAAATTTCTAGGGGCTATTTGTCATTTTCAGTGATGTGGAATTTGATAAATGAAGGAAAGTAGAATCTAATTACAAATAATTGATCACTATTATGAGAACAGGTTTTTTTAAACATGTGAAAGGAATTGTTATTAATTGAGCAAGGTATGTTAATAACTGTTAGTATCTTTATTTTTGTGAGAAACAATTTACTGAAGCCTATACTGAAACACTTAGGACAGGCAGGGGATGTAAAGAATAAAATGATCTCATTAATGGGGTCTTGTTTTAATTCTAAAATTTTGAACATTTGTATTCAATAAGGATCTTCTTCCTCCTGAATGAAATGTGCATGTGGGGTTGTCTGTAGAGGTGGGATTAGTGTCTGGATGTGGTATAGAGAAGGATAAAACAGATGGGATGTAATCAACATTTCAGAAGAGGTAATCATCCTGCAGATGATCCTCACTTGCTCCAGGGTCCTTATTTTCAGTAGGAATGTGTCATTACGTTTTGTCTTTAATTGGTTATTCCTTTTTGAATTAAAAAATCACTGGGAATGAATTAAGAAGGCTGCCTGAACTACCTTTGATGATCTAGATGTACTTGCTGGGCTTTAGATTCCTAGTCTGTTAAATAAAGGTCTAAACTGTAATATTTTATATTTCTACTGATTTTGGAAATCATACTCTGTAAGTCAATTTCTGATCAGTGATGTAACACTGCACAGTTCCAGGTGGTACTCCCCATGTAGAGCACACGGCAGCCCAGATCTGCTGAGTCAATATTTTAATTAATTGTATCTTGTTCTCATTTCAGTTAATTAGTATCATGGCCAGATTTTACTAAGCATACTGAGTTTAATTTACAGACACATAAATCACTGACAAATTCCTTTGACATTTCAATATAAGAGATACTAAGATTTCTCAACGAATCTTTGGACATCACTTCCATTTTGAAAAATGAGTTAGCCAGGAATCAAAACTAAAATAAAGCAAAGCATTTGAAATTAGGGAGAGAATGTTTATAACACTAATCTATTTTCTAGACTAGGAAATGTTTGATCCCATTGTGTTGTTTTTGTTTTCTGGTCAAGTCTTTTTCTGAAGGTGAACAATAAAGAGCAAATGTAGAACTAAGTGAAAAATTCTTCCTTTAGAGTTTCTCATGGAGGGGGGTATTTTCTTGTTAGTTTGATTTTGTTTTTTAAAAGCCATCATTCCTGGACCAATCTGCAGCAGCCACCAGCTACTTCTAATCTTATGGCTCTAGTTTAATTCTCCTTATAGAATTTATCATAATTCCATGTTTTTTGGTTATTCATTTATTTATTATCTGTAGCTCCACTAAAATAAGCTTCGTGATTATGGGGATGTTGCCTATCTTGTTCATCACTGTATCCTCAATATTTCGAATAGTTCCTGGTACATAGCAGATAGGCAGTTGATATTTGTTGAATAAATGAATGAGAACAGCCTCCTGTATGTCTCAAGAGAGAAGTAGTGGAGTGTAGTGGATAATGACAAGTTCACCAGAAACCAACAACCCAGTTTCAAATCCAAGCAGGATTAGTTACATAATTTACAGGGCCCAATACAAAATTAAACTGCAGAACAACTTATGAAAAATTTTTTGAGAATTTTGAGATAGTGACAGTAGAGCATTAAATCAAGCACGGCCACTTCTAAATATGGGGGACCTTCAATGCAACTACACAGAATGCATGCTCATGAAACTGACCCTGAGTAACCTTGGGCAAGATGCTTAACCTTCTGTACCTTTTCAGTCATATCTATTCTATTTCCTTATTAAGATATTACTACAATTAAGTGAATGAATGTATGTAAAACTCTTAGAACACTGTCTTTACATAATGAATACTGTAGAAGTGTTAGTGCTTGTTATAATAAATATATATTATCACTCATATAATATAATAACAAAATAACATTATTATTGCCATCATTATTCTTTTCTGCTCTATTCCTAGAGCACTTACTAAAGAGCAAGGACTTAATAAATTGTGTTGAATAAGAAGAAGGAAAGAAGAAAAATGCATGTTGTCAAACTGAGACCTTATGAGTGTATAAAACATCGCATACAGAGACATAAGTGAAGCTTGTAAAGAGTTTTTTTCTAAAAAAAGTATTTATCTTTAAAGAATTGTCAGTAAATACCAATGCAATCTACGTCTTTAACTTAGGATATCATAAAAACTGGAAAGGAATCGAGGATGATTAAATCCATAATTTTGGAATAAAGTTTTATTTACTTTATACAATTAATTTTGGTATGCAAATGCATACATAGGCACACTATTTACAATGATATTAGATAATATGTGATAATTTTCTAGTATTAATTTCTAATCACTTCCTAAAAAAGAACTGATGATCTATCCTGTCAGATGAAAGTAAGGGAAATATCTGTATTTATCTGGTCTCCTCCTGCATTTCTCTTATTATCTGGCCCTTCCCATGTCCCAAACTTATTTCTTATAATAGGTGTTTTCTAGAATAAGGGGCCTTCAGTTTTTACAACTGTAAAATATAGCAAAATTCCATGATGACAACAGTTAGATTTATCAAATCTAATATGTTGTCATATTTGTTTTAGATTACAAAAAATACCAATTCAGTAAATTCAGCCATTCAATATTTTTTGAGCTTCTACTGTATGACAGGTGCTGTACTAGTTACAAGAGGTACACTATAACAATGAAGCAATATCCTTGCACCCAGGAGTTTACATTCTAATGGGGAGAACATGCAATAAACCAAAACATCAGTACAAAATACACATATTGTATACAAAATACATAGTATGTCAGGGGTTGAGAAATGCTGTGGAGAAATTTATGCAGAGAAGGGGAAGAGAGTGATGGGGGTGCTACTTTGGATAAGGGTGGTCAGGAAAATCCATTCTGATCTGGTGGCATTGAAGCAGAATCTTAAGTGAGGTGAGAGCACAGCCCATGTGGAAGGAAGGGTGTTCCTGGAAGATGGAAGGGTCAGCCCCATGCCTGCAGAAGTGGAAACGTGTTTACAGTGTTGAAGGAGCATTAAGGAAGTCAGAGCAGCTGGATTTCATTCTGCACATCATAGGAAGCTCATGGAGTGCTTTGAGCAGAGTCCTGACATGATTGAACTAATCTTTTAAAGGAAAGAGGTCTGGCTGCTGTTTAGAGAACAGACTCCAAGGGGTTAGTTTGGAGGCAGGAAGATGAGTAAGAAAACTACCACAGTGGTCCAGGCAAGAGATAGTGGTAAACTTAACTAGCGTAGTGGTGAAATTGGTAAGTAGTGATTCAGTTCCATATAAACTGTACATATTTTGATATTTGAACCATCAAAATTGGTTTATGGATTGGATGTAAGGTGTAAGAGATAAAGAAGAGTCAGGAGTGTCTCAAAGGATTTTCATCTGAGCACCTGGATAAATGGATTTGTCATTAAATAAAGAATCATGGGAAATGCTGGAAAGGAGGAATTCTTTTGTTTGTTTAAAATTTTTTGGTGCATGTGGGGTTCTTAAAATCATGTGGTCAGTTTTTAAAATGTTAACTTTCAAAAAGTTGAATTTCAAAAGAGTTCAAAAGTGGAAGATTTAAAAAAAAATTGAAGCTTCCTTTTATGATCCAGAGGAAACTGTTATCCTTAATTTAGTGTTTATTATCCTCGTGTGTCTGCTTTTATTACTACTATGTGATTATGATCAAAAATAATATACATCTTCCATGTTTTTAAATTCTATATAATGGATATCATACTAGATAGAAAGTATGGCCACTTTTTTCTTTCCATATTGGATTGCATAAGATTTATCCAGGCTATATATCTATCTATTTCATTCATCTAAACTATGTTATTCTATGCCATTGAATAGATATTAAAGTAGTTTCCTTTACCTATCATAAAAATTCTTTTAGATATTCTTGTACATGTATTCTTGTGCACATGTGCTAGAGTTTCTCCAGGAATTGTATCTAGAAGGTAATCTACTGGATCAAAGGATACAGACATCTGCAGATATAGTTGCATTGCTGTGTTTTATCAATTCATTCTTCTATTAGCCTCCATGAGTGTTCATAATTTTCCATACCATCATCAATGTGATTTTAATTTTGTCAGACATTTTTTTCTTTTTGCCAGTCTAATGAGTTGGAAATTATACTCATTGTGTTTTACTCTGCATTTCTCTGCTTTCTACTGATGAGTTGGGCATTCTTTGATATGTTCATGAATATTCTGTTGTTCTTTTTCTGTAAATTCCCTGTTCACATCCTTTGCTGATTTTTCCATTTGATTATTTATAGTTTTATTATTAATTTACAAGAGCTCTTGTTCTCTCTCTCACTTTCTTTCTCTTTTCTTTCTGGATGTTAATTCTTGATTGGTTAGGTGTATTGTTTGTTTGTTTTTGCGGTACGCGGGCCTCTCACTGTTGTGGCCTCTCCCGTTGCGGAGCACAGGCTCCGGACGCGCAGGCTCAGCGGCTATGGCTCACGGGCCAAGCCGCTCCGCGGCATGTGAGATCTTCCCAGACCGGGGCATGAACCCGTGTGCCCTGCATCGGCAGGCGAACTCTCAACCACTGCACCACCAGGGAAGCCCAGGTGTATTGTTAATAATATCCCTGAGTTGGTTGTCTCTCTTATTTGTTGAGAGTTTTAAACAGTAAGGAAACTTAACGTTCTTATGCAGCACAAATTCCAGAGTAGTTGTCTTAAGATTGGTCAATTTGGTGACTTCAGCAGTCATCAAGGATACAGATTCTTTCCATCTTTCAGCTCCATCATGCTTAAGGTCTCTGTTTTGCCCTTTGGCTTGTTCCTGTCTTGTCACTGAGGCGTCACACCCAAACATGGAAAAAATTACGAGAAAAGTTGCTGGTTTAATGTTTTAAGAGCAAGCACTCATCTTTTCTGAGGCACACCCATCACATTTCCAATGTACTATTCATTGGTTCAAAGGCTATCCCAAAACCAATCATAAGCAAAGAGAATGGTAAAAATCAGTAATTGTTAAAGTCTTCAAGAATTTACTTCTGAGCTGGGAATGGTGTCCCCTTCTTTGAGAGATAAGAATTTGAACACCATCAGAGTCCTTTTAGCAAGGAAGATGGGAATTCATGCTTACTTTGTAGGCAAAATGCTAGTTATGTTAATAGTTTGTAGCTATTGTAAATGGGTAGGTCAGCTGGATTTTCTAAGCATTTACTACTGATTAATATTAATACTAATAATTGTATGGGTTTTTTTTTACAAGAAAACTTAATGAATTTCCTTACTAGCTCATCATGCTTCAGTGGTAGTGTGTCTTGCTAGGTAACTGGTAAGAAGTTCCTTTACTATTCTACTGTAGCCTAAAACATTAAGCCCAGTTTAAAATTATTTTATTCTGACAACCAAAAATCAGCTTTGAATTCTGCTGAAGTCTATTGCAGCCACCAGTGACCCAGTCTCTTATAATACACACAGGATTCACAATGTGTCCCATTCACAATTGACCACAAAAAGGGAGATAAGATTGGGATTGACATATACCCACTACTATATATAAAATAGATAACTAATAAGGACTTACTGGGTAGCACAGGGAACTCTACTCAATACTCTGTAATGGCCTTTATGGGAAAAGAATCTAAAGAAGAGTGGCTATATGTATATGTATAACTGATTCACTTTACTGTACACCTGAAACTAACAGAACATTGTAAATCAACTATACCCCAATAAAAATTGAAAAAAAAAATTCAGGCTAAACCTTGTACTTAAAATTAAAACCCAGCAAGGGTTGCCATCTGAAGGTTTTTTTTCATCTTGTGCTTCCAAGTCCATCTGGACTAAAAGATAAAGCTTTATATAGATCATGTAAATGGCACATACAGATTACATTCTAGAATTGTCATTAAAAGGCTTTTAACAGGTCAGAGACATTCAGTGTCATCCAAAGGTTGTCACTACCCTGTGGCTTCCTTGAGAATTAAATTACAATCTGAGAACTTCAATAAGTCAGTGTTAAATTAGTTCCTTTGTTTGCTTTTCCTTAGTCTTGTCAAAAGGAAGATTGATGTGCAGTTTTGGGTTTTTTTTGCACTCAATACAGCTTTTCTTACAGGAATGTGGTGTCTAAGTCAAAATTCCATTTAGATGCAAAGAAATTCGCTAGTGTGTGATGATCTTTTCACCTCTCCTCCAGTTTCCCTCCCTCTTAAGTAAGCAACCATTTACTCCTGTTTATCCCTCGCTCCATACCCTCTCCACTTCTGTGATGCTGAATACTATAATCTTGAGTCTCACTACATAAGTGGGAAAAAAAAAAGAGTTCTGCAAAGGTGGGAGCTAAGAGAAAACACCTGCAGGGTCACTTTACAAATGAAATACTAAAAAGCAGTGCTTCTTGCTTGGTAATAGCACAGAACCTTTAAATCACAGGAATTAGAGACAGGAGACCCGTCAGGTCACCCTGTCCACCTCCTATAGCATGTTTATGCATTTCATGTGAAATGACATGAACAGTGAAGCATCTGTAGCAGCCCTGGGGAGACTCTACTCTCTGATAATATGTCTTCCTGTTGAGAAAATATAGCTGAGAGCAGTCCAGCTTTTCTTTTGCCTAATTTCACATTGTTCTGCTCTGCTATATCCTTTAAAAGTGCAACCACACTTTCCTTTGTTCCCCCACCTTTAAAACCTACAACCTTGTAATATGACAAAATTGTTATTGTCTTCCTTTGTAATTATTTGAGCCAAGCTATACAGATTTGCCTCTTAAAATACTACTTTGGACATCAGTCCTCATTGCTAAATTCATCTAAATCCACTGCTTTTCTAAAGGGTTATTCACTACACTCCCACTTGCTCTAATTCAGGAACTATGTTTCATATAATTTTATTTTGGGTGTGTGTGTGTATTTATAGAATCAAGGAGTTTGCTCAGTTCTTATAGAAAATGAATATGGTGCTCAAGCCAGTGACTGGACCTCACAGTTCTGCCAAGATTCAGAGAAATTTGCCGTCAGCTCCTAAAGCCATGATTTATTTTTCTCCGAGATATCATTAAGTTTAGTATCCCACAATTCTAAATTTTTCCTGGAGTATCAGGCTGTCCAAATATATCATCTGAATAAATATACTGTTATTTAATACATCTTGCTCTGGGCAAAACTTGAGGATAGCTGCACGACTGACTCTTTCTTGAATAAGTTATTCCATCTAAATGTTTTTAAAAATGCCATGTGTTACACCATCTTCTATAAGAGAAAACGCCACACTTTGCAGTTACAAAACTCCCACTTCTGCTAGCTTGGAAATGGAGGGATAAAAATCTCCACTCAAGGTGTCAGGGTAGGCAAACCCTCAGTTGAATCTTAAAGATACAACTTTCATTCCAAGATTTCTGTGGAAGGTTGATAGACTCTTGTGGTTATTTCTGTTTCTTCCACACCGGTTCCACCACCACCACCATGCTGGCTTCAAGTTGTGCACTCCTTACTGCCTACCATCCTGACCCAAGAGAGGACATGCAGGCTTTCCCATAGTGCACAAGGGCAAGCAGACAATATTTAAACAAGATTGTGGTGAAGGGTTTTGGGCAACATGGAGACATACAGACAGAGAATCTTGCATGCAGATTATAACTTGAGTTCTTGGAATTATAGGTCTCATTCCCCATTAATTTTTGGCTTAGCTCCAGTTGGATATTTTCTGTTTCACCCAGGTGTCAAAATGTAGACACTATGATGCTTCAAACTTGAGAGTCTTCTGAACCTAAGAAGAGTGATGCTGAGAGAGCAGTTACTTATCCTACCCTCTGGAAACTTGACTGAAGGTAGGAGTTGGACTCTATTGCCCAGGCAGGACAGTGGAATAGTGATAATACTTTTACAACTTCTCTCAGAGGCGATCAGAATGCTTTTGGGTCAACAACACAACATAAAACAAACCCCCCAACAAACTTGTCTCAGATTGCACTACAGTAAAAGGAAAGAAGGGATGGAAAAAAGGTTGCTGGAGCAGGGGGAGGGAGAGAGGATTGGGGAGAAATGGCTGGCGGGTCTGCAGAGACAGAGAAGGAGGGAGAGAGAATTACGTGTTGAGTGCTTACCGTGCAGGCACATACTAGATGTCCATTATCTCATTTACTCATTACTCAAACAATCTGCAGGTAAATGGAAAACAGGTCTGTCTGACTCCCTGGCTCATACCCTTCTATCCATACAACCCTGCACCATTTTTCAAAGACATGAGATTAATGAGACTATAATGTTGGTAAAGTGTTCCAATTTCCTTTGAGAAAAAGTCATAAAATTTTATTGTTATTGTTACTCTTATTATGGAAGCTCAATGAATGCTTTAGTAGTGCCATTGATGTAACTAATATTACTCTCATTTAGAGAAATAAAATCGGAAAATAAGAGCAAGAATATTTATTGAGTTTTAGATTCAGCCAGTTATTTAGTTTAACTGCAACTTTTTGAAGATCAGAATCCTGAGGTCTAAACCTATAAGCAAGGTCACAGATGGTCTTAGGGGCAAATGTGAGAACTGTCACCCATTAGGTGCTCTTTCTAATGCTTGGTTCTTCCAAGGAGTGAGAAAGACATTAAATTAAGGTGAAAGGTCTGAAACATTCAGTCTCGTCAGTCTATAATAGTTAAAGATAAAAATGTAGCAATAATTTCTCTACTTTTTTATGGAAATAACAATGGGCTCAATTCAGATGATTTGCTTTTCCAAGAGGGCAGACATTTCCCCCCTTTTTTATGAAGGAGGGTTAATTGTGTTAATTATGAAAAAGAAAATGATGTAAAGGACAGAAGGGTATTGTAAAGGCACATAAGGTTATGTACATATTCAAGTACAAACAAGAACCCTGGCATGACTTATTTTAATTTTGCCATTTTTAAACGTCTTTCTAATGGGAAATAATGCAGTTTCCTCAATAGCACCAGCTGGAACTGTCATTGAAGAATGGAAGGAAGAGAATTTGACCTGAGGTTTTAACATGGCCATTATATGTTTAATTATCATTTGCCTAAGCTTGGGCTTTATTATGTTCAGATTTTTTTCAACATGCTCTACATTTTTTTTTTAAATTAGTAGAATTCTACACTTTGTTCAGTCTTGTTCCTGACTAGACCCTAAGCAGAAAGAAGTGTTCATGTGATCACACTCTTGTTTTTAGAGAAGAAAACTGAGACCTAGAGAAAACAAGTGCTTCAAACAAGGTCCCACAGTTAGCGGGTGCTTGGAATTTAATATAGGGCCACCCTCACTGCAACATTCTTCCATTTCATTGACTATAAATTTGGATAGACAAGCCTCTTAATTTATTTTACCTTGAGTTTCTCATAATCTTTTTTTCTAAAAGGACAATACAAAAAGGAGAGAGGAAATTCTCTGCTGGCTGTCACTAAGGAAAAGGAAGGTAGAAGGCACCCAGTAGCCCTGGCTGTTGTTCTGTGTGTTGGAATAGCAAAACTAAGCCTTTGTGTTGCATTGAAACCAGCGACTATTACATAGCCATACATATGCCTGGGGATAAAAACTCATGATTGATGCAAAATCTGCAAGTGCAATTATTCCTTCATTCCAATCCATTAGGCATTTCCCTACCACCACCCTTCAGGTTCCTTTCTGTCTTTCTTATTCTTACTACAGAAAGTGTCCAGCACTGAGAATTGGGGGAAAAGGAAGAGGGGAGATACAGGAAGTGCCCAGGAGGAAGGGAAAAGAGACCCCAGCAAATGACTTTAATGTATAGAAACGCTGTTGGTATCTCGGTCTAGAAATAAATTCATTGTCTGACTCACAGCACCTGCATGTTAATTTTTGGTAATCTCACCTCCTCACTGGAACAAAAAATTTGTCCCCATCATCACCTCCTCTCTACACTCCTATCCACCTTCCTAGGAATCTTGTTTTCCTTCACCAACCTATTTCCTGTAATTGAAAGAAAAGGATAGGGAATCTCTTTGTTTTATAGACAAGCAGTTTGTATTTACTTTACATAGGGGAACATTATAATTTTGTAGCTAAAGCTCTAATACAGTATATAATAAAGATTAGATGCCGAAAATATTTGTTAGGTAGACTGATTGGATTTGGTGATGAGTTTAGTAGTCATTTTTTGAGTACCTACCACTGGTCAGGCTTTGTGGAAGGGGAGAGAGTCCCTGTGATTAAAGAACTTACTGTACTTAATGGAAGAGAAATACAGGTAAAGAGTAAAAACAGTGCCACCTGATAAATGTCATTAAGAGACAGGAACAAATCTCAGTGGAATCATTAAAGGGAGAATGACAAATTCTGCAGGGGAGTCAGGAAAGGCTTGAAGAAGTATTAGTGCTAGAACTGAATTTTAAAGGATAACTAGGACTCAGGATCATATATGAAAAAAAGCTTTCAGGCTGTGTAAAGACTTGGACATTACAGGAACTTGGCACATTTAGAAGTTCAGTGTGGCAGGAGTATCGAGGGAAGTGGCAGGAGATGGTATAGGGTGGAGCCAGAGTTTGAAAAGTCTTGTACATCATACTGGCGAGCTTGGATTTTATTCTGTGGGCAGCAGAGGCTTTCAACCTGAGAAGTAGCAGGATCAATTGTTTTTCTTTTGAAGAAAGGAAATCTAGAGATGATATGTATGATGGTCTTGACAGAGAAACTAGTTGGAGAGCTATGTCAATAGCCCCAGTGATGTGAAGAGGATTCTCAGTGGGAGTGGAGATAGGGGACCCAAGACAGATTAACAGGAGAAAAAACATTTTAATGTGTATACATTGAGGTCTCATAGAAAAGGGTCCCCCAAAGTAACCAAAGAAGGCTGTTTATATATCATTTTTAGACAAAGAAACAATTATTTGTGAAGATTTAACAAAACAAAGGGGCTTGTGCTAGGGGTAGCAGACCAATGAAGAATTAACAATTCTTAGCCTTGAATCCCCCGATCGTGGTGCTGAGGATGCATTCTATCCCCCTGGTATAAGGAGGATACGTTCACATGGGAGATTTATTTCCCGCTTTCAAGGAGAAAGGTCGGCGTCAGAGTGTTGTTGTTGTTTTAACCATTTCCCCTAACTGGCTGTTTCTTTCAAAACTTTAATTCAAAATAACCCATATGCTATTGAGGCACATTTTGGGGGCAGCCTGCCCTGAACCCCAACAGTGGCATGTCAGTAAATTAATTTGAGAACACAGATGCAGGTAAGGTTTTCATTTATTCAACACACCTTTCACTGATTCTTCCGTGCACCAAGAGTTGCTTAGGAACCTGGCATAAGATGACTGAGAAGTAGTTCCTGCCATCAAGAATCTCAGTGCTGGGCAGGGCGGATATGGGATTCAAAGTTAATTACATCGGGCTTCCCTGGTGGCGCAGTGGTTGAGAGTCCGCCTGCCGGTGCAGGGGACACGGATTCATGCCCTGGTCCGGGAGGATCTCAAATGCCGCGGAGCGGCTGGGTCCGTGAGCCATGGCTGCTGAGCCTGCGCGTCCGGAGCCTGTATTCCGCAACGGGAGAGGCCACAACAGTGAGAGGCCCGCGTACCGCAAAGAAAAAAAAAAGATGTTAATTACATTGTGGTAAATGCAGTAATGATTAATAATGCAAACTTTTAATCTTAAAGGATAACTAGGACTCTCTAAGGGTCATCCATGCTAGCCACCTGACTTAGTGCCTTCAGGCTGCTATAATATAGACTGGATAGCTCAAACAACAGAAGTTTATTTCACACAGTTCTGGAGGCTGGGAGGTCCAAGATCAAGGTCCTGGCAGATCCCATATCTGACTAGGGTACGGACTTTCTGGTTTGCCGATGGCTGTCTTCTCATTGTATCCTTACATGGTAGAGAGCAGAGAGAGAGAAAGTAAACTGGATTATTTTTTTAAGGGACAGTAATCTCATTCGTGACAGCTCTATTTTCCTGACCTAATTACTTCCCAAAGGGCCATCTCCTAATACCACTCACACTGAGGGATTAGGATTTCAACATATGACTTTTGGGGGACACACACTCTTCAAAATATTTTACATGAACCACCTCTTTATATCTTTATAGCAATCTTAAAAAGGAGGTGCTATTATTATTCCCACTTTACATGTAACAAGGTGAAGCACAGGAAGATTAAGCAGCTTGTCCAAAGTCATAGAACTGGTAGCGCTGGAGTCAATATTTAACCTCAAGAAGTGTGGCCCCTGAGTCCATGCTATTGAACACTAAACACATTTCCTCTCTGATGGAGGCATATGCAGGATATTCTGTGCGTGAAGGAAAGTGTGTTAAGAATTTTATTTTGGATGTTAAGTTGGAGCTGTAAAATATCAAAGTTTATTTTTCGCTGGAGACAATTGGATATTTGGATTTAGAGGCTGGAAAATAGATGAAAGCTAAAGACATAATTGAAATTTGCATATAATTAAAGCAATGTGAGTGTATTTTCAGGGGAGAGTACTTGGTCCATGTTTAGAAGACCCTAGTCTGGGAGCCTAACACACAGTGAATGGACAAAGGGTAAGCCAACAAAAGAAAGAGCAGGAATGGCCACAGGATTACTAGACAACGGAGAGAGTTGAATACAGATATCAGGATAGAATTTCTAGAAAGAGGCAGTGAGGGTGAACCATGCCAAGTGCTACAGGGAAGTTATGTAGGACTGAAAATAGGTGGTTGAATTTAGCAACTGGAAGGTTATTATTGATTTGGGTGAGAAAAATTTTTGTCTGACAGTGAAGATAGCCATACTATAAAAGATTGAGAACAGAAGGTCATGAAAAAAGTGATTAATAATTTCTGTTTGAAGAAGGTAATTTATAGAAGAATGTTATAGTTTGTTAATGCCAGATCATCAGACAGAACTTGGGGAATAGCTTTTGAGAGGGAGGGAATGCAAGAGATCATTGCAGCTTCCGTTCTTACAAAGGAACAAGTTAGCCTGAGGATTGGGGGTAGTCAATCACAGTGTCTGTTTCTTATACTTCAGTTCCATCAGAAAGCCACTTAGCAACATATCCATGATACACATTCATTCATTAACTCCTTCATTCTCATTTATTCAAAAACGCTATTAAGCACCTGCTGAGTGCTAGGTATGTGCAAGTGTGGTATGTGTTCAAAGGGTTGGAGGAGGAAATGAGTGTTAGGAGGGAAGGTTGACATGGGAAGCCTGCCTGGCATATAACGTTGATCACAATATTATAAAGCCAGAGAGAGCAAAAGGACATTGCTATTTCACTCAACTGTGTCAAGTCCAGTGGGGCTAGAGTATATAAGGATTCATGGGACACAGCATTATTATTGGCAGAAGAAGGAAAGTCCAAATCAAGACATGATGATGGTGGTTAGCTTGGATCAGACTTTATTTTTAAAAAATTAAAAACTCTATATCCACATTACTATGTTTTAGGATAAGTACTAGCAATACAAACACGTTGTCACGTTATCTTTCTCTCTCTGAAAATCTGCATAACATCATATTTATGAATGTGAGATGCATATTCCATACAAAAGTAATTTTATTTTCAAGTTTTAGTGTCCTCAAGTTAATATTTCAATATTTTATCTTTTAATCTTTCTTATTGGGAACAGTTGTCCACTGTGTATGAAGATAGTATTGTTTCCCATGCAAAGCTGCTGATTGAGATCGTTCAAGGAATAGCAGATTTCTCATTGGATCTTGAGCCAGTTCAGGTGATGTAACTGCCTGTGAAACAAATGTACTGCCATGTACTGGGGAAACAGCCTACGTTGCAGTGAATGCAGCTCTATGAACTCTCTAGAGCAATCATTTTTCAGGAAGAAGAGTTGAAAAAAATAAAGGAAAAAAATGTCATAAAAAGGAAAAGTAGAATGAATGGAAGTCAGAGAAAGGCTAGGGAAGTAGGAAGAGGGAGAGGGGTCAATAGGAAGTCCTGGAAGAGGAAGTGCAGGATGAGAACCTCTTTGTTATAGTTGGCTTCAGCACTACATATTTGAAAAAACATGAAGCGCTTATTTTGTTTCTGGTTTTCCTATTGTGGCAGGTGGTATGTGAAGTGTTAATTTGTTGTAGATTAAAACTTGAGACACTGAACAGCATGTATTGTTTCATTTTCCTGTGACACCCCTTGCCCCTAAAGACAGAAAACAGGGGGATTCATCATTTGCTCTAGGACAATCAGCACAAAACGACAGAAAACTAATACAGGATTTTCAGCATCTAATGCAAACTGTGTATGCATTTGTATGGTTTAGACATGAGAAGGATCCCTGAGAAATGTGGAGGAGAAGGGAAACTGACATGTTCTTTAATGGGGTCATCTTAGAAGCTGCTTACCACAGCCCCCATTTGACTATGGGAAGAAAGGTGCTTCAGGGTGTACTCCTAGCTTCATGAGACCCTCTCACAGAGCATGACATGCACCACTGTGATTTTGGGGACACAATGACAGGTACCTGACTTCTGGGTTGGTTGGTTTATTGATAACTAAGAGGCCCTGTTGGGAGCCAGTCTCAACTTCAGCAAAGGCGGAATGAATGATGGAAGGGGAAGATATCTTGAGATGACCCCATTCAAGAGGGCTTTCAGCCAGGAATGAGGGGAACACTTCAGAAAGAGTTTGGGGTTGGATTTCCAAGTGCAAATGCTGAAGATGAAGGGCTTTACTTTGTAAGCTGTCAGTCAGTTGGAAGAAGGCATTTCTAACTCGTGTTGGAAACTGTCATCAAAAGTTTCCATTAAGGCAGATATTTCTGAGAAATCCATAAAAGCATCTTATGAGAGAAAACCCAGAAGACCAGATTAAAATCCTTAGTACCAGTCTCTTGGGACCTTTACTGACCCCTAACGTCTCTGTTGAACCCCATTTACACATTCTGAAGAGGCCTGAAACTAGAGCCAGTAGGAGAGAAACAATAAGCCAACATATTTCACCTAAGAGAGAACCAAGATGAGAGGTAAAGATGTCTTTAATTGGCAAAAAGTTGAGAATATTAATATTGGATTTTGTTGGTCATGTTATTAATTACATATTATTCAACAACTAGTGTTAAAGGGAAAGGTAAGAGAAAATAGAATTGTTTTATGTTAGTATCCTACCAAGTCCACCTCATCCAATAAGTCGGTATTCTTTTATAACATCAGTAAGTATCTTATTTTACATCTGAAAGGCAAAAAGAGTGGTATAATGAAAAGATCTCTCAAATTATAAAAGAAGAGATTGGAGTTTGAGTATCAGATTTCATCATTAGCTATGATGCCTCTCTGAGCCTTAATTTCCTCATATATAAAACAAAATCATCATTTCCCTGTCTGTTTCACTGAGCTTTTCTAATTTCTAGTTTTAGATTGTTTTATTTTTAATGTACTGAAATCTGTTGGGAAAAAATCCTGTCTATGATGCCATTTTAGACTGTAAAAGTATTCAGTGTAGTTATTATATCTCATCCATTACTCTCACCTTCTAGTCCCTGTATATGTGCTCTTCATCCATGAACCTACTATATTTGTTTTTTTGTGGGAAATTGGACCATATTTCTTCATTGTGTCTTGTTTCTGCATTCTGCATGTGTCATCTTTGATTTTGTTGAGTTTTGTCCTAAATTTTAAAAACTACAGCAACTTAGCCATTTACCAGGGGCAACAATTTTATATATATACTGATTAACCTCTGATTAATCTCTAAACACCTGGCATCCATTTCTTCCCTCTTCCGACCCCCACCCTCTCCTACTTCGCTCTCTTCCTCCCTTCTCTCTGTCTCTTTCTCTCTGTCCTTCCTCACTCTTGACTCCTTCAATATTCAACGTTACCTCCTAAAGGATTGAGAATGTCATCTGGAAAGATTCACTCCCCTCAATCTCTTCCTTGTCTACTTTTTTTCACCAAATTGTCTTGATTCTCCTTCAAAGTGATTTTGTAATCTATTTGTCCATCTTCTCACCTCACTATGATACTTTTGTATCTTACCTAAGTTGTTACCACAGATGATAATAGACTTTCTTATCTCTCAGTTTTCATACTCCAATATGTACTGATGTGATATTTCTAAAATGCACTACTAGTCCTGTCATAGCCTGGTTTAAAAACTTCGTATTTTTCCACATTATATTTAGGATGGTTTCCAGCTTCTTAGCATGCGTGACATTTGAGGCTGTTTACAATATGACTACTATTTGCCTTACCAACTTCATTTCTTGTCATTCTCTAGCTTCTTGTCAGATCGTTTTGCTCCTTTTCCCATGATATGCTACATACCTTCACATCTGTTGGTTTTTCCTCATGCTGTTCCTTCCACCCAGGTCCCAGTTGCCCATTCTTTTCTTATCCAGTTGTTAAATTCCTCTTCCTCATATTCTGATCAAATATAAAATATCCAATACCCTCCTTTACCAAGCTTTTCATATAACTTTAAGCAAAATTAATCACTTACAGCTGTGTTTCAATACACCTTCCAAATCCCCATTTCTCTTTAGTTGGTGATCTCTGTGTTTCCCTAGAGATCATCAGAGCCTGCAGACTGAAAATAAGTTTGTTCATCCTTTTAAACCCTTATGGCAAAGGAAATGCTCTGAGTTAGTTATTAAAATAGCTGATGTATTTTTAGGGTTTACTATGAACCAAACACTGAGGGCTTTACCTACGTTTTTCTTTTTTTAATCCCAGCAATACTCCACTGTTAATTTCCAGAAGGAAGAGACTTGGTTTATTCATTATAGGTACCCCAGCATTTGGAACAGTGCCTGGCATCTGCAGATGCTCAAGAATTCTTTGTTGACTGATGGAATGAAGTAATGAATGAACAAAACAGCTCTGCAAGGAATGGACTATCATAATTCCCATAGGGCAAATAAGGGACATGAAGCAAGTAAATTTAAGTGATTTGATTGTTACACATAAAATACGTTGTAGTTGAAAGCATGTCTGCTAACACCACAGTCAACACTTTTTTAAAAAATTGAGGTAACATTAGATTATAACATTATATAAGTTTCATGTGTACACATTATAGTTTGACTTCTGTATACACTATTGTGTGCTCACCACCAAAAGTGCAGTTTCTATCCATCACTGTACAGTTGAGCCTCTTTACCAGTTTCACCCTCCCTCTACCCCACTTCTCCTTGGTAACCACTAATCTGTTCTTTGTATCTACATGTTTGGTTTGGTTTGGTTTGTTCATTTATTTTTTTATTTTTTTATATTTCATGTATGATTAAAATTATACAGTATTTTTTTTCTCCTTCTGACTTATTTCACTTAGCATAATACCCTCCATCTACGTTGTTGCAAATGCCAAGATTTCACCATTTTTATGGCTGACTAGTATTCCATTGTGTGTAAATGTCTGTATATAAATATATATGGACATTTATATATATCTCACATCTTCTTTATTCAACAGTTGAATATCTGTTGATGGACACTTAGGTTGCTTCCATATCTTGGCTATTGTAAATAAAGCTGCAATGAACATAGAGTTCAATGTATCTTTAAAAATACTGTTTTTTATTCTTTGAATAAGTAACCAGAATAGAATAGCTTTTTAAACTTTAAAACAATAGTGCTCTATCCACCTGGGCTGGGAAACGGCAATTATTTTAGAAGCAGCATTTGGAAAGGAGGCAGCACAGATATCAGTACCTACATAAAGCAAAACAAACAACAATAAAAGATACCACAACACTGCCACCAACACTCTAATCAGGATAAAGAAGATGTGGAAGATGTAGAAAGAAGAAGATGGAATATTACTCAGCCATAAAAAAATGAAATAATGTCCTTTGCAGCAATATGGATGGACCTAGAGATTATCATACTAAGTGAAGTAAGTCAGACAGAGAAGGACAAATATCATATAATATCATTTGTATGTGGAATCTAAAAAATGATATCAATACAAATGAACTTATTTACAAAACAGAAATAGACTCACAGACAGAAAACAAACTTATGGTTACCAAAGGGGAAAGGTGGGGGGAGGGATAAATTATGAATTTGGGATTAACAGATACACACAACTATATATAAACTAAACAGCAAGGACCTACTATATAGAGCACAGGGAACTATATTCAATATCTTATAATAACCCATATTGGAAAATAATCTGAAAAAGAATATATATATATATACATACATATATTATATATATATATACATATATATATCTGAATCACTTTGCTGTACACCTGAAACTAACACAACCTTGTAAATCAACTATACCTCAATTTAGAAAAAAAAAGAAGTGAGATGTAATAGCTGCAGGGATTTTCAAGTGAATTTAATTAATGCCCATCAAACTTCAAAATTAGAGCAATGAGTGAGTAGGATTTCAGATACCGCTGCTACACCAAGGGAAGGTGCTTTGTAATTCATAGCATTCTATGTATCAAGTAAGGATCTGTGTGTCAAGTAAAGGCTGGGCTTTATGATAAAAATAGGCATTGTTCTTTCCACTGCAGTAAAAAATGTTTAATTGCATTTTAGCCGTATACAATAAATACATAAAAGATATATCTAATTATGCCTTCAAATATTTTACTGTTTTATACTCCTCAAATACTAGGATTTCCAAGCAAACTAGTAGAAACATTGCATAAAAAATATTATCTTTAAAAGGAAGAACCTATCTCACATATTTAGAGGTATTTGAAGTTTTCAGAGTTGAGTGCTATAAAAAAGAGATTTACTTTAAATTTATTTTAAAAAGCATGGAAATTCTAGTTGCTTATCAATAAAGTGGATCCCAGTGAAAAGCTATATTAATCAAGAGATAAAAGTAAGCTCCTTAGATACTGAAACTGCCAAAAAGTTTTTGAGAGGTGCCAGTTTTGTTATTCTTCTTTAAACACATTTGTGCCTTCAATAGCATAGTAGAATGATTATGATCACAGCTCCAGACCCAGAGCTGCATTAGTTTAAATCACAGCTCAGTCACTCAATGGCTGTAGTATTTCCAACAAGTCACTTAACCTCCCCGGGCCTCAGTTTACTCATTCGTGTAAAGGTAATAGTATAACCGCTAAAGGTTGTGAGGATTCAATGAATTAGAAGGCAAAGCACTTAGAGTAGTGTCTGTCATATGAAATCAGTTAGTAAATTTGGTTATTATTGATTTTGAAGGGGGGAAAATCAAGAGAGAAAAAAAATGTAGTTCTCATAACAATCCAAATCTCATCCAAATCTCTGCTTTTACCTACTCAGATTTGTTTATGCATTAACAAGTGAGATAATTTTACAAGTGAGGCACCGTGAAAGGTAGTGGGCATGCAGAAATGAATGCGAAGTGGGCCTTGTCCTCAAATGACAAGCCATACAGACTCAACAATCTGTAGTAACATCGGCACTCAGAACGGTTCGGAACTGTTTACGAAACCTCCATGAAATTCTATCTGCTGACATGAAAATAGCATTCCATTAATTTTGATAGTACTCTAATCTCTTTTCTCTCTTATTCATAGCAGTCAGTGAAATGGGAAGAACATGCACTTCCTACCTGCTATCAGCGTTGTTCCTTATTTCATTCATATCTCCAGAATGAGGGGGCACTTAGCCAGGTCTCTGAATAATGACTCTCAAAGAACCTATGTAATAGTCTTATACTAAAATCAGGAATTTTGTCATTTCAGAGCAAAAGTTGGTTGTCTGTTCAAACTTTCAGCAATGCAGGTTGGGAAGCAGAGCCTATATTCTATGTAATGCCACCAATCTTGCAATTTAAACTTGGAAAGTTTGATGTGTGAGTCACGTTGGGCTTTTGGGTAGCGGCTCTTGGACTCTGTCAAAAGGGTGGCTTTCTCTTACCTGAAAACACAGAAGTAGAATTTGGTGCCTCAAGTCCAAGTCAGAGGGTTTCAACGGTGTGCTGTGTTCTTCTATGACAGGCCAGATCTTGAGGACATTTTATTGCATGAACCAGGAACTAGGAACTTATGTAACGCTGGCCAGGGACGTATTTTTCACAGCTCATCATAGCTTGTCCACGTCATACTTAAGATATTGTATGTTAGATTTGCTTTTGCCAAAAGCAAATCTCTGCATCACCAGAATTGTATTGTTTTCTCCTCTCTGCATCACCAGAATTGTATTGTTTCAGGACTTCCTCTATGGTGTTGGGATTTTATATAGTATCATAATTTTTGTGCATTCTGTGAATTTTAAACTTGGTTACTTTGTAGAATAAGGGCATAGGGAATGTTGATGCAAAATACACTAAGGACATCCAAAATTCTCCTTCACCCGCAAAATGATATAATCACACATGAGGTCTGTATAAAAATTCTTTCTACAGAACAGGGAGAGGTCTTGCATTTCACATTTAGCTACCACTGAGAATATGCTAAAAGCTTTTTCTCAAACTGTCATTTCTACAAATGTCAGGCTTACAGACACACCATGCTCCAGAAACTCACTTTAATTTTCATAATAACTAAGAGCTTGTCACGTGCTAAGTCTTTGGAACTATTTTCTACTCAATTCTGCAGTAAAGAAAACAGGAAGCTCTCCCCAAGTCTCTTCTATTTTCCTCCCCATGTCCCACAATCAAAATACACTATTTTATATCACACAAAAAATGTTTTGAGTATTTTAGGTCTCCTATGATACATTATTTTGTGTGATTTTATTCCTATTTCTAGAGGCTTCTTTTGCCTTGTTCCTTAATAGCAGCTTCTTATTAGAAACATAACTCTGTCTCTCTCCTGAAAAAGCATGAAATTTCTGTATTAATATTTATTTTGCAAAGGAAAACAAGGTATTAAGGAGAGACTATGCCAGCTTTACATGTGGATAATGTCCAGAATCTTATGTATAAGTCATCAGTTTCCATGTAGTTTTGATATTTTTCTTCTTATGACTTCTAGAGAACACTGGTTTAAAGATTAGGTACCTCCTCTTTCTTCCTGGGGATGAAGATTAAATAAGGAGCAATATTGATCCTGAGTTTGTATTTCTGAGAATTTTAAGGCTTTATGCCCTTAATTAAACATTGCCGTTAGGGGAACAGATACTCCTGAGTTACAGGCAATTATGCACAAGTGGTTTTATTTACAAAGCAATAGGTGGCATATGTTTTAGGAATGTTACCATGACATTGCTTCTCAATTCCTGGTTTGAATCTCTTCAGTATCTTCAGTGACTACCGAGGGACCATCTGCTAGCCCATCGCCTATAACCAAAGTCTGGCTCCTGGGAAAAGGTGAACCACCACAAATAGGACAGCCATCAGTTGCAGATGGCATTCATAGACAATATAGGTATTTTAAGAAGCCATCTGATGAAGAATCTTGGCTTGGCAAGCAGATATTCTATCCCAGTAGTTTGAATCTACAGTGAGTGATGCAAAGAGTCAGGGTCAGAGACTACACCATTCCAGGGGCAGTGGAGGTGGCAGCAGCATCTTTGTTCAGTGGCAGCAGTGGCAGCAACCCCCTGCTGTCCAGTGTCATGTTACATTGTGACAGTGGTGGAAGTGACAATGTTAGTGTCATTCTCACCAGCTTGTTCTGAGGCCTGAATTTGGTGGTGTTTCTGGCCACTCAGTTTTCCTTTAGTTCCTTAGACTTAGCTTAAAACTTCACCCAGCTCATGGATTCTGGAAACCAGCCAATACACTTGTAACACATTCATTTCTGCTAAAGGAATATTGCAACACGTTGGAGCAGGTCTACTCAAACAATCTGCAGTGAAGAACCAGATTTTTTTAATCTGGAATTTTTAATTCCAAATCTGTCACAGATTGATCCTATGCTGAATTAAAAGGGCGGGAACTATATTACCAGGAAAATGGAATTAAGAAAAAAATACATAGAAAATCCTGAGCCCCACTTTTTATTACTAGATTCATTAGACCTAAAATTCAATGTTGCAGTAATGTTCAATGGCTGTAAACATTGCTTTTTTTTTTTTACATCTTTATTGGAGTATAATTGCTTTACAATGGTGTGTTGGTTTCTGCTTTATAACAAAGTGAATCAGTTATATATATACATATGTTCCCATATCTCCTCCCTCTTGCATCTCCCTCCCTCCCACCCTCCATATCCCACCCCTCTAGGTGGTCACAAAGCAGCGAGCTGATCTCCCTGTGCTATGCGGCTGCTTCCCACCAGCTATCTACCTTACGTTTGGTAGTGTATATATGTCCATGCCTCTCTCTCACTTTGTCACAGCTTACCCTTCCCCCTCCCCATATCCTCAAGTCCATTCTCTAGTAGGTCTGTGTCTTTATTCCTGTCTTCATTTCTAACTGGTTACTCTCAATTTCTGTGCTTTTCTCACTGTCCACCAGAAACTGGCTGTTCATGGACTGGCAGACCACCATTCCATAGTACTGTAGTGAGAGGACAAAATTTAACACTGAGCCTGAAACACACTTCTAAATATTTAACAAATGTGAAAGAAAGAGGGAAAGGGATAAGGAGGAGGGGAATAACAAGTAAAGAGAGGAAGAGAGAAAGTTGAAGAACCATAGGATTAAAAAAGTTAAAGGACTGGAACCAAAACTATAATAGACATTGATAGGCACCTGAGACAGAAGAGTTCACTAGTACCCTAATGAGATGATTGGGTCAGGATTAATACTCAGTGTGGTTATGTAGTTATATCTAGAAATATATCTACATCTTCCTACTATCATCTTACTTTGGTCTCCCAAAATGTACACGTTTTGTTGGCAATTGACACATGACTTTAATTCAGAACAACTCCCAGCTTCCCCAGAATCTCTTCTCATGTATTTCTGAGAGTTCTCACCTTGTGTCTCATTCATGCTCATGCTCATGACTAGATATGGTGGGGTATTTTCATTAGTAATTTATGCATGAGGAAAAATATATCCTTGGGAGAGTAACTATACCAACACAAGCCTGATCCAGCAACCAAATCTCAGATGGGTAGAACTAACAAAGCTGAGAACAGTTATGCCTGTTGCTTATGCCTGGGTGATTGTTTGAATCCTAGAAAGAAGATTATAAGTAAAATTTAAAAGTCTTGTTTAGTAAACACAAGACATTGTGAAATAAACACAACACTTTGCTCCTCTTTGAAAAAATGTGCAGGAAAGCATTCTCCTTATCTTTCCCCCACAGAATACTGTAAAACTTTGACACCTTGAAGACTGGGTACACAGTAGGGGTGACTACTACAGGCAGAGATATTCTGTGGGTCCAGCAATGTCCAAGAGAAAGGAGAGAAGTGCTCAGATTAATGGTACTCTTGACTGAGGTGGGGAATTCCAGCTGAAATAGCGTCTTCCCGTTGACGAGACAAGTAAAATGATGAGTTTGAGTGGGAGAAGAGAAAAGAAATAAGGTACATCAATAGGGGCTGACCAGTCTTGTTTGTAAACCTACCCACTGAAGATTAGAACATAAATAGATGGGGTGGGGAGAAATTTGTCCAAGTTTCTCATTCCATGGTTTTTGGTTTCAGTGCCTGTATCTGTCTATCTACCTATCTATCTACCTATCTATCTATATATCTACCTATCATCTAAAATTTTATTTTTAAAGTCTTATATTAGAAGACTGACAGATATTATTAAAAAGAGGTCTTTGAATTTTGTGGAACCAACTGATATACACAGTCAACATGCCATGTGTAGAGTGGGAAAATCAGGGAAGCAATACAATGTGCATGGCGTACCTTGCAAACCAGGTTAGTTAGCATATGCTGTTCCTTATACATACAAATATTTTGTCTTGTAATGTCCTAGATAATTACAGTTAAAACTGATTGAAACATACATGTAACCAAAGGGCCTGGCAGTCTGAACATATACTGGTACTGAGACAGGTTTGGACATGCGTGATCAAGTAATGGTGACATGGGCTTCCAGGAGGCAGTTTTCATGAAGCAGTTTGGCGTTGCCCTTAAACTCTGACAAAAATAGTGTAGGGGAAAAAAGGTGGCCCCAAAATGCTAAACACGAGGAGAAATCCCTAGTCATTATAACAATCGAAATATCTCCTCACAGATTCCCAAATGCCTCCTTGAAGAAACTTTTATTTCTCCTTTATTCTACATATCCAGCTCTCTTAAGAGACAATGTGTAAATCTATGGTGTTTAAAGATTACTCAATATGATGATAGTTAATACTTATTGAGCACCTATTCTATGCCACCATTGTGCTAAGCCCAACACCTACATATTTCATTTATTTCTCTCAGAAAACTTTAAATTTCATGCCATTATTTTATTCATCTTACAGTTGAGTAAACTAAGGTTACAAATGTGAGGTAAATTGCTTAAATCCATACAGCTGGCAAGTGTTTAGTGTTTACATCTGAATACTGGATATCAGAGTACATAACCTGTAAAATGATCTTTAAAGGACAATATACTTCACTTAACATCAGTGGGGAAGATAAGGGCTGAAAAGGGAAAAGCATCAGAGCATTCCTTTCAAATGTTCCTTGAGTATACATACACCTTTACCAAAACACATGCTTTTAATATGAGCTGGGGATACTCTGCTGGTTTGAGCTTCAGGAAACCAGTAGGGCATTGAAGTTATGAGAGCAGAACTGGAAAATAACAGATTCTATTCAAATTCTGGCTCTTCTTGATTTTAGGCAAAGTTATTCAAACTGCTTTGCTTTCATTTTTTTTTCACCTGTGAACATAGTAAGGGAGAGAAAACTTAAACTAGTGGGAAAACTATGACTGAAAGTCACAGCCCTGAGACATAGGACCTTAAAAGCCTGAGACTTAATTGGAAGATTATAGAATGCTCCCTCTCCTCCACGTCTGACCACCATTCCAACAGCACTCTGGTATAACAGGGTGGATTACAGCTGAAAGAGCTGCAAGCCATTCTCCCTGAGGTGAATTTAGGGAATCTCAAATAAAGAGGGGAGACAAAAATCAAAGACATTAAGGGAATTTGAGGTCTCTGACACATAACTACAGCAAACATTAAGCACAGCTGAACTTCTAGCACAGTTAACATAAATTCTCACATTAACGTTTATTTACCTCAGCTCCTATTACCCAATTACAATATGTCCAACTTTCAACAACAACAACAAAAAGACTTAAAGGCATGGCAAAAAATAAGAAACATACAATTTGAAGAGACAGATTGATAATCAAAACCAGACTCAGATATGGCACAGATAATGGAATTATCAGATAGAATTTTAAATAACCATGATTAATATCGTAAGGTCTCTAATGGAAAAAGTAGAGAACATGCAAGAATGGATAGGTATATTCTATTCACACTTCTTTAGAAAATTATGACAAAGAAAAATCTTGAAAGAAACCAGAGGAAAAGAACATCTCCATATAGAGAAACAAAGCTAAGAATTACAATGGACTTCTCATCTGAAACTATGCAAGCAAGAAGTGATATTTAATTATTGAAAGAAGGAAAAAAATTGAGTATTTTATATCCAACAAATTCACTCAACAGGGAAGGAGAAAAAAAATTTCTCAGTGAAACAAAAACTGAGGGAATTTTCAGCAGACCTCTCTGCAGGAAATATTAAAATAATTTTTTTTAAATTTTTATTTAATTAGTTAATTTATGTTTGGCTGCGTTGGGTCTTTGTTGCTGCATTTGGGCTTTCTCTAGTTGCGGCGAGCAGGGGCTACTCTACATTCCAGTGTGTGGGCTTCTCATCATGGTGGCTTCCCTTGTTGTAGAGCGTAGGCTTCAGTAGTTGTGGCTCACAGGCTTAGTTGCTCTGTGACATGTGGAATCTTCCCAGACCAGGCTCGAACTCATGTCCCCTGCATTGGCAGGCAGAGTCGTAACCACTGCACCACCAGGGAAGTCCTAAAAGAAATTCTTTAGGAAGAAGAAAAATAATATAGATCAAAAATTATGATCTACATGAAGAAAGAAAGACCATTGGAGAAGGAAAAAAAAATGAAGGTAAAATAAAATCTTTTATTAATTGATCAAAAAAAAACTGCTTGTTTTTACAATGCAATAGTAAATAGTTTTTACAGTAATAGTAAAAATATATTGGGTGACTATTACATATGAATAAATGAAATAAATTATAACAATGTTAGAAGAGACAGGAGGAAGGAATTGGAAATAATTAATTATGATACCTGCACTAGATAATAAAGTGGAATAGGTCATTTGAAGTTTGATGTAGATTAATTTAAAATGGATACTGTAAGCTCTAGAGCAACCACTAAGTTAAAAACAAAAAGTTTAACTGATACTAAGAAAATATAATGAAGTCATATAAAATTCTTAATTAAAACCATAGAAGGTAGGGAAAGAGGGGTTAAAAAAACAAACAAGAAAAAGAAGCAATGGATAGAAAAGAGTTGCAAACATAGTAGATATAAATTCAAATACACATAATTACTTTAAGACTTAAAAGACAGAGACTGTTAGTGTGGATAAAAAACAACACCCAGCTATGTGTCACCTAAAAGAAGCACTATTTAACCATAAAGACTTGTGTTAAAAATATATATGCCATGTTAACCCTAATGTTTGAGAAATGCTAAAGTAGCTATATTCATTTCAGACAAAATAGACTTCACAACAAAGAAGGGATAAAGAAGGGCATAAATAATGATAATGTGGTCAATTCTCCTGAAGACATAACAACACTAACAAGAGTGTGTGAAACTACATAAGGCAGAACTGGGTGAAACTAAAAGGAGAACTAGACAAATGCACTACTGCAACTGGAAATTTCAATATCTCTCTGTAAGTAAATGACAGATAAAGCAGGCAGATAATTAGGATATTAACAACCTAAGCATCACTATTTTTAACTTTACCTAATTGGCATTAATAGAATATTCCATTCAACAACAGCAGAATACACATTCTTTTCAAGCTTGTGTGGCACATTCCCCAAGATAAATTGCATTCTGAATGTATATTATGGTAATATAGACCTTAACAACTGTAAAAAATAGAAATTACAGAAAATATATATTTTAGACCACTATAGAATTAAATTAGAAATCAATAACATAAACATAACCAGAAAATTCCCAAATATTTGGAAATTAAGCAACACACTTTAAATAACACATTCATCAAAGAATAAGTCTCAAAAGAAATTTTTCAAAATTGAAGTAAATGAAAATAGAAATACAAATATTAAAATTGGTGGGATGCAGCAAAAACAATGCTGCATCCCACCAATTAGGGAAATTTATAGTATTAAATGCATGCATTTAAAAAAAAGAAAATCAAACATCAATAATTTAAGCTCCTACCTTAGGAAACTACACAAAAAAGGGCAAATTTAGCCTAAAATAGGCAAAAGAAATAATATAAAAAGTATAGGAGAAAATAATGGAGAAAATTAATGAACCCAAAAGCTGGTTATCTGAAAATATCAATAAAACTTATGACTCCAGCCAGCCTAATCAAGAAAAAAAGAAAGAGAGAAGACATAAATTGCTAATATCAGAAATGAAAGTGGGGTTATCATTACTGAGTCCATGGAAATTCAAGGAATAATGGAATAATATGAACAATCTGTTATGTTCATACATTTGAAAACTTAAATATATGGACCAGTTTCTTGAAAGCCAAATGTATAAAAACTTACAAAAGAAGATATAAATAACTTTAATAACCCTATATTTATTAAGGAAATTTAATTGATAATTTAAAACCTTCCAAAATGCAAAACACCAGGTTCAGAGGATTTCACTGGTGAATTCTACCAAATATTTAAAAAAGAAATTAGCTCTCTGCTCCTCTCCGTTCGACAGACGTATCTTTCTTGCAGTGCCAGCTGCGTCCCTGAGACAAGATGGTGAAGGTGGGAGTGAACGGATTTGGCCGTATCAGGAGCCTGGTCACCAGGGCTGCTTTTAACTCTGGCAAAGTGAACATTGTCTCCATCAACGACCCCTTTGTTGACCTTCATTACATGGTCTTCATGTTCCAGTATGATTCCATGGCAAGTTCCATGGCAGTCAAGGCCGAGAACGGGAAGCTTTCATCAATGGAAAGGCCATCACCATCTTCCAGGAGTGAGATCCTGCCAACATCAAATGGGGTGATGTTGGTGCTGAGTATGTGGTGGAGTCCACTGGTGTCTTCACTACCATGGAGGAGGCTGGGACTCACTTGAAGGGTGGAGCCTAGAGGGTCATCATTTCTGCCCCTTCTGCTGATGCCCCCAGGTTTGTGATGGGCATGAACCATGAGAAGTATGACAACCACCTCAAGATTGTCAGCAATGCCTCCTGCACCGCCAACTGATTGGCCCCCCAGCCAATATCATCCATGACCACTTCAGCATTGCAGAGGGATGGGCTACATCCTGGGCTACACTGAGGACCAGATTTTCTCCTGTGACTTCAACAGTGACACTCACTCTTCTACCTTCGATGCTGGGGCTGACATTGTCCTCAACGATCATTTGTCAAGCTCATTTCCAGTTAGGAAAATGAATTTGGCTACAGAAACAGGGTGGTGGACCTCAGGGTCCACATGGCCTCCAAGGAGTAAGAGTCCCTGGGCCACCAGTCCCAGCAAGAGCATGAGAAGAAGAGAGGTTCTCAGCTGCTGGGCAGTCCTTGCCCAAGCTCCAACCACCAACACATTGAGAGTTTCCCAACCTCCGCACAGTTTCCATCCCAGACCCCCTGAAGAAGGGGAGGGGCTTAGGGAGCCCTACCTTGTCTTGTCATGTACCATCAATAAAGTATACTCTTTGCAGAAAAAAAAGAAAGAAATTATATCAAATAATACCATACTTCGCAATCTCTTCCTGAAAACAAAAGCAGAAGGAACACTTCCTAGCTCAATCTATGAGGCAAGACATTGCCTTTGATGAAGATTCTTTGCTTGAGCAAACTTAAGTCAGGCTTCTGAACCTTCTCCTAAGCCTATTTGTACACTTCTCTATAAAATCCAGTTTTAGCAAGAACCCTGCTAAGTCACTTTAACCAGAACTCCCCCACCCTTGAAGTCTGATTACCAATTTTAAGACTACTATAAAGCCATAGTAATTGGTGAAAGAATGGACATATACATCAATGGAACAGAATAGAGAGGCCAGAAATAGATCACACAACTGTAGTAAATTAGTTTTTGATAAGGGTGCAACGATAACTCATTGGAGAATGAAAGTATTTTCAATAAACGGTGCTGGAGCAATTGGACAACTATACACTGAAAATTAACCTAGATCTTATGTCACACAAAAAATTAACTCAATATGGACTGCTGATCTAAATATAAAATGCAAACTATGAATTTTCTAGAAGAAAACAAAAGAAAGTATATGTGGCCTTGAATTTAATGTTTTTAGATATAACACCAAAATTACAGTCCATGAAAGAGAAATTTTGATTAAGTTGGACTTTATAAAATTTAGAAACTTCTGCACTGTGACATGCTTTGGTAAGAGAATGAAAAGACAAACTACAGCCTTGGAGAGAATATTTGTAAAAAGTATATCTGATAATGTACTTGTGTCTAAAATATAGGAAAAAAAATTAGAACTCAATAAGAAAACAACCCAATGAAAAGATGTTTAAAATATCTGAATAGACACCTCACCAAAGAAGATATGCATATAACAAGAAAGCATATAAAAAGATGGTCAACATCATATGTCATTAGGGAATTGCAAATGAAACCATAATGATATACCAATGCAACCTATTAAAGTAGCTAAAATACAAAAGAACTGCTGGTGGAAAGGCAAAATAATACAGCCATGTTGGAAGACAGTATACCAGTTTCTTTCAACGCTGAACCTAGTCTTACCATACATTTCAGCAATCACACTTCCAGGTATCAATCCAACTGATTTGAAAACTTTTATCTACACAGAATTCTGCACACCAATGTTTTCAGCAGTCTTATTTATAATTACCAAATCCTGAAAGTAACCAAGGATTACTTCAGTAGGTAAAATGATAAATAAACTATGGTACATTCATACAATGGAATGTATATTCAGTGATAAAAAGGAATGAGCTATCAAACCATGTGAAAACATAGATGACTTTTAAATAACAAGTTGTTCAGATCAAAAACAAATGGAAACCAGTCTTCAAAATTCCCTGCTCAGAAAAAAACAGTTTAGTCATACAAACCAAGCTTAACTTAGCTTCGTTTGCAAGACTAACTTGACTTGGGTCATTTCTCATTATGCCTCTGGAAATCATAAGAAAAATTTAGATATCTGAAATAAATAGATATATATGTATGTGTAACTGAATCTCTTTGCTGTGCACCTGAAACTAACACAATGTTGTAAATCAACTATACTTCAATAGAAAAGAAAGAAAAATTTAAGCTGCTTCCCAAAATGGATATGAGGTAATCACTAACCAATTCCCTATCATTTAAGAAAATTCTAATATTATAATCAATCACTGTGAAGAATAAACAGTCATTGCTTCCCACTGTGTAAACTGCTTTGTAACAATATATACTGAGCCTCACTCCATGTATTGGTTTGCGCGCTCTTGGTTCATGAATTGTCTTTGTTGTGTGTGCAAAATAAACTTACTAATTACTACTTCTGTGATTCATTGGTTTTACTTCTGTTATTTATGAACTTTTGACAAAATTAAAGAAGGAAGTTTATATAGAAAAGGTTTCATCATTGATGACTCATTTATATGACATTTTAGAATAGGCAAAATTGTAGAGGCAGTAAATAGATCAGCTGCTGCAAGAGTTTGGGGAAGAGGGGCTGAATAATTGAAGCCCACAGGATTATTTATAGTAGTGAGACTATTCTTTGTAACACTGTAATGGTGGATGCTTGGCACTCTACATTTGTCAAAACCCACAGAGCAGTTTGGCACAAAGTGTGGACCTTAATGTATGCAAAAAAAATCATTCAGGAGGTTGGGGGTTTCCTGTGATAGAATGAAAAATGTGACACAAGACTCTAACTGTATTAAAAATATATGACATACCCTCACTGAATGGAGTGAGGGAAAAGGTGTTGCCCTAAGTAACTTGGGAAATGAAGGGAAAATGTGAGTAAAGACAAAGGAACTACACAGAAGCACTGTGTTCTAGTTAATAAAGTTGTTTTCCATGAGGGTGCAGATTAACAATTCTGAAAGCACTATATATGTATACTGGAATTGAACAAATAGGTAAATGGATGGTGTTTCTCACTTTGAAGTGGGAGTTTATAGACGTGCAAGGGAAAAGGCTAGAATGATCCATTTGGTAATGGATTAGAGTTGGAGACATCAGTATGAATTCATGTTTAGATTAACATAGATAAAGATAGTTACATACAGGGATAATTATAGATGTGTATATATACCTGGACAAGTATATACACATATATTTCCATACTCTGTCATCTCTCAGGGCCTAAAAAAACCCTTCAGTAGCAACAAGCTCATCTAACACCCAGATCTTGGTTTCTAATACTATTCTTCAGTAAAAGGAACCAGAGCTCTTTGGAGAAATGACTGACTCTAGGGCTGGGGCAGGGAATATACAAGGTGAGTTAACTGACAGAGCTCTCAATGACTCAAGTGGAAATTATTTGAACAAATAAATAAAGTAATAGATTATAATCCAAAGTATAAAATAAATTTTCATGAGTCTATAAGTGATTAAAAAAATAAATACTTGGGAGAGAATAGACAAATCTGTTCATATATATTTCAAATAATTTATGTAGATATACCACTGATGATGAACGGGAATACAATTCTCCACTTCTTCAATGTGGATTTGGCATACTGATTACTCTCCAAATAGTACAGTATTGAAAGAGGGAAAGGTGGGAAACATAACTATACAGTATAGAAACGTTAGAAACACCACTTCAGCCAGACGATCAAGGTTAACATCCACAGTGATGGGTCATGTTTATAGTATGTACCCAATAGATGATGTGATAATAATAATACTTTACATCTGTGTTCTCTCCCTAAGCCCATTGCCCCAGTCTAATTCTGAGAAATACATCAGACAAATCCCAACTGAGGGACATTCAACAAGCTACCTGACCAGTATTCCTCAAAACTCAAGGTCATCAAGGACAAGAAAAGTATGAGGAACTGTAACATCCAAGAGGAGACTAAGAAGACATGACAACTAAATGGATTGTTATATCCTAGAAAAAGAAAAAAAGGATATTAGGTAAAAACTAAGAAAATCTGAATAAATTGTAAACGTTAGTTAATAATAATACATCAACATTAGTTCATTAATTACAACAAATGTACCATGCTAATGTTGGATATAAGTATAGAAGAAACTGAGTCCAAAATCTTTCTACACAATTTTAAAATCCAAAATTTCTTTAAAAAATGTTTTTAAGATTTAGAATAATTTCATTTGGTGGCAAAACATTACCTGTTTACCATCTTCATTTATCCCACTTTAGTGTAAATACTTATATATTTTAATTTGGAAATATTATTGTATGATTGCAGTGTCCTGCTCTAAGCCCTTCCAGAGGGATTACAAAATATATGGCGTATGTATCCTATTGCCTTTCTATAATCCAAAATATTTGGACTTCCAGAACTTATTTCTCCCCGAGGGTTTTGGTCAGTAATTATGAATTTTCAGGGTCTATTCCATTGCATTATGTGAGAATCATACAAGATAATTCACATGACAGACTTAATCCAGTACCTGCCACATAATATACATCCAGTAATAATTTACAATTGTTATCATAGTTGCATTTTCTAACATTCCGTGAATTAAACAAAGTTTCTTCTCTGTAGCCTGAAATCCTAGGTGGTCTCAGCTCTTTGGAAACGTTGGAGGAGATCTGGTACCTAAAAACAAGAAATATACTTTGCCAATGAGGACCCATTCCCACAATTATATATACCTTCATTATGTGGACATCAGACAGATATTGGCTTGTGTCCACGCAATTTAAGCCTCCTTGCCATTGATCGGATCTGTGTAATAATGCGATCGATTAGTTGCACTGTGCTGAGCTGAAAGATGTCCCAACACTGTGGCTTAATTTCCAGCTCACAAATTATGCTTTCTTCACAGATTTTAATGTGCTTTCACATGTCCTAATCCTAAATCTGTGAGGTAAAACACATGTCATCATGGTCTCTCTGCTCTTGTTTTTAGTGATATAATTGTGTCCTAACAGCTCTTCTTTCCCACAAGAGCTTTAAGTGAATAGAAAGCAGAATGAATCCATCTCGAGATCATCACCTTGTTTTGGTGGTGATCCAGGTGGCACCAGATTTATTTTCATTTAGAGATAACCAAACACAGTGAGGACATACACATTGTTGTCCTTTTTTGGAACCTGACTCAGATGCTTCCTTTGCTTCCTGTTTGGAAGCCCTGGTGGTCAGGGGGACTTGATATTGACCCAACACCCACACTTATCATCCAGTTGCCAAGAGTGGCCTGACTAGGGGACAGATTTTCCACATGTTTTTGACTGAACGTGGCAGTCCTGGTGTGCATGATTCTTCCTGCTCTGAAAACAAAATTCCTTTATTATGACTCTTTTCTTTCTTCCTTTGTGCTGATTGCCTTTTCACTATTTTCTCTGGTTTGCTATCTTTCCCTTGTTATTTAGTCACATTTTGACTTTAGGGCTCCCTCCATTCGGGAGTGAGCCCCCTTCAATATTTTCTTTTGAGAGAAGACGTTCTCTGGGAAATAAGGTGGGTGTTGACCTTATTTCTTAAAGATTGGTTAATTAGAGAAGGTCTAATTTTCTAATTGAGAAACTGTGCCCTTCAGACAGTTTTAAATGAATTATACAATTTTTTATTGTATTGGCTATACATGTGTATTACAGTAATAGAGAAGTTATTCACCTGGAAGACCAATCGCATGTCCATGTCTGCAATGTGAGGCCACAATGGTTTTAGCAAGTTGTACATGGAAACAGAGGAAGGAGCAACTACATGGATTGCTTTTAGTCCAATGACCATAACTCCTCCTTCTCTATGCCTCTTAAGCCCCTCCTCTATTCGATAGTTGGGAGTCTGACATTTTACTCAGTAGAACTTTAACCTAGGGCTTTGACACCTGTTATAAGTTATGTATTATTTAGAGTGAATGTGAATCTGAAAGTAAGCTTTAAAAAGTAGAGGAAAGAGGAAGTAAGAAGACATGGGGGCCTGAGTTGGTAGAGGTGGCATTGCCAAGAGTGAGGGAGGAGGTGATGGAAGGAAAGTTGGGGACGTAAATACCTGACTGCTTATTTTAAAACATGATGTCAGTCTACACTTCTGAAATTACCTTTGTTATCTGGCAAGCTTTATTTTTCTCCCACTTTCAGCTAAAAAAAAAGTATCTGTAAGTCATCCCAACAAGATCTGTTTCTGAAAGCATAGATTATTGCCTTTAAAGGGAGAAAAAAAAAAAAAAGACCATTACACTTGTAAGTGGCCTGAAAGTCTTCAATGTATTCAAAATTGTACCAGTAACTAAACCTGGGTCTAGACTTCAAATATGTGGACTGTTGACGATTATCAGTTTGGGTACATCTGGAGCTGCTTCAGTGATTTGCTATGATTATTCATTATTTTCTCTCTGTTCCCTTTTGGGTACAAAGAGGATCTTAGCTTTTTCCCTGTCTTTGATCTTAGTCTCCTCTGCAAATAAGACTACATGTGAAAAAAAAAAAAAAGAATTTCTGTAAAAGAAAGAGTTGCCATCACTGCTAAAATCACATAAATAGTTAAATTAAAAATTCAGTCAATTATCCAGATAATTCATGTGAAGGAGCACCTTAGCCTTTGAAATTATTAGGTTAATGGCCATGGTTCTTTTCATTTTCCAAGAATAGATAAATTGTGGTGCCTGTTATAAAACTTTAATGCTCTTTTTTCAAATTTAACATTTGCTGTCAAAAGATTTTAGTTATGGATTAAAAAAGTCATACACCAAACCATATGATAAATTAAATTTGGTGATTTAAAAACTGAAATGTTGCTGTGATGGACAGATTGTTTAACAGGAAGATAAGATTTTGCCAACGCAAGAGAGAGGTCCCATGAGCATCTTTTTGGAAGCAAAGCATCTGTTCAGTTGGTTTATTTTTCTTCTTTTTAGATCTACCAAAAAGTAACTTTTTCAAGTGAAGTTCCAAGAGAGCTCTTAAAGGTCCACATCTCTGTTCATTTGTCCTTTGGAATTTCTGTTAATTTTTAGAGGGGATTCAGAAAGGTCTATAAAAAACATTTTTCAGTTTTAATTATTGTAAAAAATTCAAATGCCAAGATTAGTCCCCTTTGCTGCCACCTGTTGTTCTACCAAGGAAATGACTCACTGGTAATACTTTTTTTTTTAACCTAAATTACTCATCAAAATCATTATTTCCAATATTAAGATGAGATTCTCTTCTTGATACTTTTTTCTACAGGAAATCTTTTCATCTCTAACAGTTGGGGAAACAGGTTTTCAAGTACTCACTCATGACCATGCAGAGATTTAGATTTTCCTCTTGGCATATGCAGTAGACATTTGAGAAGGTTGAATAGACAAAGAACAAAGAAAGCCTGATTCCTAAACAAGCTCATCATACCCAAAAGAGCTTGTAAGCTAGTCTTTGTAAAGTAAAAGTGTTTAATTTAATGGCAGCACTCTTAGCCCTGTAAGTAAAATTTAAATTCAAGATCTCCTTCCACCCCCTCAGTTGCTGTGTATTGGGCACATGGTTAAAAACTGGAAATACAGACATGAATGTAACATGGTCCCAGACTTTGAGCATTTCAGAATTTAAAAGAGAAGATAGATTATATTGAGAGAAGGAAGTCCCTTGTTCATGTCGATATAGGATGCATTGGTGAAGAATCAGATAATCAAGATAGGAGACATTGATGGCAATCCTGTTTTGAAGTAACAACAGTGGTGATAGAAATGGAGAAGATGCAATGAAAGAGATAATTTAAAGATTGAGACTTGGTGACTAAAAGGTTTGGGAGAAAGACCATTTTATGTTCAGAGTGAAGCAAGTTGGAAGGGGGTGTTGGCTGCCAGGAAAAATGGTTTTTTAGCTGTGTTTCACTTACCAGGAGATCCGTAAAACTACTCAACTATCTGAAATATAACCACCTCCCAAAAAACAAACCATGATAATAAACAAACAAATAAAAATCATACGGCAAACAGTTGAGTAGCTCCAAAATAGATATGACAAAGGTATCTTAAATTAAGCTCTTACATTCTATCCATAGTAGGATATTTTTGTCTCTGGCTAAGATGATATTAACTCTTATTTTAGAAACAATTTTAACTTAATTAAAATTTTAATGCATGGAAGATGAGAAGCGGGAAATTAGGATGAGGAACAAGGTCAGGGAAATCATTTCTGGAGGCAGACATACTGGGAGCTGTAAGAGTCATGGCTGAGAGTTTAACTTTCTAAATATTTTAGATTTTGGATTTTTAAAATTTCACCTAACTTCATGTTTCAATATCACCCTCTTGCCTTTCTCAGAATCTTTTACCATTCACCTTGGCCTTAGATTGATGCTTCAACCAGGAGAGTTCACTTTGTGAATGTCCTGACTTGAGTTGGCGAGGGGTCTCCTGGGAAGAGTGCTGGGTTGACTGTTTCTTAGGTACTGGCCCATTGCATAATGGCCAACCACATCTTAACAACAACACAACAAAAATAATGCAAACATTTATCACTAAGTAGGTGCCAAGCACTGTTTTAAAGCTTTACATATCATTAATTTATTGGATCCTCCCCATTACCCTCGGAGGTAAATGCTATCCTTAAGCCTGCTGTACAGATAAGGAATAGAGCACAGAGATCACACAGATAAGGAGAGGTGGATCCAGGATGCAAATCCAGAAAGTCTGGGTCCAAAGCCCATGCTCTTACCCACTACACACTACGCACTACAGCTTCTTAACGATGACAGCTGGTAAAGAGCTTTTCCAAAGGGAATAGGATTATATTAGTCTCAAAGTATGCAAAGTGTAGACAGCTAAAGCTAAAGATACTATGTCAAGGCTGGTATTTTGTGTTCTAAACCATCCTTTCGCTTATGGTGAAAACAGTTTACACTATGTTTTTCTCACAGAATTGACTTTACAGGTAGATATATTAATTCAATGAATTAATCTGTCTCAGTAAATAGACTATACATCTACATGCTAGTGCTATGTGTTGTTCTTGCCAAATGACTCCTCATAATTTTCAGGGTTAATAAATATTTTATTGAGCACCCTCTGCTCCCCAATTTCTGATTAACATGTTATATTTCTTTAGGTGGATTTCCACATACATTATAAATACTAAATTACTCTTTATATATATGGAGTACCATATGATAAAAATATGATAGAAATAAAAGGAATGCAAATCGGAACATATTAGTACACAGCATAAATTCATTGTTCCTTTAGTTTTTCCCTGCTAGATTATCTAAACTACAAAACCAATAATTGTTCATTTTATTTACTTATTTATTTATTTAATTTTTATTGGCATACAGTTGATTTACAATGCTGCATTAGTTTCAGGTGTACAGCAAAGTGAATCAGTTATACATATACACATTCTTCTTTTTTTTTTAGATTATTTTCCCATATAGGCCATTACAGAGTACTGAGTAGAGTTCCCTGTGTTATACAGCAGGTTCTTATTAGTTATCTATGATGACTGCTCATTTTAAAGAGGAAGCTAAAGCAAGATTTATTAAAAAGTAAACATCTTTTTCTCTTTTTTCTTCAATTTCTACTCATCTGAGTTATCTCGTATTAACAGCCTGGCCTATGAAAGACAGGGAAAGAAGAGTGGCCAGTGAAAAAACAAAAACAAAACACAAAATCAATCTAAACTGATACCAAAAAAGAAAAAAAAATTCTCCCAACATTTGTGACGTATCCACTCAACTAAAATTGTGTGTGTGAAAGTGCTCAGAGAGGGAATAAAGACATACACCCCACACATGCCCACACCCACACTTATATTTCTCTTGTTTATCAGGAATATTCCCGATAGATTGCCTAGTGACAATAGCAAGTCACCAAGTAATGTGTGCAGTATGATTCTATTTCCTTACACAGAAGCAAACCATTATGTATGTGCATATGCTTGTATATATTCATATTTGTTTAAGCAAAGATAAAGGTGAGGTAGGATGCACCTTAGGCTTGTTGGCATTTGTTATCACAAAGAGTGGCATTGGAGAAAGGGAACAGAGAGGTGGGATGCAGGCAATAATTAGCTTTCCTTTGTATATCTTTGTACTACACAGCTTCATTTGCTACAGTAAGATTGTTTTACTCTTTAAAATAAAAAAAAATATAATGTAAAAGAAAGTTTAAAAAGGGGAAAATATCAAACAGCAACAAACACACTGCCTAATAGGTGTGTCTTCCCACAATTTTATTCATGTTCCCAGAAACATATAAACACATATGTAGGATTTATTTTATATAAAAACTGAATCATATTATACACTTTAATTTATAATTTGATTTTTGTATTGAACAGTACAACATACACATCCCATCAGGACAACAGAGACACCTCAAACTCATCCCTTTATTTATTTATTTATTCATTTATTATTTTATCAAAGTATAGTTGATTTACAATGTTGTGTTAATTTCTGCTGTACAGCAAAGTGATTCAGTTATACATATATATACATCCTTTAAAAAATATTCTTTTCCACTATGGTTTATCATAGGATATTGAATATGGTTCTGGGTGCTATATGGTGGGACCTTGTTTATCTATTCTATATATAATGATAGCTTACATCTGCACCTTTTAAATAGTGACACCATATTTCACAGTTCTTCCATCCATGGGTGTCATACTAGCTCTATATTACTAAAACCAGTGCTGCAATGCAGCTCCTGTACATATACATTTACTTCTGTGGAATAAATTCCAAAGTGACCTTCTTGGAACATAAGTCATAGTACGTTTAATTTTAATAAATTTTACGAGATTAATTCCCAAAGACTGTAGCAATCAACATTCTACCAACATTGGATGATACCATTTCTTGAAACTGTAGGCCAATTTAATGTGAATAAAATGGTATCTCACTATAGTCATAATTTACATATTTCTGACCACTTATACGATTAACCATCTTTTATTTGCTCATTTTCCATTTTAATTCCTCTCTCATAAATAGTTTGGTAAATTATTTAAATTATTGAATTATTTCTCTTTTTCTTTTATAACACTGGTAAGAAATTAAATAAATACACTTTCTCATAGTCACAAATTTTTTTCTAAATCATTAGTATTTAACTTTATGTTATTTTCTGACATGTGAATTATTTTGATTTTGGTGGTCAGATTTATTCTTTCATTATTTTGAGTATTCCAGAGTCCCTGACTTCTTGAGAGATCTCTCACATGCTAAGTTTACATAAATTTTTTCCTGAAATTTATTGTAATATTTAAATTCAGAAAACCATTTAAGGCATTCACTCATTTACAAATAAAGATAAATCAGCGTATTCTTGAAAATTTATAGTATTTAAGTTTATTGTTTTGAAGCTTTGTCTAGGAAGTCTAAAATAATTTTGAACTAACAGTAAAGATAATATTTTTCTTTTTTATGATTTACTGGAAACGGTTACAGTACTTCACCATTTATAGAATTTGCTATTGATTTTGGGTAACCTTTAACATGTTTAAGTAAGTTTTTTAAATTAAGGTATTTTTAGGAATGAGTTTGCATTTTATCATATTCTTTTACAGCAGCTGTTGTTATAAGAATGTTATTTTCCTTTTTAACTTAATGGTGCAATTAATTATGTTGACAGATTTTCACTTGTTGAACTACACCAATAATTTTAGTAGAAAACTTAGTTATGAAACGTTAAATATGCTACTAGCTTTGATTTGATAATATTTAGAATTTTGTTTTGTTATTCTTTAGTGAAATTGGCCTATGGTTTTGTTTTTTGTATTATTTTTGTCGAATTTGGGATCAAGATTTTCCAACTTTATAAAATGAATTAGAGAAATTTCCATTTATTTTTAAACTACCTGAAATGGTTTAAATAACATAGGAATGATCTGATCTTTAAAGGTTAGAAAGAACTCAGCTGTTCAGTCTAGGCTTGTTGCCTTTTAAATTAGCAGATATTCAATTGTTTGATCTTTTGTATGATATTGATCTACTCAGATTTTCTTCTTGTGTCAAATTCAGGAGGTGAACATCATTTCCTCTGTGCTGCCCCATGTGGTAGCCACTAATTGTATGTGACTATTGAAATGTAAATTAATTGAAATTGAATAAATTTTAAAAGTTTAGTTCTCCAGTCTTATTAGCCACATTTCAAGTGCTCCACAACCACATAAGGGTAAAGGCTACCATGGGGATCATGCAAAGAGAGAATGTTTCCATCATTGCAGAAATTCTATTAGGCAGCACTGTTCTAGCTGTCTAAATATGTTGCTAGGAAGTTGTGTGTTATATTATCTTTAATACTTTTAATTGCTTATCTAAGCAATTGTAATACCTTATCCACATGTATATTCCTTAATATTACTCTCCTAAGATTTCTTATTTCCTTATTCAGTTTGCTTATCTATTTAAGTAGTCATAAAAAAACCTAGATTTTGCTTTTATTATTCTTTCAATATTTCCCTTCTATTCTATTTTAATTATTTTCACTATATATACTATTTATTATGATTAATTCCATTTTGATTTATTTTTTCCTTTTATTTTCTTAAGTTAAACGGTTCATTTATTTTCAGTGTTTCTGCACATTTATTCTGGTAACATAACAGTGGTTTTATTCCTTAAATTTTACTTTATCTTCTTTTCCATTACTTTTTTCTTCTCTTTATCTTACTTCACTTTTGTTGTCTTGGGGAAGTTTCTCTGTTCCCCTTTACCCTTATTAATTTAGAATTAGCTTCTGATTTGATTCCCTTCCAGTCTTTACCAATCAAAATTAGCGTTTTAGAATATTTTAGGAGTGTTGAATATTCTCTTCCCAAGATGTTTCACTTGCTGTGTCTTCACACTTCATGTAGAAATTAAACCGTTAGAAAATATTTAGTTTCCCACTTCCTTCCACCCTTGCTCCAAATCCTTAGTTAAAACAATTTAGAATTTTTAGTATCATGCTATTATGAGGCTGTCTCTTAAATTATGTCTTTTTATTTCAACAATTCTTTTAAAATACGTTTTACAAAATTCCAATCATTCTGCCATCGTCAACATAGACTTTAGTGAACGATGATTTGGAAAGTGTGTCTTCTCTCTTTCTTTTGTAACTTTCTCTCTGAGAGCTGTAAAATTTTCTTTTTCTCCTTGCATTTCAGAAATGTTGCTATGATATGTCTAGATGTGTGTGTGTGTGTGTGTGTGTGTGTGTGTGTGTGTGTGTGTGTGTGTATTCATCAGTACTGCCTATGGCATGGTGAATTCTTTTGATCTGAATACTGTACAATTCAGGGTAGCTTCCTTCTTCTTTTTTGGTAGCTTCCTTTAAAACAAATTTTTTGTCTAATGATCCATTTTCTATCTGTCCTCCACTGCCTTTCTGGACACTCTCATAACACTCTCATTAGATCTCCTGAATCTGTTCTGCATGTCTCATGTTCTCTCATTCATAAATGCCAGCTCTGTGGGCGTTAAGTTTTTGTTATGGCATATCACTTTCTCTTAATCCTTGAGAACCCTAAATAGCCAACTGGCATTTATCATTCTCTTATTTTTCATTTTTTAAATTCAACTTTTTTAAAAAGCAGAAACCATATTCATTTATTCTAAAAAGTATTTTGGGGGCTCTAATTTTATCTCCTTGAGGTCCCTTATTACTTTTGGCCCAAAGATTTTGTTCATCTTTTCTATTGGTTCTATTTCAGTGGAAGCTACCAGTTTTTGTTTTTCCAAATTGATTTTTCTTCTTAAGTAAACATTCTGTTGTTCTGCCTTAAATAATTTCTATTTCTTATTGTTGTTGTTTATCCATAGATGTCTTTCCCCTTTGTATCGTGAATCAGGCTGTTGCTTTTATATAGGTTGGGAAAATGGGGCTGCTTCTTTTCTTGTGACTGACTGCAAGGGGTATAAATGGTACCCCTCTGCTGACAGCTAGAAGGCATCTGCGTGAGCCTCTTAGGGTGGGCTTGCTACAGTCATTTGTTTCCCGATTGCCAGACTGGGGCTCTTCCACCCACTAGCATGTAGTTCCACCAGTTCACTGCTTTCTAAGGGTTGGCAGTACTCAAAGACACACAGGCAGCAATGGGTTGGAAATGTGCCTGAGGTCCTGTAGAATTCTGTCAGGATGTCACTGTAGAATTCTAGAGAGAAAACGGAGAGAGAAAAAGAAGCCAGTTAAAGAAATGTTTTGAGATGTGGATTCTGTCTGGAAAACAGATAACTTGCAATTCAGTAAAAATAGTTAACTATGAAAGTTGTCTATAGCTCCAAGTTATATAGGTTTCAAAATTTATGAACACATAAAAGTATCAATTTACTATGCTTTAAACAATTTAACCCTCAACTTGTAAAAATATCTGTTTCCTGATGTGCAGAATAAGTCTGGAAAATGCTTAAAAAGAAGGATTAGGAATTGATCTTGAAGTGATTATGTAGGAAATTTATAATTTTAATGATTTGTTAGGCACAGTTCAGGAGATCTAGATTGGATGCAGTACATCTATTCACCATTTGTTGACCCTGAATAAGTCATTTAACCTCAACATAACTTAGCATTTCTCATCTAAAATATACAAAATATGAGCAGAATTTCAAGGATTAGCTGAGCTGACCCATGACCTACATAACATACTCTTGCAAAACAGCCTCAGAGATTTTTTTTTTGCCTCGGCTAAATTAAAAATCACAAGATCTCATGGTCCTTTGAAGTTTTGTTTTGTGAATAGCGAAAACCTGGGATGCTAAATCTGTGAATACCATGCGTCCATGCCATAATGCTGGTCTCATTTTGAATTGTCAACATGTGTGTGACATGTGTGTGCAGAAACATGCATAATATGGGCCATGTGAGAATGTGATGCTAAGCATTGGACCTTATTAATAAAAATTACCAGAAGGTCAATATTGAGCCAAGAAAACATTATGAAAACACTTCAGGATAAAAACTCAAATTTAGGAAAATCCAATTCAAGCTTCGTCCTTTAGAAAAACACTACTGTACACAGAATACTAAAGAGGGACAGAAATTAGGGCAAAGCTTAAAGAATCATAGATTGATGCATATAATGCTAGAATGTTTCCTACCCGATATTTTTTTCCTGAAATTCTCTATTAGCAGTTACTACCTACCTTTGAGTGATTTATTGGAGCTACTTAAATTTCCTACAAGCTGTCACAGCTGAGTAGACTAAGACGCTTCTGGGAGGTTAACTATGTCCCATTACATTGATTGCTTTTGTATCCAATTAGAACACCTCAGTCTGGCAAAGATATTGACAGAGATTACAGCGGGTGACAGCCATGCACCTAAAGGGGAGGGGTGTGTGTGTGTTTAGGAATGAGTGAGATACAAAGATTGGACCCTTGCTGAGCATTTTGCTAGAGATTTAGAAAACAGTATACTTTAGCCATTACTGACCATTACAAGCAAATATTTTGATTTTTCATACACAAAAAATGAAAACGATACATTGCTCTTTGCTCATCTCTGCTTTGCTGCCTTTCCACTGGGGGTCTGAGACCTTCATTTGCTGGCCCTTGGCTTTTCTATTCTGTGGGTAAAGGCTGTAAAGCCTGCAACTGTTTGTAGTTCAAGCCACGTTATATATTTTCTGCTCAGCAATACCGTCAAGAAATATGCCTTTCTCGGCTTGGTCCTTCTAATGGTATGCTGTGGCACACACATATCTGGCCTCTGACATCTGCAGTTATCACAGGTTGGTTTCTCATCTCTGCATTGCATTGCTGTCTTTTGAAAAAAAGAAAAAAAACTGTTTGCTTTGTGAGAATCAAGATTTTTAAAAAATTATTGCCATTAGCACCTTCCCATTATTATATTCACCGGCACGAGTCAACCTATTGCAACCAACCATTTAGAATCAAGGTGCTTTGGGTATTCTGTCTACCATCACTCACACACATCACCACACATACACTCTTATTCCTGAGAAATTAGATCTTTATCTGTTGCCTGACAACTTTATTCTGAAAGAAGCCCAAGTAATTGGATCAAGATATTTCTCAGCAGGGCTTCATTTATGTTTCTAAATATAGCGTGTTCACTGCCAATTTTTCCATAGGTTGCCTGCTCAGCTATGCTGGAAACAAAGAGAGATTTGGTGTTTAATAGAATATTCCTCTGTTATTTTCTTTTATGTGACTATATCTCTAACTCCTTTACCTTGGGATTTAGTTCAGCCCATATACACTACCAGTTGATCAACGATCATGTGTAAAGAGCCTTCTTAAGCCCTTCTAATAAAATGTGACACATGATAAATATTTCTTAGTAAATGAGTGTTGTATTTTGATTCTAATCAGTCCTGATTTATATTGAAATCAGTGCTGACAGCCTCATGGTTTATAATTTCATTTATCTCTTCCTTTGACTGTCAGTACAGCCTTATGTCAATCAGTTGAAAAGTGAAAGTTCTTTTTGTCTGTTAATTACTTTGTTTACATAGGACTAAAATACTAGTTTAACTGTTTTGTCACAGTTAAGTGATGTAAATTTTAGCAAGAATTTAATGTGGGGGCAGTAGCAGTGAACAATGAAGTTAAGTATTATGGTTAAAAATAAACATTTAAAAAATAAATATATAGATCTGTTTTGCTATAATGACTGAAAGGAAAAAAGATGGCAATTTCTTGAAACTCACAAAAAATGTATCGTGTTTCTTTCAGTAGAGTCAGCTTAGGATGTCTGGCATTGCAGTGGAAGGCCTGACATTGCAGCTCAAACCTGTAATTCACTCCCTGTTCTGTCATGAGGTTGTGTGACTTTGCTGATTTTCAAATAGGCTGTATTATTTTTCACTTCTGTAAAAGGATGAAATTAGAACACTGCTTAACACCATACACAAAAATAAACTCAAAATGGATTAAAGACCAAATGTAAGGCCAGACACTATAAAACTGTTAGAAGAAAACATAGGAAGAACACTCTATGACATAAATCACAGCAAGATCCTTTTGGACCCACCTCCTAGAGAAATGGAAATAAAAACAAAAATAAACAAATGGGACTTAATGAAATGTAAAAGCTTTTGCACAGCAAAGAAAACCATAAACAAGACCAAAATACAACCCTCAGAAGGGTAGAAAATAGTTGCAAATGAAGCAACTGACAAAGGATTAATCTCCAAAATTTACAAGCAGCTCATGCAGCTCAATATCAAAACAGCAAACAACCCATTCCAAAAATGGGCAGAAGACCTAAATAGACATTTCTTCAAAGATATACAGATTGACAACAAACACATGAAAGAAGGCCCAGCATCATTAATTATTAGAGAAATGGAAATCAAAACTACAGTGAGATATAATCTCACACCAGTCAGAATGGCCATCATCAAAAAATCTACAAACAATAAATGCTGGAGAGGGTGTGGAGAAAAGGGAATCCTCTTGCACTGTTGGTGGGACTGTAAATTGATACAGCCACTATGGGGAACAGTTAGGAGGTTCCTTAAAAAACTAAAAATAAAACTACCATATGACCCAGCAATCCCACTACTGGGCATATACCCTGAGTAAACCATAATTCAAAAAGAATCATGTACCAAAATGTTCATTGCAACTCTATTTACAATAGCCAGGACATAGAAGCAACCTAAGTGTCCATCAACAGATGAATGGATAAAGAAGATGTGGCACATATATACAGTGGAATATTACTCAGCCATAAAAAGAAATGAAATTGAGTTATTTGTAGTGAGGTGGATGGACCTAGAGTCTGTCATACAGAGTGAAATAAATTAGAAAGAGAAAAACAAATACCATATGGTAACACACACATATATATATGTATATATGGAATCTAAAAAAAAAAATGGTCATGAAGAACCTAGGGGCAGGATGGGAATAAGAAGCTGATCTACTAGAGAATGGACTTGAGGACACGGGGAGCGGCAGGGTAAGCTGGGAAAAAGTGAGAGAGTGGCATGGACATGTATACACTACCAAATGTAAAATAGATATCTAGTGGGAAGCAGCCGCATAGCACAGGGAGATTAGCTCGGTTCACTGTGACCACCTAGAGGGGTGGGATAGGGAGGGTGGGAGAGAGGGAGATGCAAGAGGGAAGAAATATCGGGATAGATGTATCTGTATAGCTGATTCACTTTGTTATAAAGCAGAAACTAACACACCATTGTAAAGCAATTATACTCCAATAAAGATGTTAAAAAAATTATATTAATACCATGACGTCTATTTGACTGAAATAACTATTATGAATTGTTTGAAAATAAATATAAGAAATTATTTTTTAAAGAAAAGAAAATACATTTTATCAGGTTCCTTTTATACATATTAATCTGAGTCTGTCTCTTATTACTAACACTTTAAAATTAAAAGGATTTTGTGTCTAAGAAGAAAAAGAACTAGTTTTTTTTTTTTTTTTACGTGGGCCTCTCACTGTTGTGGCCTCTCCCGTTGCGGAGCACAGGCTCCGGACGTGCAGCCTTAGTGGCCATGGCTCACGGGCCCCCCCGCTCTGCGGCATGTGGGATCTTCCCGGACCGGGGCACGAACCCGCGTCCCCTTCATCGGCAGGCGGACTCTCAACCACTGCGCCACCAGGGAAGCCCAAGAACTAGTTTTGAAATATATATTGGAGTGAATGTGATACAATGAGTAGACAAATCTGGAAGCCACCTATATATCTCGCTCTGATTTGCCTGAACAATATGCTACCTACAGGCAGGTGGGGGTCAGGGAAGGTCCTTCATGCTCTTGGCTGGAGAGGCTGAATTTCCCACAGGATTGGAGAAAAGGCTCTACTTTCCATGGATGCCAAGTTGGCTTGAATCTCAGACTGACTGGAGGTCAATTTTCTGTTTATCCACCATTTACCACGTAAGAAGGAAAAATAACAAAGTGGATGAGATTTTTCTACTCAAAAACACACCATGTGTCCCTCAGTGCCTGGGTACAAATTCCCTCTCTGTGGGTTGATGGAAGAAACAGGAGGCTGGGGCCTTCATATACAGACCCTAGACTTATAAGTTTTTCCAATAAAGATAATTATTTTACCCATACTAAGTGACATAGTGAGATTCACTTTCCTTCTCAATGGTGAGTCATCCCAATCTATATCCTTTCTCTCTTCTTCTCCATACCCCATCCATCCTGTGTTTAGTCCTTGGACAGCTGAGGAAGTTTGTGATACTGAATAAGAAGAAAATTTCCAGGCCTTACAGGAGACTTTGAAATGAGAGATCCAAGCTGGTCCATCTGTGTTGTTGTGGGCTGTCAAGGCCAGAGTTTTTCATTTTTCTCTGCATCTTCCTTTTCTAAACTCTACTTTTCTTTCTTTCCATAGGGACAGATGGTAAAAAGGACTTTAAATAATAATGATATGAACTACAATGGCAGAAGCATGTAATAGACACATTTCCCCCTATACCTCCCACTAAGTTCAGCTACAAGTCCTGGAAGATATATGTAAAACAAACAAAAAATTATTAAAGATGGGGAGAGAAAGGCAGACCAACTAGAAATCACAGTACCTGGAGAACAGCATGGTGGTGAGTTTCCTGGATTTTCTTTTTCCCACATATATCCTGGACTGGGTGATACAAAAGCTAGCAACCCATAAACACTAACAGGAACAAACAGAAAAAAACAAAACAAACAAAAAAACAAACAAAGAAACAAAAAAACAGCAAGAATAAAAACTTTCTCTCTCTGGCCAAAGGACCAGGCAAGGGGAAAGACAAGAAAATTTTAGAACATAACTGCATTATTCCAGCCAAACACTATGGAAAAATTTATGGTCTCACACCCAACACACACCAGAAAAGGCTGACTGGCTTGCCCTGTGTAACAAGGCACTCTTCTTGCCAGGTTGGTGCCAGAAAAGACCAAATGGGGAGCTGTACATTCATCCCCACCATGCAGTAGTGAGCTCTCCCATCCCTGTTTCAGTGGAGAAGACGTGGGGAGCCTCGAATTCCATCCCTACTTGGTAATAATGAGACATCCCTCTCTCTCCCTGTTGAGAGAGTATCAGAGGATTCTTAGTGACTAGTCAGGGTTTTCACCAATGTCCAATGATAACAAAGCCACATGACGCAACATCAGTGGAGGCCACACAGTGAGCAGTAACAAGGCACCCTACCCCTCCTATCTCCATGGTGGTATCAAAACCAAGCAGGACCTTGTGGGACCCTCCCAGGTACAAAAGCCTTTCTAGATTTCTATATATCTTTCTTTTCTTTTCTGCTTGAGCCTTTGTAGGGTCAGTATGACCAGATTTAAGCTAATACATTTTGCAGGAGCTGCCCCAAACTGCTCAGCCTTTAAGGGACAAAGATAAAAACCTGTAACTAAAGTCTATGGGCAGGAGGGGCAGGCTCCTTGTCCAAATTCTGGAAGCTCCTCCTCCCTCATCTTAGCCTATAGCTGCTGTCTTTGATATTAACTCACCTAATCTTAGATTTTGGGGGGAGAAAATGTGCCAGAATCGCTGATGCATACAAGAACTCAAGGTTGCTGACTACATCTCTGGTGTCACACAGGTGGTGTCCAGACTTTCACAAGACATCTGGAGCCGAAGATTAACCACCAACACCACTTGTCCCAGTTTTGCTTCTTTGTTCTGCCTCTCCCTTTAAAAGCCCTTTGGCTGCACCCCGTTGTTAAGATGGTTTTTAAGGAGATGGTTTTTAAGATGGTTTTAACTAGTCCACCATCTTCTTATTTAGCTGGCTTTCTTGAATACAGTGGCTTTCCTTGCCTCAGCACCTTGTCACTCAACTTATTGGCCTGTTGGCAGCAAGTAGCGGAACATGGATTCTGTAACAAATTTTGGCAAGCCATCCAGGATCTGACCCTCTGGGGCCTCTGGGGCCTGCCTCGGTTCCCAACAAGCTAAGCAGTAGGCTACAGAGTTTCACCTGGGCAAACAAAACTGTAGCCATTATTATAAATAAAATAAAGGCAATCTCCTTTTGTTTTTAAACTAACCACAGTGATGCACAGTGGTTAAGAGTATGAGTTCTAGTTTTACAGAGCTGAATCTATTACCTTGGTGACCTATAGCCAGTTATTTCCCTTCCCTGTGCCCACATTTTTTCATCTGTAAACTAGGAATAATGACAGTACCTACCTCTAAGGACTATTGTGAGGATTAAATGTGATAATCACTGTAAAAGGTTTAGCAGAATGCCTTGCATATTGTAAGCCCTCAACACATGTTTGCATAATTATTATTATTTTAAAGGAAATACAGAAAATTGTATTATGGTCATCATAAATAAGATCAACAGCTAAACCACATTTATTTAAACATAAAATCATTTTGAAAAACCTCAAGAAATAATGGAAGCTATTCCAGAAACACCTAAAAATTTCATTTATAAATGTAATAATCTCAAGAGCAACAGAGGGATTTAATGAGATCCTGATAAAGCCAAGCAGTGGCCTTGGTTATTCTCCATCATTTACCAGATAAAATGCTTTCTGAAATTTGCCAGTTAGGAAAAGAATCTAAGCTCAGATTTTTGCTAGACAACTTAGTTATCTCAAAAACGATTTCATAGAAAATAAATTCAATAATTGATGTATTTGAAAATTTATAAGGCAATCAATATGTCACATCTTTGGCAGGGATTTGCTTAATTTCCTACAGTTGAAGTTTTCGGAGACTTGTTCTTAGACTAAAAGAGATATTTTGTCAAATTTACTGAAGAATATATTGTTAATAAATATTTTCAATTTTGAGTTTTCTCTATTGTCAACATTTCAGATTCAGTCTAATCCTACAGTTTTCTCTGGCCTCTTGGTATGTAGTCTACTAAATTGTAATAACAGCAAACAGGTGCTTCCTGTCTACATCAGGTAAGGTCCAATCAGAAAAGCAGGGCCGTTAGGAGATACATACAGAGAAATTTATTCAATAAATTATCTTATGGGGGATGTTTAAGCAACTCCAAAATCCACTGGGTAATCCATCAAGAGAGCAGGCTAGAAGTCTTGGGCATAGGTGGAAGCTATTGTTAGACAGGCGGAATTTCTTCTCTCAGGAAACCCTCAGCCCTGATTGGATCAGGTCCAGCCAGATTATCGAGGATACCTTCCTCCCAATTGATTACAGACTTTAATCACTTCTACAAAATACCTTCACAGCAACACCTAGATTAGTATTTCAATAACTGGGGCCTGAAACCTGGCCAAGTTTCACCTCAAAAATACCACCACAGTTGGACATCTAGACACATCTCCTTAACCCATACTTAAAATCCAAATAAATCCAGTAACAAAGTCATATTTCTACTTAACAGGATATAACTATTCTGTTTAAAAATGAAGATACTTTCCTTTTTTTCCCCAGAGTGTACAAAGTTCTTGGATGATGTTCACTCTTCTCCAATATGCGATAACTTATTGTGATACGAAATTGATACATTAATACATCTTATGTTGGATGATAGGGAATAAGGGAGAGAAGAGAACAAAAATATTTTGTTAATATAGGTGCAAACTTATTCAAAATAAAACAAGGAAGAAATACTTAGAACTATTACAGTCCTTATTTCTGCAACTGGTCAAATGATTGTAGCTATTATTTATAACTACTTTCTTCCACTACCCATTCCATATTCCTTTTGCCCTTAGCAACCATCACAGCTGGTCATGGTTCTTTGCCTTGTGGTGTGAACCAAATTGTCATGCCTAAAGTGTTGGACCATAAGTAGTCCTGCAAGAAATAGATTGTAGTTTTTCACTGATTTTAATCACAGGTTATGGGAGTACTAAGAGGTACCCTAAGGGATCTCCTGGATTCAAGACATCCTCTTTCTTGCCTCCATTGTGTAGTAGCAACTCAATTTCTCCTTGATAATCAGGGTCAATAACCCCAGCCAGTAGAATATTCTCTTTACTTGCCTGTTGATTGAGAAGGATGAGGAGTCCTAAGTGGATGGGATAGCAGTCTCACCATTCAGTACAATGTCATCTACATTGTGTCTCCTGACTGAAATATTTCTCACTTTGGAACTAAGATCTCTAGACCATGAGAGCCTACACTTGAGGGGACAGGAAGCAAAAATTTTGCTAGTGGATCACTAGTGACAAAATAAGGGGAGTTACTCCCATTTCTATCCTTTATTTCCTAGACCCATGACTCTGGTTATGGGAGAAACAGCACCATGTATTGGGCACTGACTCAGGGCATATACATCCTCCTGGAGAACCTTGCTCCACCTCTGTAAGATATTGCAATCTAGCTGGCACGGTAACTGAGTCTTCAAAAGACCATTCCACCATTCTATCAAGCCAGCTGCTTCAAGATGATGGGGAATGTGGTAAGCCTAGTGAATTCAATGAGCATGCGCTCATTGCCACATTTATCTGTAAATTTCTTCACCAGAAGCAATGCTGCATTGAACATCAATATGGTGCATAAGATATCCTATAAGTCCACAGGTAATAGTTTTGGCAGAAGTATTTCATGCAGAGAAGGCAAATCCATATCCAGAGTAAGTGTCTATTCCACTAAGAACAAAGCACCTTCCTTGATGGAAACATCCATTGTAATCAACCTCTCATTAGATAGCTGATTGATCATCTCAGGGAATGATTCCATATTGGGGAGGCAATATTGGTCTCTGCTGCTGGCAGGATGGGCACTCAGCCATGGATGTAGCCAGGCTGGCCCTGGTGAGTGGAATTACATATTGATGAGCCTGTGCATAATCTCCATTCCTGCCTCCATAGCTACTTTGCTCATGAGGCCACTTGGCAGTGATAGGATTGGCTTGAGAAATGGGTAATTGATATCCACACAGTTCATCCTATATAAGTGGTTATTAAAATCTTCTTCTGACAAGGTCATCCTTTTGTAAGGATTCACATGGGACACAAGTATCCTCACCTACTTTGCCCATTCATAGGAGTCCACCCACATCCCTCTTTCCTATCCTCCTTTTTACCACTTTTTCCAATATATTCCTTCCATGTCTCACTGGACTCAGACCATTAAACTATATTGACTCATACATCTAACCGTTTCCCATTCCAAGGAAATTGAACCCCCAGGTGAACTGCTCTAAGTTCTGCTTACTGGGAGGATTTCCCTTCACCAGTGTCTTTCAGGAATGTAACAGAAAAGAACTACAGTGCTGCAACCAAACATTTTCCAGTGGTGTCTGCATATTGTACAGAACCACCTGTAATCCAGATCCAAATTTTCTCTTCCTCATTCAGTTGATATTAGGAAACTCCTCATGAGGTGGCAGGTGTATGCAGAGAGATAGAAGGTAATGTAATAGGAGTAGGGCCATAGGCAAGTGGGTCACCACCTCATGTAACTTACTTGTGCCGTCAGGACCTGCTCCTGCCCAAAATTATACATACCACTTCTATTTGGTTCTGGAGTGCTACTATGCATGCCCAACTCTATGGCTTGGAAGGTCAGATAACAACCAGCTCATGATGGGCAGCTCAAACTGCCTGGTAACTTGGTGCCCCGTGGTCAAACATTCAGTCTTTTCTAAGGCCCAGTAGCAAACAAAAGCTATTTCTCAAAAGTAGAGTACTTATCTGCAGAAGAGAACAGAGCTTTACTCCAACATCTTAGCACTCTGTGTTGTGATTCACTTATAGGAGCCTGCCAAGACTCTAAACCGCATCCCTATTTGTCACTGACAATTTTAAGCACCATCAGAAACGCCAGATCATATGGTTCAAATGGCAAAGCAGCTTGCACAGCAGTCTAGGCCTGTTGCAGAGCCCTCTCTTTAGACCTCCTCAAAATTAGCAGCTCTTCAGGTGATTTGGTAAATGGGGCAGAATAGCATACCTGAAAGAGAAATGTATTGTTCCCCAAATCCAAAGAGGTTCACCAGGCATTATGTCTCTTTTCTGGTTATAGGTGGGCCAGACAGAACAATTTATTCTTCATCTTAGAAGGGATGTCTTGACCTGCCTCTCATTATTTTATCCTTAGAAACAGCTGAGATGCAAGACTTCTGAATTTTTGTGGGATATATTTCCTAACTTCTGAGACACAAACATCTAGAGTAGTTGCTACTTTCTGCTCACTAGATCCAATCAGCATAATATCATTAACATAAAAGACCAAGGTGATATTTTATGGAAAGAAAAAGTGATTGAAATCCCTGTGAAGTAAATTATGATACAGGGTTGAGAACTGATATACTCCTAGGTAAAGCAGTGAGGTGTATTGCTGACCTTTCCAACTGAAGGAAAACTACTATTACTGATGTTTACTGGCATATATAGTGAAAAAATGATTTTCTAGGTGAATAGCTGCATACGAAATACCAGTGGTGTGTTAATTTACTCAAGCAATGAAACAACATCTGGAACCGCAGCTGCAATTGGAGTCCTTATCTGATTAAATTTATAATAATCCACTGTCATTCTCCAAGATCCATCTGTTTTGTGCACAGGCCAAATAGCTGAATTGAATGGGGATGTGGTGGGAAGTTAACATGCTTACAACTTTCATGTCTTCTAGGATTGTGGTACTGCTTTGGTTTACTATTTTCCTAGGTAGAGGCAGTTGTAGTGACTTCCACTTGGTCTTTCCTTCCCTAATATCCCTTACTCAGAGGTCAGAGAAACAATGAAGAGTCTGGCAATTTCTAAACATGACTATTCCAATTATTAATTCTGGAATAGAGAAATAATTACAGATGGGTAATGACACACACTGAGCCCACTGTGAGGTGGACTTGAGCTACAATCCCATTGAACATCTGATCTCCATTAATCTCTATTATGACAGGTAGAACAGAGTGACCTTTTTGGAATGTCCAGAAATTAATGTCAGTTTAGAGCCAGAGTTCAGTAATACCCTGCAAAGTGTGATGATTTCCCTTTCCCCAGTACAGTCACCTTGGTACATAGCCCTAGGTCCCTTTGGAGAAGGCTAGGAGAAAGATGAAAAATACTAATTTTTAGCAGATAGTGAGGTTCTTCTTCAAGGGAATCTATCCTCACCTTCATTAAAGGATTCTGGGAGAACTAGAACAAGAAATTTTACAATTTGTATGGAAACACAAAAGACCAGAAATAGCCAAAGCAATCTTGAGAAAGAAAAATGGAGCTGGAAGAATCAGGCTCCCAGACTTCAGGCTATACTATAAAGCTACAGTAATCAAGAGAGTATGGCACAAAAACAGAAATATAGATCAATAAAACAGGATAGAAAGCCCAGAGATAAATCCACATACATATCATCAACTTATCTTTGACAAAGGAGGCAAGGATATACAATGGAGAAAAGACAGCCTGTTCAATAAGTGGTGCTGGGAAAACTGGACAGCTATATGTAAGAGAATGAACTTAGAACACTTCCTAACACCGTACACAAAAATAAACTCAAAATGGATTAAAGACCTAAATGTCAGGCCAGACACTATCAAACTCTGAGAGGAAAACATAAGGCAGAACACTCTCTGACATAAATCACAGCAAGATTCTTTTGGACCCACTTCCTAGAGAAATGGAAAAATAAAGATAAACAAATGAGACCTAATGAAACTTAAAAGGTTTTACACAGCAAAGGAAACAATAAACAAGACCAAAAGACAACACTCACAATGGGAGAAAATATTTGCAAATGAAGCAACTGAAAAAGAATTAACCTCCAAGATTTACAAGAAGCTCATACAGCTCAATAACAACAACAACAAAAAAAACCCCAGCTCAATCCAAAAATGGGCAGACCTAAATAGACATTTCTCCAAAGAAGATATACAGATTGCCAACAAACACATGAAAGAATGCTCAACATCATTAATCATTAGAAAAATGCAAATCAAAACTACAATGAGATATCATCTCACACTGGTCAGAATGGCCATCATCAAAAAATCTAGAAACAATAAATACTGGAGAAGGTGTGGAGAAAAGGGAACCCTCTTGCACTGTTGGTGGGAATGTAAATTGATACAGCCACTATGGAGAACAGTTTGGAGGTTCCTTAACAAACTAAAAATAGAACTACCATATGACCCAGGAATCCCACTACTGAGCATATACCCTGAGTAAACCATAATTCAAAAAGAATCATGTACCAAAATGTTCATTGCAGCTATATTTACAATAGCCAGGATATGGAAGCAACATAAGTGTCCATCGACAGATGAATGGATAAAGAAGATGTGGCACATATATACAATGGAATATTTCTCAGCCATAAAAAGAAATGAAGTTGAGTTATTTGTAGTGAAGTGGATGGACCTAGAGTCTGTCATACAGAGTGAAGTAAGTCAGAGAGAGAGAAAAAAAAAAAGGTCATGAAGAACCTAGGGGTAAGAGGGGAATAAAGACACAGACCTACTAGAGAATGGACTTGAGGATATGGGGAGGGGGAAGGATAAGCTGTGACTAAGTGAGAGAGTGTCATGGACATATATACACTACCAAACGTAAAATAGATAGCTAGTGGGAAGCAGCTGCATAGCACAGGGAGATCAGCTCAGTGCTTTGTGACCACCTAGAGACGTGGCATAGGGAGGGTGAGAGGGAGGGAGATGCAAGAGGGAAGAGATATGGGAACTTATATATATGTATAACTGATTCACTTTGTTATAAAGCAGAAACCAACACACCATTGTGAAGCAATTATACTCCAATAAAGATGTTTAAAAAAATTAAAAACAAAAAAACAAACAAACAAAAAACTAAGAATAGAACTACCATATGACCCAGCAGTCCTACTACTAGTCATATACCCTGAGAAAACCATAATTCAAAAATAAGCATGTACCACAATGTTCATTGCAGTACTATTTACATTAGCCAGGATATGGAAGCAACCTAAGTGTCTATCGATAGAAGAATGGATAAAGAAGATGTGGCACATATATACAATGGAATATTACTCAGCCCTAAAAAGAAATGAAATTGAGTTATTTGTAGTGAGATGGATGGACCTAGAGTCTGTCATATAGAGTGAAGTAAGTCAGAAAGAGAAAAACATATACTGTATGCTGACACATGTATATGGAATCCAAAAAAAAAAAAACAAAAAACAAAAAACGGTACTGATGAACCTAGTGGCAGGGCAGGAATAAAGATTCAGAGGTAGAGATCGGACTTGAGGATGAAGCATGGGAAGGGGAAGCTAGGACGAAGTGAGAAAGTAGCATTGACACATATACACTACCAAATGGATGGCTAGTGGGAAGCTGCTGTGTAGCACAGGGAGATAAACTTGATGCTTTATGACGACCTAGAAGGGTGGGATAGGGAGGGTGGGAGGGAGGCACAAAAGGGAAGGGATATGGAGATATATGTATACATATAGCTGATTCACTTTGTTGTACAGTAGAAACTAACAAAACATTGTAAGGCAATTATAATCCAGTAAGGATGTTAAAAAAAAGCAAAAAACAAAAAATGGTTCTGGGACAGTAAACTAACTCAGTCTGGGAATTGATTGAGGTGTCATACCTCAATGACCTGACTTGGTGATTCAAGTTAAACTTCTGTTCACTAAAGGTCAATAGCCCTTCTATTTGTTTTTCCCCCCTGTGGACACCATGATTTACTAACTAATGCCATACATCTCTGTGAGTTAGCTTATTCTGCTTACTGCTTAGAATCTGCTGTCTATTACAGTAACAATGGTTAGCAGTTTCCTTTGTAATTCCTACTTACAAAGAGGAACAAATACAGAGCTCTCAAGGATGTTGGAGTTCCCCTCACAAATTTATTTCTTATAATGGTTGTAAAAGATTTCCTCTGGACCCTTCTAATTGGGTGATCAGGTCTTACATGATAAAGTCATTTGAGTATTCCAACTTCCCTAAGACTCTGGATACTTTCTTCTACAGTATACTAAGTCAGTCCTGACATTTCAACTTAATGTAGTATAGGACTCTTTTGGACCCATGTTTCAAACAATGAACCAAACAAGCAAGCCATTCTAGCCCATCAAGCTTAGTGATCACATATCAATAAATTCAGTCTGATCCAACCTTATATTCTTTCTTCCATGATCCATACTCTAAAGATCCATTTCTATAAATATACCCCAGATTTCTGAATATACAAGTTATAAAAATTATGCAGTTCTGCTGTGGGTCACACTTTTGTACTTTACTCTTTGGCATCTGCTGAGACTTCTAGTTAATAGGTCTAGAAGCAGAGAGGGGATGTAGATCTGGAAGCAGAAAGGAGTGATGGAGCTAGATACTAAGGAGAATGAGCAGTACCTTGCAAGACAAGTACAAAGTTCTTCAGATAAAACAGGGCTAACTCCCTTAGGCAGGGGTGGGACGGCAGTTTCTACTAGCAAAGAAAACATGACAAAATTCAAGGGTTCAATGTCCCCAGCTTCACTGGAATCCATCTATCTATCCTTATTCCAATTTTCAGAATCATATTTCTTTCCAATGTTTGCCCTTATTTTAACAGTAGACACACTGTGAGGTTGGAAATTCCAGCTGTGTTGTAATTCAGCCACTTACGGGTTGAGACTCTGGGTTTAATTTTCAGACATCTCAGCTCTGTAACTATGGAAGATAGAGGTCTATTTTCATATAAAGAGGATTTTGAGTCACTTATGCAGAACCTGAGCTGGGAATTTGAAGGCCTGAGCTAATTCTCTTTTTTCCCCTACTTTCTCCAGCACAGTTAGGAGCAACTGGCTATTCCCATTATACTCCTCAGTTTGACTGAAATGTTCTAAGGTGACAAATATATATGAATGACTCATAACCTCTCCCTTTATGTATATTTGATTAGAACTATCCAATGGTGATATTTTCCATATCTCTTTTGCATATCATGCAATGGATTTGTCATGTCTTTTTTATCACTGATAAAAAAAAATCTTTAAATCGAATCAGATGACAGAACCAATTCCAGAAACCCCATAAACTGTTCAGAAAAAATATCTTAATGATTGTGTTCCTCTAGAACAACTTCTGATACCAAAATATGTTTCAATTTAGATTATCAGGTTAATCCAAAGAAACAGAACCAGTAGGATATACATATGATATTTTTTGCAAGGAATTGATTTACATGATCAGGGAAACTGGCTAGCTTAGTCTAAAATCATTAGAGCAGGTCATCAGGAAGGGCAGGCTGGAACTCTCGAGTATGGGTGAGAGTTTCTGGCCACAGGTTAAATTTTTTTCTGCCTCAGAGAAGCCTCAGACTTGCTCTTAAGGCCTTTCAATTGGTTGAATCAGGCCCAGCGAAATTACTTATTAATAATCTCCCTTATTAAAGTCAACTGACTATGGGGTTTACTTATATCTACAAAATACCTTCATGGCAACACCTAAATTAGTATTTAATTGACTAAGCAGGAACTATAGCTTAACCAACACCTTAAAAATTCCATCACTTTTCACATCAGAAAACATCAACATTATTGAAAAATGGGCTATATGTGTCCCATAAGTCATCACCGTCTCTTCTGTTATAAAAATGTTCCTTTAACTTCTTAATAGCACAAACTTTTATGTACAAAATAAGCTACAAGGGTATATTGTACAACATGGGGAATATAGCCAATATTTTAAAATAACTATAAATGGAGTATAACCTTTAAAAATTGTGAATCACCATATTGTACACCTATAACTTATACGATGTTGTACATCAACTATACTTGGATAAAACATTTAAAATAATTTCCTTTTACTTCTTAAAGAAATTACCCAAATCTCCACATATTAATGTATTTAATTCAAGAGAACATAGCATCGTCACTTTGAATATCAATAGTAGAATTACTATACCAACATTTTTACATCTGTTAGATATTATGTTAGATGTAAGTTAAAAGTATTTTACATATTATGTACCCATCTAAATTTATTACTTTAATTTGTAAAAAAACATTGTAAAGATTATAATATAATGTTAAATGAAACAAAGAAGGATACAAAGTAGACTAAATACAATTATATTTGTGTATGAGGTAGGTGAATTAAGAGGCAGAATTTAAGACATTCTGTCCATATCTCCTGTGTGTAGACAGAGAGCTGTGAATAATCTGAGGGCTGATTTTTGATGATTTTAATTTAATCACTTGAACAGTTTTCTTTATTCATGAAATTGTAAGCCACCCTGGCACCCATTGCTCCAGAGCAGGTTGAAACAGGACATTCTGTGGCCTCAAAAGATGGCAGTACCACCTGGTACCAGGAGAGTCCTTGTGGGATGAAGTGAACCAATTTACACAGGTACCTCTTGGGAGGAAAGAAAATACAAACCTGACCTTTTCTTCTAGAAAAATAGTTTTGATAGATTAAGGTGGTCTGGATCAGGTCTCTTGAAAGAAAGGAGTCAAAGACTCCAAAGAGAAATTCACCTACAGCAAAGAGAAGGGTTCATCTGGGCTGGTGACTGGAGCTTAACACAAGGACTGATGTAATTTTAGACAGTGGCTGGTTCTGCCGCAACATGCAAGAGGGAATAGAAAGCTAGGTCAGTGGAGCTCCCTGGCAGACCTGGGAAATATTTATTGGAGCAGCTGTAGTTTCAGAGCCTCAGGGTTTGGCAACAGTGTATCCTTTAAAAAACAATCTGAGGCTATGCTCTTGTGCCAAAAGCACTTTCTTGTTATAGGTAATACTTATCATTTTAACTGTGATAATTCTCACAAGTATAACATAACATGAAGCACATATAACCATAGACACATAACCATAGACACATAAGTAGTCATGTGAATTTCATGTACAATTAGCCCTCTAGGCAGTTGAAATTAACTTTGAAATTAACTTTCCATGCCCACTCAAGTTTTCGTCACAGTCATCCAAAGTTACAGAACCATATAATACTGGTTACACTAAAAAATAAATTTATGCATAGAAGAAAAGGAAAAGGTTATAACAGTATATACCAGGGGATTTTGTTCAAGACAGTGGAATAGAAGGATGTGCTCTCACTCTTTCTTGCAAGGGCACCAGAATCACAACTAACTGCTGAACAATCATCAACAGGAAGACACCAGAACTCACCAAAAGAGATAGCCCACATCCAAAGACAAAGGAGAACACACAATGAGACAGTAGGAGGGACATAATCACAATAAAATCTAATCCCATAACTGCTGGGTGGGTGACTCACAAACTGGAGAACACTTATACCACAGAAGTCCACCCACTGGAGTGAAGATTCTGAGCCCCACATCAAGTTTCCCAACCTGAGGGCAAGGCAACGGGAGGAGGAATTCCTAGAGAATCAGACTTTGAAGGCTGGTGGGATTTGATTGCAGGACTTTGACAGGATTAGGGGAAACAGAGGCTCCACTCTTGGAGGGCATACACAAAGAAGTGTGTGCATCAGGACCCAGGGGAAGGAGCAGTGACCCCACAGGAGACTGAACCAGACTTACCTGTTAGTGTTGGAAGGTCTCCTGCAGAGGCGGGGGGTGACTGTGTCTCACCGTGAGGACAAGGACACTGGCAGGAGAAGTTCTGGGAAGAACTCCTTGGCATGAGCCCTCCCAGAGTCCACTATTAACGGCACCAAACAGATGGGGTTGGATCGAGTGTTGGGTCACCTGGGGCCAAAAACCAACAGGGAGAGAATGCAGCCCCACCCATCAGCAGACAAGCAGATTAAGATTTTACTGAGTTCTGCCAACTAGATCAACAGCCAGCTTTACCCACAACAAGCCCCTCCTAACAGGAAACTTGCACAAGCCTCTTAGATAGCCTCATCCACCAGAGGACAGACAGCAGAAGCAAGAAGAACTACAATCCTGCAGACTGTGGAACAAACACCACATTCACAGAAAGATAGACAAGATGAAAAGGCAGAGGGCTATGTACCAGATGAAGGAACAAGATAAAACCCCAGAAAAACAACTAAATGAAGTGGAGATAAGCAACCTTCCAGAAAAAGAATTCAGAATAATGATAGTGATGATGATCCAGGAGCTTGGAAAAAGAATGGAGACAGAGATTGAGAAGATGCAAGAAATGTTTAACAAAGACCTAGAAAAATTAAAGAACAAACAAAGAGATGAACAATACAATAACTGAAATGAAAAATACACTAGAAGGAATCAGTAGCAGAATAACTGAGGCAGAAGAACGGATAAGTGACCTGGAAGACAGAATGGTGGAATTCACTGCTGCAGAACAGAATAAAGAAAAAAGAATGAAAAGAAATGAAGACAGCCTATGAGACCTCTGGCGCAACATTAAACGCAACAACATTCGCATTATAGGGGTCCCAGAAGGAGAAGAGAGAGAGAAAGGACCCGAGAAAATATTTGAAGAGATTATAGTTGAAAATTTTCCTAACATGAGAAAGGAAATAGGCACCCATGTCCAGGAAGTGCAGAGAGTCCCATACAGGATAAACCCAAGGAGAAACATTCTGAGACACATAGTAATCAGATTGGCAAAAATTAAAGACAAAGAAAAGTTATTGAAAGCAACAAGGGAAAAATGACAAATAACATACAAGGGAACTCCCATAAGGATAAGAGCAGATTCCTTGGCAGAAACTCTACAAGCCACAAGGGAGTGGCAGGACATATTTAAAGTGATGAAAGGGAAGAACCTACAACCACAATTACTCTACCTGGCAAGGATCTCATTCAGATTCGATGGAGAAATCAAAAGATTTACAGACAAGCAAAAGCTAAGAAAATTCAGCACCACCCAACCAGCTCTACAACAAATGCTAAAGGAACTTCTCTAAGTGGGAAATACAAGAGAAGAAAAGGACCTACAAAAACAAACCCATAACAATTAAGAAAATGGTAATCCATGTCGATAATTACCTTAAACGTGAATGGATTAAATGCTCCAACCAAAAGACACAGGCTCACTGAATGGGTACAAAAACAAGACCTGGAGCTTCCCTGGTGGCACAGTGGTTGAGAATCTGCCTGCTAATGCAGGGGACATGGGTTTGAGCCCTGATCTGGGAGGATCCAACATGCCACAGAGCAACTAGGCCCGTGAGCCACAACTACTGAGCCTGCGCGTCTGGAGCCTGTGCTCCACAACAAGAGAGGCCGCAACAGTGAGAGGCCCATGAACCATGATAAAGAGTGGCCCACACTTGCCACAACTAGAGAAAGTCCTCACACAGAAATGAAGACCCAATACAGCAAAAATAAATAAATAAGTTACTAAAACACTCAGAGCCAAGCAAATCTACTTCAATAATCATATATATATAAAAGAAAACAACAACAAAAAAACAAGACCCATATATATGTTGTCTACAGGAGACCCACTTCAGACCTAGGGACACATACAGACTGAAAGTGAGGGGATGGAAAAAGATATTCCATGCAAATGGAAATTGAAAGAAAGCTGGAGTACCAACACTCATATCAGATAAAACAGACTTTAAAATAAAGAATGTTACAAGAGACAAGGAAGGACACTACATAATGATCAAGGGATCAATCCCAGAAGAAGATATAACAATTATAAATATATATGTACCCAACATAGGAGCACCTCAATACATGAGGCAACTGCTAACAGCTATAAAAGAGGAAATTGACAGTAACACAATAATAGTGTGGGACTTTAACACTTCACTTACATCAATGGACAGATCATCCAAACAGAAATGAATAAGAAAATACAAGCTTTAAATGACACAATAGACCTGATAAATTTAATGAATATTTATAGGACATTCCATCCAAAAACACCAGATTACACTTTCTTCTCAAGTGTGCACGGAACATTCTCCAGGATAGATCACATCTTGGGTCACAAATGAAGCCTCAGTAAATTTAAGAAAATTGAAATCATGTCAAGCATCTTTTCTGACCACAATACTATGATATTAGAAATCAATTACAGGGAAAGAAATGTAAAAAACACAAACACATGAAGGCTAAACAATACGTTACTAAATAACCAAGAGATCACTGAAGAAATCAAAGAGGAAATAAAAAAATACATAGAGGAAAATGACAATGAAAACACGATGATCTAAAACATATGGGATGCAGCAAAAGCAGTTCTAAGAGAGAAGTTTATAACAATACAATCCTAGCTCAAGAAACAAGAATCATCTCAAATAAACCATCTAACCTTAAACCTAAAGGAACTAGAGAAAGAAGAACAAATAAAACCCAAAGTTAGCAGAAGGAAAGAAATCATAAAGATCAGAGCAGAAATAAATGAAATAGAAACAAAGAAAACAATAGCAAAGATCAATAAAACTAAAAGCTGGTTCTCTGAGAAGATAAACAAAATTGATAAACCATTAGCCAGACTCATCAAGAAAAAGAGGGAGAGGACTCAAATCAAGAAAATTAGAAATGAAAAAGAAGTTACAACAGACACTGCAGAAATACAAAGAATCCTAAGAGACTACTACAAGCAACTCTGGGCCAATAAAATGGACAACCTGGAAGAAATGGACAAATTCTTAGAAAGGTATAACCTTCCAAGACTGAAACAGGAAGAAATAGAAAATATGAACAGACCAATCACAAGTAATGAAATTGAAACTGTGATTAAAAATCTTCCAACAAACAAGAGTCCAGGACCAGATGGCTTCACAGGTGAATTCTATCAAACATTCAGAGAAGAGCTAACACCCAACTTTCTCAAACTCTTCCAAAATATTGTAGAGGAAGGAACACTCCCAAACTCATTCTATGAGGCCACCATCACCTTGATACCAAAACCAAACAAAGATACTACAAAAAAAGAAAATTACAGACCAATATCACTGATGAATAGAGGTGCAAAAAACCTCAAAAATTCTAGCAAACAGAATCCAACAACCCATTAAAAGGACCATACACCATGATCAAGTGGGATTTATCCTAGGGATGCAAGGATTCTTCAATATACACATATCAATCAGTGTGATACACCATATTAACAAATTTAAGAAGAAAAAACATATGATCATCTCAATAGACGGAGAAAAAGCTTTTGACAAAATTCAATACACATTTATGGTAAAAACTCTTCAGAAAGTGAGTATAGACGGAACCTACCTCAACATAATAAAGGCCATATATGAGAAAGCAACAGCAAACATCATTCTCAATGGCGAAAAACTGAAAGCATATCCTCTAAGATCAGGAACAAAATAATGATGTCCACTCTAATCACTATTTTCAACATAGTTTTGGAAGTCCTAGCAACGGCAATCAGAGAAGAAAAAGAAATAAAAAGAATACAGATTGGAAAAAAGAAGTAAAACTGTCACAGTTTGCAGATGACATGATACTATACTTAGAGAATCCTAAAGATGCCACAAGAAAATTACTAGAGCTAATCAATGAATTTGGTAAAGTTGCAGGATACAAAATTAATGCTCAGAAATCTCTTGCATTCCTGTACAATAATGATGAAAAATCTGAAAGAGAAATTAAGGAACACTCCCATTTGCCATTGCAACAAAAAGCATAAAATACCTAGGAATAAACCTACCTAGGGAGACAAAAGACCTGTATGCAGAAAACTATAAGACACTGATGAAAGAAATTAAAGATGATACAAACAGATGGAGAGATATACCATGTTCTTGGATTGGAAGAATCAATAATGTGAAAATGACTCTACTACCCAAAGCAATCTACAGATTCAATGCAATCCCTATCAAATTACCAATGACATCTTTTTACAGAATGAGACCAAAAAGTCCTAAAATTTGTATAGAGACAGAAAAGACCCCGAAGAGCCAAAGCAATCTTGAGAAAGAAAGACTGAGCTGGAGGAATCAGACTCCCTGACTTCAGACTGTACTACAAAGCTACAGTAATCAAGCCAATATGGTACTGGCACAAAAACAGAAATATAGATCAATGGAACACGATAAAAAGCCCAAAGATAAACCCATGCACCTATGGCCAACTAATCCATGACAAAGGAGGCAAGGATATACAACACAGAAAAGACAGCCTTTTCAATAAGTGGTGCTGGGAAAACTGGACAGCTACATGTTAAAGAATGAAATTAGAACACTCCCTAACACAAAAATAAACTCAAAATGGATTGGAGATCTAAATGTAAGACTGTACACTATAAAACTCTTAGAGGAAAACATAGGAAGAACACTCTTTGACATAAATCACAGCAAGATCTTTTTTGATCCCCCTCCTACAGTAATGGGAATAAAAACAAAAATAAACAAATGAGACCTAATGAAACTTAAAAGCTTTTGCACAGCAAAGGAAACTACAGACAAGATGAAAGACAACCGTCAGAATGGGAGAAAATATTTGCAAATGGATCAACAGACAAAGGATTAATCTCCAAAATATATAAACTGCTCATGCAGCTCAATATTAAAAAAACAAACAACTTAATGCAAAAATGGGCAGAAGACCTAAATAGACATTTCTCCAAGGAAGACATACAGATGGCCAAGAAGCACATGAAAAGCTGCTCAACATCACTAATTATTAGAGAAATGCAAATCAAAACTAAAATGAGGTATCACCTCATACCAGTTAGAATGGGCATCATCAGAAAATCTACAAACAAGAAATGCTGGAGAGGGTGTGGAGAAAAGGGAACCCTCTTGCACTGTTGGTGGGAATGTAAATTGATACAGCCACTCTGGAGAACAGTATGGAGGTTCCTTACAAAACTAAAAATAGAAATACCATATGACCCAGCAATCCCACTACTGGGCATATACCCAGTGAAAACCATAATTCAAAAAGACATATGCACCCCAATGTTCATTGCAGCACTGTTTACAACAGCCAGGATATGGAAACAACCTAAATGTCTATCGACAGATGAATGGTAAAGAAGATGTGGTACATATATACAATGGAATATTACTCAGCCATAAAAAGGAACAAAATTGGGTCATTTGTAGAGACGTAGATGGATCTAGAGACTGTTATACAGAGTGAAGTAAGTCAGAAAGAGCAAAACAAATATCGTATATTAACGCAGATATGTGGAACCTAGAAAAATGGTACAGATGAACCTGTTTTCAGGGTAGAAATTGAGACACAGATGTTGAGAACAAACATATGGACACCAAGGGGAGAAAGTGCCAGGCGGGAGTGGTGGTGTGATGAATTGGGAGATTGTGATTGACATATATACAATAATATGTACAAAATGGATAACTAAAGAAACCTGCTCTTTAAAAAAATAAAATAAAATTCAAATTTTCAAAAAAAAAAAGAGTATATACCAAAATTTAATTATGTTTGTATTAGAGTACATATTTTTCTCCTTTTGTCCTAGTTTCAACTTTTTATTAAATTTTCTTTATTAGTTTAATATTACATTTAATATTAGTTTTATAATGAAGAAACTGATAGAAATTTGAAATATTTTTACCTTTCAATTATTATGTCATATGCATGGTTTAGATATACTTAAATTTTTGTATTAAATTATTGCATTTTGACACGTACTTAGATTATTTCGAATTTTCCTTTAGACTTTGCCTATAGCATATACTAAAATTAAATGTTAAGAATTTTCTGGAGATTTGGTTAAAGTGACACAGTTTTTTCCTCCTTAGGAAGTATTAGTATGAAATATCCCTAACTTTCCACATCTCTATACTTTTACAAGCAAATGCTTTGAATTATTGGGTGGTGAGTTGGATTTCTTCCATGTTACCCTCAAGATACAACTCGTATCTTTGCTCATCCTGTTGTGTGCTTTCGGAGGCTGCCCCAATTGGCCTATATACTTGAACTTTTAGACCATCTTTATCTTATGGCTTTTAGATTGTTTTGGCCAATGAGAGGTTCTGGCAGGATTTAGAATAGTGGAAGGAAAGTGATATTGGGTTATATTTTATTCTGGCTTTGTTCATAATCACATCAGGCAATTTGTTTTATACATCTCTCTCTTTGGGTTCTAATAACTCTTCATTCCCCTTGGACATCGAGTTTATTGTTAGTAACTGATGTCAAATTTTAATCGCCCTGGAGTTCTGCACACTTCTTTGGTATATTCACTAAATCCTGCCCATAATTCTGTAAAAAAGATAATTTATGAAATGATGCTCAAAACCAAAGGAACCATATATTTTGAGATCTCTGACTAATAAAGTAATTGGTAGCAGGTATAGCTCTAGGAAGCACACCCTTAAAGTAAGGTTCTGTGTTGGTTGCTCACATGTTTGAGGTGTGTGTGGATCACCTTCTTGCTAGCAGAGGGGAGAATGGTAACATATGTCATGTGCTACCATCATAGATATTCAAATCATCCCTGGTGGCCACAGGTGATGATGAGTATGGAAGATAAGCCATTGAGAGATCAAATAGCTGAATAATTTAGTTGTTAAAGAAACAATAATGATTATTAATAGTGTATATATGTGGCATCTTATAAATGCTCTGCAAAGTTTACACCAACAAAAGAGGAAATGAAGGTTGTAAAAGTCTCACTCAGAATATAGTGGAAAATGATAAAGCTTTGATGGCAACTTAGAACAAATCTCTCATCTCCTAAAGGGTCAGAGCAGGTAAGCTGAGGACCAATATTGGGACTGGATTCTTTTTTTTTTGGCCAAGACACGCAGGATCTTCCCTGACCATGGATCAAATCCCTGCTGCCTGCATAGGGAGCATGGAGTCTTAGCCACTGGACCAGCAGGGAAGTCTGGGCCTGGCTTTTGAAAGTTGCAATTGTAGTGCCAATGAGATGCTCAATTCATTAGGTCTCAAGGGATGAGAAAGGCACTGCTGGGGAAGGAACTGGATTCCAAGAAACAGGATGAAAATATTGTGGCAGATATGACAAGGCTGAGAACTTTAATCTTTAAATTTCCTTAAATCTCCGTTGTCTGCCATCTTACAACTCTACAACCATATTCAGCACAGAGAATTACCACAGCTTGTTATTGTCAAGTTGAACTGTTGGTCAGTGATTTCTGTGTTAATCTCTTATGGAACACATTTAATTACTAGATTACTCCTGTATCTAAGAGCCAGTACATGAGAGCACACAGTAGACTGACCTCTTTACCTCCAAAAACCCAAAGATGCACAGTCATACAAGTTCTTCTATATGCCTGCAGTAGGCAGAATTCTAAGATGGCCCCCAAGATTCCCACCTGTATTTGTCTGCTTGGGTTGCATAACAAATACCATAGACTGGGCTTAAACAACACACATTTGCATCTCTCTACAAGCATGAGCACTTGGAAAGAGAGCGAGAAAGCTCTCTGAGGCCTCTCCTTATAAAGGCACTAATCCCATCATGCAGGCCCTACTGATAAACCCAAAAGACTCACTTCCAAATACTACTACATTGGGAGTTCAGGCTCAACGTATGAATTTTGGAGGGGTACAAATAATCAGTCTATAACTCTTTGCATATTGTATACATTATGTATAATCACCTCATCTTGAGTGTGGGTGAAGCATGTGGACAAGATGTGATATCACTCTCATTATCATGTTTTATAATAAGCAAAAAGGATTTTTGTAAATGTAAGTGAAGTACCCAATTGAATTAATCAGAAGGGAGATAATCTAAGGGGATTCTGATCTACTCATGTAAGCTCTTAAGAAGGGGTCTAGAGTTTGCCAATGTAAACAGTCAGGGATATGCTCTCTTGATAGCTTTGAGGAAGATAGCAAACAACCATTTTGTGAACTGCTATAGAGAGCAGTGACTTTTAGGGTCTCAGGGCCTTAGTCCTATAACTGCAAGGAAGTGAATTCGGCCAACAATTGGAATGTGCTTAAAAGAAAACCTCGGGTTCTACCCCACGACACCTTGATTTCAGCCATGCAAGACTTTGTCCAGAGAACCCAGGTGAGCCATGCTTGGACTTCTGATTATGAAACTGAGAGATGATAAGTGGAGGTTGTTTTGCAACACTAAATTTGTGGTGGTTTTTTATGTAGCAGTAGAAAACTATTGCAGTGCCTCTGACAAACTGCCCTAACTTTGTGAACAATGTGATAGGACCACCATTCAGCAATCTGTTGTGAGTTGATATGACTTCTTCACTTAAACTTAATAAGGCTGATTATCATATATATATATATATATATAAAATTATATATATGGACTTTTATTTATAGTTTTTATTATTTGAAAGTTTCTTAGAGATTAACAAATACAGCATCCTTCACTTTATATAAGGAAAAAAGGGGATCAAAATGATTAACAAATTTGTCCCAAATCACACATCTAATCTATGGCCTAGATAGGACTTGAAGCCAGAGTATTTGTTACAAGTTTGACTCTCTTTTAACTAAAAGAAATACACATATTTTAAAAAGATTTGTGAACTTTATAAAAAATTAAGGAATTAATAAGAACATAGACAATGATTGTAGTGGATGTGACATGCTGCCTAGAACGTTTTGTAGGAATGAAGGGTTTATTTCTCCAGCTACTGATGTGCTTCCAGCAGACAGTGATTAGCTATCAGCTCTAGAAAATGCCTAAGCTGGAGAAAGTCACTTTGCTCAATGTCATGCCCCCTTCCTGGGGCAGCTCACATTCAAAGACTGGTCAAGGAAGGGATGTGAATTCTGGCTTCCTTCAGCAACTTAGGACAATTCTGAAGTGCCGTATCAGCTTTAGATCTCCCCACAGAAGGAGTGTATCCTTCATTAAACTGCAGAAAACCCAACTTTTCTCTCTGTCCAAATCCTTTCCACGTGTTGATACCAAGAACCTTCCCTAATAAACTTTTCCACACACTAATCTCTATTTCAGAGTTATCTTTTCAGGGAACCTAAACTGTGACAAGGTGTGGATATAACCACATCTCTGTAAAATTAGAAATGTAAGAATTAAATGACATAACGCATTTTAAACCACTTTACTTTCAAGAAAAATATAAGATATTTATTTATGTATGTTATATAATAGTTATTATAAATTACAGTTTAAGGCAATCAATATGTAGTTAAATGACATTTGTATAATGTACAAATTATGGTGGTAAACAATAGAAAGAGTTATTTGTTTGTGTTAGTGCCTCAAGATAATGCTCCGTTACCTTTTCACGTAAAGGTTATTTTAATCATACTTACTGGGAAAACATTAAAATCACTCATTCAAAAGTTCTGTATTGAGAGCCAGGCATTATGTTAGCCTACTGTCCTCATGAAAATATATATTCTACCATGGGATTTAGATAGGGAAACCATAATTCCGCTACATGCCTGGTTTATATTTGTTATTTTGGCATCCTTACGGTTTAGCATTTTTTATTGGTTTTTCATATTTTAAGGAAATATTTTTACTAAAAGTTTCCGTAAAGTAAACTGGGATAGTCTTGTTAGAGTTCCACTTTTTATTTTCAGTGTGATATCAGTTAGTAGCATGCGAGACACATAAAGTGAACAGAGTTTTCAAATTAACATGTGGTTAAATCTCAAAAATAATCAGCAATAGACTCTCTCCCTTCCCCCATTCTTTTCTTATGCACTGTAACTAATCTTTCCCTTTCAAGAATAGTATTTATCATGTTTTCTGTTTAAACAATTTAATGTGGTATATCCATACAATAAAATATTATTCAATTATAAAAAGGAACAAAGCACTGATTCATCCTACAACATGGATAAAACTTGAAACATGAAAAACCTATACTAACTAAAAGAAGCCATTCAAAAAAGACCAAATGCTAACTAAAAGAAGCCATTCAAAAAAGACCAAACGTGATATGATTAAATTTAAATGTGATGTCCAGAATAGGCACCTCTATAGAAACAGAAATAGTCTAGTGGTTTTTCTAGGACCAGATTGGGGAAAGAAATGGAGACTAATTTCTAAGAGGTATGGGATTCTTTGTTGGTGATAATGTTTTAAAATTAGATTGTGGTGATGGCTGCATGACTCTATGAATATACTACAAACAATTGAATTGTATACATTAAATGGATTAATTTTATGATATACAAACTACATTTCAATAAAACTGTTATGAAAACTGATTCTTTAACGTGAGTGGTTTAAAGGCAGCCAACTTCTTGTGGATCCTGGTGCTGGGTGGGAGAAATATTGGGGGCTGTTGCTCCTGGGTCATTTGCTCCTGGGTCAGTGTGCCATGACTGTGTGGCTACAACTTGATGAGGTCAGTGGGGAAAATGCAAAATTATAACTAAGATGTGTGTAACTGAGTCCTACGGTGTAATATATAGAAAACAGCCTTAAAAATGTTTTAAATATTTACTATAGCATTTAATTCAACAACTATTTACTCTTTCAGCAGAATTTTTTTAAAAGAAGTGCACATTTATGAAAATGTAAGAACTATATTTCTATTTCTCAAGAAAGTTGTGATGAATGCATAAATTGCACAAAACATTTGTTGACATTTACTACTACAATGGTGTCTGTAGTGATATAATTGACCACATGAAAACTAGATGATGTATATCAGCTGAAATATCACTACCATCTATTTCAAATATTGGCAGTTATGTTTTAAAGTCTATCCAAATATGATGATTTAATGTATGCAACTTCAAAACGTGTGTTTACATATCTCTTTTTGAAGCCTAACTTTTCATTTAGCTCAAATGATTGTTCTTCTAAAGTAATGTCAGTCTTTATTGAGTTCAAGAATCTTGTGCATGTATAAGACATGAAACAGTAGGTTTTTTTTTTTTTTTTTTTTTTTTTTTTTTGCGGTACGCGGGCCTCTCACTGTTGTGGCCTCTCCCATTGCGGGGCACAGGCTCCGGACGCGCAGGCTCAGCGGCCATTGCTCACGGGCCCAGCCGCTCCGCGGCATGTGGGATCTTCCCGGACCGGGGCACGAACCTGTGTCCCCTGCATCGGCAGGCGGACTCTCAACCACTGCGCCACCAGGGAAGCCCAACAGTAGCTATTTATATGTAAGTTCCATTAGCAGATGAACTAGCAGTTAAATAATACCAGTATCATTGGATGTTTCAAATAGCAAATCAGCTGAATTAATGGAATTCAATAATAGATTGAGTTTTCACCTAAGTCATGGACTCAGAGTAAATCTTTTTTATAACATTTTAAAGCATATCATATTTTAATGTTGGAATGTATTTATGTTCAGACGTAATATTTTACTTTCTATGAAACACAGAACTTATACTTGCCACATACATATCAAATAGATCATCCCTTTCTCAGATTAATTACATTATTTGTCAGGTAAAATTTATTGAAATATTTTTATTTTTTTATTTAAAAAATTTTATACAATTTTTAAAGGTTACTTTCTATTTACAGTTATTACAACATATTGGCTATATTCCCCATGTTGTACAATACATCCTTGAACCTATCTTACACCAAATAACTTGTACCTCTCACTCCCCCACCCCTATAATGCTCCTCTCCCCGTTCCCATTCGTAACCACTAGTTTGTTCTCTATATCTGTGAGTCTGCTTCTTTTTTGTTGTATTCACTAGTTTGTTGTATTTTTTGGACTCCACATATAAATATTATCATACATGTCTGTCTTTCACTGTCTGACTTATTTCACTTAGCATAATGTCCTCCACATCCATCCATATTGCTGCAAATGGCAAAATTTTCATTCTTTTTTATGGCTTCTTTTTATGGTTGAGTAATATTCCATTGTATATATGTGCCACATCTTCTTTATCCATTCATCTGTTGATGGACACTTCCATATTTTGGCAATTGTAATTAATGCTGCTACGAACATTGGGGTGCATGTATCTTTTCAAATTAGTGTTTTTGGGTTTTTTTTGGATAGGTACCAAGGAGTATAACTGCTGAGTCATATGGTAATTCTATTTTTAGTTTTTCAAAATTTATTTTGTTGAACATCTGTCATTATTGCGAATGATAATGTAAATTAGTTTAAAAGCTCAACACTGAAAAAAAATTTTGCAGTGGCAGTATACATACAAAGTTTGGTGAAACAAAGCCTCAATGACAAAAAGAATGATCTTACTAAGTTAAGAAACTTTTTAAGCAGAAATGTACTTGGAATTGGTTGCACCACATATATTATTGATAATTAATATCCTACCAATTAAAATAGAAACTATAGTTGTCAGAGCAAGTAAACTATGGCATTTTTTTAAATGAGGCTGGTTTTCCAAAACAAATATATATATTTTATATTTATTTATCTTATTTTTGGCTGCATCGGGTGTTAGTTGCAACGTGTGAGACCTTTAATTGCAACTCACGGGCTCTTCGTTGCGGTGCGTGGGCTTCTGTCTAGTTGTGCTGTGTGGGCTCCAGAGCACATGGGATCTTTAGTTTGTGGCATGCAGGCTCTCTAGTTGAGGCACGCGGGCTCAGTAGTTGTGGCACGGGCTTAGTTGTCCCCCAACATGTGGGATCTTAGCTCCCTGACCAGGGATCAAACCTGCTTCCCCTTCATTGGAAGGCAGATTCTTTGCCACTGGACCACCAGGGAAGTCCCCGAAAAACAACTATATTTTTAAGCATGGAGGCTACATAGTTGATCTCATTGTTGGCCACTGTCAATCAGATTTAGACCTGTTTGAACATTAGAAGAATGATTATGTAACTCAGCCTAAAAGTATTTAACGATTGTGATGCCAAAATCTTTAGCTAGTGAAGTTTTGCCAGTTTGCAATTCTTGAAATCAAAGCTTGCAAAAAAACGGCTTTGAAATTGATCCCTATAGAAGGTAAGTAGGAAATGAACCAATTAAACAATGACAGCTCAATGGAAAATATTTAATTTTGAAATTGTATTATTGCACTTCTGAATATTTCAACTTGCAGGAAGTACCTTAATAAAACTCCTATTTTTAATTGGATAAACTTATAATATGTACATGAAATTGAGAATGGATTTTACATAATCTGAATAATCATAAATTGAGAAAACTTCTGTGATGACTTTTGTCTAATAAAAACTTCTATTAAAGAAAAGTACTCTGAATGGAAGCAAAAAGATAGAACCTTTAAAAACATTTGGACTAAAATATTTACACATTTCAATATCAAAGGAAACATTTAAATTGAGAATATGCTGTATTTGGCAAACATTTCTTGAGGTTATGAGGTACTTTGGTACCTGTAAGGAGAGTATTTTCTCAACTAAAAGTACCATGTTTTATGGAGACAGGCCAATTAAAGATTTCAATAATTTCAAATTTATTAACATAAAACACAACTTTGAAGATTGCAGGCAACTTTATGAAAAAAATGAAAACAATACAACTATATTTCAAAGCTACATTCTCCACAAGTGAAATAACATGCCACAGTATTATACATACAACTAAGAAGCTGTTTAAAATATGTGAATATATAACAAGAATAATTATTCTGCTTATACTATTTTAATGTTCAGATAATTAACACAAAGGTTGTTTTTGCTTTAATAAGTACAAATATGTTGCTTTTTTAAAGAAATAATTTTATTTAAAAAATATTTTTAGGTGACTTCCTTGGCAGTCCAGTGGTTAGGACTCTGCACTTCCACTGCAGGGGGCATGAGTTCGATCCCTGGTGGGGGAGCTAAGATATCGCATGCCATGCAGCACAGCCAGAAAAAAGAAAAAAATAAAATTATATATATATATGTATATATATATATATATATATATACATAATTTATATCCGTTTGCCAGCCAGTAAATACTTAATTTTGAAATACACAAAATTTTAGTTATTTTTATCCCTCTTTTTCTTTCAAAAGTGTTCTGGTTTGGACAATAAATTATGTGGACCTCCAAATTACAGACAAATCAGAAGGCAATTATTGCCGTGTGATACTAGGGTGGGAGGAATATAGAATTCTTTAGCAACACAGAAGGAAAGGTGTCTAAACCGTTCTCTGGTGGGGAGGGGAACATGACATGTTTTCTAGAGGAAATGACTCCATTAATACCTGAAGCTGAGAAGCAATTATCCAAGTGAGGAGATAAGGAAGAATATTTCAGGGAGAGTGAACACTGTAAAACTGGCTCAGAGGCAAAATCAATGCTGCCCATGAGATAAGCAGAGGCTTCAGAGTTACATAAAGGAATCTGGAATTAAACCAAAGGCAAGGAGGAAATCAATACAGTGTTTTAAACAGGGTAGTGTCCTGAGGATGCTTTTCTGAGCAGCATTAGAAGATTGCCTCCGAAATACATGAGTCCCCTCATTCTTTTATCGATGGATTTTCTAGCCCAGTGTGTTGTGCCTCTGACCTTGTGCTTTCTCTTTTCACGTATGGCTTCCCTAGGCTCAGAAATCCCAAAATGCAACCTTCTGAAATTATTGATCAAGGGTCTATTAATATTCATGTCCCTTTCTCATGTGGCCTACAGATCTGAACTAATTACTACATCTGTACAGATGTGGCCAGAAAATCTGAGGCTGAACTAAGCTAAACAGCCTAAATGGTAAGCCCAAGATTGGCAGGCTGGCAGGAGGCTTTTGAGATACCTTCAGGCTGAATGTTTTCATAGGCTCCAAGTTGTCAGTTCTGAGAAGAGAGCACTCATTGTTCACTAACCAAGGCTGGCATAGTGTGCAGTACACAATAAGCACTCAATAAATATTTGTTAGATGAACAAAACCAAGAATCTTGAATATGTTTTAGGCCTATCACTAACAAAGAAATTTTAGAACACCATTGTTTGATTATTTATTTTTTTTTGTTCTTACAGTTGTTGCCTTTTTTTATTATTTGTTTTGATGTGTGATGAAAATAATGCTTCCCTTAGTTGAGATGCTTAGAAAAAGTCTCCATGAATATTTATGTAGCATGCTGTTACTCACTCATCATTGACAGTTGTAAGGAGTAGTGATAAACAACATGCTTTTCAGTAACAAAGGAATAATTACAGTCTTGTATTCCTGGAATAGCCCTTGATCACCACTGTTGCTGGTTCTTAGTCATTATTTGGTGACACGTAGTTCCCCGTAATCTGAAATCAGTTTTGCTGAGTTAGTTAAGCTACCTCTTCCCTTATATCAGCTCAGGAATCTTAGATAAATTCATGTAGGTCAGATTATTCTTAATTAGACCATAAAAATAATAATTGCTACAATTGAAAATGGACCAAGTTCCGTATAGTCAAGCAGAAAACTTGACTTAGGGAGGCATGCTTTTCAAAGTGGGAAAATGTATCAAAGGTCAGAATTGTTGAACAGAGTTGTGGTTGTATTAGCAGACAATATCAGTTAAAGTCAGCCTTATAAAGTTGTATATATGATACAGAAATATTAGATTATATACTCAAACATTTCTCTAAATCAAAGGGAGTCCCTGCACTTGGAGTAAGACCGCTTAACTGCAGACCCCAAAACTGTGTTCACAGTCTCAAGTGGAATGATAACGATCAGTAGCAGTCAGGTGGGACCCCTAGAAATGTGTGTGCGTTCATTGGGAGACCTCCCCACTGCCCTCTGCAATGTTCACAACCTCACCCTTCTTATCTGATTTGGGATCATTTTTGCTGATCTCATGAGTCCCTTTATTCTTGTTCTTGTCTGTTTCCACAAGACACTTGGGACTCCCAGGTCAATTCTCATTCCCTAGACTTCAATCCCCAAATTGCTTAAAAGAAAAGCTCCATAAATATTTATGTAAATTGTACATTGTCTGGCGTCCTTGCACAATGTTACCTGGAAGTCAAGGTTCCACCAAAACTCCTTATGTCCTTAACTCCTTCTATTAATGTTTCTTTCACCTTATAACATTAATTGAAATGTAGTTCTTCCCTGAGGACACTGTTTCCCCTGTAGCACTTTCAGGTGTTGGCTGCTTTTACTTCTACATACCTCAACACAGAAATACAGGTGTATTTTTCATTTTTATAAAAATGCACCTTTATTTTATTTTGTGACCACGCTGTGTGGCATGCAGGATCTTAGTTCCCTGACGAGGGATCAAACCCATGCCCACTGCAAAGGAAGCGCAGAGTCTCAACCACTGGACTGCCTCTAAGACCTACTCTAGGAAGTAAAAGTATTTATCCGTGTAATTTCTTTTTTTTTTTAAATTAATTTCTTTTTTTACTTTTGGCTGCGTTGGGTCTTCATTGCTGCACGCAGGTTTCCTGTAGTTGCGGCGAGCGGGGGCTACTTCTCGTTTCGGTATGAGGGCTTCTCATTGAGGTGGCTTCTCTTGTTGCGGAGCACGGGCTCTAGGCACGTGGGCTTCAGCAGCTGTGGCCCGCAGGCTCCAGAGCGCAGACTCAGTAGTTGTGGCGAACGGGCCCAGTTGCTCCGCGGTATGCGGGATCCTCCGGACCAGAGCCCGAACCCGTGTCCCTTGCACTGGCAGGCGGATTCTTAACCACTGCGCCACCAGGGAAGCCGTATCAGTGCAATTTCTTTGCCTTGCTTATGGGATACAATTTAACTAACATTAATTATTTAATTTCTTCTTTATGGATAAGACTTGTGGATCAGTACACAATTATACATTATACTCAACATCACTAATCACCTGGGAAATACAATTCAGAACCACAATGAGATATTACCTCATACCTGTTAGAATGGCTATTATCAAAAAGGCAAGAAATAACAAGTTTGGCAAGGATGTGGACAAAAGGAAACACTTGTGCATTGTTGGTGGGGAAGTCAACTGGTGCATTCGCTATGGAAAATAGTAGGGAGGTTCCTCAAAAAATTAAAAATAAAACTACCATGTGATCCAGTTTTTTTTTACTTCTGGATATTTATCCAAAGAAAATGAAAATACTAATTTAAAAAGATAAATGCACCTCCACGTTCAGTACAGCATTATTTGCAAAAGCCAGGGCATGGAAACAACCTAAGTGTCCACCAACAGATGAACGGAAAAAGAAAATGTAGTATATTATTCAGCTATAAAAAACGAAATCTTGTTTGCAACAACAGGGATGGAACTTGAGGGTATTATGCTGAGTGAAACAAGTCAGAAAGAAAAAGAGAAATACTATATGATACATGGAATCTTAAATTAAAAATCTCCAAAACAAAAATCAAACAAAAATGAGCTCATGAATATTGAAAACAGATTGGTGGTTGCCTGAGGCAGGGGAATAGCCAAAATGAGGGAAGGGGGTAAAAAGGTACAAATTTTTAGCTATAAAATGAGTAAGTCATAGGGATATAATGTACGGCATGGTAACTGTATTAATAATACTGTATTGCCTATCTGAAAATTTCTAAAAGAGTAAGTCTTGAAAGTTCTCATCACAAAAAAACAAGTGTTTGTTAACTGTGTGTGGTGATGGATGTTAACTAGACTTATTGTGACGATCATTTTGGAATATATCCAAATATCAAATCATTATGTTGTACACCTGAAACTAATGTGATGTTAGGTGTCAGTTATACCTCAATAAAAAATAGTTATTGATTTATCTTAAATTCAACACAGTTTACAAAGTCCAAGTGAATTTCTTATGTACAAGTTAAGTATCTTGGAGCTGTTTTCATTTTAAAGACTAAATTAGTCATATTATACTCTGTGGATTTTCTGCTGGATTATATACAGTCTATCTTTCTTATTGGATTGTTATCTTTATAGATGGTTTAATTTTATTAGATTACCTTTTGTGGTTTATCATTATTATAGCAATATGTGGCCAAAGTGTGTCATGGTGGCATGTCAGTCTTATATCGCCTAGTTCTAAACAACAACAACAACAAAACCCTACAAAAACCTAACATGTTGGCATATATTTTTACTGTCATCATTGTCCTGAAGTCAGTAAAGATTGGCACCTGATTCCCTGTTTCCCCATGTTCATTTGATTTCAACTCAGCAGATTAAAAGTGGTTCTTGGTATAACAGTAAAATGCAAACAAAGTGTATAGATCTTATTCATGTCTAGATCTAGAGATCCAGGGAAATTCTAGCACTTGGGTTGGCATGAGCTTTCATTTCCTCTAGTCCAATCTCATAGATGGAAAAAAGAAACTCCCAAGAGGTCAGATCAGAATGCAGGCTTATTGACCCCCACTCTATACTCAGCTACCATGTGGTTTGGCCAGATGTCCTTGGTCTGGCCATTAGAATGATCAAGCTTCTTCAACAGCATGTCAGGCTTGTATGTATGCATTCTGAGAGTCACAGACAATTTGCTGGGCTGCTGGGAGTTATCAGGAGTGTAGTATTTAGACATAAATAAAAAAGGACCACCCCCACCCAGGATCCCACCTAAGCTCTGCAAAGCCACCTGTAAAAAATCCAGCCTGGGGACTTCCCTGGTGGTCCAGTGGTAAAGAATCTGCCTTACAATGCGGGGGATGTGGGTTCGTTCCCTGGTCAGGGAACTGAGATCCCACATGCTGCAGAGCAACTAAGCCCACACAGCACAACTATTGAGCTTGCACGCCTCAACTAGAGAGCCCATGTGCCACAAACTACAGAGCCTATGCACCCTGAAGCCCACGTGCCACACTAGAGAAGAGAAAAATCCCACACACCACAGCTAGAGAAAAACGTGGATCCCACATGCCTCAACGAAGATCCCACATGCCACAACTAAGACCCGATGCAGCCAAAAATAAATAAATTAATTAAGTAAATAAATAAATCCAGCCTGGAGCACAGTCTCTGGGAGGGCAGGTACCTCTTGGTTTCAGCAAACAACAAACCAAACACACAGGAAATTACAAAGTGACTCCACTCCTTGTGATACTCAGCCCCCAGGAATAAGCAAACAATCCTAAATGGAAAACAAACTAGAAACCCTCACATTTAGTCACTGACCTTTAAAATCCTAGGCAATGAAAAAGTAAAACTAAAAAAAAATTCTGGGACTTCCCTGGTGGCGCAGTGGTTGAAAGTCCACCTGCCGATGCAGGAGACACGGGTTCGTGCCCCGGTCCGGGAAGATCCCACATGCCGCGGAGCCGCTGGGCCCGTGAGCCATGGCCGCTGAGCCTGCGCGTCCGGAGCCTGTGCTCCGCAACGAGAGAGGCCACAACAGTGAGAGGCCCGCGTACCGCAAAAAAAAAAAAAAAAAAAATTCTTCTTCTCCTTCTCCTTCTCCTTCTCCTCCTCCTCCTCCTCCTCCTCCTCCTCCTCCTCCTCCTCCTCCTCCTCCTCCTCCTCCTCCTCCTCCTCCTCCTTCTTCTTCTCTCTCTCTCTCTCTCTCTCTCTCACACACACACACACACACACACACATGATGAGTGAAAGGAAGAAATCAATTACTGTACTTCAGAGGGGTGGAATGGAATTATTTTTTTTCCTTTGTAGTTATATAATGTAAATACCAAGTCAATATAGAATTCATAAATACTTGCTTTATAATCTAGTATTGTTTTCATGACTTCTGTGGATTCTGCTGTTGAATATTTTCTTGGCTTCTAAAAATTTCTCTGTCGCTTTGCCCGATTCCGAGCTTTTATTTTCTCCATTGTGCTGTACTGTGCATTTGCATTCACAGCTGTACTTTCTTTTAGTATATGAGTGCTTCGTAGTCTCAGGAAATGTAGGGCTTATGGTCAGTAAGCTGAATGGTCACTGGTTGGTCTCATTTTCTATCTTAAGAACCTCCCTGTCTTTATGAGTTTTGCTGATGTGGTGTTTTGAACACTAAGCCAGCTGTATTTCCCACATTGACCTCTTGTGTCTTCATACTATTTTTACCTGATGGGCTCCAGGGTCTGTTCTCATTCTATTCTAATATTAATGTGCTCTTTGTATTATAACAGAACTGGAGATTTGCTACCCTAGTGCACTGAAAAGGAATCTTTATCTTGTCACATGGTTTAAAGCAGGAAAGATTCACTTTAAGGAAAAAGTGACATTAAGTGTATATCTCTTTGTAAATAACAGCTCTTTTCTCTGTGTTCTCTTCTATGACCATTTTGATAGGCTTCATTATAACAGTCTATCAAGATTTAAAGCCAGCAAAGATAAGCTAAAGTTGGAAACCTATTTCTAATATATTTACTATCTTTTCTGATTATTAAAGTTATCTGTGTATGAAATTTATTAAATAAGGTTAATTATTAGAAAAGAAAAAAGCACTCTAATATTCCACTTCCTAGAGATAACTATAATTGATATTTCATGTATGTCTTTTCAGACCTTTTACATGAATGTGTGCATATATACATGTGAGAATGAAATTTTGAAACCGATCAGGACTCTTGTGGTTCCCTCCCAGGTACAAAAACCTTTCTTTGTCCCCTATTTCTTGTTTGTCGGAAAAAGGCTTTCAGCCTTCTAGACCTTCACTGAGTTCCAAAGGGCAGGTTCAGTTCCTAATTAGAGGAGTGAGGGAATGCAGAAAAAAAGGAAAGGCAGTCAAGAAACAATAGTGCTGGGATGGGGCAGACTCCTGATTCCTCCTCAGGAGATATATAAAAATCTAATACAGTTCTCTTCTATAGGAACTAAGGCCCCCACTCAGGTGGAGGATGGCAACTTCAGGCAGAGCACAAGTACATGGACCCCAGACTGGTTGGAACTAGAAGGCTGATGATTGAGATTCCTGGAACACCCTGTTACTTCCCCACCAGAGGAGGGTTATACAACCTGCAATCCTTCCCCCAAATTTTGCCTATAAAAACTCTTTCCCCAAAACCATTGGGGGTTCAGGCTTTTTAGAACATGAGCTGCCCATTCTCCTTGCTTGGTCCTTGCAATAAACCTTTCTCTGCTCCAAATTCCAACTTTTCAGTTTGTTTGGCCTTACTGTGCATCAGGCACACGAACTTGTGTTTGTCAACAATTTATTTTACATACTTGAGATTATAGCAAATACTTTTTTAAAGTGCTTGTCTAATTCTGTTTGGTAGATGTGAGATAAAGACTGATGAATTTGTAACCTCATAGGGTCTTCCTTTAGCCTTTTTTCATGTGGAATTTTGTTCATGGTGGAACAGTTTTGGACTAAAGATTCTCAGTTTTTCCGTGAAAATTTAAAACATCAATAGTGGGTGATATGTATTTCAATCGATTTATCTTCATTTATTTTTCAAAGCAAATTAGAAAAGTATCAATATTAACCAATATTTTATGTAGAATTCCCAATCTGCTTATTTCCAGAAAGAAGCAGAAGTAATGAATTAGTATTTACTGAGCATCTACTGTGGGTCAGATGTGCTCTAGGTACCTTGTATGCAAATTCTGTTTAATTCTCATGGCATTTAAGTCATTGTGTAGGTATTTCTATCTCTCATAAGGCATCTGACTCTGCAAAGTGGTTGCTTTGCTACAAAGTAGCTGAGCTTGATTCAAACCTCAAGTTGAATTGACTCTGGAGCCCAAGTTACTTCTCACACCATACTGCCTCTATACATTGTCTCCACAGTTTATGAGTAAGGAAACCATGATGCTATAGACCTCAGTACAATCTGAAGAATTACACCAGGCCATCAGCTACTTTCAGTATGATCCTGCCAGTTCTCATGAACCCACAAGCATTGAAGGATGCCACCTGTTCAAATAATTATAGAATCTCTCTTGTTAGATTTGAACTAGTTCATAAAACATTCCTCAAAATCTTTTTATCATTTGCTTCTTCCTCCATACCCCTTTCCCTTCTGCTCCAGTCTATCCTTAAAAAGTAGATACCTAAGAGAAAGTTTTATCATCTCAGCCACGATTGACATCCAGAGCCAACAACAGGATATTTCTAAAACCCTCCAGAATCATGTGTGCATTTATAAAAATAAACAAAAAGAAACATTGTCCCTAACGTATTTGTTAATGAAGTTTCACAATGCCTACTCTGAAAAACTGCAGGATTAAAAATAAGCAAATTTCCAAGTTAAATAAAAAATGTAAAAATTAAAAATATGTTTTAATCAGTTGAAAATACTTTTTAATAGGAAATTAAAACATGACTTTGTTTCCCAATCCTTGTTGGTGAAATTTGGAAAACTAAAGAACTAGCTACTAAGCATCTAGTAAATGTGTTTTTACAAATGTGTTTGTAATCATTGATATTTAGAATGGGAAGGAATATAAGTATGAATTACTCCAATTACTGCTTTTACTAGGACAATTAAGTTATTTGTCAAAGGTCACATATATTGTGTGGTGTTCGTAATGTGGTTAAATGTGATGATATGATATTCATACTTCATACAAATAAAAAATCATTTAGTTGAAAAGAACACAAAATATTGTTACTCTCATTTTTATGTTGCATAAAGCTTTTATTGAAATAAAATATAGAGGAAAATGTACTGTTAACCAAAATTTTAGAAATGGAGATCTGATTGAAATAAGAAGGTGTTTTTTGGGGTTTTTTTAGGACTGCAATCCAGGAGACACAGATTCAAGAAGCACTTGAATTGCATTTCACCAGACTACAAAATGTGGGAGGCTTATAAAGGCAAAGTACCACAAGGTTACAGTTAGTTATATGAGTTGTTTATCAAGAATTATAATTAGAGCTGGCAAGAAGTAAGAGTGCTTGTTAACTAAGGATTGGTTGGGGTCCGAAATGGTTGCATAGTTACAAGGCAGGACCTTGCGACCATATTGTTGCAGCGGGCAGAACTTGTTCTGAATACAGCTAATGGTGTACTTGGGTCTGGTATAGTTCAAATAAAGTTCAGGCTCTCAGTAGAGCAGAGACATTTGTTTCTACGACCAGAACCTCAATGGCCACCCAACTCCATTTTGTATGCCTGAAGTGTGATTACTCTATCATAATTTTAATTTGTCATCAGTATAAATCACAACTGTATTACTCAATTAATTTTCATAAAGCATGCCCACAAAGTCAGTAACCCCAAAGATTCATTTGTTACCCAGTCAGTGACCACTATTCTGACTCTAACAGCAAAACTTAATTTTATATTCGGAGAATACAGAGAGGAATATAATTATGTTCTAGTTAACTATTATCCCAGATTTGTCAAATAGCGATATTTTTCCTTACTGAAATACTTTAAAATATTTTAAAGTTTATCTTTTCAATTTTTATATAGTAACTCACTTTTTGCTATCTAGTTCTATGAGTTTCGATATATTCACAGAACCTTATCCATAGTGAAGATACAGAACATTTCCATCACCCCCAAAATTCCCTCAGTTTGCTCTTCCTTTGTACACAACACTTTCTCTCAACCTTAACCCCTAAAAACAACTGATCTATCCTGCTTCCTTAGAATTTGCCTTTTCTAGAATGTTAAATTAATAAAATTGCACAGTATGTACCCTTTTGAACCAGGCTTTTTCTATTTGCATAATACATCCATGTGGAAGCATGTATTAGTAGTTGATTTTTATTGATGAATAGCATTTCACTGTATAGATGTAAAGAAGCTTGTTTACCCATTCACCAACTGTAGGACATTTAAGTTTTTTCTAGATTTTGGAGATTATGAGTAAAGTTCCTATTAATATTCATATAAAATATGGGCAAATATAAGTTTTCATTACTCTTGAGCACGGATCACTGGGTTATATGATAAACGTATACTTAATGTTATTTTAAAAACTGCTGAAATGTTTTCTAAAGAGACTGTACCATTTTGCGTTCCCACAGCAAAGGATAAGAGTTCAGTTGCTCTGCATCCTTGCCAACACATTATTATTTGTTTTCAATTTTAGATATTTTAATAGATGTTTAATGGTATTTTTTGTTTTCAATTTGCTTTTAATTAATAGCCAATGATGTTGAGCATCTTGTCATGTGCTTAATATGCTGATAAAGTATTCTTTTACTCCAAGTTTGATGAGTATATTTTTTTCTTCTCATGAATGGATGCTGTATTTTTTCACATGCTTTCTCTAAATCTGTTGAGATGATTATGTGCTTTTTTTTCTGTTTTAGTACATTCACATAGTGAATTACATTGCTTGATTTTTTTTTAAAACATCTTTATTGGAGTATAATTGCTTTACAATGGTGTGTTAGTTTCTGCTTTATAACAAAGTGAATCAGTTATACATATACATATGTCCCTAAATCTCTTCCCCCTTGTGTCTCCCTCCCTCCCACCCTCCCTATCCCACCCTCCCTATCCCACCCCATTAGGTAGTCACAAACCACGGAGCTGATCTCCCTGTGCTATGCGGCTGCTTCACACTAGCTATCAATTTTACGTTTGGTAATGTATATATGTCCATGCCACTCTCTCACTTTATCCCAGCTTACCATTCCCCCTCCCCATATCCTGAAGTCCATTCTATAGTAGGTCTGTGTCTTTATTCCTGTTTTTCCCCTAGGTTCTTCATGACCATTTTTTTTTAATTCCATAAACATGTGTAAGCATACAGTATTTGTTTTTCTCTTTCTGACTTACTTCTCTCTGTATGACAGACTCTAGGTCCATCCACCTCACTACAAATAACTCAATTTCATTTCTTTTTATGGCTGAGTAATATTCCACTGTATATGTGTGCCACATCATCTTTATCCATTCATCTGTTGATGGACACTGACATTGCTTCCATGTCCTGGCTATTGTAAATAGAGCTGCAATGAACATTTTGGAACATGACTCTTTTTGAATTATGGTTTTCTCAGGGTATATGCCCAGTAGTGGGATTGCTGGGTCATATGGTAGTTCTATTTTTAGTTGTTTAAGGAACCTCCATACTGTTCTCCATAGTGGCTGTATAAACTTACATCCCTACCAACAGTGCAAGAGGGTTCCCTTTTCTCCACACCCTCTCCAGCATTTATTGTTTCTAGATTTTTTGATGATGGTCATTCTGACCAGTGTGAGGTGATATCTCATTGTAGTTTTGATTTGCATTTCTCTAATGATTAATGATGTTGAGCCTTCTTTCATGTGGTTGTTGGCAATCTGTAAATCTTCTTTGGAGAAATGTCTATTTAGGTCTTCTGCCCATTTTTGGATTGGGTTGTTTGTTTATTTGATATTGAGCTACATGAGCTGCTTATAAATTTTGGAGATTAATCCTTTGTCAGTTGCTTCATTTGAAAATATTTTCTCCCATTCTGAGGGTTGTCTTTTCATCTTGTTTATGTTTTCCTTTGCTGTGCAAAAGCTTTGAAGTTTCATTAGGTCCCATTTTTTTATTTTTGTTTTTATTTCCATTTCTCTAGGAGGTGGGTCCAAAAGGATCTTGCTGTGATTTATGTCATAGAGGGTCATGCCTATATTTTCCTCTAAGAGTTTGATAGTGTCTGGACTTACATTTAGGTCTTTAATCCATTTTGAGTTTATTTTTGTGTATGGTGTTAGAGAGTGTTCTAATTTCATTCTTTCACATGTAGCTGTACAGTTTTCCCAGCACAATTTATTGAAGAGGCTGTCTTTTCTCCACTGTATATTCTTGCCTCCTTTATCAAATATAAGGTGATTATATGCATGTGGGTTTATCTCTCAGCTTTCTATCTTGTTCCATTGATCTATATTTCTGTTTTTGTGCCAGTACCATACTGTCTTGATTACTGTAGCTTTATAGTATAGTCTGAAGTCAGGAAGCCTGAGTCCTCCAGCTCCATTTTTCTTTCTCAAGATTTCTTTGGCTGTTCGAGGTCTTTTGTGTTTCCACACAAATTGTGAATTTTTTTGCTCTCATTCTGTGAAAAATACCAGTGGTAGTTTGACAGGGATTGCATTGAGTATGTAGATTGCTTTGGGTAGTAGAGTCATTTTCACAATGTTGATTCTTCCAATCCAAGAACATGGTATATCTCTCCATCTATTTGTATCATCTTTAATTTCTTTCATCAGTGTCTTATAATTTTTTGCATACAGATATTTTTATTTTGTCTCCTTAGGAAGGTTTATTCCTAGATATTTTATTCTTTTTGTTGCATTGGTAAATGGTAGTGTTTTCTTAATTTCACCTTCAGATTTTTCTTCATTAGTGTATAGGAATGTAAGAGAGTACTGTGCATTATTTTGTATCCTGCTACTTTACCAAATTCATTGATTAGCTCTAGTAGTTTTCTGGTGGCATCTTTGGGATTCTCTATGTATAGTTTCATGTCTCTGCAAACAGTGACAGCTTTACTTCTTCTTTTCTGATTTGGATTTCTTTTTCTTCTCTGATCATTGCTTGATTTTTGAATGTTGAAACAATTTCACAGTATTGGCATTAATTCTACTTGTTTGTGATATTGTATTGTGTATTTTTGCTGGATATGATTTTTTAGTATTTTATTTGGATTTTTTCATATGTATTCATGAAGGATATTTATCTTCATTGTCATTTAATTGCAGTGTCTTTTTGGTTTTGGTATCAGGAAGATGTTGCTCTCATTAACGAAATTGAGAAGTTTCTCTTCCGTTTTATTATTTTCTAGAAGATATTGGGTATAATTGACATTAACTCTTCCCTAAATATTTGGTAGAATTCACCAGTGAAACCATCTGAGCCTGGGAGTTACATTGTTGGGCGATTATTAGATATGAGTTTGTTTTCAAAATCTATTTTGGAAGTTTGTGTCTTTCAACAAATTGATCCATTTCTTCTAAGTTGTTGCCTTTATGAGCATAAATTGTTCGTTAGTGTTCACTTACTATCCTGCTAATATCTGTAGTGACTGTAGTGATATCCCTTCTTTCATTCTTAATATTGATAATTTGCATATTCTATTTCTTTTGGTCAGTCTGGTAAAAGATTTTTCAATTCTGTTGCTCTTTTCAATAAACATCTTTTGATTGCATTGGTTTCCTCTATCACTTTTGTGTTTTTAATTTTACTTACATTTGTTCTTATCTTTATTATTTCCTCCTTTTGCTTGCTTGGATTTATTTTGCTCTCCTCTTTCTAGTTCATTAAGATAGAAAGAGATTTATTTACTTGAGAATTTGTAAAGTAAGCATTTATTCCTATACATTTCCTTTAAAAATTGCTTTAGCTGCATCTCACAAATTTTCATATGTTGTACTCTTACTTTTCTTCAGTTTAAAATATTTTCTAATTTCCCTTAAGACTTCCTCTGAATAATTTATTTAGAAATGTGGTGTTTAATTTCCAAATATATGTGGATTTTCCAGAGGCCTTTCTGTTACTGATTTCCACTTCAATGACATTATCACTTAAGACACATTTTGTATGATTTCAATTCTTTAAGGTATTAAAAATTTTTTTATGGCCCAGAATATGGTTTGCCTTTGTTCCATGTGTCCTGTACTCTGGACAGAAAGAGGGTTTTCTCTCCTGTTTTATGTTGACTGTGCTAGCTGCACAGTTTCTCTACTTGGACAGAGAAATAATAATGTATTTCTGATGTTTTGACATCTGGGGCCTTGCTGACCATGGAGAGGCTGCTAGTCAACTTTTAGAGATAATAGACAATTCTCCTGCTGGAGCCCACACCCTCTCTCTTCCCACCTCTCCTATTAGGCTCTTATACTCTGGGCCACTATTCTCCTGCTTTAATCACTCCTGAACCAGTTACTAGACAACTAAAGGCAGCTCTTCCACCCCACAACCTGCTGGAATTATTCAACCTAGTCCATCCTAGGCCTGGTTAGGTTGTCTTACCTGTTTCTTCTCACAGAAACCACCACAAATGCTGTTGCCCATGTTTCTCCCTGTCTATCTCTGCTTTCTGACCAATCCTGGTGCTTCACCATGTGGCCTCTGAATGGTGCCACATGCTTCCTCCTTTTTGGAACTGTGAGTAACAAACTATCCTTTCAATGGCAGCTGCCTTCTGTTCTGTTGGCCTCACTAGAGCTGAATAATTATAAAACCTATATTTTAAAATATTGGGTCATCCTCAGGCCAAAAATGGGAAAAAATATCAGGAAACTCTTCCTTGCACTGACTGTTCTTCAGTTTTTTACTGCCCTCCCCAGATGTGTTTTTATTTATTCTGCTATTATTTACTTTTTAGAGCCCTCAGGTAGTTGTTCTTTGTATTCTATCCAGATATTTTAGTCATAAGCAGTGGGGAAGATAAGCTGAAGTGGGTTTATTCTACCTTGTCAGGTAAAAGAAATCACATAGCTTAGTTTTATTTGTTTTTGAAATGTCTATAAAAGGAAACACACAGCACGTACTCTTTCTTTTGAAATTTCTTTCACCAAACATCATGTTTGTGAGATTCATTTATGTGTTCCATATATCAATGATTTATTCACTCTTATTGCAGTAGAATTCTATCATATAAATATATCACAATTTATTTTTCCAGGATATTTACCAGAAATGAAAATCTCTACAAGTCTCAGATTGAAGATTAACAATAAGCCCTAAGCAGGATAAATAAAACATTTCCTCCTAGTCATAATTGTAACTGAAACTTCTGAATATCAAAGAAAAAGAGAAAATATTGAAATTAATCAGAGTCAAAAGACAGCTATTTACAAGATAACACCAATGATACTTCTTATCTGCAACTATAAATGGCAGGAGACAAAGGTGGGGTGTCCTCAAAGGGTTGAAGGAAAACCTTTATTGATCTGAATTCTATCTGGGCTAAACTTTCATCTAAGAGAGAAATAAGAAGAAAGATAGTTTAAGGCAAACAAATGCTGAAGCTGTTTACCATTCACAGACCTTTGCCAAAAGAATGACTACTAGATATACTTCAGGAAGAAGGAAATTAAATTCCATGAAATAATGGTGGGGGGGAAAATGTTAAACATATTCAGTCATCCTTGACTGAATAAAGGTAAAAGCAATGGTGATTTACTTGGAAGGGTTTAGTTATCTGCTGAACAAAAATAGTAGATAATATGGGTTAGTGTTCTACATTTATTTTAATTATTTCAGCAGTAGAAAGATATCAAGTTTAGATTTGTCAAGGATGTATTATAAAGTTTTAAAACTAACCACTAAAAGAATGGAAATAGAACCAATAGCATCCAAAAAAAAAAAAAAAAACAGAATGGAAGAAAGAAAACTGAATTAAACCAATGGAAGGAAGGTATGCAAAATAAAAGGTAAAAAAAATGCTTAATTGAAAACACTACATGTTAAAAAGTAAGTCTAAATATATTCACAATGAAGTCAAACAAATTATACTCTTCTATATATCTAGAGAGAGAGTGCCTTTTAAAGAAAATCTAGCTGTAAATTGCTTACAAGTGTTTGGCTACAGTGCTGCATATTGATGCTGGATAAAATACTGGATAGTCTTAATGAATATAACCAGTTTTTTGAGCCATAGGGTATTACCATGAAAGGTTTTTCCCCAATATTATTTTTAATCAAGCTCTGTTGATCCTTTTTTCCCTGCTCCTTAACAACATCCTAATTCTATATAGAATATACCCAATTAGATGCATTTATTAAATGTCTAGCCCAGTATGGTTTAAAACCTCTAATATCCAACTTAACTTCATCCCCCTCCAACTCAGGAAGGGTGCTCTCTATTCTCCTTTGGTCCTGTCCAGTAGTCTAGGCCTTCTCCCAGTGAGGTCCACTTGTCCAGAGATTGCCTTGGTGTTGTTATAATTTCTGTTTTCTCCTTTTACTTTGGACTCCTTTTACCTATGGGAGCCTTTTCACGGAGCTTAGGGGTCACTGAGGACCTCTTCTGAAGTGGAGCTTTCCATTTTTTACTCTACTGTTTTCATTACCAATCTATTTTTATTGGCTGTTGTAGCAAAACTTATGACTTCAAGCATCTCCGGGCAAGAAGTATGTCCTAAAATTACAGGAGACATGTAAAACTCCTCCAAGAACTCTCCCATAATGCTCTACTCTGTTCAGTGGGGTACTCACATGAGCTTTCATCTAGCATGCAGCTGGTTAGTAAAATGCTTCTCCCATTCTTGAGATACCCCCATTTCTCAGAGTGATTATCTTAAACAGCTCAGCTTCGAGGGTATTGCATTAGATATGTCTCTTGGCCCAGGGTGTATTACTCATATGTTCACTTATTTCATTGTTCCCTGTGCCTGCTGTGCTCCCTGTGCAAGGTGCTTGTTGCTTTAGATGTGAAGATGAGTGAGCCATGGTCTTTTCCTTCAAGTAGCTTGTCCTCTAGCAAATATCCTAGAAAAACTAGTTTGTGGGTTAAATCTGTGAGTAGATATTTCACAAAGACCACAGTACCTTTTAAATATGTCTAGTTTGCTTAGTGTCCAGATCTTTTCATTTTTCTCAACTTAAATTGACAACTTAAGTTAATGAGAAATGAAAACCTACTAAGCTACTGGATAGGACACTGGATTATATGTGAGTTGTTTTCTAATCCAGTAATACACTGGGCTGTATTCCTTAAGTCAGTCTAGGCAATATTATGGTAGCAAACTCCAAAATTATAATGGCTTTTCTGAACAAAAAGGTTATTTGTTGTACAGGAAAATGTTGGTTGGCATCATCAACACTCAAGATACACTACCCTCCATGTGGTTATTCAACAGTCTAGACTGCTGTGATCTTGTTATTGTATCATCTCAACATGAAGCCTCCACAATGACTGAGGCAAGGGAGGAGTAGAGTTGAAGAATTACTGTATCAGGGATTCACTGTTTGAGGATTGTAGAATAGGGAATTTTCAAAGGAATGAGTCCTTACATATTTATGGAAAGATATGGGAGAAGCTGGAGAAGTAAGTGTCTGAAAAATAGACTTGGAAAATCAGAGGGAAAAAAAACCCAAATAGTCCACGTTATGCATTGGCATGTGTGGACAAGTTGGAGTTTTCAACTGAATGTCGCAAGCCAGGGGTATCTAGTTCCCAGAGTATGGCTGCAAAGAGTTGCTGGTGGAGAAGAATGCAGGATCCTGCTGCCTTGTACCTGGTGGTGGACCTGGGTTTGCCATCACTCTCAGCAGTCAGGAAGAAGAGATGGACATGGTGGGTGAAGAGTAAGGGCAAGCTGGAAGCTACTGGCCCTTCTTCATCAATCTTTTACCACTTAATCACAAAGACCCTTAAATGGCAATTCACTTCTGGCTTCTAAACCTTTGTGTGAATTTCTCTTTGGGCCAACTCTAACTCAGAATCATACAGGGATGGGAATTCTTCAAAACATAGTTTCAGCTTAGTTAAATGAACATAGTCAACACAAGCCATTATTCTCTCTCTCTCTCTTTTTTCCCTTAGGTCTAAGTATTATTAAAGCAGTTTCCAGCCCTGAGCTTTCCTAATTGCAACATTCAGCAGCCTTTGGAGTCTAGTTCCAACTATATTTTCTTTGGTGGGTAGAGAGAAGGCAAGAGAAATTATAAAATGGAAGAATACAGAAATCTTGCAAATTAGAAAACTAATAGAGCATTTCTGTACAAAATCTTGTGGCACATTTGATGTTATGTGGAGTGGAACTATGAACATTTAGGGAAAGTATATTTTTACTGCATCTTAGAAATGTAAAAGTTAGCCATTTTATAATGATGGCATGAGTCATTCTGGACATTATGAAGACTGCAATATATTTGCCAATGCATGATTCTTCCATTTACGACTGTTATGCAATAGCAATAACAGGCAGTCAACACAAAGGAATTGCAGTTATTCACCTTCCAGATGAAAGGAAGAAAGAATTAAAGTTCTCTTTTTATTAAAAAATAAAAATGAAAAAAAGACTATCATCAAGGCAAAGAAAACTTTCACAAATCTGTTGAGCTAGCCCAAATTTATGTAACAGCAAATTAGTATAGGACCTTATCCAATTAAAATTAAACATAATTACAACATAACTTGGATGTTTCTCCTGAGAATTACTCTTTTGATATATAAAAGTACTAAAGATAAGGCAACATAAATGGAGAGTTTTTGCTGAATTTTTTCAAATCCCCTCAGATCTAGGTGAGTAGATCAACATTAGCGAGGTGATCTTTGAGATATTTTCTAGGAGACCTGGACTGGAAGTCAGAGGTTTTGAACTTAGTCCTGACTCTGACCAGCTGTGTGATCTTGGATAAGTCTCTTAACCTCTCTGAAGATTGGTTTTCTCACCAGCAAAATTAGCTATTTTGATAATATATCTTCTAAAGAAGTATGTCCAATGGAGATATGTGAGACACATATGTATTTTAAATTTTCTAGTAGTTGCATTTAAAAATGTAAAAAGATGAACTAACTTAATAATATATTTTATTTAACCCTATATATCCAAAATAACATCATTTCAACATATAATCAACACACAAAATTAGTGATAGTATATTTTACATTTTTTGCTCTGCAATCTGGTGTGTATATTACACTTACAGTGCAACTAATTTTGGAAGCTAAATTTCATTGGAAAAACTTGATCTGTATTTAGATAAAACATAAGTATAGCTGAAAAAGTAGATTGATATGCTGAAGTTGTTCCAAACATACTTAAATTTTTCTAATAACTAAAGCAACTGTCAGTTTTAAAATTTCAATTCAATTCAATTCCATTACAACTTAAATTAAAAACCCATTTCCTCAGTTACATTAGCCACATTTCAACTACTCAGTGTCCTTATGGAGCTTCCGACTACTCTGTTGGACAGTGTAGTTCTAAAATCTCTGCTACCTCTCCTTTTACCTCTGTGAAGCTCTTCCAGAATGCTTTAAAAGAACAATTGACTGGATTCTCTCTGTAATTTCAGGAATGTACTGAATATGAAGGGAGACATAATACCTTGTGCCACCTTCCTCCACCGAGGTACTGTTTCTTATGGATAAAGTTCATAAATTCTCTTGTTTTTCTTGCCTGCTGATGGAAACATTTTCACTTTGGTGAGCTTCGTGAAAATTATTAAATAAGGAAAACCAAACAGAAAAACCCTTTCCATTCTGTCTTTGACAGATACTTTAAGGAATAATTACTTCTCTTACTACTTTAGTATGAAATTTATTAAATGCATACAAATATATTCATGGTGGTGTTGCATGAAAAGGCAAAGGAGAAACATAAATATCTACCAATCAGAGAAAAGATATGTAAAATGCAGTATCTACATGCATTGCATTATCATACATAAGTCAAAAGCAATCAATTCAATTTCCATAAATTAATTAGGATCCAACGGTATGTGCAGAAACATGAAATCATATGAAAGACTTAGGAGGAAGAATTAAAAGCAGGATACAATTTTAAAATGCATATGCCAAACAATATTGTGGGTTGTTTAAAGAAACACACACACACACACACACACATACTTATATAGACGATAGTTTGGAATAATTCGATGCAGGAAAATGGCTGCTTACAGGAACAGGGGCTGGATTGGACTGAGGATTGGGGACACAAACAACATGCCTACAAAGCAAAAAAATATGAGATTGTGCTACATAACAAGAAAGAGGATCATATCAGTATCTTTCTAATTCTGTGCATTTATCATCTTTATATAATTTAAAATATATGAAGGGCTTGGCTGGCTCAGTTGGTAGAGCACAAGACTCAAAATATATGACAAAAGCCCTATAATGGGAATGTTATATATTTGAAATCCCTCAGGAGTTTATACTCTAGCTAGGGAGAGATACACGTACACAAAAAGTTACGATTCTGTGTGCTAATTGAAAACTATGACATAGTTTACAAATGTCTCTTTAATGGAGCTTTGGAAAAAATAGAAGATAAATATATTATATATAAAGTGTATAATATATAATATGTATATAATATGTATTATATACATATTATATATTTATATAAATATATAAATCTCTTTCTAATATTTTAAATAACACATTTAGATAGCATAATGACCATATTATTGTCCTACACATAATTATTAATAACAAGAAAAAATGAGAGGGAGAAACCCAACATTTTGTGAAGCTCTATTATGTGCCAACCAGACTGTGTACTAGTTATTTTATGGACTAGTACCATATTTATCATATTTTTCTTTTCAGTGACCTCATAATAATAAGGCAAACGTTATTATTCCCATTTTGTGCATGAGAAAGCTAGAGCCTGGGGAGGTTGAGAAATGTGCTCAGTGTCATCAGCCTGTTTGGGAGCCATGACAATACATAAGTGTCACTCTGGAACCTGTGTCTTCCCAGACGCACTACAATAACTCCACAATAAAATTAATGTCTCTGCTTCTGAACAAGAAATGATAGGAAGTCCATTCCTTTTAACAGCAGTTAAATATGGTATAGAAAGTTCTGATCAAAGGAAAATTAGGACTACCATAGAATCACTGCCCTTTTCTCCAACCCAAAACGTTTCAAGGATGCTTCCTTAATTCTCAGCACACCTGCCCCTTCCTCCACTTCAGCCTCAAGGTCAGTCACTTCATTAGTCCAGTCCTTGGTCCCTTTCTGCCTTGATTATTGATTTATCTTTCTGATTGATTTCCCTCCTTAAAATGGCCACCCCCTTTATTCATGTTTAAAAGTGCTGCTAGAGTGATCCACGTGAAATGCGTAAAGCACCACGTCCTTCCTCTGCTTAAATCATCTCAGAGGTTTTCCTTCAGAACAAAATTCAAGCTATGTAGATTAAAAGAAAGGCTCCTCAACGCATAAATCTCCTTCTACTTCTATTTTCTCTCCTGAGAATCGTTATTTCGATCTTTTCTGTCTCATAATTCAACTTTTGCTCTTCAAGGTATATTTGAGTAACACCTCCCCAGGAAGCCTCCTCTGCCCTGACCCAGTAGGACAGATGGTGAGTCCTTTTCCTCTGTGCTTTCCATCCTTTTGCACATGCTTTTATCACACTGTGTTGTAATTGTTTTATTCACTGGTACATCTCTCCCATTGTCTAAATTTTTATGTTTTTCATTGTCATTCTCAGAAATTAGCACAGTGCCTGATTAAGAGCTCAGTAAATGTTTCTTGAATGGTGAAATTAATTTAATGGAATGTAATCTAAATATAAACTGAGGTTCCCCCCACCTGTATTTGTCAAGGTTCTTTCTCTCAGATCCATCACCCTCGTTACCTTTCCTCCCAACATACATGTGGCTTCAGAAAGAGAAGGGAGTTGTTTTTCATCATATGACTCTTACTTTCTCCTGCTCTCCTTTGCTCGGTCTTTTATAGGATTGTGATGGTGGTTTGCAGGGCAGGGGTAGGAAAGAGAGATTGGGATTCTGGTTGGTGATGTCAGTGCTATTTGTGTTGTTTGTTCGGAATTCTTAACGAAAGAGCAACCCTTAGTTATTTTTATAATACAGAATGCTTAACATATCATTTTCTTCAACTGGGTGCAGTGGGGAAAATTCCATTCTATATGCTATTATGCTGCAGTCCTATATACAGCTATAGTCTCTGTTCTCAAATGGGAGCTTACCCACTTTGCTTGAAGTACCATTCCCAGGGATTGTGGTTTCTAAATTTGTTCTCCAATATCGGGGTCTACCCAGGATTATCCTTGCCTCCTAATCTGCGCAAGATTTTTTGATATGCTACAAACTATAAACCAAATGGAACTTTAACATTCTCAATACACTGTAATAAAATATTATAGGATGAGTAAAGAGTAGAGGTAGAACTAGTTATACACTAGAACAAGTTAAGAAACGCAGGTAGAGGTTACAGTTTTCATTTATCCCACTAGTTATTTCTACCACTAGGTATGCTGGTTTATTTATGACTTCCTTCATTACAGTACTCAGTCATTTTCCCTTAGCTTTAGGCTAGGATCTTGATTGATTAAGGTTCTTTGTCTTGTGAGGGGATCCAATTTTTCATTCCCGAGGAATTTATGCCCTTAGTGCTTCTTATTGAATAAAATTACAACTGTCTTTGGTAAAATTTTTCACTAATCAAAACAGTGGAAGAGGTGTGCAGGGGACTCAAGTTTCCCCCTTATGCTTTCCTGCTCTATCCTTGAAGGTCAGGTTTAATTGCCTCAGCCAGTACAATTTATGCCAGTTCTCTTAATCATACATTGGACATGGCCAGATTTCAATTCAGTGAAACCAAAACAAAATAAATTATCTTGTAGGAATGGTTCTTCCCTTGGCTTCTTAAATCTCCATAATAAAAGAAACAACCTCAACATAATAAATGCCATATATAAAAATTCTATAGCTAACATACTTAAAGGGGAAATACTAAAAGATTTTCTCTAAGGTCAAGAATAAGACAAGGATGCCCACTTTCACCATTTCTGTTCAAAATGTACTGGAAGTCCTACCCAAAGCAATCAGGCAAAAAAAAATATAAACTAAAAGGCATTCAAATTGGAAAGAAAGAAGTGAAATTATCTCTGTTCACAGATAAGAAATCTTATATGTAGAAAATCCTGAAGATTCCACACACACACCAAAAACATTACAACTGTTAAACAAATTCAACAAAGTGGCAGAATACAAAATCAACATGAAAAAAATCAGTTGAATTTCTATACACTAGCAGTGAATAATCAGAAAAGAAAACTAAGAAAATAATTCCATTTACAATAGCATAAAAAAGGATAAAATACTTAGGAATAAACTAAACTAAGGAGGCAAAAAATGTGTACACTGAAAACTAGAAAATATTGCTGAAAGAAATTAAAGAAGACAACAATAAACAGAAAGACATTTTGTGTTCATGGAGTGAAAGAAATAATATTAAGATGACAATAGTACTCAAAGCAATCTTCAGATTCAATGTAATCCCTATCAAACTACTAAGAATGTTTTTGCAGAAACAAAAAAATCCATCTTAAAATTCTATGGAAGCTTAAGGAACCCCAAAGAGCAAAGACAGTCTTGAAAAAGGGGAACTAATTTGAAGATTTCACACCACCTGATTTTGAAAGTTACTACAAAACTACAGTAATTAAAGCAGTGTGGTACTGGCATAAAGGCAGAAATATAGACCAATGGAGTAGAATGAAGAACCCAGATATAAACCCTCACACATATGGTCAAATGACCTTTGATAAGGATATCAAAACCATTCAATAGGGAAAGGACAGCCTCTTCTTCAACAAATGTTGTAGGGAAAGCTGGCTATTCACATGAAAAAAAAAAACAGAGTTGGATCCTTTCCTTATACTGTATTGAAAGTCAACTGAAAATGGATCAAAGGCCTAAATATAAGAGTTAAAACTATAAAACTCTCTGAAGAAAACATAAGGCAAATCTTCATGATCTTGGATTTGGCAATGATTCCCTGGATAAATGACAGAAGCACAGGCAACAAAAGAAAAATATAGGTAAATTAGGCTACATCAAAAAGGACATTATCAACAGAGTGAAAAAGCAAACCACAGAATGAGAGAAAATATTTGCAAATCATATGTCTGATAAGGGATTGATATCTAGAATATATAAAGAGCTCTTAGGTCTCAACATTTCTCCAAGGAAAATATATAAATGGCCAATATGCACATGAACAAACTTAACATCGCTAATCATTAGGGAAATATAAATTAGAACCAAAATGAAACATAATTTTATACCCATTAAGGTCACTATTATTAAAAAGAAAACAACAAACCCAAAACAGAAATAGCAATTGTAGGAGAGGATGTAGGTTAGGAAAAACTAGACCTTTGTACACTCATGGTGGGAACGTAAAATGGTGCAGCTGCTGTGGAAAACAGTGTGGTGGTTCCTCAAACTTTTAAAAATAGAATTGCCAAATGATGCAGCAATTCCACTTCTGGGTATAAACCCAAAATAAATGAAAGCAGACCCTCAAAGAGATATTTGTACACCCATTTTCATAGCAGCATTATTCTAGGTAACCAAAAGGTAGAAGCAACCCACATGTTCATCGACAGATGAATGGATAAACAAAATACGGTATATACATACTATGAAATACTATTGTCTTAAAAAGAAAGAAAATTCTGACCCATGGTACAACGTGAATGAAACTTGAAGAATGGACAAATCCTATATGATTCTACTTTTATGAGGTACCTAGAATAGTCAAATTCATAGAAACAGAAAGTAGAACGGTGATTGCCAGAGACTGAGGGGAAGAGAAAGTGAGGAGTTATTGTTTAATGGGCATAGAGTTTCAGCTTAGGAAAATAAAGCCCCGAAGAGGGATAGTGGTGACAGTTACACAATGTAAATGTATTCATGTCACTGAACTGTATGCTTAAAAATGGCTAAAATGCTGAATTTTATGCTATGTATATTTTACTACAATAAAAAATAAAACAAAATGACTTCTGTAACAGAAGAGTTCAGAGTCTTAGAGATATGAAACAATTAAGTGTAACTATGAACATATTATAGATTGATGGATTCTAACTAATAGTAGTAGACACTATATCCTGCAATTGAGCACCCAGTTCTGAAGAATTTTGACTTTCAGTATTCTGCAGCTTGGTCTTCAATTATTATTTTCCTCGTTATCTAAAGTTAGTGTTTTTAGATAATGGGGGAATAAAATAAGATCAGGGAATCCCACTGACACTTTCTCATTGCTTTACTTCTTTCAATGTGAAATTTATGAGTGATAATATTAAGATGCATAAAGCTAATACTAAGACATGGTGGTTCTGTTGCAGAATTACAAATGGAGAATGTTAATTAAAATCAGATTCGTTAAAGGGTGTATGCTGGAAATGACAAATTGCTGCCCAGTCTTCATCTAAAGACTGCTTGAGTTAATCTGCTTTACACCAGCAGCTGACACATCTGCTGAAGGCAGATGCCACCTTGGGAACCTGGAATTGGTGGCTGCAGTTAACAAATTCAACTCCCAGCCGAGGCAGCAGCCTACATAGCTTATCTCTAAGCTTGGTGGAACATGTGTTGAAAATCCCTGAAAAAACAGACAGACCGCTGAAGTAGGAGTCATCAGTATTTCAAGCACGGCTCTGCTACTGGGACCATCAGGAAATCACTCACTCCCTCTGAGTTGAATTTCCTCATCTGTAAATCAAGGTTGTTTTTGCCCATCCTTTTCATTTCTAAAAGCCCATGATCGACTACTGATCCACCCCCATATATTAGGAATCTTAAAGTGGTTCATGGAATAATAGTAGTGAGGCAACCAGGCTGATCCATAGATTTTTGTGGGATTAGGAATAAATCCATCCAAAATATTTTAAACTCTTTAAGAGAAAGATACACTTGGTATATATATAGAAACATTTAACTATAAAACCAATGAATGCTGATGATGACTCTGCTTTGATTTAGGGGCTTGAATGCATGTATAAAAGCAGGTCTTATTTACATTATTCTCTGTACTTGATTGTCTTATTACATATAAATAATGCTCTCTTCCTTTTTGATGCAATGATTGAACAGACCTCATAGAGGAGAATGAGAATTTATTCTTCCCTTTTGTCCAAATGGGTTCGAGGATGGTGACACATCTCTCTCCAGCTAATGCTCTCTTTGATCCTTTTCCATAAAAGACTTCCCACTACCTAATCATCTTCAGGGTCTCCTGATCGTTCAGTTTGGTCTTTCACTCAACGCCTTGCATTCAGTTCTCACTTTGGTACCTGCCCATATTTGTGGTCAAATCCCACCCATGCCCACATTCAAATAGCACTTTCAGGAAAGCCAGACTGGTTCACTCTATCTCCACGTGCCACAGTGGGGAGGTAGGAAGGATCTCTAAGCACTTTGTTTACTGGACATTTCTTCTCTTTTTGGGGATGGCTACAGAACAAAAGCGTTTCTCTTTGTTCATTCTCTTTGTTTTAGGGGTACACTTTCTATAATACCACCAAAGTCTATATCAACAGCAGAAGTAGTAGCACAATGAAAACTTTTTTTCTTTCTGTGCATATAATTCCAAATAATGGTGAATGACATCACTGGAATCATATCCAGCCAAATTTGCAATCATAAAACCTGACTTCAAGTGCATTGGCTTTGCTATTTATTAATTCCAAGCCCTTGGAGAAGTATTTAGCCTCTGTTAAATACCTTGATTCTGTGACTTCCTTGGTGGGGTAGTGGTTAAGAATCTGCCTGCCAATACAGGGGACACGGGTTCGGTCCCTGGCCTGGGAAGATCCCACATGCCGCGGAACAACTAAGCCTGTGCGCCACAACTACTGCAGCCCACGCGCTGTGCTCCGCAATAAGAGAAGCCACTGCAACGAGAAGCCCATGCACCGCAACGAGGACTCAATGCCGCCAAAAAAAAAAAAAAAAAAAAAAGACTTAGATTCCGTTTCTTCATCTTTTAATGGAGAATTAACTGATAATGACTAGAAAGAATCTATTAAAAATTTCTAGCATGGTGTCTGGACCTGGATAAGCATCCAACAGATATTAATGGAAATCATCCTCCTTTGAGCTTATATTTCACAAATTGTTTATCTTTTCCTTACAAAATTATTTTTTTAACATCTTTATTAGAGTATAATTGCTTTACAATGTTGTGTTAGTTTCTGCTATATGTATACATATATCCCTGTATCCCGTCCCTCTTGTGTCTCCCTCTCACCCTCCCTATCCCACCCCTCTAGGTGGTCACAAACCACCAAACTGATCTGCCTGTGCTATGCAGCTGCTCCCCACTAGCTACTTTACATTTGGTAGTGTATATATGTCAATGCCACTCTCTCACTTCATCCCAGCTTACCTTTTCACCTCCCCGTGTCCTCAAGTCCATTCTCCACGTCTGTCTTTATTCCTGTCCTGCCCCTAGATTCATCAGAACCACTTTTTTTTTTTTTTTAGATTCCACATATATGTGTTAGCAAACGGTATTTGTTTTTCTCTTTCTGACTTACTTCACTCTGTATGACAGACTCTAGGTCCATCTACCTCACTACAAATATTTCAAATTTGTTTCTTTTTATGGCTGAGTAATATTCCATTGTATATTTGTGTCACATCTTCTTTATCCATTCATCTGTCGATGAACACTTAGGTTGCTTCCATGTCCTGGCTATTGTAAATAGTGCTGCAATGAACATTGTGACAAAGTTATTTTAATAGATAGGCTGCTTCGAAGCCTGGTATTTATTATAGCTGCTGCATAGGTGGGTAAATTGTTCTTTGCAAAAACTTAAAATCCCACTTTCTATCATAGTCATTATTTTGTACAGCTAGTATGAAAATTTTCCAACAAATGACAATAACTAATTGTGGACTGCTCTTTGTGGATATTAACCTTTTTATTGTAAAAAATATCTTGATTCTATTCTCTCCCTTTTTTTAATTCACTGCAGATTATGTTTGGAAGCTGAATTTCATTAAATTAATGTTTTCACCCATGGACCATCCAAAACAATCCATAGACCAGGGCCACACCCTGGGAAATTCTGATTCAGTGCCAGCTGATGTTTAGTAATACATAATTTGGAAATACTCCAGAAGCCATTATGTTGTACATTTCTGATTAATAAGAGCTGAATTAAATCAGTGCAGAAGAGCGTGGGCTATTACAAAGCTCAGCAGGTTTCTCAGTATCATTCTTGAGTTTTGGATTCTTGTGCATAGTTCCATAAAGATGAGAATAGAATTTTAATTGAGTTTATATTTCCATGGGAACAAGAAAACCAGTGCTCCTTCACGTTCCCAGTTATATCTATGAAAATGTATCCTATTGTTCACTCCAAACTGCTGCAATGCAGTGCACGCTACTGAAATGAATTTTCTGCTTTAAGTTATCCATAATAGAATACAGCTTGCGGGTTTGTAATTGTATCTGTGCGAGGTTTTCCATCTCCTTGGATTATCCTCACAGACAAAGAATTTTAGAGCTGATGTCCAGCACTCTGATTTTGCAAATAAAGTAATTGAAACCTATAGTGAATAATGATTTTGCCTAAGGTAACACAGCTGGGTGAAGTTTTTATCTGTTTTGGGTATACCACATGTAATTAACTCCTATTTTTCTTGCAGGGTGGAGGAACAAATACATTTTATAAAAAGCAGCAAAAAGGGAAATTGTCAAAGCACAACAGAACTGTCAGCAAATTTCAAAGAATCCAAGATATTTATTATATTCCACAGGTCATAATACTTTTCTGATTCCTTTCGTTTTCTACCAATCTTCTAATTAAAATAAAACCTACTGGCAATTTGTAAAGTGTAAAGCATAATGTAATACTGTTCTATTTCTCTCTAGTCATAAAGAAGAACAACATCTTGTCAATCACCCTTCAATCACAACAGAGTAGTAGACAGAGAAACTTGGATTTTTTATTATTTTGTTTCTAACCAGTATGTTAAATTTGTAAAACACACATAAAATAATAATGGGATACTTGGCTTTAGAATCCAATTTATTTTTATATAGTTTTTCATAGACATTCTCACAAGATGCTTGTTGGAGAGTGAGTTGTGAACAAAACAGATATAAGATGTTAATATCTTCTTTTCCTTTAGTTTTTTCCCTCTTTACGTAATATTGAGTATATTCAAAAAAAGTTTATACCTGCTACCTAGTATAAAAAATAATAAGACAAACACCCATGAAACCACTGCCAGCTTAACAAGTAGAAAATTACCATTATCTTTGAAATTTCTTATTTGCCCTACACTTACTCTATTATCTCTCCATTGGAAATAACAAATATACTGAATTTGGGGTTTATCATTCCTTTGTTTTTTTAATAGTTCTATTATATTCAAGCGGACCTTGAGATATTGTGGGTTCAGTTCCAGACAAACCACAGTAAAATGACCATTGCAATAAAGTGAGTCACATGAATTTTTTGTTTTCCCAGGGCATATAAAGGTTATGTATACACTAAGCTGTAGTCTATTAACTGTACAATAGCACTATGTCTAAAAATATACAAACCTTAATTTAAGAATACTTTATTGCCAGGAAATGCTAACCATTATCTGAGTCTTTAGTGAGTCATAATCTTTTTATTGGTGGAGGGTCTTGCCTTGATGATGATGGTTGCTGAGTGATCCGGGTGGTGTTGCTGAAGGTCAGGGTAGTTGTGACAATTTCTTAAAATAAGACAACAATGTTGTTATCTGTTAATGCCTGTTAATGTTAATATTTTGACTTCTCATGAATCACTAATGTTCTTAATGGCGTCTAGAATAATGATCCTCTTCAGAAAGTTTTTAATTGACTTTGGCCAGATCCAACAGAGGAATCACTATCTATGGCAGTTATAGCCTTGCAAAATATATTTCTTAAACAATACGACTTGAAAGTCAAAATTACTCCTTGGTCCATGGGCTGCAGAATGGAGGTTGTGTTAGCAGGCATGAAAACAATATTAATCACATTGTTCATATCCATCAGACCTCTTGGGTGACCAGGAGCATTGTCAACGAGCAGTACTGTTTTGAAAGGAATCTTTTTTTTTTTTTTTTTTTTCCTGAGCAATAGTTTTCAAGAGTGAGCTTAAAATACTCTGTAAACCATGTTGTAAACAGAAGTACTATCATCCAGCTTTGTTGCTCCATTTATAGAGCACAGGTAGAGTAAATTTAGCATAATTCTTAAGGGCTCTAGAATTATTCATATATGGTAAATGAGCATTGGCTTCAACCTAAAGTCAGCAGCCTCATTAGCCCCTAATAAGGGAGTCAGTGTGTTCTTTGACACTTTGAAGCCAAGCATTGACTTCTCCTCTCTAACTATGAAAGTTTTAGGTGACATCTTTTTCCAATATAAGGCTGTTTAATCTACATTGAAAATCTTTTGTTTAGTGTAGCTACCTTCATTCATTATCATAGCTAGATATTTTGGGTAACGTGCTGCTGCTGCTACATCAACACTTGGTGCTTCACATTGCACTTTTATATTATGAAGATAACTTCTTCCTTAAACCTCATGAAGTAACCTCTCTTAGCTTCAAACTTTTCTTCTGCTGCTTCCTCACCTCTCTCAGTCTTCACAAAATGAATGCCCTCCTTAAGGGCAGATATTAGGTCTTACAAGTCTTAGTATTTATTTTATAATTCTTTACACTCATAATTTGCAGAGTTCATGGCACTTGTAAGGGTATAAACATATATCAGCTATCAGGTTATCTACAAATGAGAGTTTGCTATATACTGTGTATAAGTTAAATTTTTCTGGTAGAATTTTGACTAGATAATCAAGAAAAGAAATCAAGGTTAAAATATATCAGTGTATATGGGAATAAACTATAAAGTTGCAACAAATAACCTAGTGCAACAAGTAACACATTCCTTCAAACTAAATCTTCCTTGAATTAATGTCATCTTACAATTATGGGAGACCAAAAATAATTTTTTCCAAAAATTAGACACTTGGGGACTTCCCTGGTGGTCTAGTGGTTAAGAATCCACCTTCTAATGCAGGGAATGTGGGTTCAATCTCTGATTGGGGAGCTAAGATCCCACATGCCACAGGGACAACTAATCCTGTGAGCTGCAACTACTGAGCCATGTGCTCTGGAGCCCATGCACCACAACTAGAGAGCCTGTGCACTGTAACTACTGTGTCTTTGCACTCTGGAACCTGTGCACCACAATTAGAGAGCCCACACGCCACAACTACTGAGCCCAGACACTCTGGAATCCATGCGCTGCAACTACTGAGCCCTACTGAGCCCACGCACCACAACTAGAGAGAAGCCTGCATGCCACAACTAGAGAAGCCCATGTGCCACAACTACTGAGCCCACGTGCTCTAGAGCCTGTGCACCACAACTAGAGAGCCCATGTGCCACAACTACTGAGTCAGCATGCCGCAACTACTGAGCCCACGATCTGACACCTGCACACCACTAGTAGAGAGCCCATGCACCACAACTACTGAACCCATGCTCTCTGGAGCCTGTGTGCCACAACTAGAGAGAAACCCATGCACTGCAGCTAGAGAACCCTGCATGCTGCAATGAAGATCCCGCAATGAAGACCCGATGCAGCCAAATAAATAAATATATTTTTTTTAAAAATGAGAGACATGTTTTGATGTGATAAATTATGAGGGTCGGAGCTGAATCACATTTATCCAAATTTGTAAACATATTGAAATAGTCCAACCAATGGTGTTCAGAATATTAAACTGTGGCATTAAAAAAATTGTTGCTTATCCAAAGTTATTGAGCATGATGATTGCAAAATCAAAGAAAATTGTCTCCTGACAGTCAGTACAGAACTAATCCTGAGAACTCACTTCTTCTATGAGGTTTTTACAAATGGAAAATAAGGTGAAAGGAGAGAAAAGAAAGGAGAAGTGAATGGAGAAAGTTTTTTCTTTGTTTTTTGTTTTGGTTTGTTTTTAACTAGTGGAGGTCTAGGACTCTCAGGGCAAAATTAATGACTCACATTTTCTCCATTTTATCACAATGGATGATAATTTCATATGTATGCATGATTTTTTTCAATCTGTTCCATAACTGCAGTGTTTACTTCAGCTGTGTCTTCTGAAAGTGAAAAAATTTAAATAAAGCAGTAGTTTAAAAAGGCGTATTTCATTCAATTCATTTAAAAGCATTCCTTTGATTCTACAGATTGGGTGTTGCTGTTCAAAAGGAGAGAAAAACACTGGAACCTTAAGGGATGTTCATTCAAGAGCAGACAGTAGCTGATTTATCTTATCTCCCAAATGATACGGTTATTTCCACATGACACCAAATTAACTTTTGAAAAAGGGAGAAAAATCAGTCAATTACTTTTTTCTTTATAAATGAGATAAATCAAACACTCAGTGCATTTTTGTTTCCTGAAAGATTTATTTTCAGTTGAGTTGTGTGATCAGTTAGTCAGAGTGTAACAAAATTTCAAATTCTTACTAATGTATTTTGCTTCTGTGAAATTACAGATTTCTTCTCTTGTGAAGCTTTTCAATAGATGACAGTTTAATCTGTGACAAATCTGTGGCAAAGCAATCTGAAAATAATACTAAGATGGTGCCTGCACTTCAGAGTTTGAAAAGTTATACAAATTGGATATTTCAAAATTTATTATGCTGGCAACAACTCCATGGATCCATCTCATTTATTTATTTGTTTATTTATATCTTTAAGGCATAGCTCAGTACTTGGCACATAGTAAGTGTTTAATCTGTTCTTGTTGATAGTAGAGACTTTTTAAAAATATTCAATTTTATATCATTAGACCTTAAGGAAATAACTTCTGGAATACTGTATTGTGAGACAGTTTATCAGCCGAAGACATAAGTAGGATTTTGGTAAAGAAAGTTACTCTTACAAGGATTCTAATTAACATAGAAATTATATATAAATGAATCCAATATCTTCCATTGAAGAAACTGATAGGAAAATTAATATGAGTATTAAATAAAATATTCTTTCTGATTTAAATACAATAATTTTGCCAGATGGAGGGCAGAAGTGAGATGGAGCTGAGAAGAGTGTACTATGTATTCTAAATAAAATTATCTATATTGAAGTATTTTTTTCTGGTGCTTTTAAAGTTGTGGATAAGGAGCTCTGAATAATGTACAGTTACATATATATATATATTTATATATTAAGATTTGCTTTCATTAGCTTAAAGAAACAAATTAGTTTGTATACACTGAGTTGACAACAAAGTGATAAATTGCTGAAATATTCTGTGTTCAAACTAAAATTTCAGAACTTTAATAAAAATCTTTAAAATTATTTATAAACCTACAAACTGCTCATATGTGCTTATTTTCTAGAGAATTTTTCCTCTAAAACAAGTATCTGAGTTAATTGTGAAAATTGTTTTGTTCTTTTAGGTGAGAATTAAGTAACTGATACTCTAAGTAAGAAAAATGTTTCAGTAGATATAACTTAGTTAAATATATTATTTTCTATACATTAATTTTGAATAATTAGTGCCTGATTACTTAAGTTATAGTTTCAAGTTTTAGAGGGTGAATAAACCTCTCTTAAAAGGTATATTTGTAAATTAGAAAATCTTAAAGGAAGCAAATATAATACTTAACATTCTAATCATTATGAAGATTGCCTTTCTGGGTTTCTACTCACCCCACCTCCCAGGAAAAAGCAAACCACTAGAGGAAATCATGAAATCACAAAGGAAAAGAGAAAGAGAGGGAGAAAGGAACAATGGAATTACAAAGCAACCAGAAAATAATTTTTAAAATGGCAATAGTAAGTCCATACCTACCCATTAATAGCTTGAAATGTAAACAGATTGAATTCTGCAATCAAAAGACATAGGAAGCCCAAATGGATTAAAAACAAAACAAAACAAAACAAAAAACAGGATACAATTATATGCTTCCTACAAGAGACTCACTTCAGCTTTAAGGACACACATAGACTGAAAGTGAAGGAATGGGAAAAGATATTCCATGCAAATAGAAACCAAAAGAAAGCAAGGATAGCTATACTTACATCAGACAAAATGGACTTTAAGCCAAACTATAACAAGCGACAATGAAGATCAATATATTATGATAAAAGGGTCAATTCATCAGAAGGATATAACATTTGTAAATATTCATAAACCCAACATAGGAGCACCTAAATATCAATATATAAAGCAAATATTAACATCTGAAGGGAGAAATAGGTAGCAATACAACAATAGCAGGGGATATTTTAAAATTATTTTTTATTGGAGTATAGTTGATTTACAATATTGTAATAGCTTCTGCTATTCAGCAAAGTGAATCAGTTATACATATATATATATATATCCAATCTTTTTTCAATTATTTTCCCATATAGGTCATTATAGAGTATTAGGTAGATTTCCCTGTGCTATGCAGTAGGTCTTTATTAGTTATCTATTTTATATATAGTAGTGCATATATGTCAATCTCAATCTCCCAATGTATCTCTCCCCATCCCCTTACCCCAACCCCCACATAATCACGTTTGTTTTCTACATCTGTGACTCTACTTCTGTTTTGTAAATAAGTTCACTTGAATCATTTCTTTAGATTCCACATATAAGTGATATCATATGATATTTGTCTTTCTCTGTCTGACTTACTTTACTTAGTATGATAATTTCCAGGTCCGTCCATGTTGCCACAAATGGCATTATTTCATTCTCTTTAATGGCTGAGTAATATTCCAATGTATATATGTTAATACATCTCCTTTATCCATTCATCTGTAGATGGACATTTAGGTTGCTTCCTTGTCTTGGCTATTGTAAACTGTGCTGCAATGAACATAAGGGTGCATGTATCTTTTTGAATTATGGTTTTCTCCATACATATGCCCAGGAGTGGAATTTTTGGATCATATGGTAGCTGTATGTTCAGTATTTTAAGGAACCTCCACACTGTTCTCCATAGTGTCTGTATCAATTTATATTCCCACCAACTCTGTAGGAGGGTTCCCTTTTCTCCACACCCTTTCCAGCATTTATTGTTTGCAGATTTTTTAATGATGGCCATCCTGATTGTTTTGAGGTGATGCCTTATTGTAGTTTAGATTTACATTTCTCTAAAAATTAGTAATGTCACACTTCTTTTCATGTGCCTCTTGGCCATCTGTATGTCTTCTTTAGAGAAATGTCTATTTAGATCTTCTGCTCATTTTTGGATTGGGTTGTTATGTTTTGTTTTTTAATATTGAGCTACATGAGCTGTTTGTATATTTTGGCGATTAATCTCTTGTCAGTTGCTTCATTTGCAAATATTTTCTCCCATTCTGTGGGTTGTCTTTTCATGTTGTTTATGGCTACCTTTGCTGTGCAAAAGATTTTAACTTTCATTAGGTTCCATTTGTTTATTTTTGTTTTTATTTTCATTACTCTAAGAGGTGGATCAAAAAAGATCTTGCTGTGATTTATGTCAGAGAGTGTTCTGCCTATGTTTTCCTCTAAGAGTTTTATGGTATCTGGTATTACATTTAGATCTTTAATCCATTTTGAGTTTATTTTTTTATAAGGAGTAAGGAGTGCTCTAATTTCTTTCTTTTATATGTAGGTGTCCAGTTTTCCTAGCACAACTTATTGAAGAGGCTGTCTTTTATCCATTGTATATTCTTGCCTCCTTTGTCAGAGATTAGGTGACCATAGGTGGGTGGATTTATTTCTGGACTTTCTATTCTGTTACATTGATCTGCATTTCTGTTTTTGTGCCAGTATCATACTGTTTTGATGACTGTAGCTTTGTAGTATAGTCTGAAGTTGGGGAGTCTGATTCCTCTAGCTCCATTTTTCTGTTTCAAGATTGCTTTGGCTATTTGGGGTCTTTTGTGTTTCCATACAAATTGTAAAATGTTTTGTTTTAATTCTGTGAAAAATGAATAGCAGGGGATTTTAATACCCATTTCAACAATGGAAAAATCATCCAGACAGAAAATCAATTAAAAAAAATTCGATTTGAAATACATATTAGACTAGATGGGCCAAAAAGACATATATAGAATATTCCATCCATTAACAGCAGGATACACATTCTTCTCAAATGTACATGGAAGATTCTCTAGGATAGATCATATATTAGACCACAGAAAAAAGACTTAATAAATTTAGAAAAGTTTGAAATCATATCAAGCATTTTTTTCTCACCACAGTGATATGAAACTAGAAATCAGTTATAAGAAGAAAACTGGAAAATTCACAAATAAATGGAAATTAAACAACATGCTACTGAAAAACTAATGGTTCAAATAAAAATCAAAAAATAAATTTAAAAAAATTTATCTTGAGACAAATGAAAATGGAAACATACATACCAAAACTTATGGGATGCAACAAAAGCAGTTCTATGAGGGGATTTTACAGTGATAACCACCTACATTAAGAAAAAAGAAAGATCTCAAGTAAACAACCAACTTTATATCTGAAGGAACTAGAAAAATAAGAACAAAGAAACAGAGACTAAAACACTTTATAGAATGATTACTAATAAGGAGATTGAATCAGTAATAAAAACCTTCCAACAAACCAAAGTCCACAATCTGATGGCTTCACTGATGAATTCTACCTAAAATTTAAAGAACTATCACTAACCATTCTCAAACTCCCCCCAAAAATAGAAGAGAAGGGAACACTTCCAAACTTATTTTATGCGGTCTTTATTTAAAAAGAGAAAAAAACATTGAAAACATAACTCAAATAATTAGTTTGATCAACTACACTTGAAAGTGTAGCATTTATTTCATATTCTGGTTGTTTGGTTATCTTACTAGATTTTTCTATTTAAAACTGAAAAAAAAAAAGAAACAAATTGTACAACAAAATATAACTACATTTTAGATCTTATTTTCTTTCATCCCTCTCCCCTGTGTATATATGTATTTATATGGTAAAGAATATGTATACTTGTAATTAAATGTGTATATAATATGTATATTACAATTATATACATATAATTTTTAAAGAATTTTATTGAGATATGATATGACACACAAAATCTGTACATATTTGATGTATACAATTTTATGAGTTTGGATATATGCATATACCCATGAAACATTACCATAATATATGCCATAAACATATACATCACCCCAAAATTTCCTCCTGCCTTTTGTATTTATTATTATTATTACTTTTTGTGATTAAAAAATCATTTAATGTAAGATCTACCCTCTCAGCAAAATTTTAATTATACAATGCATATTATAAACTATAGGCACTATGCTGTATATTAGATCTTTAAGACTATTCATCTAATGTAACTGAAACTTGGTACCCTTTGACTGATATCTCCCCATTTTCGCTTTCTCCCAGCCTCTTGCAACCACCATTCTACTCCCTGCTTCTATGAATTTGAATATTTTAGATTTCTCATGTAAGTGGTAATGTGTGGCTACCCATTGCAATCACATGAGGTTTTATTATATTTTTTAAAAAATCAGTGATGTCTGAATACCACCCCTAGAGATTATGATGTATTTGATCTCAGGAACAAGGTAGACATCAAGTCCTCAGATAGTTCTAACACGTAGATAAAAAGAAAATACCGCTTTAGAAAAATACTCAGAGATGCATTTCTTGGCTTAAGAGATTACGAATTTGGTAGCTTGACACTTGTTTTCATATGTTTATGCCTGCTCAAGTTAAGGTAATTATGAGTGATACTTACCAATTCTTATATTTTCTCATATAACATAAAATACATGAAGAAATTACACATTTGCCTTAAACAAGGAGAATATGAGTATATATAAAAATGAGGACAAAGACCAAAATGTGAACTTGAATAAAATGAGAATTGATTTAATGTCTTCAGGTGTACTGAGGAACTCTTCCTCTGGCATGTTTAGAATTATTGTTTAAGTGACATAGCATTGTTGGCTCTAATAATCTTTAATAGAATAGAAGTGTTCACTTGTGACTGATTCAGTTATTGCTGTTTTGCATGGATTCTTGCACTTTATTTCAAGATCTACCAAGGTCGATTACTCAGGTATACATTTTCATTAGTGGCTTCCTTAGAGAATGTAGAAGCAATAATCAACAAGAGATCTCATCATGATTCATCAATATTAGAGATTTTCAATTACTTAAAATGTACACACTGAAAATGTCTGAGCCAAAAGAGAGAACGATGAAATCCTCTTTATCTGATTTTGAAATTCATATAGAAATACAAAGGACCCTAAATAGCCTAAATAATCCTGAGAAATAACAGATTTGAAAGTCTGACAATTTATTTCAAGACTTATTAAAAAGCTACTACTATAGACAAGAGTAGTATTAACATAAACATAGATAAATAGATCTAGTGAATAGAATTGAGAGTCAAGAAATAGACATATATATAGTTAGTTAATTAGTTAATTTTTGACAAAGTTACAGAGGGAATTTAATGGAGAAAGAATTGTCTTTTCAACAAATGGTGTTGGAAAACTGAATATCCATATTCAAAAAAATTAATAAACTTGATCTATACCTCCTTCTCCTTATAAAAATTTACTAAAATGGTCCATAGACCTAAATATAAAATCGAAGAATATAAAATTTCTATAACAAAACATAAGAAAAAACCTTTATGACTTTGGGTTAAGCAGAGATTTCTTAAATATGACATCAAAAATATTAACCATAAAAGAAAAAGTGATAGCACTTCATCAAAATTAAGAACTTGCTGTTTTACAAAAGATAGTGTTGAGAATGAAAGGTAAGACATAAATTTGGAGAACAGATTTGCAAATCACATGCCTAAGAAAGAACTTGTAAACTATATTAAAAACTCACAAAACTCAAAAAGACACAAAAACCTAACACAAAATGGATAAAAGATTTAAATAGACTTTTCTTCAGAGAAGATATGCAAATATCAAATAAATGTATGAAAAAATGCTCAACATCATTAGTCATTAGGGAAATGAAAAATAAAATCACAATAAAATACCAGTATATACCTATTAAGAAATCAAAATTAAAAAGACTGACCACACCAAATGCAGGCTAGGAAGTGGAGCAACTGGAGCTCTCATACAATGGAGGTGGAAATGTAAAAGGATACAGCTACTTTAGAAAAGCTTGGAGAGATTCATAATGTTATTTATACTCTTACCATAAGACTCAACAATCTCTTAGGCATTTACACAAGTGAAATGTAATTTTGTGCTCTCACAAAAATCTGTGCACAAATATTTGAAGTGGCTTTATTCATAATTGCTCCAAATGGAAACCACCCAAATGGCCTTCATCTGGAGAATGGATAAAAAATTCTGGCACATCCATACAAAGGAATAAAACTGCTACTTAGTAATGTGTGAACTACTGATACAAAAGACAACATAGATGATTGCATTATACTAAGTATGCATTATACTAAGTAAAAGAATCCAAAATCAAAAGGCTACATACTATGATTCCATTCTTTTTTTTTTAACATCTTTATTGGAGTATAATTGCTTTACAATGTTGTGTTAGTTTCTGCTGTATAACTAAGTGAATCAGCTATATGTATACATATATCCCTGTATCCCATCCCTCTTGTGTCTCCCTCCCACCCTCCCTATCCCACCCCTCTAGATGGTCACAAAGCACTGAGCTGATATCCCTGCACTATGCAGCTGCTTCCCACTAGCTACTTTACATTTGGTAGTGTATATATGTCAATGCCACTCTCTCACTTCATCCCAGCTTACCTTTCCACCTCCCCGTGTCCTCAAGTCCATTCTCTATGTCTGTGTCTTTATTCCTGTCCTGCCCCTAGGTTCATCAGAACCACTTTTTTTTTTTTTAGATTCCATATATATGTGTTAGCATATGGTATTTGTTTTTCTTTTTCTGACTTACTTCACTCTGTATGACAGTCTCTAGGTCCATCAACCTCACTATAAATAACTCAATTTCATTCCTTTTTATGACTGAGTAATATTCCATTGTATAAATGTGCCACATCTTCTTTATCCCTTCATCTGTCAATGGATACTCTTAGGTTGCTTCCATGTCCTGGCTATTGTAAATAGAGCTGCAATGAACATTGTGGTAAATGACTCTTTTTGAATTATGGTTTTCTCAGGATATATGCCCAGTAGTAGGATAGCTGGGTCATATGGTAGTTCGATTTTAAGTTTTTTAATGAACCTCCATACTGTTCTCCATAGTGGCTGTATCAATTTATATTCCCACCAACAGTGAAAGAGGGTTCCCTTTTCTCCACACCCTCTCCAGCATTTATTGCTAGTAGATTTTTTTGGTGATGGCCATTCTGACTGGTGTGAGGTGATACCACAGTGTAGCTTTGATTTGCATTTCTCTGATGAATACTGATGTTGAGCATGCTTTCATGTGTTTGTTGGCAATCTGTATATCTTCTTTGGAGAAATGTCTATTTAGGTCTTCTGCCCATTTTTGGAATGGGTTGTGTGTTTTTTGATATTGAGCTGCATGAGCTGCTTGTAAATTTTGGAGATTAATCCTTTGTCAGTTACTTCATTTGCAAATATTTTCTCCCATCCTGAGGGTTGTCTTTTTGCCCTGTTTATGCTTTCCTTTGCTGTGCAAAAGCTTTTAAGTTTCATTATACCTCATTTGTTTATTTTTGTTTTTTTTCCATTTCTCTAGGAGGTGGGTCAAAAAAGATCTTGCTGTGATTTATGTCATAGAGTGTTCTGCCTATGTTTTCCTCTAAGAGTTTTATAGTGTCTGGCTTGACATTTAGGTCTTAATCCATTTTGAGTTTATTTTTTTATATGATGTTAGGGAGTGTTCTAATTTCATTCTTTTACATGTAGCTATCCAGTTTTCCCAGCAACACTTATTGAACAGGCTGTCTTTTCTCCATTGTATGTCATTGCCTTCTTTGTCAAAGATAAGGTGACCATATGTGTGTGAGTTTATCTCTGGGCTTTCTATCCTGTTTCACTGATTTATATTTCTGTTTTTGTGCCAGTACCATACTGTCTTGATTACTGTACCTTTGTAGTATAGCCTGAAGTCAGGGAGCCTGATTCCTCCACCTCTGTTTTTCTTTCTCATGATTGCATTGGCTATTCAGTGTCTTTTGTTTCCATACAAATTGTGAAATTTTTGGTCTAGTTCTGTAAAAATGCCATTGGTAGTTTGACAGGGATTGCACTGAATCTGTAGATTGCTTTGGGTAGTACAGTCATTTTCACAATGTTGATTCTTCCAAGCCAAGATCATGGTATACCTCTCCATCTGTTTGTATCATCTTTAGTTTCTTTCATTAGTGTCTTATAGTTTTCTTCATACAGGTCTTTTATCTCCATACGTAGGTTTCTTCCTAGGTATTTTATTTTTTGTTATTGCAATGGGGATTCCTTTGTATGTTATTTGTTGTTTTACCCTTGTTGCTTTTAAAATTTTTTCTTTGTATTTAATTTTTGATAGCTTGATTAATATGTGTCTTGGCATATTTCCCCTTGTATTTATCCTGTATGGGACTCTCTGCGCTCTCTGGACTTGACTATTTCCTTTCCCATATTAAGGAGGTTTTCAAATATAATCTCTTCAAATATTTTCTCAGTCCCTTTCTTTTTCTCTTCTTCTGGGAACCCTATAATTCAAATGCTGGTGTGCTTAATTTTGTCCCAGAGGTCTCTGAGACTGTCCTCAATTCTTTTCATTCATTTTTCTTTATTCTTCTCTGTGGTAGTTATTCTCACTATTTTATCTTCCGGGTCACTTATTCATTCTTCTGCCTCAGTTATACTGCTATTGGTTCCTTCTAGAGAATTTTGAATTTCATTTATTTTGTTGTTCATCATTGTTTATTTGTTCTTTAGTTCTTCTAGGTCCTTGTTAAATGTTTCTTGCATTTTCTCCATTTTATTTCCAAGATTTGGGGTCATCTTTACTATCATTACTCTGAATTCTTTTTCAGGTAGACTGCCTATTTCTTCTTCATTTGTTTGGTTTGGTGGGTTTTTACCTTGCTCCTTCATCTGTTGTGTGTTTCTCTTTCTTCTCATTTTGCTTAACCTACTGTGTTTGCGGTCTCCTTTTCACAGGCTGCAGGTTTGTAGTTCCTGTTGTTTTTGGTGTCTGACTTCAGTGGCTAAGGTTGGTCCAGTTGGTTGTGTAGGCTTCCTGGTGGAGGGAACCCTTGCCTGTGTTCTGCTAGATGAGGCTGGATCTTGTCTTTCTGGTGGGCAGCTCCACATCTGGTGGTGTGTTTTGGGGTGTCTGTGACCTTATTATGATTTTAGGCAGCCTCTCTGTTAATGGGTGGGGTTGTGCTCTTGTCTTGCTAGTCATTTGGCATATGTTGTCCAGCACTGTAGCTTGCTGTCTGCTGAGTGGAGCTGGGTCTTAGCATTGAGATTGAGATCTCTAGGAGAGCGTTTGCCATTGATAATACGTGGAACTCTGCCCCCCCCACCTCAGAGGCACAGGCCTGACACCCTGTCGGTGCACCAAGACCCTGTCAGCCACATGGCTCAGAAGAAAAGGGAGGAAAAAAAAAAGAAAACAGTAATAATAAATAAATTTATTAAAATAAAAAATATTATTATAAATTTAAAAATAAAAAGTCATAAAAAAAAAGAAAGAAAGAAGAGAGAAACCAAACCAATAAACAAATCCACCAGTGATAACAAGTGCTAAAGAAAAAAAGAAAAAACAAAAAACAAAAACGGGCACGCAGTACCCTGGGACAAATATTAAAAGCCAAAATCATACAAAGAAGCATACACACTCACAAAAACAGAAAAAGGAAAAAAATCTATCTATATATATATAAAGGGAGAGACAAACAAATCTACAAATGATAATAAACTCTAAATACTAAACTAAGATTAACATAAACCCAGAAACAAATTAGATGCAGAAACAAACCCGAAATCTACAGTTGCTCCTACAGTCCACCTCCTCAATTTGGGATGAATCGTTGTATATTCAGGTATTCCACAGATGCAGGGTACATCAAGGTGATTGTGGAGATTTAATCCGCTGCTCCTGAGGCTGCTGTGGGAGATTTCCCTTTCTCTTCTTTGTTCTCACAGCTCCTGGTTTGGATTTGCCCCCGCGTCTGCGTGTAGGTCGCCTGAGGGCGTCTGTTCTTCCCTCAGACAGGACGATGTTAAAGGAGCAGCTGATGCGGGGGCTCTGGCTCACTCAGGCCGGGGGGAGGGAGGGGTACTGATGAGGGGCGAGCCTGCGGCGGCAGAGGCCAGCATGACGTTGCACCAGCCTGAGGTGCGCCGTGCGTTCTCCCGGGGAAGTTGTCCCTGGATCCCTGGATCCCGGGACCCAGGCAGTGGCGGGCTGCACAGGTTCCCGGGAGGGGAGGTGTGGATAGTGACCTGTGCTCGCACACAGGCTTCTTGGTGGCAGGAGCAGCAGCCTTAGCATCTCATGCCCGTCTCTGGGGTCCGCGCTGATAGCTGGGGTCCGCACTGATAGCTGCGGCTCGCGCCCGTCTCTGGAGCTCCTTTAAGCAGTGCTCTTAATCCCCTTTCCTCGCGCACCAGGAAACAAAGAGGCAAGAAAAAGTCTTCGGCATTTCCAGACTTTTCCCCGGACTCCCTCCCGGCTAGCCGACGCACACTAGCCCCTTTCATGCTGTGTTCACACCGCGCCAGCCCCAGTCCTCTCCCTGCGGACGGAAGCCCGAGCCTCAGCTCCCAGCCCCACCCTCCCCGGCGGGGGAGCAGACAAGCCTCTCGGGCTGGTGAGTGCTGGTTGGCACCGATCCACCGTGCAGAAATCTCTCCGCTTTGCCCTCCTCACCCCTGTTGCTGTGCTCTCCTCCGTGGCTCTGAAGCTTCGCCCCTGCCACCCCCCGTCTCCACCAGTGAAGAGGCTTCCTAGTGCGTGGAAGCTTTTCCTCCTAAACAGCTCCCTCCCAGATGTGCAGGTCCGGCACTATTCTTTTGCCTCTGTTTTTTCTTTTGCTCTACCCAGGTATGTGGGGAGTTTCTTGCCTTTTGGGAGGTCTGAGGTCTTCTGCCAGCGTTCAGTAGGTGTTCTGTAGGAGCTGTTCCACATGTAGGTGTATTTCTGATGTATTTGTGGGGAGGGAGGTGGTCTCCACTTCTTACTCCTCCGCCATGTTGAAGACCCAAAGCCTATGATTCCATTCTTAAGACAGTCTTTTTTTTTTTTTTTTACAACCTCACTTCTGAGTCTCACAAAGCCTTTATTTATTTATTTTAAAATTTTTATTGGAGTATAGTTGATTTACAATGTTGTGTTAACTTCCGGTATACAGCAAAGTGAATCAGTTATATATATACATATACCCACTTTTTTTGTATTATTTTCTCATATAGGCCATTACAAAGCATTGAGTTCCCTGTGCTATACAGTAGGTCCTTTATTATTTTATATATAGTAGCTTGTATATGTCAATCCCTATCTCCCAATTTATTTCTCCCCCTCATCTCCCCCTGGTAACCATGAGGTTGTTTCTTATGATATTCTGGAAAAGGCAAAATTATAGGGAGATAAAACAGATCATTGGTTGTAAGGAACTGGGGGCTATTGGAGGGACTGACTACAAAGTGTTATGAGGTAATTTTCTGGAGTGAAGGAACTGGTCTACATTTTGATTGTGATGGTGGTTACATGACCATGTGCTTGTCAAAATCTGCAGAATTATATATTACTAAAAAGTGTAAATTTTACTGTATATAAATCATACCTTAACTTTTTTAAGGGTGAAAATAAAGAACAAACAAAAAACTCTGCATATGATGTCCCGTTGCTTCCCTGATGAGTGTAATTCTGAATATACACGAAAATTACCCCACGTTGACTGTGCTGTTGTTGTATTACAACTCAGCTCTCAGTAACGCCCTGGATAACTGCTCTGTCCAGTGCTGACTCATTTGTACTTGAGCATCTAAGTCCTCCATTCTGGGCCTGACTTGAGACGCTGAGGATAAACTGAAGGGTGTGTGATATTTAATCTATAGAAGTCCAAAGGCCAAAGCAAGGACAAATTATGTTCCTTCACTGTGGGAGTGATTTAGGTCATACCCAAGGAAGAACGTCCCCACAGGTCAGTACTAGGAGATACTAAAATGGTTGCAGAGGAAACTATTAGCACTTTTTTTAGAACTCAAAAGAATATGGGCATCTGACTCTCGTGATTTTTTTCATATATCACATACTTATGAATACCTCCTTAGCACAAGTCTCAGGCAGGGCCCCATGCACACTGATACAAAAGCTGAGTGAAGTTCTGTCCTCCATAAAAAGAGGGAAACTAGAGTATACAGTTGTGAAAATAAATCCAGATGCAGGTAGCTCAAATTATTGCTTCGGAACTGCCAGGCCAACACAGCCATCATTCACAGAGATTCATCTCTCCCAACGGAATAAAATGTAGTAAGTACTTCTAATTAAGTATACATTCAGGAAGCAAAGATATAGCATGATACCAAACAATAGCGATGCAGGTCTGTGGCATAAGAAGTGTTCTAAGAACCAGGCTGACAATGTGATGAGATATAGAAATATGTATTTTGTTCTCTTCATAAGACTGTCTTATTTCTTTTAACTGTCTCTCTAATTAGGGAATTAATACAATCTAGCTGACAGCTACATTACACCATCTACTTTTCTATAAATTATACATAAAAATTTCACACACTGACTTACAAACACAAGAGTTTGAGATTAAAATGTTCCGTAATATGCTTGCTATGTTTCATGCAAAGTTAGTTTATTTAATGCATTCTCTTAGGAACTTTTTAACGTCCTGTTGAAATTACAGTTTACATAAACATATATCATTTGGTTAAGTCGATTAGTGTGGAGTATAAAACAAACAAGGGTCCTAAACTGTTTATGGGCATTCTTTTCTGTGTTTACAACTGTAATTCTCAAAGACAAGCTTGAAGAGCCATCACTTCAGGAATCTGGAAATGTTCTGGCATCTGTTGTAAAGAGTGCAGTATCCATGTTTACAGCGAAGGTGTGAGCTGAATTCTAACAGACCCAAAGCAACGCAGACAATATAGTCTCATTCAACACATACCTCATGGCCGTCAGTGGGAACATTATTGCTATTCTCATCTCAATTTCCTCAGGCTCTTGCTCATGCCTTGGAGACACAGAGTGATTTATTGAGCAGTGTTAATGTCCTGAATTTATAGTTAACAAATAGCTATAGAACTCTGGGTTCATGGAATTTTAAGGTAGACAAAGTGGGGAAAGGAGGAAGGGAATTGTCACATGACATGCTTGTTTCTAAGAAGGTGTTTTGATGTATTGTTTACATTAATTATCACAATAAGACCTAGAAATAGCTATTATATCATAATAGACATAATATCCTCATGTCATATGTAAGTAATCTGATTTAGCTGCAATATCTATGGTTTTATCTAAAGAATATCTGCAAGAACCAGGAAGCCCTTCTCCCCAATATCCCTCTAACCCTAACCTACTCCCTTAAAGTTCCTGAGCCTCAGTGATTGGCTCCACTGGGTTCAGGAAGTATTCTGCTCTGTTGCCCACTCAGGACATACACATTAGTGTGACCTAGGATGCTTGTAAAAGATGCAAATTCCTGTGCTCTACTTGTGTTTGAAAATTTGGGATTTTGGAATGAGAAATTGGATTTCCCATAATCATAAATTATTCTGTATTTTTCATAACATTTATTCATGTGTTTTTAAATAATAATGAGTGACCATAATAATATATAATGAATCATTTTAATGTGATATAGTTACCTAGAAATTTCAGTGGTTTCCTGTGAAAAAGATATAACAATAAATGCATGGCTATTTATTATTATTAACCAACATATTGTGTTAAGATTATATATTTCAATAACAGGCAAAAATGTTCTATACTTGATATAGAATTTGGGAATAGGAAATATTAAAGTATGGGAACATTGACATGAAATAAATATCATATAGGTGTCATTAAAAATGGAAAGATAATACCACAAATATTAAATGTTTAAAATTATCATTTAATATGAAATTTTAAAACATACAATACATTAATTGCCTTGTCTTATAGTCTTTATGTTTGTTTCTTGACAGATATTCTGAATATAGAAAAGTTTTTTTCATTTTGGCTGAATTGTTAAGAAGGCATCCAAAAATTTCTTCAAGTTGGGAAATAGGGTACCTATGCCTCATATAAGGTGTTTTTCTCTTTTATCCGGAAAATGCTTTGTCTGCTTGCCCTGATTTTATTTATTTGTTTCTGAATGAAATCTATATTACTTTCATTAATTTATATTCACCTATAACAAATATTCAAATACTGGAAAATGCCAGGGAATATTATTGAGTAGCATTCAAATGACAAAATACCTGGATCTCTTATTAAGATTAATAGCAGTACAGTGAATCACACATCAGAAACAGCTAATTTTGCTTTCCAAACTTGCTTTTTTTTTGAGACACCACTCAAAGAATTTGTTCAAAGTGTCAGTGCAGAAAAACATTAATATTTATTTTAACTGCAAGAATGACTCACTCTTACCAGCAGACAGGGCCATGAACGCACACTCAAAATAAGGCAAGAGCTCTAAGCAAGACTGGCTGATGGATTGACCTTGACTTTCAGCTCTAAATGTCAGTGTTTCCTATTCTTGCTTATTGAGTCAGTGGATATCTTTGAATTTGGAATCGGGATCGATTCTATGTCCATTGTTAAACTTTAATTCTTGTAGGAGTTAAAATACCTTTTTCTGTGTTCTTGATTCTTTGAATGATTATGCTCTGTATTGGGAAAAACATACACATTCCCTGAGAAACATCAAGGAGAAATTCCCACATGGAAACACAGTGCTTCATATCCGAGATTTCAATAGACTGAGTTTTGAGGTAGTACCTAATAGTCTGCGTTTTAAACAAGCATCTCAGGTGACACTTAGGATCACCAAAGTTTAAGAACTACTGGATTGCCTTTTCGTTAAAACACAAATATCTCTAGGTGGGATAGTACGATAAATTATTATCAATCGCTATCACCTTAGAAAGAATATACAGTTGACCCTTGAATAACATTGTGGTTAGGAGTGCCAAATGCCCCCGCCCCACAGTCGAAAATCTATGTATGACTTTACAGTTGGCCCTTCATATCCAAGATTCCACATCCAAGGATTCAACCAACTGTGGATTTACCCAGCCATGGAGTCAACCATTTGTGGATCATGTAGTACTGTAGTCCATATTAATTGAAAAAAAAAAACTGTATATAAGTGGACTTGTTCAGTTCAAACTTGTTCACTGGTCAACTGTACTACATAATATCTCTAGTTTAGGGCATAAAGCTGAAAGATTTTGAAAGAACTGTATTTCTAAAAGAGGTCTGGGGGAGAAAATGTTAATTATGAGACCAGGTCTAGGTGAGCATTTCTTTGGGGCACTCTGGCCACCTATGGAGGGAACAAAGAACAATCAGTAAGAGGGAAGAAGTAGAGAAGAACTTTCTTTCTTCCTTTACGTGAGGAAGAAAAAACAGTGAATTGCAGAAGATCAATTTAAACTACCTCGCCATTTGCCTAGGCTTTTTTCTACTAAAACTGAGAGGTTGGAGAAAGAAGGAAGTTAAGGGTCTGGGACTGTAATTGCCTGCTGGCATGGGGGGGCAGCAGGAGGCCACCCAAGGGAGAGAGCTTTATCAGTCTCGGTAAGCAGATGCCTGGTCCATGTGGAAGAACATCAAGATGTGGTCTTCACCCTGAAAGTTAGGACTCAGAGTTAGGGAGTTCCATTGAAGAAGTGGCTAATTAAAGATAAGAAAGGCAAGCTTTTTAGGAAAATGGTACTGGAGAATCTGGAGAAAATTGTTGGATTAGCCAAATTCAGTCAGAACAGCATGGTGGTTTGAATGCCAAAGCTCCTTTTAGAAGGTGTTTTGAATCCTCTTTTTCTGCTTCTGTGTACAGATGTTCCCAATAACACCAGGAAATGATTAATTCTGAACAAGGACTAACAATGGCAAAATGGATTCTGTTCTGAAAGAGCTGGAAATTTAGCCTTGATGTTCAAAGTGTGGCCCATGGACCAACAGCATCAGCATCACCTGGGAGCTTGTTATACAGGCAGAATCTCAGGTCCCATCCCAGACCTGCTGAATCAGAATCTGCATTTTAACAAGATACCCAGATGATCACATGCTCATTAAGTTTGGGGAAATACCAGAGTAAGGCAGGAGTTCTCAACTGTAGCATCCTTCAAAATCAGCTGAAAGGTGAATTAAAGCACAGATAGCTGGGCCCCATTTCTAGAGTTTCTGATCCAGTTAGTCTAGAGTAGGGCCCAAGACATTGCATTTCTAATAAGCTCTCTAGAAGTAGATGCTGATGCTACTGGCCTGGGTGCCAAAATTTAGGAACCACTAGTCTAAGTATGCAAACTCCAGTATAGCCCTCCAGTTTCCTCATTTCTTTGTCCTTTTTAAAATTTTTAATTCAAAAAAACCTCTGTGTTTCCATTGCCTGGTTCTCATATTTTATTTCATTTCATACCAGATGTAACTGACTCTTGGTAATATTTCTTTCTGTCAGTTTATAACTGAGATTTGGTTATAACGTTAGGACAAACTTCAGGATAGATGCCCCACCTACGGACTCTCATAAGGAGATCTCACTTGTCCTATGTGATTCTTTAACCACAGAGTTCTATCCCAATTCCATATGGCCCTCTTAGGGCAGGTCATGAGGCTCATGGACAACCAGGCTGTATATTGGAGAGTAGCTAATGGAAACGTATTGTAAGAAAATCTCTATCCAAATAATGAAAATGGTGATGAATTTGACTTATTAAATTCTTTCTCTTTATTTAATTTGGCTATATAAGGAGAGAAATTTTTAGGTTGCTGAAAGACAAGTTAAAAGGCATACCTTGCAAATGCAGTCAAGCAGAGCCAAAAGGCAACAGGGGCTCTAAGACAGCTGAATTTATGAAGAAAAGGCTAAGAATAGGGCTTTGAAGACATGGTTCATCTTTACAAACTTCAAACACTGAGATAGATAATTGTCAGTGATACTTACCTTAAAATTCTATACAAATATGAGCTCTGTTCACTAATAAGGAATTGAATTTAAGAATTGTTCTGTCTGCTCTGATTTTACTGTTGTGCATGGTTTGGCAAATCTCTCTATGGTAGGAATAGATCCTTAAAGTGATAGAATCACCCTGGAGCTTTGATGAAGAGAACATTCTAGTGGTTACTAGTGCTCTTGGTCAAATACTTATAGCTCTCTACTTTCTGGGCAATAGGTTGGATTGTACTTCCTGGCTCTCTGTTAGTTGAGTGGTAATTAGTCAGGATCTTGGGAGAAAAAAAAATGATACAGGAAAACAAAATAATTGAGAAGTTTTTAATAAAAAAAATACTTGGGAGAAATCTTGGGAGGACCTTGAGAGAAAAAAAATGGTACAGGAAAACAGAATAATTGAGAAGTTTTTAATAAAAGAAATACTTCTAGGTTGTGGCAGAGTTTACAGAAACCAATAAATGACAATGCAGAACCCTAGGGCTAACAAAAGGAGAGAACTCTTATCCCTAGGCATGAAGGGAGGAAATGGTTTTGTTACCAAACTCAGGTTCAGCTGCTCAAAAATACAATATTGAGAGACAAGTGTTGGGTAAAAGGAAAGATAGCTTTATTGAGGAAGTTGGCAGTCCTGGGGGGAAGGTGGACTCATGTCCAAAGCCAACTACCCCCCCCCCAGCAAGCTTTTAAAAGGGAGTATCAGTGGTCTATGGGTTGGGGGGTGGGCTACTTGTGGAACAGCATAGTCAGCTCCAACAGTCATCTTGAAATTGGTCATGTGGTAGTCTGATTAGCATCATCTTGAGCGTTTTAAGTACCGTTAATCTTCAGTTCCAGAGTCAGTTTTTTCCCATTTCCTTAAGGCCAGTTCTTGGAATTGGGTAAGACGGAGCATCTTATGTCCTGGCCACAGTCTGGTCATCATGTAGTTAACTTCTTCCACCTGGTGGGCGGTTTCACTATCTGTAAAACAGCTCAAAAGACAAGGCTCAGAATATTATCTATAGCTCTTGAGGGGAAAATAAATTTCCTTGATTTTGTTTAATGGCTAAACTATTATTATTTTGTCTTGTTTGACTGCTTTCTTTTGCTTTTGCATTTTCTCACTTATTTTATTAAATTTATTTTAGACTAAAGCTTTTCTGCAGACAAGAGGCAGGTGGAGGACATGGGAGGGGGTGTCTGTCCTGGGAAAGCAAGGAGAGTCCTGCTCCATTACAGCATTATGGTTTTCAGAGCCAACAGAGATGACTTCCTGACTGGAAATGGGACCTTCAGTAGAAAAGCACAGTCTACCCACAGTCACCTCAAATGGAGGGACTTGGGGGAACAAATAATTCAGCCCATTGTCCTACCTTCCAATCACTTGTTGGTGCCTCCCAGTGGCTAAACCCAGCTGGAAGACCTAGGAAAACAAAGCAGCTTTTCAGGAGCAGTGTGCAGAGTATGTCTGCAGAAGTAAATTAAGATATTTAGCACAAATGTAGTAGAGTAGTTGGTTTTCCACAATGGCTTGTGAGCCAAAGTGATTATATATATATATATATATATATATATATATATATATATATCACTTCCTCAGCAGAGCATTTAATTGTTGGTGCAAGACCCCTCAGAGTTCAGAGATGTTCCAGATTTTTGCTCCTTTGTCAGTCTGTGGTGTAGAGGAATGAAAACCAGAACAGAGCTTCTAGTTAACTCTTGATAGGCATTTAATATGAATAAGAAATGAACCATTGTGGTCTGAAGCCACTAAAATTGTGGGATTGTCTGTTATGACAACATAATTTATATTGCTAATACAGATGTTACCTATAATTGGCATATTGTTATAACCAAGTGACTAAAATATCTGTCATTAGTTTAGGAGACATGCAGTGGAAAGTAAGGGAACCAGTATCTGAAGCTGGAAGAATGGTAATCTGTATTATTTGGTGATAAAATATGTGGTAAAGCTGTAATGTACATTCACCTGCCAGGCAGATAATGTACCAAATGAGCTTGAACTTTAGGGAAAGAAGTTGTAAAACAGAAAAGTGAAAGCATGTGTGGGGTTACTTTTGATATTTGACAGGGAGGGGTGGACAGAGAGAGAGAGAGAACAGAGAGGCAGAGGGAGAGAGAGAGAGACAGAGACAGCGTAGTGAGAGGAAACAGAGAGACGAAGAGGAGAGAGAGTAAACTAGAAAATAATTAGGCAACTTGCAAGCAGGAATTAGTGAGAATAGTTTAGAATTTTAGCCACAGAGCCTTGTGAGACACATCTGATTCTCATTCAAAATTGGAGAAAGGTAAAACTGAGACAACTTTTGACCAAAAAAAGACAAATTAGAATTTATTCTTGTGGCAAGTTTCAAATTTAAGGTATGGCTGTTACCCCAGTCGTAAAATCTCTGAATGAATTAAAGAACCTCAGTGCAAAGGCCCAAATAAGGTTATAGTATTCAGGAAGCCTATTCATTTGAGCAAAATGGCTGAGAGAAAAGAGACTAAGTATGTGACTCTTTGACCAAAATTGGAAAAGATCAAGTGTCTGTAATAAAGGTAGGAGGCAAAAGATAGAGGGTGGAGGTAATAAAATAGCAAAGAAAAATAATAAATCTAAAAAAGTGTGACTAGAAAGTAGTTGTGCACATGGAGCTGACTTAAACAGGCTAAAAGCCTACAAAGTTTTAAACAGAGTTATATTGCCAAGTAAATCATAAGCTCTGACTAAAAATTCTGTGACTCTTGGGAATATGATTGTAGTTATTCTGTCCTTGTCCTACCACTGAATATTGGCTGTGATGTTTGCAGATAACCTTTTAGTCCATTGGTCTTCAGATCAAGTGGTGGTAGACACACAGTTAATGTAGATATTACTGCACATAACCCGCTAACAAAAAGGCTAATAAACCACATCCTGAGATGCTGGGTTTGAGCTTGATGCCAAGCCTGGATAGCGTCTTGGATTTGATTCCCTGGGGAGAAGGTATCTCTTTTCTGAAGGAGGAGAAGAGGTATTTGGCGGAGAGCATATTGGACTGTAATATTCATAGTGCTATTCAGCAAACATACATTTATTTATCTTCCTTCTAGGCGCTCAAAAACTTCTCATCATTGGAAATCCCGACTCTGTTTTTGGGTGGAGCCATGTAGCTACTTCTGGCCAGTGAGCTGTGAGGGAGAAATGAAGCATGAAAATTCCTGGCTGGCACACTTAACTACTGACACAAGATCCTCCAGAATTCTTTACATCTGGCCCTGGGACCAGCAATATTCCAGAGAGTGGGTCCTTCAGCCTAGATCCAGAATAAGGGCAATCCAGAACAAAGAATCATCTTGATTCACAGCAGAGATATAAATAAGTGAGAAATTATCCTATATTTTGTTTCCCTGAGATTTGAGAGATGCCTCTCCCTGCAGTATAACTTAATTTTTCCTGAGAGATACAAAAATAGGTACTGATTCTTGTGGAGAAGTAAGATTGGGAGTAGAATATCGTTTCTGAAAAAATTACCGTATGTTTAAGGTTGAACAAGAAATTTACAGATTGTGAGTCTTTATAGATTATGTAAATTTCTTTTCAGATTACGACTCAATAGAGTTTTAAACTAAAATTGGCTGTTTCCATTCCCTAGGTGAGTGTGGGGTGGAGGAGGCTATATAATTATGTGAACAAAATTGTCTATAAAATTGACTCTATAAAATGTTTACAGCTGAAATTTGCTTTTACTTCACTTTGATATTTTGAATGAATATATCACTAGGTGAAACGCAGTTGATTTGGATCTGAAATTTCTTTTAAAGATGCTTCCCAATTCAAGATATAGTACAATCTGTATAGATATTTGAATGGGCATCAACACTGAATGAATAGGACTTGGGCTGTTTGCTGATTTCTATTGTAGAATCTCTATCCAAGGGATGTTCTTCCACATAGAGACAAAATAAAAGGGTGTCTCAAGGTTAACACATTCATCCTCCTCAGCTAAAGTACTGATGAAGTAGATTTCTATCTGAAATAAGTGCTCTCTGAAAGCTTTACTGTTGCTTCATCTCTATTCATGAGAACTTTAAGAGACAAATTCTGGAAAGAAGATGTCTTCCTTTATGTTGGCTTCTTTAAGGCTCAAGGACTTTTTGAAATGCAGGACAGAATAAATAGCATTTCAAATACACCATCTGTAGGTGGAGGGTGGGGAGGAAAAAGGGTTTTATTCCACCATGAATTGTCATAGGAGGAAATGAAGCTTGCTAAAACATATCTGCTATGAATGCTATGAAACTATGACAGAAAAGAAAAAAGAGTACTTCCATTTTTCCAGACTTTATCATTGTAATTCTTCTATGAATGCTATTATACTGAGATTCCTGCAGAAATGGCATAATTGGCCAATATATTTGAGGTATAGGTGGCATAATTTATAGAAATTATTGTGCTTAGTACAGTGGAATAATTTAGTTGTTGCTTTTCTTTCATTTTCTTCTTTCAGTGTGTCTTATCTCACAGCAATCTCTCTAAAACACGTGCAACCAGGGGAAATGAATATAACATGGCTGGCAATTTAGAAATAAAATTTGTAGGAGATGGATATTGATTTATCCAAAAATTTATTTCTATTAGTGTTTCCTGGGATAACAATTAAAGGTAATAAAAGTTTTAATATTGTTTGGTAGACACTGGCATGTTTGTAATAGTAAATATGGTAAAATGTTACAAATAATTACTGAGGAACATTAAATATTTGTGAAGGATTATTATTTTGGATTTCTAATAGATAACGTAAAACAAAAGCACTTTTATTCTAACAATAGTGTCTTTCAAGCATTAGGTACTTATGATTTCATAGTTTCACTAAGTAAAATAATAATAGTTTAAAATGAAATAGATCTAAAAAGTTAAATACATCTATATATACTGTACTGGAAGAATATCTATAATATAACCTTAAGTAAAAATTTAAACACAAAGTTCAAATTAATGGATATCGTGTGATCCAATTTTTGTAAAAGTAATGTATATATATACACATAAGTAGAACTATATACATCTCTATATAACTCTATATGACATATGTTTTTATGTACAGGGATCAAAGTAGTGGTTATCCAGGTGTGTGTGATCAGATCCTTAACCCTTTTTGTACTTCTCCCTATGGTTTTATTTGTTAATGAAAGCATATATTACCTTTGTAATTTAAAAAAGTAATGAAGAAAATATAAACAACTATAAAACAGAGAGAAAAAGTAGAAAGATCAAGTATGCCCTACAGCGTTTGTGTTTGATAAGGTATGCCTGCTTTCTTTTTGTTCTCACTAGGTATAATTAAAATCACTACCTATAATATCAACCCAAGTATAATTTTGTGAATTACAGTTGTTAATTCATTCTTGTTATTAAAACTGAATTTACTAAAATTCCATGCATGATTTTTTTACTTTCTAAATCATTTAATATTTAAAATAAGTTTAAACATGCCCAGTTATACAGAGAATATATTATCTTTGCCCCCTTTAGCTTTACTGAATTTTTAAAATTTAACTTAGTTTCTCTGTAAACCACAAACATTTTTCATTTTTGCCCTTTAGAAGTGCAATTTGTGTTATGAATATTTCGGAAAGTGGTTCAGCTGTTTAAATAGCAATAATGGATTTTCCTCAGCAATTTTGCTTTTTCAAGTTTAATCATGCTCTCAAGCACACTTAATTTGTGGATTAGAGCTTTTTGAACAACACAATCACCAACCCAATTACAGAGTGTTGTAGAAATTATTTTCAAGGCAAAGAACAAGAAGGTCAGCACAAATGTTCCAGGCAGTATCAGTGAAGCAGATGTGAAGGATATGTGATCAATACCAACAGACTGTTTACAAATTTGTTCATGTATTCTTGAATTCATTTATTTGAAAAATGTTGGTTGAATACCTACTATGCTTCATGCACTGACTGTACTAGATCTTGGCTTTATATGGGTGAGTCAATGCAGACATATCCCTGCCTCATGGAGCTTTCAAGAATGAATCAAACATAGTAGCTTTCTCACTTGACCCCTATTTAACTGACACCCCTAATTCCCTGATGCTCCCTGTTGCTTTATAAATCCTACTGACTGAGGCACCAGCCATGCTGAACCCTGGCAAAGAATAGGCTGCACACTAATATGCTCACTCCTTTTTGTTCCCACTCATTCAACTGTGCCCTTGTTAACATCAGTTGAGTTTGTTCTTAAACTTGATTATGCCAGTTGTACTTATTTTAATTATGTAATTCAATTAACTATAGCTGGAATAAACAATACAAATGCAAATAGAAAACCGTCTCTCCGTTCTAATTTCTACTATTATGCCACCCAAGCCTTCCCAAAACACTTCCACAGTTCCAAGTTTAGGGACTGTGTTTGTCTTTGACCTATTTATTCTAAAATCCATTGTCTTTTCCTCGGGCAGCATCTCTGCTAACAGCAGCGTCTTTCACGGCTCCAGCTCCTGCTGGAGAGGCCAATGATTCCAACTTATACAATGTGACCCTGTTCTCTGGGATCAGGCTAAACCACATCCTCTAGCCCAGGAATGACGGTGCTTCCTGCTATGTCTTAATTCTGGGTTAATGATCCGATAGGTTTTTACATCAACTATGCATCTACTTTTCTGTATTAAAATCTCTATGTTTTAAATACTTACAAGGGTTCCTGTTTTCCTTAATAGACCCTGACAAGTACAGAGATTAACCACAAATGCTATCAAATTTATGCATGTTCACTGACTTCATCTTCTGCTCTGCTTTCAGGCTATAATCCACTGAATTGATACTTAGTGGCAGCAGTAAGTATATTGGTACTCCAAAATGAGGATTACACTCAAGTTAGAGCTTCCACATTAATGGGAATACTACCCAGCGGGAGGACCATGGATTCTTAGGTTAGTGATCCCAGCAGTTGGCACTGATCTGTTGAAACACCAAGCAGATTTGTTCATGGTACTGTGGAAATTAAAAGAGAAGTGATGGTATATTGATAGATATTGTCTAGGCCTCTTGCTTGTTATGAAATCTGGACAAAGTATTTAATGTATTCGATTTGCCTTCAATAGGTATTTCCTAAGGTCGTAAATGTTCTTTTTAGACTTCAAAAGATGCTTTGGAAATGACTAGTGGGAGAGAAGAACAAACTAATCTGAAGGAGTAGAATGTCTTGTGCAAGATTAGAACTGTACTAAAGACAAACATGCTTAATCTGTTGGAAGTAGGAAGAGGGATGCTAAGAACATGTAGTCTAGGCATCTTCAGCTATCACAAATATTTACAATGGACCTTTGAACAAAGCCAGGATTAGGGGCCCTGAGCACAGTGGAAGGTTTGTGTATAGCACCACAGTTGGCCCTCCCTATCATAGGTTTCACAGATTCAACCAACCATGGATCATGTGGTACTGTAGTATGTATTTACTGAAAAAAAAATCCATCTATAAATGAACCTGCACAGTTCAAACTCGTGTTATTCAAGGGTCAACTTTACTCTATCATGACTAATGAGAAAGAGGTAACGGCCAGGCCATATTTCTTTTTTCCTTTTGCCTTTATTATTTGATTGGTACTAGCAATACCAGCAACATTGGTCTGAATATTAGAGGAATGTAGAGGTACTAAAAACTATTATAATGCTAGTGTACCCAAATCTCTTTTATCATGTTCTCACCACTAAAAAATGATGAATAGATTTAATTTAACATTATGAAAAAGCAGCTTCAGCTTAAAATATTTTTCATTTTGAAGTTATATTTGACCATTAAATGCACACAAATGGAAAGGAGAAAAATCATTCCTAGCACCATACTTAAACACAGCCATTGTTAATAATTTAATGTTTTATCTATAAATAGTTCTAATCTTTTAAACATATAATGCAGATGTCCTTGAGTTTGTAACCACAAATGAGTTTACAACTTCTCTCTTTCTTTAAACTTTTCATTGAAATATATAAAGTAAAAATGAAGGGCTTCCCTGGTGGCGCAGTGGTTGAGAGTCCGCCTGCCGATGCAGGGGACACAGGTTCATGCCCCGGTCCGGGAAGATCCCACATGCCGCGGAGCGGCTGGGCCCGTGAGCCATGGCCGCTGAGCCTGCGCGTCCGGAGCCTGTGCTCCGCAACGGGAGAGGCCACAACAGTGAGAGGCCCGCGTAATGCAAAAAAAAAAAAAAAAAAAAAAAAATGAAAACAAGTGTCCAGGTCAATGAATTTTCACAAATTGAACACAATCTTAACAAGCAGCCCTATCAAAAAAACAGGATATTAACAAAACCCCAGAAGCCCCTTTTATTTGTAGCACCTGCACCCCTTTTCCCTGCAAGGAGAGACACTATTGTAAGTTCTACAGCCTAGATTGTTTTTGCCTATTATACTTTATGCACATGGAAACACACAGTACGTCTTTCTGTGCCTGACAACTTCTACTCAGCATTATGTTTGTTTGGTTTATTTTTATTTTGCAAGTAATTATAAACTGTTCATTCTCATTGCTACATTCAGTTGTGTGAATATACAATCATTATTTATCTATTCTATTGTTAATGGAGATCTGGGTATTTGCAGATTTGGGCTATTTTACATGTTTTTATGAAAATTTCAGTACAAATCTTTTAGTGAATATATGCACACATTAATATACTGCCAAATAGTTCCCAAAGTAGAATACCAATTTCCACCTGCACTAAGCAGCATATGAGAGTTTTGGTTTTGACATCCTGTCAACATTTGTTTTTTTCTATTTTGTTTTGTTTCCTTTTAGCTATTCTGGTGGATGTGTATTGGTATCACACTGTGGTTTAAATTTGTGCTTCTTTGATGACTAACAGAGGAAAACATACCACTTTTTCATAATTTATATTGGCCGTTTGGATACCTTTTTTGTGAATAGTCTATTCAAACCATTTGCCCATTTTTTGAAGTTATCTTTCCTTTTCTTATTGATTCATAGTGCCCCTTACATATTTTAGAAATTAGTTATTTACTAGATTGATATCTAATCCTACTGTGAAGGTTGCCTTTTTATTCTCTTAACAATGTCTTTTGACGAACATACCTTTTAATTTTAATATAGTCCGATTTATCAATAAATTCGTAATAGTGATTTTTGTGTCCCATCTTTGTCTACTCCAAGGTCATAAAGATGTTCAAATTACTTTTATGCTAAATACTTCAGGTATTTTCTTTCTACATCTATATCCATAATCCATCAGGAACTGATTTTTGTATATGGTGTGATATTTTTTGTGCTGTGTGACCCAGGACTCAGCAAACTCCATGGGAAAATCTAGCTGTACCTTTGAAAAATGAGAGGATTAGTGGAATAAGCTGCTGTCTACATGGGCTGAAGTTTGTCCCAAGGGCAAAATTAACATTAATAATCTTCCTTCTCTCCCATCCATTCTATATGACTTTCACTTCTGCCAGTACTTCATTTGTATATGTTGCCTTCATCATTTAGAGTTCTGACCCTCTGGTTATTTTGCTTTTGTCAGGTCACAGGTGACACAATGGTCCCTTTCCTATTATCAATGAATGTGGGAACACCAAGAGCAGTCCAGTATGCCTTAGAGTTCCAGATATAGTCCTCCCTACTACTACTATTTAGCAAATTTCAGTTCTTTTTGAAAATTGGAGCCAATTACTCCCATTAGTTTAGTAGCTCTTTTCTTTGACAGCTTGAGGAGCTAAAATGACCAAGTGGAAGTCATAGCTTTAAGTTAGAGCATTTACTGTATCCATAATGGAAACATCAGCCACCTTTCCAACCTCCCACCTACTTCCAGTGTTTCAGAGCTTCTATTCCCACAAAGGCTAAAGTTGTAGGAATAGAAAGCACAAATTCCCCAACTGAATCCCTGAGAGCAATGGTGAGAGAAGAAATCTCACAGAGGAATTCATTGAGTCTTCCAGTGAATCCATCATTGGCATCTACTTATTGACTACATACTATGTGCTATATACAGTTCTGGGGATAAGAGGTGGACAGAGTGATTAAATAACTTACTTCAATTGTTATGTTTAATTCATTTTTCACATGACACTTCCTCACATCCTGTTTTTGTATCTTTTGGAATGGATGTAATTAACCATTCTATTCCACATTAAAATGCAGTTGTTATGGAAACATTACAGCAAGTGGCAGAGCCATGATTTGAACCCTAACAAGTTTGATTCCACTACACTGTGGGTTATTTATCACAATCTGCCCTCTGGAAGGGCTTTGAGAAGAGTCATTCACAGGATGCCCATGACTGATAACTTTCTGATAACATCTTTTTCAAACACACCTTTAGGTCAATAGAATTATAAAACTAGACATTTTGACTGAAGAACTGGGACAAGTTTTTTTCATTATCAATAGCAGTTCAAAGCAGCCATTCTTATTATAATATATTATCTCTTTTGTTTTAACTAACTGAAAGTCGGTTTAAGGCTGAGCTAGAAATTCAATTCCCTGGGATTTCACCTCCAAATCAGGACAACCCTCCACAGCTTTGTATACAGTGCCTTGTGGCCTTGCTCCTAGGTGCTTAGATACATAACAGCGGGGAGAGGTCTAAATAAAACAGTAGAGAGGTTTCAGTCCTCTTTCATCAGGGGAAAAAGAAGTAGCAAGATGAAAGACTTAATTAAAATATCACAAAGAGATTTTTTTAAAGCAGGTTTTACCATAGGACATGGCACTAGGGTAAGAATAAAGAAGCAGTACAGCTATGACCCTGACAAAGAAAAATCCATATAACCTCAGGTTCAACAAAAGATACCTTTTTAGAGGATGTGATTAGAAGTGGTGGGAATGTGTTGTGTATATTCATCCAATTGTCTGGTAACAACTTCAAGGACTCAAGCTGTCTAAATCACTTTTTGGAACAAAGGGTAGGTATAGATAAATGGATCAAATATGCCATGAGGATTAAACAAGGGTTCCTGGCAGGTTTAGTGAAAACATTTAGGTGCCATTTTATTCTCATCCCTTCTTCAATTTAAAAACAGCACAGAATTGCACATGTTAATATGTCACGCTGTGTGCTCTTATATTGGCATTGAGTCTTTGGATACCTTCTGAAAACAAAAATCCCAGAACTCTGCTGTTCCCATGGCAACTGCATTTTAAGAAGGTGAAGTTTCCAGCTTGATAGAGCTGAAAGGCTATTAACATCAGTTCTCAATGATACTGAAACCGGTGTCAGAAGGAGTCAATACAACACAGGAAGCTTAGCTTGACCCAACCCAGCATTCATTTTACTGCTGGAACAAGGTTTAAAAAGCCAATAATGTAAATTATTAAAATGATAATTATTATTCTGTAATCCAATATCATGTAATATTAACATTGAAAATATGTAGATTGAAATTCTAATCTAATGCCAACCTTGAGGAAATATTAGAATCAGAACCAAAATCATTTACCTAAGGAGTTTAATTGCATTAGACCTCATAGTGGTTTTATAAAAAGCATAATATGCATGATGAATGCCACCTTCTCTGTTGTGCTCCAAGATCCACAAAGACTTTTGAATAAAGCTTGACTATGGAAAGAAAATGAATCAGAAATATTCTCCAAAAGAGAAGTCATTTTCTGGTCCACAGTGTATTAGTTGGCTAGGGCTTCTGGAACAAAGCACCACAAACTGGGTGGCTTAAACAACAGATATTTATTTATTTATTTATTTTATTTATTTATTTGGCTGTGTTGGGTCTTCATTGCTGCGTGCAGGCTTTCTCTAGTTGTGGAGAGCGGGGGCTACTCTTTGTTGCGGTGTGTGGACTTCTCATTGTGGTTGCTTCTCTTGTTATGGAGCACAGGCTCTAGGCACGTGGGCTTCAGTAGTTGTGGCACGAGGGCTCAGTAGTTGTGGCTTGTGGGCTCTAGAGTGCAGGCTCAGTAGTTGTGGTGCACGGGGTTAGTTGCTCCGCAGCATGTGGGATCTTCCCAGACCAGGGCTCAAACCAGTGTCCCTTGCATGGGCAGGCAGATTCTTAACTGAGAGGGACCTGCTGGCCTCAGGGGCCCAACACCCACTGAAGGATGCCTCAAACAACAGAAAGTTATTGTTTCACAGTTTGGGAGGCTGGGAAGTTCAAGATCAAGGGGTTAGCAAGGTTGCTTCCTTCTGAGGGCTGTGACAAAGAATCTGTTCCAAGTCTCTCTTGTAGCTTCCAGTGGTTTGCTGGTCAACTCTGGGGTTTCTTGGCTTATAGACATATCACCCTGATCTCTACCTTATGTTCACATGGCACCGTGTGTCCCTAAATTTCTCCCTTTTTACAAGGACACCGGTCATTTTGGATCAAGGGCCCATGCTACTCCAGTGTGACCTCTTCTTAACTAATTACGTCTGTGATGATGTTATTTTCAAGGCAGGTCACATTCTAAGGTACTGCAGGCTAGGATTTCAACATCTAAATTTGTCAAGCGAATAGTATTTGTTGCCCATCACCTAGAAGTCTGAACACTACTGCCCTCTGCATATTGGTATCAGAGTGGCCAAGGAAAACATAACGCAGTCAAGCACTGGCTGGAACAAGGCTTTGCCCTTCACAGAGAAGAGACAAAGCAAGATCAGCTTCAAGAGTGGGTGTTGGTCCCCTGAGGCCAGCAGGTCCCTCCCAGCAGCTGGCACAGAGCAACTGTGTGTTGCCACTGAAGGACCCCCATCTCCTCCTTGCAGGGACAGAAATAGTTTAGGGGTTGGCCAGGTGCCACATAGCATACGTGCTTGAGCAGAACAAAGATGCACAGAGTCTGAAAGAGGGAAAGATAGTTCCCCACAAGGTGATAAACCCAGCACAGAGTGTGTGTGCCCTTGGTCTAGGTAAGGATGTGTCCAGCTAATGGTCCACTCTTCTGTGATCAAGAGGGGTGTCAAAAGACTCCACACATGAGACTGCCTTTCCCAACAGAGTTCAACACAGAGCACACAAGTTGCATTTTATCCCAGAGCTATGTATACTGCATTTATTAACTCATTTAACCCTCAGAATTAATACTGTGTTCAGATATTTAAGTGATATAAGTAAATTCTTCTCAAACTTTACTATGATAGTGAGTCAGCTGAGCATCTTGTTAAAACACAGAGCCCATTCAGGAAGCATAGGTCAGAGTCTGGGAGTCTGCATTTTGAACAGTTCCCTGGTAAAACTCATGACTGGTTTGCACATTTCCAGCAGCAAAGACTAAAGCATATGCAAATGAGGACCCTAATTCCAAAGCCCATACCACTTCTACTAGAACATTCCACTTCTTAGAAGCAAAAGAAAGAAGAAAGAAAGCAGAAAAAGAAGGAAAGGAGGAAAAAGGGATGAAAAGGAATAGGCATAGGACATATGATTTTTGTGAGCATGCTTCTGTCTAGGGCAATTTAAAAAACACAATGAAAAACATCAGCCAAAAAAAAAAAAAAAAAAGGGGGACTGTTTACATCTTGTTCCAAACTAGTTTACATTCCACTTCTATAAATCAACAATTTTTAATCCTTGTAATATTTGGTGAGCTGTAGAATAGGGAACTACATGGTACTTAGGAATGTGACTGGATACTTTTTTGATGTGGTAACACAGATACTATCTTTTCTAAAATCTATAACAGAGGTCAGCGAACTTCTTCTTGAAGGCTCATACAGTAACTATATATTTTAGGGTTTTCAGGCCAAAAGATACAGTCAAGGTTATTATGCAAGTACTTACTATTTATTTATTTATTTTAAATCAATCAAATAAATAAATTTATTAAAAAAAGAAAGAAATTTAAACATCATAAAAGAACATAGGATGGAAAGTTATGTTTACTCCTCACTTGAGACTTCCAGGCTCCCACCATAGAAGCAACTACTGTAACCAGTTTATACAATGTTATTCTAGAATGTTCTATGCATATTTAAGCATATATGCATATATGTGTATATATAGATATACGTATATAGACACGTAGTTATTTTTACACAGGTAGAGGCATACTATATGGATTGTTCTATACCTTGATTTTTTTCACTTAAATATTTCTTAATGACATATATTTTAATAACTGCCTTCCAATAAATGAAAAATCATATTATGTTGACATTTTATTTTTCATTTCTTTATGGTTGAGGTTGACTATCTTTTCATATATCATAAATCATTTGTGTTTCTTTTTCATGAACTGCCTCTAAGTTCTTTGTCAGTTTTTCTATTGGTTTAATGGACTTTTATAACTGATTTGTAAGACGTCTTTATCATATTTTCTTTTTTTTTTGTGCAGGGGGGATGTCTTAGAATTTCTATTATGCATCCCATTGTTTTCACTACACAGCCTATTTTAATTCTCTAACACCTCCTATCTGGATTGGGTCCCAGCCTCCTACTTGCCTCTAGATTTTTTCCTCCTTCATTCCATTCTGCGCTTTAATGGTTTTACTTTACAAAATTTTAATGGTGTCACAATCTTGATCAAAAGTAGTTAGTTACTCTCCAACCTATTGAACTAAGGCCAAATTGACTACTTTGCTATTGATGATCCTTTAGTGTTCTATATACAAGCTTCCCATTTTTTCCTATTAATCACTATTCTCAACTCTGTGGCTAAGACAACCAAAGGCGCTCTTCCCAGAACATGTCTAAGCTGTCCCTACCTCTGCACTTTTACTCATGCTTTTCTACTGCCTAGGATACCTTTTTCCATTTCATTAGGTTTTCCCCTAATGAAGCCCTATACAAATTTATTTCAGTTTTCTATTCATAAAGAATTTTCAGATCCTCCAGTAATGTATATTTTCTTCCTTTTTCTGACATATTAAAGCACTTGCTGTGCCAATAATAGGAATACATTTTATTTTATTCATTTTTTAATTTTTTAATTTAATTTAATTTTTATACAGCAGGTTCTTATTAGTCATCAATTTTATACACATCAGTGTAAACATGTCAATCCCAATCGCCCAATTCATCACACCATCATCCCCTGCCCCGCACAGCTTTCCCCCTTCGTGTCCATACATTTGCTCTCTACATTTGTGTCTCAACTTCTGCCCTGCAAACTGGTTCATCTGTACCATTTTTCTAGTTTCCACATACATGCATTAATATACGATATTTGTTTTTCTCTTTCTGACTTCACTCTGTATAACAGTCTCTAGATCATCCACGTCTCAACAAAAGACCCAATTTTGTTCCTTTTCATGGCTGAGTAATATTCAATTTTATATATGTACCACATCTTCTTTATGCATTCATCTGTCGATGGACATTTAGGTTGCTTCCATGACCTGGCTATGGTAAATAGTGCTGCAATGAACATTGGGGTGTATGTGTCTTTTTGAATTATGGTTTTCTCTGGGTATATGCCCAGTAGTGGGATTGCTGGACCGTATGGTAAATCTATTTTTGTTTTTTTAAGGAAGCTCCATACTGTTCTCCATAGTGGCTGTATCAATTTACTTTCCCACCAACAGTGCAAGAGGGTTCCCTCTTCTCCACACCCTCTCCAGCATTCATTGTTTGTAGATTTTCTGATGATGCCCATTCTAACTGGTGTGAGGTGATACCTCATTGTAGTTTTGATTCGCATTTCTCTAATAATTAGTGATGTTGAGCAGCTTTTCATGTGCTTCTTGGGCATCTGTATGTCTTTTTTGGAAAAATGTCTACTTAGGTCTTCTGCCCATTCTTGGATTGGGTTGTTTGTTTTTTTAATATTGAGCTGCATGAGCTGTTTATATATTTTGGAGATTAATCCTTTCTCCACTGATTCGTTCGCAAATATTTTCTCCCATTCTGAGCGTTGTCTTTTTGTCTTCTTTATGGTTTCCTTTGATGTGAAAAAGCTTTTAAGTTTCATTAGGTCCCATTTGTTTATTTGTGTTTTTATTTCTATTACTCTAAGAGGTGGATCAAAAAACATGTTGTTGTAATTTATGTCAAAGAATGTTCTTCCTAAGTTTTCCTCTAAGAGTTTTATAGTGTCCAGTCTTATATTTAGGTCTCTAATCCATTTTGAGTTTATTTTTGTGTATGGTGTTAGGGAATGTTCTAATTTCATTCTTTTACATGTAGCTGTCCAGTTTTCCCAGCACCACTTATTGAAGAGACTGTCTTTTCTCCATTGTATATCCTTTCCTCCTTTGTCATAGATTAGTGGACCATAGGTGCATAGGTTTATCTCTGGACTTTCTATCTTGTTCCATTGATCTATGTTTCTGTTTTTGTGCCAGTACCATATTGTCTTGATTACTGTAGCTTTGTAGTATAGTCTGAAGTCAGGGAGTCTGATCTTTCCATCTCCATTTTTTACCCTCAAGTCTCCTTTGGCTTTTCAGGGTCTTTTTTGTCTCCATACAAACTTTAAGATTTTTTGTTCTAGTTCCATGAAAAATGCCATTGGTAATTTGATATGGATTGCATTGAATCTATAGATTGCTTTGGGTAGTATAGTCATTTTTACAATATTGATTCTTCCAATCCAAGAACATGGTATATCTCTCCATCTGATTGTATCATCTTTAATTTCTTTCATCAGTGTCTTATAGTTTTCTGCATACAGGTCTTTTGTCTCCCTAGATAGGTTTCTTACTAGGTATTTTATTCTTTTTGTTGCAATGGTAAATGGGAGTGTTTCCTTAATTTCTCTTTCAGATTTTTCATCATTAGTGTATAGGAATGCAAGAGATTTCTTTGCATGAATTTTGTATTGTGCAACTTTAACAAATTCATTAATTAGCTCTAGTAGTCTGCTGATGGCATATTTAGGACTCTGTATGTATAATATCATGTCATCTGCAAACAGTGACAGTTTTATTTCTTCTTTTCCAATTTGTATTCTTTTTATTTCTTTTTCTTCTCTGATTGCCGTGGATAGGACTTCCAAAACTATATTGAATAATAGTGGTGAGAGTGGACATCCTTGTGTTCCTGATCTTACAGGAAATTGTTTCAGTTTTCCACCATTGAGAAAAATATTTGCTGTGGGTTTGTCATATATGGCTTTTATTATGTTGAGGTAGTTTCCCTCTATACCCACTTTCTGGAGAGTTTTTACCATAAATCGGTGTTGAATTTTGTCAAAAGCTTTTTCTGCATCTATTGAGATGATCATGGTTTTCCTTCTTCACTCTGTTAATGTGGTGTATCACATTGATTCATTTGCGCATATTGAAGGATCCTTGCATCCCTGGGATAAATCCCACTTGAACGTGGTATATGATCCTTTTAAAGTGCTGTTGGATTCTGTTTGCTAGTATTTTGTTTAAGATTTTTGCATCTATATTCATCAGTGATATTGGTCTCTAATTTTCTTTTTTTGTCGTATCTTTTTCTGGTTTTGGTATTAGGATGATGGTGGCCTCTTAGAATGTGTTTGGGAGTGTTCCTTCCTCTGCAGCTTTTCAGAAGAGTTTGAGAAGGATTAGTGTTAGCTTTTCTCTACATGTTTGATAGAATTCACCTGTGAAGCCATCTGGTCCTGGACTTTTGTTTGTTGGAAGATTTTTAGTCACGGTTTCAAGTTCATTACTTGTGATTGGTCTGTTCATATTTTCTATTTCTTCCTTGTTCAGTCTTGGAAGGTTATGCCTTTTTAAGAATTTGTCCATATCTTCCAGGTTGTCCATTTTGTTGGCATAGAGTTGCTTGTAGTAGTTTCTTAGGATGCTTTGTATTTCTATGGTGTCTATTGTAACCCCTCTTTTTCATTTCTAATTTTATTGATTTGAGTCCTCTCCCTCTTTTACTTGATGAGTCTGGATAATAGTTTATCAATTTTGTTTATCTTCTCAAAGAACCAGCTTTTAGTTTTATTGATCTTTGCTCTTGTTTTCTTTGTTTCTATTTCATTTTTTCTGCTCTGATCTTTATGATTTCTTTCCTTCTGCTAACGTTGGGTTTTGTTTGTTCTTCTTTCTCTAGTATCTTTAGGTGTAAGGTTAGATTGTTTATTTGAGATTTTTCTTGCTTCTTGAGTGAGGTTTTTAGAGCTATAAACTTCCCTCTTAGAACAGCTTTTGCTGCATCCCATAGGTTTTGGGTCATCGTGTTTTCATTGTCATTTGCCTCTAGGTATTTTTTGATTTCCTCTTTGATTTCTTCAGTGATCTCTTGGTTATTTAGTAATGTATTGTTTAGCCTCCATGTGTTTGTGTTTTTACCCCTTTTTTCCCCTGTAATTGATTTCTAATCTCATAGCATTGTGGTCAGAAAAGATACTTGATATGATTTCAATTTTCTTAAATTTACTGAGGCTTGATTTGTGACCCAAGATGTAATCTATCCTGGAGAATGTTCTGTGCACTCTTGAGAAGAAAGTGTAAACGGCTGTTTTTGGATGGAATATCCTATAAATATCAATTAAATCTATCTGGTCTATTGTGTCATTTAAAGCTTCCATTTCCTTAATTATTTTCATTTTGGATGATCTGTCCCTTGGTGTAAGTGAGGTGTTAAAGTCCCCTACTATTATTGTGTTACTGTCGATTTCCTGTTTTATAGCTGTTACCAGATGCCTTATGTTTTGAGGTGCTCCTATGTTCTATATTGGGTGCATATATATTTATAATTGTTATATCTTCTTCTGGGATTGATCCATTGATCATTATATAGTGTCCTTCCTGGTCTCTTGTAACATTCTTTATTTTAAAGTCTATTTTATCTGATATGAGTATTGCTACTCCAGTTTTCTTTTGATTTCCATTTGCATGGAATATTTTTTTCCATCCCCTCACTTTCAGTCTGTATGTGTCCCTAGGTCTGAAGTGGGTCTCTTGCAGGCAGCATATATATGGGTCTTGTTTTTGTATCCATTCAGCAAGCCTGTGTCTTTTGGTTGGAGCATTTAATCCATTCATGTTTAAAGTAATTATCAATATATATGATCCTATGACCATTTTCTTAATTGTTTTCGGTTTGTTTTTGTAGGTCCTTTTCTTCTCTTGTGTTTCTCACTTAGAGAAATTCCTTAGCACTTGTTGTAGAGCTGGTTTGTTGGTGCTGAATTCTCTTAGATTTTTCTTGTCTGTAAAGCTTTTGATTTCTCCATCGAATCTGAATGAGATCCTTGCCAGGTAGAGTAATCTTGGTTGTAGGTTCTTCCCTTTCATGACTTTAAGTATATCATGCCACCCCCTTCTGACTTGTAGAGTTTCTGCTGAGAAATCAGCTGTTAACCTTATGGGAGTTCCTTTGTTTGTTATTTGTCGTTTTTCCCTTGCTGCTTTCAATATTTTTTCTTTGTCTATAACTTTTGCCAGTTTGATTATTGTGTTTCTAGGCATGTTTCTCCTTGGGTTTATCCTGTATGGCACTCACTGTGCTTCCTGGACATGGGTGGCTATTTCCTTTCCCATGTTAGGGAAATTTTCGACTATAATAACTTCAAATATTTTCTCGGGTCCTTTCTCTCTCTCTTCTCCTTCAGGGACCCCTATAATGCGAATGTTGTTTCATTTAATGTTGTTCCAGAGGTCTCTTAGGCTGTCTTCATTTCTTTTCATTCTTTTTTCTTTATTCTGTTCTTCAACAGTGAATTCCACCATTCTGTCTTCCAGGTCACTTATCCATTCTTCTGCCTCAGTTATTCTGCTATTGATTCCTTTTAGTGTATTTTTCATTTCAGTCATTGTATTGTTCATCTCTGTTTGTTTTTTCTTTAATTCTTCTATGTCTTTGTTAAACATTTCTGGCATCTTCTTGATCTTTGTCTCCATTCTTTATCCGAGGTCTGGATCATCTTCACTATCATTATTCTGAGTTCTTTTTCTGGAAGGTTGCCTATCTCCACTTCATTTAGTTGTTTTTCCTGGGTTTCATCTTGTCCTTCATCTGCTACATAGCCCTCTGCCTTTTCATCTTGTCTATCTTTCTGTGAATGTGGTTTTTGTTCCACAGGCTGTAGGATTGTAGTTTTCTTGCTTCTGCTGTCTGCTCTCTGGTGGATGAGGCTATCTAAGAGGCTTGTGCAAGTTTCCTGATGGGCGGGTCTGTTGGTGGGTAGAGCTGACTGTTGCTCTGGTGGTCAGAGCTCAGTAAAACTTTAATCCACTTGACTGCTGATGGGTGGGGCTGGGTTCCCTCCCTGTTGGTTGTTTCGCCTGATGCAACCCAACACTGGAGCCTACTTGGGCTCTTTGGTGGGACTAATGGCAGACTCTGGGAGGGCCCACACCAAGGAGTACTTCCCAGAACTTCTGCTGCCAGTGTCCTTGTCCCCACAGTGAGCCACAACCACCCCCCGACTCTGCAGGAGATCCTCAAACACTGACATGTAGTTTGGCTTCTGTCTCCCCTGGGGTCCCTGCTCCTTCTCCTCGGTCCCGATGCTCACACTACTTTGTGTGTGCCCTCCAAGAGTGGAATCTCTGTTTCCCCCAGTCCTGTCACAGTCCTGCAATCAAATCCCAGTAGGCTTCAAAGTCTGATTCTCTAGGAATTCCTCCTCCTGTTGCCGGACCCTCAGGTTGGGAAGCTTGACCAGGGGCTCAGAACATTCACTCCAGTGTGTGGACTTCTGTGATCTAAGTGTTCTCCAGTCTGTGAGTCACACATGCAGCAGTTATGGGACTTGATTTTACTGTGATTGCACCCCTCCTACCATCTCATTGTGGCTTCTGCTTTGTCTCTGGATGTGAGGTATCTTTTTTGGTGAGTTCCAGTGTCTTCCTGTAGATGACTGTCCAGCAGCCAGTTGTGATTCTGGTGTTCTCACAAGAGGGAGTGAGAGAACATCCTTCTACTCTGCCATCTTGGTTCAGTCTCTTTACTAACTATTTAAAATAGGACCATTTAAAAATGTAAACCATTCTTTTTTTTTTTTTTTTTTTTTTTTTGTGGTACATGGACCTCTCACTGTTGTGGCCTCTCCCGTTGTGGAGCACAGGCTCCAGACGCTCAGGCTCAGTGGCCATGGCTTACGGGCCCAACCGCTCCGTGGCATGTGGGATCCTCCCAGACCGGGGCACGAACCCGCGCCCCCTGCATCAGCAGGCGGACTCTCAACCACTGTGCCCCAGGGTGGCCCATAAACCATTCTTCGTTCACAGTCTGTTTAGGAAAAAAAAAAATGGACGAAAACAAAAACAGGTAGTTTATGGACCTCTGATCTACAATATAGCAGTTCACACATACAAAACCTGATGTAACTTTCTGAGTAAAATTGCCCTATTACAATGGTTAGCATAGTGTTATAAGGGAATACATAATGGGTTCAAGACTGAACTGCAGATCAGAGTTAGTCTATGCCTTGCCTATGGTAAATACTAAATAAATGTTAGTTAATACATTTTATACCTTTATCTTATGTCAAAAAAATAAAACTCATCTTAGACTCTAGGTTGAAACAGATATAAGTTGAAGATACAGATTTTTCAGTTATCCAGGAAAAAGAAAAATAAAGGTCAGATTTAGCCAGAATGAAAGGCTTTCTTAGTGATTTACCTGCCCAAACTGGCTCATAATTCTCTCTAGCTTTGTATCTATAAGATATTATAATGGATTATAAGTTTGTGTGGCCTCAAAATTCATATATTGAAATCTGAATGCCCAATGGGATGATTTGAGGATGTGGGACCTTTGGAAGACAGTTAGATCATGGGTGGAACCCTCTTGATTAGTGTCCTTACAAGAGAGTTCTCTCCCTCTCTCTCTCTCTCTCTCTGCTCTTTACCGTGTGAGGATACAAGGAGAAGACAGCCATCTGCAAACCAGGAAGAGGGCTCCAACCAGACAGTGCATATACCATATACTGGCACCTTGATCTTGGACTTCCAGCCTCCAGAAATGTGAGGAAATAAATGTTTGTTGTTTCAGCTACCAGAATGTGGTGATTTGTTATAGCAGCCTAAGCTGACCCAGACATCATCTTATAGTCTGCCATCAAATAGCTGTCATCCTCAGCCATGCTGCAACAAAGGCATTTTGTGGCATTTAAGATGTATAGGTTGGAAAATGTTTTCCTGTGGGTGAACTGAGTGAACTGAGAAGAGCTGAAGGTTAAATTTCAAAGGCACTCCAAAGCCTCAGAAAACAGCTGCCATGTCTCCACCTGATAACTCTATGAAAGGAAACATAAAAACCTGGAGTAGTAGAGATTTCAGTAATTATTTTTCTTTAGAATTGTTGCTGCATAAGGGTGTATATACACAGTCGGTCAGCCTTGCAGATACAGGTGTATAGCTGCATCCAGTAGCAGGCATTTTTTCTTCCATGCTGCCTGGTGCCAGCACTGACATAATGCACTACCCCCACACATCACTGTAGCCAGACTCTTTTTGGTGGCTGCGTGCGTACTTTTCTGAGAGAAGGATGCAAGGAAGCAACATTGTTTCCAGAACTTTGTACACAATGGACTATTAATAAATCTTTCTTTATGATGTTAAAGATCAACAGCATCTGTAGCTCATGGAATGGCAATGTTTCCAATAGTGGGTACTAGAGAACACACCTGCCTTACTTTTCTGTTACCCAATGATTCCGAAACTTATTTGGCTACAGACATTTTTTCCATCAAGAGTTATCAAAATCCTACAAAACACACATAAGATATATTGCATAACCCAAAAACATAGCTCACCAATTGCCAAGATTTTTAAGTGTTTGTTTAGATGATAAGATAGCACGGCCTTGTGAAGCTGAATGGCTCCAGGACTTCACTTAGGACAGTTGAAAACATAAGGACAAGAAACTAAGTGCTTTCATGCTAAGATCAGGATCAAGACAAGGATGTCCACTCTCAATCATCCTGTTCAAACTGGTACTGGAAGCCTTAGCTAAGACGATTGTTTTCTTATATACCAGTACTAAAAATTGGAATTTGATATTAAAAACACAATGCCTTTTACATTAGCAGGAAAAAAATGAAATACCTAGGTATTAATCTAACAAAATATGTATAAGATCTCTATGAGGGAAATTACAAAACTGATAAAAGAAAGATCTAAATAAATGGAACTATATACCATGTGCGTGAGTAGGAAGACTCAACATTAGTAAGATGTCAGTTCTTCCCAACTTGATCTATAAATTCAGTGTACTCCCAATCAAAATCCCAGCAGGTTATTTTTTTAGATATTGACAAATTGATTCTAACATTTATATGAAAAGGCAAAAGAACAAAAATAGCCAATATAATATTGAAAGAAAAGAACAAAGTCAGGGTACTGACACTATCTGATTTCAAGACTGACTACAAAGCTATATAATCAAGACAGAAATAGACAGATCAATGGAACAGAATAGAGAGCTCAGGAACAGACACAAATATATTCAAGTTATCTTTGACAAAGAAACAAAAGCTATCCCATGGAAAAGAAAAATAGTCTTTTAAACAAATGATTCTGGAACAATTGGACATGCACATGCAAAAATAAATAAATAAATGTAGACACAGACCACACATCTTTCACAAAAATTAACTCCAATGCACCTAAATGTAAAATGACTCATTCATCTAAATGTAAAATGAAAAACTATAAAAGTCCTGGATCATAACATAGGTGAAAAAATAGGTGACCTTTCTTTGGAACTGACTTTTTAGATTCAACACTGAAAGCATGATCCATAAAATAAAAAATTAAGAAGTTGGATTTCATTATACTCTAGTAAAACTTTTTTTTTAATTAAAAATGTCTGTTCTGCAAAACACACTCTTAAGTGAATGAAAAGACAAGTTACAGACTGGGAGAAAATACTTGCAAAACATGTATTTAGTAAAGGATCGTTATCCAAAATATACAAAGAACTCTTAAGTCTCAACCATAAGAAAATAGCCCAATTAAAAATGGAAAAAAATTATCTGAATAGACATCTCACAAGAGAAGATATACAGATGGCAATTAAGCATATGAAAAGATGCTCAACATGATATGTCATTAGGAAACTGCTAATTAAAACAACAATGAGATATACATTTATTAGAATGGACAAAATCTAAAACACTGACAACACAAAATGCTGGTGACAATATGGAGCAACAGGAACTCTCAATCACTGCTGGTGGGAATTCAAAATGGTAAAACCACTTTGACAGATAGCTTGGCAATTTCTTCCAAATTTAAATGTACTCTTACTGTATGATCCAACAATCATATGCATTAGTATTTATGCAAAGGAGTCGAAGCTTTGTGTCTACATAGAGACCTGCACATGGAAGTTCATAGCAACTTTATTCATCATTGCCAAAACATGGAAGCAATCAAGATGTCTTTCAGTAGATGAATGGATAAACAAACTGTACTACATCCAGACAATGGGATATTATTCACCCTTCAAAAGAAATAAGCTATCAAGCTATAAAAAAGCATGAAAGAACCTTAAATGCATATTACTAAGTGAAAGAAGCCAATCTGAAAAGGCTATGTACTGTATGATTTCGACTATATGACATTCTGAAAATGGAAAATTGTAGAGAAATAAAGAGATCAATGGTTGCCAGCACTTGGTGGTTAGGGGTGGGGAAGATGGAAGGATGAATAAATGGAACACAGGGCAGTGAAACGATTCTGTTTGTTACTACAGTGTTGTATACATGTTCTTACAAATTTGTCGAAACCCGTAGAATGTAAAACACAAAGATTAAACTCTAATATAAGCTATGAACTTTAGTTAATAATAACATATCAATATTGGCTTATGAATGGTAACAAGTGTACCACACCAATGGAAGATATTGATATGAGAAACTAGAAGGTGGAAGGGTAGTGAGCAGTTATATGGGAACACTCTGTACTTTCTGCTTAATTTTTCCATAAATCTAAAACTACTAAAAAAATGAAGTCTATTACTTATTTTTTTAAATATACAGACAAAAACACAGTGACCAGTAGAGAACACCAGCCCCTCTGAATTTCATTTGCAGGTAAAGAAACCAACTTTTCCCACAGTATTGAATAATTCTGTCTGATATTAAAAAACCCTTAAAGACAAACACTAATTTTAAATATAAAGGTGTCATGCTTCAAGAAAAAAAGCTTATTATTCATATTCTCAAAAGATGCTTAACACTGAAGAAGATACACCCCAATGAAATCAATCAAAAGAAAATAAAACTCAGGATAAAATAATTTCCAGAAAAAAAAAGATGAAAAGAAATAAAGAATTTTAAATACGAAACTGGCACTTGTAACTTAACTTTTGCTTTGAGGAGGAAAAATTGCTAAAGCTGCAGCAATCACATTTTTGAAATACCATTCTGATCTGAGCTTCAGTACTCATTTGATTGATTTTTTTTAATTTGCAGAAACATTCATATAAAAAACATCAAATATATTCTTATGGATGGTTGGTTTAATGTGAGTGGACAGTTTCCTTCCTAAAACAATGTATTTCCTATCAAATAGTTACGATGACACCAAAGTTTCCTAAGGGAGGTATTACACTGATTTATAAATCTATATTACACTTTCTGGTAGAAAAATAATTCAAAATATAACTGAAAGGCAACACTAAAAATATCATCCACCCAACAACTTGATAAGGTCTCACTCCTTTAGGGATTCCTGTCGAGTTTTCCCCACAGTTTTAGCCACCTTGTTTTAGGAAACTTGAGAATAATGTATTAATTTGAGAAGCTGGAAGTGATGGCAGCTCTCTCTTTCATGGCCTCTCTCTCTCTGTCTCTTTCAGTTTCTCTGTCTCTGTCTGTATGACACTATATTACATTAGAGAGACAGCCAGAGAGAGACAGAGACAGAGACAGCGAGGCATAGAGATATAGAGAGAGACAGTATAGGAAACAGAACAAACAACTGGGTACATGGAGAAGACTCTCAATGGAGAGAGAAGTAAAAGAAGAATAAAGCACTACTTCATACTTAATCAGAACCACCTGTTACGTTGAAAGCATTCATTTCCTATGCTACATTAGATGCTTATTCATTAAATTATCTGACCCTGGCCTCTATTTTGCATAAAATAGGCAATTTGTGGATTGAAAATAGAATATAATCTTATGATATACACATAAACTCCCTTCCCTTCTACAGTATTTATTGGCTTTCTTTTTCCTTCCCAGTGCAAGCATTAGCAATATTGGAGACACTTATGTTGTGTAATTTATGTTTTCATGCTCTGGCTTTGAATTTTCTTCTGTTAGAAAAATTGATTCATCTATGTAGATATCACCATATACCTGCTTCATTCTGAACATGTTATGGGTTGAAAAACATTGTGCTGGTCCAAATTTTTTATCTTAACATAATGCTATGAATTTCACACTCAGGTGGAATTCAGGTGCTCTGAGAGTAATGATTTTGTAAAGCTCATTCAAATTCTCCACAATTCCTTATAGGTGGGTGGGGTCTGTCCTGGTGCTGGCTCCCTCTTACACATGGAGATTGAGATGGAGAAAGAGGAAAAGGGCAGAGGTAGGGCAAGCCGGTTAGTGATGGCACCACACAAGCTTGTCCACCATTCCATCCTGTACTCTACGTATGTACATTTGTTTTCCTTCATTAATTGGTTGAGTGTAGAAAGGTAGAACCATATATTTATCTTTTCCTTTCAACACTCTTCATTGTGCCCAGTGTAGTATTTTATGAATATTGGCTAGTTAAGTGGAGCAAACTTGGGGGATGGGGGAGAACTACTTTCAATTTTAGAAGGGATATTAATTTAAAATGTGCATTCTGAATGAACTTACTGTATTTCACATTTTTCATTTCTTTTGCATTTGGCACATATTTTAGGCAGAGAAAGGCTTACACACATATCAATTAAATAATTACCTTCATTGTCAGATGCTTCTAGGAACAAGAGGCATAATTGGCTTTTCACAACATTATGAATATTTTCACAGTAACTATTTTTACAAGGGATAACAATGAGTCATTTTAAATATTCTTCACTCTATGGTTTCCAGAATATTGGTGTCCTGGCTTCCAGAGACCCAAGGTTGGCTTCCTGGAGCCCCAGCAGCATTTCCTGTAGCTCATGAAACCTGTCTGACTGGAGCAGGGTCTGATGGGATTTCCCAAGGAGACTGCATCTGTAGCTGCTGCAAGACCACCAGCCCTTGCTGCTCCACACTGATGGACTGTGGCTATCTAGGAGGTACTTCACAGCCTGCTCAGCTGCTTAGTAGGCAGTGCAGGGAATGTCACTGCCTGTGGAGACAGGGAGCCTGTGGAGCCCTGGAAGGAACACACAGGTGTGGCCATTCAGGGGAGGGTGTGGCTGGAAGACAGGGTGAAAAGGAAAGGCAGGAGTTCCTAGCAGACACTCTGCTCCCCATCTTTTCAGGTATATGATACTTCCATTGTGGCTCATGTGCCTTTTTAGAGGTGTCAATGCTAGCTGTACAGTGACTGCTCTAAAATGGCATGCATTTTGTGAAACTTATGGTTTCTTCTTTGTTTTGAAATACTTAATATAAAAAAATTCAATTGGCTGAAAATGTAGTCATAGGTTCATAGGAAATATCATAATAATATTTATCAATTTTGTATTAAAGGAAAGAATATTAAATTTCTTTAATGTGATTGTAACTATAGTAGAGTTTTAAAGTGTTGTAAAAAATGATTTAGAATTTTTAAAAGCTATTTATGAAGACAATGTTTTGTGCTGATGGTGACTATCAGAATTTAAAACAATCTTCATTAAATGTTCATCAGGTGCTGTTGTTTGTGGATGAAAGTTCAAGTTTCTTATTAAAATTTGTGAAAATAATATATGGAATCATACAAATTGAATATTTAATATATTCCTTTACACTGAGCTTTCATTTATCTCATAATTATAATGCATAAAGAACCTGTAAGAAATGATTTGCCAAGTCTCATGCTTCTTCATGTCCCTCTACTGTTTCATACAAATGTTATTGTTTTTATCTGTACCAGGCCTTCAGTACCAGGAGAAGGGTTGGAATACACATCTTTAAAAGCTTAGCGTATAATCATGCTAAAGTGAACCAGAAACACTGAGATATAAATAGTTACCTTCAAAGGCAGTTACTGAACTTTATCTTGACTGAGACAGTGGCATAGAGAGGCATCCCATAACTACATTCTGAGCAAGTATGATTCTCACCTGTTTTCTTCCATGCACTTCATAGCTCAGTGTAGTGGGGACACCACTGGACTTTCAAAGCCTCTGTTTCTATACTGTATTCTTTTTTCTATTTTGATGTTCCAAAAACGTAATATTATATTTCTTTCTATATTGGTATTTCTTCAGTAAACAAAGTAATAACAAAGCAAATATAGCTTACAATCTTTCTTTTCTCAATTACTGCCTGACAAAACAATGGATTAGAAATTGATGCATTACCTGCCCACCAGAAAGACAAAATCCAGCCTCATCTAGCAGAACACAGGCACTAGTCCCCACCACCAGGAAGCCTACACAACCCACTGAACCAACCTTAGCCACAGGGGACAGACACCAAAAACAACGGGAACTACAAACCTGCAGCCCATGAAAAGAAGACCCCAAACACAGTGGCTTAAGCAAAATGAGAAGACAGAGAAACACACAGCAGATGAAGGAGTAAGGCAAAAAACCACCAGACGTAACAAATGAAGAGGAAATAGGAAGTCTACCTGAAAAAGAATTCAGAATAATGATAGTAAAGATGATCCAAAATCTTGGAAATAGAATGAGAAAATAAAAGAAACGTTTAACAAGGGCCTAGTAGAACTAAAGAACACACAAACAATGATGAACAACACAATAAATAAAATTAAAAATTCTTTAGAAAGGATCAGTAGCAGAATAACTGAGGCAGAATTACGGATCAGTGACCTGGAAGATAAAATAGTGGAAACAACTAATGCAGAGCAGAATAAATTAAAAAAATGAAAAGAATTGAGGACAGTCTCAGAGACCTCTGGGACAACATTAAACACACCAACATTCGAATAATAGGCGTCCCAGAAAAGAAGAGAAAAAGAAAGGGACTGAGAGAATATTAGAAGAGATTATAGTTGAAAACTTCCCTAATATGGAAAAGGAAATAGTTAATCAAGTCTAGGAAGCACAGAGAGTCCCATACAGGATAAATACAAGGAGAAACAAGCCAGACAACATATTAATAAAACTATCAAAAATTGAGTACAAAGAAAACATATTAAAAGCAGCAAGGGAAAAACAACAATAACACACAAGGGAATCCCCATACGGTTAACAACTGATCTTTCAGCAGAAACTCTGCAAGTCAGAAGGGAGTGGCAGGACATATTTAAAGTGACAAAGGAGAAAAACCTACAACCAATATTACTCTACCCAGCAAGGATCTCATTCAGATTTGATGGAGATATTAAAACCTTTACACACAACCAAAAGCTAAGAAAATTCAACACCACCAAACCAACTTTAAAACAAATGCTAAAAGAACTTCTCTAGTCAGGGAACACAAGAGAAGGAAAAGACCTACAATAATGAACCGAAAACAATTAAGAAAATGGTAATAGGAGCATACATATCGATAATTACCTTAAATGTAAATAGATTAAAAGCTTCAAACAAAAGACATAGATTGGCTGAATGGATACCAAAACAAGACCTGTATATATGCTGTCTACAAGAGACACACTTCAGCCCTAGGGACACGTACAGACTGAAAGTGAGGGGATGGAAAAAGATATTCCATGCAAATGGAAATCACAAGAAAGCTGGAGTAGCAATTCTCATATCAGACAAAATAGACTTTAAAATAAAGACTATTACAAGAGACAAAGAAGGACACTACTTAATGATCAAGGGATCAATCCAAGAAGAAGAAATAACAATTGTAAATATTTATGCACCCAACATAGGAGCACCTCAATATATAAGGCAAATACTAACAGCCATAAAAGGGGGAATCAACAGCAACACAATCATAGTAGGGGACTTTAAAACCCCACTTCCACCAATGGACAGATCATACAAAATAAAAATAAAAAAGGAAACACAAGCTTTAAATGATACATTAAACGAGATGGACTTAATTGATATTTATAGGACATTCCATTCAAAAATGACAGAATACACTTTCTTCTCAAGTGCTCATGGAACATTCTCCAGCATAGCTCATACCTTGGGTCACAAATGAAGCCTTCATAAACTTAAGAAAATTGAAATTGTATCAAGTATATTTTCTGACCACAATGCTATGAGACTAGATATCAATTACAGGAAAAAATACAAACACATGGAGCCTAAACAATACACTACTTAATAACCAAGAGATCACTGAAGAAATCAAAGAAGAAATCAAAAAATACCTAGAAGAAAATGTTAATGAAAACATGATGGCCCAAAACCTATCAGATGCAGCAAAAGCAGTTCTAAGAGGGAAGTTTATAGCAATACAATCTTATCTTAAGAAACAAGAAACATCTCAAATAAACAACCTAACCTTATACCTAAAGCAATTGGAGACAGAACAACAACAACAACAAAAAAAAAAACATAGTTAGGAGAAGGAAAGAAATCATAAAGATCAGATCAGAAATAAATGAAAAAGAAATGAAGGAAACAATAGCAAAGATCAATAAAACTAAAAGCTGGTTCTATGAGAAGATAAACAAAACTAATAAACCATTAGCCAGACTCATCAAGGAAAAAAAGGGAGAAGACTCAGATCAATAGAATTAGAAATGAAAAAGGAGAAGTAGCAACTGACACTGCAGAAATACAAAGGATCATGAGGGATTACTACAAGCAACTATATGCCAATAAAATGGACAACCTGGAAGAAATGGACAAATTCTTAGAAATGCACACATTCCAAGACTGAACCAGGAAGAAATAGAAAATATGAACAGACCAGTCACAAACACTGAAATTGAAACTGTGATTAGAAATCTTCTAACAAACAAAAGCCCAGAACCAGATGGCTTAACCGGAGAATTCTATCAAACGTTTAGAGAAGAGCTAACACCTATGCTTCTCAAGCTCTTCCAAAATATAGCAGAGGGAGGAACACTCCCAAACTTATTCAACGAAGTCACCATCACCCTAAAAACAAAACCAGACAAAGATGTCACAAAGAAAGAAAACTACAGGCCTATATCACTGATAAACATAGATGCAAAAATCCTCAGCAAAATACTAGCAAACAGAATCCAACAGGACATTAAAAGGATCATACACCATGATCAAGTGAAGTTTATCCCAGGAATGCAAGGATTCTTCAATATACGCAAATCAACCCATGTGATACACCATATTAACAAATTGAAGGAGAAAAAACATATGATTATCTCAATAAATGCAGAGAAAGCTTTCAACAAAATTCAATACCCACTTATGATAAAACTTTCCCCAACATAATAAAGGCCATATATGACAAACCCACAGCCAACATTGTTCTCAATGGTGAAAAACTGAAACCATTTTCACTAAGATCAGGAACAAGACAAAGTTGCCCACTCTCACCACTCTTATTCAACATAGTTTTGGAAGTTTTAGCCACAGTAATCAGAGAAGAAAAAGAAATAAAATGAATCATATTCAGAAAAGAAGAAGTAAAACTGTCACTGTGTGCAGATGACATGATACTATACATAGACAATCCTAAAGATGCCAACAGAAAACTACTAGAGCTAATCAATGAATTTGGTAAAGTAGAAGGATACAAAATTAATGCCCAGAAATCTCTGGCATTCCTATACACTAATGATAAAAAAATCTGAAAGTGAAATTAAGAAAACACTCCCATTTACCACTGCAACAAAAAGAATAAAATATCTAGGAATAAACCTACCTAAGGAGACAAACGACCTATTTGCAGAAAATTATAAGACACTGATGAAAGAACTTAAAGATGATACAAATAGATGGAGAGATATACCATGTTCTTGGATTGGAAGAATCAACATTGTGAAAATGACTCTACTCCTCAAAGCAATCTACAGATTCAGTACAATCCCTATCAAACTACCACTGGCATTTTCCAGAGAACTAGAACAAAAAAACTTCACAATTTGTATGGAAACACAAAAGACCCCAAATAGCCTAAGCAATATTGACAAAGAAAAACGGAGCTGGAGGAATCAGACTCCCTGACTTCAGACTATGCTACAAAACTACACTAATCAAGACAGTATGGTACTGGCACAAAAACAGAAATATAGATCAATGGAAGACGTTAGAAGGCCCTGAGGTAAACCCACACACATATGGTCACCTTACCTTTGATGAAGGAGGCAAGAATACACAGTGGAGAAAAGACAGCCTCTTCGATAAGTGGTGATGGGAAAACTGGACAGGTACATGTAAAAGAATGAAATTAGAATGCTCCCTAACACCATACAACAAAATGAACTCAAAATGGATTAAAAACCTAAATGTAAGGCCAGACACTATCAAACTCTTAGAGGAAATCATAGGCAAAACACTCTATGACATAAATCACAGCAAGACCCTTTATGGCCCACCTCCTAGAGAAATGGAAATAAAAACAAAAATAAACAAATGGGACCTAATGAAGCTTAATAGCTTTTGCACAGCAAAGGAAACCATAAAGACGGCGAAAAGACAACCCTCAGAATGGGAGAAAATATTTTCAAATGAAGCAACTGAGAAAGGATTAATCTCCAAAATTTACAAGCAGCACATGCAGCTCAATATCAAAAAAACAAACAACCCAATCCAAAAACAGGCAGAAGGGCTTCCCTGGTAGCACAGTGGTTGAGAGTCCACCTGCCGATGGAGGGAACACGGGTTCGTGCCCTGGTCTGGGAAGATCCCACATGCCACGGAGTGGTTGGGCCTGTGAGCCATGGCTGCTGAGCCTGCACGTCTGGAGCCTGTGTTCTGCAACGGGAGAGGCCACAGCAGTGAGAGACCTGTGTACCGCCAAAAAAAAAAAAAAAACAGGCAGAAGACCCAAATAGACATTTCTCCAAAGAATATATACAAATTGCCAACAAACACATGAAAGAAGGCTCAACATCATTAATCATTAGAGAAATGCAAATCAAAACTACAATGAGATATCATTTCACACTGGTCAGAATAGCCATCGTCAAAAAATCTACAAACAGTAAATGCTGGAGAGGGTGTGGAGAATAGGGAACCCTCTTGCACTGTTGGTGGGAATGTAAATTGATACAGCCACTATGGAGAACAGTATGGAGGTTCCTTAAAAAACTAAAAATAGAACTACCATATGACCCAGCAATCCCACTACTGGGTATATACCTTGAGAAAACCATAATTCAAAAAGAGTCATGTATCAAAATGTACATTGCAGCTCTGTTTACAATAGCCAGGACATGGAAGCAACCGAAGTGTCCATTGGTAGATGAATGGATAAAGAAGATGTGGCACATATACACAATGGAATATTACTCAGCTATAAAACGGAACGAAATTGAGTTATTTGTAGTGAGTGGATGGACCTAGAGTCTGTCGTACAGAGTGAAGTATGTCATAAAGAGAAAAATAAATACCATATGCTAACACATATATATGGAGTCCAAAAAAAAGGTCATGAAGAACCTAGTGGCAAGACGAGACTAAAGACACAGACCTACTTGAGAATGGACTTGAGGATATGCGGAGGGGGATGGGTAAGCTGGGACGAAGTGAGCGAGTAGCATGGACATATATACACTACCAAATGTAAAAACAATAGCTAGTGGGAAGCAGCCACATAGCACAGGGAGATCAGCTCGGTGCTTTGTGACCACCTAGAGGGGTGGGATAGGGAGAGTGGGAGGGAGGGAGACGCAAGAGGGAAGACATATGGGGACATATGTATACGTATAACTGATTCACTTTGTTATAAAGCAGAAACTAACACACCATTGTAAAGCAATTATACTCCAATAAAGATGTTAAAAAAAAAAAAGATGAAATTGAGGCACTGACTTGCCCATACAAAAATATGACTTCCTTTTAATATCCAGAACTGAATTTAACATAGGGGCAGCCTTCACTTCACTAATGTTAGAAACCATGGACTTAATAATTTGAACTATCTTATTCACTTCTGATTTCAATGTGATCAATTGAGGTTTTAAATGTGAGCCATTGAAGATCACCCCCACCCCCTCGCCCCTTCCTCTTTGCCCCTCTCCTCCAGGTAGTCAATGTATGGACCTTGAGTCTGGATGCTCTAGTCTGAAGTTGTGGCTGATTCTTCTAGTCTTAAATGTTATACATTGGCCTCCACTGACCTTTAGCTTGTCTGAACTTGAGTTTGGGCGTCACACTCTGACATTTGCTGCTGGTGACCATGATCGTTGCCATGACCTCTGTGACAGGTCAGCAATATCCAGTTCTCCTTGACATCTGAGTCACTGCGGGATCACATTTCTTCACTGCTAGAGAAGCACTGACTACAAAGCTACCGAAGTCAAGCTTTGGGCCTGTATTAGGTCACTGCTGCATAATAAATAACCTCAACTATGAGACTAAAAACACAGAGGTGTTACATCCCAGTTTCATGGGTCAGGAGTCCAAAGGGCCTCAGGAGGCACCTGAAACCGAGATGTCAGCTGGGTGCCTTCTCAGTGGAGCCTGGATTAGGGAGAGACTTGCTCCCAGCTTCCTCAGGTTGTCAGAATTTATTCCCTTGCATTTCTATGACTGAGTTCCCCATTTTCTTGCTAGATTTCTGTGGGGACAGCTATCAAGTGCTAGAGGCCACTCTCAGATCCTTGCCAAGGGCTCCCCTTCACAGAAGGTCCTCTCATGCTTTGAATCTCTGTGCTTCTGGAGGGCCCAGTCCCTTTAAAGGAATCGGGCGGTTTGGGCAGGACCATCTAGATAATCTCCCTTTGAATTAACTCAAAATCAACTGATTAGGAAGCTAATCATGGGAGAGTTGTCCCATCATATTTGCAGGTTCTATCTGCTTCCAGAAGGAGAGGATTGATAATACAGGGTGTGGGCACCCGGGGCCAGTAATCTTAGAATTCTGCCTGCACAGGGCCCTTCATTTGTATAGACAGAGAGACACTAGCAGTGTGTTCACATGGTCTTATATTTAGAGAAAATTTGAAATATTAAGGTATTTTATCCATAATTGGTTAAGCCTCCTATCTCATTCCTTTTGGCTGCCCTTTTGTCATACTTCCCCTCATGCCAAATGGCATTACAATATCAAATAAACTTGACTTACAGATTTTCCTATATTTGACAACAGTACAAAAAGATTGCATAATATTTTTACATGAATAATAAGGGGTCAACCTGGAATGAAATTATTCTAAACTATTAATAATAATAACAAATTTTCAATTAGTCATGTGAGAAGACTAAATTATCTTTCTATTTTCTCTATAGAAAATATTATAAAACTGTTATCAAATAAACACATATAGCCAAATGAAAGGGAAAACCATTAAAAGGTGTAGAAGGTAAATAATTAGTTAAAATATTTTGTATGCTTTTTGTTTTAAAGAGAGCCCCTAAACCTATACTATTAGCTTCTGTTCCTAATATGGAACTTGGATTTGTCTGCTCCTTCTTGCCATGGTACGTAATCTATTTCCAGATATCCTGGTTTTTCTCTCTTTGGCCATATTTATCAGGTCTCTTTTCCTTCTACTCCAAATTCAGACAAATAAAAGGAAAATGGCATGTGTCCCTTCTGGGTGGGAACATTTAATGGTTGGCCCTTGTTCACCCATGTTCCCTGGCCTTGATTCAGAAATCATAAATGCATATGTTGAGAAGGAGTCATTATACCTTGAAGCCAACATCCCCCTAATTCCCTGAGTAACTACAATGAACAGACTCCCTGCCCCCACCCCCTCTTCAGACTGCAGTGAACAGATTCATAGGAATTAAATCTTACTGTTTTAAGCTGCAGAGCTTTTGAGATTGTTTGTTACTCAGCATAATCTAACTGGACTTGACTGACACAACCTTCATTATGAGGTTCACCCCATAGGCTCTTTTGAGTTTTCTGGCTCATGATCTTGGCCATATCAGTATCCTTCTCAATGGACAAAGAGAACATTTTAGATGCTCTTCTGTGCTAATCTGGGGTTGGTAGGACACTGTGAAGCTTCTCTGTGGCAAATTTTGCTACTGTACAACTCAAGCACCGTGTTAGATGAGAAGCTTCTATAACAGCCTTTTGGTCTGGCTTGGCCACTCTCTAGGAAGCAAGATCCAAGTATCTGCATTTTTTGGTTTCTGTCTTAAACCCATATAGAGTTTTTCACCTAGTTTCTTTGGTTTTGGCCATCCCCTGGTACCTGTCAGCATTTAAAGTCTAATTATGTTTTTTGTGATTTTCCTAGTACCTTGTAGTTATCCCAATGCTATGAAAACTCATGTATTATCTTGCCTTATGTTCTTCTTTACTCTGTAATTTATATTACAAATTTGATGCTTTAAAATTTGTATTGATTAACTATTGCCAGTATAATACTACAGAACAAACACAAAGCATTAGTAACACAAAATAAAACACTTATTTTTATTATGAGTCTATTATGGGTTCTGTCAGTCAGGGCTTGACTTTGCTAATTTTTTTTCCAGCTTTGGCTCAGTTCATTTTGACTGGGGTTGTTCATGCACGAGTGATCAACTTGTGGGCCGGTGACAGGTTAGCTTTCTGTGATGAATCACCCTGCTCTATGCAGTCTCTCTTGGAGGCTAACCTGGCTTGTTGTCATGTAAGAAGCAGGAGTCTGAGAGAGAGAAGTGCTCATGGCCTCTTGGGGCAAAGGCTCAGAATTCACACATCCCTACTTCTACTGCCTCCTCTTGTCTTAAGCAAGTCACAGGGCCTGCCTCTTGTGGGAGAACCTGCAAAGAGCATGTATATAGGGAAGAATGAAAAGTTGGGGCCATTTAAAAATTAATCCTACCACAAAATCCTCTAGGTTCCAGCCTTTGGCGTGTGGAAACTATTTTTTTCTGATTTTTTTCCTTTTGTTTTCTTCTTTCTTAGCAAAAGCAGGATCTTGAAAATGAAAGCTTTGCTTTATTGTTTCTACCATCAGTTTTTAAAACTGCATTCAGAATGTTAACCCATTGCTATTTTTCTGGGTGTGTATTTGCTCTCCTCTGAGGTTCGTCTGTATAAAAAGTTATTGATGTAGAATAAATGGTGTGGGGTGGATAAACGGGTAGCAAGGCAACTCTTACAGAAGAATCTTTATAATCTCTCAAAATATTATCCCAGTATATAGATGGGTAATACAGAAATTTTAGAAAATATAAATGAGCAAAAAGAAGAAAGTTAAAATCACTGTTTATAATCACTCTTAAAAATACTATCACTATTAACATTCTAGATTAAGTCCTGTCAGAAGGGTGTGTGTGTGTGTGTGTGTGTGTGTGTGTGTGTGTGTGTGTGTGTGTAGTAAAAGAGGGAGAAAGAGACAGGAATTTTTGTTACATAAAAGTTAAATGATATAATATGACGGCTAGTAATTTGATTTTTAAATTTTATACCATGAATGTCTTTTCATAGTATTACACATGCTTCTATTAAACTATTTTATTATCTGTAGATTAGATATATAATAATGTATTTAACCAATCCACTTTTAGGCTATCTAAAATACTTCTAATATTAGAGTATTAGTGGTGCATTTGTTACCAAGGATAAACCTACACTGACACATCATAATCACCCAAACTCCATAGTTTTCCTTAGGACTCACTCTTGATGTTGTACATTCTAAAGTATTAGAAGGACATCCTTGTAGTTAAAACTTTGCAAATATCCCTAACTACATTTTAAGAATAAGTTACTAAATGTGAAAATTATTTTTAAAAACATATACAAAACTTTAAAATTTTTTATATAAAATTGCATATTTTCCTTCAAAAGTTTGTACAAATTTGCATACTCACCAGTGGTATGAGTTCTGGTTGTCTGAACATACCTTGCTAGGTTAATATGATTCTAGATTAACATGATAAAAAAATAAAATGTCATATATATCTAGTAGTTCAAAAGATATCCCTACTTCCTTTGATTTCTTCATATTTGTATAACTGTAGGTTGAATATTTTCTCATTTATTTTGCGGGCAATTTTATGTCTTCTGTGAATTGTCTGTTCACATCTTTTGCCTGTTTTTATTGGTGTGTTTATCATTTTACTTGTTAACTCTAAGGCAATTTACAGATCAAAGATAGTATTTATTTGCATTATTTATATATATACATAATACTTTCCAAATTTTTTTATATTTTTTTTCTTGGATTTAAATAAAAGTCTGGGCAGACAAAAAATGTATGGTTGTCTCTGGACTAGACACATAATCACTAAAAATTTAGTGATTGAATAAGATCTGTTATTTACTTTAGCCTCTGTAAGACCATTTTGTCTTTTTAGCTAAAAGAAAAAAATCTGTATCTGTTTAGAAGACTCTGATTATTGATAGAGACCTGGATTATTAAGACGGAGCCTAATGTGGGTACTCCAGGTATTTGTCTTTACTCAGTACATTCGTGCCAAATATAAGGAATTGAGTAAGACATCTGCAGATTAGCTAGGTTTAATTGTGCTTTTTGAAAGGACATGTTTCCTACAATTTTAAACAACTTTTTGCATTTATACTTTATATTTGCATTGGTCATACTTATGAAATAGGTGCTAGGCACAGTGAGGAGATTTAAAAGGAAAACAAAACAGATGACATTTGTCCTTGACAATAAAAAGCCATAAATTTTTTAAAAGACAGCAAAAATAAATAATAATAAGTTAATTTTACTAAATGGTGCAAGTATGCTTATGTCAGTATAAATATCTTGTCTGATCCCAACATAGAAGAATAAGCAGCAAATTTACATACCTCTCATTTTTTTATATTATTATAAACTTTTTTATCTTACATATTATGACTGAAAAGTCATATATACTCTTCATTTATATTGGTAGAAAGCCTTCACTAAACATAGTTAGTCCTTGAAAAGAAAGTGTAAACAGAATGAAGAAAAGGAATAGAATTGCTAATTTTTGCTACATGTAATTTTATCTTTTATAAGATAAGATTTAATCTGTAACCATACAAAAGAAAGCAATAGTTTTTAATAAAATAATTATAATTAGATACCATTGTTGTCACTAGGTCATCTACAGTAATCTATGAAGTTTCCTTGTCTCAAGATGCTCCATCATAATGTATATTAAAGTAGAAATAAATATTACATTTTTGAAGCTATCTGCAAAGTTTATGTTATACTATATAGCTAATGGAGAGTAAAATAATCTTTATTTATCAGATGGTGAAAGTCTGAAACTAAATACAGTTAAGTACCATGAAATAAAGACACAGACCTACTAGAGAATGGACTTGAGGATATGGGGAGGGGGATGGGTAAGCTGTGACAAAGCGAGAGAGAGGCATGGACATATATACACTACCAAATGTAAAATAGATAGCTAGAGGGAAGCAGTCGCATAGCACAGAGAAATCAGCTCGGTGCTTTGTGACCACCTAGATGGGTGGGATAGGAAGGTTGGGAGGGAGGGAGACGCAAGAGGGAAGAGATATGGGGACATATGTATATGTATAACTGATTCACTTTGTTATAAAGCAGAAACTAACACACCATTGTAAAGCAACTATACTCCAATAAAGATGTTAAAAAAAAAAAAAAAAGAGTACCATGAATTCAGCTGAGTGCCATGCCTGGTTATTTGATCAAGGTAATAAACGTTTTGATTTATAACACTGTTCCCCTACTAAGCATTTTTTGTAATCAGTTGTGCTCCAGGGCAAAGACCCATCTGTCCAAAGGTGGGCTTCAATTTGGGAGCAAGTAGCTCTGCTTAGAAATTAAAATGAAAAGATCTATCTTCTGGAAAATGACATGATTGAACATTAGGATAACCTGTCTCACCTTCTAAATACTTCTTTAAGCAGTGATTTATAGTTGAACCTGGAAATTAATGCAATATCATTGCTTTATATTATTGGATAATTACAGCTACTAGTTTTTTCAACTTTGGAAGAATGAGTAATTTTATTTTAGAGTCAAAAAGCCAGACCCTCAAACCTAGATCTTATCCTTTTAAACTATACCAAAAAGATCCATAATGTGAGAGAATAGTTCAACAAATGGAGAAAAAATAATATGCAGAAAAGCTATAATGTACCTAATTGAAATGAAAATTAAATGTTTTTAAAAAGCTAATTCAGTAAAAATTATTACTCTCAAAATGGCACTACCATTTTGACAGACAGATCATTTAACTGTAAGTATAAATGGTTTCGGAATTAATGTTCCAGTAATGAAGAGATGAAAAACTGTAATTTAATCTAATATTAATGTAATGTGAAACTTTGGGTGCAGGAAATGGAAAAAAGATGACATACTAGGTTAAATTATTATATCATGAAGGAGATTATTTATGCAAAGATAAGAGAGAGAGAAAAAATATCCCCTTTCAAGTAGGCTATTCTTCCTCAGAAAAGACTATATGAGCACTCATTCCAAAATAACAGTAAGATCCCTATTTATTTGGTCAAATATGCTGACAATTATTGGACAGAATGGAGTCCCTCAGAGCAGGATGAAAAGTGGCCAGTTGCAGTCAGCTTGCTTGGGCTGCAGAGTTTGCTTTGGGGTAGACTGTCTTTGGAAAGTGACATCTTGCCACATCCAAAAATCTCAATTTTTTGGCTGTACTGCAGTCTCTTTATACTTCACTACTCAGGAAGAATTTAAACAATCTATGCCTTAGTTGAAAATATTGCAGAAATCTGATAGAGTCTATATTCTTGAGCCAGACAGCATTAAGTACATTATGTCTTATTCTGTGGAAATAAGGAAGACTCTGCCCAGAAAGCCCTGCTAATGTCTTTACTTCAGCTATCCAGCACGTAAGAAGCCTAATTCTCTTCAGTGAACGACAATAATCTGCCTTGATACCTCTTTATCTGGGTGGTCCTGAGACTTTGTTAAGGACCGTGACCAAGACTTCCTGCAGTTTACTCACTGACCCTTGAGGGTGGTCATACAAACCACCATGGATTATGCACTGCTATCTTTTTAATAATCGGATAAACAATTGGCTCTTGTTAGAGTGTATAAATTTTCTCTCACACATTTTATATAATTGGTCCCTCTCAAGCATCATTAAATATTTATAGCCTTTTACAGATCAAACTTGTTTCATTTGATTGTAACAATATCAAGAATTATTTTTAAGTATGCCTATTATTACATTTTTGAAAAGCCAAACACTGGCAATTTACATAAAACATTTTCTATATATTCATGTAATGTTCAAAATGTTGACTCACAAGAAAACTCATGAATGGCAAACAAACAATTAGATTATGGCATAGCTCAGCTGCAATGTCATATTCATATTACTTTCACCTATCTCCCAGCACCAACCCAATTAATGTATACTTTAGGGGTTTTCTTATAAAGACAAATACAGAAATTTCATACACTTATAACCATAGAAAACTTTAGGACAAAATTTTAAATCTTCATGTGAGTTATAATACACCATAATCTGAACTTTTAAATTCTGCAAAACTACCATAATCATCAAAGATATGAGTTAGTCTACCCTTGTCCAGGTTACTTGGTGGCTAGGCTTTAATCTACAGTGTGGGATACAGTTTCCCTGAAATCCATCTTGCGTTAGGCTTCCGAGATGGATGGGGTCCTTGTGACATCTATCATAGTTTAAATCACCATCCCAGGCATGAAGGTAGGGTTATCAATTTTAGATACCTGGGCCACACTGATTTTCAACTCCCTTGACTGGTATGGTTAAGAGAATACAAGGACCATGCTTTGGGCTATGTTGCCTTCAATTCAGTGCTCCATTCATTGAACAGGACTGCTTAGAGATAAGGAGCAGTGGACACATTTTGCAGATTTAACTTCACAACAAAAACCTCCCTCAACAACCTAATGATTTCATCCCATAGACTACCTGCTCTCCACTCTAGCATCCAAAGTTCACTATTTATTCCTTTAGCTTCTTAAACATCATTCAGTAGTAACCATGATGATGGAGGATAGTGAGATCTTCTTGCCAATTTCACTTCTGTTACCAACTACATCATTTTAGGTGAGTTGCTTATTGATAGCAAAAGACTCACATGCCCATGCACGTGTGTGTGTGTGTGTGCGCACGCACACACACACACACACACACACACAAGCAATGGAAGAGAATTTCTATTTTATTCAATCATAACAATTTCTAATACATCTTATCGGAAGTGGAGGATGCACACATCATAGGAGCAGATACTGTATGTATCAACTTACCTACATTTGTCACTTAGAATTCCTAATGTCAAGATTCTACTGATTTGTTAAATAGACACACATTTTGAGCAAAATCACTTAACAAATCTATAGAGACAGAAAGTAGTTTAGTGGTTCCTATGCCTGGGGGGAGCAAGGAGGTATGAGGAGTGACTCTTAATGGGTCTGAGGTTTTTTTCAGGGGGGACGAAATTTCCTAAAATTACATTGTGGTGATGGTTGCTCAACCCTGTGAATATACTAAAGAACATTGAATTGTATACTTTAAATGGGCAGATTATTTGGTATATGAATTATATCTTACTCAAGGGTTTTTTTAAAAGAGTCAGATTGCTTATAAATTAAGACAGAAATAATGATCACATCAAAAAAAAAAAAGATTTTACGGAGATATTGGTATCTACACAAGAAAAAGACCTACTAGATTTGAGAAGCTTTAGTTTCACTGTGCCTCAACTCTTTTATATTCAAAGCTTTTATCTCCATTCAGGAAGAATTTAAACTAGTAGTTTATACCTTTAGAAGAAAGTATTCACCCTGTTTTTAAGCCAAACTCAGCCTTAGCTATATCCTCTTCCAGGATAGATAGCGGAATTCCTCACTGTCAGTTGTCACTGAATAGTAAGTCTGCCTTCAGCCTTTCGGTGTCCTAGAAAGCCCATTTCCCAATAGAATTAATTTGGTTAAGGGCCTGTCAGATGAAAGATTCATATGAGACTTCCCAGAAGTGATTTTTAAAAGTATTTCAGGGGCAAGACCCAGTAGTGTTGTTGGACTTCAACCAGGTGAATGTCTCTTGGAAATCTAGATATGGTGAAAGGTGCCCAATAAAGTATTATTCTTTCTTACTGATAGGCTTTTATTCACTAAAGGGCAGAGGAAACAAAAAAGGGGATTTACTTCTTTGAATTTAATTCTAAATTATAAGAAAGAACTGAAGGATTATGTGGATTTGATAAAAAAAAAAAACCTTGGGGTAAAGTAAAAGGTCATGTTAGTTTCTAAATAGTTAAGAATCAAAATAGGCACATTCAGACATGTCTTATACTTTAGTTCTGGGCATGTAATCTAAAAGTTAAGAGGAATGAGACCTATAAACTCTGGCAAGTGAGTCAAAGGAAGCACCCTATTCCCAAAGAATAATAAACTCGAAAGTGAAATTACAACAGAAATATGAAAGGGATAAATAAATACACCAACACAGAGTTGTTATCAACTCTCTGGGTAGGTGTGTTGGTGTATTTATTTATCCCTTTCATATTTCTGTTGTAATTTCACTTTCGAGTTTATTATTCTTTGGGAATAGGGTGCTTCTTAAGACTATATAGAATGGTCATATAACCAAGGATAAAAACAACATAAAAGTATATTACAAACCCTAAAGAACAGGTCAAGAAGGCTAAAACTCAGGTTTAAGAAAAACTATAAAGAAAAAATGAAAAAATGTTATTTTAGCTAGGTTGCAGCAAGAAAACATACCAGTAAGGGATAAAACACTGTTTGGATAGTTGCAAATGGGAGAGGGAAGTGATATTGAAGGTATATCTCTTACATAATCAATACTCAGCTAAAAACCCATGTGTAATTGTGATAGTAAAAAAAAGAGAAAAACTGCAAGGACATTATTATCAGTCCCATTTTACACAGAGGAAACTGAAGATGAGAGAAGGTAGGCAATTTGCAGAGGTTATATAACCAGTAAAGGAGTTATTGGTATCAGATTTTCCTGACTCCAAAAATAACAGAAAAACACAAATTATCGACACCTCTTTTATGCTCATTTTCACTACCCAGGAAAATGGTCTTCAAACTGAAATGAATAAAAAATTATAACTAAAATGAAATTAAAATTTTAAATGTACAAGAAGGTAATGAAAACCTATTTTCTTTGGAATAATCAATGGCTCAAATGGCATTACATCCAAGGCTACTGAAAGAACGTAGTGTTCTATAGATACATCTATTATGAAATTTGTCACATTTTATTCCATTTGGGGGAAGCAGTTTATCATTCACAATGGATTGTGGGTTCACTGTATAGCCAGCAACAAAACCAGTGCTGGCATATTCATATGGTTCTCAATTAATATGTCTCATAATGGAACCATTGTTTTGAAATCAAGAACAACTAGAGATGTATTTGAAGTTTTAAAATATGAATGTGTACTGACATTCAAAAATAGGAGGGAAACTAAGAAGGTAACCAGTACTTGAGCACCTATTGTGTGTCAGTTTCAGGGGAGTGCTTGGTACTTGACCCATATTGAGTCATTTAAGCCTTGCAATTACCTGGCTAGAAGATTTTACATATTATGAAACAAAGTTAAAAAGATCTAAAAATTGTCAGACCACAAATAGCTAGGATATACCAGAAGGGCTGGATTTCAAACCCATGGCTATAGTTGAAAGCACATGCTGGAGTGTGAACTGGCCAAATGATTTTGGAACAAGCTCCTTAATTGCTCAAAGCTTCACTTTTCTCTTTTGTAAAATAGGAATAATGACAAAACGCAACTCGTAGGAATGTGGCAAGTATCTACATTAAGAATACCCAAATTTTATATATAGTAGTGTGTATATGTCAATCCCAATCTCCCAATTTATCCCTCCCCAACTTTCTCCCCTGGTAACCATAGGTTTGTTTTCTACATCTGTGACTCTATTTCTGTTTTGTAAATAAGTTCATTTGTATTTTCTAATAAGGACCACTTTATAGCACAAGGAACTCTGCTCAATACTCTGTAATGACCTACATGGAAAAAGAATCTAAAAAAGAGTGGGTATATGTAAAACTGATTCACTTTGCTGTACACCTGAAACTTACACAACATTGTAAATCAACTATAACAATAAAGTTTTTAAAAAAGGTCAAAAAAATAAAAAAATAAAAAAGGTCAGAAGATGAACATTAAATAATTGAGATAATGATTTGAGAAGACATAAACATGGAAAGATAAATTTGAATCATAAGTAGTTAGTACTTCGTGAGAAAAAAAATACCCAAATTTGCATGACACTTAGCAAGTGCTCAATAATATAAATAGTATCAAAAATTCATAACAATGAAAAATAATTGCCTTGTTAGGTAGCGTGCTATCATGTACTACCAAGCCATTAATAATGTGGTACTTTTCTGTTTGGCTGTTTATTTTTCCTTGTATACCGGAAACCCCAGAGGGAAGGGGGCTTCTTTCTCCACCCCTTTCTAAGCCTTCATCCTATAGGGGCCCAGGGAGGGTCAAATAAGTATTAAAGTACCATGTGCAAAAGATCTTACTGTTTAGCAGGTATGTTTGCACCTAATGGTATTAGAAATAGTAGACCATTGCAGCTGAGTTTAGCAAGAAGCAATCTATGGGGGGTCATGGCATACCCAAGCAGAACCTAAAACAGAAATCTAGTGTTAGGTTGGGACAAGAGGCTTTCTTTTCAATCTTACTCTGCAGAAAAACTATCACTTCACATGTGCAGCTTTCCACAGAAGACAAAGCATTGCCAAACAAACTCCACTAAGTACAGGCTATCTCGCAAGCACAACCACTGGCCAAGAAATAAAGCACACTCCCATAGACCTCAAGTATGGTAGATAAATTCCTAAGTGACGGTAGGAGAATAATCTAATGAATTTCTGCCTCTTATTTCCCTTTATCTTTTTACTACATAGGCTAAGGGACTCATAGCTAGCGTAAGTCTTTCTACAAAGAGAAGACAGCTTTTTGCTACTGTTGCAGTAGGGTAAAATAACCAAATGCACCTGTAAAATAGTTTAAAGTGCGCCTGGACAGTAACACTCTGAGGGACTTTGAGGGCACAGGCTTGAAGGATGTTAGCATCATAAAGCATCAAAGAAAGCCTTAGGGTACTGTAAGGTTCTTAGAGTCACTTGGCAGCAAAATTAAATTCATTTAAAAATGATTGAGACACAAATTATATATAGTAAAATGCAGATATCTTAACTCATTGAATTTTGCCCATATATGTATACTTGTATAAACACACCCAGATCAAGACATAGAATGTTACTGTGGCCCCAGATAGTTTCCCTCTGTTCCTCCCAGTCTACACCAACTCCTCCAAAGAGACAATCACTATTCTGATTTCTGTCAACATAGATTAGTTCTGTGATTTGTTTTGTTTTGTTTTGTTTTGTTTTTGCGGTACGCGGGCCTCTCACTGCTGTGGCCTCTCCCGTTGCGGAGCACAGGCTCCGGACGCGCAGGCTCAGCGGCCATGGCTCACGGGCCCAGCTGCTCCGCGGCATGTGGGATCTTCCCGGACCGGGGCACGAACCCGTGTCCCCTGCATCAGCAGGCGGACTTTCAACCACTGCGCCGCCAGGGAAGCCCTGTTCTGTGTGTTTTGTAATTCATATACATGGGACCGTATGGTACATAGTATTTTGTCTGGCTTTTTTGGGGGGCTCAGCACAATATTTTTGACTTTTTGACTTACATTTCTGTTACTGCATGTATCAGCAGCTAATCCTTATTATTATTATTATTTTTCTGTACATTATTTTATTGCATAAATATACCACGATTTTAAAAAATCCGTTCTCCAGTTTATGTTTCAAGTTTGGGGCTATTAGGAATAAAGCTACTTTGAATATTCTTGTATAAGTCTTTTTATTGTCACGTGTATTCATGTCTCTTGAGATGTGCCTAGGAGTAGAATTGTTGGGGCATGGGGTAGGTGAATGTATAATATTATGGGAAACTTTAAGCAGAAGAGTGACATAATCTGACATTTTTAAATGGTCAATCTGGTTGTTGAATTAAAAATAGAATGTAAGGGAGGTGAGGGTGGAAACAGGGATACTGATTAGGAGGTGATTGCAGGAATCCAGGAGGTGATGATGATGGTAGTTGTGAGTAGGTGTCAGATTCTGGACATACTTTGAAGGGAGAGACAATAGGCAATAGGACTTTTTTTGCGGTACGCAGGCCTCTCACTCTTGTGGCCTGTCCCCTTGCGGAACACAGGCTCCGGACGCGCAGGCTCAGCAGCCATGGCCCACGGGCCCAGCCGCTCTGCGGCATGTGGGAGCTTCCCGGACCGGGGCACGAACCCCTGTCCCCTGCATCGGCAGGCGGACTCTCAACAACCGCGCCACCAGGGAAGCCCGGCAACAGGACTTTTGAATGAATTGAATGTGGGTTATGAAAGAAAAAGGAACTTATTGATGACTCCAAGGATTTTACCTAGGCAGTTGGAAGAATGTAGTTGCTATCAACTGAGATCACAAGATGGAGAAAGGGGCTTCCCTGGTGGCGCAGTGGTTGAGAGTCCGCCTGCTGATGCAGGGGACACGGGTTCGTGCCCCAGTCCGGGAAGATCCCACTTGCCGTGGAGCGGTTGGGCCCGTGAGCCATGGCCACTGAGCCTGTGCGTCTGGAGCCTGTGCTCCGCAACGGGAGAGGCCACAACAGTGAGAGCCCCACGTACCACAAAAAAAAAAAAAAGATGGAGAAGGAGCTGGGCTTTTGGTGGCGGAAGGCAGGGGCTGAGGGGTGAAGGGAAGGAGTGGTGAAGTGATTTGAACAAGTTTGATTTCAGATGTGGATCAGACATCACAATGGTGCTGTTGATTAGGTAGTTGGGGATATAAACTTGGATTTCAGGAAAGAGGTCTGAGCCAGAAATATACCTTTGTAAGTTGTTAGTAAAAAGATTGTAAATAAAGTCAAAAGACTGAATGAGATATTTCTCATTCAGGGGAGTGAGCATAGGTAGAGAAGAGACCATAACCAAGGACTGATCCCTGGACACTCAAAATTAAGAGGCTGAACAGAAAAGGAGGAAGCAGCACAGGAAATTGTGAAGGAGTGACCAGTGAGGAAGGAGGAAAACCAAGACCAATGAAAGTGTTTCATGAAGAAGTGATGAAATGTCAGGTGATCCTGATAATTAAATTGAGGAGAGCACTAGGGGTTGACCACTGAGTTGTCAACACTGGTAGGTCATTTGTGACCTTCACTAAAACAGTAGGAATGTGGGAATACTGATTCTCTTTAGGAAAAGCCACTGCTATAGAGATATTTAACAAGTTTTGTAATATTTTGAACTTTGACACATGAGTGACTTTGAGTTGTCTCAACTTTCAAGATGCTAAAGGAGCTACACACCTTCCAGTGAAGTATTATCTGGCTACAGCTATTCAAAAGTCCACCAGACATTCTAGAGAAATTCACCTGTCTGTGACTGAGGCATAAAAAAATGGGAAGAAAACAACTATCAACTTATTTTTATTTGACTTTTATCTTATAAGACAAGGGAGGATTTCATTTCTAGAATATAATTTCTTACTGGAATATTTATTATGGAAGCAAAAATTTCAGAGAACATCAATCAACTAGTAGGGATATTTTTTAAAATCAAACTTTTAGTCGATTCTTGCATAATAGTGTCAGGGACTATGATGTTATTTGTATTTTACAAATGATAAATAGAGGCATAGAGATGATAAGTTATTTGCCTCAAGTCACACGGCTAGAAGATGCAGCCAGCTGTCTCCAGGATTCATGCTCTAAAGTATTGTAGTCTGACTAAACAGAAGGCCAAATATGAATATTTAACTGGGCAGAAAGATACAAAAGATATGAAATTCCCAGGTGAGATCCCTGGCAAACCAAGATGCAGATTTTCAAAGGAAATATCAGAGAACTGGATTCATTATCCTAAAAAGATTTACACAATGAGTATATAAAAGAGTCAAAAGAATTGCAAAAGAGAAAGGAGTTTTCTAAATTTTCATTTAAAAATTTTTAATAATTGTTTAAGGTGTACATGATTTAATATACATATAAACAGTGAAATAATTACTATAGTCAAGGTAATTAACATATCATCTCCTCATTAGCTTTCATTTACTTTGTGATATGAACACCTGAAATCTACCTTCTTAGCAAATTTCCAATATCCAATACAGTATTATTAACTATAGTCATCATGCTGTACATTAGATCTATAGACTTATTCATCCTACATAACTGCAACTTTCTACAGTTTGACCAACGTCTTCCCATTTCCCCAACTTCTCCACCCCTGGTAACCACCATTCTATTCTCTGCTTTTATGTATTTGACTAGTTTTTAGATTCCACATATAAGTGAAATCATGCATATTTTTTTTTCTTTTTGTGTCTGGCTTATTTCACTTAGCATAATTTCTTCCAGGTTCACCCACATTGTTGCAGATGGCAGAATTGCCTTCTTTTTTAGGAGTAAAATATATATATCACAATTACTTTATCCATTCATACATCAATGAACACTTAGGTTGTTTCCATATCTTGGTTATTGTGAATAATGCTGCAATGAACACAAGAATGCAGATAATCTCTTGGAGGCAATGACTTCATATCTTTGGGATATATATGCAAAAGAGGGATCGCTGGATCATATGGTAGTTCTATTTTTTTTTTTGAGGAATTTCCATACTGTTGTCCACAATGGCTGTACCAATTTATATTCCTACCAACAGTGTATATGTCCCCTTTCTCCACAACCTCACCAACACTTGTTATCTTTTTGACAATAACCAATAAACATAAGACCTGAAACCATAAATCTCCTAGAGAAAACATAGGGCATTGACAGCATCATTGGCAATTCATTTTTTTTGGATATGACACCAAAAGCTCAGGCAACAAAAGTATAAATAAACAGGTGGGGCTACATCAAATTAAAAAGCTCTGAACAGCAAAGGAAATAATCAACAAAATGAAAAGGCAATCTACAGACTGGAAGAAAATATTTGCAAACCATACATATCTGATAAGGGGTTAATATCCAACATATATAAGGATCAGATACAATTTAATAGCAAGAAAACAACCAAATTTTTTAAAAAATAAGCAAAAGACCTGAATAAATATTTTCCAAAGAAGACATACAAATGGCCAACAGATATATGAAAAGGTGCTCAACATCATTAATCATAGGGAAATGCAAATCAAAACCACAATGAGATATCACTTCACACCTGTTAAAGTGGATTTCTCTAGTGAAAATCTAATCCTTAATCCTAAAGGTGTGTTGTAGGGAGTACTGCCTCTTAACCCCAAACCTAGTGAGTGGGGCTTCAGTGGAGCCATGTGAAAGATGGGTGTGTATTCCCTTTATTCAGGGACCGGGTGCCTGATGCACACAGAGAAAACAGGGTTGAGATTTTGTCTTGGAAGTGATCTCTCACATCTCTGACAGCCAACCAAAGGTGAGGAACCCAGTGGAACTACTAGGCTCAGGTTGTTCAAAAGAGATATTTCCTAAGAGACTGCCCAGCTAAAGCTAAAGGGGAAGCCAGAGTTTAGATGCTCTGGAGAATACCCCAGGTGCAGAGCTAGAAAAGTTCTGAAGCTGCCCAGAAAACCAGACAACACTTCAGAAGTGGAAGGGAATTCATTCCCCATGTGAAAACTTGGCCAGTGACAAACAGGTGTGAGGAAGGAGTCAGCAAATACATTCTCTTCCCTGTGCACCCAGCTCACATTTCCAAATATCAGTGGTTCAAGGAAGTCTTTCAAGAAGGTGTCCTGTGTGCAAACATCAGTTAGGGTTTCATGTAAAGCTTGGCGCAAGTTAGTAGGTGCACCCACCACCTTCACGTGCTTTCCTTCTCCCTCGACCCTTCACTTCCCCTTTTCCCCTGACTCTTGCTCTCTTGGAATTGAATCCACCAGTAAAACCTTAGCTAGAAGCTTTGCCTCAGCCAGTTTTCTATCAAAGACAGGCTACACCAGCATTGCTTTGGGACTTTCTTTGTAACCAGGAGTGTATAACAGGCATGGACCATTCAGAACTTCATTTGCTGGCAGTTCTAAAGCTACACCCTCTAGGTTACTTCCTCAGTAATAAAGCTGGCGTTTTAATCTCCATTTTGCCATATTGTGTTTCTTACTCAACTGGTCTCAAAATCGGTAGGAAAAGGCATATAACTGAACTTCTCAAACCCCAATAGCATAGGCTGTTTCTCTCCCTGCTTTCAAACACACACTTTACAACTCTCACTCTGTGTAAAATCTACTTTGCGTTGTGAGCTATCCAAAGCCAGTGGCCCTAATTTAGACTTATATGAATTCCTCACAACATATAATACAGTATATTGAATATAGTAGGTATGTAACTATTAAGTTAAGTCAAACTTTTTCCCATTCCCCATAGAATCAAATTATTCATTTTAATGAAATAACCTTAAATATTTGGTACCCATTTAAGAAGACATGAAAGAATTGAGACCCCCCCCAAAAAAAGGTGAAGATAATGGACAATAAACATCCTAAATCATTTTTAAAAATCTCTGGATTTTCAAATCTTTAACTAGAAAATTGGAAGCAAATATTGGAAGCTAAATCCTCTGAGGTGTGATGTTTAATTAAAATGCAGAGCTCATTTAAAATGAATACAATTCAGAACAGAGTTCCAGACACTAAATTTTATCTTTGTAATTACAATTAATTTTCATTAGGTGATGGGGAGGGTCCAGATTTAGAGGATATGGAAAAGCAACAGCTTACAACCTGTGGTCACATAATTGCTCTTTGACATTAACTGTTCTTACAAAAGGAAGTTTTGAGAAATGAGCTGCAATTAATGAGAACAGAGTACAATTGTGTAGAGTGGATCAAATTAATCAAATTTTCCATGATGTTCGTGTGTGTGAGCATACATTTTGTGTTTGTGTGTTAAAGATGAGATGACATTCTCCCAAATATTCCTCTTCTGTATAGATACCAGACAATGCAATGGAGAAATAGAAAGTGTCAAAGTTATAGCAGGGTGATTCTGTTTTTAGGATTCAGTCTAATAATTATCTTAATAATAACGATAGTAATAACAACAACCATGACAATAACAGTTATTACTTTTACAGCCATAACTATATTCTAAGCATTAACCCAAGCATGGGTGTATTCATAAATGCATACATGCACACGCACACACATTCATGTTAACCTCAAAACAAACAAACGAGGCAGGTACTGTCGCTTTCTCCATTTTATAGATGAGGTAGCTGAGACACCAATGAGTTAAGAAACTTGTCCTAGTTTACGCAGCTGGTGACTGTCAGAGCCAGGATTCACACCAGGTACTCTGGCTATAGTGTCCTTCCTATTCATCTTTAGTTTAAAATTGTTCTATGACAATTTTTCTTATGTCCTTAGGAAAACGCTTCTGTGAATATTGTCAAAGAAAAAGTGCCATTAGCTTTGCCATGAAACATGAGATCATTTAAGCTGATACCTTCTTAGAAACATTTAAGCCTTTCATGTGGCAGCTTCAGGTTCTGTTAAGTCATGACCCACTCCTGAAACCACCAAGTATGTGCCCTTTGACTCAGCAATCCTATTTCTAGGAATATATCCTGAGAAAAAATACTCTATCTCTTTGTGATTCTATTCAAAGCATTATTTGCAATATCAAATAATTATAATAATCTAATTATATTTATTAGATATAATTCAGATATCTAATATGAATTATATATTTATTTCATAATTTCATATTATATTCTCAATACAACTGAAAGAAATTGACTAAATAACTTTATTATAGTCATGCCATAGACTACTGGGCAGCCATTACAAATACCTTGTAATGAACCCTTAATTAAATGTGAAAATTTATATAATATACTGCAAAGTTAAAACATTACAAAATAGCATTATATTATTTACCCTTTTCATTGGATATGAAACTATAGTTATGTGTGTGCATGTACCACACACACACACACACACACACACACACAGAAAATCTTGAAATGTATATACACTAAAATGTTTTACATTGCTTATTTTTTGATGGACACATATGTGCTATTTAACTTTCTTATCAGAACCAGTCAATATTTCTTCAATCTTTCCTCATGCATATATATTATCTTTGAAATAAGAAAACCTTGGAATAAAAAGTAAAAAGAGCAATTTATATTTATATAAACATACATGTGTGGTTCCTAATGAAATATGAAATTGCAGCAGGATGGGCAAGTCTTTATTTTCCAAAAGTAATTCATCACAGTAAATTATTTCTAAAAGTACATGTCAAAAAACCTATTAGTACTTCCTGCTCTGCATTTTGTTCATGTCTCCTCATTTAACCCTAACTGAGGGAACTCTCAAACATAGGCAGCTCATATTCTTATTACATGAGCATTTCACTTTTGGTACAATAAATTTTTATAAAGTCCCTCAAAGACAAACTACAAAAACAAAGTGAATAGTCCAAAAGTTCACTGAAGGTCATTTTTATGTTGTTGCTATGATTTCTGTAACAGATAGTTGGTTTAATCACACTTCTCACCTGATAGTGGATGATCATAATCTATTTTTAATTTTTTCCCAAACCCAAGTGCTACTTCTCTCCCCTTCTATTAACCACCCAATTTGAATGTTACATCTGTATCCCCAAGTATGTGTTTACCTCTTTAAACTATGTGGTATCTTTTGTGTGATTAGGGTTTTTAATTTATAGAAATGATACACTGTAGATCTTGTTCTCTTTCTTACATTTTTTAGTGAGGACACTGTTTCTGAGACATATCCATATTCTGTGATTGCTGCATCATATCCCATAATGCCTGGTAACCACATTTTCCTTATTCATTTCCTTATTGATGGACACCTAGGTTACCTTCCTCTCTTTCCTCACCCCCAAAACACCCCCATGAACAGCTTTGTGCATGTTCACTTGAACTAGAGTCTTGAACTAGAGTTTCTCTGGGATGTTAACCCAAGCGTGTGATTGCTGGGTCAGAGGTAATACACATAGTTATTTCACAAAACACTGACAGATTTCCTTCTCAAATGACCGTGCCAGTTACTAATCTAAACAAAAAGAAGACTTGCTGATATTTTTAAAAAGCTGTAACTGTTTTCTCATTCATGTGGGACAGAAGAACTCATTTTTCAAGAAAATTTTGTTTGGGAAACATTTTAATGGGTCCTTTGGGGTTATTTAATGGGCACATAACTAGTCAAAAACGGAAATCTGGAGACAAAGAAAAGCTAAATTGAAAGTTGGAGACAAAGAAAAGCTAAATTGCTTTGCCTGCTAATAGAAAAGCCTTTCATTTTGGCAAAAGAACTCTGTGCATGATGATGCTTTTAGAAAAATGTATTTAATTCTTAATATGGACAAAGACTATGCTATCTCAGAGGATTATTATTTGCTCTTGGGAGAGAAAGAGAGAGAGAAGGAAGCTACTTAGGAAGAAAGGAATAGAGACAAGAGGACTAGAGGCAAAATGAGAAAACATGTATTCCCTCTATTAGTAAAAAAAAAAAAAAAGCTTAGTGGACTTGAAATGCCAAGACCTCCTAGAGAAATTCTTCTGAACCTCTAAGTCAATTAGGTTAATTCTACACTGAAAAACACTGACTATGGAAGTGAGCCTCTGTAACCCTTATATAATTATTGTGCCCAAGAATTGCCCTGTCATGGGCAGAAGCATATCCCAGGAAGCCTTTGTCTGTGACAAAATAATCTGGGGAATTGTGACTTTCCTACACTGCCCCTCCTTTGAAGTAACAGGGTTGCAAGTAACAGAGCTCCCAGCCCAAGTGAGCTTAAGTAACAAGGTTACATGCACATCAGCTCATCAGAAAAGTCGAGTGGTGAGGCATGCAAAGTCCAATTCAGAACCCCAAACAATGTTCCTATGTATATTTTGCCGTCATCAATATTGGGCTATGTGTGGTAGCAAATGGCAGTGGTGGCTTTATAGAGTCGTCGTCCCTCAGTGTTAGAGGAAGATTGGTTCCAGGACCCCCATAGATACCCAAATCTGAGAATGCTCAGTCTCTTATATAAAATGGTGTAGTATTTGCATATAACCTATGCACATCCTCCTGTATACTTTAAATCATCTCTAGATTACTTATAATACCAAATCAATGTAAATGCTTTGTAAATAGTTGCAAATACAATGTAAACACTATGGCAATAGTTGCTGGTATGTGGCAAATTCAAATTTTGCTTTTTGGAACTTTCTGAAAATTTTTTCAAATATTTTTGATCCTCAGTTGAATCCATGGATGTAGAACTCATGGATACTGAGGGCCAACTGTACTTATATTCTTTTATGTTTTATATCCAGTAGGAAAGAATGTGACTCTCTTTATGAAAAATTTCACCAAAAGTCTCATTTAATCTCTTTGGAACTAACTGAGCCACATGTTCATTCTTGAACCGACTATGTAACCAGAGGCTTGTGAGCCTCTTATTTACAAGACCAATCAGAGCCTATGCCAGTCTCTGAAACAAAGAGTCAAATTCATCTGAAATATTTGGGCTGAATAATGGGGGAGATGTATTTACCTTAAGCCAAGATCAAATCTAGGGACTGTGTGCTCAAATGCCAAGATCCAATCTAGAGACTGTGTGCTCGAATGCCAAGTAACAAACACAAGAAAGGTCTACCACAATTTCCTTCTCTCAGTAATAGCTTGCCAGGTCTCATTTTCTACATCACATAGAAAAAAAATAAAACAGATGCTCCCTGGAGTACCAAGGTACTTGAAGACAAAGTATGTATGTATCTTATGCCCTGGACACACGTTTGGAAATATTATTTCTGGACAATTGGTTCATGATAGATGTTCTGCCAGAGAATGACCATGCTTTAATATGCTGGCTTCTCTTTCTTTTATTTGGTCCTTGTTTTACAGTCATAAAATCCTCAATATACAAAAATTGCTTAACTTAATTACTAAGTGAAATCAATATTATCCTCCATATGTTTTCCTGAAGAAATTACCTTATTGCATATCTAGGTTATGAAAAGGATAATATACATGCTAATATTTTCCATTTAAATTAGGAGTAACCAAAAGAAAAAAAACTGCTTATTCTTCATGCAAATGCATAGTCAGAAAGTCATAACTGGCCATCAGAATCATCTTACATGTATGATAAAATTATATTTTCTGATTAGAATAAAGCCTTTTCCTAAGGCCAAAAGAGAAACAAAGTCTCCTTCTGTCTCTCCAAATAGTCTGCACATAAAATTATGTTTCTGGAAAGAAAATAAAATGTGATATATTTTTACCTTCCATCTAGGAAACATTAATTTTTTTATGAAATGGACAGATGTCTTGAAATTTCACGGAAGAAGAAATGGAAAATCTGAATACCCCTATGTCTATTAAAAATTGAATTTGTTATCTCAAACCTAATATCCTATATAGTAGTGAAATACTGATTTATTTTTTCTTCCTGAAATCATGAATAACTCAAAGATGTCCATTCTTTCCCCTTCTATGCAACATTGGCATGAAGATTCAAGCCATTGCAAATCAGGCCAGAAAAAAAAACTAAAAGACAGAAATATCATATAAAAATAAAATTATCCTATTTACAGATGATATAATTGTTTAATTAGAATACCCCTGATATCTACAAAATTACTATCAGAACTAATTAATTAGTTTGTCAAGGTTATAGGACATAATATAAATATGAAAAAATCAATGGATACTCACATGATAGCAGTAAAAATTGAAAAACAAAATTTCAAAATATCCATTTACCATAACATCAAAAACTTCAAATACTTATGAATAAATATAACAAAAACATTCAAGACTTCTATACTGAAATTACAAATGTTGTTGTTTGAAACTAAAGAAGACTCAAACAAATAGAGATACTATGTTAATGAACTGGAAAACTCAATATTGTTAAGATTAAAGTTCTTCCCAAACTGACCTACAGATTAAATGCAGCTCCATTTTTGTATCAATTTGACAAGCTGGTTCTAAAATGCATATGGAAATGTAGACAAACCAGAATAAATAAAACAATTTAAAAAATAAGAACAATATTAAATGTGTTATAAAGCTATAGCATTCAAGAGAGTTTGGTAGGAGCAAAAAGAGAGATATATAAATCAATGGAACAGAATAGACAGTGTAGAAGTAGACCCACACATATCAGTTCAATTGATTTTCAACAAAGACAACTCAATGGAAAAAGGAAAATTTTTCAATATATGGTGCTATAGCAAAAGGATTCCTGTACAAGAAAAAATAATGAACATAAATCCTTACCTCACACCATATACAAATATTAAGTCAAAGTGGATCACATATCTAAAACTAAAATACAGAATTATAATAAAAAGCTGTAGGGAAAGAGAAGTAAATATTTACAGTTTGAGGATGAGCAAATTTTTCTTAACTGGAAATTTAAAAAAATACCCAACATGAAAGAAAAAATCTGCATAATTGATCTTCAGGAAATACTTTTGCTCTAGGATGAACATCATGAGCTTGAAGAAAATATCTGTAAAGCCTATATGAGACATATAACTTTTATCCAGAAATATAAAGGACTCTTAGAACTCAAATAAAAAAATAGCCCAATTAAAAAATGGGAAGATTTGAATAAACATTTTACAAAAGAATAAGGATTAAAGACTAATAAGAATATGAAAAGATGCTCAACAGAAGTTGAGCAAATTAAAACTACAATGAGATATGACTACATAGCTATTAGAATTGTTAAAATAATAATAACAATAGGGCTTCCATGGTGGTGCAGTGGTTGAGAGTCTGCCTGACAATGCAGGGGACACGGGTTCGTGCCCCAGTCCAGGGAGATCCCACATGCTGCAGAGCGGCTGGACCCATGAGCCATGGCCACTGAGCCTGTGCATCCGGAGCATGTGCTGCGCAACGGGAGAGGCCACAACAGTGAGAGGCCCGCATACTGCAAAAAAAAATAAAATAAAATAACAATAATATGTGACACTACTGACCATTAGCAAGGATGTAAGATGTAAATTACTGGTGGGAAGGAAAAATTGTATAGCTATTCTGGATAACAGTTTAAAATTTTCCTATAAAATTAAACATACATTTACCATATGACTCTGTCATCTCACTCCTAAGTATTTACCTAAAAGAAATGAAATACAGCTATCAACAAAGTCCTGTATAAAAATGTTCATAGCACCTTTATTTATAATAGCTCAAAAATAGAATCAAACCAAATATCCATTAATAGGTGAATGTAGAAACAAATTGTGGTATATTCATACAATGGAGTACTACTCAGCAATGAAAAGGAAACTAGAAACTATCAATACACACAATATGGATAAATCTCAAAATCATTTGTATAAGTGAAAGAAGCCAGGTGAAAAGAAGGATTTGTAATGTATGATCCCATTTATATTAAATAAAATATTCTAGAAAAGAAAACTAACTAGAGTGACAGAAAGCAGATTAGTGGTTGCCTGAGAACGGGGATAGAGAAAAGAATGGATTGCAAAGGTAGACTAGGAAGCTTCTGAAGGTGGCAGAAGTATTCAATATCTTGATTATGGTGATAGCTTATATACACATCAAAACTTAAATTGTGCACTTTAAATATGGATAGTATATTATACTTTATATCTCAAAAAAATTATAAAAGCAAATAAGGGAGAAAGAAAAATTATTCCTTTGGTATGAACTTGTCACGCAGCAACATTTATTCCATTTCCTTCCAGAAATCTGCAAAGCTAAGTTTGGCATAACAAAGTGCAAATCTAAACAATTACAAGTGATAGAAAGCACTTTTCTTTGGTAAGTGGTGGTAGTCAAAAGGATGAAAACTACTTCTATACCTCACTTTGCCTATCAGCACTCCATAAAATTCTATACCCAGAAATCCATTATTTTCCTCTTTGATGCTACAGTCACGAACATGTCAAGACCTGCAAACACACTGGCCTGTAGGAATGAAAGTGACTAACAACACTGACACAATAATAACTGCCATCTAAATTATTTAGATTTGTGCTTTACAATTACCACTTTTTTTCACATACTATATTCAAAATTACCAATATATATCCATTTTCTTTAATAGACAAAGGATTTAGGACTATTATCCTTGTGTCAATAGATTTTCTTCAATTTGCTTTTCCTATTTTTCTATAGCTTTTTTAGCATAATGCTCATTTTGCTTTCCTCCCTCCACAAAAATTAGATTAAACTTGAAAAATTGGTGCTGAAAGCCAGTGTGCTATTATGTGATCTGAGTATCTGGTGTCAACTCAGCTTCTTGTATTTGAAGCTTCACTTAATTAGCACAGACTTGGAGTGGTGGGAACATTTATCTTGAACCACTAATCAAAGCTGTACAGAAACTGAATAGATCATTTTGACTAAAATTATCACTTTCTATGAGACGAACTTGTTAATTAGCTAATTATTTGGTATGAATGATAAAAGTCACTTCTGCTTTTACTGTATTTACTCTGATAATAAACAGAAAGTTTTAGTACTTAATGTTTATTCACTCTCTGGCAGCTTTCCTAAGTACCAAAAAATAGTTGCATTTAAAGTGCCAAAGATTTCCTGGCAGTAAAAGTCAAATGCTTCCAGTAAAGGTCTTATATAACTTAATTTTTAGAGCAATTACACATCACTGGAGACAGTTCATAATTTTAAAGCTGAAAATGACTCCAGAGATTACCTGATCCAACTGCATGTTTTCCCAGGTGAATCAACTGCAGCCCAGGTGACTAGCAACTTACCCAAATTGACAACCTGAGTCATTTATTTTTCTCTTTATGCAATTCTATAACTTCTTTAGCATCTGATCTAATAACTTATTAAATTAATACCCCAGAGGATGATAGTGAGTAACTTATTTTAAGATGCGATATTTGTAGGGCTTCCCTGGCTGCGCAATGGTTGAGAGTCTGCCTGCCGATGCAGGGGACACGGGTTCGTGCCCCGGTCTGGGAAGATCGCACATGCCGCGGAGCGGCTGGGCCCGTGAGCCATGGCCGCTGAGCCTGCGCATCCAGAGCCTGTGCTCCGCAACGGGAGAGGCCACAACTGTGAGAGGCCCGCATACTGCAAAAAAAAAAAAAAAAAAAAAAAAAAGATGTGATATTTGTACTTTGACTACCCCAAGAATAGAGGTATATGATAACATGAATTGAAAATAATTAACTCTCCTCAATCTGTCTTCCAATATATACAATACAATATTATAAATATATTATAGTTTCTACTTTCTCTAATGCTACCAAAATAGATTCAGGATTTTAGTATTGTCAGGCTCCTAAAAGAATCAAGTCGGTTTCCACATACATTACCTACAACCCTATCCTTGTTCAAGAACCCAACAAACACTTAGTACAATACAAGAATACTTTCTGCTTAAATAGGATAGGAATTAATTTAAGTTTTAAAAAGCTTGTAGTTGTTTCTGTGTAGAGGATAACTTGTAGGTTTGTCAAGAGTAAAGATAAGGATATGAGTTAGGTATTTACTGTCTTAGTGCGTTGTGAAGTGGAATAAGCCAATAGCAAAGAAGTGAACATCTATGGATGGTATGTTGAATGTGATGTTGACAGATCGATCATGAGTGATAAGAAAAAGAGAAATTATGGATGACTTCTAGGTTTGGATCCTGGATGGCTGAAATGGATAATGGCATAATTTAATGAAATAGAGAATATCAGGGAGGGTGGAAATAATTGGATTTTGAGGAAGCCAATATAAGGAATTCTATTTCAGAAATAAGAAATTTAAGATACAGGAAGAGGAACCAAGACGGCAGAGCACAAGATTGTGCTTTCACTCCCTCTTACAAGAACACAAGAATCACAACTAGCTGCTGGACAATCATCGACAGGAAGACACTGGAACTCACCAAAAAAGATACCCCACATCCAAAGGCAAAGGAGAAGCCACAATGAGATGGTAGAAGGGGTGCAATCACAGTTAAATCAAATCCCATAACTGCTGGATGGGTGACTCACAGACTAGAGAACACTTAGACCACAGAAATCCACCCACTGGAGTGAAGGTTCTGAGCCCCACGTCAGGCTTCCCAACCTGGGGGTCCAGCAACGGGAGGAGGAATTGCTAGAGAAACAGACTTTGAAACGTAGCTGGAATTGATTGCAGGATATCGATAGGACTGGAGGAAACAGAGACTCCACTCTTGGAGGGCACACACAAAGTAGTGTGAGCATCGGGACCCAGGGGGAGGAACAGTGACACCAGGGGAGACTGAACCAGACCTACCTGCTAGTGTTGGAGAGTCTCCTGCAGAGATGGGAGTGGCTATGGCTCACCATGGGGACAAGGACACTGGCAGCAGAAGTTCTGGGAAGTACTCCTTGGTGTGACTCCTCCCAGAGTCTGTCATTAGCCCCACCAGAGAGCCCAGGTAAGCTTCAGTGTTAGGTTGCCTCTGGCCAAACAACCAACAGGGAGGGAACCCAGGTCCACCCATCAACAGTCAAGTGGATTAAAGTTTTACTGAGCTCTGACCACCAGAGCAACAGTCAGCTCTACCCACCACCAGTCCCGCCCATCAGGAAACTTACAAAAGCCTCTTAGATAGCCTCATCCACCAGAGGGCAGACAGCAGAAGCAAGAACTACAATCCTGCAGCCTATAGAACAAAATCCACATTCACAAAAGACAGACAAGATGAAAAGGCAGAGGGCTATGTACCAGATGAAGGAACAAGATAAAACCCCAGAAAAACAACTAAATGAAGTAGAGATAGGCAACCTTCTATTAAAAAGAAATAAGAATAATGATAGTGAAGATGATCTATCACCTTGGATAAAGAAGGGAGGCAAAGATCAAGAAGATGCCAGAAATGTTTAACAAAGACCTAGACGAATTAAAGAACAAACAAACAAAGATGAACAATACAATAACTGAAATGAACATTAAACGAGAAGGAATCAATAGCAGAATAACTGAGGCAGAAGAACGGATAAGTGACCTGGAAGACAGAATGGTGGAATTCACTGCTGTGGAACAGAATAAAGAAAAAAGAATGAAAAGAAATGAAGACAGCCTAAGAGACTTCTGGGACAACATTAAACGCAATAACATTCGCATTATAGGGGTCCCAGAAGGAGAAGAGAGAGAGAAAGGACCCGAGAAAATATTTGAAGAGATTATAGTCGAAAATTTCCCTAACATGGGAAAGGAAATAGCCACCCAAGTCCAGGAAGCACAGTGAGTGCCATACAGGATAAACCCAAGAGGAAACATGCTGAGACACATAGTAATCAAATTGGCAAAAGTTAAAGACAAAGAAAAAATACTGAAAGCAGCAAGGGAAAAATGACAAATAACATACAAGGGAACTCCCATAAGGTTAACAGCTGATTTCTCAGCCGAAATTCTACAAGCCAGATGGGAGTGGCATGATATACTTAAAGTCATGAAAGGGAAGAACCTACAACCAAGATTACTCTACCCAGCAAGGATCTCATTCAGATTCAAAGGAGAAATGAAAAACTTTACAGACAAGCAAAAGCTAAGAGAAATCAGCACCACCAAACCATCTCTACAACAAATGTTAAAGGAACTTCTCTAAGTGGAAAACACAAGAGAAGAAAAGGACCTACAAAAACAAACCCAAAACAATAAGAAAATGGTCATAGGAACATACACATCAATAATTACCTTAAGCGTGAATGGATTAAATGCTCCAACCAAAAGACACAGGTTGCTGAATGGATACAAAAACAAGAAACATCTATGTGCTGTCTACAAGAGACCCACTTCAGACCTAGGGACACATACAGACTGAAAGTGAGGGAATGGAAAAAGATATTCCATGCAAGTGGAAATCAAAAGAAAGCTTGAGTAGCTATACTTATATGAGATAAAATTAGACTTTAAGATAAAGAATGTTACAAGAGACCAGGAAGGACACTACATAATGATCAAGGGATCAATCCAAGAAGAAGATATAACAACTATAAATATATATGCACCCAACATAGGAGCACCTCAATACATGAGGCAACTGCTAACAGCTATAAAAAAGAAAATCAACAGTAACACAATAATAGTGGGGAACTTGAACACCTCACTTACACCAATGGACAGATCATCCAAATTGAAAAAAAATAAGGAAACAGAAGCTTTAAATGACACAATAGACCAGATAGATTTAATTGATATTTATAGGACACTCCATCCAAAAACAGCCGATTACATTTTCTTCCCAAGTGCACATGGAACATTCTCCAGGATAGATCACATCTTGGGTCACAAATCAAGCCTCAGTAAATTTAAGAAAATTGAAATCATATCAAGCATCTTTTCTGACCACAATGCTATGAGATTAGAAATGAATTACAGGGGAAAAACTGTAAAGAACACAAACACATGGAGGCTAAACAATACGTTACTGAATAACCAAGAGATCACTGAAGAAATCAAAGAGGAAATCAAAAAATACCTAGAGAAAAATGACAATGAAAGCAAGACGACCCAAAACCTATGGGATGCAGCAAAAGCAGTTCTAAGAGAGAAGTTTATAGCTATACAAGACTACCTCAAGAAACAAGAAAAATCTCAAAGCATCTAACCTTACACCTAAAGGATCTAGTGAAAGAAAAACAAACAAAACCCAAAGTTAGAAGAAGGAAAGAAATCATAAAAGTCAGAACAAAAATAAATGAAATAGAAACAAGACCAAAGATCAATAAAACTAAAAGCTGGTTCTTTAAGAAGATAAACAAATTTGTTAAGCCATTAGCCAGACTCATCAAGAAAAAGAGGGAGAGGACTCAAATTAATAAAATTAGAAAGGAAAAAGGGGAAGTTACAACAGACACCACAGAAATACAAAGCATCCTAAGAGACTACTACAAGCAACTCTATGCCAATAAAATGGACAACCTGGAAGAAATGGACAAATTCTTAGAAAGGTATAACCTTCCAAGACTGAACCAGGAAGAAATAGAAAATATGAAGAGACCAATCACAAGTAGTGAAATTAAAACTGTGATTAAAAATCTTCCAACAAACAAAAGTCCAGGACCAGATGGCTACACAGGTGAATTCTATCAAACATTTAGAGAAGAGCTAACACCCATCCTTCCCAAACTCTTCCAAAAACTTGCAGAGGAAGGAATACTCCCAAGCTCATTCTATGAGGCCACCATCACCCTGATACCAAAACCAGAAAAAGATACTACAAAAAAAGAAAATTACAGACAAATAACACTGATGAATATAGATACAAAAATCTTCAGCAAAGTACTAGCAAACAGAATCCAACAACAAATTAAAAGGATCATGCACCATGATCAAGTGGGATTTATCCCAGTGATGCAAGATTTCTTCAATATACACAAATCAAACAGTGTGATACACCATATTAAAAAAAATCTGAAGAAGAAAAACCATATGATCATCTCAACAGATGCAGAAAAAGCTTTTGACAAAATTCAATACCAATTTATGATAAAACTCTCCAGAAAGTGGGCATAGAGGGAACCTACCTCAACATAATAAACGCCATATATGACAAACCCACAGTAAACATCATTATCAATGGTGAAAAACTGAGATCTAAGATCAGGAAGAAGACAAGGATGTCGACTCTCACCACTATTATTCAACATAGTTTTGGAAGTCCTAGCCACAGCAATCAGAGAAGAAAAAGAAATAAAATGAATACAAATTGGAAAAGAAGAAGTAAAACTGTAACTGTTTGCAGATGACATGATTCTGTACATAGAGAATCCTCAAAATGCCATGAGAAAACTACTAGAGCTAATCAATGAATTTGGTAAAATTGCAGGATACAAAATTAATGCACAGAAATCTCTTACATTCCTATACACTAATGATGAAAAATCTGAAAGAGAAATTAAGGAAACACTCCCATTTACCACTGCAACAAAAAGAATAAAATATCTAGGAATAAACCTACCTAGGGAGACAAAAGACCTGTATGCAGAAAACTATGACACTGATGAAAGAAATTAAAGATAACACATACAGATGGAGAGATATACCATGTTCTTGGATTGGAAGAATCAATATGGTTGAAAATGGCTATATTATCCAAAGCATTCTACAGATTCAATGAAATCCCTATCAAATTACCAATGGCATTTTTTTATGGAACTAGAACAAAAAATCTTAAAATTTGTATGGAAACACAAAAGACCCTGAATAGCAAAGCAGGCTTGAGGGAAAAAACGCAGGTGGAGGAATCAGACTCCCTGACTTCAGACTATACTACAAAGCTACAGTAATCTAGCCAATATGGTACTGGCATAAAAACAGAAACATTGATCAATGGAACAAGATAGAAAGCCCAGAGATAAACCCATGCACCTATGGTCCTCTAATCTATGACAAAGGAGGCAAGGATATACAATGGAGAAAAGACAGTCTCTTCAATAAGTGGTGCTGGGAAAACTGGACAGCTACATGTAAAAGAATAAAAATAGAACCCTCCCTAACACCATACACAAAAATCAACTCAAAATGGATTCAAGACCTAAATGTAAGACTGGACACTCTAAAGCTCTTAGAGGAAAACATAGGAAGGACACTCTTTGACATAAATCACAGCAAGATCTCTTTTGATCCACCTCCTAGAGTAATGGAAATAAAAACACAAATAAACAAATGGGACCTAATGAAATTTAAAATCTTTTTCACAGCAAAGGAAACCATAAAGAAGATGAAGAGACAACCCTCAGAATGGGAGAAAATATTTGCAAATGAATCAGTGGACAAAGGATTAATCTCCAAAATATATAAACAGCTCATGTAGCTCAATATTAACGAAACAAACAACCCAGTCCAAAAATGGGCAGAAGACCTAAATAGACATTTATCCAAAGAAGACATACAGATGCCCAAGAAGCACATGAAAAGCTGCTCAACATCACTAATTATTAGAGAAATGCAAATCAGAACTACAATGAGGTATCACCTCACACCAGTTAGAATGGGCATCATCAGAAAATCTACAAACAACGAATGCTGGAGAGGGTGTGGAGAAGAGGGAACCCTCTTGCAGTGTTGGTGGGAAAGTAAATTGATACAGCCACTATGGAGAACAGTATGGAGCTTCCTTAAAAAACCAAAAATAGAATTACCATATGGTCCAGCAATCCCACTACTCGGCATATATCCAGAGAAAACCATAACTTAAAAAGACACATGCCCCCCCAATTTTCATTGCAGCACTATTTACCATAGCCAGGTCATGGAAGCGACCTAAATGCCCATCAACAGACAAATGGGTAAAAAAGTAGTGGTACATATATACAATTGAATCTTACTCAGCCATAAAAAGGAATGAAATTGAGTCATTTTTTGAGACGTGGTGCATCTAGAGACTGTCATACAGAGTGAAGTAAGTCAGAAAGAGAAAAACAAATATCGTATATTAACGCACGTAACTGGTACCTAGAAAAAATGTACAGATGAACCAGTTTGCAGGGCAGAAGTTGAGACTCAGATGTAGAGAACAAACGTAATGCCACCAAGGGGGGAAAACCGCGGGTGGGTGGAGATGAAATATGTGGGAGTAATCCGTGTTGACTGAAATAAAAATATACACTGAGAGAGCTGTGAGTTTCAGTTTTATTGCGGTATTTACTGAGGACTGTAGCCTGGGAGACAGTCTCTCAGATAGCTCTGAGGAACTGTTCCCAAGAAGTAAGCGGGCAGGTCAGCATATATGTGATTTTGGAGAAGGGGTACATGCAATCAAACACACACTTTGGTAGAAGTTTATTGTTAATCCTGAGGCACAGATATCTTAGTTAATGATTTCAGTGCTTTTCTAAGTATGGGAAGATGCAAGAAAATAGGTTCATAAAATTTTCATTCAAAAATGTCTAACTATCTGAAGGCCTGTTCTGCCAGTTTTCCCAGAGCACAGAATGTCTCATTGCTGATTTCCACCCTGAACTCATTTCAGGGTGTGTTGAAAGTCAGGGACTACAGTAGCTAAAGGTTCAACCCACAGAGAGCCAGATAACATTCTTTAATTGACGTCAGCATATATAATGGTATTATTTAAGCACAGGGACTAGACATAATCACTCAGACAAAAATAAAAAAAATAGATAAAACCATGACATTTTAACATTTAGAATTTGGGTGGAAAAAGAAATCAGCAGTAAGACTGTGAAGGAGCAGCAGACAAGACAGGAGTGAAATTTGGAGTTATTTTCTGTCACAGAAACAGAAGAGTAGATTAGCCATCAGGAAAATGCATATCAAAACCACAATTGATATACCACTTCACATCCACTAGGATGGCTATAATAAAAAAGAGAAATAGTAACAAGTGTTGATGAAGATGCTGAGAAATTTAAACCTCATACATTGCTTGTGAAAACTGTAAAATGGTGCAGCCACTTTGGAAAAGTCTGGCAGTTTCTCAAATGTTGTACATGAATGTTCATTGAGGTATTACTTATAGTAGCCCAAACGTGGAAACAACCCAAATGTCCATCCACTGATGAATAGATTAATAGGCGTGTTATATCTATTCAATGGAATATTATTCATCAATAAAAAGGAATGAAATACTGATACATCCTATAATATGGATGAGCCTTTAAAACACTATGATCAGTGAAAGAAGCCAGTCACGGAAGACCACATACTGTATGATACCATTTATATGAAATGTCCAGAACAAGCAAGTCTACAGGGACAGTAAGTAGATTAGTGAGTTGTTGCTTAACTTTTGGAGAGAGGAAAAGGGGGCTGAAGCGGGGAGGGAGAGGACAGAGAGGGGCAGAAAGAGGAGTGATTAGGTATGGAATTTCTTTTGGCGGTTTTGAAAATTTTCTAAAATTGATTCTGGTGATGTTTCCACACCATTCTGTGGATATACTGAAAAGTATTGAACTGTACACTTTAAATGGGCAAATTGTGTGATATATGGATTATATCTTAATAAATTGATTATACATATTAAAAAGAGTGTTTCATGAAGGCAGAATGTTTAACTGTGCTGAATATTACTGAAAATGACTAATTGGACATTGTTTTCAGCAAAAAGAAGATAAGTCATGACTTTGACAAAGGAGTTGAGTATGAAAGTCTACTTGGATTGAAGAAAAAATGATGAGTAAGTGAAACCCATCACCCTAGGCAACAATTTAGAGTATTTACTACTGAAGCATTCAGAGAAGTCAAGTTAGAGCTGGAAGTCAAAATTAGTTATTGTTGCTGTTGTTGCTTTTATGATGTGAGTTATTAAACCATGTTTTTATGCACATGTGAATAAGTCAATAGAGAAAAATAAATGTAGAATCAAAGAGATATTAGAGTGGCTAAGATGACATTGAATATTAAATGCAGTGAAAAAGGGTGGGGCTGGCCTATAGTGGAAGCAAGCACTTCTCCCACTTGAATAAGAGGGAAGCCAAAAATATCGATTTAGATTAAGCTTAGTTGTTAGATTTTCTGATGGAAAGATAAGAAATTTTCTGACAGTAATATTCTAATAATGTTTAACTATACTGTTTCTAATATAGTTAAATATTAGGCTAGAGGGTTAGCTAAAAGGATGAAAGAGGGAAAAGGATTTCAGAGTAAAGAAGTATAAAATATTCATTGTGGAGACAGAAAATTTAGTATATGTGGTGTGCTTCATTGAATTTTGGAATCAAGAGCTTAAACAGCAATTGTCAGTACAGATGTGAAAATTTCTTCAATAATGTTTGACTTCTGTACTGTAGGTAGGTAGTAAATAAGCAAATAATTGGGTTTAACATATTTTTTAATGTAATATGTTCTTTTTTATTTAACAAAATGAAATATATGAACAAATATATTAATGTTAACAAATCATGAATGAACCCAGTTCTTAATGGCATATTCATCATTCTTTTAACATACTATAAGCTTCTATGAGGTATAACATATTTGACATCTTTTTTTGACATGTTCTCACAATGGAGGAAGCAAAGAGAAGGTAAACATGTAATATTTTGTGATGACAGTTTCGGACCCATGGCAGGTAAGTAGGGAAAAGAAGACATGAGATGCACAATAATGAAAGAATTATAGAGTCAACAGAAATCTCAGTGTGAAAATAATGAATTTTCAACATGAAAGTATCTGATAAAATGAGGTGGGATGTATTACATGGTATATTCAGAGTAACAGTTTTACAGAAGATATTTGAGGTATTAGAGGTGGTAAGTCTAGTGCATCACCATGAAGGTATGTGACGGACATCAAGCAAAAACAGCTGACCAGGGTTGGAAGTCAAGAATGTGAGAGGTCAAGGTGTTGGATGAATCATCTGTATAGAAACTGAAGTCACAAAAATTAATGCAAGAGTGATAGGAGAAGAAAGTAAGTGAGCTTTTAAAATCTTCAGATAGTAAAGGGAGAGTGACCTGAAGGTTGATAGATGGAAGCAATAAGATAAGAGAGCAAGTGACATAATCTGATGACAAGTTCTGTGAAGAATCTGCATCTTTTGGAAGTGGAAGGAGGAGAAATTTTCTAGAAATGGCAATAAGAAGCAAAAGAAACTCTCCTTTCTTTTCTAGGGCCGGAGGTTTTCCCAGAAATTTGCTAATGGTATATCTTAATTCCAGAGAAAGAAAGAAAAGTTTAAGAAGTTAGAGAATTAAGCATTAAATAGTTTGGGATTATGATTTGGGTAATGATCAGTGATTGGAGCTGGACTTTGGAACTCAATGAAGGAGATAAGTATGATGTTATTCATTCTTAGTTGACCATAGGATAACAGTTCAGGTTGTCGTCCTCAGGGTTTTGTTGAACGTTATGGACCTGCTGTGCTACTCTTCACTCCTACAGTTTACAGTGAAATGTCAAGTGAAATTATAGACAAATACGTATATGTTGGCACTGTGAGAGCAAAGTCTATATAAAATCCTCCAAGATTATTTTTGTATCAATTAATCTCTTGATCAGACTTGGCAGACTAACTAGGTTCCATCATGAATACTAAGAAGAATCATTGCTTCATTAAAATACATGGTGCTCCAAGCGTGTTTCAGTATAGGATCTTTTCCGCTATATGATTAAAATCTTAGTTTTTATTTTTATTTATTTATTTAATTTAATTTAATTTAATTTAATTTATTTATTTTTTGCGGTACGCGGGCCTCTCACTGTTGTGGCCTCTCCCGTTGCGGAGCACAGGCTCCAGACGCACAGGCTCAGCGGCCGTGGCTCACGGGCCTAGCCGCTCCGCGGCATGTGGGATCTTCCCGGACCGGGGCACGAACCCATGCCTCCCGAATCGTCAGGTGGACTCTCAACCACTGCGCTACCAGGGAAGCCGTAGTTTTTATTTTTAAAAAATAAAATCTGAGATGTCCACATCTAAATAAAACATAATTTGAGGCATTAATGGTCTCTCCTACTCCTCCTTTTTCTCATTTTGCTACTTCTGCCTCCTATTCTTCTAACATTCAGCCTAATAACTAATTTCTAAGCACTTTGAAAAATCAAGAGAATTTTTTTCCTTTAAAAGAAGTCTACCTGGTAATATTTCTCTTTTTGGCAATTCTATGAAAATGGTATTTCTAAGCTGGAGAAAAATACTGATACAGAAGTATTTACATTAAAGCTGTTTTTTTAAGAATTAAAATTATTGATAAATAGCAGTCTTTAATAGAAAATACATTCTGGAAATATTATTTAGTGCTTTTTGATAGCTTCTGGCTATATCTACCTAACTTGACTTGAAAAAATGTGGACAACATGCAGAGAAAAAGAGTGGGAGTTAAGAAAATACGTTTGAATGAAGTACAGCATATGATCTCTTTAGACTAATAACCTAAAATTTTCTAGCATCAGGGGCAGAAAGCAGAAGATTTATAATGAAAATAGCTTTGAATCAAAGTAAGCATTTCTGATAGGCAACTAGAGAACCATCAAGAAGTCATTACCCATGGTCAGTTTCTTGATCCTAATTATAGCTGCCTCATGGATTGACAACTGAATATTGACAGCATAGTTACTTACAATAGAAAAAATAACAGGATTGATTTTTTTTTTTTTTTTCGGTACGCGGGCCTCTCACTGTTGTGGCCTCTCCCGTTGCGGAGCATAGGCTCCGGACGCGCAGGCTCAGCGGCCATGGCTCACAGGCCCAGTCACTCCATGGCCTGTGGGATCTTCCTGGACCGGGGCATGAACCCATGTCCCCTGCATTGGCAGGCGGACTCTCAACCACTGTGCCACCAGGGAAGCCCCAAGATTGATTTTTGAGGAGGGTAAACAAAAGAAAGTCTTATAATTTTATATTATTCATCTGAAAGACAAACGAAAAGAATAGATCTCATAATTGAAAATATTTTTTTAAAGATTTCCAAATTGTGGAACCGAGAATTAGTCTCCTTTATGGCATAAGGAAATATTCTGCCCCTAGTGCCAAATAAATTTTAATAAAACTAGCTATTTTTCTTTTTCTTTTGTCTTATGAATAATTTACCTATTTTCCCTTGCCTATTCTATTTTTGCCTACTTTATAAGACTGAGTGTTCCATGACATGTTTGAGGTAGAAACTGTGATAGAATTTTAAGGACAGAGGGTTGTTCTGGGTTTTGTATTTCTCTTTTACCTTTCAAAATTGTCATTATAATTCTCCACATATGACAGATGCTTAATAAACACTGTTGACTGCTAAAACAGTTTAAGTTTTATTAGTTGCAGATCTTATCCAAAATAATTGCAATTAAATCAATTCAATTCAACATATATTTACCAGAAACTTCTCCACACCAGGCACATCAGGGATCAAGATAAATGACAAGGGACTTACATTCTAGTTGGGAGAAAGATTAATAAATAAACAAACAAAAAATATTTTTTCCTATTGTGATGTGTATCAGGAAAGAAACAAAGTGATGGGAATAACCAGTATAGGTCACCAGATGGAGTGATCATGAAAAGCTCCTTGTGATTCCTTAAAAAAACTAAAAACAGAGTTTCCATATGATCCAGCAATCCCACTCCTGGACATATATCCTGAGAAAACCACAGTTCGAAAGGATACATACACCCCAATGTTCATTGTAGCACTATTTACAATAGCCAGGACATGGAAAAAACAACGTAAATGTCCATCAACAGAGGAATGGATAAAGAAGATGTGGTACATATACACCATGGAATATTACTCAGCCACAAGAAAGAATGAAATAATGCCATTTTCAGCAACATGGATAGACCTAGAGATTGTCATACTGAGTGAAATAAGTCAGAGAAAGACAAATATCATATAATATTGCTTATATGTGAAGTCTAAAATAACGGTACAAATGAACCTATTTACAAAACAGAAATTGAGTCACAGATGTAGAAAACAAACTTATGGTTACCAAGGGGGAAAGGGGGGGATAAATTGGGAGATTAGGTGTGATATATACACAATACTACACAAAAAATAATAATTAATAAGAACCTACTGTATAGCACAGGGAACTCTATTCAGTGCTTTGTACTGACCTCTATGGGAACGGAGTCTAGAAGAGTGGATATGTGTATATGTATGGCTGATTCACTTTTCTGTACAGCAGAAACTAACACAACCTTGTAAATCAACTATACTCCAATAAAAAAATTAATTTAAAATTTTTTTAAAAAAGAAAGTCTCCTTGGAAGAAGTACTATCTGAGCAGACATTTGAATGATATAAAATGAAAATATCTTGGGGAAAAGCGATCTGACAGGGAATAACAATGCCAAGGAATGGCATTCTCATATTTGAGAAACAAACTGCCAAACCACTGTGATCAAGAGATATAATAGAAGAGGATGAGGTAAGAAAGTTAGGTAAGGACCTAATCACATAGAGCCTTGAGAGTAATACTAAGGAATTTTGGATTTGTTTAGTTTGTGATATGAAACCATTGCTTGTGTTTTGAGCAGGGGAATGGCTTGATCTGGCTTATATTTAAAATAGATCATCCTAACTTCTGTTTGGAAAATACATTGCAGGGAAATTAGAATCAAGGAGACCAAATGGTAATTGATTGCAGTACACTGAGCAAGGTGAGATGTCTTAGATTAGCCTGGTAACTGGATCGGGGTGATGCGAAGCAGATCCAAGGTAAATATGTGGAAATTAGCATTGATATGATTTAATTAACTGGATTTTCTTATTAATTGGTACGAGATAGAATGAGAGAACCAAGTGTAACTTCAGGCATTTAGCCTGATAAAATTGATGAAAAGAAGATCGTAATAAAAAAAATAAAGTATTTATCTCAAAAGTAGAAATTTACCATTGAGAGGGAAAAAAACATTGTCAGCATCAGCCAGTAGTCTAGTTGTTGGGGAAATATAAGTTAGCCAGAAAACATTTTTGAGCATCTAAATTATTAGATCAGGTACTATGTTAGGCACTCATAGACAGAGACAAATGAAGCATAGCTTACCTCAATTCATATAAAATTCATAAGTTAGTCCCAAACTGTTGTATCTTTTAGAAGATTTTTGTTTACATAAAAGCCAGAAGTAAAATCAATGTTGCTTCAGTCTTCTAACATAACTTTCCTAAGTCTTAACAGACCTCTTATTTTCTGAACTTCTCTTCCAATAACAGCAAGTGCACAGAGAGTTATTTGGCTTTGAATAAAAATCCAACATAAACATATTTATAAACTGTTCTCTTTATAGTTTGTTGATATAAATTATTGGTTTGTATACTCTAGTACCTAATCCTCAACCTGGTAAAAAGGAATGGAAATAATGAAAAGAGAAAGTTATCTATACTCTGTTCTATCTCTTTCTATGACAAATGTCCATTCAGCATTGAGTCGGAGGATGATCTTGTTATAATACAATATATAGCATGGAGAGGCAGGTAATACAGAACAAGAGTAATCTGAAACAATGTAACCCCCAGCTGCAGAACAAAACTGTGTCATGGAAAAAATTCCAAAAAAATAGGTTTCAATCTTCATTAAAGCAAAGAGACAGATGCCCCAAAATGTCAATTCACCTCTGAGGTTGCAAACAAAGACCCTTTGGCTAAATCCAATATAGAGACATGTTCTGTTTAGCTCTCAACGTGTTTCTTTTTAATAATTTTTAATTTGCCAATATTTAACAGTCAAAAGATTTTACATCTTTTCCTTTAAATTACACACACACACACACACACACACACACACACGTGAAACCTGACAACACTGGAGAAAAGATCTATATTCCTGTAAGACAGCTGAAAGGAGCTGATTAAATGCCATGTCTTTAAATTTAGTATTTTGCCACATTCTGAGATACTCACTGTTGTCTCTCAATTATTTAGGCCAAGTGTCAATTTTAAGTTATCCAAATCAAGGCTGTTGCACTCATCTGTTTTTCCTTTGCTGCCACATTTCTCCCATAATCTATCCTTCCCATATCAGCATCGATTTGAATGATCTTTTGCAGTCAAAATCGAATTATATCATTCCTCTGTTTAAATGTCCCGAGTGGTTTCACATCGTCCTTAGAATAAAATCTGAACTGGCTCCACCTGATTTTTAGAACCAGGAATATTCAATCAATAAATATAATTCATGTGAATGTTATTCATTTTTGGTAAATGGTACTTTGTTAACCTAATTTAGATTAGTTATTCTAAATTGAAATGCAAATAATGAAGGATCTCATATAATGGCCACATAATGTTATTTTTTGTTTAGTACATTTTAAACAAATTTAGCAATCTGTTTTTATTGGTACAGTAAAGGGAATTTTTGTTTTTTTTAATTATATAACCTAGAATAACAGGGTCATTGGAAAAATTTCTAAAGTCATCCAAGAAAGTATTTATTTTTAATATAAAGAAGTTCTTAATATGGAAGATAGTGAATTCTTGGAATGGAAATTACTAAATCCCAAAAGTAAATTATAACCCATCATTTGTTATTATTGTTGTTGTTAAAATAATCTCAAATTCGAGCATGACATTTCAAGTATTGGCTTAAATTTCAACCATATGACTTCCAGTAAAAGCAATTAATTGAATTGATATTTCCCAAAATAAGTCCTTGGAAATTATCTAGTCTGACTTTTAAAGGTCAGAGGTTGAGAGATTAGTGTCTTAATTTTCTTTATTTCTTTGTCAAAGCTAGAGTTATAGTAAAAAGTGGAACAGTTTGTTTGTTTGTTTTTTTCTTCAAAGATGGGAGGTAATCATTTGGAGGAATGAATGGAAGAAGTATAATTACAGTCTCATTACTAGTTTGTTTTTTTTTTTCTTTTCCCATCCGCCTCTTTCATGTACCCAGCCAAACCTAAAGAAACAAAATTCCCATGAGTAGGTACATGTGAAGAAAGAGAATAAAATCAGCTTCAGAAGTGGCAGAGTCCTAAGTACTTAATATATTTCAGTTAATCTCCCTATGCGTACTAAAGATTTATGCTTATGCATTTCTCTTACCCTGACATTTTATTTATTAGTCTCACCATCTCAGCAATAGCCATTGTACCTTTTTGTAACATTCCCTTGATGTGTAATCACTCAATGACAGCTTTTTACTCATCTTTACATTAAGAACAAATAACTGCCACCTATCGTATAGTATGGTCGTGAGGGTCAAGTGAAAAGATGAGGATGAAGGAGTTTTGAAAATGACCCAGTTAGGAAAATATTATTATTCTATGTTTTATCAAATGCTGATTTTTTAAAGATGCTTTGGAATAATAGTCAAGCAGCCAATATAAACACTGCTTGTCTAGTGGGTTTTTATATTTATCTTGATTATTTTCTGAAAAAGTCCAGTTATCCTCTAAAAGGCAATCATCTGAAAGGCAGAAGAAAAACGTACTTTGGACACGATGTTCCAAAGCAAATTACCTCTACTGAAATAAACACTAAATAAATTCTTTCTTTGTCACAAATGTCCTTGGCTGTTGTATATCTACAACAAATGGCAGAATGCCTGAAATTCTTCTCCACATAATATGTAACTGAAAGAAATATTTTCCTTTTTCTTGTTCTTCTTTTTATGTATCCCAATGAGAAGTTATGTAATTTTGCAATATCAAGGATGAAAAGATGAAGTAACATGCTATACTCATTACTTTTCTTTGTAATCTGGTATATGTGTGTTTGTGTGTACATGCACACACATGTAACCTTTAGGACATATATTTGAGACATAGTAGTATAAACACATATAATTTTTCTGGACCTCTGTAGTATTTCTCTAGACCCTACATATATGTATAACCGTTGTAAATATAGAACTATTTCATGACTCCTGACAGATTTGGGGCCAAGGTCTAGAGAAAATGTGCAACTGAGGTCCAACTGAGGCCAAGTCTCCTGTAGATGACATAACAAATGTACCAGTAACTCCAGTTCCCAGTTTTACTTCATTTTCAATCAAAACTCCCCAATGCAAACAAGTCTTGTGCAGTGATAAAGCAAAATTTGTGGGTGCCAAAGGATGTAGAACTTTGTCACAGCTCTGCCACTAACATGCTGTGTGTCTGGCAGTAAATCACTTATAAAATATAGTCTTTTCCATATTTGTGATGTCAGAATGGGAGATAAGAACTTGAAAAATATTCTCTAAATTTTAACTTTATAATCTGATTAGATCTTGAATTTCTCTCTAGTTCTTAATTCAACAATAGTTTACCTGTTGTACAATTTGCCTTCCAATTACTATGTAGCTTTAGGACACCCTAAAGTCCAAAGACTTTCTCAGTAGTCCCTGGGTGGGCTGTAAGATTTCTGTATTTCTCTGAAATTGTATTTCCAGTGTTTTACGTATGTGTTTTATTTTGGAGGGGAGGATTTACAGATTTCATCAGATTTTCATTGGTGTGTATTGGCACAGACGTTTAGATTTTAGGTATCTAAAGAACCCAAACATAGCAGTTTAATTTTGGTAGTACTGTCTATAAATGACATCATGAGGATGCACAGAATATTTTTTTAAATTCAAGCCTATTTGGCACTGTCCTTGCTTCCAGACCACAAGGTCGCCAGTGTGAGGTTTTACTACATTAAAGCTCTATCTTTTCAAAATTCTACACAATAACATTTATTATTTTAACCAATAATTATTAGGCACCTTATATGTATTAAACATTCTTCTAGATTATAGGGAGTCAATTTGAGGAACATAAAGGCCAGTAGGGCTGGTTGGCAAATAGTGAGCAAGGACAGGATTGGTACATGATGAGGTCAGAGAGTAGGGCAAAAGTCAAATTATGTGAGATATGTGGAGAAACTTGGATTTTATTCCCTTGGCAGTAGAAAGCCACTGGAAGGTTTTCAGAAAGGGGATTCTTAGATATAATTTATATTTTTAAGTGATCACTCTACCAACTAGAGAGACTACATTTTATATAAAGAAATGTGGGAACAGAAAAAAATATTTAGGAAGCAAACATAATTGTTCAGGAGATAGATGCTGTGGCTTTGTCTAAGTGACTAGAAGAGGAGATGAAGTGACAGTATATGGATGTATCAGATCTATTTTTGAAGTAGAATAAATAGAACTTGCTGATTGCTTAAAGATTTGAGCTTAACTGGAAAAACAGGGTATTAACAGCATTTTTACTTGGCTCAAGTGAAAATCCAGGAAGATCGCAGATTTAGCTCTGAAATTAGAAAAGTCAACTTTTTCAGCAACTTCTGCACAAGGTAGCATCAACTGAAATTAGATTTGAGTCACTCCAACAATTATATAAAAGAGAACTTGTTTTCATGGTTTTATTAAACCTTGAGGGTCTCTGAAATTCTTTCAGAAGATCTACAAGAAAAAATTATTTCCATTATAATGCTAAGGTTTTATTTGCCTTTTTAACTGTATTGACATTTACACTGATGATACAAAAGCAATGGAGAATAAAATTACAGGTGCCTTATGTTAAATCAAGTTAGTGACACCAAAGTGTGTTAGTAGTCATTGTAGTCTTCACGATCAAATACTCACAAGTAAAAAAGAGTGCAAGTTTCACTTAATGAATATCTTTGAGGAAATCAACTATAAGAAAAAAATGCAAAAAACATAAACACTTGGAAGCTAAACAATATGCTATAAACAATCAATGGATCACTGAAGAAATTTTAAAATATCTGGAGACAAATGAAAATGAAAACATGACAGTCCAAAATCTAAGAGATGTAGAAAAAGCTGTTCTAAGAGGGAAGTTTATAGTGATACAAGCCTACTTCAGAAAAGAAGAATAATCTTGTATAAACAACCTAAAGGAAGTAGTTTAAAAAAAAGAGTTAAAAAAACTAAAGTTAGTAGAAGGAAAGAAATTATGAAGATTAGAGCAGAAATAAATGAAACAAAGACTAAAAATAGAAAAATCAATGCAACTAAGAACTGGTTCTTTGAAAGGATAAATAAAATTAATAAATCTTTAGCTGGATTCATCAAGAAAAAAAGAGAGGGGCTTCCCTTGTGGCGCAGTGGTTGAGAGTCCTCCTGCCGATGCAGGGGACGTGGGTTCGTGCTCCAGTCTGGGAGGATTCCATGTGCCGTGGAGCGGCTGGACCCGTGAGCCATGGCCACTGAGCCTGCACGTCCAGAGTCTGTGCTCCACAATGGGAGAGGCCACAACAGTGAGAGGCCTGCGTACAGAAAAATAAATAAATAAATAAGAGAAAGGGCCCAAATTAATAAAGTCAGAAATGAAAATGGAGAAGTTACAACTGACACCACAGAAGTACAAAGGATCATAAGTGATTACTACAAACATCATATGCCAATAATATCAACAACCTAGAAGAAATGAATAAATTCCTAGAAATGTACAATCTTCCAAGACTGAACCAGGAAGAAATAGAAAATATGAACAAAAAATTATTAGTAATGAAACTGAATCAGTAATTAAAAAACAAGAACTTCCAATGAACAAAAGTTCACAATCAGAACCTTCACAGGTAAATTATACAAACATTTAGAGAAGAGTTAACATCTAGCCTTCTCAAAGTATTCCCAAAAATTAGAGGAAGGAACACTTCTGAACTCATTCTGTGAGGCCAGCATTGCCCTGATAACAAAACCAGACAAAGATACCACAAAAAAGAAAATTACAGGCCAATATCCGTGATGAACATAGATGCAAAAATCTTCAACAAAATATTAGCAAACAAATTTACAATACATTAGAAGGATCATACACCATGATCAAGTAGGATTTATCCTGGGGATGTTTCGATATCTGCAGATAAATCAATGAGATGCACCACATTAACAAATGGAAGAATAAAAATCATATGATCATCTCAATAGATGCAGAAAAACCTTTTTACAAAATTAAACATCCATTTATGTTAAAAACTCTCAACAAAGTGGATATGGAAGGAACATACTTCAACATAATAAAGGCTATGTATGACAAGCCCACAGCTAACATCATACTCAACGGTGAAAAGCTGAAAGCGTTTACTCTAAGATAGGAAACAAGACAAGGATGCCCACTCTCACCAGTTTTATTCAACATAGTATTGGAAGTCCTAACCATAGCAATGAGAAAAGAAAAAATAAATAAATAAGAAGAATTCAAATTGTAAAGAAGAAGTAAAACTGTCACTGTTTCCAGATGGCATGATACTATACACAGAGAATTCTAAAGACACCACAAAAGAACTACTAGAACTCATCATAAGTGTTATGTTACTTTCACCTACTATGAAATGAAGAGGTCCTGGAAATCAGGGCAAACTTTTTTTCCCCTGGAATTCTAAGATGCGCTTTAGGCTCCTCTACATCTGGATGAATTTTGCTCATCTTCAAGACTGAGGTGAGGTGCCATCTTTCTCAGGAAGTCTTCCTTAATCAGAATTTGTCTCTAGCTGGGATAAGGCACTTCTATTTTGTGCTTCTATAGTACAGTGTAGATGTTACAGAAAATTACAATGATCTGTGTGCTTATGTATCTTTGTCCCTAGACTGTTGAGTGTGAAAAATTCCTGAATCAGTGGCATCTAGCAAATACCTAGTCCAGGAACACACCTGACATGTGAATGACACTCAACATGTGTCTTTCCCTTGGCAATCTTAATTACCCTTACTGTACTCCTACTGTCCCCAATAGCACTTGTCACCTTCTAACCTAGTACATAATTTACTTATATTTTATATTTATTATTTAATGTCTATTTCCTCATATCAGAATGTAAACTTCTCAAAGACAAGAATTAATGTCTGTTTTATTTCACAGAATCCAGTGTTTGGTACATTGAGTCATGCAGTAAATATTTGTCATTTGAATGAATGAACTCATTAGAAGATTGTTGAACTATATGAGGGGTAATATTCTGATAAAAGGAGATGTAATACCAATTTAACAAATATTTACTAAATAAATGTGATACTTTATATTCCTGTACAATATAAAATGGAATGACAATTTTGACCTAAAATGTTTGATAAAGATGTATGTGCTCAACTTAAAAAAACAAACTAGTAGAAAAAATGTCCTCTGCCTTACAACAAAGGCCAAACATTTTAACAAGACTTAAAGATTCCTTCTAATCTTGCCCCCCACATACTTCTTCAATTTCAAATTCTACTGCTCTCTACCTCAGCATTTGTAACCCAGTCACACTGAACCTTTTAATGGTATCTGAAAGCACCATGCTCAGTCTTCTTCCCAGACCTTCAAACCCATTGATTAAATTGATACACCTTGTCTGGGATGATATGTAGACATACAGTTCTAATAACATGTAGGAAAAAAATTATTGGACTTTTAGTCCAACCTATATGAAGAGAAAATATCAATATGAAATGAATACTCATTTCATTTAAATAATCATACCTCTCACTCTGTCCAATAACTGCTCCTTCTTTATATCTCAGTTTAGATGTTACTTCATTCTATAAGCTATTTACAGCAGATTAGATACTCCCATGATATATTTCTATAACGCTTCTTAATTTCTGTGTCATTATTCTAATATTTTTTTAAGCCACACTCTTCCCTAATGGATTAAAGTCTCAGTGATTGTATAAATTATGAGTATCTTATTTAGTGTTCTGTCCTCAGTGCTTATAGTGTCTGGCACATAGTAGAAGCTCAAGGTGTTGTTGTTGTTGTTTGCTGTTGTTGAAAGACTGAGTGATAAGTTAGAGGGGAATTTTTTTCCATCTTCTTTGGACCATAGAGGGTTTCTGACGGTATGAATCAAAACCAGCCACTGTATACATCAAATCAACCTCCCCAGCTTTATATTATAATTAGGAAAATTTCTCCAAATCGGGTAATCAGTTTTCTCAGAACTAATTTTTGGTATTTTACTTTATCTTCTTCTATGATTTTTTATGCATAAATTTAAGGAAAAAGGAAGAGGCTTCCTCAGGGACAGATTGTTAATGTTAGTTTAGTCTGAAAGCCTCCTATCCATTGATTAGTGAGCTTGCTTTGGGCAATTAATACATCGTGCTTTGAGTAGAAATGTACTATCACTTTGGGGCTAACATACAGGAGCCTTTCTGATTGCTTAAGAAGTGCTAGAGAAGAAGTCTGCCAACTGCACAGGAAAATTATATGTTTATCATTGTAATGAGAGAATTAACATCCTTGAAAGGCAGGGTCACTGAATGGGAAAAAAAAATAGCAAGAATTAGGACTAAATAAACTTGTGTGAATGAAGGGTGGGTAGCCTGACAATATTTGATGCCCAATAAGTCAATGGTATTATTAATCTTTTTATAAACTGATAAAACTATTTTGAGGTAAGATTATTTTTAATGCAAAACTATCAATCGAATGTTCATTAAGAGAACAGATGTGTACATAGGTCATTAAGGAAGACTATTTGCTAAAAGTGATCAGATGCAGCCTCAGTGAGCCTAATAAATGTAAAAATCCAGGTCTTCTACAATTTTTTGTTTTTACATTAAGAAGGTTGATATCTTTAAAGATATAAGGAAAAGCCTTTCAGCTGGTTCTAAGACTAAGGAATTTTTCTCATTAAAAAAAATGAAGGGCTTTCCTGGTGGCGCAGTGGTTGAGAGTCTGCCTGCCGATGCGGGGGACGCCGGTTCGTGCCCCGGTTCGGGGGGATCGCACATGCCACAGAGCGGCTGGGCCCGTGGGCCATGGCCGCTGGGCCTGAGCGTCCGGAGCCTGTGCTCCGCAACGGGAGAGGCCATGGCAGTGAGAGGCCCACGTACCGCAAAAAAACAAACAACAACAACAACAACAAAAAAAAAACAAATAAAAAAATGGAAAATGGTTAGATTTTGTAACAAGTCCCATATTCTTAATAGTCCCAGAAACATAAATCAAGTCTAGGTATCCAGGAGTTTTCATTTGAAAAGTAGATAGAAAAAGAGAAATATAACATCAGTCTTAATGATTCTTCGAGTCAAAATTTTCTAATTTTCTTGTTTGTGTTTTTAAATGATAAAATGATGATTTTGGAAAGATCTTAGAAGGAGAAAACAATTTTGACACTTTAACAAGAAACGTATTTGGATGTAATTGGATGAAGGTAGTCAGTTGGATCCACCAAATTGGATAATAGTGGTGAAGAGGTAAAAGCTTCCAGGTACTTATTTATCAATAAGTACTAGGGATGTAATGTACAGCATGGTAAATATAATTAACACTGCTGTATGTTATATATGAAAGTTGTTAAGAGAGTTAATCCTGAGTTCTCATCACAAAGAAAAGATTTTTTTTCTTTTTTTAAATTTTATATCTGTATGAAATGATGGATATTTACTAAACTTATTGCGCTAAGCATTTCATGGTGTATGTAAGCCAAATCATTATGTTGTACACCTTAAATTTATACAGTGCTGTATGTAAATTATATCTCAATAAAACTGAAAGGAAAAATATAAGAGATGTATTAGAAGTAGGAAGAACACATTCTAAATCAAATAAGTATCTTCTAATATATTTCTTTATAAAAAACCCTCTAGAATGCTTTATAATCACCTGATTTTTTTTCATTGATGGCAAGCTGTTGTATAGGACCAGAGCATTTTACTGAGTTTGTTTTTTGTACCAGGCACTGTGCTAAGCCTGGGAAATGCAAAGGTAAAATTAAACAGATATAGTCCATATTCTCATGGAACTTACAGTACAATATGTAGGACAGACATAAATCAAATAATCATACTGGTGGAAGGAATTTTCACATATTGAGGTGTGGGGAAGTCATTCTGGCTTATAAATGATTTAACTTAAACTTTATGCTAACTAGAGGAGCCTGTCTTATGGCCAAACATGGATGGTATATCTGTTTTAACCACTGAAAAAAAATGCATTTAAAAATCAAAGTGGAATAACTGTGGTTCAGGCATCCAAAATGGAGACAGGTGGCCATTGCGGATGTGGTCTCAGACAAGTTCCTGCGTTACTGAGAACTTGAATTTTTGAACTGTGTCAGACTCAGGGACACCACCAGCTACTTTCCAAACAGTATCTGCTAACAGCTGCCAGCTGCAACCTTATAGTCTCAGGGTCTCCCCATGTAACTGTACAGCCATTTCAGATCCCAACCAATACTTGCTTAACAATCACCCTTACTTCTTGCCAGCTCCAATTATAATTCTTGACAAATGACATACAGTTTTTCAGGTTTTGCCTTCATAAGCTTCATTATTTTGTAGTCCGATGGAACACAATTCAATTGCTTCTTGAATCTGTGTCTCACAGGCTGTCATCCTCAGTTTGACTCAAATGAAACTCTCTTCTATCCCTATTATAGATTGGTTTGTTGATGATTTCCATCAACAATACAAAACTAAATATATAATTACTTAAACTCTGATAACTGCTAGGAATTAAAATGCTGAACACTATTAATGTATGTAGCTAGAGAATTGATTTAGTCCAGGAAGGTTCAGTTAGGATCTGAAGGTGACTGGGTAGGTCCCAGTAATATTCCAGCCAGAGGGGAAAAGCTGTGAGTTGGTAGGGACCATGTTCTTCCAAGAAACAGAAAGAAAGCCAGTGAGGCTGGGGTACAGAGAGAGGTAGGAAGAAGAATATAAGACAAAGAGGCAGAGGTTGGCAGGCACCAGATCAGGCAGGGCTTTATGGCCATGGTGTGAGTTCAGGTATTTATCCTAATAATAATGGGAAGCCTTTAAGCCTTGAAGCCTTAAAGCAGCACAAGTAGATATATTACGGACAAACAAGATAGAGTGCATAAAATTATTTCTATAAATATTAAGCAATAAATGTCTTTAAACTTTTTTCCAATTTTGAATTGTATTGTTTATTTCTCAATTATTTTAATCCAGGCTAACCCTAGAGAAATTAGACAGAGCATGTGGAAAAAATCCTTCATGTAAACATTTATTGAACAAATATATTAACAAATATAGATTTAGCACTTCCCAATGATGCTGGGTTCATAAAAAAGCACAGACACTCAAGATAAAAGGGTGAGTAAAACTAACAGAGCTACTGCTTTCCTGGAGCTCACAGTATAGAAGAAAAAAGGGAAAAATACTTATGAACTCATGAACTCTTAGTGACAAGAAGGCATGATGAAAGCTAACTGAGAAGCTGGACAAACACATCTGGAGAGCATAGGTAACCTGGATATAGTATCCATACTTATTTAATTGCACTTGTTTATAAAACAGATAAGTTTGACCACATTGCCCTTGGATTCAGGCATTTGTCAACCATTTGTGGGGGGGGGCAGTTATAAACGGTTAGGCTACTTTGTGTTAGCACACTGATCAGAGAAATGATACAACACATCAAATTCATCTTGAAACGATGCAAATATTGTTAGATATAGCTCCATCCTAAGCAGCCCTGTCCTACCTTTGTGCAGGTACTGGGGGTTGAAGGAGAGACATCACTTCATGCTTTCTCCCCAGTACAATCTGAATTTTGAGCCAGTTTTATTTATGCTATAGCAAAAAAGACAAATACTCTCTAAGAGTATAATTCCTGTTTATATTGAAACGGTGACAAAACCTTGAGGATCTAAATGTGAAATGTGACTTTTTTAAGAAAGGAAAAGCTAAGGATACTCTAGCCTTAGTGACTACCATAGTAACTTCACATATGGAAGTAAAAGGTGTTTTGTTTTGTTTTTTTCAATTTTATTTTTGTCTGCGCCTGGTCTTAGTTGCGGTACGCAGGCTCCTCGTTGCGGCATACAGACTTCTTTCTAGTTGTGACTTGCGTGCTCAGTTGTTGTGGTGCATGGGCTTAGTTGCCCTGCAGCATGTGGGATCTTAGTTCCCTGACCAGGGATCAAACCCACGTCCCCTGCATTAGAAGGTGGATTCTTAACCACTGGCCCACCAGGAAAGTCCTGGTGTTTTCATATTAAACATTAATAAATTTGGATATTCAATCTTGTCTCAATTGCATAATTGTATACTTGTGGTCGCAAACCACCTTGGCTGACTGTTATATGTCATAATACTAGTCGTACCTCTTCTACTAATAATGTCCTAGCAGTTATCATTTGTCAAGTGCTCACCATATATTAGGAACTTTAGATATTAGTTTTAATCCTTATAAAAACCTTAACAAAGTAGACATTATAATCACTGTTTTTTAGTTGAAGTAATCACAGAGACAGATGCAATGTGGAATTCACATACAGAATTACCTAACTTTCAAAATTGTGCTTTTTGTACCTTCAAAAAAAGACTGAGTCTAAGTGAAGAAGATATTGTTAAAATGGAAGCACAAATTTCATACAATGTTTTCACGCTCTGTAAGGCCACATTCTACATGTGCTCATTAGAATGCCTGTGTAATAGATTGTAGAAATGGCCCAAATTATACACTCCTTCACATCCATGCCCTTTTTCATGGTTTGTTTATTTTGTTTTGTTTTGTTTTGTTTCTGTTTTGCAGTGCTCTCCCACTGTGGGCCAGGTAACATACCCTGCTCTTTGACACTCAATCATAAGTCTGATGCAGTCTGAGACTTATAACAGCTTGCTCTTTGGACTTGCTTACTCTTGTGCTTTTGCTTTCATCATGAGAATAGCCCCAGCTAGTCTGCTGGAGGGTGAAAGACACATGGAACAGAGCTGAGTCACCACCGTTGCTCCAGCTGACGGTGAGTCAACGTCCAGATATGTGAGTGAACCCAGTCAAGATCAACAAAGCTGCCTAGCTGACAACCAACAGACCAAAGGTATGCGAGCAATAAATTCAATGTTGTGTGTCACTGAGGTTTTGTGGTTGTTACTAACATAGCATTAAAATAATGCAGCATTGTTGTGGCAGTCAATAACTAAAACGTCTAAAGTCAATTTGTGTAGAAAGAAAGCTATATCCTTAGCAGTCATCCACAGCATCATTTCTAGCTTGAGTTATTCATACATGTGATTTCCTGAAAGGTGTGTCTGCCAGAATCATGGCTATATTCTCTGCACAAACCTCTCTGAAGTCCAGACTTGGATATAGAAACATCTGAGCTGTCCAATTGGATGCCTAACTGGACAGCTCTAACCTAACATGTTCAAATCAGAATTCTTGTCCCCCTGCCATTCAAAGTCAATCTTTCCTGAATTTTTTACTTTTCAGTAAATGGCACCATCATCGACCCATTTACTCAGAACAGTACTCTACTAGTCATTTTCAAATCCTTTTGTACACAATCTGTAATTAAAACATTAGTAACTCCTGTCAGTTCCATCTTTCAGATACACAACCCTCTTCTATGTTATCTTCTCGCACCTAAATAACTACAATATCATCCGAACAGGTCTCCCAGCCTCTACTCTTGTCTTGAAACAGTTAATTATCCTCACCATAAGTAGATCAATTTTATTTAAGTTGTAAATTAGATCACATTATTTTACAGCTCAAAGTCCTTCATACTCAAAATAAAATTCAATGTTCTTCATGTGGCCTATGAGAGACTACAGGATCTCTTCCCTCAATCCCCATCCACCTTCTTATCTCTAATTTCACATCACTTACCTAACTCCCCCACTTGGTTATTAGAAGCTGGGATGCTGGCACTTTTACTTTTGCTATATGTCAAGTGTATGCCTACCAAGCTCGTTCCCATTTCAGGGAATTTATGTTTGCAGTTTCCTCTTCCCAGAAAAAACTTCACTCAGATATTTGCCTCACCCATTCACTTACTTCAATCAGGTCTCTGCTCAGATGCACCTACTACAGAGAAGTGTCATCTGGTGACTTTAAGTCATCCCCTATTAACAACCCCTACCGCATACACACCATCTCCATTACTTGCTATCCTATTGCTTGTTTTCTTTAACCTTCATGCTCCATATTTCACTAAAATGTAAGTGTCATGAAGTCAGGGATTTTTGCCTTGCTCAGGACTGTAGCTCCCCGGCCTAAATAATGTGCCTCTCATTACAGTTACTCAATAAATAATAGCTGAATGAATGAATGTGTAAATATTATAGAAACTGCTCCAGTAGCTGCTACAACCCTCTCTGTAATAGAGGCTCATGTTCAAGAAGGATCTGTGTTTTGGTTAAATGTGATGGGCTAGTCTAGCTCTTTTCTACCACAACAGAACCAATACAAATAACAAATAAACAATTAGCTCTAATGGCACCCAGGTTAACTGTATCTTCATGTTAGGGGCATTGGAAGTTAGAGTATGCCTTTTCAGGGCATGAACAGTAGGAGTTGCAGATTCAAAACTGAGGTTCTGCAATGTTTGAAGGTTTCCATGGGAACAACACGATTCTGTGTTCTGTTTAGAAGCTTAAAATATGTGGTGGCAAGAAAGCACTGCTGTAACACACCACATGAGGATGATTCAAAAGATGAAACCCTATAAAAATTAATGCTCTGAGAAGAATGTCAACTAGTAAATCAACAACGACATTATTAAAAACAGAGGAAATATAATTGGCCACATATGGTCACACTATAACAAGGCAAGAGTCATTGCACTCTTTAAGCCAGTTTCACACTTAATTTGCACCATGACGATTCAACAGAGGGAGCAACTGATATGCCAACAGCCTTGCAGAAATGAAATCCTTCCTTTATTAATACTTTCCATGACATCAAATTAGTTATTAAGAAAATGGCTTCACAATGAGAACGGGTACCTAAAATAAAACCATCTTAATGAATTACCACCATCACATTTCCTTATAAGTAGAGCAGGCTTTGGAAATAATAGACTCTAGGTTATAGAGGTTTAGAGGACAGGTAACAATTCAGATGGAATAAAATCAATGTGCATTTGAACTTCATTTAGTTTCCTTGTCATCTCAAGATTTCAGAAAAGAAAGAAAACAAAGCTTAGTCTTTTTACAGGTCACTATGTGATTTGAGGAAGAAAATGCTAAATATATATATATATATATATATATATATATATATTTGTAAAAATTTTGTCTTCTGTAGGTTACCACAATTGTGAAGGTAAGGCTCAAAGAAGATTCAGAGAACTATAAAAATGCTATTATAAATCTTCTATTTGGCCAGAATGTTTACTGGCCCACAAACATTTTGCCACCATTTCTGAGGCTTACCAATATTTTAGAAACAAAGTATTGCTGATAGTAAAAAATGAAAAGGTCTTTTAAAAAATTTCCTTGAGATTTGGCTTGTCCAAAAATAAGATTTTCTATCTCCTTTGGATGAGTAAGTTGATGCTAATTTGCATGGCTGTGTCAAATAAAAATAGCTGATATTCACCAAATATTTTCAATCAGTATTCCACTTCCTTTTTCTATGCATCTGCTTCACCCTTCTTTTTGAATTTTTTTCTTCATTCTAGGCATCATGGTAGACAATGGCAACCACTGAGTCCTGAATTTTACAGGTTATATAGTTATTCATGGATATATTTACCTTGTCTTAGATATGTATCCAAATTCTCAAGGAAGGGGCTAGATGGACTAGAGTAGTTTTCGTAGCAAACTCTGAAATTGCTACTTTGTCTACGGAATGGAGAATGAAAATTTAAGGAAAAGGGTTGGCTATACCTTCAGATTTTATCCAGAATCTGACCAACTCTTACCACTTCTACTGCTATCTCTATTAGAATTACAGCAATAACCCCCAAACCAGTCTCTACACTTTCACAAGTGCCATTCTATGTCTGTTCTTAGCCAGTGATTAACGGGTTAGGTCAAATTACTCTCTTCTCTAAACCCTCCATTGTCTTCTCATCTCACTCTGAATAAAAGTCAAATTCCTACAATTGCCTACAAAGTTCAAGAAAATCCTCCCCTACTATAGCCACTACCTTTCCCCTTCCTGATTCCATTCCTGGTATCTATCTGATCGTCTGACTATATATATCCTTTTCTACTATCTCCTTTTCTCACGATTCTGCTCCAGCCACTCTTCCTCCTGCTGTTTCTCAAATTTGCCAAACACACTCCCACTTCAGAGTGCTTGCATTTGCTGTCCTATTTATCTGGGATGTTGTTCTCTTGAAAAGTCTTAGTGTTGTCTCCCATGATTCTTTCAAGTATTTGATCTGATGTCACCTTCATAATGAGGCTTTCTCTAACCATTCTATTAAAAATTTTAATGCCTCTGTGACAGGTAGACCATCTAGGTGTTTCCCCTGATCTCCACCTCCCCATATTCACAATATTGTATAATCCCTTCCCCTTGAGTGTGGGAGAGACCGGTGACTTGCTTTTAACCAATAGACTATAGAAAATATAACAGGATATCACTGTTATTATGTTACATGATATAAGACTCTGTCTTGCTAGCTGACTCATTTTAGAATCACTCTTTCCATTATTGACTTGAAGGCACAAACTGTCATGAATTCTACAACACACAATACAATTAATCTTGCCAATAGCATGAGTGAGCTTGAAAGCAGATTCTTCTTCATTTGAACCTCCAGATGAGAATGTAGCCTTGGTGGACACCTGAATTGCAGTCCTGCGATACTGAAAGAGAGACATTAATTAAGCCATGCCTGGAATCCTGACTCGTCAAAACAATAAGATAATTAGTATTTTAAGCACTAAGTTTGTGGTAATATGTTACACAGCATAGAAAATGATTACTGTCTCTCAAGCATTCTAGAAACTCCATATTCCCATGTCCTGTTACATTTTTTCTCTATATACTTACCACCTTCTTATATTTTACACATTTCATTTTTATTTTATACCACATGCATGGTTTGAATGAGCCTTTTTCTTTTAGTTGATAGTTTTGACATCATAAAAAATCAGCTTCCATTTCTGATTGGAATAAAATCCATACGAACTATAGCAGGAATTACAAGGAAGGCACTAGTAATGAAAGTTGTTGTACACAGATGGTTTATGACAACAATTTGTGAAATCTCCTTCTTTAGAGTATGTTGAAATTAGGGATAAGTAGATATTCATCTCTCTGGGACAATAAAATTATATCTCTACTAGAAGCCATGGCTATTAAAACGTTGCAAAGTTCATTCCATCTCTATCATATTGTGACTAGGGATTGAGTAAAAAAAAAAAACATGGTAATGTTCTTTTTTTTAATTTAATTTAATTTATTTATTTTTATTTTTGGCTGTGTTGGGTCTTCATTGCTGTGCGTGGGCTTTCTCTAGTTGTGGAGCATGGGCTCTAGGCGTGCAGGCTTCAGTAGTTGCAGCACTCAGGCTCAGTGGTTGTGGCACACGGTCTCTACAGTGCGCATGGGATTCAGTAGTTGTGGCACGCTGGTTCTAGGGTACACAGGCTCAGTAGTTGTGGCTCACAGGCTCTAGAGAGCAGGCTCAGTAGTTATGGCACTGTCTTAGTTGCTCCACGGCATGTGGGACCTTCCCGGACCAGGGATTGAACCCGTGTCTGCTGCACTGGCAGGCGGATTCTCAACCATTGCACCACCAGGGAAGTCCCAGTAATGTTCTTTATTGAAATGACAAAAATCCGCTTTTGCCCAAAAGGAATTAAAAACTTTTTGTTCTTTTCATTATTTGAGCAATATTACTAGCCTGGTCATAGATCACTCTGTTTTTACTGTTACCCACAAAAGAAAAATATAAATGTCACATACAAAGATATTTTTTAACATCTTTATTGGAGTATAATTGCTTTACAATGGTGTGTTAGTTTCTGCTTTATAACAAAGTGAATCAGTTATACATATACGTATGTTCCCATATCTCTTCCTTCTTGCATCTCCCTCCCTTCCACCCTCCCTATTCCACCCCTCTAGGTGGTCACAAAGCACGGAGCTGATCTTCCTGTGCTATGCGGCTGCTTCCCACTAGCTATCTATTTTACATTCATAAATATTAATGGTCCCATATCAAGAAGGGTCCGTTGTTCTATTTTCCTCCCAAAATATTATTTAGCCCATTTTGTCATTATGTATTGTTGCATTATGTATTGTCAGGTGAAGTTTTATTGTTGTTGTTGTTTCAATCAAATAAAAAATCATTAGAAAGAGAGTAGAAGGAGGTGGATAGCAAAAATAAAGTATAGATAAATGAATATTTTATTGGATTTTCCCTTAAGTTATTGGTACATATTTATTTATCTTTTGTTGATTCAATAAAACATTTATTGAACATGTGTCAGTAGATAGTCACAGATTCAATCCTAGTCCTAGAGAGCCCTATGGTAAATGAGGAGGTGGAAAAACAACTGGGTTCCTTTGAGGTATGCCAGAAGAAATTGCTCTGCCCTTCACTGTGAAGGCTGCTGCAGATCCAAATGGATCTAAGTGAGAGAAGTGTTGCTTCAGTTCTTCGTATGTAATCCCTGAGAGGCCCTGTATTCTTATAATAGTTTGTAAAGGGTGGACATAAGTATTAAGGAATGAGGAACAAACTTGTTTTACCTCCAGATCTACGACATATTTCGAAGCAGCTTCCTAATAACAGGGTTGAATTTGTCGTAATATGTGAGATGTTACATGGGTGATATGTCGTAGAATTTTAGCCCTACTTAGGTACAATATTTTCTTCTCTAGCTTGAAGTAAAATTTATTTTTTCTCTACAGTAAATCAGCTTGAAACATGCAGCCATGTATAATCATATTGGGCCATCTCCTAAAAGTAAATAAATGTAGCATCAGGGGAAATATCCTTCAATTAATTCAAAAACTCTCCAAAGATATTAATCATAAACTATTGAAATGCAGCTGATGAATTTCACATGACAAACAGCAGTACCTTAAAAGCAATTTCAGATATACAAATATCTTCCACCAGTTCCCTTTTCTAATTTGGAAAAGGTTAAGTATTTAGTGTTGTTTGTACACACAATAGCTGCAAAAATTCAATTTGCTTCCAAATGCTCTGTGAGGTTTCTACCTGAAAGTATTAATTTAACAGCACTTATTTTTAAAATGTTGAACATACACTAAGTTTCAAAAACTATGCAAAACTTTCTGGAGACAAAGATGAACAAAGTAGCCTTGTCTCTAAAATTCAAGAAACTTAAATGGGAGACTAATATAGACTGAATGTTTCTGTCCCCTCATATTCTATGTTGAAACTTAATAGGCAGTATGGTTAGGTACTTGGAGGCGGGGACTTTGAATGATTAGATCATGAGGGCAGAGTCCTCATGAATGGAATTATTGCCCTTATAAAAGAGGCCCCAGAGAGGCTCTCCCACCCCTTCTGCCACTTGAGGACACAGCTAGAAGACAGCTGTCTATGAACCAGGAAAGAGATTCTCACTAGATGCTGGATCTACCAGCACCTTGACATTGGACTTTCAGTCTCCAGAACCATGAGAAATAACTGTTGTTCATAAGCCACCCAGTCTATGGTATTGTGTTATAGCAGTCTGAATAGACAGAGACAGACAAAATTTTTCATCGAATGAAGTAAATGTTATAGAGATGAGTTCAGGGTATTTTGAGCACATAAAGAGGAATCCTTTAGATCAGAGTAAACATATATCTTAACTGCCTGATACAAACCCAACAAGCCTTTCTTCTTCAACATAATTATTAATAACTCTTCTTTCTCTCTCAACAGTGTCCCAGTTTGGATAATAAATTACAAGATCACACACCTAAAATACACTGGAGAAAGTCAGTTTGTTGGGGTAGAGGGAGGATTCAAAGTAAGGAAAGCTTTCCTGGGTCATTCCACAGTTGAGAACTGCAAATATCTTAGTGTAGTGGAGTGTTGAAATGTGATTTGGGTCACGGGGTCCTCTGAGACAAGAAACAATAGAGTTATGCAGAAGCCAGATGATGAAGGCTATTATATGTCTTGCTAAGACATTTGACCTTTATTTAAAAAAATCTTGAATTTAATGAAAGTTTTTGAAAGCAAAAGCTTCAAAGATCAGATTTATATATTTTTTAAAAAATCACTGTGACAGCAACACAGAGCATGAACAACAGATTAAAACATGGACATCCACTCATAGACTGTTTCGATAGTTCAATCAAGAAATAAGTCTCTAATCTATGGAAGTGGTAATGGGAAATAGAAAATGAGGTTGAAAAATATGAAATACATGTTCTATAGGACTTGGTGACTGATTGGATAAGATGAGGTAAATGATTAGGAAGAGTAATCATATCTCCCTGGTACCTTGGTAAGCCACTGGGTAATCATTTACTGTGGCAGGGACACAGGAAGAAGATAAGTTTTATTCATTACTTTGGGGTGAGAGGGCAGTGGTGGGGAGATGGGAGAAGACAATGAGATGAATATGGGATATATATGCTTTTTTCTAAGTGGCCTTAGATAACATTGCTTAAAATGATGGACTTTGAACTAGATTATAATTTCCCTGTAGGAAAAGACAAGATGTTCAGAATAGCCAATACGATATTGAAAGAGAAGAACAAAGTTGGAGGCCTGACACTACTTGATCTCAAGACATTTTATAAAGCTACAGTAATCAAGAAAATGTGATTAGTGAAAGAATAGACAAATAGGTCAGTGGAACAGAATAGAGAGCTCTGAAATAGACCCATATAAACATAATCAACTTATCTTTGACAAAGGAGCAAAGGTGGTACAATGGAACAAAGACAGTCTTTTCAACAAATGATGCTGGAACAAATGGACATCCACATGCAAAAAAAAAGTGAATCTAGACATGGACATGACATGCTTTACAAAAATTAATTTAAAATGGATCACAGGGCTTCCCTGGTGGTGCAGTGGTTGAGAATCTGCCTGCTAATGTAGGGGACACAGGTTTGAGCCCTGGTTTGGGAGGATTCCACATGTCGCGGAGCAGCTAGGCCTGTGAGCCACAACTACTGAGCCTGTGTGTCTGGAGCCTGTGCTCTGCAACAAGAGAGGCCGCGATAGTGAGAGGCCCGCGTACTGCGATGAAGTGTGTCCCCCGCTTGCCACAAATAGAGAAACCCCTCGCACAGAAACGAAGACCCAACACAGCAAAAGTAAATAAATTAATTAATAAACTCCTACCCCCAACATCTTCTTTAAAAAAAAAAATGGATTACAGACCTAAATCTAAAATGCAAAACAATAAAACTCCCAGCAAATAAAAGAAGAAAATTTAGATGATCTTTAGTATGGCGATGACTTTTTAGATACAGCACCAAAGGCACAATCCATGAAAGAAATAATTGATAAGCTGGAGTTAATTAAAATTTAAAAATTTCTGCTCTGTAAAAGACAACATCAAGAGAACGAGAAGACTAGCCACAGACTGGGAGAAAATATTTTTGAAAGACATTTAAAGAACTGGTATCCAAAATACACAAAAAATCTCTTAAAACTGTAAAATAAGAAAATGAGCAACTTGATTAACAACTTGGTCAAAGACCTTAACAGACACCTCACTAAAGAAGATATACGCATGACAAATAAGTATATGAAGTATTCTCCACATCATATGTCCCCAGGAAAATACAAATTTAAACAATGAGATACCACTACATATCTATCAGAATGGCCGAAACCCAAAACACTGACAATACCAAAGGCTGGCAAGGATGTGGGGCAATAGGAACTCATCCATTGTTGAGGGAATACAAAATGGTACAACCACCTTGGAAGGCAGATTGTCAGCATAAAAATGTAAATGTATTTTTACTATATGATCCAGCAATCATGCTTCTTGATATTTGCCCAAATAAATTAAAAATTTATGTCCACAACAAAACCTGCACTTGGATGTTTATAGCAGTTTTATTCATAATAGCCGAAACTTGGAAGCAACCAAGATGTCTCTCAGTAGGTAAATGGACGGATACATTGTGATACATCCAGACAATGGAGTATTATTCAACACCAAAAATAAATGAGCTATCAAGGCTTTAGAAGACATAGAACCTTAAATGAATATCACTAAGTGAAAGAAGACAGTCTGAAAAGGCTACATACTGTATGACTCCTAATATATGATATTCTAAAGGCAAAACTATGGAGACAGTAAAAAGATCAGTGGTTGTTAGAGGCTGTGCGGGAAGGGATGAATAGGTGGAGCACAGAGGAATTTTAAGACAATGAAAATACTCTGTAAGATACCATAATGATAGATACATGCCATTATATATTTGTCCAAACCCATAGAATGTACAACATCAAGAGTGAACACTAATGTAAACTATAGACTTTGGGTGATAATGATGTATCAGTGTAGGTTTATCAGTTGTGACAAATGTTCCATTCTTGTGAGGGATGTTGATAATGGGGGATCCTATGCATAGGTCAGGACAGGGAATATGTAGGAAATCTCTGAATCTTCCCCCCAATTTTGCAGTGAACCTAAAACTGCTCTAAAAATGTCTACATTTAATAAAAAAAAAAAATACATACCCATCTTGTACAACACTGTGTTACTAGGGCCTAATAGAAGGCTTGACAAATAGTGTCTAATATATTGTTATTAAATGAATTATTGATTAATTTATTAGATGGATTGTGTTTTAAATCCCAACTCAAGTACTTTCCAGATGGGTAAATATGAACAAGTTACTCCTGTAAACCTCAATTTCCTCATGAAAAATCAGGATATAATAAAATCTAATTTGTTGAATTTGTGTGAAAAGCAAGTGGTGTAGTACATATGGATAACTATAACCATATGTTAACTATTAAGTGATTCAGAAATATCAGAAACATTATTATCATATAGTGTGTTCTGAAGGATCAAAGCATCTAAGCTTTCCCCACTGTTAAACTCAATTATGATATGTCTACCCTTGCACCTTATAAACTCCCAAAATACTTCTCAGCCTTCACTTCCCAATACTTTCAGCCTGGAAGAGGAAATCTATCCCAACAAGCGAACCATGTTCTGAAATCCAGAAAATTCCATCATGAACCATAAGATGACAAATTATAATCTTTCTGGATGTATGTGTGCATACTGGAGAATAAGTAGGTGTGTACATCTTATACTGCCAGGTTGTTCAATCTTCCATGAAATCCATCACATTTGGGGACCTTTCCCTAACTCTAGAGTTACCTTATAAATTACAGCTCCTTACCTTATACCTCAAGATCTACCATATATTTAGCTTGTCTTCTCTGCCCTGCAAATCTGGATGCCATACACTATCCACAGGAAATAGAAGAGTATGCATTATGGACCATCTTGTGTTCCTTACTTTAAATCATGTAAGTATGTGATGCATTGAAAAAGCTATAATCCTGAAAATTAAACCTGAGTACCCACTTCCCATATTCATTCAAGAATTCCAGATTTATGTAACAGTCTACCAGTCTCAAGTCAAACTGGCTTTCAGCTAAGCATTATGTCTAGTCCAGATGACTAGAAAGAGAGATATATTGGGGGTGAAAGGTAATACTGGATCTCCACAAAAGAAATAAGTTAAAGGGGTCATGATATGAATCTAATCTGCTCTGAAGCCATGGTCTCTATAAACATATGAGGTACCTCCCTAGGAAGTCTGTATAATAGAACCAGAGCCCCATTTTAAAAGGTAGCATCAGAAACCAGCAAGAATGAAAATTCATGGGCCCAAGTTACGACAGTTTGTTTTTTTTAAAAAAAGTGATTGCACTGGGTTGAAAATGCTACAATCATTTGAAAACAAAATTTCTTAATGATATTCACAAAAGAGAAAGCCATAAAATCTCATATTTTAGCAGGTGAAGTTGCTATTAAAACATCTTTGTTTAAAAATTGATAACCAGAGAAAAAAAGTAAGCATTTACCCTCCATTCATGTAGGAACTCTGAGGTAAACAAATAGCTCCAGTTAATCCAAAAAGATCTTCAAAAGAAAGAAGGAAGGAAGGAAGAGAAGGATGGAGGGAGGGAGGAAAGAATGAAAGAAAGAAAGAAAGAAAGGAAAGAAAGAAAGAAAGAAAGAAAGAAAGAAAGAAAGAAAGAAAGAAAGAAAGAAAGAAAGAAAAAAGGAAGGAAGGAAGAAAGAAAGAAAGAAAGAAAGGGAGGAAGCGAGGAAGAAAGGAAGGAAGGAAGGAAGGAGGGAAGGAGGGAGGAAGGAAGGAAAGAGAGAGAGTGAGTGAGAAGGAAGGGAAGGCAGGGAAGGAAGAAAGGGGAAAAGCATCAAACTAATAAGAGAAAGAATGGTAGAACTGAAGATCATCATTCTCTAACACCTAAAGAAATAAACTGATCCAAGAATTATCAACTGGTATTTAAAAAAATCAGGGGGTGTGGTTGAAGAGAAGCCAGACATTTGTTCAGTTTCACTATAGCTACCGTATGGATTACTTTCTAGACTCAAGGCAAAAACTGTAACTATGAAATGAAGAGATCAGACTGTCATCAACCTCATCCTGGGTCAACCAGATAGTGAAGTGTCTCCTGGTATGGTATAATAAGTGATGTACAACATTACCAGGTGTTCTAGCTGAAATTGTTGAGTTTGTATCCATCAACTCTTCAGGCTTAAGTCTACATTTTTCAATCCATAGGAAATACAGGGATAGAAGAATAAACTAAACATGAATACTAGAGAGCAAGTAAACCTGGACTGCTGTACAGTAGCTTCTAGCCACACATGATAGCTATTTAAATTCTAACCTAAATTAAATTAAAAAATAAATTACAAATTCAATTGCTCAGTAATTCTAGCCACATTTGGCTCTAGAGCCACAAGTGGTAAGTATCTATCTTATTGTTTAGCATGAATATGGAATATTTCCATCAAGGCAGAAAATTCTGTTGGACAGCCCTGTAAAAGACAAATCCAGAAGTTAAGATTTTCCATGATTAGATCTATTCAACAAACCAGTGTCTTGGGAAAAAAGAAACACTGTACTAGATTATAAAACCTCAAGGGATATATAAGAAGCAGACTGCATCTGGTTTGAGCAGCTTAAAAAATCATTTTGGGAATATCCAGGGAAAGTTGAGTATGGACCAGGTATTAGATAAGATGAAAATTTATTAATGTTGAAAGGTAAATAAAGTGCTATTAGGGGTTATTTCAGGTTTGTGGGAGTATGGTATCTTTTTGTTGTTGTTTATATCTATTTTCTAAATTTCTACAATGCACATATGACTTTTGAGATAATAAAAATTTATTTTAATGTTTTTAAAGGTAACATTGCTTACCCGTCAAGAAGAAATTTCAAAGGCTGTTCTTGAGCTAGGTTTAGTGTTTTTAGCATTTACATTTTTTAACTAGAAACTCATAGAAATATAAAAACAGGTGTGTCTTTATTCCTCAAATAGGAAGGTAAAATGTGCTCCTCTTCTAATTTAAAACCAAGATTGAAATCCAACCATAGGAAATAAGAGTGAAGTGACATTTTCCCCTCTAATTACCAAGTCAGAGTAAAATCATAAATCCAGTAAAATCATATTCATTTCTTAATCTAGGAAATCTATCTGAGCCTTTAAAGTCTAAGATTGCATTAATGTTATCTTCATCAAGCTTTCTAATGCTCACTTAGCTACTGAAAATGAAACAATGAGTAGCATCCGTCCCATTATATAAATATATGTTACATTTTAAAGAGAATTGTCTTCTGGTTTTACTGAATTATTTCAAAGTCCTAGACACTGGAAGGCTGTCAGAGTCCTTGGAAGCATTACCTCTGTGTCCTATTTTCTGCCGTCAATATATAACAGATGGTATGGACATTCTTTAGGTCTTTAAAGCAAATGATTTCAAAAAGTATAAACTTGGTACATTTCTGTATATTTCTATATGTAAAATGAGAGGTCCATGTGTTCATTTAATTTCATTTACAACTGACTTGAATTTCTAATTGTTGGTAAGTGGTATCTGATTTATAAATCTCCTATACTGTATTGAAGAGTCTTATCTATGTCTCTGAATCATGAATGCATTACATATGCTGGAATTTATTGTTCCAAATCTTCCATGGATGGGACCTGATTACTGTATAGGTCCTTCTTTCTACATTTGCTTTACAACAATTTAATTTGTACAATTATACATGCTCCCATCTCCCATCCTGTTCTTATGAAGTTTAAAATCTTTACAACAAGGAGCTTCTAAACAACAAAAGGGTGAGGGTGGTAAAAAGGCACTAAAGCAGAATTTTTCTCCTCCAGAAAAATTTCAAAGTAAGCAAGTAAGAAATAAAATTAGAAATATAATTTTTTACAACTACATTCCCTCATCACACAAAATTCCCAGGTTATTTATGATTTCAGGACAGACTTCATGACTTTGCTTTAAAATTTTAAATTCAATGGCATGATATTCCTTCCAATTTCAATGAAGGAGTTCTGCCAAGATGGCACATCAGTGTGGGCTCTTGGCTCCCTCCCACAAGTTTAATGATTGTAAAAAAATTGGTGAAAAAAGAGCCAAGAAATAAGAAAACAAGAAAACTTACAAACTTATTAACAATAACAAATATTGTGAGATACTGCTGGGGAAACTAGAGCTGTTCCTCAACAGGAAGGGTAGGTATGATGTGGAGGACAAAGTGCCGAAGCCTTGAACAGGGAGGGGAACAACAGTATAGCTATGGCAGAATAAATGAGACAAAAGCTGGTTTAGTTCTGCTCTGGTTGAATTCCATTCCTGGAGTGCAGCTTCCATACTGGGGAGGGGAAATTTAGTTTATTATCTAAAGTTAAAAATTAACCTGGACAGACACTTGTAGGGTGATATCAAACTAATATCAAACTAACATCTCCCTCAACAGCCCATATTATCATTTTGGACAAAACTGGAAAAGGTATTCCTTCCTCCAGTAAAATCGTGTTGAAGTAGTAGATAATTTATTTTTCAAGAATAAAAATTATAACATGTAATCATTGTATATACATTATACAAACCAAATTATTAAACCCATTATAGATAATTCAAAGTTTTGATCAGAATAATTAGGCAAAGTCACTAGGTTATAATTTGCTGTGAAATAATTACATGTCTTGCTTTCATGGAAATAAAATTCATTACTGTACTTTAAATACTTACTTGCTCCAACACCTTGTTTTTGAGAGAAATGGTCATCGGACTTAACAGACTTTCTTTTGGCATTGTAGAAGTGATTTTTGATGAATTATTATTCTGAGAAGCTATATTCTCCACCATTATAGTTTTGTTTTGTTTTGTTTTTAACGCTGTCTTGACCCAGTTTTGAGGCTCTGGGTAAAGGTCAGTTAATTCTTTTTTTAACTGAGGTATAGTTGTTTTAAAATGTTGTGTTAGTTTCTACTGTACAACAAAGTGAAGCAGAGTTTCCTGTGCTATACAGCAGTTTCTCATTAGTTATCAATTTTATACATATTAGTGTATATATGTTAATCCCAATCTCCCAATACATCCCACCCTCCCTTTTCCCCCTTGGTGTCCATACGTTTGTTCTCTACATCTGTGTGTCTATACCTGCCTTGCAAACTGGTTCATCTGTACCATTTTTCTAGATTCCACATTTATGCATTAATATATGATATTTGTTTTTCTTTCTCTGACTTACTTCACTCTGTATGACAGACTCTATGTCCATCCAAGTCTCTACAAATGACCCAATTTAGTTCCTTTTTATGGCTGAGCAATATTACATTGTATTTATGTAACAAATCTTCTTTATCCATTCATCTGTCCATGGGCATTTAGGTTGCTTCCACGACCTGGCTAATAGTGCTGCAATGAACATTGGGGTGCATGTGTCTTTTTGAATTAAGGTTTTCTCTGGGTACATGACCAGTAGTGGGATTGCTGGGTCATATGGCAGTTCTATGTTTAGTTTTTTAAGGAAACTCCGTACTGTTCTCATAGTGGCTGTATCAATTTACATGCCCACCAACAGTGCAAGAGGGTTCCCTTTTGCCACACCCTCTCCAGCATTTACTATTTGTAGATTTTTTGATGATGGACATTCTGACCGGTGTGAGTTGATACCTCATTGTAGTTTTGATTTGCATTTCTCTAATAATTAGTGATGTTGAGCATCTTTTCATCTGTTCTTGGCCATCTGTATGTCTTCTTTGGAGAAATGTCTATTTAGATTTTCCACCCATTTTTTGATTGGGCTGTTTGTTTTTTTGATATTGAGCTGCCTGAGCTCTTCGTATATTTTGGAGATTCATCTTTTGTCCATTGATTCATTTGAAAATATTTTCTCCCATTCTGAGGGTTGTCTTTTCATCTTGTTTATGGTTTCCTTTGCTGTGTAAAAGCTTTTAAGTTTAGTTAGGTCCCATCTGTTTATTTTTGTTTTTATTTCCATTACTCTAGGAGGTGGGTCAAAAAAGATCTTGCTGTGGTTTATGGCAAAAAGTGTTCTACCTATGTTTTCCTCTAAGAGTTTTATAGTGTCTGGTCTTACATTTAGGTCTTTAATCCATTTTGAGTTTATTTTTGTGTATGGTGTTAAGGAGTGTTCTAATTTCATTCTTTTACATGTATCTGTCCAGTTTTCCCAGCACCACTTAACGAAGAGACTTTTCTCCACTGTATATTCTTGCCTCTTTTGTCATAGATTAGGTGACCTTAGGTGTATGGGTTTATCTCTGGACTTTCTATCCTGTTCCATTGATCTATATTTCTGTTTTTGTGCCAGTACCATACAGTGTTGATGACTGTAGCTTTGTAGTGTAGTCTGAAGTCAGGGAGTCTGATTCCTCCAGCTTGGTTTTTCTTTCTCAAGATCGCTTTGGCTATTTGGGGTCTTTTGTGTCTCCATAAAAATTTTAAGATTTTTTGTTCTAGTTCTGTGAAAAATGCCAGTGGTAATTTGATAAGGATTGCATTAAATCTGTAGATTGCTTTGTGTAGTATAGTCATTTTTACAATATTGATTCTTCCTATCCAAGAACATGCTATATCTCTCCATCTGTTCGTGTCTTCTTTGATTACTTTCATCAGTGTCTTACAGTTTTCTGAGTACAGGTCTTTTACCTCCTTAGGTAGGCTTATTCCTAGGTATTTTATTCTTTCTGTTGCAATGGTGAAAGGGATTGTTTCCTTAATATCTCTTTCTGATCTTTGCTGTTAGTGTATAGGAATGCAAGAGATTTCTGTGCATTAATTTTTTATCCTGCAACTTTACCAAACTCATTTATTAGCTCTATTAGTTTTCTGATAGCATCATTAGGATTTTCTATGTATAGTGTTATGTCATCTGCAAACAGTTACAGTTTTACTTCTTCTTTTCCAATTTGTATTCCTTTTATTTCCTTTTCTTCTCTGATTCCCTTGGCTAAGACTTCCAAAACTGTGTTGAATAAAAGTGACAAGAGTGGACATCCTTGTCTTGTTCCTGATCTTAGAAGAAATGTTTTCAGTTTTTCACCATTAGAGAATGACGTTTGCTGTGGGTTTGTCTTATGTGGCCATTATTATGTTGAGGTAGGTTCCCTCTGTGCTCACTTTCTGGAGAGTTTTTATCATAAATGGGTGTTGAATTTTTTCAAAAGCTTTCTCTGCATCTATTGAGATGGTCATATGGTTTTTATTCTTCAATTTGTTAATATGGTGTATCACATTGATTGATTTGTGTATATTGAGGAATCCTTGCATCCCTGGGATAAATCCCACTTGCTCATCGTGTATGATCCTTTTAATGTGCTGTTGGATTCTGTTTGCTAGTATTTTGTTGAGGTTTTTGCATCTATATTCATCAGTGATATTGGTCTGTAATTTTCTTTTTTGTGATATCTTTGTCTGGTTTTGGTATCAGCATAATGGTCGCCTTGTAGAATGAGTTGGGGAGTGTTCCTTCCTCTGCAATTTTTTGGAAGAGTTTGAGAAGGATAAGTGTTAGCTCTTCTCTAAATGTTTGATAGAATTCACCTGTGAAGCCATCTGGTCCTGGACTTTTGTTTTTTGGAAGATTTTTAATCACAGTTTCAATTTCATTACTTGTGATTGGTCTGTTCATATTTTCTGTTTTTTCCTGGTTCAGTCTTGGAAGGTTATACCTTTCTATGTTTTTGTACATTTCTTCAAAATTGTCCATTTTGTTGGCATATAGTTGTTTCTAGTAGTCTCTTATGATCCTTTGTATTTCTGCAGTGTCCATTGTAACTTCCTTTTCATTTCTTTAATTGATTTGGGTCCTCTCTCTCTTTTTCTTGATGAGTCTGGCTAAAGGTTTATCAATTTTGTTTACCTTCTCAAAGAACCAGCTTTTAGTTTTATTGATCTTTGCTATTGTTTTCCTTTTTTTCTATATCATTTATTTCTGCTCTGATCTTTATGATTTCTTTTTTTTTTTTTTCTTTTGGTATGCAGGCCTCTCACTGTTGTGGCCTCTCTTGTTGCGGAGCACAGGCTCCAGACGCGCAGGCTCAGCAGCCATGGCTCACGGGCCCAGCCGCTCCGCAGCATGTGGGATCTTCCCAGACTGGGGCACGAACCTGTGTCCCCTGCATTAGCAGGCAAACTCTCAACCACTACACCACCAGGGAAGCCCTTCTTTTCTTCTTGAGCAGAGGATTAAGTTCACACCCCGACCACCTCCTTCATTGGGCTCTCACACTCCAAGCCACTATACACCCTAATCTCCAGACCAGGTACCACACAACAAAGAACAGTTTCTATTCCCCAGATCCGTATGAAATTATTCGAGTTCGCCTATACTAAGCCTGCTTACCCTGCCTTGGCCTTCATTTTCACTCAGAAACCACATTAAAGGATTCTGCCTGCAATTTCTCTCCCTGCCTCTGCCTCATGACAGACCTGGGTGCTTCCCCTCAGCAGCCCTGCATGGTACTGTATTTCTAAACTGTAAAACTCTTTCCACTCTCTCTCCCTTGAACTCAATCTGGCTTTACCATACCTCACCCATGGTAATATTAAAACAACTGTCAACTCATACTGACAAAAATAAATATACCCTTAGAACTACCGGAGCATTCAGAAATATGCATGGTAGTTCTTTTCCTGAAAATGAAATGTCATATTCCAAAGAAGTCCTGATGGATTTGAGAAAACTATCTAAAGCTTTACTTACTCATCCACTGATGCTTTAACAACCTAACACTCCTTACTAATTTTATCAGTCAGTTTCAATTAATATTTCCATTGTATACAGCATTTGTAATTTAAAGAATTGTGGTGAACATCTAGAATGCTAAAAGACCAAGCTCTACATTTAATATTACACATTTTTAAGAGTGATATCTCAGTATAAAATGTAGGAAATAATAGATTTTGAAATTTAGTTTGGGGTATTAGGCGGCCTGATTGTGAGATTTTAGTCAAAAGTGGGTAATTTCCTCCCTATTCTAAAAGTTTCTAAACACGAAAAAATTGACAACAATAGCAAGAGACTGCAACTTCTTTAGCATCAATAATATATATTTTCTTATTCATTGCTTTATTTTATTCTTCAAATAATTTCTTAACCTTTTTGATACTTTTAAGGACATAAAATTGAACTTTAGTTTCTGCAATATTTTGCTTAAAACATTAATATTAAAAGAATCATGCCAAATGAGTACTAAGCAAATCATTTGAAAAATGCTTTTTTCAGATATAGGCCTTTGGTTTAGCTTCTACGATGTCCATCTTTATTAACATAATCAACAGTTTCTAACGGATTCTACACTGCCTCTGAATTCTATGATATTAAAGATCAACTCAATTTTCCAGTTATGTATTTGACAATGTTTTTGAAGTTAAAATTTAGTTTTATAAATACTAATGGATGCTATATAAAAAATTGATTTTTTTCTACATTTTTGCTACAATTTAAAGAATGAACAGAAGTAATAAGATGTTGTTTTGAAGTTTCTCACTGGTAACTGATATTACCATGCATATTTGCAGCCTTGTTCTATCTTTGGCCCCTCAAATAATTTGTGTTTAAGTTCAAAATTTTTAGTAGTAAACTAAAAATATCTATAGTTCTTCTCAAATGATATCTACTTAAAAATTTCAAAATGTGTTCGTATAAAGAAAAATCTGTATTTGAAAGCCAACAAATCTAACAATAATTGTCTGTTCTACATGATCCATATCAAGGTTTTATCTTTAAAAAATTGAGTAGCAGCATTTCTACTTTTTCCAAAATTATTTCAGTTGTTACATCTACTATAATTCTAATGATTTTTTAAAAAGTTTTATTTTTTAAGCAATGTGATAATCTTTTTGTGTTGATGTTTGATTTCTGCAGAAATGATCAACAACATGTTATCAACTTTCTACTCTAATTTTTGCCAGATGAAGGCAGTTATCATTATCTTATTCATAAAATTTCATCAGTAGTCATCAGAATGCCAGACATTACCATGCCAAAACTGAATCACACATATTCAATAATGGCATGCCACTATTTTGTTATATTCATATAGTCTATTCTTCAACATTTCTATTTGTATGTTTTCCAAATTGAATTTCAATGTGAATACATAGTGTTATTGTTGATGTACATTTCATTTTCTTTATATTAACTAAGCATATCTGATAAACGTTCCCAAGTTTTGTACTAATTCTCATTCTTCAGTGGACTTTTTGTATTCCTCCAAAGTTTGCAATATAGATAACATACAGAACAGCTTGTAATAGAATAGGATAACTTGAATATAGTGATTAATTTGACTATTTGGAATAATTCATGTAAAAAGAATTCCAAAAATCTTTCTTTCTGTAATGTTTTTCAGAAGTGTAAATTTTGTACTTGACATATACTTAAATTTCCAATAAAACTGTAACATTGCATAATATTCGAATCACACAACCATATACTTGGAGCAGCAGAAAGCATATTCAATTTAGTCAATTCTTCTATTTTGTCTTATGCTAGTTTTTGTAATCAAAAAGTGTTTGTTAACTTCCATCGACTTCAAGTGTTTCCTTGTGGCCATTTGCAAATGATCCCTCCCTCCACCCCTAGCCCTGGGCAACTACTGGACAAAACTACTCATTGTGTCACTAGAACATACTTTGCATTTTCTGGAATTTTATTTAAATGGAATCATACCTTATAAACATTTTTGGATCTAGCTTTTTTGACTCAGTGTAAGAATTTTGAGATTCATCCACATTGCTATGCTTGTCAGTAGCTCATTTCTTTTTATTACTAAGAGTCCTTTAGATAGACCACATTTTGCTTTTCTGTTCTCCAATTAATGGACATTTGGATTGTTTCCAGTTTTTTGGCTATTGTGAATAAAGATGCAATGAACATCCACATTAAAAAAAAAAAGTGTTTGCTAGTATTTGTCAAGGAAGTAAAAGTAAAGTCACATCTTCTTCCAACAGTGACCTATCTTCATTATATTCAATTACAATTTGTAGCTCTTATTTTTCTTCTCCTTGCATTCTATCTATTTTCTCTAAATATTCAGTGATTTCACTTCCTAATAGTTTTCGGTGTCCTACTTTCTGATTCTAATCATTTTTTTCTTTCTGATATTTAAGGAGAAATAGCTACAAGTAAATGTTGTGCTCATGAAGTAAGAGTAACAAGCAATAAACAGTATTTATAATATAATTTATGGGTCATGATGTGATAATTTCCCATTGAAGACTATAAAATAATTATTACTAATGGATATTAGTTATTACATAATTATGCATGTTATAATGAAAGTATTTATTGATTTAAAGTGGGAAATCAAAAATTCATTTAAATTGGAAAAATCAACAACAAGATAGTGAAAAGGGGGCAGATGACATTCTCCATAGTACTGAAATACAGTTTTTTTAAAAATGTTGTCTTGACGCAGTCTTGAGGTCCTGTCTAGAGGCTGGTCAGTTCTTCATTTTGATTAAGTCCACACTCCTAACCACCTCACTTATTGGGCTCTCAGCCATGCATCTACCCAAATCACCCCAGGGCCAAGGACCAGAAATCTAAGGACAGCTGCTTTTCCCTAGGAGTCCAGGAAATTATTCAAATTAATGAATTCACAGGGAACCTACAAAACCACCTAATTTACTCTGTCTTGGTGTGTAACCCACTGGCAACCTTTTCTTGCTTGGAGCTCTAAGTAACAGAGTTTTGCCTTTCATCTCTCCAAGTGTCATTGAGTTATGTTCCACCATCAAAAGAATTTGTCAAGTATGGAACTGTACTTTAACAAGTGCACTTTACCAAGAAGGCATTTTTAAAGATACTGGTCAATCAGTATATCAATTACAATTCCATCTTCTTCTGTGAAGATTCCTTTCATTCTACTTGTCAAATCAGCAATGTCTTTCTAATATCAAACTTGGATCTTTTCCATGATTTGAAATAGAACATCTTAAACATCCTTGTTAAAACAAGATATTTTACCATCACTGACTAGAAAATGTTTGTAAAACATATGTAATTTGTTTGGGAGATCGAATAGTTTTAAAGGTAATTTAAAAGTCAAAATAATGAAGACAACTATAATGTTCGTAGTGCATTTTACTGTGGCACTCTTGTACAGTATGTAACCTGAGAAAGCATACGGAGCAGTCTTGCAATGAGGTATGATTCAAGACTGTTTTGTGATCTTTTCCCTTCCCCTCTCTTTGAATCCATCATGACTGACATACACAAAGTATGCATTCCTAATATGCATCATTAGGTATGACAACATTGATCCCAAGGGAATTATAAGATCACAGGTCCCAATAAAAGACATCTGGGAAAAATAATAAACAAGAACAAGAATCTGAGAAACTGATGGTGAAGTTTGTATAGGAGGTTGAAGAGCCAAAATGGGCAAAACATAACTGAAAGAGGAGGAAATACTTGCCTTACCAGATATCAGGACTTATTACGAAGCTATAGTATTTATGAAAAAATAGAGCTGGCACAGCAATAGAAAACTGCTCATTTCATAGATTAACGAGCCTAGAATAAGACCCATGCATATAGACAACTATATTATATGACATTGGAGAACCCAGAATAAGACCCTTGTGTATAGACAATTATGTTATATGACAGAGAGCACAGCAGATCAGTAAAGAAAGGAGGGGAAACTGTACAATTAATGCATCTGGAAAAAATTTTCTCACATGGAACAAGAAAATAAAATCAGACTCCTATTTTACCACTATATGAAAATAAGGTACAGATGAATTAAGATCTAAAATTTTAAAGTCAAAATTTTAAGTTTTAATAGGAAATGCAGGTAAGTAGTCTTCTGACCTTGTGGTTTGGAAAGATTTCCCAGATAAGACATGCACTCAAAAAACTAACCATAAATAAAATGATTGGTAAATTTGACTATATATTATTAAGAAAAAAATATCAAAAGACAAAGAAAGTAGAAATATGAGTTAAACATTGGAAGAGGATATCTGTGATTCATAGAACTGACAAGCATTAGTTAAATATACACAATTCATATAATTTTAATAAACTTTATTTTTTAAAAGCAGTTTTAGGTTCACGGCAAAACTGAGCAAAAAGTACAAAGTTCCCATATATCCGCTACCTCATCATGCACACAACCTCTCCCACAATTGACATCCTGCACCAGAGCGGTACATTTGTTACAACTGATAAATCTGTACTAGTACATTGTTATCACCCAAAGTCCATAGTTTATATTAGGGTTCACTCTTGGTGTTGTACATTCTATTGAATTTTAATAAACGTGTGATGTCATGTTTTCACCATACGATATCATAGAGAATCGTTTCACTGCCCTAAAAATTATCTGTGCTCCACCTATTCAACCCTACCTCACCCCCAAGCCTGACAATCATTGATCTTTTTACTGTCTCTGTAGTTTTGCTTTTTCTAGAATGTCATATATTTGGAATCTTACAGTATGTAGCCTTTTCAGATTGCCTTCTTTCACTTAGTAATATGCATTTAAGGTTCTATGTCTTCTAAAGCCTTGATAGCTCATTTCTTTTGGGTGCCAAATAATATTCCATTTCCTGGAAGTGTCAGTGTATTTGCTATTTACCTACTGAGGAACATATTGGTTGCTTCCAATTTTGGGCAAACATGAATAAAGCTACTATAAAATCCGTATGCAGATTTTTGTGTGAACATTATTTCTCAGTTCATTTGGGTAAATACTAAGGAGCACAACTACTGGATAGCATGGTAAGAGTATGTTTAGCTTTGTAAGAAATGGCCAAACTGTCTTTCAAAGTGTTAATTTGCATTCCCACTCTTGCTCCACATCCTCAGCAGCATTTGATGTTGTTAGTATTTTGGATTTGGCCGTTTTATAGATGTGTAGTAGTGTCTCATTATTGTTTTAATTTGCATTTCCCTAGTGACATATGATGTTTAACATCTCCTGTGCTTTTCTTTGTCTGCATATCTTCTTTGGTGAAATATCTCTTTAGATCTTTTGCCTATTTTTTAATAGGGTTATTTCTTTTCTTATTGTTGATTTTTTTTTTAAAGGGCTTCAAAGGCTTGGCTTTTTTTTTTTATTTTTTATTTTTGGCTGTGTTGGGTCTGCATTTCTGTGCGAGGGCTTTCTCTAGTTGTGGCAAGCGGGAGTCACTCTTCTTCGCAGTGCGCGGGCCTCTCACTATCGCGTCCTCTCTCGTTGCGGAGCACAGGCTCCAGACGCGCAGGCTCAGTAGTTGTGGCTCACAGGCCTAGTTGCTCCACGGCATGTGGGATCTTCCCAGACCAGGGTTCGAACCCTTGTCCCCTGCATTAGCAGGCAGATTCTCAACCACTGTGCCACCAGGGAAGCCCTTATTGTTGAATTTTAAGAGATCTATTGATTTAATTTTTGAAAAAGAAAAAGACAAACTCTCCAAGAGAAAATGGTTAAAGACATGTGCAGGCATTTTACAGAAAAGAACAAATATGTCCAATAAAATTATAAAGAGATGTTCAACTTTATTATTAATCACAGAAATACAAATAGAGGTAACAATGAGTGACATTTTATATATTCAATTGACAAAATCCTAAGAAGCCCGACAAAATCAAGTGTTGGAGAAGATTAACAGGAACACTTATATATTGCTTATGGAAATGTTCATTGGAAAACATCCAATCATGATCTTATAAAATTAAGTAGTCAGATACCTTAGGATGCTGCATTTCCACTCCTCAGAATATGCTCAAGAAGAATTCTTTCACATATACTTCAGGATAGTGTGTAAGAATAGCACTACATTAACCTACAAATGTATACACACATGCATATACACATATATACATACATGCATATATAAATACATAAACACATCTGTGAATAAAGCAGGTCTATCCAGGAGATAATATATAGTATGTTCAAAGCAATTAAGTATTATACTGAAGAGAAAATAAATGAAGTACAGTTACAAGCAACAACATTAATATATTTTAGTAATATAACAAGTCTGAAAAAAGAAGTTTCCAGAAGATAACATACACTTGATATTTTTTTATAAATTTCAAAAACAGCTAAATATATACTATATATTGCTTATACATACATACTTTTATTGACGAAAAATTGTTTAGAAGAAAAAGGATGATAAACTTCTAATTCAGGTTAGGAAAGGTGTGACAGATGACAATTTCTTCTAATATTGTATTTTTCAGATCATCTTGTGAATACACAGATACTTGCTATTTAGTAAGTTAATTAAAGTGATCATATGTAAGCCAATAAGACCACTATTAATCCAAATTTACATATATAAGCTTAAAAACATTTCTTAGAAAATAAATTCTCTTTTTCCTTATTTTTTATTCTGTGGAAGGGCCATCTAAGGATAAAACAACTACTCAAGATGTGAAACCATAAATCTGAATATGTTGCTTACTTAAGGGTGAGCTATGCTGAGCAAAGCAAATTGCTGATCTTATACAGAGTTTGAGGGAGGAGTTGAAAGGTAACAGAGGCAGGAATGGGCTGGCACCAGCCTTGAAAACGTGTTCACTCGAGTGAGTCCACCACCTCCAAATGGCTGAATTTTGAATCACGAGGCTATCATTGAATGGTTGACTTTCAGGCTTTCAGTGTTCACTGAAGGGTATAGTATTTATCCAGTAGATAGATTTAAAACTAGTTCTTGTGTTTTCAGGTTTCCATAGATATAGAATGGTATTTTTCTAAGGACTTTATTTTTTTCTCTGTATGTGTATTCTTTGTATGGGAAAGAATAACTCATTCCAGAACAGTGATTTTCAACTTGGCTACAGTTCAGAGCCACATCAGGAGATCTCAAAACTCCTGATGTCTAGGCTACACCCCAGACCATATATCAGAATCATTAAAAGCAGACTTAGGCATCAGTATTTTTGGAAGCTGCACAAGCGATCCCAATGATCAGCCATTGCTGAAGTGATGGAATGAATGTATTGATGCTCATTATCTCTTTGCTAACAAATCATTTTTAATGGGGGCGGGAGGGCTCTGTCAGCTGATATCACTGTGTTAGGCACTGATTCCACTTAATATGAACACGTGTAACTCACTAGCTTTGTGAACAATAAGTACCTAACCTGGGACATTTTCACAATTACCTGGGGAGATTTTTTAAACTACAAATCTCTAGATTCCACCCAGATCTACTAAAACAAAATCACTTCACAGGGAGAAAAAGAATCAATAGTCTTTTTAAAGTTCCCCATGTAATTCTACTTATCATTCAAGTTTGATAACCCCTATTTTAGCACATCTAATAAAGATGATGCTATAATATGATGGACTTTGCTTACCGATTGGGAGTGTAGAGTCCTCTTTTTTCATGGATCTTAGAGATCCATAATATCCACACATTAAAATTTTAGCTGTGGTTACTCTAAAAACAAAACTGGAAAGAGAAAAATATCTTTTACCTTTGGGAGATTCTGTATTGATAGCAACCTACTGGTTCAACATTAAGTGTCCAACCACTCAGGAGAATATTACCCTGCAGTTACTTTGTATATTATCCCATTCCATGATTATTTCTGGTCTCCCTTCTCACCAGTAAATGTGATGCCTTAAGCAGGAGATATTGCTTTATTGTTCTCTAAGAACAATTACCTATTTTACATAGATTGTAGATTTGCTATTATTTTTCTATAGCAATTTCAGTCATCATTTATTTTAATATAATTGGGTATTTCTCAAGATGTTCCTCCAAAGTTTTTGAATGGAAGAATATATTTCCACTATTTTTTTTTTTTTGGTGATATTCTTGCTGCATTCACAGTCATCATTATCCCTGTCATTATCTAGCTCTGTAGCAGGATGTGTACTCTGGTATAGAGCTAATCACATGGATGCTGGAGCTAAACTTCATGTGTTTAGTTCCAGCATCCACTCTGCCACATGTTACCTGTTAACCCTTGAACAAATCACTTAAACTTTTGTTATTAATTTTCTACCACAAAATTGATTGTAAGCGTTGAATAAGTTAATATATTCAAATACTTAGAACAGTGGCTGACAAGTAGTAAGCCAGAAGTAAAATGTTAGCTTTGTCGTGAGGTATGTGCACATTCACAAATATCTTGGTTTTTTTTCTTTTAATTCTGTTTTTCAAAGGAAAAGGAGCCTCAGAAGAGTCTAATAACTTTCCCAACACCACATAGAAATAAATAGCAAAGCAGAATTTCAACCACCACAGGCTTACAGCACTTTTGAAACCTCTCACTTATCTTGGAATGAATGTTTGTTAGAGCAGGATAAAAGCTTATTTGTACCATAATATTGCTGCAAATGGAAATGGGGCTCTTGAGATTTTGTGTCAAATGAAATTTTCTTTTTCTCCCCCTTGTATCATTGCTATCATTTATTTTACTTATACATAAGCTATAATTATTGAACATATTGTTGCTATATTATTCTGAACAAAATGTTATCTGATAGATCAAGAATAAGAAACATAAATGTTTTTGTTTTTCCTTCACTTATTGCTTTCCTATTGCTCTTCCTTTCTTTATGTAGATATGAGTTTCTGACCTATATTATATTCTTTCTCTTTTAAAAAATTTTTTTCTATTTTATATTGGAGAATAGAGGATTGACCATGCCTATAAAACTTTCTAGTTCTATGCTTTCTACATCTTAATATACTGCCAACTTAGTAATAAATAGTATTACCAAAGTAGTATATTTTGTTCAATTCCATACTTAAAGCAATACAAAAGGAAATAAAAACTGAAATTATTGTTTCTCAAAGTGTTAATTTCAAACATAATAACAAGTAGCAATAGAGATGGATTTACTGTCTACTTTCTAACTGACTAGTATGTTTTGACTTTTATAAAGATTAAGTTGAATGGTTATTGTTGGGGAAAAAAAAAAAGGACTTGACCTTGAGGGTTTCATAAATCAATAACCTAGATACCATTAATGATATAGAAGAGATTATATCCAAATATTTATTGTAAGAAAATTCTTATGTAAATTAATAAGCACATTCTGATGAATAATTAAGAATTCTTAAAAGATTAATATTTGAAAGCATTATACTATATTAAAATTGAATACTCTTTTTAGATTAAACTTTGTTTAATATCCACATGTGAAAAATTGTGAATTAAATATATACATGTGAGTGTTTGTGTGTGTGTGTGTGTGTGTGTGTGTATGAAAGATTTGGTAAGTTTAGTATTTCCCTATTGCCTATATAAGCCTAGACCTAACCTAGAATGTTCTGGATCAGCTGAAATCTTTCCTATGATAGGGAGAGAGGGATTGGGAACATCCTTCTGGGGAAGCCTTCCACTTTATTTTTTAATGACTCATCTTCTATTCCAGGAATGCTATGGAAGTATTATTTTTGAGAGTGAAAAGTTATGTATTAAAGAAATAAAGACAAAGAGAGACACACGGAGGAATGCTTTTAGGTTACCTCTAGAGTTAACCTAAAAGAGGTGTTAAAGGAGTGTGTTAGTTTAAAAAATTTAGCATAAACCATATTCCTCTCTATAGCTGAAGAAACTAGGAGATTAAATAACTTGAGATTTCATGTGGTGTGTAATAGTTAAGAGTAAAATATGGTGCCAGAAAGCCTGGATTCAAATTCTGACTCTATTCAGAGCTGTGTGACCTTGGGCAGGTTACCTCATCTCTTCCACAAGACTTACCCAAAATGGTTATTTTAAATATTATAAATAATATATGTCTCACCAAGGGTAATCAGATTTATTAGTCTTTTTAGACAATAAATTTTTGGTTTTGTCATTCTTTTTCTATTACTTTCATTTCTGTTGTTTTTTTTTCTTTTTTTCTTCTTTCTTTGGATTTAACTTTTTATCTAAACTTTGAGATAGATGTTTAGATCATATATTTTCAGATTTCTAATATGTGCATTAAAGATACACAGTTCCCTCTAAACATTGCTTTTGTTATATATCTGAAGTTCTGATATATATTATATATATGCATGTATATATTATTATTTAGTTCAAAATATTTTTACTTTCCATTGTGATTCTGAATTATATGATGAGTTATTAAATATGCATTGCTTAATTTCCATTATTTGAGCATATTCTAATTATCTTTTTATGTTTGTTAGAATATCATTCCTTTGAAATTTTTTGAAGCATGCTTCATGGCTAAGCATAAAGTTAATGGTCAATTTTAGTAAAATACATGAGCAGTACAAAGAGATATGTATCATATAGTTGTTGGATATAGTTTATTAAATTTTTAATCATATTATTCAAATCCTCCATATCTTTACTAATGCTATCTATTTATTCTATCACTTACTGAAACAGTGATATTAAATTTTCCCACTGTGATTATGGATGTAAATACCTCTCCTTTTAGTTCTGTGAATTTTTGCCTCGGAATCTCTGAGGTTATACAATTTGTGTACAGATATTTAGAACTTGTATTTCTTTCTGGAGAGTTTATCCTTATCATAGATATTCTTCTTTATCTCTAGCAATGCTTTTTTACCTCAACTCTATTTTGATGAACATTGTAATACATACTTATACCAACTTTCTTTTGGTTAGAGTTTAGAAGGTATATCTTCTTCTGTACTTTATATTCAAACTTTACATTATCATTATGGTTAAGATGTATCACTTATAATCAGCATATAGTTATTTTTACTAGTTTAGTGATTTTTAAATCTTAATTACATAAGGTTTCCATAAAGTCTGGAAATGTATATGTATATACATAACGTCATCAATGACATCTTAAGTCAGTAAAAATAAAGTAAATGTTTCTAGGTGTTATGGTTAGCCTATAGTACCTAATCCATTTATATATGATGAAATTAATATTACATATGGATTTAGATCTACCATCTTTCTATTATCTCACTTTTTCTTTGTTCACTTTTCTCTGTATTCTTGCCTTCTCTTGAATTAAGTATGTTTATTATTACTTTTTAAAATCTATTATTTTCAATCTGTTTTTAATCTGTTTGTTAATTATACATTCCTTTAATATGCTTTTCCTTTAGTACATTAAAAATTCCCTAAATAATTCAAAAGCCTTAGAACTATTTATTCTTTCTTGGTTTATGAGTTATTATCATTATGTATTTTAATTCATATACATTTTCCAATATTTTATTATAAAAATTTCCAAAATAAAGTTGAATGATTGCACTATGAACACCCATATACCCACCCTTTATGTTCTACAATTAACATTTTTTATAATAATTTGTACAGTTTATATATTTGCTTTATCATAAGTCTATTTCATCTATCATGAATCTAGCATATATTCATACCTCTTTCAATTCATCAATCTACCATCCTATGGAATGCATATTTTTATTTATTTCGAAGTAAAGACATCAGTATACCTTATCCATAAACACTTCAGCATGTATATCAATTACTACAGTTCAATTTTTGTTTATATTTTGTTTCTTTATATACACTAAAATGCACAAATCTTAGTGTATCATTCAATGGGTTTTGATAATTGCATTTATTCTGTAACCCAAACCTCTTTCAAAATATAAACCATTACCGTCACCTCAGAAATTGTTCTCATGACTTCCCAACAATAAATCCTTACTTCCACTCCCTTCAGGCACATACTGTTTTGATTAACTTTATAAATGCAAAGAGTAATTTTTCTATAGCTCTTCATTTTTTTCTGCTTTCATTTGCAATACTTTTCTTTAAAACACTATTATTTAATTCAGTTTTAGTCTACCGGTGAGTTTTTCTTTCCTAGTTTTTCTCAGATGTTATCCCATTAAATACTGATTCTCTGTTTTCTCTCCCTCTCCTCCTTTTGGACCTCCAATTGGATCTATGTTCGATCTTTTTATATATCCCACATGTCTCTTAAGCTTTTTTCTGTATTTTTCATCAGTTACTAATTCTCTCTTTGTCTCTGCCTATCTCTTATTAAACTCATCCACTGAGTGGTTAATTTTATTGACTTTTTGTTTTTAATTTTAGAATGTTCATTTATTTATTTTGTTTATAGAATCAATTCTTTCCCCCAATTCTTTATTTTATAATTAACTTCTTAAACATATTAATCAGAAGACTTTTTGTTTGTTTCACGTTAGATTACTGCAGCTCCTGTGGGTTGCTCATATTATCTGTTTTGCACATCATATTTTTGTCAAGTTGAAACTGTGGTTTTTAACTGAATCCTAAGTATTTCAATCAAAGGTACAGAACTGAACACATATGAACATGTATTTGATAATATTTTACTTAAGATATGTCATTACTTTCAAATCCAGTTTTAGAGATCATGGACAGACAAAAATTTATATCATGCTCACTGTTAATAGAAGGAATTATGTAATTAAATATAATCTGCAAACTCATTAATATTAGGTCTCAATAATGTCACTTTAGGGTTTTCAAAGAACTTTTACATAGATATTGTATTTAATTTTCAAATAATTTTAGTAAAACACAATAATTTACATTTCAAAGATGAGAAAACTGAGTCTCAGAGAAATTAAATAAATCTCTCAACATTATACACCTACCTAATCAAAAACACACCTAAATCAGTATTTCAATTAAGTTTTCTAATTCCAACTCCTGGAGCCTTTCCATTATACTACGTTTACCATTGCCTTTCTTATTTTAGAATATGATAGAATGAAGAAAGTCATTGAAGTCATTCTCTTTCCTTGGTTTTCTTCTCTTTGACATGCTTTTGGTATGAAATTCTCCTTTAGGATCAAAGCATGAAAATGTCATACTGTCCCAACTGAAGGAAGCAACAAATTCTTCCTCTCTCATATCCTTTTTTAGGATCATTACAGATTTTTGCAATTAAAACTAAATTTACCTGAATTTATCATCTTCACTGTAACAAAGTTGCAGATGGTTCATTATACATAAGGGACATTCTGACTGGAAGAGTCTAGAATCCATATGGCTTTAGCGAAAATCATGTTATGTACTTAACAGGATCCAAATCATCTCCTGGACATACTTCCTTAGTGTTTCTTTCCTGGGTTGCTTCTGTATGTATCCTTCCACCATTGTCTTTTAGCAAATCTCTTCATCTTAACATATTCTCCCTTCTCTAAAGACTACAAGAATGACAGCTTTGTATTTTTGTCCATCAATATCCATTCTGTCTTCTACCAGTCATTGCATCTGATTTTCCTTTGGGTTAACTATTCATTCTCACTCACAATGAAAATGGTTCTATCAGGGCCAATCCTTCCTCCTAGACCCAGGCATTGTCACAAGAAGCAGATGTGATCAATCAGAGCTTTTCAGGAGGACTAGGCATGTAACCCAATGAGGACAATAAACATAAACATGGAATTTTTTTCTGGAATTATAAGCCAGAAAATCCTCATCTCTGTTAGGCTTATTAAATAGGTAAGGTACACACCTAAATCTATCTCTTTATAAAGAGGAATCCTATCTGAGAAAGAAGCCAGTAGAGAGGAAGGAATAACCAAGAGATGTAAAGAGCTGCCATATTTGGAATACATCATTTAAGGGTCTTGGATTCAGCCTTGCCTGAATTTGCTAATCTATCTCTACAGTTTGTATGTGTCTTTTCCTTCCATTAATATTCAAGCCAATTTAATCAAGGTTTCTCAAATGCTATTCTATCTTGTATTCCCTCTTACATATTCCTCATGGAACACCATATTTAAGTGGTACTCTTTATCTCTTTTTCCAATAGATTATGCATTCTTATTAGGCAGAGTATTATAATATTTGTCTCTATTCCATCAATGCTTAATCAATTTTCTGTCTCATAAAATAAGCTCAATAAGTGTGAGCAAAAGAAAAGAAGGATAAGGGAAGGAGGTGAGAGAAAGGAGAATGGGATTGACATAAAGTCAAAATTTTAGAAAAGTCATTTATTCTTTTTTTTTTAACATCTTTATTGGGGTATAATTGCTTTACAATGGTGTGTTAGTTTCTGCTTTATAACAAAGTGAATCAGTTATACATATACATATGTTCCCATATCTCTTCCCTCTTGCATCTCCCTCCCTCCCACCCTCCCTATCCCACCCCTCCAGGCTGTCACAAAGCACCGAGCCAATATCCCTGTGCCATGCGGCTGCTTCCCACTAGCTATCTACCTTACTACGTTTGTTAGTGTATATATGTCCATGACTCTCTCTCGCCCTGTCACAGCTCACCCTTCCCCCTCCCCATAACCTCAAGTCCGTTCTCTAGTAGGTCTGCGTCTTTATTCCTGCCTTACCCCTAGGTTCTTCATGACATTTTTTTTCTTAAATTCCATATATATGTGTTAGCATACGGTATTTGTCTTTTTCTTTCTGACTTACTTCACTCTGTATGACAGACTCTAGGTCTATCCACCTCATTACAAATAGCTCAATTTCGTTTTTTTTATGACTGAGTAATATTCCATTGTATATATGTGCCACATCTTCTTTATCCATTCATCCGATGATGGGCACTTAGGTTGTTTCCATCTCTGGGCTATTGTAAATAAAACTGCAATGAACATTTTGGTACATGAGTCTTTTTGAATTTTGGTTTTCTCAGGGTATATGCCCAGTAGTGGGATTGCTGGGTCATATGGTAGTTCTATTTGTAGTTTTTTAAGGAACCTCCATACTGTTCTCCCTAGTGGCTGAACCAATTCACATTCCCACCAGCAGTGCAAGAGTGTTCCCTTTTCTCCACACCCTCTCCAGCATTTATTGTTTCTAGATTTTTTGATGATGGCCATTCTGATTGGTGTGAGATGATATCTCATTGTAGTTTTGATTTGCATTTCTCTAATGATTAATGATGTTGAGCATTCTTTCATGTGTTTGTTGGCAGTCTGTATATCTTCTTTGGAGAAATGTCTATTTAGGTCTTCTGCACATTTTTGGATTGGGTTGTTTGTTTTTTTGTTATTGAGCTGCATGAGCTGCTTGTAAATTTTGGAGATTAATCCTTTGTTGGTTGCTTTGTCGGTTTTTTATTCTCCTTTCTTATCATAGAAGGCAAACAAGGAAATCAAAACTTGCCCTTTGGATTTTCCAACTGCCCACACTGCCTTCACACAAAGGCTGATAATGCACCATAAATTTTATTGTCAGGGCTGATATTATGTATTCCATCTTACTGTCAGAACATGTGCTGGATGATGTATCCTCAATTTTTTTGATTCAGAAAATATGACCATTGTACTTACTAATAGACATGAGAACTATATTCACCAAGTAATAAATCTTGGCTGTCTGTAGAACCCACAGACCAACGCATTTCAGGATGTGATGAAATCCCTCCTGTATTGACTCAAAGTGCAGGATTCTTGTGAGCAATGACAGAGGAGCTGAACTCATCACTTGAGCTTGTAGAAGTAGTCAGAAGGAATACTTAAATCATGTTACCGAAGCTGGAGTAAAGTGTGGCTAATGGAGAAAAAAATGCTTGCTTTCAAATACAGTTACTGAAAGAAACTAAATTAAAATGTCAGATGCAATAGCAGAGGTAACCTTCTCTTTGGTTAAAAAAAAATGCACAGCAACCATTCTAGTTATTGGCTAAGGCATTCTCTTTTATATTGATCTTTATATTGATCTGCTAGAGCAGACACTAAAGCCAGTCCAATCTTACTTTAAATGTATCTTCAGTTCTCAGCAAGACAGGAATTTCTAAAGGTAGGAATAGTTTTCTGATACAATAAACTTTATTATTGTGTTAGTGTTTTCATTTATAAACACTACCATAGTGGTTATAGTGAATAATAAAACTCAAATTGAAAAAAAAAGGATTATGCAGATTGGAGAAATTAAATTTGAGGAGTTCACTTATAGGTATTTCATACACTTCCTAGTCAATCATTAATTAGAAGTATAGGAAATGGAAATCTGTATTATAGCTAGTGGGTAGATGATTGGACCTTGGAGCTAGACTGCGTATGTTTAAAACTCAGCTTGACTATTATAAGACCCTGGACATGTCATGAAACTACTCTGAGCCTCGGTTTCCCTGGCTAAAATCTAAGGATGAAAATCATAGTACCTATTTAGTAGGGTTGTGGTGAAGGGTAAATAAGTTAATGCATGTAAAGTTCCCAGAATATTGTCTGGCACAGAACAAGTGCTAAACATATGTAAGTTGTTTTTTCTGTGTGTTCCTGTGTTCTCTGATATATCCATATTTATATGTTTGCATATATACATTAACATATGTATATAGTACACATATACATATGTAGATATATATATATATAAAACCTAGCTTATTTTGGAAAGGGTAAACATCTTTTATAACTCTCCTCAGAGAAGCAGGACTAAGTGGCAGAATACAAACTTGCCCTAAGGGATAAGCAGGTCTAACTTGCTTCCTTATTATTAAAGCCTCCCTAAAGAAGCCTAAAACACGTGAATGCAGTGACCTTCCTGGGGTCTTATTAGACATAACTGACAGCCACAGGTTATTTTTGACAAGTGCAGTCTCTGGAACCAGTGTCAAGATCCCATCCTTGTCTCTACAACTAACTAAATGTACAACCTTGAATAAGTCATTTATCTGCCTATGCTTCAGTTGTCTCATCTATAAAATGGATATAGTTAAGAATTACTACTTTATAAGATTGTTGCAAAAATTTAATGAGTTAAGTAAAGAACGTAGATTACTTGATGAATGACAAGAACCGAGTAAGTCATTATTTTAAATAGATACTTGTTAATGTATCACAACATGCAGCTTTCCACTCATTGCTAATTTGAACATTAGATGACTGATACTACCACCTGTCAATAAATCTGCAATACTAATAAAATCTCATCATATATAGCCTCCCATAGCCCTAAAAATAGGGTGATATTTAAGCAATTTCCAATTTGTAGTGCATGATAAGAAAAAACCAGCCTAAGTGACCCTTAATTCCATTTTCATAGCAAATGGCTTTTAAACCAGCCACTAACTGCCATTTGCTGCTGTTGTCCTCCATCTGCAGTGATGCCTTACATCAGGGGTAAATTGAAATCCTCTTATCAAAATTGTACAGTTTACAGATAGCAGAGAGGTAAACAAGAACAGTTACCAGTGGGTAAAATAAAATCTGTAATAAGACTAATGGAGCCAAAAGTCAATTCTGTAGACTTCTTTTCTTGTGCCTCTCAGCCCCTTCCCCAATATCCCAATGGGAAGTTTATGCTAATATAATAGCAGCACAAATGATTAACATTTTCTTACAGCTTCCAGTTGCCAAGGGTTTTTTCTTTCCTTGACAATACAATAAAGCATGGGAAATATATTGACTTGTCTTACAGAATAGAAAGGATTTTGCTGAAGCTGCAGCCAACTTTACTTTATGAGAAGAAAAAAAAACTTGAGTCAGCTTGATGATTTAGGTCAGTAAAATATAAACTATCAGGAATGCCATATGTGCTTTGGGTGTGTTCATTGCCTTGCATGTGGAGTTGAAGAGCCATGCATTAAAATCAAGTATTAACTTCCTAAATCAAGTATTAACTTCCTCTTTTATGGTTAGTTTATCTCTAAATAGATGTGGATGGTTGAAAATGATAATTAAGCCAAGTGGTTATTGTATTCATCATAAATTAGCAGGATAATAAGAGAACTTCTCAAGTATGCTTTTTTTATATATGTGGAACACTGACAGAATGTTTTATTGTTAGCTTGACAGAAAATCATGTTCATTCCAAAAAAACCCACCATTCCATGGTGTTCAAGCATTCATGTGTATTTAAAATGACTGATTTTGCTAAGTAATTTGAAGAAATCTGTGTTAAGTAGTAATCAATAGACAATTAAATATTTCCAACCAGCTTGTGATTATTTTGTGCATTCTGTTTTTATTATCTGACTTCCCATCTTTGTTGATACATTATGCTAAAACAGGTGAAAAAAGGAGGTGAGTCTAATGTAACTGAACATTTTAATTCTTTAGAATTTTGTGAGAATATCCAGACTTTTGTTTCCCTGTGAGAAAATGCTACTAGAATAAGCTATATTCAAATGACCAGGAATACATCTAATTTTCTATACTAGTACTTTACTGGAGCAGTTTGTTAAAATTCAAAAATTATTTCAAGTGTGACAAATATTTTAACCGGAACAGAAATTTCTGGAGGCCAAATTGACTGTATCTTTTAGGGAAACCAGGCGAGCTAGGATTACTGGGGATAGTTTACTTCTCTGGCTCTCAGTTTCATTTGGTTGCAGCCTGGGAAAGAGCAGTTGCCTCTGACAGTACACGAGGGAGTGATAAACGTGCTCCCATTAAAAACTCTGATTGTGGAGAAGCAGTTATGGTAGAGAAGAAGTCTAATCAAGTCATAGCCATAACCAGAAATTCCCTTCTTCAGGGTCAAAAAATACCTAAGTACCACTGGCTTCTCCATAAGGTAAGATAAAGAACCATGGTACTATATCAAAATAATCATGCATAATACTTTCATTTCTGAAAATAGTTATCTACAATTCCTCTTCATTCTTAGCATACTGTGGTGGCAAGAAAAAAATGCTTTCATGGTCAAGAAGGTACTATGCTTTACTATTTTGCCCAAAAACATCTGTTTTCTTCTATGTGGGAAACATAAGAATGGGAAAGAAAGGTTGGTACTCTTCAAGTTCCCTCTCCACAGACACACCACTACTTGTCCCTGTAACTGACGTCTGTTGTTGCACATGGGATAAACCAAGATTTAGTAAATAAAAACAGGATGACTCAGGCTTGGCATCTTTCCTTGCATTCTGTGGTAACTCATTTCCACAATGACTCCTCTTCTTTAGAATTTCTATTCTTCTCTAGAGGAGATTCCTTCCTACAAGCTGCTGACAACTTACCCTCCATCAAACACTTAAAACTGTAAAAATATCTCTGATTGAATCCTGATACTTCCTCAATTTCTCTCATTCCTGTAATTTGCTTGTAGCTCTACTTTGCCATTATTTTATTGTTAAAAAGTGTTTGGTTTATTGCTCCAAAAAGTTGTACACTTGTGCCAAAGTTGCTCACTACGTAGACTGTACTTGCGGGATTCCGGCAGGGATGGCTACCAAATCCCATACACTAGGCTCATTCATGTATTCAAAATATATTTACTGAGTACCTACCTTGAGATTGGCATAGACCCTGCGGAGGGTAAGTTAGTTTTTTTCACAGTAGCAACTTCCGTTTCACTTGGAAACTTTGTTTTACCAAGTTTGAACTCACTGTGAAACTGATGCATCTGCCTTCATGGAATACCCTAGTGGCCCCAAGAATAAAAGCAGATTCCTTAAGATATGCAAATAATCTGCTTTTAATCTTAGTAACACTGGGATTACAACCTAATTACACTGAATATACATTTTTTTTTGCCTTTCATTTATCAAACAGAAGTTTTACATTCACCTTTAAACTCTCAGGTGCCATATGAATCAACCTCAGGAGAAGATTCAGATGGTTACAATATCTTACGACAGACACCTTGGTCTCCTGTGCCCTTGTGGCAATCTTAGGAAATTTGCTTTCAGAGAGAAACGTTGCATAATGTTTTGTTTTGTTTTGTTTTTTAATTGTTTTGGTCCTTGTTTTTTTGGACATTTATCTTGAAAAAGAAACTTATAAAACAGGGGAAAAATAAGATCTGCCAAAGAAACAGCCACATAACAGAATATAGGGAGTTCATACCTTGGGTGAAAAGATACATGCTGGAGCCATTCTTATATAAATAACTTTCTATGATCCTCATTCTTCTCAACCTCATTCTCCTAGGGAAATTTCTTTCTACTTATTCAATTTCAAACCGTCTTATTACTGAATATCCTGTTGTTTGCACACAGATCCAGCTGCTCCAGAATAAGCCTCAATGACCTATTGATTGTTTTGAATTAAAGTTACTTGAGAAACAGCCAGTTTGGGGTGGGGGGTGATATATTAAAAACAAACAACAACAACAAAATAAGCATACTCTGACCTCCCTCTTTCATCTTGAAAGTGGGAAATAAATCTCCCATGTGAAGATATCCTCCCTATGCCAGGAGGATAGAAAGCATCCTTATTACCAGGGTTAGGGAATTCAAGGCTAAAGAAAGCAGTGTAAACAAATTTTGTTACTTATATATTAGCCTGCTACTCCAAGCACAAGCCCCTTTGTTTTGTTAAACTTTCACAAATAATTGTTTCTTTGTCTAAAAATTATACATAAACAACTTGCTTTGGTCACTTTGGGGGTTCCATTTCTATGAGACCTTTGTTCATATGCATTAAATTGTATTTTTTCCTCTTGTTAATATGTCTTGTGTCAACTTAATTTAATTTTAATTAGACCAGTTACTAGACCAGCAAAAAGAACTTAAGAGGGTTGGGGGAAATTTCCCCCTTCCTAACGCTGTTGATTTCAAATCCTAACATTAACCTCTGCATTTACTGCAGCCCTTTATGGTTCAAGAGTCATGGCAAGAATACAGTGACCTATCTAGATCATGGAATCTTAGAAGCTTTATAATCTCGTTATACCCAACAGGATATCTTGACAATGGACTATATATGTCTTTCCAAATCTGACTCAAAACACATATCTTCACAAAGATTTGTAGGCTCCATATTACAGTGTCTTCTCTGATCTTTCTGCTTTGCTATCCTTCAATCACCAAAACAGAAAAACAAAACAAAACAAACAAAACAAAACAAAAGCCCCATATCCATATACGAAACAGGAAGGAAAGTTTTTGGTCTTTGCTTTTCATATTTATCAGTTGCCTCTGACATCCAAAGCCTACCTCACATAAAATCAAGTCATGGTCTCCAACCATGCCAGAATTTCTAGTGTCTCCAATAGTATGTTCTGGAGATTTCAAGAAACTTGATAACATTAGGTTAAAATTTTTGAATAGTGTTTCTCTCTTCCTTCTCTGTCTTTATGTCAAAGTTAACAAAAATTTAATTCTTAAACCTTCAAAATACCTTACACTCTACATTTCCTCTCAGTTCCAAACTGGGCAAACCTCAACACCCCAAGTCTGTGTTACCAGCAATCCCACTTGATCTTCTTTCATCAAGATTTTCCTGCATCCATTTCACCTGTTTATGAACTGCTACTAAATGAAACCTTCTACACTATCACATTCAATCTTTCACTTTTCTATTAAAACACAAAAATGATTTTCTTCTCTATCAATTTCAAATTCCTTTGCATAGTTTGGAAGCCCACCATAATCTGTCCCTACTTTGTTACAACACACATACACACACACACACATACACACACACACACACACACACATACACACCATACACAAACATACACCCCTTCTTTACCAGTATTCCTCTATACTATGTTATTTTTCATCTTAGATCTCTTCTTTACTTCAATGCACAATATTTATTTGTATATTCATATCTCCATATATTTTTTCACTTTGTTTCCTCTATCTTCTCCTCTAAGCTTTCTGCTTAATCATTATTCTCATTCTTCTATTTCTTTAATACCAAATTCCCTTATGAAGTCTTTCTCTAATTTCAGCCCACACAATTGTCTCTCTTCTGCAGCAAGTGTTAGTAACATATAGGCTAGTATTTAATTGTTCTCTAACTGTTTCCTGTGGAATAAATGTGTTTTCCTTAGTTTGACTGAGAGATCCTAGATTTATTCATTCAACACTTGATGCCAAACACTTTTCAGGCATTGTGCAAGACATGAAGTTAACAATTCGTGAAAGAACAATGGCCAAGATGACACGTACAGAGCAGGCTACCTTACACGGCTGCATGTGTAGGAGGCATAGCTAATTGATCTCAGCACCCTTTCTTGATGACCTTGAAGGTGGCTTCAGAAGGGAAAACCAGTAATTATCAATCAGTTGGATTAAGGAGCAAGTTGAAACCTATTTGATATGCCTGACCTATAATCTAAATGAAAATGTGTGTGTGTGTGTATACGTGTGGGTAAAAATCAATCTCAATTCAGTTTTCTAAAGAGTGGGAACAGATTCTTATTTCTGAGTTGTATATCCAATATAATACCAGAAGAATCTCAATAGAGATGTGGGAATAGTTTATTAAAATGGAAAACAAATTTTATATTAATATTCAGGCCTCACAAACATTGTCTACAGCAAACTATGATTTACTCACATAAAGAATATAATAAAGTCCAATAGTCCCACATTGATTTATTTCTTGAACCACACTCAGAGATACAGAGCAACATAATTAGCATCAGCACCTTCAGACACAAAGAAAATCAATTCTTATGCATGCATCCATGTTAACTAGGAATCTTTTAGAATCTTCCACAGTGCCTGATTCAATAGATGGCATATACAATAGAGAAACCTAAGTGCATCTTTTTATAATACATCTTGACAAATGTTGCAAATGCTATAGACCCAGAAAGAGAACCATGACAAACAGAAAATTCTATTACAGTATGATTAATTAGTAGAAGAAATTGCTAGTTCAATTACTAAACAGCAACCTTATGAAAGTGGTTAGTATGGATATATGAGTTTGTATTATGGATGAAATTAAGAGAAAGCATGAAGGAGAAACAAAGGGAGATGGGAGAACAGTGGCACTGGCTGTGTATTAGGAGAAAAGAATTAATTGGTGACAATATTTTGGAGACATTATGGTACAAAAATTCAAGAACGTTATATTTTAGCATGACTATAACAATTAGTAGGCGGTTGTGAGGGAAATATAAATTGAGATATGCCTTCCTCCATAAATATCTTGAATGATTTAATGAGAGAAATTTCTTCTATAAAATGGTTAATAAAGACAAAGCATATGCTTAGCTAGATTTAGGTCTACAAACTGTTCTTCAGCTTTAAAGAAAATATAATTTCCCTTACAAACCTTCTGGTTATCTCAACCTTCTCATCAGCTTGGACAGACTGATTCCCCTACTCTTAGCTGACGGGTCATCAGCCATCAGAGTGGATAACATAGTGCCAAAGTGAAATAGTCAGACTTTTATTTAAATTTGATGAGACTATCTTGTCTTCCAGATTTTTTGTACAATTCCCAATTTTTATGACTTGCAAAGACCTAGACGCAGTCCCTCTCAGAATAAAAAACTCTGCTGTTTTTATCTAGATATATGATTAACTCTGATGGACCCAGGGCTTTATCATAACTTTTGATTGACACATGTATATCCGCATAGACTCAGGAAAGGGCTTTGCACCCAGATGGAACTTAACATAAATTCATGGAAGGTGAAGATACTCACTTGTTTTTTAATGCTTTGCTTTAAAATTAAGACATAAAAATATAGCATTAAGCTTTATTGTTAAAATAATGTTAGATATCCATAATAGCCCAGCCTCCTTCTATAACTATACAGACAGCAAATTAGCTATGCCCTGTAGTGCTTACAAGGACTATTAATTCCTCACAATTATATAGATAAGTAGATTAAAAATTTTAATTGAATTAATTTTTTCTCCATCCAGGTATTTTTGTGCTGTAAAAAAGATTGGATAGAAATGAAGAAGAGCCTTAAAAGTTACAATCAGAAGCAATTTTAGTATCTTAATTTTTTTTACCCATGGTGTAGTACAAACTGACCTACTTTGAAGCCTTTGGAACATCAAAATGCGATTGCAATGTTCTAACCAAGAGACTGTATGAAACTAAGTGATTGAAGCACTTCATAATTGATGTACTTCATATGGATCCAGCACTGCCCCAGTTTCAGCTTTTAGCCTCTCTGTCATTTTTTTTTTAATTGAGAACCTTCTAGGATAAAGTGAAGAAAACTCTATGAGCAAAGGGAGGGAGGGGATTACAAACTAATGGAAAAATGAAGCAAATTAATAACATTGATTTTGAATCTTCTTGATATTTAATATGTGGAAACAAAATAAGTTAGCTGAAATTTTTACTTCAATGAGAAAATGCTTAGCAATTTAGATTAAAACAGTAAAACCAGTGGAACTTGCCTGGGCCCACCCATCACATCCCAGGTATCAAACCTTAGGAGAAAAGATGATGTAACTCTGAATTCTGTACATCTGAAATGAATTTGATTCAACAAAAGAATGTTCATTTTTTAAAGAACGTTTACCAAATAAAAAGTACAAATACCATATCAGGGAAAAATACTTTTGTAAGACGTACTTCCAATATCAGTTATTGCTATAAAAAGGTATAAAACTTAAAGTCTCTGGATTGCTACCAGGTACTGTCCTTTACTAACTGTACACCTTTAGGCAAACCACTCCACTCTGAGGCTCTTTTCCTACCCTTAAGTAGTAATAACCATACCTTTGTGGGGGAACAAAATTTGCCATCTCAAAATGTTTCTTTGGCATGAAGATTATTTAAAACTGAAAACAATCAAGGCCCAAAGGTCAGGAAGGAACTTTTACCTTTCCCCTAACCACCTAAAAGAATGTATATAGAGGACTTGTTCCAGGAAGGGAGCTATCCATAGATCACTGTAGTATGAACTAGATGCATAGACAAGGAGGAACCTAGCAAGTCTGTTAAAATTCTTCTCTGGTCTTATGGTCTCTGATGGCCCAGCAAACATTTGTTTAACAAATATTTGTTTTTCCACCTCCATGTAAATTGCCTTCCTCCCTTTTGAAGCCCCAAACTACTACCTCCCAACATCCTCTTTTGTCTTGAGGATAGTATTTAAGGCGAGGATTTTGGCCATTTTGACAAGTTATTCAGTTTTCCTGGGTCTCTCTCATCTAAATGTGTTATCAAACTTTTGTTTGATGTTCTCCTGTTAATCTGTCTCATGTCAATTTAATTCTTATATGAGCCAGAAAAATCTGGAAGGGTAGAGGAAAATTTCTTCCTCCCCAACACCTTCCAAATTGATTTCATAGGGCAGAGTAAAGATAGAATGAGAAAATGTGTTTGAAAACATACAAAACCATATATAAGGTTTGACTGGTATAAGGTATAAGGCTTGATTGACATTATATTGGTCATTACAAGCTTACCCAAATGGCAAACATCCAACTGCGACTTTAACTACAGTCTCATAATCTGTCATTTTATAGATGATCTTAAGGATGGGAACATGAAAGAAAAAGAAAGCATGGCTACCAATCTGCAACAGTATTCAATCAGTAATATTTTGAGGTCAGCCTTTTGACATTTTCAAGAAACCAATACTGATCTCACAGTAATCCAAAGAAGGTTAATAATTTATATTTACAAACAGTGCCTAAGAATATCATGACTGAGATTCTCTTCTGTTTGAAAAAGTAGCTCAACATGGTATATGTCAAAAGAGCTTTTATTTGCAAACATTACATTCTTGTGCAAATCATTTCTTCTCACATACACCCCACTGGTTTGACCTTATATACATTTCCAAACAGGCATGGATCTGGCTAAGTCAAAAAAGTCAACCGTGTGTGGATAAAAAATAACAAAGAGTGTCAAGAGTGTTCCTCATTATCCAGTTATACAAGGGTTAAATCACAACCCACTACAGCCACCCATTGACAGTATACTCTGAGGGGAATTCAGGATGAAAAACACAGGATGAAGCATTCTGTGCCTTGAATAAATGGCCCCTAGAAACTTAAGATGCATACCTCAGGAAGAGTTTCAGTGACCCCATATTCTTATATCTTCCAATCCATAGAACAGCACAAAAATGATTAACTTGAGATATCTGTTCCTTGTGATTAGCAGTAATCTTTAACCAAGATGTATGCTTGACTACATGTATTTCCCAGCAACCCCACCACCCCAAATCATATGTATACTGGCTTCTCCCCTACCTCCTAGGAGTTAGTTAACTCAGAGCTACTGAGTGGCTGTCTCCCAGGCTATAGCATTCAGCAAGACCTTGAATAATACTTAAACTCACAACTCTCATGTTGCTTTTTCTTTGACGCATGAGATGAATAACATCTGTATCAAGTACTATGTGTAACATCTGTATCAGTACATAGCCTCTCTGAGCAGAGGGACAGGAAGAGAGATGGAGACAATGTTTAGTGAGCAGAGAGGGGAGAGGAAGAAACTTTCATTTATCCCAAAGAATGTTTCCTCAAACTGGGCTAACATTTTTCTGGTTGGTTGTACCAGTGGGAAGCTTTTAAAAGATTGTAGAGCTCTGCCATTGTTCTCAGTTTTATTGTAACTTTGGGTTTGCTAAAGTTACTGAAAACCTTGCTAAACTGGAGCTATAGATGCAAGCCTAGACTCAGATAAAATCATCAGCCCTTTGTGTAATAGCCTTTTGCACCTTTGTGTATCCTATTTCTCTTCTGTTCCCAGAAAGCCCACTATCTTCATGGCACAGCAGATTCTTTCTAAAATCTAAAGTTTCCTGTTAATATGGTAATGGCTCATGTTACCTTTTAAAGGTTAATTTCTATTTTTAAAATATAGCTTTAAAAGGACAGTGAATAAATCCTTAAAAGTGAATCTTCAGATCATACAACCCCCAGATGAAGGTATATATATATATACATGTGTAGGAATCTTATTTTTCCAAACTATACAACAAATCAAATACAGATAAAAGTAATGTCCATTCATGTAGATAATTTAGTTGCAACAATATGGTAAAATTAGGATTCAATATTGGTGACCAGAGTGTTAATACTGTTGAAGTATTTCTTGATGCCAAGTATCTAGATGACTATGACGAATATTCAAATATAAAATATGCAGAGCTGAACAAAAATGATGACATGCAATGACAATAAATTTGTAGCTCCAACTCAAGTATGCATGCAAAGTCACATTTTTTCATTTTTAATAAATAAAATTAAATCTGCCTTTAAATCAGAAAAGTTAATATTGTAACAGGGAAGGACAAACCTGACTCCATGTGGTGCTTGGTTGCCTATGCTTAGTCATGTTGACTCTGCACTTTTGTCTTCTCAGTAAGTAAAAGAATGATCCTAAAGCCTGAAATATACATAATAGCCCTTTCTCAAGGCTCTGCCTCCCAGGCTTGACCTTTAAGGCTGTAACACTTTTCATTCATATAGAGATTAAAAGTTGCAGAACAGAAAATAACATTTTTCTTGTTGAAGATTTATAGGAACATCATGACCATACCTACGTGGACAGCTGCAGGAACAAAGGATTATTACCAAGAAATCTGCAAAAACCAGCCACATTCCCTCCTCTTTTAGTCTAAAAGAAGCCTGAATTCTAACTAAGGGAAAATGGTTCTTTGGGACACTAGTCCACCACTTTCCTGGTCTGCTGGCTTTCTGAATAAAATTGCTATTCTTGCCCCAACACCTCATCCCTCTATTTATTGGTCTGTTGTGTGCCTAGCAGAACAAGCTTGGACTTGGTAACAATATCAGGCATTATTACTCCTTTGAATTCCTCACTGCTTTCCCCTTATGCAGAGCAGACTATTCAGAAAAGCCTCTTTTGTGGTTAGTCTGCTGATTACTACTGAGATATTGCCATCCCTGTCTACTGAATTCTTGAAGTTTGATGAGTCTTTTTCTATGTCATATTTGGGCCTTTTTCTAAAACTATGAATTTGTCTCAGGGCCATATGTACACTTGGAAGCCATATTTTCCAAAGTCTTGCTATCATCTGTGTGTGCTGCAATAAAGCAGGGCATGAATGAATACCATTTGTAGAAACTGCCAACCTCTACAATCCTGCCAGTCTATAGGAAATATCTCCTTACCTTTTGCAGTTCTCAAAGATACTCCCCCTCTACCCATTTCCCTTGCTGTCTCAGGAACCCAGCATAACTTCATCAGTGCATGTGAGCTTTTGTCTTTGCAAAAGCACTTAAAACACAGAAATACAAAAGGTCTGCTAATATGCTTGGTCATGCTTGGTCATGACGATAAAGGAAAAATAAGAACGTATCACTACGAATTAAAACCTCAATACATTAACCTTTATCAACATATTAAGTGTTCTTTTTTCCCCACCTACAAAGTGGAAGTTTTATCAACTTTGGATAATTTATTTTCTCTTTTTATGCCTGCACCTCTAGCCTAGCCCTTTTGTTAGTGATTTGAAACAGGTGTAATCTTCTTAAATGATACTAGGACTCTTAGATCCACAAAAAGGCCCCTACCCAGGACCCCATGCTTTAGAGGATATTTATTGCAAAGAATCAAATTAAATTATTACAAAGTATATAAGTATATAGTCATGTCATTAGGATCTGGTGCTCAAAGCTGACATAGTGCAACCCTGACACCTAAAATCACTGCCTTGACTCACACCAGCCAGGCCCAGAAAAGTATTGGTTCATCTCTTGCCCTACGTTCCTGAACAAAATGCAGAGAGGATTTGAATATTAGAAAGTCTTAGATAAGAGGGGAAACCTTGACAAATTCTTCCTCTTACAGGGCATGAATCTCAGTATGCAGAGCATTCATTTTCTTCCTTTCATTTGTATTCCAATTCATGATTCCAAAGATATCTGGGAATTAGCAAAGTCTTTGCAACAGTTGTACAAGATGGCCTAGAAATGAAACCAAGCAGAACCCAACTGGGCACTCCCAGGTACAAAAGCCATTCTGTATCTCCTTTTTCTTGTTTATAGGAAAAAGGCTTCAGCCTCCTAGACCTTCTCTGAGTTCCAAAGGGCAGATTCAAACAGTTACTAATGAGGGAAGTGAGGGAATGCAGAAAGAAGGAAAAGAGGTTAAGAAATAATAGCTCAAGATCCTGGTTACTCCCCAGGGGATGTGCATAGTAATCTGATACGTATCTCCAATTTTTTTCTGCAGTACCTGGGGCCCTACTCAGGTGTAGAATGGTAACTTCAGGCTGAGCATAGCACATGGACTCCAGATGGTGGAACCAGAAGGCTGATAACTGAGATTCCTGGAACACCATCTTGTTACCTCACCACCAACCAATCAGAAGAAAGTCCCACACCCTGCAGTCCCCACTACCACCACCACCAAATTTGCCTTTGAAAACTCTTCCCTCAAACCCATCAGGGAGTTCAGTGTTTTTTTAGCATGAGCTGCCCATTCTCCTTTCTTGGACCTTGCAATAAACCTTTCCCTGCTCCAAATTCCAACGTTTCAGTTTGTTTGGCCTCACTGTGTGCATTGGGCAAACAAACTTAGGTTTGACAACAGAAACATTGGCAATATCAATGTATATTTCTCTCAAATTTATATATGTAGTCAGCATCCGCACGGGTTGGTTCCAGGACCCCCATGGATACCAAAATCCATAGATGCTCAAGTCCTTTATATAAAATGGTGTGGTACTTGCATATGACCTATGCACATCCTCGTGTATACTTTAAATCATCTCTAGATTACTTATAATACCTAAAACAATGTAAATGCTATGTAAAGAGTTGCCAATGTGCAGCAAATTCAAGTTTTGCTTTGTAAAACTTTCTGGAATTTTTTTAAAAAGTATTTTGATCTGAGTTTGGTTGGTATCCAACCATGGATGTAAAACTTGCAGATTGGAGGGCTGGTTGTATGTATATTTATGACATTTATATATATCACATAACATAAAGAAAGCCTGACATTGATTCTTTACATTGGCAATGATATTGGATATTGGAAACTAGAATTGTGAGCACTATTTTGGTAAAAGTATTTGATAAGAATTAATAAAATTTTCCAAAAAACTCTTAATTTATATTTATATAAATGAATTTTAAAATTTATACTTGTTAATTATAAATTGTATTTACTTCTACATTCAATAGAAAAGTTTGGATATTTGAGAAGAAATGAACTTAAAAATACAAGAATAGCATTGTATTCTTTACATTCACTTCAATTTATAATTTTATGTATTATTTTCAAAGTTTACATACTCTGAACAAAGTTAAATTCTTTTATATCATCACTGTCAAAAGAATATAAGTTTCTAAAAGTATCTATTATCAAACCATGATCAGACAAGAAAAAGCAAAATAAATACAAAGTAATTTATAAGTCATGGGTGCCATTGTTTATTACTCATTTAAACATTGTAGTTCCATTAACAGAATACTTAGATTGGCACAATAAAAATTAAATTCAATTAAAATTTATATCTTGCCTACTTTTAATCTTATAAAACCATAGCTTTACATATTTTTTTCATGTTTTACCATGAAAGTATACTGTTCAATGGGCAGATAGAATGTATTTTATTTAGCACTTTGGTGGTTTGGATATACAGCTTTCAAACATTTAAACATCTTACATGTAGGTCTCTCTTTGTTTTCAGGCCCTGGGCCTTTCAAATATTAGAAGGAGGCCAAAGGACTGGAAGTGTAAAAGAATGTGAATAGATCCATTTTCCCTGATGCTGACTTTTAAAATTAGCCAGCAGACCTAAACATGCTTGATTTCCAGGCCTCAAAATGTACCTGTTCGTATAACAGGTAAATTTCCAGGATTTCTCTTGTTCTGTTTCCCAGTTGTTTCGTTAAAATTCCACCTCTATTCTGTTGTTAACTCTTGGTTCTCTATACCCCATCCTAATTCCCCACCTCTGGCTTGTAAATGAACTTTGAGCACTCTCCACTGTTTGGTCTTCAGCTTTTTATATGTAGACATGAATGTTGTTGTTTTTTTCTTTTTTGTAATGCAAGTACCTAACTTGACCTTTGATTACTGAGGCCTCTACTCCCAAGAGGCATCCACTTCACTTCAAGTTGGTTGTCTTGAATAAGCACAGTGCCAGTCACAGGGCTAGACAAGGAGCAAGGCCATGCCCCTCTTCTCTATCAGCTTCCTTTGTTTTATTGTTTGATTTCAATAACTGACCATTGGGTGGCTTGTTTTTTCTTTTCCCATGTTTAAATTCTCCCTCTTGGGCTTCCCTGGTGGTGCAGTGGTTGAGAGTCCGCCTGCTGATGCAGGGGACACAGGTTTGTGCCCCGGTTCGGGAAGATCCCACATGCCGCGGATCGGCTGGGCCCGTGAGCCATGGCCGCTGAGCCTGCGCGTCCGGAGCCTGTGCTCCGCAACGGGAGAGGCCACAACAGTGAGAGGCCCACGTACCGAAAAAAAAAAAAAAAAAAAAAAAAAAAAAATTCTCCCTCTTATGTTTTAAATCCATCCATAATACAGTGAACCCACAAAACCCTAGGCCTGCATCTTCAACCTCAATAAAAGTAGAACACCAGGCCTGCGTTTTCTCTCTTTCTACCTGTAACCTTACTGTGTGCCCTCAGGTGTGTCATGTAATTTCCAGGACTTGAAAGCAATAATTTTTTTTTCTTTTCTTTTTTGTGGTACACGGGCTTCTCACTGTTGTGGCCTCTCCCGTTGTGGAGCACAGGCTCCGGACGTGCAGGCTCAGTGGCCATGGCTCACGGGCCCAGCCGCTCCGCGGCATGTGGGATCTTCCCGGACCAGGGCACGAACCCGTGTCCCCTGCATTGACAGGCGGACTCTCAACCACTGCGTCACCAGGGAAGCCCTTATTTTATTTTATTTTTTTTCTTAATAAATTTTTTTTCTTCAAACTTTCCTGATGGTTATTACTGAGGGCATCTTGCAATCCTAATAAAAATCACACAGGCCAGGTCAGCCACAACATTGGTTATTGATAGGCTGAGACCAGCACAAAACATTTTGATCTCAGATTGCTTGATTCATCTCTATTGTTGATAACGTCCCTGATGGCTTAGGTAGTGAGGGTCAGTTCTGGCCACTTGGGAGCCTGTTCTTAACCTTGGAGACTAAACTGGAATGTGGCAAAATAGCTCAGATTTCAACTATAGCTGGAGGGTCAGACAAGTTAAAACCAATCCATCATCACCATGGAAACAAGAGAAAGGAAATAACTTTATCATAGAAAGGAAGAAATTTTTTTCTTTCTATATAAAAATTCCACATAAGAATCTACACTTACAAATGTGTAGGCCTCGCTGTGAAATCTCATTTCTTTACTCAAATTAAAGGATGTCCCTATCTCTGAAATAAACATGCTAAATATTAACTGTCACATATATTTCTGTACCTTGTCATTAAATTTTAATGTTTGATTGCTCAGTGAAATAACATTGAATAAATCAGCACAAATAAATATCATCATCTAAAATTCCATGACTTGCATATATTATCTGTCACCTCAGCCTTACTTTTCTGTGCTTTAGAGAAATAACAGATAAATTACCAAAATATGCATGAGAAAAACAAGACAGCAACAAAATACCACACTTTTTTGTGAACACTTGTCCTTTTGGCTGTGCAGAATGCAATCCCTCCATTATTGACACCCAAATTCCTTTTGTATGCTGTCTAAATTTTGGTCAAGTTAGTGTCATTCTGGTGCTACAGAAGCTCCTGGCTACACACTCTCTGAACCTCTTACCATCATGCAACCAAGAGTGGCCCAAGTTCACCTACAGAAATGGTAGTAGATGGAGTTTTGATTTTGAGTTAGAGATGCCAGACATGAGGAATAATTTGAGGCAAGACCTGATTTACAGCAGGTGTGCACCAGTATGGTCCTACTGGGTTTTTTAGCTAAACACCAACTTGATGGATTGGTACCCTTGCTGTACAAAGAGATGTGTATTTTGAAATCCACCCACCCCTAGTTAAAGAGAATCCTTTACAGAAATAGTGATGCCTGCTGTCAGACTACTCCAGATGTGTACTGTGTTTTTCCTGTCTATTTGTCTCTAGAGGTCCCCTGGATCTACTTCCTAATTCTTGTCATATATATCTTATCATGTAGATTTCTACTTGTCCCGTGGGCATTCAATTCCATTCTGCCTGAGGCAGGATTTGTTTTCTTTGCTTGCAGCAAGTATCTTTGACCTATACTACAATATGCTGTCTCTTGAGAAATAATATTTTTAGAAAATTTTATAATCAGCAAGTTAAGTTGATTCACATTCAAGAGTAACCTAAAACAACCACAAAACTTATATAAAAATGATCCCAAGAAATAATTCTAATAAATAACAATGGAATGCACATGTTTAGAGCATTTCAGAGTGCTGTTTTTATCTCTTGCTTTCTTTGATAATGATAATAAGCAAGTGAGACTAGAAGGTCAGAAAATGTTATCCCAATTTTATACACAGACACAATGGGATTGAGATCCAGAGAGTCTAAAAGGCTTGTTTTGCTGCAGAGATAGTTAGACATAGGCCTGGGGCTGGAAAGCAGCCTCTGGACTGTTAACTGAGAACTTTTGAAAAGGAAATTTATAGGTTCAATTTTCTACATGCAGTTTATAAAGGCACAAGCAACATTATCACCTACTATCTTTACTAGATATGGAAGTAAGGTAAGCAGGCTTCCTATATACTGGAATCATGTTATAGTTGCTTAGGGCTTATAGTGCCCTGGACTAACAAGGAGTCACCCTGCAGTAATGTTCCTGTTACCCAGTTAGAGTCACTGGATCATTTGTTAGAGAATTTCAAACATCAAGAATTATGTTTATTTATCTCTATAACAAGAAACTTGTGTTCAGATGAAACTTTAGGCACAAACTCAATATGTAAACGGAGAAACCCTGATGCGCTTGTTGAAGTAAAGCTTGTCGACTAGAGCCCTCTGATCCCCACACTTAAGGCCCCTCTGTTACCCAGGTCTCTCAGAAAAGAGGGTAAATACTGTTAACCTAGCCCTGTCCCCTGTTTTAGAAGTGAAAATATTCAAGCACAGATAAATTAGGTGATTTTTTTCAAGCCCAGCCCCATATAAGAATTTTATGGACGACATGGAGCCCTGACTCCAAACAAGTGTTTCTTCTTGTTTGTTTTTTTCAAATTCAGGGGAACACCTGTATTTCCACCCTATTCTCCAAAACACTACCTCAGAGGTAGATCCTGCTCAGTGTCTGTGAAGATGAGCCTGAAAAGCCACTGTAGTTATACAAGTTGTATTATCTTCAACTGACTTGTTTGCTTCTTGAGGGTGGAGCCTCTGCTTTCAAACACGTTTCTATTCCCCATGGCTAGACAGGCCACATAACTTAGCTTCCAAGCAAGAATACTTTTGTGAGTGAAAGGAAAGCCATTTATAATTATAACTGGAGAGAAGGCCAGGCAAATTAAGACAGATGATCACCCTGTCCATGGTACCCATTATGTTCTACATAAAAGTAATTACTCTATGAAAAAGACATTTTGGCATTCAAGAGGCTCCATCTTGCCCTTAATTATTCAGAATGTCAAAATAAATTCTACACCACTCAGAGGTATAAATAGTCCCTGCCTCATGAGAAGAAACTCAGTCACTTGGACACATAAGTAGTTCCTGCCTGGTCTGCTCGGCAGACTCATATCTGAACACACATGAGGAGAGACTAAAAAGTGAGGGGATTTCATTGTAAAATAAAAATAGTAAATAATCTGAAGTAAAAGTAGTGAATAAAAAAAGAAAATTAATATCTGTTGAGTTTAGTTTTCTTAGAGAAGTTTCAGCGTTGAAGTCCTTGTTACTCCCTCCCATAAACACAATTTCCACTCTGGCCTCACTTACATGCAGTACATTCTGGAGGTGGCCAAAAGCCAATACTGGGCTCTTTCTCAGCCCTTACAGGTACAATTTCATGTGAAACATTTATGGGATGTTCTTGCCCTTTCAGTCACCTGTCTGTTCTCCTTAGTTACAGAACAAATGACTTTCTGACCTGCTGACTCTGGGCCTTAGATTGAAATAATCACCTTCTACTACCACCTAAATGACTTGGGTGCCCACGTTTGCATGTGACACTGATCACTCCAGCTCTGCTCAACACCACAGTCAATTTCCAATTCAGGAGAAAAGAGTGATTGTTCAGCTGGTCAGTGTATGTTTCCTTGATTCCTATATGCTTTTCGTTGCAAATTTGTTAATGGTATTGCAGAGATGAGAAAGAACCTTATAAATTAATTTTCATTTCCATCACTATTCTTGGCAACAGGTAAAACTTATGATCAGAAAATGACCATTAGACTATCATAAGAATATTTTATAAATCAATGTTTAACATTTACAAATGAATCTATGGAGAAAAGAACAAAAGCTAAAAAGCAAAAAATGATGATTAAATTTTTATGAACCAGAAGAAGGCTAAAAGCTTATCTAGAAAGTACGATAACATATGTTTTGTACACTTTTGGGTTTTTTTTTTATTCTATTTCACAATGAAGGAAGAGAAAATTAAAAGCTAAAGTATGATGGAATTAATTTTCTATTAGAGAACACTTCCATTTCTTTAAAACTTTTAATTTTCACTTTTTACACTTGAAAGATTTTTAACTGGTATCCAAAGTATTACAACGTCCCCAGTCAAAGAGCCATTTTGGCCATGGAGCCTATCCTACTGGCTTGCTCAGGCAGGGAAGCAAATCAGCTCTGACCAACTGCTAAGTCCCACCCAACTAGGAAGCCTGGCCAGGGAACCTGACAGCAATGAAGTTCATCGTACAGCCCTGTTCAGGGAGCCAAGCCAGCAGCCTTGCCCAACTCTTGAGCATAGGTTCTGGACCCACATAACTAGGGAGACTTAATATTGACCCTGGGCAGCCTCATGGCCCAACCTACTGGACCACAAAGTTGCAGAGCTCAGACTTGAACCCTGCCCAGAAGATGAATCCAGCCTACCACCCTGCCCAACACAGCCTGTGGCTTCCCCCAAGCAGGGAGCCTGGTCAGTGACCCCGGCCAATTACAGAGCATAGTCTCCAGCCTCACTCAACTACTGGATACAGCTGGAGGACAATGGCACTTTTTACAGAAATAGAAAAAGCAATCCTAAAATTCTTATAGAACAACAAAAGGTCCTGAATATCCAAAGCAATCCTCAGAAAGAAGAACAAAGTGGAAGCATCACACTCTTTGATTTCAAGCTATATTACAAAGTTATAGTAATCAAAATTATATGGTATTGGCATAAAAAGAGATACATAAACCAATAGAACAGAATTGAAAGCCTAGAAGTAAACCCATGTGTATATGTACAATTAATATTTTATAATGGAGCCAAGAATACTGAGTAGGAAGACGACAGTTTCTTCAATACATGGTGATAGGAAAAATGGATATTCAAATGTAAAAGAATAAAATTGGCCCCTATATTACACTACTCACAAAAATTAACTCAAAATAAAGACTTAAATCTAAAACTTGAAACCATAAAATCCTGGAAGAAAACATAGAGAAAAAGCTCCTTGACACTGGCCTTGGCAGTGATTTTTTTTTTTTTTTTTTTTTTTTTTTTGGGTATGACACCAAAAGTTCAGGAAACAAAAGCAAAAATAAACAAGTGGGACTACATCAAACTAAAAAGCTTCTGCACAGCAAAGGAAACCATCAAAAAAAAAAAAGAAAAAAAAAGGAAAAGCAACCCATGGTAAAAGATAAATTATTTGCAAACTACATATCTAATAAGGGGTTAATATTCAAAATATATAAGAAACTCATACAACTTCAATAGCAGAAAACCCCAAATAACCTAATTTAAAAATAGGCGAAGAACCTGAATAGACCTTTTTCCCAAAGGAGATATTCAACTGGTTAACAGGTACATGAAAATGTGCTCAACATCACTAATCATCAGGGAAATGCAAATCAAAACCACAATGAGATATCACTTCACACCTATTAGAATGGCTATAGTCAAAAAGACAAGAGATAACAAGTGACAGTGATGAAAATTGGTGCAACCACTATGTAAAACATTATGGATGGTCCTCAAAAAATTTAAAATAGAACTACCATACAATCCAGTAATTCCATTTCTGGATATACAACCAAAGGAAATGAAATATCTATCTCAAAAAGATGTCTACACTCCCATGTTCACTGCAGCATTATTTACAATAGCCAAGACATGGAAACAACATATGTGTCCGTCAATAGATGAATGAATTAAGAAAATGCTCAATGGAATATTCAATGTTCAAATATTCAATGGATTATGCAACTATAAAAAAGAAGAAAATCCCACCATTTACAAGAACATGGATGGACCTTGAGGGAATTATGCTAAGTGAAATAAGTCAGACAGAGAAAGAAAAATGCTGTATGATTTCAATTACATGTAGAATCTATAAAAAAAAAAAAAAAAACTCACAAAAACAGAGAGTAGATTCATGGTTGCCAGGGACAGGAGGAAGGGGTGGGGTGGGAAAACTGAAAGAAGGTAGTCAAAGGTACAAACTTCCAGTTACAAGATTAGTAAGTTCTGGGGCTATACTGTAATGCATGGGTACTGTAGTGAATAACACTCTATTGTATATTTGAAAGTTGCCAGAAGAGTAGATCTTAAAAGTTTCACCACCCCCAAAAAGAAATTTTAACTATGTGAGGTGATAGATGTGTTAACTAACATTATCGTGGTAATCATTTCCCAATGCATATGTATATTAAATCATCACAATATACACCTGAAATGGACACAAAGTTATATATCAATTATATCTCACTAAAGCTGGGGAAATAATAAGATAAAGTGAGGGGAGAGATATAAGTTAGTGATTCTATATAAAAAAGAAGCCCCCAGGTTTGGCAGATTAGAAGTTATCACCTAAAAGGACTCTCAGTTTTCAAACCTCGATGGCTCAGAGAATAATGCTGTCATTAACAGAAAGAAAAACTCACGAGATGGGTTTGGGGGTGATGCAAGATTATAGGCTCAGTCTTACCCATGTTGACATTGAGTTCCAGGGAGACATCCAACTGGCAAAATCCAAAAGGAAAGAATGTAGGACTAAAGCTAAATATAAAAAGAGACATAAAGATTGGGGGAAGGAGGGAGTGTCGTCTACAGAGAAGTTTTAGCTGAATCTATGAAGATGGTGGAGGCTGCTGGAACTTGAAGCTAAGGTCACAGGCTCAAAGGAAACTTCATGTAGCCAAGTATACAGGTGTACTGTTAACTTCATGAAAGAGTGAGAATATATTTTTTCTTCAAAATATGCAAAGCAGAGAAAGAAAGTACAGGCATGCTTCATTTTATTGCACTTCATTGTGTTGTGTTTTGCAGACACTGTTTTTTTTTTACAAATTGAAGGTTTGTGGCAACCATGTGTTGAGCAAGTCTATCGGTACCATTTCTCTAACAGCATTTGCTTGCTGTCTCTGTATGGCATTTTGGTAATTCTCATAATATTTCAAACTTTTTATTGTTCGTGTTACTACTATGACCCACTCTGAAGTCTCAGATGATGGTTAGCATTTTTTAGCAATAAAGTATTTTCTAATTAAGGTATGTACACTCCTTTTTTAGATATAATGCTGTTGCACCCTTAATAGACTACAGTATAGTGTAAACATAAATTTTATATGCACTGGGAAACCAAAAAATCATGTGGTTTGCTTTATTATGATATTCACTTTTTTTGCAGTGGTCTGAAACTGGACCTGCAATATCTCTGAGGTATGTCTGTGTAGGTGAAGTCACTAAAACTGTTGAAGAAGAGAAATCTTTTTCTATAAAGAAGGGAGCAAGCTGTAATTAGATACCAAATACTAATGAAAAATATTCCACTGTGGAGATTCAATTGGAAATCAACAAGAAGTCAATAAGAAGACTGTTAAATACTTATAGATAGCCAATGAAACAAAATTTAAACTGCTATAGATACAGCATCTTTACTTTTTTGTTTTTTTCTTCTAACATTACTAGAAGCAGAGAAATCAAACAAAGTGAGCCCTGGGGAATAGAAACCAGAATGGTATATAGCACAAAACATCCAGTGATAAATCCTATAGGTGACAGCAAAATCAATGTGGAAGAAACAGACCATAAAGTCTATACTGGGGAATGAGATAAGCAAATTAGAAAGGTACTAAATGATCAGAAAAAATGGAGAAATAGAGCTCGGACCAAAATGAGAGAAGAAAAGTTGGGAAGAAATACAGTGGTAGAAAAGGATGAGGGTAAGAAAACTGTGGTCAAAGAGAAAACACTTTTAAATTCAATGTTTTGGAGGTTGTGCAGCTCTTAGTAACGACAAGGCCAAGGCATTGTTATTTAATAGCTAAAGTAGAGATGAAGTTCAATGGAAAATGAAGACAGGTAAATGCCCTCTCCCATGCTCATTTGGAAGAGAGTTCTTTGAGTGCTTACTCCACAGTGCCTAATAGTATGTTATACGTCTCAAAGTACTCAATAAGTAACAATGGAAAAGAAAAAAAATGTAGTCTAACTCTCTAGAATACCATAATACCAAGTATATACCATAGAGCAGCTGTTCATCAAATGCATATACAGCATATTGGAGGAGAGATCCTCAGTTCCACAGGATATTGTTTGAGAGCTTGTGCCATTTCTGAGACTTCATGGGCCATTCCACCGTTCTATTAGACTGGCTGTTTCTGAACATTGCAGTAGATGATAAACCATTCAATCTCATGGTCATGATAGTATTGTCATACTTCTTTGCTATACAATTGGTCCCTTGATCAAGACAATGTTGTACAGAATAATGTGAAAATGAGTAAGGAATTTTGAAATCCATCACTGGCAGAGAAAAAAAGCCTAAATCTGAAACATGTATTGCTCTATGAAGGCCAAATTATTTCCCCTTTCAAACTGATTCATTAGGTAGCTGGTTTGTCATCACTAGAAGTTTGGTGTTGCTCTCTCTTGCTGACAGGTTAGGTATTCAGCAGATATAATGTCCAATTTAGCCTCATTGGAAAGGAACTCATTTCTAGATACAGGCACAGCCCATATTCTTATTTTAATGGCCACTATGGTCATTTTGGCCAATTGGGAAAACACTGAAGTGGCCAAAGACACAAGCTAGCAGATTTCCAGAGGATAGGTTATCCTGTGAAATTGTACTGGATGTCTCCTCCATGGTGAGAGAGACAATGATTCATGTATTTTGTACTCCTCCCATAATTCCATCCATATACCTCTTCCTAGACCCCATTATCATGTTCCTTCCTTGTCGCTGATCCATCAGCTTGACTATCTGTTTCTTACTTATTCTGGGCATTTCACATAAATGGAATCATACAATATGTGATCTTTTGTAACTGGCTTCTTTCACATAGCATAATGTTTTTTCAAAGTTCATTCATGTTGAAGCATATATTCAGTAATTAGTTTTATTGCCAAATATTTCACTGTATGGATATTTTGTTTATCCATTTGTCAGTAGATGGACATTTTAGTTGTTTAAAATTTCTGGCTATTATGAATAATGTTATGCAATCAATCACACTGTGCCAGTCAACACTGGCATCTGTTCTGCTGCATGTTTCTCTCTCTGAAGTGTTCTCTGCCACCAGCAATCTCCTTAAAGATAATTTCATAACCCTGAACAGATTTTTAAGATATCATATTGACCATGTCCCCAGAATTTAGCAAAAATCCATTCAAGTCATTTTTACCTGATGCAAAATAGGCAGAAACCTAATTTATTAAATATCATAAAAATTAGATCACCACAGGTAGGTTTTTGCACCTGCATTCTTGTTTAAACACTGTATCATGAATATCTTTATTATTCAGTCCCTATGGATCTACTTTATTCTTTATAAAAGCTCTATAATATTATGTTGTAGAGCTCTACTAGAATGTATTTAATTGGTCAACTATTTTGGACATTTTGTTTTATCAATATTTTATGCTGTAATGAACATGTTCATACATTTATGTTTACGTACCCGTGGCAAAGTTTCTGTAAGATAAAATCCCAGAGAAGGGCTTACTGGCCAGAAATTCTAAATATCTCAAATTAATTTTTAATAACATTCACTATCCAAACAATAGAAAAACAGCCCTTCACCTGTGCCAGACAGGAGGCACTATTTCCCCACACTTTCACCAACACTGGACAACGTCAGTAGCTTTTGTTAGTGTCAATATGGTAAGTATACAATGGTTAGATTAACAGTAAATTGAGCCATTATTCAGTTCAGTCTTATTCCATTTTTGTTTTTCTGTTTTTTTTTTTCCATTTGAGGAGGCCTGGTAAAGTGAAGTGATTTATGCAATTCCTTTCTTTACTAAACAGGTATAGGAAGAAGCCAATGTGATTAAAATTAAATGCTGTTATTTAATTTTCATTGGTGTCCTATGAACAGCCTCTCCAAATGATACTTTTACCACTTAGAAAATAAATGAATGAAACAGCAGGTTTAAATATAGATAATCTTTAGGTAAGTAGGTAGATACTGATATGTAATAGTAGGTAATACCTATTATGGTATTTTAAAGTACCACTGGTAAATAGTCAAGTAACTACCTGACTGAGGACAGTTACCATCACTGAGCTTTATTATGTAATCAAAGAATGTGGTATAAATGTAACAATTTTCCATTGATTTTGAAGGGGTTACAAAATGCTCATCAAAATATCCTTGTTGACTAAGCAGACTTTTCTAAGTTGTAAAGAGGTTTCCTCTCAAACTGAACTTTCTTTGCTATCTGCAAGAATGGGGCTTACATGAATATCCACTTCTCTGAAAGAAATGAGCATTTAGCAGCTGGAGAAGAGGCCCATTTTAGAACAATAGATGTGATGGTTATGAAATCTTCCATTACCTCTCACCCAGACGCAAGACATAAAACATAGATACTTCTCTCACTGAGTCCATGTCTGCCACTTGAAATAGCAAAAGAAGTGAATTGTTTGATCCGGTTACTGTTAATCACTGTTATATAAGATGGAGTTCTTGGTTGCAAGAAACAGAAGCCAACCATGACTAATTTAAGCATAAAAATATTTTATTTAGAGAATATTAAATAGTTCACAGAATCTTAATGTGGGAGTGAGGGGAGTGGATGAAAGGAAAGGGAAAAGGGAAGGCAGAGAACCAGATTTGGGGATACAGAATTAAGAAAAATTCCCCAAAACACCATTGCATCTTGAAACAGATCTTGACCATGCAGACAATGCTGGACAGAGTAGAATCTGCCACAGGGACTGCTGCCAGGATTGCCTCTTATGACCTGATAGGACCTCTGCTACCCATCTCCAGAATGCACCCCCCAGGCCTGCTTCTTTGTTATCATTACCTTCTCTGTCAAAGGCTAATGCAAGTGCATGACTAAGCAGAACTCCAAGGAAGATTGAAGAATGTGTGTCTGGCATTTTATGCTTTTATATTAGGGTGGCTCTGTGCCATACAGTAGGTGATTAGTCAAACATAGGGAGAGAATCCAGAGGCTGGGAATCCAGAAGGATGACAAATATTCATTGAAATTCCAGAATATCAGGAGTATTTCTTTATTAGGGCTGAAGTTAAAATTGTTCCTTAAATCTTTTTTTGATGATAAAAATATTTATTTGAATGAAAGGACTACGGTACTGTTAATTTTTTTTCTACTCTCTTTTTGTCATTATTTATGTTTCCTTTATTTTGAGGACAGCATATGCTGGATTAATTTCCAATCTGAGTGTTTTAGTTCATTTGACCTCTTAGAACTATTGTATTAACTATTATAATTATACTTATTTCTGCATCTTTGTTATTGTTTTCGATTTGTCAAAATTATTTGGCTTCTACTTTTCTTCTTTTTTCTCTATGGATTTATATTTAACACATTCTCTTCCATTTTTTGGTTACTTATTAAATCCTATGCATATATTTCTATTCATGTCTCAATATATTAAACCTATCAATACTTATATCACTTCCTGGATTAAGACAAGTAACTTAGCATGTTCTCACATAATTTTCCACTGTCTTCTCAAATCTAGTGACTCCACTGAGAAATTTAGTGACAATCTCAGGTATATTGAAATACTGGCTCCAATTTTTTATTTATCTCTCTATCCATGTCCTTTGCATGTAATATCACAGTTCCTCATAAACAGGCTTAGAGTACTCTCCATCTCCTTAAATTTGGATTTGGCCACATGACTGACTCTAGTCAATATAATGTAATTGAAATGATAGAGTGCCAGTTCTGAAAATAAGATTTAAGAGACCTCCTGGGTTTCTACTTTCCCTTTTGCAACCAGGTCATTATCATAAAAAGAGCCTCCCCTGATTACTGCTGCCCCTCAGCCTAAACTACAAAATGAACAGAGGCAAAGGAGATCTTTTGAGTTTATTTTATATTAAAATTATATCTTCATACTCAATATTTCCAATTAGTTCTTATTCATACTAACTCATCTCTTTGAGGGCCATGTAATTATCAAATGTCATAACTCTTAATGCTTCTGAAGTAGAAAAAAAATCTAGATTTTAGCTTGTCCTCCTCTAGGTGAGTTTTGGGAGGAAGTGGTCTCAAGGCAAAATGTTGCATTCTAATGCTGTATTCCAAGTTACCTACTGTGTATTTTTCCACCTCTGCCATCCCCTAACCCACCAAAAAACCGTGACATACTGTACATTAGGCACTGCTTTTTTCTGAGAAGCCATAATGCTTTTTTTACATTATTATCTGGCTTGGTGACTTTGGAGGCAGAGGAAGCTCCAGGTTCTGCTGAATTGTCTGAGATCACTGTAATAATTGGTTCACCCAATTCTTGGGCTGCACTGATATACGTTTATATAATTGTTAACCCTGGTCTGGATCAATAGCTTTCCTGATCCTTGGGAGTGATGGTGCCGGTGCAGTGATGGTCTACCCAGTTTATGTGGACAACAGATATGGGTATAAAGAGAAAGCTTTCACCCAACTAATTATGTGGCCTCGCCATAGGTTCCATAACACCCAACATACACTCTGGGGCCCCAAATCTTTAGCTTTCCCAAAGGTTTTTTACTTTCTTATGTTACTTGCTAAAATTGATTCTAATGTCTACCTGCCCCTCTGTTTCTTGTGAGACATGTCCCAAAATCTAAAGGGACCAGAATCCTTTGTAGTTCACCATCATGTGCCTCAAATATTTTTTATAAACATTACAATCCCTAGAATTATTATGAAGAAGATCATTCCCTGGTATTACAAGGGCAATTCCCAATGATGCATTCAAATTAATTGTTCAGCACATGAATTTGAAATAAAACCAGTAATCATCTGGAAGAAACTCCTTTAAACTTTACTTTGTTGATTTGAAAAGTAAATACCAAATACTCTTTTTTTTTATCTCTTTGTATGGTCCTTTCCTGACGAGCCTATCTAGGCATATTTCCTTGGCTATGTTTTATAATATTATCCTTTTTATTCTGTCATTGCTTTATCTCAATCAGAAATAATCCTAATTTTAAATTTTGTTTATTGCTTGTCTCTCTCCATCAGGTTGTAAACTCCCTGAGGGTCCTTATCACTCTGTGTTTTACTCACAATGCCTAGGAAATATATCTTACATAGTAGATACTTAATGAATATTTGTTAAATAGATGAACAACTCTTATTTGGGAATTAAATGATCTTATTGAGTTACTGAATTTCACACAAGACATATAAAAGGTCACTGTTGGAACTTTCTTGTACTTTTCTTGGTGTTCACAATAAATCCCTGTATTACCTTGTTGGAGCTGTAGTTACAAAGCACCACAAACTGAATGGCTTCAACAACAGAAATTTATTGTCTAATTGTTCTGGAGGCTAGATGTCCAAAATGAAGGGGTTGGTAGTATTGGTTCTTTCTTTTTCTTTTTTTTTTTTTTAATTGGAGTAAAATTGCCTTACAGTGTTGTTAATTTGTGAAGGCAATTTGTGAAGAAAGAATCTACCCTAGGCCTCTCTCTGGCTACAAAGATGGTCATCTTCATGTTCACATAACATTCCTCCTTGTATGCATGTCTCTGTTTCTCAAGTAGGTCTGTGTCTTTATTCCCGACTTACCACTTGGTTCTTCATGACTTTTTTTTCTTCTTTTCTTAAATTCCATATATATGTGTTAGCATACGGTATTTGTTTTTCTCTTTCTGACTTACTTCACTCTGTATGACAGTCTCTAGGTCCATCCACCTCATTACAAATAGCTCAATTTTGTTTCTTTTTATGGCTGAATAATATCCCATTATATATATGTGCCACATCTTCTTTATCCGATGATGGACACTTAGGTGGCTTCCATCTCCTGGCTATTGTAAATAGAGCTGCAATGAACATTTTGGTACATGACTCTTTTTGAATTATGGTTTTCTCAGGGTATATGCTCAGTAGTGGGATTTCTGGGTCATATGGTAGTTCTATTTGTAGTTTTTTAAGGAACATCCATACTGATCTCCATAGTGGCTGTATCAATTTACATTCCCACCAGCAGTGCAAGAGTGTTCCCTTTTCTCCACACCCTCTCCAGGATTTATTGTTTCTAGATTTTTTAATGATGGCCATTCTGACCAGTGTGAGATGATATCTCATTGTAGTTTTGATTTGCAGTTTTTCTAAAGATTAATGATGTTGAGCATTCTTTCAGGGGTTTGTTGGAAATCTGTATATCTTCTTTGGACAAATGTCTATTTGGATCTTCTGCTTGTTTTTGGACTGGGTTGTTTATTTTTTTGATATTGAGCTGCTTGTAAATTTTAGAGATTAATCCTTTGTCAGTTGCTTCATTTGCAAATATTTTCTTCCATTCTGAGGATTGTCTTTTGGTCTTGCTTATGGTTTCCTTTGCTGTGCAAAAGCTTTTAAGTTTCATTAGGTCCCATTTGTTTATTTTTGTTTTTATTTCCATTTCTCTAGGAGGTGGGTCAAAAAGGATCTTGCTGTGATTTATATCATAGAGTGTTCTTCCTATGTTTTCCTCTAAGAGTTTGATAGTGTCTGGCCTTACATTTAGGTCTTTAATCCATTTTGAGCTTATTTTTATGTATGGTGTTAGGGAGTGTTCTAATTTCAAAGTTTTATGTGTACCTGTCCAGTTTTCCCAGCACCACTTATTAAAGAGGCTGTCTTTTCTCCACTGTATATTCTTGCCTCCTTTATCAAAGGTAAGGTGGCCATATGTGTGTGGGTTTATCTCTGGGCTTTCTATCCTGTTCCATTGATCTATATTTCTGTTTTTGTGCCAGTACCATACTGTCTTGATTACTGTACCTTTGTAGTATAGTCTGAAGTCAGGGAGCCTGATTCCTCCAGCTCCATTTTTCGTTCTCAAGGTTGCTTTGGCTATTCGGGGTCTTTTGTGTTTCCATACAAATTGTGAAATTTTTTGTTCTGGTTCTGTGAAAAATGCCAGTGGTAGTTTGATAAGGATTGCATTGAATCTGTAGATTGCTTTGGGTAGTACAGCCATTTTCATAATGTTGATTCTTCCAATCCAAGAACATCATATATCTCTCCATCTGTTTGTATCATCTTTCATTTCTTTCATCAGGGTCTTATAGTTTTCTGCATACAGGTCTTTTGTCTCCTTAGGTAGGTTTATTCCTAGATATTTTATTCTTTTTGTTGCAATGGTAAATGGGAGTGTTTTCTTGATTTCACTTTCAGAATTTTCATCACTAGTGTATAGGAATGCCAGAGATTTCCATGCATTAATTTTGTATCCTGCTACTTTACCAAATTCAATGATTAGCTCTAGTAGTTTTCTGGTAGCATGTTTAGGATTCTCTATGTATAGTATCATGTCATCTGCAAACAGTGACAGCTTTACTTCTTCTTTTCTGATTTGGATTCCTTTTATTTCTTTTTCTTCTCTGATTGCTGTGGCTAAAACTTCCAAAACTATGTTGAATAATAGTGGTGAGAGTGGGCAACCTTGTGTTTTTCCTGATCTTAGTGGAAATGGTTTCAGTTTTTCACCATTGAGGACAATGTTGGCTGTGGGTTTGTCATATATGGCCTTTATTATGTTGAGGAAAGTTCCCTCTATGACTACTTTCTGCAGGGTTTTTGTCATAAATGGGTGATGAATTTTGTCAAAAGCTTTCTCTGCATCTATTGAGGTGATCATATGGTTTTTCTCCTTCAATTTGTTAATATGGTGTATCACGTTGATTGATTTGTGTATATTGAAGAATTCTTGCATTCCTGGAATAAATCCCACTTGATCATGGTGTATGATCCTTTTAATGTGCTGTTGGGTTCTGTTTGCTAGTATTTTGTTGAGGATTTTTGCATCTATGTTCATCAGTGACATTTGCCTGTAGTTTTCTTTCTTTGTGACATCTTTCTCTGGTTTTGGTATCAGGGTGATGGTGGCCTCGTAGAATGAGCTTGGGGGTGATCCTCCCTCTGCTATATTTTGGAAGAGTTTGAGGATAGGTGTTAGCTCTTCTCTAAATGTTTGATAGAATTCGCCTGTGAAGCCATCGGGTACTGGGCTTTTGTTTGTTGGAAGATTTCTAATCACAGTTTCAATTTCAGTGCTTGTGATTGATCTGTTCATATTTTCTATTTCTTCCTGGTTCAGTCTCAACAGGTTGTGGAATTCTAAGAATTTGTCCATTTCTTCCAGGTTGTCCATTTTATTGGCATAGAGTTGCTTGTAGTAATCTCTCATGATCCTTTGTCTTTCTGCAGTGTCAGTTGTTACTTCTCCTTTTTCATTTCTAATTCTATTGATTTGAGTCTTCTCCCTTTTTTTCTTGATGAGTCTGGCTAATGGTTTATCAATTTTGTTTATCTTCTCAAAGAACCAGCTTTTAGTTTTATTGATCTTTACTATCTTTTCCATCATTTCTCTTTCATTTATTTCTCATCTGATCTTTATTTCTTTCCTTCTGCTAACTTTTGGGTTTTTTGTTCTTCTTTCTCTAATTGCTTTAGGTGCAAGGTTAGGTTGTTTATTTGAAATGTTTCCTGTTTCTTAAGGTAGGATTGTATTGCTATAAACTTCCCTCTTAGACTGCTTTTGCTGCATCCCATAGGTTTTGGGTCATCGTGTCTCCATTGTCATTTGTTTCTATGTATTTTTTTGATTTCCTCTTTCATTTCTTCAGTGATCACTTCGTTATTAAGTAGTGTATTCTTTAGCCTCCATGTGTTTGTATTTTTTAACAGATCTTTTCCTGCAATTGATATCTAGTCTCATAGCATAGTGGTCGGAAAGATACTTGATACAATTTCAATTTTCTTAAATTTACCAAGGTCTGATTTTTGACCTAAAATATGATCTATCCTGGAGAATGTTCCATGAGCACTTGAGAAAAATGTGTATTCTGTTGTTTTGGGATGGAATGTCCTATAAATATCAATTAAGTCCATCTTGTTTAATGTATCATTTAAAGCTTGTGTTTCCTTATTTATTTTCATTTTGGATTACCTGTCCATTGGTGAAAGTGGGGTGTTAAAGTCCCCTACTATGAATGTGTTACTGTCGATTTCCCCTTTTATGGCTGTTAGTATTTGCCTTATGTATTGAGGTGCTCCTATGTTGGGTGCGTAAATATTTACAATTGTTATATCTTCTTCTTGGATCAATCCCTTGAACATTATGTAGTGTCCTTCTTTGTCTCTTGTACTAGTCTTTATTTTAAACTCTATTTTATCTGATATGAGAATTGCTACTCCACCTTTCTTTTGATTTCAATTTGCATGGAATATCTTTTTCCATCCCCTCACTTTCAGTCTGTATGTATCCCTATGTCTGAAGTGGGTCTCTTGTAGACAGCATATATATGGGTCTTGTTTTTGTATCCATTCAGCCAGTCTGTGTCTTTTGGTGGGAGCATTTAATCCATTTACATTTAAGGTAATTATCGATATGTATGTTCCTATTCCCATTTTCTTAATTGTTTTGGGTTTGATATTGTAGATCTTTTCCTTCTCTTGTGTTTCTTGCCTAGAGAGTTCCTTTAGCAGTTGTTGTAAAGCTGGTTTGGTGGTGTTGAACTCTCTCAGCTTTTGCTTGTCTGTAAAGGTTTTAATTTCTCCATCAAATCTGAATGAGATCCTTGCTGGGTAGAGTAATCTTTGTAGGTTTTTCTCCTTCATCACTTTAAATATGTCCTGCCAATCCCTTCTGGCTTGCAGAGTTTCTGCTGAAAGATCAGCTGTTAACCTTATGGGGATTCCCTTGTGTGTTATTTGTTCTTTTTCCCTTGCTGCTTTTAATATGTTTTCTTTGTATTTAATTTTTGATAGTTTGATTAATATGTGTCTTGGCGTGTTTCTCCTTAGATTTATCTGGTAAGGGACTCTCTGTGCTTCCTGGACTTGATTAACTATTTCCTTTCCCATATTAGGGAAGTTTTCAACTATAATATCTTCAAATATTTTCTCAGTCCCTTTCTTTTTCTCTTCTTCTTCTGGGACCCCTATAATTCGAATATTGGTGCATTTAATGTTGTCCCAGAGGTCTCTGAGACTGTCCTCAGTTCTTTTCACTCTTTTTTCTTTATTCTGCTCTGCAGTAGTTATTTCCACTATTTTATCTTCCAGATCACTTATCCATTCTTCTGCCTCAGTTATTCTGCTATTGATCCCTTCTGGAGTATTTTTAATTTCATTTATTGTGTTGTTCATTGTTGCTTGTTTCCTCCTTAGTTCTTCTAGGTCCTTGTTAAATGTTTCTTGCCTTTTCTCTATTCTATTTCCAAGATTTTGGATCATCTTTACTATCATTATTCTGAATTCTTTTTCAGGTAGACTGCCTCTTTCCTCTTCATTTGTTAGGTCTGGTGGGTGTTTACCTTGATCTTTCATCTGCTGTGTGTTTTTGTGCCTTCTCATTTTGCTTATCTTACTGTGCTTGGGGTCTCCTTTTTGCAGGCTGCAGGTTCATAGTTCCCATTGTTTTTTGGTGTCTGTCTCCAGTGGCTAAAGTTGGTTCAGTGGGTTGTGCAGGCTTCCTGGTGGAACGGACTAGTGCCTGTGTTATGGTGGATGAGGCTAGATCTTGTCTTTCTGGTGGGCAGGTCCACGTCTGGTGGTGTGTTTTGGGGTGTCTGTGGGCTTATTATGATTTTAGGCAGCCTCTCTGCTAATGGGTGGGGTTGTGTTCCTCTTTTGCTAGTTGTTTGGCATAGGGTGTACAGCACTGTAGCTTGGTGGTTGTTAAGTGAAGCTGGGTCTTGGTGTTGAGATGGAGATCTCTGGGGGATTTTCACCATTTGATATTACATGGAGCTTGGAGGTCTCTTGTGGACCAGTGTCCTGAAGTTGGCTATCCCACCTCAGAGGCACAGCACTGACTCCTGGCTGGAGCACCAAGAGCCTTTCATCCACACGGCTCAGAATAAAAGGGAGAAAAAGTAGAGAGAAAGAAAGAAAGAAAGAAAGAAAGAAAGAAAGAAAGAAAGAAAGAAAGAAAGAAAGAAAGAAAGAAAGAAAGAAAGAAAGAAAGAAAGAAAGAAAGAAAGAAAGAAAGAAAGAAAGAAAGAAAGAAAGAAAGAAAGAAAGAAGATAAAATAAAATAAAGATAAAATAAAATAAAGTTATTAAAATAAAAAAATAATTATTAAGAAAAAAAATTTTTTTAAGTAAAGAAAAACAAAAGGACAGAACCCTAGAACAAATGGTGAAAGCAAAGCTATACGGACAAAATCTCACACAGAAGCATACACATACACACTCACAAAATGAGGAAAAGGGAAAAAAATAATATATCTTGCTCTCAAAGTCCACCTCCTCAATTTGGGATGATTTGTTGTCTATTCAGGCATTCCACAGTTGTAGGGTACATCAAGTTGCTTGTGGAGATTTAATCCACTGCTCCTGAGGCTGCTAGGAGAGATTTCCCTTTCTCTTCTTTTTTCGCACAGCTCCCGGGGTTCAGCTTTGGATTTGGCCCCGCCTCTGCATGTAGGTCGCCAGAGGGCATCTGTTCTTCGCTCAGACAGGACGGGGTTAAAGGAGCAGCTGACTCGGGGGCTCTGGCTCGCTCAGGCCGGGGGAGGGAGGGGCACAGAGTGCGGGGCGAGCCTGCGGCAGCAGAGGCCATTGTGACGTTGCACCAGCCTGAGGCGCGCCGTACATTCTCCCGGGGAAGTTGTCCGTGGATCACAGGACCCTGGCAGTGGCGGGCTGCACAGGCACCCTGGAAGGGGAGTGTGAATAATGACCTGTGCTCGTACACAGGCTTCTTGGTGGCGGCAGCAGCAGCCTTAACCTCTCATGCCCGTCTCTGCGGTCCGTGCTGATAGCTGTGGCTCGCGCCCGTCTCTGGAGCTCCTTTAAGTGGCTCTCTGAATCCCCTCTCCTCGCGCACCAGGAAACAAAGAGGCAAGAGAAAGTCTCTTGCCTCTTCGGCAGGTCCAGACCTTTTCCCGGACTCCCTCCCGGCTAGCCGTGGTGCACTAACCCCCTGCAAGTTGTGTTCACGCCACCAACCCCAGTCCTCTTCCGGCGCTCCAACCGAAGCCCGAGCCTCAGCTCCCAGCCCCAACCACCCTGGTGGGTGAGCAGACAAGCCTCTCGGGCTGGTGAGTGCCAGTCGGCACTGATCCTCCGTGCGGGAATCTCTCCACTTTGCCCTCCGCATCCCTGTTGCTGTGCTCTCCTCCGTGGCTCCAAAGCTTCCCCCTCCGCCATCTGTAGTCTCTGCCCACGAAGGGGCTTCTAGTGTGTGGAAACCTTTCCTCCTTCACGGCTCCCTCCCACTGGTGCTGGTCCCATCCCTATTCTTTTGTCTCTGTTTATTCTTTTTTCTTTTGCCCTACCCAGGTACGTGGGGACTTTCTTGCCTTTTGGGAGGTCTGAGGTCTTCTGCCAGCGTTCAGTAGGTGTTCTGTAGGAGTTGTTCCACATGTAGATGTATTTCTGGTGTATCTGTGGGGAGGAAGGTGATCTCCGCGTCTTACTCTTCCGCCATCTTCCTCAACCGCTAATAATCTAATTTTAATTTAATTATCTCTGTAAAGACTCTATCTCCACAGAAGGTCACATTCTGATGTACTAGGTTAGGACTTTAACACATGAATTTTGAGGAGCCTGTCCAACCCATAACAACTACTTACATTTCTATCACAGTACTTCTCTTACTGTGTAATAGTAGTTTACTTGTCTTTCTTCACAATTAGACTTTAAGATAATTTGAACACAGACTAGTCATTCAGTAAATATCAAGGGTACGAGTGAATATATTCTCTGAAGAAAAATCACAGATCTTAACACCCAGCTTCAGCCTTTCCTACAGTACTTCTTAAAAATAAGCAGACAACCTCCTGCTTCAAAACTCCATCTAAACCTAAGCACCCCTTTTCTAAGCTTTTCCTACCTTTTACCATGTTGTAGTGAATTTATGAATGAATGAATCTGAGGTCCTTGTTAACACTGCAAGGGCAGGGCCCTGAGTTAATATTCATCTTTATACTCCCAGTATCTGTTGCCATGTTTGGAGCATAATAAATGTTCAATGTTTATTGAACTGACAGAAACCAACAGAATTATGACCCAGACCAAAGAAGTAAAGACAAAAATCATTTCCACATGAATATCTTTGGAATGGCTGCAACCTCCTTGACTCCAGGACACAAACATCTTTCACTGTTGTCCATTTAATCAGCTTAACCTTCACACTCTAGCTGCCTCCTATCACTGTGTCCCATGAGAAGTGGAAGTCAAGTTACATTCAAAGCGAAGTGAAATTACTTAAGGTCTGATCCCTGTTGTCAGTTCCCAGGAAAAGAAACAGTGTCACATTTCACTATCTGTATGGTACAACAACAATAAAATAAATAATTCCCTTACTTTGGACCCTAAGGCTGCAGTGGCATAGGATTTTTGTGGGAAGATGCATTTGTAAGAGAATTTGGCAACACAGGAAGTGCTGCAATCCATAGTTTTAATGACATCTTGGCAGCTTCTAAATTCCCATTCCAGATGTTCCAGTAGGGGGATGGTGAGGGTGTCTTCCAGCAGTGGACATTTTTTGCCTTGGAAATTCAGCAAATACCATAGCAGTGTGTAGTTTATCCTCATCTCCAGATAGATATGCTAAAAGGAATGCTTCACTTGGCACAAATTTGAGGACACTCATTATACTAGGAGAAATCATGCATCACAATAAAAGGAAATGTCGACAACTTGCCTTAAGATATATTTTTAGCCTAGACTCCTTCTGTGAAGCCTGCAGTCTTGAGAGAGTAAATGAACAAAGAAATAAGAGTATAGATACATACCAGGCAATAAAACCTTACTTAAAATATCAGAGACACTTTAGCTCTTTATAGAAGCTAAAGCAGCTTGGGCATCCCCCCCCCCCGTATGTGGATAAAATGTGTGCTGAATCCTGAACAGTCTTTCAATTTGCTATTGAATGATAGAGTTTTGATTTTCTTTTTCTTTTCTTTTCAGTAAAATTTAACAACCTATTATGACATTAAAATTGTTCTCTTCACAATTTCTATGGTGCCATCCTTGATTTTATGCTATAGGATCTCCTTATGGTTGATTTTGTAATTTAAAATTAAAAACTTCCTTTCAACTAAGCCTTAATGGAGACAGTTTCAAGTCTTGCCTAACTTTGAATATGGCTCTTCAGGAGGTCTCAGGAGATTTTGCCTCAAGACATTCTCTCCTGATGTGTCTCTGCAGTTTAGGATTACATTTATGCAGGCTTAGATTCATATTTGAGGCAACCAATAACTCAGTAATGTTTTTACTGATCTTACTTTTAAAAAGGAGAGCTTAATTGGCAAAAAGAGATTGGTTCTGTCTGGGTGTATTTGATAAGGTAGCCCCTTAGGAAAGATCATTAGGCCCTAATTGGAAAAAGGAATAGGTCTTATTGCTGTCCCCTTAAGCTGTTTCTGCTTATCTTATCATGAGGGTGGTGGTGGAGCTCTGTGTTTAGGCATAAGGTTGACCTGGATTTCATGGAATCATATGCAGTCTGGGGGACCAATAAGAGACTGTTGCTAGGGAGACATTGCAATGTACTCTAATTAAATCAGAGTTGACATAAATGTTTTAAAAAGAGGAGGAGAGGAAATTCTATTTGTGCATTTCTATCACTCTCTCTACCTCCTTCCCTCTCCCCCTTTCTCTGCTTCCCTCCCATGCTCTTAGATTTAGGTAGTCTATGTGTTTCTGATTATAGTACTATTATTTTTACCTCTTGTTTACCTAGAACTGTTTTTTTTGTTGTTGTTTATTTTTGTTTTCTTCGCTGTCTTACATTCGTAAGTCACACTTTTCATTCTGTTGCTGAAAGCTCAGCCCCTATGCACCGGTGTTGAATCGAATCTTGGAGACAGAGTTTTGGGTGAAGTAGAAAAGAATAGCTTTATTGCTTTGCCAGGCAAAGGGGGACACAGTGGGTTCCTGCCCCAAAAAACTATGTGTCCCCACCTGAGAGGATTTAATGAGGAGTTGTATAGCAATGTTCAAGGGCGGGATTCCTGGTAAGATTAGGGTGTGTGCAGGGCCTTCACTCTTCTCATCTGGTCTCAGGTAATTTTCTTGATGAGCTTCCCTGGTTCCTTTAATGTAGGCTCAGATGGTCCTTCTTTGGTATAAAGAATGATGACATCTTAAAGAGCTTAAAGACGTTATTATGTGTATCCCTTGAGGTGGAACAAAGACCCAGTCCAAAGGCTACATTATTGTTCCCTAGCTGCCCCTCCCCCATCCCTGCATCTCCTCCTTTCCCTGTTGGTTAGAATCTGCCCTTTCAAACCCAGGGCAAGTCATGGTGGTCAGAGTCTGTTTCCTACAAGAAATGAGGGACAGAAAGGCTTCCATGCCCAGGAGCCACAAAGGATCCTGCTGGGTTTTAATTCTAGCTACTCTATCACCTTCTACCAACAAAATCACTATCTCTCAATCCATCATGGATAAACTGCTAGTGATTCTGTTAGTAAGAAATCTAAAATCATAAAAATAGTTCATCAAATATCAAGGGTTCAAGGTGATAGGAATAAAGTGGTCTACATCAAGGCAGCAGTCTTCGGAAAAAGTCTGGACAGGATCCCAGAAACTGAAATATCTGATAGTATGTCTAGCCACAGGGTAACACACTTGTGCAGAATTCTGCTTAATAGGAATAAACAGAAACTCCTAAAATATGCCAAGTTATACAAAAACCTCAAAATAATACAATGCCTATGGCTCAATGATTATTTGTTGACTACAAATGAATAGGAAATTAGTCTTTGCCCTTCAGGAAAAATAATACAGTGTGGGTCCTTTAAGCAGTTCAAGAATGAGTTAGAGGAATCATAAATTTATGAAAACCTCAATGGTTAGAGAAAATTCATGCTCATGCCCAACCACAATCCCTCATATACTCACAAATCCTATATTCCATTAAGAGATTATCTCCCTATTCCTACTGTGAATGATGTTGAATCTTTAATTAAGCTAAGTATTAAAAGATGAATTCTTTGTTGAATTTTGACATGCTTAAAATTTTTTCCATGATACAGAAGAAACTCTGTGTCACTTACCCTAATTTCTTGTCTGTGCTTTGACTAATGTTTTAATACATTGCTATACATTTGTAGTAACATCAGATAATCCAAAAAAATTAAAAATGAATTCTCAGTTTTATTAATATTTACTTTAAATTAACTCTCTTTCTAAGCCAAGAGACTGGAGCAACATAAATAAAGCTGTTTATTGCTGATGATAAGGCCAAATTTGTTCTGTCCACTATTCCACTATGTTGATAGGTGCCTTTGTCTTTCCAACAAATGATTCCGTTCCCTGAGCACAGTTAGTAAGAGTTACTGATGTGGCTGCCCCTCCTTGAGCCAAGGCCTGGGATGAGCTCATTCTTAATCCCATTGAAACCATTTTCTAATTTTTTGTGGGTCCTGGCTCCTGTGGACTCAGAGTGTATAAGCCTGGCTCCTGGCTGTGAACGGAAGGACAGATCAGCCACGATATGCAGCCTGACTTCCTTTGATTTCAGAGTGGGTATTCACAATGTAAGAGCAAAAGGTCTTCAGAAAAAACGCAGTTTAGGGCTTTTTAAAAAATTTTTATTGGAGTATAGCTGATTTACAATGCTGTGCTAGTTTCAGGTGTATAGCAAAGTGAATCAGTTTTACATATGCATATATCCACTATCCACTATTTTTTTAGTTTTTTTTCCCATATAGGTCATTATAGAGTATTGAGTAGAGTCCCCTGTGCTATACAGTAGGTCCTTATTAGTTATCTATTTTATATATAGTAGTACCACAATCATAGTGGGGAACTTTAACACCCCACTTTCACCAATGGAAGGATCATCCAAAATGAAAATAAATAAGGAAACATAAGCTTTAAATGACACATTAAACAAGATGAAATTAATTGATATTTATAGGACATTTCATTCAAAAACAACAGAATACACTTTCTTCTCAAGTGCTCATGGAACGTTCTCCAGGATAGATCATATTTTGGGTCAAAAATCAAGCCTTGGTAAATTTCAGAAAATTGAAATTATGTCAAGTATCTTTTCTGAACACAATGCTATGAGACTAGATATCAATTACAGGAAAAAAAAACTGTAAAAAATACAAACACATGAAGGCTAAACAATACACTACTTAAGAACCAAGAGATCACTGAAGAAATCAAAAAGGAAATAAAAAAATACCTAGAAACAGGTGACAATGAAAACACGGCCACCCAGAAACTCTGGGATGCAGCAAAACCAGTTCTAAGAGGGAAGTTTATAGCAATAATCCTACCTCAAGGAACAAGAAACATCTCAAACAACCTAATCTTACACCTAAAGCAATTAGAGAAAGAAGAACAAGAAAACTCCAAAGTTAGCAGAAGGAAATAAATCATAAAGATCTGATCAGAAATAAGTGAAAAAGAAATGAAGAAAACAATAGCAAAGATCAACAAAACTAAAGACTGTTTCTTTAAGAAGATAAACAAAATTGATAAACCATTAGCCAGATTCATCAAGATAAAAAGGGAGAAGACTCAAATCAATATAATTAGAAATGAAAAAGAAGTAACGACTGACACTGCAGAAATAAAAAGGATCATGAGAGATTACTACAAGTAACTATATGCCAGTAAAATGGACAACCTGGAAGAAATGGACAAATTCTTAGAAAAGCACAACCTTCCAAGACTGAACCAGAAAGAAATAGAAAATATAAACAGACCATTCCTTAGCACTGAAATTGAGACTGTGATTAAAAATCTTCCAACAAACAAAAGCCCAGGACCAGATGGCTTCACAGGTGAATTCTATCAAACATTTAGAGAAGAGCTAACACCCATCCTTCTCAAACTCTTCTAAAATATAGCAGAAGGAAGAATACTCCCAAACTCATTCTATGAGGCCACCATCACCCTGATACCAAAACCAGACAAAAATGTTACAACAAGAGAAAACTACAGGACAATATCTCTGATGATCATAGATGCAAAAATCCTCAACAAAATACTAGCAAACAGAATCCAACAGAACATTAAAAGGATCATACACCATGTCAAAGTGGGGTTTATCCCAGTAATGCAAGTATTCTTCAATATACACAAATCAATCAATGTGATACACCATATTTTCAAATTGAAGGACACAAACCATATGATCATCTCAACAGATGCAGAAAACGCTTTTGACAAAATTCAATACCCATTTATGATAAAAATCTCTCCAGAAAGTAGGTGCAGAGGGAACTTGCCTCAACATAATTAAGGCCATATATGACAAACCCCCAGCCAACATTTTTCTCAATTGTGAAAAACTGAAACCATTTCCTCAAAAAAAAAGGAGCAAGACAAGTTTGTCTACTCTCATCACTATTATTCAACATAGTTTTGGAAGTTTTAGCCACAGCAATCAGAGAAGAAAAAGAAATAAAAGGAATCCAAATCAGAAAAGAAGAAGTAAAGCTGTCACTGTTTGCAGATGACATGATACTATACATAGAGAATCCTAAATATGCTACCAGAAAACTACTAGAGCTAATCAATGAATTTGGTAAAGTAGCAGGATACAAAATTAATGCACAGACATCTCTTGCATTCCTATACACTAATGAGGACAAATCTGAAACACTGCCATTTACCATTGCAACAACAAAAAAATAAAATACCTAGGAATAAACCTACCTAATGAGACAAAAGACCTGTATGCAGAAAACTATAAGACCCTGATGAAAGTAATTAAAGATAATACAAATAGATAGAGAGATTACCGTGTTCCTGGATTGGAAGAATCAACATTATGAAAATGACTGTACTACCCAAAGCAATCTACAGATTCAATGCAACCCCTATCAAATTACGAATGGCATTTTTCACAGAACTAGAACAAAAAGTTTCACAGTTTGTATGGAAACACAAAAGACCCTGAGTAGCCAAAGCAATCTTGAGAAAAAAAGATGGAGCTGGAGGAATCAGGCTCCCTGACTTCAGACTATGCTACAAAGGTACAGTAATCAAGACAGTATGGTACTGGCACAAAAACAGAAATATAGATCAATGGAACAGGATAGAAAGCCCAGAAATAAACCCACACACATATGTTCACCCTATCTTTGATAAAGGAGGCAACAATATACAATGGAGAAAAGACAGCCTTTTCAATAAGTGGTGCTGGGAAAACTGGAAAGCTACATGTAAAAGAATGAAATTAGAACACTCCATAACACCATACACAAAAATCAACTCAAAATGGATTAATGACTAAAATGTAAGACCAGACTCTATAAAACTCTTAGAGGAAAACATAGGCAGAACACTCTATGATATAAATCACAGCAAGATCCTTTTTGACCCACCTCCTAGAGAAATGGAAATAAAAACAACAATAAACAAATGGGACCTAATGAAACTTAAAAGCTTTTGCACAGAAAAGGAAATCATAAACAAGACAAAAAGACAACCCTCAGAATGGGAGAATATATTTACAAACCAAGCAACTGACAAAGGATTAACCTCCAAAGTATACAAGCAACTCATGCAGCTCAATATCAAAAAAAAACAAACAGCCCAATCCAAAAGTGGGCAAAACATCTAAATAGACATTTCTCCAAAGAAGATATATAGATTGCAAACACATGAAAGGGTGCTCAACATCACTAATCATCAGAGAAATGCAAATCAAAAGTACAATTAGGTATCACCTCACACCAGTCAGAATGGTCCTCATCAAAAAAATCTAGAAACAATAATGCTGGAAAGGGTGTGGAGAAAAAAAACCCTTGCACTGTTGGTGGGAATGTAAATTGATACATCCACTATGGAGAACAATATGGAGGTTCCTTAAAAAACTAAAAATAGAACTACCATATGACCCAGAAGTCCCACTACCTGGCATATACCCTGAGAAAACCATAATTCAAAAAATCCATGTACCACAATATTCACTGCAACACTATTTACAATAGCCAGGATATGGAAGCAACCTAAGTGTCCATCGACAGATGAATGAATAAAGAAGATGTGGCACATATATACAATGGAACATTACTCAGCCATAATAAGAAACGAAATTGAGTTATTTGTATTGAGGTGGATGGACCTATAGTCTGTCATACAGAGTGAATGAATTAAATGAGAAAGAGGAAAACAAATACCATATGCTACCACATATATATGGAATCTAAAAAAAGGTTCTGAAGAACCTAGGGGGAGAAGAGGAATACAGACACAGACGTAGAATTGGACTTAGGAACATGGGGAGGGGGAAGGGTAACCTGAGATGAAGTGAGAGAGTGGCATTGATATATATACATTACCAAATGTAAAATAGTTAGTGGGAAGTATTCACATAGCACAGGGAGATCAGCTCCGTGCTTTGTGACCACCTGGAGGGGTGGGATAGGGAGGGTAGGAGGGAGACGCAAGTGGGAGACGATATGGGGTATATGTATAGTTATAGCTGATTCACTTTGTTATACAGCAGAAACTAACTCAACTTTATAAAACAATTATACTCCAATAAAGATGCTAATATATATATATATACTTTGCCACAGATATAATTTAATTAACTTGCTATTTTGCTATCTTGCATTCACTGTTCATTCCCGTCATATTTATTTGATAAGTATGGACATCTTTGTCTTTGGGAATTATGTTCTCTGAGTTAGCATTATGGAAATGCAGAGAGTGACCCTGCCTTGGTTTATCGGGTCATGTCAAAGATTGAAAGGTCCCAGATGGCTGCACGATCTTGCAGTATGCAGGTCTGTTGCTCAGAGACCATATTGATCTTTTCCAGCCTCTTTGCAGATGGCCTCCATCTACTTTCTGGTGATTGATTATAGTTATTTACAGCATTAAGTGGTTAGAAGCTTTACCTTGTCTTCAATATTTATGAAGTTAAAAATCTAATCATTTGAGCTTAAAACGCTTTATGGAATTTCTTTTTTATGCCGATAGCAGCCTATCACTAGGAACGTCTGCTCGTTTAGTCTGGCCAATTTTGAATAAGGTTAAACAGACATATATTTTCCTACTTTAATATAAGTACAATGTGATTATCAAAACCAACTGGTCTGTATTAACCGAAGTCACTTTGCTTCTTTCTTGACATGTCTGCCTCACCCACCTCTTTGTCTTCAAAAAGCTTCAACTAGAATGGCCTTTCTCAAGATGATTCTGTTTCAAACATTAAAACCGTTCCATTTGTGGAAAATAACAGAAGACTTAATAGTACCTCAGTGCTTTGATGTCTGGTCCCTAAAGGTCAAGTTGGACACTGCAGTCAATAACTGGATAGCTAGTCCAATGAGGACACTGTCTCCTCTCCCTCTCTCATGGTCCTGGTGGAGGAGTTCACTAAATTAGTATGCTGCTGCAGTCAGTCAAGTGGAAGCCTAAACACAATTCATGTTTTCTGATTACCGTGCTCAATGATGAAATGCCTGTTATAAATATAGTTCTGTCTAATATTTTAAAGTAGATTAAAAGAATCGGTTGGAGGCAGACTTGAAAAGGCCAGCTTTTTATTAGATCTGTGAAAGATCCCATTTAAGTGGATACTTCAGAAATACTTTTCTTAGCTTGCCATATCTGAGAGAGGGGGACTTTTAAGACCCTAATGAACCTTGACTTCTCTGAGGTTTCCAGGAGAATGGAGATGTGATGGGAGTTTTCATAAAAAATAACGGTAATAGATACGAGGTGCTTATTTTGTGCCATTGATCTCAGTGACAGATAGGTACAGGGCAGGACAGGGGATGGGGGGGTTCTTACTTTTCTTATCCATGATAATGACCCTATTAGGTAGGTATTATTATTTTAAATAAGATGAGTATATTTGTTATCAAACCAAACGTGGGTCTGCTCACCCACACGCAGTAAAGCCAATCCACTGATACTGGGCTGTGGTGAAGGAAAGTGCCACATTTATTGCAGGGCGCCATGCATGGAGTCCAGGCAGCCAGGGATCAAAAAACCCGAATTCCCTGATGGCTTTTGGGAAAAGGTTTCTAAGACAGGGTGAGGGAGGGGGGTTTGTGGGGTGTGTGATCAGCTCGTGGACCTTCTTCTGATTGGTTGGTGGTGAGATAATCTGGAGTCAACATCATCAACCTTCTGGTTCCAACCAGTCTGAGGTCTACATGCTTGTGGGCAAAATAGAGTTAACTTCTTCTACCTGGTAGGGGTTTCAGTATCTGCAAAACAGCTCAAAACCAGAATATTATCTATAGCCTTTGAGGAGGAACTAAAGCCTTGACTTTAATGGCCGAACAATTTTTATTTTATCTTGCTTGAGTGTTTTGCTTCATTTCTGCATTTTCTCATTTCTCTGATTAAATTTATTATTTGGAACTCAGGGAAGGCCTAGGAGGCTAAAGTTTTTCTACAGACAAAAGGCAGGCAGAGGACATGGGGATTCTATTAAAGATGAGAAGGACCCTGTCAGGCTCCTGGGCATGGAAGCCTTTCTGTGTCCCCCTTTTCTTGTTTGTAGGAAATATGCTTCAGCCTCTTTGAGTTCCTTCCCTGAGTTCCAAAGGGCAGGTTCAGACTGTTGCTAATCAGGGAAGGGAGGGGATGCAGAGACTAAGGAGGAGCAGTCAAAAAACAATAGTGGGTCTTCCCCACTATTGTTGGCGCAGTGGTTGAGAGTCCTCCTGCCGATGCAGGGGACGTGGGTTCGTGCCCCGGTCCGGGAAGATCCCATATGCCGCGGAGCGGCTGGGCCGGTGAGCCATGGCCGCTGAGTCTGCGCGTCCAGAGCCTGTGCTCTGCAACGGGAGAGGCCACAACAATGAGAGGCCCGCGTACCGCAAAAAAAAAAAAAAAAAAAAAAAGTGGAGTCTTGGGGCAGGGTCCTAGTTCCGCCTCAAGATATACACATAACAATACGTCTGAGCTCTTCTGCAGAACTAAAACTCCCGAAAAATGGAAGATGTTAGCTACTTGACGCATTCTTCAATCCAGAGAGAAGGTCACAGTTTGATAACCTCGAGAACCACAAAAGTGCATCAGGAGATCACCTGAGACCAGAGTAAAGGAGTGCTGGACCTGCACACACCCTGATCCTTACCAGCAACTCCACCCTTGAACCATTGCTATAAAACTCCTACCAAATCCCCCTGGGGTTGGGACACACAGTATTTGAGGGCACTAGCCTGCTGTGTCCCCTTTGCCTGGTGAAGCAATAAAGCTATTCTTTTCTATTTCACCCAAAACTCTGTCTCCAAGATTCAATTCAGCACGGGTGTACAGAGGCCGAGTTTTCAGCACCACTATCCTGGCAAGGCCCCATTATGTTTCTGCTTCGTTACATATTCAGGCACACACTTTTCAAACGATTTGCTAAGGTCTATGCAGCTAAGAAGAAGTTGATTGAGCCAGGATCAAACCCAGGCAGTTTGAAGGCAAAGCCAGAGCTCCTAACTGCCACCATCACACTGTACCTTGCAGGAATGGTGACTCATGTCTGTCTGGACCTGATCCAAGAGCAAAAAATCTTTTTAGCAAAGCTCAGGAAACGTCAGCGACTCTCATCACTCCACTCACCTCATCATCAGCCCCTTGATGCTTTGCTGACAGCAGCCTCCATCAAATATTTTGCTAACCCAAAATATGGGTCTGAGGACTTAGTCAGGGCAGCAGCAATAGGCCTCCCAATGGAGAGGCTGGAATAGGTTTCCAAACCATGACTGTAGAGCAGGCTTGTCATTCCCTCTCCTGTATGAACAATGACCATGAGGTCTTACATTTCCACGTTCCCATTCATTTATACATTTTAATTCAGTTACAGTCATCTCACCTTCCTAGATGCCCCTAATCTTCTCCCATGAAAAATATAGAGATGATTAATATCTTTAAGGCACTAAGAGAGATGCTGGGAATTAGACAGTATCCAGTATTGGAGATTGGGCCACAGGGAGCACATTCCTATGGATTTAGTTCTCTTTCAAATTCTGTCAGTGTAATTTTTACTCCATAAAAGCTAACTCAGATGTGCTTCAAGCCAATGATTTTATTCTTTTTTTGTCTTCTGAAAACGTTGACTCCTTGAAACTCATGGAATAAAAACAATTTTAAATATTTTAGGATTCATTATTTATTTTGATCTCCTCTTATGCTGTAGAATAATGTCTTAGAGAATTTTGAGTTTAGTCAGTAAATAAATTAAACTCTAGAAAATATTTAGGCATAATACAATAAAAGAGACAGTGTGGATATATAACTAAAGTGTGGTCATAGTAGGTAGCACATACTGAGGGCTTATTCTGTGCCAGGCACTATACTAAACACTTTACATGTATTATCTCATTTAATATCCACAACCACCGTATGAGGCAGATACTACTATTATCTCCTTTTAGCAGATGAGGAAATAGAGGCACAGAGAGGTTAAGCAACTTGCCACAGAATACACAGCAATTAATTGCCAGAGATAACATTTGATCCTAGGCAATTAGGCCGAAGAGCCCATATTCTTATGTAGAGTGTTTACATTCATTTTAATTATTAGAGAACTCTTTTTCATTAATCTCATCTATCACCGTAAAATTTTCATTGTAATATGTTTTCATGAGCTAGAGATAATGGTTTATTAATATAGTGCTTTAACTGGAATTTTTCTATTGGCTCAGTTTTTATTAGAAATGGAGTTTTCCTCATATTTCACCTCAGAGAATTAATCTCCCCAGCTAAATTTGAGTTAAATTTACATATTGTGTCTATTGTGAAAAATTTGGTCTTATCTCAAGGTCACTGTTATATCAACACAACCAGATCTGAAACATGCTTGAGCAGGAACATATTTCTGCCTGTTTAGCACAAAGTCCTGGAATGCCAATAAATAAATAAACAAACAAATAGTTACAATTATAGAGTTTTAGTTTTAATTTTATATATAGTTACATATATATGTAATACACACATAATTTTTATAGAGACTTGTATAGTTAATTATAGCTATATATGCAAATGTAAGACAGGCTTCTATAACAGGCTAACAGGTTTCTCCCTGTGGGAGCTTAGGTGTTTTGTAAATAAAGTTTTTTTTTTTTAATAATGCAAAACAGATTTATTTGCATGCACAACAATGAGGATTCGAATGCTAGATAAAAAGGAAAGCAGTCTTCTGTCAAATGCAGATCAAGATTAAGTAGCTGGTTTTGAGATCTTCTCTGTGGGAAGACTTGCTGTGTTACCTTCAGAAGTTAAATCTTTTTACCTGATGCTACAGCAGGCTTTTAAAACAGGCCTTGATGCTGGGCTAGCTCCTCTAATTCCTTTTGACAGCCAAGATGGCTTCAGATGGATTTGGTCCACTGGCCACTATTCGCCAACCACTGATGTAGATGATGCTCTCATGTATTCTGAATCAGAATATGCTTTTGTGAATTAGTCTCTATACTGCCTGCTTTATTGTATAGTAGGGTACTTCCAACTGCACACGGGAAAAAAGAAAACCCAAACTGACTTTCTCAATAAAGGAAACTTATTATCTCATATAACTGGAAAGTCCAGGCATAAATTTAACATTAGGCCAGACTTAATCCAGGAATTCAAACAATACCATAAGGTATTTGTTTCTCTCCACCTCTTGGTTTAGACTTCTGCTGGTTGGGTTTATCCTCAGGCTACCTATGATGGTCCCTGACACTTCATGGCTTACTTCTTTCTGCCAGTAGCTCCAAGGGAAAAGGCATCCATCAAAGTCCTGGGATTCATTGGAATCAAATCAATTTGGGAGATATGTATATTCCTGCACCAATCATTGTTGGAACAGGATAATTGGAATTATGCTAATGGATCAATAATGTGTCAGTGATCAAACTAATCCTCCTGATATATCCCTGAAATCAGGAATGGTGCCATTTCTGAATCATACAGACCAAGAATGGGCAAATAACACGGAACACTGAGAAAGAGTATGGTGTCAAATATCAATTGTATTTACTTCTTGCAACTGAATACAGTTTCTGTGAAAAGTCATATTAAAATTGTAGAATATGTAAGCAATGACTATCACCTCTTCTGTAAAACCAGTCCTGACCACTGAGGGAAATGAGCACTTCATCCTCTGTGCCCCTACAGTTCTGTCCCCCCATCATATCATCACAACCCTAAATGAGCTAAATCACTTGATAATATATATAGTTGTCCCCCCTTATTCATGGGGGATATGTGTCAATATCCCCAGTGGATACCTGAAACTGCAGATAGTACCAGACTCTATATATACTATGGTTTTTCCTATCCATACATACCTATCATAAAGTTTAATTAATAAATTAAGCACGGTAAGAGAATATCCAAATTGCCAACATCACTACTCTTGTGCTGTGGAGCCATTAAGTAATACAAGGCTTACTTGAACACAAGCCTTGCTGAAATACCATGACAGTCAATCTGATAACCCAGCCAGCTACTAAGTGGATATGCTGGACAAAGGGATGAATTATATCCCTGGATGGGACAGAGGGGGGATGGTTCAAGACTTCATCACCATACTCAGAATGGCATGCAATTAAAAACTTACAAATTGTTTGTTTCTGGAATTTTCCATGTGATATTTTTGGAACTTGATAGACCTTGGGTAACTGAAACTGTGGGAAATGAAACCTCGGATAAGGGCGGGGGCTACTGAATATCTCTCCACCCATGGCTACCTCTTCCATGAGGGTAAAGTAGATATCATTTGTGTGTCTCCATTGATTTCATAATGTCTGACAAATAGTAGGACTCCTAATAAATATTTATTTCTTGAATAAATTATCTCTATTTCTAATCATATAATAAGCAACAATGTTAAAAGACATCAGATTACATTATAGAATGAACTCAGACTACCAGTTAGCTTAAGACCCTAAAATCAATATCACTGTCTCCTCTCCTCTTCCCCAAATACTCCAAATGGAGCTGGTCTTTGTTCAAAAGTTTTACATATTGTAGAGATTAAGTGACCCATAAGAAGAGAAATATAAAGAAATAGAAAGAGTAGTACAAAACCTGGGCCTTAGCAGCTAATTTGGGATTTTGGTGACACTGCTTAAAATCAACATTGAAGAGCTTATCAGAAATACAGGTTGCTAGACAGTCGTTGCATCTATAGAGTCTTATCAGTTGGCCCACTCAAACCGCTTAATTCCTTCAAGGTATTATATTTTATTTTAGGAGCTAAAAACTGTGTCAGAAAGAGCATTGGACAGAGATTTTAAAAAGCTAGGGTCCAGTCTTAAATACTGCACTTGATGTGTATATGATCTTGAGCAAATCAGTTAGTGCCCTTTTACTTTAGTTTCTTCATGAATAAAATGAAAAAAGGGGACCATGACATCCTTAAACTCCGTTCTAGCTCAAATAACTCATAATCTTGCCATAGATCAAGGGTATAGTATGTGTTCAGTAAACACTTATGTAGAGAAAAGAGAATAGAGATTTGAATATTTTTTAAATAAACTTTTTATTTTGGAATAATTTTAAATTTACAGAAAAATTTCAAATTTAGTACGGAGGGCTCCCATTCGCCCTATACCTAGTTTCCACTATTATTATTATCTTATGTTAGTATTGATATATTTATTACAACTGAGTGAACATTGATACTTTGTTACTAACTAAAGTTCATTCTTCATTTAGATTTCCTTAGTATTAAACTAATATCCTTTTTCTGTTTTGGGATCCCTTAGGCTCCTCTTGGCTACAATAGTTTCTCACACTGTCTGTTTTGATGACTTTGACAATTTTGAAAAATTCTGGTATTTTTTAAAATGTCTCTCAATTGAGATTTGTCTGCTGGTTTTCATATGAGTTCTGGGAATGAAGACCACAGAAGTGAATGTGCCAGTCTCATTACATCAAATGGAGGCTACATATTATCATGACTGTTGATGGTGACCTTGATCACCTGGCTGAGGTAATGATACTTGAGCCTTTTTTTATTCAAAAATTATTTTGTGCCTTCTGTGTGTCAGGTACTATGCTAGATGTTGAGCAAATAAAGATGATCCTTGCCCTCATTGAATGTACAGCTGAATAGGGAAACTTAACCAAATAACTTCACAATTAATTGTGTATATATCTATATCTACATCTACATCATCTATATCCATATCTAAAACAGGGACACCTAATTTAAACTGGTGGGTCAAGAAAGACCTCTCCAGGAAGTGATGTTAAAATGGAAATATAAATCATGAATAGAAGACTAGACAAAGAGATTTGCAAAGAGAGTTTAAGACAGAGAAAATTGCTTATCTGAACACCCTGCTGAGCTGCGTGGAAGAGAGAGAGAATGAGAGAAAGAGAGAGAGAGAGACAGAGAGACAGAGAGACAGAGAGAGAAAGGCAGGAAATGACCTGAAATGAAAGTTGAAAGGTGACAAAGTTGATAAAGTTGAAAGCCTTAGCCTTTCTCTGAGCTTGATTAAAATTTGGACAGTTTCTTTTCCGACTACACATCCCTGACCTCTCTTTTCTTAGAACATTTACTTAAGAAAACTTGGAATTGTAAATTCTTTCTCTGATCCTTTGAATTGTAAATCACTTCACAACCCAGATATGTCTTTCTCAAGGACCCTGGGAACCATCCTTTTGAATTGTAATCATTGAAGGAGATAGCACCCTTGTCTCCCATTCTCTGTAGGAGGCTAGGTGCTTAATTTCAAAAAGGGAAAATTAGCAAACATAGCTAGACTTAATCACATTGACCAGTCTCCCCACTAATGTCCTTCTGTACTTTTCCATTAGCTCACCCCACAGTTTAAATTATCCCCTGCCTTTTGTTTCAGCAGAGTTTAATCCCTCTCTCTTATTGCAATAGTCTTGAATAAAATTTTCCTTGCCTGTATTTAACTGGTCTGGTGTAAACCAAGAATACTTAGAAAAGGTGGAAAAAGTTGTTTAAAAAATTGATTTAAAGGTAACAGAGAGTTAGAAAGTCCATGAGGACTTGAGGGGCCAAGATCTCAAAAGAAAAGGGAAGCCAGCACCAGGTAACACTTTTGTCTGCAAACCATTTGAGTAATCTAGAATGGTGACTGAATGGCTGAGAAATTGAGTAGAACTTTCAGAAGTTTCATCTAGTGTGATTTTCCCAAGTATTTCTGTCCCTCCCTATACACACTCAAGGAACTTCTCTCTCCTCCTTTGGAATCTGGTCTGTGTCTGACTGCTTTGAACAATGGAATGCAGAAGTGATGTTCTGAAATTCTTAAGCTGCTTCTACTGCTTCTCTCTTGGGACACAGCCAGCACACTGTGAGGGAGCTCAAAAGCCACATGGAAATGTTGCAGGAAAGAAAGGTGAGGCCAGAGAGGATGGTCACCTCCCAGGTTTCAAGTGAATCCCAGGTACGGCCACTGAGTGTGGGTACTTGGCTTTGTGCAGGAAAGAATTCAAGAGTGAGAGCCATAGTAAAGTGAAAGAAGGTTTATTCAGAGAGATACACATTCCATAGATAGAGTGTGCATCATCTCGGAAGGTGAGAGGTACCAGGGTACGGGGTTGTCAGTTTTTATGGGGGAGGTAATTTCATAGGCTAATGAGTGGGAGTATTCCAGCTACTTTGGGGAAGGGGTGGGTATTTCCAGAATTGGGCCACCACCCAATTTTTGACCTTTTATGATTAGCCTTGGAACTGTCATGGTGCCTGTGGATGTGTCATTTAGTTTGCTGATGTGTTACAATGAGCATATACTGAGGCTCAAGGCCTAATGAACGTGAACTCCTCTGCTGTCTTGGACCTAGTTGATTCTAACCAGTTTATGTTGTGTCCTCAGGTTATGTCATTCTTTTAAAGTTTGTGCCCTGCCCTCTTCCTATGAATGGTCACAGTTGCATTATTCATTGCAGTCCACAGGTGAAACAGCCCAAATATTTATCACCTTTAGAGTAGACAAATATATTGTGATATGTTCATACAGTGGAACACTAGAGAGAATGAAAATAATCTACTGCTGCATGCAACGATATGTATGAATTGCACAAGCATAATATTGATTTAAAATTAAGCAAATCTAATCTATGGCCTAAGATACCCTATGGGAATGTTATGACTAGAAGGTGCCTGGGGATTACTTCTGCAGCACTAGTAATATTCTATTTCTTTATCTGGGTGCTGTTTATATGGGTGTGTTTACTTTGTAACAATTCATTGAGCTGTTCTGTATATTATAATCTAATTATGTTTTTTACAAAAGAAACTTCAGATCGAACCAAAACAGATGAATGTTCCTTAGCCATAACTAATAGTTTTTACCAATACTTTAGAAGCAGGAAGAAAAGCTGGAAGTTTATGAAAGAAATTAGAGGCTCTAACTGTATGCTGCAAAATATATGTGATAGAAATTGGTTTTACTTTAAACAGTCTATTGTGTAATCTAATTTGTGTTGGTGTCAAAAATCTGTCCCCTTTCCTGGTTTATTGGTCATTTCCTTTAATCTTTTGGAGTCCATATTATCAGACAGCTTAGTTTTTTTGTTTTGTTTTGTTTTGTTTTATGGCAAGGCCTCAGCTCCCTTTCCTTGTCACTCACTGATCTCATTCTGTTTCAGTAAATCTACCAAAGCAGTTCAAGTGAAAATGCTCAGTTGTCTTATCCCTCAGCATATTTGTTTTCTAATTTACATTTCTCCATCTAGTTTATGTCTTTAAATGTCACACTCTAAACTGATGGCTTTCAATCTGAGGCATGAAGTTTCTCAGTTTTCGCAAAGGAAACAACCTTGTCTGCCTACCAAACGTAAAGTATCAGAGAGAAATGTGACTGTTGGTGAAGTCATTTCAACTGGTTCAGGAAGTTTGCTCTTACTTATTCACTTAGTGCCATTAAACCTGACTGCTTCTAGCCTTCAAATGATTCCCATGGTGTTTAAAGTCTATGTGTGGATTTCATGTCACGTGGCTAAGTTATAATAGTTGCTAAGCTATTTCCTCTCCACAGATATCTCGTACAGCCCCTTCCCAATGATAATTATAATTTTTTTTTCCATCTATTCTTTTGTTGACCTTCTGGGCATATTTCTGTACCATTTGTTGCCATTTTAAAAAATTACAATGATATTCAGCTTTTTACTCTTACGTTTTATAAAATAGCAGATTATACCACAATACGTTAAATCATGAAGCTACACAGCCAAAAATGCATAACCACACAGCACCATTGATTTATTAAGAGACTATCAGTTGGGTGTTTTCTTTAGGAAGAGCTATGCAAAGCATCATTATAATAGTTTGGAAGCAATGGCACACACAATCCCTTAAAGAGATAAAATAACAAATAAATTATATCAAGAAAGAAATACAGAATTCTCAAACTAAGTAACCTTAAAGATCCAGCTCAAAACTGCAAGTTTATAGCTGAGTCAACCAAAGTCTAGAACGGAAAATGGCTGCCTAAGGCCTTCCAGGTTGTGAGGAAGGGCAGGCTGACACTGAAAACTGGGTCTGTTCTACAACACACAACATATATATTTATAAACAAGTGCCAAAATGCAACAATAAAACCAGCTGTAAAACTCAGATGATTCTCATGATCTACTCCCCTTGACATGCACTGAAACAATTTTGCCATAGTATGATTTTTCTTACATTAGGCAACCTCAGTTTTCTTCAACAAGTGAGATTAACTATCCTGACCTTAAAACCAGAGTGACCTTCTCAGTGCTGGATCTATCAAAACAAATGATCTCTATAAATATTTTATATGACAACTTATTTAAAGAGGTTTGGAAATAAAGAAGTCAAATTGTTTCAAATGGAAATGCATTAGGTAGAAACATGCCATGATGGAAAAACTATAATATAGCCAAGAAAGAAAGGGAAAGTAGGAAAGAAAAGAAAATATAAAAGAAAAAAAAAAAAAGAAAAACAATCAATGAATTGTCATAGAATAAAAGAAAGAAAAGAGAAAGAAAATAAAATCCAAACAGTCCCACTGTAAAGAGATGAAGGCAGACCATTCTGTGAAATAGAGGGTCACACCAAGAATGTCCTATTGTAGATGTCTTTCTAGGGCCAACCCTGAAATACATTTACACTATGATATATAATCTACTGACATTAGATATGATACTGCTAGAATTACAAATAGACTTTACTAGCACTGGAAATGAATGTAAAACATTTGAAAAAATAGCCACCCGAAGGAAGCATTCCTTTGCTTATGTAGCAAAGCCACGCATATACCAATAAAATCTGTTTTTATTTCCAATGGTACTTTTGTTAGAAATGTTGACGGTGGGTTACTCTGTTGAAAAATATTTCAGCAAAACTATTTCCTTTCAAATGTTGAAATAATACCAAATAATTTGGGAGAAAGTAAAATAGACTGGCACGTAAACAGTAAACACATCTATTTCTGAACCAGAAATGTTAACAGTGAATCTCAGATGAACTGAGATGACTAGGCACAGGAATGATCATGAATACTCTCCACATTTAGTAAACAATTCCCAAAAGATGTGTTAACATTAAGGGGACCTTAAACACTAGCATGAAGTGAAGTGGGGTAAGCAAAGGGGAATAACAATTGTTAAACAGTGAGTTGAAGAATCAGGTCTTTAATCACAAGCTTAAAATACAAAGATTGTTGACTTGCAAAAGCTACCACTTGAAAAATGAAATATTTATTTAATAAATTATTTGGACACATATTGTAAGCAACATTTTGTTTTGTCTTTAACTTAATGAAGGAGCTGAGCCTGTGAACTAATTATTTTGGTATTATATGTGCAAAAACATTGACTCTTTCCTTTGCTTTTTTTTTTCCTTTAGTGATCCAGGTAAACAAAAATAAATTAATCATAATCTTTGGTTCATAGTGCAGAGTCATCCTTGGTCTGTGAACAGTCCACTTTCATTCATTCTTTTATTCATTTACTTTTCCAAATTATTTAATTGTGGTAACTATGATTTACAATTTACCATTTAAAATATTTTAATGTATATAGTTGAGTAGCATTAAGTAATTGACATTGTTTTACAACTATCACCACAATCCTTGCACAGAACTTTTTCATCTTGCAACACTGAAACTCTGTGCCTATGAAGAACCCACTCTTCTTCCTCCGAGGTCCTGGCAGCTACCATTCTTCTATTTTCTGTCTTTATGAATCTGACCTCATATGAGTGCAATCATACAGCATTTGTCTTTTTGTGACTGGCTTATTTCACTTATCACAATATCCTTAAGTTTCATCTTTGTAGCATATGTCAAAATTTCCTTCCTTTTTAAGGCTGAATAATATTGATTGTAGGTATTTATCACATTTTGCTTATCCATTCATCCAACAATGGACACATCCATTGATTGTTTCCATCTTTTGACTACTTGATTAATGCTGCTATAAACATGGGCATGCAAGTGTCTTTTCATGTTCCTGTTTTCAGTTCTTTTGGAGATATACCCAGAAGTGGGATCATAGGATAATCCTATTTTTAATTTTTTGATGGATCTCCGTACTGTTTTCCATGGCAGCTGCACCATTTTACATTCCTACTAGGAGTGCACAAGTGTTCCATATTCTCTATGTCCTCATCGGCACTTATTTCCTGCTTTTTTGATAGTAGCCATCCTAATGGGTATAAAGTAGTATCTCATTCCTACTTATTCATTTAATCTTAGTACTACTATAAATACCCCTAAATCTATCACTCAACCAGACCTAAAATATAACTATGCACATGCTCCTCTCTCATTTTCTGCTCTGTCTCTCCCTAATAGTAATCCAAAGTAGTTGTTTAGTATTTCTTGTTTTTATAAATATATACAGTTCTACCTTATACTATATGACTAAACTTCTCTTACTTGAGCCATGGCTATCACTCCTGAAGAAAAAGAGAATTCAACAGACATGTCTCTCTAAGTAGGAACAGAGATAATCATGGCTACATAACCACTAAGAAGCCAGTCAAACCTGTTTACTTCTCGTGGTTACAATAAGTTGATGAAAAATTTTGTGTTAATTAGTTAATTGAATTTAAGTAATACAATTTGATGAATAGTAGCTAACTGTACCAGGCATTGCAGAATGCTCAAGGATGAATACAAATGATCTCTCCACCAATACTGTGCTTACAATGTAGTCATTTATTTATCTACTTCATAAACATGTGTTCAAAGCTGTGGGATATACAAAGAAATTTAATAGACATTAACAACCCTTCACAGCCTTGCAGGAATACAGATGTATTCTTAATCTGATGTTTTCTGTGGCAGACACAAGTTGTCATTTTACCTTTTCCCCTCTCCTTTCGAGCACGTACCTGGAATATATTTTCCAGATCATTTTATACTTACCTGTGGCCATGTGCCTAGGTTCTGGTTAGTGGATTTGAGAAGGAAATGATGCATGCCCCCTCTGAGACTGGAAACCTCACACAAACTTCCACTTACTCCATACCCTTTCTGCTAGTCAAGGACACTGAAGTCCTAAGGGATGGTGGAAACACAAGTTGGAGGAAGCCTCCATTCCTGAATGACTTTATAGATGTCTGCCTGCTGAACAGTCACATTAAAGAGTTCTTAGCAATAAATAAACTTCTACAGTGTTAAACCTCTTGGAATTATTTAGGGTTTATTTGTTACCCCAGCTAGTATTTACTACATCTAATATTCCTCCTCCTCCTGAAAGGATCTAAATCCCTAAATTCCCCTTTTCTTGGCATAATGATAACTGTAATTCTGAAAACAGTGTGTCTGTAAAGAGAAACTTCAGTTCAAATTTTAGTTTTGTCATTTTATTAATTTACTCATTCAACAGACATTTTAATGCATAAATTTCTTTTAATGTTGATGAAACAGCAGGGGAGCAAATGGACAGACAACTATTTTCAGGGACTTTATTTCTAGAGTGAAAAGAAAGATAATAAATAAGTAAGCATCTTAATATATAATATAGTGATCATAGTGTTAGAAAAGTAATGCTTATTTAGAGTCTAAATGATTTAGGGAGATATTTATATAAATAAAATAAACACAATACTAGAAAATAATAAATATTTCAGAGAAATATAAAAAAGCTGAACATTATTAGGGCTAGAAAATGTATTTTAGTTATTGTAACTAAATACAATTTTATTTAAAATGTATAAATGTTTATGAGCCTCTTTTTCTGTATAGATGTAAAGAAAATAGCAATATTTAATTTATAGTGGTGACATTTTTGAAGGAATGTATTTAATAAGATAAAAGCCTATGCTTTAGTAGCTATCAAAGAATGATAACTAATTAAATGCAGACTTTTCCTAAGTATGGTATTCATAAACTTTAAAGTGTCAGTACTAGGTTAAAAAAAAAAAGGAAATGTCACAAGTCAGCAGTGGAGTACTTCCTAAATGGCTGATATAGACAAAAGAATTATTAGAAGTTAGAGGAGGAAGGATTCACTTGACAGAAAAATAGCATTGGGTTTGGTTTTAAAGGTTGAAAAGAATTTGATTAGGAAGAATTAGGGAAAGAGAAACAACTTGTGTTAATTAAAATGCAATGAGGAGAAACCACAGGTGTGAATAGAGAGAGTGAGAAAACCAGTGTGACGAAGTGAAAAATATACTCAGAGTGCAATGAAAGCTCATGTTTGAAATATGGGCTTGAGCCATAAAAACAAAGGGCCTTGAATAGCAAGTTAAGGTATCTTGCAAACCCAATTTAACAGTAGAAAGATGATGCCAAAATTAATGAACTGAGTGTAGAGAATTTCTCTCCATCAACTGACAGTTTGTTAGCATAATGCCAATCATTGTCCTTCTTCCAGATAGTGGTACACTTTATAAAATTAAGCAACACATCTTTCATTATTGGTGATCTTTACAAAGTGCCTGTCACAGTGCCCTGTCTACAGTCTATATTTAATGGAAAATGTTAATTACAGATTTATCTGATCACCTCAAACACATGCCAGTTAGCATCGATAAATTATTCTTTACATATTGGTGTAGACTAATATTTTCCCCATTATCCCAAAATGAGAAAACATGAGATGTGAAAAATTGTAGAATACTGAAGAAATTACCTCTGGTAAAGAAATATATTTAAATTGACTCACTTTACTTAAAATCACACCTTCACTTCCAGTATAACTGAGTGGAAATCTAAAGAGCATATATTTTCCATTAGTATTAAAAATGAAAAGACTTTTAAGAAGAAAAAGAAAAGAACAGAGGAAAAAACAGAAGATGTTCAACATTGTCCACATCTTCAGACAACATAACTTCTAGTTTCAAAGCTTTCATATGAAGTCCAGGTAAGATGTGCTTAATAATAAAATAAAACTATTGTTATTACAACAATAGCAGGCCTGCTAATGCCTCCCTCTGCTCTGTTTCACTTCACCAGAAGACAATCATGGTAGGGAGAAAGATTTTGACCAAAGCTATATTTCCTTTAAGGGACCTTGGCTAGTTGTAATTCAGCTAAGGGCCCCTGGGATTATTTAATATAGTTCCAGGTAAGAGCCAGTATGGTGTATTCTATGGACCCAGGATTTCATTGTCATATCTGTAATTATAGGTTTCCTTTTCTTCCTGTCCCTTGGCTATAGAATATGACAAAAGACATAGAGAAGAAAATTTAAAAAGACCCTTAAAAAGCTTAATGTTAGAGGATTATGAGAAGATGGTAGAGTAGGTAGCTTCCCACTCAACAACAATTACACTGGCAGAATCTGTCTGATGCAACTATATTGGAACTCTAAGTCTACTGAAGGTTTGTTACTTCCAGGGGAAGTCTTGCATAGTAAATTGCAGTGCATTTTGGTCAGCTCTTACCACTACAGGAACCACCTATCCCCTACCCCTAGCCAGGTGGCAGACAGTTGTGCATATGTTCCAGAAGCAGCTTACATACAGCTTTTAGGAGCCACAGTAGACAACAAGCATCTTGTTCAACAAATATTGGGGATCTGTGTTCTGATCTCTGACTGCTGCTTCAGAGCACAGAATGACAGACACAGAGGCAGACAGTCATTGTTGTTGCACTTCCCCCCACTGTTGTAGGCCCCTCCCCCTCTAGCTGAAGTGACTTCTAGGCAACTTAAAGGACTAGAACATTTCACTCCTTCCGTTTTTTTTTTTTATTTTTCCCCCTTGTGGGAGCCAAATATTCAAAAGCAACTGTACGTACAAAGTCATATGCCTAGGGAAAGGCACAGGCTTGGGAAGATCTGTAAAGACCTTGGGTTTATACCTTAAACTTAAGGTTATACTATAGGCTCATCCTCAGCACAGAGATAGCCTACAGAAATCAAAACCAAACACAGAAACAAACAGAAAAACAGAAAACTCCGGGAAATGGGGAGAATCTGATTTCTAGAGTCACTGCATTATTAGATTCAAATGTGCAGTTTTCAGCAACAACAACAACAACAAAACACAAGGCATACAAAGAAACAGGAAAATATGGCCCATTCAAAATAATTTAAAAATATATAAATAACAGAAAAGTTTCCTGAAAAAGACTTGATGGGACATCTACTAGACAAGGAATTTAAAACTGTCTTAAAGATGTCCAAACACCTAAAGGAATATGTAAAGACAGTCGAAAAGAAAATGATTTATGAACAAAATAGAAATACCAATAAAGAGAAAATCTAAAAAGAAACCAAAAAGAAATTTTGGAGCTGAAAAGTACAATAACTGAAATGAAAAATTCACTAGAGTGATTCAGAAGCAGATTTGAGCAGGCAGAAAAAAGAATCAGTGAACCTGAAGATAGGACAATTCAAAGTTTTAAATCTGAAGACAGGAAAAAGTAAAAATCAAAGAAAATTAAGCAAAGCCTAAGGGATCTGTGGAACGTTATCAAGTGGTAGGAGTCTTAGAAGGATAGGAGAGAGAGAAAAGTTCAGAGAGGATATTTGAAGACATAATGGCTGAAAATTTCCCAAATTTGATTAAAATGTAAACATTGAAAAAGTTGTACAAAGTTCAAATAGGATAAACTCAAAAAGGTTCACATCAAAACACATTATAATCAAACTGCTGAAAGCAAAGCAGTTTGAGGGAAGCTTGAAAGCAGCAATAGAGAAGTGACTCCTCACACACACGGAATGTTCAATACAATTATCAGTAGATTTCACATCAGAAACTTTGGAGTCCAGAAGGCAGTGGTCTAACATTTAAAGTAATAAAAGAAAAAATCTGTTAATCAAGAATTCTGTATCCAGAAAAATTGTCCTTCAAAAGTAAGGGAAAATTAAGACATGCCCAGATAAACAAAAGGTGAGGAAGTTCATTGTCACTGGACTTGCCTTGCAAGAAATGCTAAAAAGAATTGTGCAGATTGAAATAAAAGAGCACTAGACAGTAACTCGAAGCTGTATAAAGAAATAAAGGTCACAGTAAAGGTAATGCATGGACAATTACAAGAGCTAGTATTATTGTAATTTTGATTTATAATTCCACATTTTATTTTCTACATAATTTAAGAGAATAATGCTTTAAAATATCACTAGTTTATGTTTTGGGACACATAATGTGTAAAGATGTAATTTTGTGACACCAATAACTAAAAAGGTGGGGATGGAGCTCTAAAGGAGTAGAGCCCTTTTTTATGTTATTGAAGTGAAGCTGGTATAAATTCAAATTAGAGTATTATAACTTTAGATGTTACATACAGTCCGCATGTTGATCACAAAGAAAATAGCTATAAACTATACACAAAAAACTGAGAAGGGAACTTTTAAATGTTTCAGTACACACACACAAAAAAACCCCACAAAATAAGATGTGATACAGGAAACAAAGGAAAAAATTTTGTAGGCATAGAGAATATAAATAGTAAATGACTGAAGTAAGTTTTTCCTTGTCAGTAATTACTTTAAAAGAAATGAATTAAACTCTCCAATCAAAACATACAGATTGGCAGAGTGGATTAAAAAAAAATTAAAAAAAAAAAAAAAACATGAACCAGCAAATGAAAGGATGTAAAAAGATATTCCATGCAAATAGTAACCCATACAACAATATATACAATGAAAAATTATTTAGCTTTAAGAAGGAAGGAAATTTTGACATATCCTACAACCTGGAGAACACTATGCTAAATGAAAGAAGCCAATCACAGAAAGAAAATTAACCTATGGTTCATTCATGTGAAATATTTAGAGTAGTCAAAATCATAAAATAGAAGGTAGAATATTGGTTGTCAGGAGCTGGGAAGAGAGGGGGAAAGGGAGTTACTATTTAATGCATATAGAGTTTCAGTTTTATACAACAAAAATATTTCTTGAGGCGGATGTTGGTGATGGTTGCACAACAATATGAATGTACTTAACACCATTTAATTGTACATTTAAATATGATTAAAATGGTAAAAATCTTATGTGTATTTTACCACAATAAAAAATTGTGAAAAAGCTGCATGTTTTCAAGAACAAATTGTCTATGAGCACTCACACTTATTTGCATATTGAGTCATTTTGAAAGTGTAGTGGATTTCATTTAAAAATTGCTTTTAGATTATAAAAATAATGTAACAATATGCCAGAATTAACAGTATATGTAATAAAAAGTTTGGCATAAAGAGAAAAAACTAACCCCAAATTACATAAGCCTAGAACTATAATTTTAAAAAAAAAAAGTTAAATCTAGCCTCCCTCAAAATTTATTCCTGAGAATACTATTTCCTTAAGATGTTAATCAATTCTACAAGGAAAGGGGATTTTGGTGTTAAATACATTTGAAAAATAATGAGTTAAAAGGTAACAGGATTCTTTTGTACAGGTTCTCACTGTGCTTCTATTATGCTTATATAAATGGAGAAGCCTTAAGAGGATGAATAGAATGTACAGAATGTTCCCAACAAATTTGACTTTCTTGACCATAGAATGTGTCCTATAACTATTGCTTTATTGGATATACTTTTGGAAACGGTATATGAAGCAGTTGTTATTATAGTATGTAAAGTTTATATACTGCTTTGTAATATGCCTTCAACATGGATGTTTTACCAGTGGAATTCAACCATAAGTACAATTCAATATTAAGCATTGTGCTAGATTCTGAAATAATCATAAAGACTTGATCCTTTTCTGCAAGCTGCTAACTACTTATTTGCAAGTATATGTGAAGTAAATGGGGTCTTTTCAATGTAATTTGGCAAGCGCTATAATGAGACAAAGAAGATTTTTTATAATTCATAAGAAGAATTCCTAACACAGGACTGGAGCATTTGGACAGATATTCTGGAGGAAGTGATGTCTAAACTAAGATCTGAGGATCAAAAAGAAGTGGTCTTGGTGAAAGAGGATTAGAACAGTGTTCTCCACGTAGAGGGAGAAGGATAAGCAGAGACAAGAGGCAAAGAGGAGGCAAACTCTTCAATTTAATGTATATAATATAAAATACTTAATCATTGAACTAAAAGTCAAAGATGTTGTTTGATCAGCTTTTTACTGTTGTATATTTTTTCACATTATTCAGAAAGGTGAGATGAGCATTTTTTTTAATTCTTAAACTAATTATATTTGACTTAATTAAAAGATACAAACAAAATACATGATTGTAGCTCTAATGTCTAAGGCCCCAAGAATATCCAGATAATTAAGCCCAATGTACTTTGGGCAGGCAGTGGGAGGTAGCTGGTGTGATAGTGAAAGGAAAGGACCTTGCAGAAATTTTCTTGGTAAAACTCTATATGTGGAGAGCCACTCTGTTTCTCTCTAATGCCAACAAGTCATTCTGGACAGGGAACAACCAGATGAGTTAGCAGTGGCCAAGAGGTCATATGATATCATTGTTTTCATGTCTCCCAAGCTAAAAGTTAAAATAGGAATGTCTTTCAAAGTCACATTAAAATGAAAATTGCCGTAAGAGAAGGATGAAATTGAAAAATCTGAAATTTACATAAAAGTCTAATTTGTAAAAATGAAAAATCTTTCCTTTTGTGTTTTGGAAACTTTCTAGGTGTATGTAATTAGTTCATTCTAGATGTCTCTTTGTAATGTCATATTTTTTTAAAAAAAGAAATAAAAAGTCACTGTTAATTTATCTTTCTGAATAATGCGAAAAATTCACACTGTTTTACCTGTGTGAAGTTTGTTATATTTTGGATTATTTTAGGGTGTATTTCTGGAGATAGGACACTGGGTGAAAATGCATACGTATTTTCTTGGCCCCTAATACATATTGCCAAACTGCTTTTCAAAAGCATTATATGAATTGGAAAACTCACTAATGGTATTTGCAAACAAGATTTTCAATGAATCCCCACTAGTAATAGTATATTTACCAAACCCCTTTTCCTTATAGCACTGATTAACATCCCATGGGAATATTTAGTGTTCTCAGGAACACATTTTTATGAAGACTAGATTTTAAGAAATCATATTAAAAAATAGAATAACATGTGTGAACTTAAAATAGTTGTAGCCCTAAGCTCATACAACTGTGGATTAGATTTTTCTTCTTTATAGCAAAGTGTCTAAAATATATAGTTTTTTATTTTTATAGTCTAAAATCAATTTTCTAATGAAATGAATATTTTTGCTTCCATTTCCCCTTTCAAAACAAATCTCTATATCTCTCTCCGTGTATATAGATATATAGATTACCTGTATCTATATATAATGTATTTTATAAAATATATATTATCATTCTAATATAATATTACACATAACATTAAAATATTAAATAACTAACAATTTTTATCATGTATATTTTATTATTTAAGATTTTGAAGAAGAATAAAGTTTATTTCTCTTTCATGTAAATGTCTGGAGTTGGGCAGCCTAAGGCTGGTATGTAACTCTTCTCAATGGGATCCTTTGGGACCCAACCTCTCCTCTTCTCCTCACGGCTCTGCCATCCCTAGGCAGATGGGTGGAAGAAAGGAATAGAGCAGTGGAAAAAGGGACACTTAGCGGCTGCTTCTTATAAAAGGAAAATTGCAGAAACCACACTCTTCTGCTTTCATCTCATTGGTACACGGCCATACTTAGCAGCAAAGAGGTACAGAAGCATTGAGGGAGTGGGCAAGCTAAATTTGGGAGTCCATGTATCCAACAAAAATGTCTTTCCTATGCTATGAAAGGAACAGAACATGAGTATTGGGAGAAGACTAGTAAACCTGTGACACTATAGTAATAAAGTTCTTTATAACCTACAAATCAGTCGCTGTCTTAGTTAATCCTCACAATGACACTGTGAGGTATTATTTCTACTTAGAAAATAAGAAAATTAAGATCCAGACAATAAATTAGTCTAAGATTATCCATCTAGAATTGGGAGAAGATGGGAAGTCCTCTATTTGTCAGAAGAAACTTTTGATCTGTGTTGTCATTTACAAGCTATGTGATCTTAGGCAAGTCACAACCTCTCTGAGCTATAGCTCACTCATCTGCAAAAGAGAGTGAAAACTGCTAGCTATAAGTGGTTCTGAATATTAGAATAATGTCTTATGTCTAGTGGTACTCAAAAATAGGAGGGATAACAGTGATAGTCATGGTGGTAATGGCAGTAGTAGCAGCACAAAAATAAAGAACAGACTCTAGATTCAGCCCTAATTCTGTCTCTTTTTTTCCTGCATTATACTGCCTTTCAAAGCCCCACAGTGACCTTACCAGTAATTTAATTTTTTTTTCTGACATAACAGAGGCCAAGAAACAGGGATTAAAAACACTGTTTCAGTGACACTGAAACAGCCTACTAATTCTATCAATTAATTCGATCAATAGATGTAATTGACCACTGTTCAATAAAAATTCAGTCAATTTTACTTAAAGATCCCTAATCCAATGATCTGAATGAAATAAATTACTGTGTTACTGACTTTTCTCTTTTTGCCCCATTGCTATTGCCACTTTTAAGTACAGTTTACATCTTTCACCTACAGTGAGGGAGCTTAAATGAAAACTTAAATCTCTAGTCTTCTTGCTAGCTTGTTTGCCAATATACTCTATTGTCAAACATTCAGCTTAAGCTGTTTGGTTTTCTTTTTATGTTATTTCAAAGTTTCTATAAAAGAACTTGGGTTTCTTTTTCAACGTGAAGATTCTTGGGCACTGCTTAAGCCTTATTAAATTAGAATCTATCTTGATGTAACCCTACCATCTGCCTATTAATAATCCTCCCATATCCGTCTTATGCCTACACACATATATTTCATCCTCAACCCTCCCTGCCATCATGTCTCTTTTCTAGTCATTCATGGTAACCCTAGCAGGATTAGAACAATAACCAAGAGTCATGTTATCTGAAGAGTTTTGCAAAGCTCTCTGCCTCAGCTAAATTTTAAAAAATTATCAAAACAAAGAAAAAAATCAAAGACTGATAGAATTCTTTTCCAAGGCTCTCCACATTCACTGACAGACAAAAGCGTGATCAGCACTAGTCTGGGTGAACTACAGGATCAGACTAGAAAAGAGAGGAAATCTAGAACCTCTAAAACAGCAAGAGGACAATTTCAAACTTTGTCAGCATTCTACCCAAGCTATGAGCAGTACTTATTGGGCAAAACTCAGCATTCCCTTCTTGCTGAACAGAGGAGAACTGACCTCCAAGTACATTCTGCTGAGTCATTTTATCAAGGCACATTTAGCTGAATTAAGTTGCCTTATTTAGCAGATACCTTCACTTTTGAGTCAAGGCTATGACTTCCAATTGGCACAGCACTGATCTGACAGAACTGAACACAGTGGCCATCTTATACCCTCACCAGCATCTTAAGTCTGGCCCATAAACTGTCTTTGCTGTTCACATGTCATACTAACTAGATTAAAAGCTCTTTGAAGGCACAGACAGTTTATTTAATTTATTATTATTATTATAAAATACATGTAACATAAAACTTACCATTTTAACCATTTTTAAGTGTAAAATTCTGTGGCATTAAATACATTCACTACCCATCTCCAGAACTCTTTTTCATCTTGCAAAACTTAATCTATGTACCAATTAAAAAATTCATTCTCCTCTTCCCCCAGACCCTGGTAACCACCATTCTACTTTCAGTCTCTGTAATTTAAACTACTTTAGGTATTTAAGTAGAATCAAATGGGATTTGTTATTTTTCTTGTTCAGTTTTGTATCCTGCACTTAATCAGGAACAATAACTTTTCTTCAGTAAAACTTTTCTTAGTAGTTGTTGATATCAACTACTTGGGTATTTGGGTACTACATGGAAAAAGTACCAGTTTCAAAGTTTGAAAGAAAAAATAATGACACAAAAAAGAACACCAAAAAATCACTGAATTCCATGGGAAACTAAGTTGAGAAATATATGAATAACATAGTAATGCCTTAATCATCCCATTAAAGGCAAAGATTCACAGAATTGCTTTTGTCTGATAATTTGGCCACTATTCCCAGTCTACACACTGCATTCTTTGCTTCTCAATAAATTGTCTATATAGTCATTGGTACTCCTCTTTATATTCCCAATGAGAATCCATTCTGCAGGCCTTAGAAATACGCACATCATTCAACACCCCCAAGATCTTAAAGGTAACTGCACATAACTAAGGCTCATATCTCCTTTGGAATTCCATTTACTAGAATTTGTTAAACTTAATTTGTCAGATAATAAAATGTTAGGTAGTTTTAAGTATTTTAATAAAATGTTAGGTAGTTTTAAGTATTGTGAAAATAAAATAAACCATGATAGAGGAGTAAAAAGGAACATATAGGCTAATATCAAAAAGTTTCCTAGGAGAGAAGGCTTTGTTCCAGAGACATAACCAGTGAAAAGAAATTTGAATGAAATGAGGGAAGCCACTATGGTGAACTGGGAGGAACATGTTTCAGTCAGAAGGAACGGATTTTCCAAAGGGTCTGAGGCAGGAATGTTCTTGAATATTCCCCGACAAGAAAGCAAGTGAACTGGAGCAGAGTGAGCTGGGTGGGGTCCAGGGGGGAAGAGCAAAAGTTAAGATCAGAAAGGGTGCAAGGAGACACATCACATTAGCTTTGCAGGCATGGCATTTGTGCTGTGTGAGTTGGGGAGTTATTGGAGAGTTAGTGCATAGGAGCCACATGGCCTGATTTATTTACTCACTTTGGTTGCTAAGTAAGGGTCAAGAGTAGACACAGAGGCCAGTGAGAATATTAGTTCAGCTTGGACTGAGTTGAGAGCAGTGGAAACAGTAAGAGGTGGCAAGATACAGGAAATATTTTGAAGGTGCTGCTGACATAGCTTGATTAGAAAGGAGAGCTGAGGAAGAGAGAGGAATTTTAAATGACTACTCTTTTTTGGTATATATATATATATACACACACATTTTTTGGCCCTGAGCAGCTCAATGAATTAAAGTGCTATTTACTGAAGTGGGAAAGATTGGGCGGGGGGTAGGGGAGAATGAGAAATTTGGAGATTAGAAGATGTCAGGTTTACTTAAGTTAGAGATTCCTATTAGACATCCATGTGGGGAAGCTGAGTAGTCAGGAAGATAATATAGCAGCCTGGAGTTCAAGGGAAAGGATAGAAGACTAGAGATACTTATTTGCCTATCATCATCAAAACAGTGACATGTAGAGCTATGCAAGTAACTGTATGAGATAACCTAATGACTAAATGTAAATATTGGAATATGTTTCTGTTAGCATATTAATAATATTTGAATCTCATCAGTTTTCATACAGTGGGTGTTGCTGAATTGGAAAAATAGCACACCATATATCTATAGCTGTGTCTACATCTATATCTATATCTATCTATCTATCTATCATCTATCTCTCCACAGAGAGTGCTATATATAACTGCAGGAAAAAAAAAATGTATCTTGAAGTTTCCTCAGTAGACACCCTAAAATATCTCTTCTTTTTGACAAGCCAGTACATTTTTCCTTATAACTCATAAGTAATTGAAAATAGCAAACAGCTTACTGTCATAAAGAACTTTTATGTGATAGTAAAAGATCCTCTTGCACATGTTAGTATTGGTCATAAACAGCACACTGAAGTCAAAAGTAAATAGCATGAGCAAGAAATTTCATTAGATTTTAAGTTAGCACAAATAAAATTCCATCACATTATGGTTGCTAATAAATTCAATTCAATAAACATATTTATTATATGTCTATTACATACTGAACATTGTGCTAGGGTAAAGGGCACAAAGATAAGCAAAAATAGTCACAGACTTTGGAGTTGACAGTCTGGTAGAAGAGAACTTTATTCTAATAATCACACTGCTTATTGTTTAATTACACATTGATATAAAAATATGAAGTGTACAAACATGAATCTATAAAAGCATATGATAACCATAACTGACTTAGTCTGAGAAATCAGAGATGACTTCATGAGAAAGTGTCACTTGAACCTGGTGAGGAGAAGACGTTTACAAAACAAATGGGATCTAGGGGATGGACAATGTGTGTTGCACAAAATAAAGAAATCCAATGTAAATGAAGAATTGAGAAAAATGATGAACAATAAGACTGTCAGCACTGTTCACCCTGCTTGTGTGAGTTTTTTAAAATATTTTAAAATTTGTAGATGATTACTTTTCTCACTTGGAAAACATGGTATTTTTTTTGTTTTTAATCTCAAAGATCCCTTTCACTCAAAAACTATGGAATTCTACCATTCCAGCTCATGATTTTTAAGTCAAGGGTGCTGTCCATGGTGCTAGAAAGTAAGTAACTAAGAGAAGAGAGAATTGATGGAGGTCAAGGTTCCCAAACCTGACCACACTTTGGAATCACCAAAAACACCACACCCAAGATGTACTGAATTATAATCCTAAGGATTAGAGGCCTTGAGTCTGTATTTTTGTATATTTCTGCTCTTAGGTGAATTTGACACATAATCCACAAAATTGCTTTCTAGGACTATTGCCCAGTGTAGTGTTTTCAACCTTGGCATATATGGAATACATGGAAACTTTTTTTTTTTTTTTTTTTTTTTTTGCGGTACGTGGGCCTCTCACTGTTGTGGCCTCTCCCATTGTGGAGCACAGGCTCCGGACGCGCAGGCTCAGCGGCCATGGCTCACGGACCCAGCCGCTCCGTGGCATGTGGGATCTTCCCGGACCAGGGCACGAACCCATGTCCGCTGCATCGGCAGGCGGACTCTCAACCACTGTGCCACCAGGGAAGCCCATGGAAACTTTTTAAATGATTCACAGCCAGATACTTCTCCAGAATAACTAAATCAGAATCTCTAGAAGAGAAACCCAGTAATGAGTATTTTCTCAAAGATCCCCAGGTGATTCTAACAGGTGACCAGTAGTCACATGAGGGGATTTGAATAAGGAAATGGGAATATTGTAAATTTTTACATGTAAAATGAATCACCAAATAGTTTACCTATAATGGATTTATGGTATCAACACACACACACACACACACACACACACACACACGTAAATCAAAGGACAAGACTATTTTGTCAAAGGCGTTTGAATCAACTGAATAAGAATATGTGGAAATAAATATTCAGAGGTATCCATTAAAATATGCTTTATAAATATGTTAACTAAAAACCTACAAAAACTGTTAAGTGAATACCAGTTAGTTTGAGTAGCAATAACTTGGTATCAATTTTTCTCCCATTGAAAATATATGCAGTCAGAATAAGTTTAATTACAGCATTTTGATTGTATATACAGTATCTTACAATTTCCTTGTGAAAAGATGTCATCAGGAATACAGACATTTTGGGTTTGATGTTATAATTAATTATACTTCTCTTACTATATTTCTGAATTAGAAACCATTCAAGAAGAAAAAGTGGTAGTCAACAGATAGAAATAAGATAAATATACATTTTATTATTGTTTTGAAAAAAACAATATGGAGAACACAAGTTGAATAGAAAGCTACAATCCAGATTTTGATACTATCCTGAAAGTATAACCATGAAAGATGATCTGTCCATGGAAGAGTCATTTATCTTTCCTTAGATAAAAATGAGTAAAAGATAGAAAGAAGCTGAAGTATGAACTTCACCCCAAGTATGATAATATGAAGGTAGAGTATAATTAATCTATATTACAAAGAGATATTTTAAATTTGTGTAAATGTTTAACTTAGAAAGAAATTTAAGAATAGGACAATTTGTTAGCTCAGGCATCATACTCCATTGTGTGGTTACTTTTATCACCAAAGTATCCATATTTAAAGACATATAAAATATTAATGTATAAAGACACTGTAAAATATTAATTTGAAAATGGGCCTGACCATAAATTATTTGACACTAATACTTTTAAAATGCTCTTGTGTTAATTATAAAATTTACTGCTTTTTTTTTTAAAGTAGCTCTTCTAAAGCTCACTCCTTGTCATCACTGCAGCCATCCCTGGGCACTATGTTCCTGGCAACTAAGATACTCTTCCTATAATGTCAAGGAGAGGCTCACCTCACATTATCTCTGAGCCAGGCTTCAATCTACTGATTTTTCATAATGTCTCAGTCAACCAGTTGATTTGTTACTTTCAATCAACTAATTAATCAAAATGGGTATATAAATTGATGGATTATCAGAATTAGTTTATTCATCAATACAATACAATCCAAAGTAAATATTTAGAAGACACACAGATAACCTTCCAAAACTGTAATTTTTATTTTATCCTCAGTGATGCTGTCTTTCTACAACAGCCCCTTGTACCACTGGCCCCACTAATGTCTTGTTTATGCTAGGGAAACAATAATTATTGAATAATCTAAATAAGATGAAAATTTATAGTGACACTAACATCTAAGATTCACTGAATCTGATTCATGCCCATGAGTGATCCTTGGGTCTACCCACAATTGTCTCAACTGTCAAAAGAACAACAAAACTCAGTGTGAGGAACAAAATCATGGGAAATAAAATGAAGAAAAGATATTTCTCTCAGGGTTTCTAACCATACATTCTGTTGTAAATGATAATAAGAGCAAACAATAGGGGAAAAAAAGAAATTGGTTCAAAAGAAGCAGAATAGGAGGTTAAGTAACCACTGCCAGAGCACAATTTGATATAACTCAACTACAAGTACTGAGCACCTGCTAAGTGTTGCACCTGCTAATATTGCTGCACGTTGGATATAAAGACATTTTATTAGTTGTAAATATAGTAAGAGTGGTAGTAGTGGTGCTGCTGGTGGTTGAAGTAGAAACAGTAATGTTAATTTTAATCAACTTGATTATTTTATAAAAAATAATTTGGATATCTTATTGGACTCTATAAACAAAGATGTTAGATGGGCAGCTATTGTTTATTCTCATGTTTTAAATAGAGAAATTAAGACTTGTAACGATGAGAATATAGCAATAATATTCTAGTTCCATGAAGAATTAAAACTAAGGATTAAAGAAAAAGTTTAATGAAAGTAGTCCAAAATCCAAAATAAAAGTCCAAGGCACCAAGGAGGAAAAAAGGTCATAGCAGAAAAATCTCAGCATCAGGGCAGAGATCATAAATAAAACAAAAGTGAATGAAGGCTGAATCAAGCTCTTCAGATCCCTGCCTTCATTTTATAGCAAATTGAACTATTAGCCTGGGGGCTGAGCCAGTCCAGTTGGAGGGAGCCCTGGGTCAGTGGGTTACCACTTCACTCCTATCAACAATGGAATCTCATTTATCATCTCAGTTGTGTCTGCTAGTCCCTGAAATACACTGGAGCCAGAAGAGAGAAATCTAGGTGATTGCATTTTCCTCAGAGCGAGGAGATATGTAAATGGCTTGATTAAAAACCTCATGTTTTATTCATCACGGTTCCAGTGATAAAATTTTAAAGGAAGTGTCAAGTAAGGCAGATAGATGGTTTTAAAGGTCTTGGGTACTTCTGCTGTCGATATACCTTCAGTCTTCCTGGCTAACACCATTTAACCTCCAAAGTTCCCTTCTTTACAATGGAAAAAAAAAAAAAGAGAGAGAGAGAAAAATCCAATATTTTTCCTCATTAGAACTTATAAGAGAAGTAATGCAAATGATTGTAAAGGACTTTTCAAGAATGATTATTAAATATCTATGTTATCTATACAACCAGCAGACACAGAGGTTCAGACCTCAAAAGAACATGAAGCCTAGAATTTGAAAAAAAAGATGAAGAGGAAAAAGATCAGGAAGCATACTATATGACCAAGATAGAATAGTTCTACCTGCCCACCGTGGTTGTGGCCAGCAAGAAATCGCATGCCCTGGATGAGATCGGGACATTTTTGTTGAGCATGGAAACCTTCCCAGAAGTTACTTATTCTACTGCATAATTATGAATCACTTTACAAATGAAGAAGAAAAAGATGTCTTCCTGTATGCCATTCAGAAGAAGCAGGCCTTAAATAGAGTAAATGGTAAATCTATACAAATGTGGTTATAACACTACTGAAATTATACTGAAATGAAGAGATGTTATAAAAACAAGTGTAGTAAGAAAAATGGTGTGATTAATGAAAACAGGAGAAAGGGAGGAATTTTCAGTACTCTGAAGGGAAGGGAAGGAGGACCATCAGACCTATGGACCATTTTTCCATTCTTTTTTCTATTTTTTTTTTTTTTTTTTTGCGGTACGCGGGCCTCTCACTGTTGTGTTTTCTCCCGTTGCGGAGCACAGGCTCCGGACACACAGGCTCACGGGCCCAGCCGCTCCACGGCATGTGGGATCTTCCCGGACCGGGGCACCAACCCGTGTCCCCCGCATCGGCAGGCGGACTCTCAACCACTGCGCCACCAGGGAAGCCCTATTTTTCCATTCTTAATGTCATGCAGTGGAGAAGGGACTACCCAGATTATCCCAACATAAAGGTAATCTCTCTTAAGAATGTCCCACTGTTGAAGCACAAGTTAAGAGTCCAAGAAAACTAGATTCAAACCTTATTTCTCTGATTGTATCTTCTATTTGGCCTGACTCTGACAGTTCACTCTGCAGTCGTGTTTGAGAATCACCTTACAACACCTCCCCTCCTCCCCCACCAAATATTCAGCTCCTTCTGTGTCCTATTTACACCACCCACGTGACCCAAGCATGGCTCAGGAAAGCTAACTTCAGGGTCCCCTGCTGTGTGACCCAGGATTGGTGTGGCTGCTTCTTAGGTTGGGGAAACCCAAGCTCTAACTCTTTCCATAGTTTTTTAAGACAAAGCAGCCAGAGTTCCTTTCTTCCCTTGGTACAACCTTCACTAATCTAGTGCAAGTATAACCCTCTGATCTTTTCCCTCTATCTCCATTATACTCTCCCTCTTTTTTTTTAGGTAAAGCTTTAGGTCTAAGCTGCTAATTTTGACTATTGAGTTGCTAAAGTGTAGGATAAAGAAAGATAAAGATTCTTTTTTCAAGATGTTCAAAGTTGTTAAGACTATTGCTGTAGATTATATTTTTGGATGTTGGAATCTCTCTCGTAGTATTCTTTTTGGAGAACAAATTATCATCTCTACTCTGAATCTGTACGCACACTTGGATAAGGGTCAGGTGCTCAGAAAGACAAAAGAGGTATGTACATCAATAATTTTCAAAACATCTCACATTACATTTGTCAGAATAGTCCCTGGAATGTGTTAAGCATTCAATAAATCTGTCTTATTGTTATTTTTAAAATAATAATCATTTGTATTAATAAGAACATTTAATAGTAATGTCAATCTAGTATTCATCAAACAATGAGTATAAATATCTTTATACTTTATAAATTGTGATACGAGTAGATTATCTTTTCCTGCAAATTAATAAATAAGCTATCATTCTTTGTTCATTTTATTTAGATTGAAATATCTAGAGCCTGATCTGCCTCTTACATACTAACAAAATTAACGTTCATAAACTCTTACCCTGGAAACAGAAAGCAGAGAAGCCAGAACAGTCCCCTGGGACCAGTGAATTCCAGGTCAAGCTCTCCTAGGTGGCACCCATTATGACAATTGGCTGAAAGACAAGTCAAGGGCTGCCCTCTGCCTTGGTCTGATATGTCCTGCTTAAATTGACAGAAAAATTTTTATAGAATTCTCAGGGATATTCTGGAAGCCATGATAAATCCAGAATTACCTTAGAGATAACTCCCCAAGTGACCAAAGCAGATTGTTGTAACGAGATGTTGATTACTGAAAAGGAGGTTTGTGCTCTTGAAATATTTATTCCACAGGGCCTCCTGCTTCCAGAGAGCATATGTGTTTGATGCTTTATGAAAATGGTAGTCCTGATGGTAGAAAGAAATGATCTCATGAGGAAACTCTCCCTGTGCCAGTGCAAATCCAAGCTCTAAGCTGGGGATGAAGCTGTACTTCTGTGACAAGGCCGGCAGCTCTGGGACATCCAGTGGTGTTATAGTAATAAGCCAGGCCACACATTCAACTCCCCTGACCTTCATGTGTCAGAATGAGTCAATGTGACTAAAAGTGGTTTTCCCAGTAGCCTGGATCAGCATTCAAGCCTAGTCCTACAGGATGAAAAATATACCATCACAATGAGCACTTCCTATGGCAACTTATTAGGCTCTATTTGGAATAATTATGATTATAGAAGAGGCTTCACCCCAGTAGTGATCTGTATCAAAAAAGCCCCATAGGCTGTCTACATTATTATTGCTTATCTTATTTGTTCACTCACTCTTCAGCTTTAGTTAAGACATACCCAATGGATTATTAGGAAGCAAACATTTCTAGAAAACCCACAATGGCTTTTGAAGTCACTGAATGAAATGCTCTGCTCAGCACAATCTCCGTGTCACATTCTGACACTGCATTATGATTTTCTTACTGTACTTTTCTCCCTTCAGGTCATCTGCCTGAATGGAAATGAATTATGAAAGAAGAGGAATCAGAGATAATGTGGAAATGCATTTTAAATCTTCGTCTTTATGAAAACAGCTCTAAGATATAGTAACAAGAGGGCAAGGGGGAAAGTACCTGGTCCGCCCATACCACTTTCCCAAATTAACTTTTATCTTTTTAAAAAATAAATCCTGTAGTAAAATGAAATTTAACTTGCCATTTAAATAGTAAATCATTAAGAATAAGCAAGTCACTTTTATAAAATAAGACAAACTTGAATTTCTCCCTTTAGCAGCAGTGTGAAGAGTTGAAGACAGGCTTTCACCCAGTAGAAGGAGACCAAGCTTTGTATAAAAATGCCTATTTGAGAGGGAAGTACTTGAATCCCCCACTGGACGTCTTTTGAGCAGAGATTCTCGAACTTTACCTTGCATTAAAATCACTTGGAAGGTTCCTCAAATTGCAGATTGTGGGATTCAGTAGATCTGGGAGGACTCATGAGTTGAAAATTTTAATAACTGTCAAAGGGTGCTGATGCTGCCAGTCTGGGGACCACACAAGGAGAACTACAGAGCTAGCGGGATATTCCTGGCCATGCTCACACCCTAACTCTCTCTTCCCCAAAGGAGGAAGACTAATTGATCTTTTGGGGAAAATTATGGAACAGGTTCAGCTCCATTGTTTCTTCTTTTCCTTTGAGCTTAGCAGGGCAGGCTCTGCCTTTCTGAGAAAGGCTTAGAATGCCCAGTGCTGAAAATAATTATGGAACTCTCAAAGCATAATTTTCAAACATTAAAAATATGAGTCTACTGCAAATACATAGTTAACATGCATCAAATATTTATTTAAGGCAATAATGAGGGAAATGGAAAATTGGTAGGTAAAGCTGGTTCAAAAGCACATAGAAGAAATGGAAATATTTATAGCTAATGAAAGACAGAATCCTGAAATAAAATTGCAGTGTAAAATATAAAGATATTTAGTGTCTTATGGTGCAATAACACTGTAACATTTGGGGTTATCTTCTCTACTGGTTAGAAAACTATTACACCCCTTTTGGACAAAATCATTTACAACATACAAATTCATAAGTCAATATTTCACTTCACAGAACCTAGGCGCTAATCCACGGTAAATAGGAAATCAAACAAAACTACATTCCTTTAGAGTGGGAGTTAGCAAACTACAAGCAGTGAGCCAAATCTGACCCATTACCTGTTTTTTGGAAATAAAGTTTACTGGAACACAGGCACACTCATCCATTCATGCAGGTTTATGGCCATTTTTTAGCTACAACAGCTAGAATTAAATAACCCCCCAAAAGGCTTATTACAATGTTCTAACATGACACTTAAAGGTCATGCAGTCATTCTTTTATGTTATTTCTCAATTTTAGATAGTTTTTCTTAACAGAACAAATAAGTACTAAATGAAGCTATCAGAACAGTATGAGCTCAGAGCAGAGAACCGTGCTGAATTTGTATTGTATCGACTTAGCCACGGGAAAACTACTACGTTTCCTAGAATTCCCTTCCCTGAGACCAAGAGGGCTTTAATGTTTCCCTCAGCTTGACTAAACTTTAGATAAGCTTTTGCCTGACTCTATGCCCTTGACCTCCCTTTTCTTAGAACACTTATTTTGGAAAACTTGTCATTGTAAATTCTTTCTCTGCCTCTTTGAGATATAAATCTTTTTAAAGGCCTCCTGCCAGTTTTACAACCTAAGACTGTCTTTCCCAAGGACTTGGGAGCTATCCTTTGGAAAAGTAATCATCAGGAAAGATAACAGCCCTGTGGGAGTGTGGGAGTTGTAAAATTACCTCCTGTCATGAGGATAAGAGAAAGTTGACTTTTCCTTTGGAGAAGGTCAGTTAGCAAACACAGATGACCTGTGACCCCCTCCCCCAACCTTAGCTGTTAAAACTTCTGCATTTATTTTAGTGGAGTTGAGCTCAGACTGAGTTCTGATAGCTCTCTCCTATTGCAATAGCCTTGAATAAAGTCTTCCTTACCTATTCAACAGTGTCTGGTGCAGTTTTTGCTTTGACACCTGCATATTTCCTTATTAGCATGAACCATAAGGGACATTTTACATGACACTGGAAGGCAGAAGTGAGGCAGCAGCCACATTCTCTTTACACTCAGGTCTGTGCAGGGCAACAAATGATATTTTGGCTTACCAACATTTGTCTCTGATCTGCTGACTCATTTCATTGTTGTGTGACAGCAGCTAGGCCTACAACTCCTCCAGCCCTGTTGAATCTCCTTTAGTGTTAATAAATCCATAGCTAGGGTTTGCTTCAAGTGGGACAGCAGCTAGGACCACAGGTCCTTAGACTCCTGTCAGATCTCCTTAAGCTCTCCAAATCCTGGGCACCAACTTCTTTGGCTGGTTACTGGCATCATTGATGTTGGAGGCTTGGTTAGAGGTGGTGAGAGACAGATGTATGTTCCAGCTTGTCCTTATGGATTTCAGTTTGTCCTTGCTACCCCCACTTTAGGTCTATTATTTGTTGTTTTACTGCCTTCCCTTCTATCTTCAGGCCAAAATCAGACACAGAAGCAATAGCTGTATATAAACGGTTTAACCAGATCCCATAATTGCACAGTTTCATGGCAGTTGAGTCAAAGCAGGGCTCCAAATGGGCTAGTCAATCATGGTGTCCCTAGAACTGAAATAGATGGGCAGCATACTAAAGTCTTACTTGGGCTGTATACACATAAAACTCTAGGTCTAGTGAGTAGAAGCCTGACAAATTATTATAATTGAGAAATCTTGCCCCTTAACAAATTCCCGGGTATGAACTAGTTCACATACCCAGAACCCCTTAAATGAAAGGAAAGTCAGGTGTCTTTGAGGAAGAACCGTATTCCATGATGAAAACTTATAATGTAAATCTTTTAGCCTTCCCCCAAAGGAGCATACAGCTTTTTACCAGGGTAGTTGTGCATTGTAGAAGAGGAATTAATCAGACTTTTGAGGGATTGTTAGAGACTGGCTGTAAACATAAACTAATTCTGGGAAATGAAAAATTTCACTGTGATATACCAGTCATAGTAAAGATTGATAGAGGTCTGTGATCAACAGAGCTTTGGTTTGAGTCTATCTCACAGTGAACCAGTGAGCCTCCAAACTCACCCAGATTCCAGAATGCGTGATTTCCCAGATTCCATAATGCATGATTATAATAGACATGCCTAGAAACTGGTAGAATTCCCACTTCCATTTCCTAACCTATGGAGTAAAGGCTATTATTTTAGGTAAAGCCAAGTGAGAGCCACTAGAACTGCCTAGATAATAAACAAAAACCAATATTGCGTTCCTAGACAGATTGTAGAGATTCGTGCCACCATTAAAGACTTGAAAGATGCAGGGGTAGTGATTTCTACCACATCCCATTTGACTTGTCTATTTGGCCTCTGTGGAAGACAGATGGATTTTGGAGAATGACAGTAGGTTTCCATAAACTTAACCAGATGGTGATGTCAATTGCAGTTGCTCTTTCAAATGTAGTTTTGTTACTGGAGCAAATCAACATATTCCCTGGCATATGGTATGGGACTATTGATCTGGCAAATGCTTTTTGCTCCATACATGTTAATAAAGACTATCAGAAGCAGTTTGCATTCAGCTGTCTGAGCCAACAATACATCATCACTACCCTACCCAGGGCTATATTGATTCTGCAGTCTTATGTCATAATCTGCTCTGCAGGGGTCTTAATTGCCTGTCCATTCTTCAGTAAGGTATCATGATGATCCATTTTATTTGTAATATTTAGCTCATCAGGAAGGATGTGAAAATAATAGCAACAAGTTTAGGCATTATTTAGAAACGTCTGAGCCAGTGGGTAGGCAGCGTATTCCACAAAAATTCAGAAGTTGGCTACCTAATGAAATTTCTAGGGATCCAATCCTGCAGGACAAGTCAAGATATCCCTATCAAAATTAAGGACAAATTACTGCATCTGATTCTTCCCACCATTAAAACTAAAAGAGTACTAATTGTATCTCTTAAAATGTTGAATATAAAAGGTACCTCATTTGGATGTGCTATTCTGACCCATTTACCTAGTAACTCAAAAAGCTTTTAGTTTTGATGAAGGTCCAGAACAAGAGGAAACCCTGCAACATAAACAAGATGTCAAGCAAGCTGTTCTACCATTCTGAGCTACGTGATCTAGAAGATACGACAGTGCTCCAAGTGCTCCTGTCAGATAAGAAGACTGCATGGAACTTTTGACCGTCCTTATAAGTGATTCACAGAGCAGATCTTCAGGATTTTGAAGCAAATCTATACCTTCTTTGGCAGACAATTTTTCTGCTTTTGAAAAACATTTCTGGCTTGCTAAACAGGCTTAATAGGAACCCAACACCTAACCATGATTACATGACCAAAATTACAATATGACCTGAATTACCCAACAGGGTGTTGTCTGACTCATCCATAACCTTGGGAGATCACAGTAGCATATGAGTTTGAGCTCCAACAATTTCTGCAAACACAGGTAAGTTGCATAAATCACAGCAAGATCCTTTTTGATCCACCTCCTAGAGTAATGGAAATAAAAACAAAAATAAACAAATGAGACCTAAGGAAACTTAAAGCTTTTGCACAGCAAAGGAAACCATAAACAAGATGAAAAGACAACCCTCAGAACAGGAGAGAATATTTGTAAATGAATCAACGGACAAAGGATTAATCTCCAAAATATATAAACAGCTCAATATTAAAGAAACAAACAACCCAGTTCTAAAATGGGCAGAAGACCTAAATAGACATTTCTTCAAAGAAGACATACAGATGGCCAAGAAGCAGATGAAAAGCTGCTCAACATCACTAATTGTTAGAGAAATGCAAATCAGAACTACAATGAGGTATCACCTCACACCAGTTAGAATGGGCATCATCAGAAAATCTACAAACAACAAATGCTAGAGAGGGTGTGGAGAACAGGAAACCCTCTTGCACTATTGATGGGAATGTAAATTGATACAGCCACTATGGAGAACAGTATGGAGGTTCCTTAAAAAACTAAAAATAGAACTACCATATGACCCAGCAATCCCACTACTGGGCATATACCCAGAGAAACCATAATTCAAAAAGACACATGCACCCCAATGTTCATTGCAACACTATTTACAATAGCCAGGACATGGAAGCAACCTAAATGCCCATCGACAGACAAATGGTTAAAGATGTGGTACATATATATGATGGAATATTACTCAGCCATAAAAAGGAATGAAATTGGGTCATTTGTAGAGACATGGATGAATCTAGAGACTGTCATAGAGAGTGAAGTAAGTCAGAAAGAGGAAAACAAATATCGTATATTAATGCATATATGTGGAACCTAGAAAAATGGTACAGATGAACCGGTTTGCAAGGCAGAAATTGAGACACAGATGTAGAGAACAAACGTATGGACACCAAGTGGGGGAAGCAGCAGGGAGTGGCGTGGGGGTGGTGGTGGGGTGAACTAGGAGATTGGGATTGACATGTATACACTAATATGTATAAAGTGGATAACTAATAAGAGCCTGCTGTATTAAAAAAAAAAAAAGAAGAATAGAGTTTCCACTAGCTGATACAGTAAGTATTTTATTACACTGAAATTTGAGACTGCTACCTGCACACATTGGGCTCCTCATGTTATGAATGAATAGTTGATGTGAATCAAAATCCATGTGATCAAAAATAAATGATATGAATCAAAAAAAATGTGCAACTTTAATTTTATTGGTGACAAATTCTGACCATCCAGGAGAAATTGGGCTGCCAGTCCACAATGGGTAGTAAGGAAATAGATGTCTGGATTTCAGAATATATGTATATTATATGTATATGTATCTATGTGTATGTCTGGAATATATGTATATGTATAATATATATGTCTGGATTCAGAATATATGTATACCTATACATTAAGCTTTTTTCTTCTCCTCTTCTATCATCTAAAAGAAGGAAGTAGAAGTGTTCATAGCAATTAATCTTAAATGTAAGTTTTCAAGTTACAGACTAACAAAGGGAAGATATCAATGTTTCTTCTAGAAGACAAAGAAGGAATTTGTATTTTCTTACGTAAAAGAGTGTTTTCAATTGTAGAATGGATAGCTATATCATGTTATACAGAAGCATTATTTTGCCTTTGTCTCAATTTGGAAGTGATATTAAGAATGGTTAAAAAAAGTATATATGAATGTCACATTACAAGGGGTAGAGCAATGTATTGTGCTGTGCCAATTTACCTAAGCTGCAAATGCACTCCCCAGAATTCCCTTACCATCAAGGCTCCTGGTTAGTATGAGCCACTGTTGGGGAGGGATAAATTTCCCCCTTTACCCTTTTTGAGCTCTTGTGGCTGGACTAATAGTACAATTGACAGAAGACAGATTAACAGGAGAAAGGTAAACTAATTTTAAATCATGCACATTTTTATATTATAGAAATGGGACCTAAGAAGTGGCCAAAGCAGGAAGCTTTTATACTGTATAGACAAAGAAACAATAAATTTGTGAGGAATTGACAGGACAAAGAAACTTAGGCTTTGGGTGCTCATTTAGTGAAGAATCTAAACAGAGTTTGGCTTTGGGGTAGTAAATTAAAGAAGTAACAAACTTTGTTTATACAGGCTTCTTAGCCCGAATTCCCTATCTCTGGGGACAAGGGTGTCCCTCTACCTCCAGATACAGAGAGGGCACCTTTCACATGGGAAGTTTATTTCCTGCTTTCAAGGAGATGGAGAGGAACGTCAGAATGTCCCTCTTTCATTGGCTGTTTCTTAAGTAACCTTAACCAAAATAATCAAATAACTTTAATTGAAAGTAACTAACTGAGGCATATTTGGAGTGGACTACCCTGGGTCCCAACACCACAAAGACCTTATGCATGAGATTTCAAAAGCAGTGTTGAAACAGTAGGTCAATCTAGCCTTAGGCTCTGTTGCCACTCACACTTGTTTTCACTGATCTGGCTCACCTTGTTGGTGAGTTGTAGCAGTCAGGTTCACGGCTTCTCTAGCACCCACTGACTCTCTGTAGAGGTTTCTGGAAATCCTGGCCAGGTGCATGTTTAGCTCTGTGATGAAGAGTGCCAGCTTTCCTTCAGGTCACTGCTGTCATCAAAGTTGGAGCTTGTAGTGGGTGAGAGACCTACGAGGGTTCTTGCTTGTGCTGATGGGTTCTATCATCCCTGCTTCCCTCACTCCACTCCCATCTTACTTATTACTTGTGGAAGACCAGTAATAAATAACAGCGATACATATTCTGTATCGTTCACAGTTTTTCCCAGTTTTTCTGATAAAATCCCAATGATACAAATGATTGGTACAAAATTAATAAAAGTGAGCTAAAAATGCTGGAGAAAACCTAGCTTAGGAGATTGATTTTAAATCAAAATTTGAAAGAAATAATTGCAAAGGACAAGATGGGACATCCCTAAATGAGAGAGAAAACACTACGTGTATTTTAGGGTAAAGAAAAGTGAGTTTTGTCCCGTTGGAGAAAAGGGAGTATGTCAGAATAAACTATTTTGAGGTAGGTGAAGGGATCAGAATACAGCAAGCTATGACATTCAGGCTGAGAAATTTTTCCTTCTTTTGGTGAACATCACAAGATGGGCTAATGTCATAGCATTTTTGTCATGAGGGCTGAAGTGGCTAAGAGCTGAGAAACCAGCTCTAGAAAACACTCTTAGAAAGCCCAAGACAGAGGGAGGTAGGAATCTTAGCAGCAAAGCCAGGTGTGGTTTGCTAAGATGAGACATGAGGAAATGTGAGTCCGGAAGTAGGACATTAAGTCTCCATGGTTAGAACCATTTTAATAGAATAACTGCCATTTACTTAGCCAGGTGTATTGCCAAGCACTTTACATAGAGTGACTCATGAATCCTTATATAGCAAATATGATTGTCTCTTGTTATGCAGATAAAGAAACTGATATCTAGAGGTTAAGTAATTTGCCCAAAGTACATGCTTAAAATTAGAAAATTCTGTGTTCAGACAAAGGTCTCCTGACTCCAAATGTTTTGCTCAGAACCACTAGGTCTTAAAGCCAGGTGGCACTTGATTCAACGCTGGGATAATAAACTATGAGCTCAGAAGCGCTTCCAGCTCCTGTGCCTAATGCCTGAGCTTGTTCTAATGTGTATGAAGTTACAGGTGGAAATTTAAATGGACACGCTGAAAAACTTACAAAGATAAGTGAGAGTCAAGTAGGAATACAAGAACTGTACATTCCTGGGCACACAAAACAGTTTTGTGTGCACATATGTACACAACTTGACAGATGTTTGTCAAAAGCCAAATAAGACCTATTTTCTTGTTTATATAGATTATACCCCAAATGACATGAATTCCAATTTTCCATATCTAATGAAATTGAAATGAAAATTCCTCTTCATACACGTCAATATAAAAGGAAAGATCATTTAGAAAGAGAAGAGAAACGTGTGTTTTGAATGTCAAGTGGCTGAAAAATGTGGCCTGGAATGCCCATCTCCCTTAAGAAAAAGCAAAGGGTGGGAGTAGGGAGCACACATCCTGGAGCCAGACTGCAGGTGTTGGAGTCTTGGTTCTACCACATTCTAGCTGCATCAAGTCACTCAATATCTCTGCAGATCTTTATTCTCATCTGGAAAATGGGGCTGACAATTGTTATGAAGATTATTGATTTTCATATTTGCAAAGTGCTTAAAAGAATATTTGGCACATGATAAAGCTCCATCCTAGATAAGTGTTTATAATTAAGTTAAACACTTGACATGTTCAGGAATTCATTATAAAAGGCTAGGGTCAAGTCAAATGCCATCTCCTTTGTGAGACTACTCTCAATCAAGTCAATACTTGACTCAATCAAGTATTTTTTGAACACCTGACATTTTCGAAGTAGGATTCTCAGTGTAGGATTAGAGAGGTGAACAGAACTAACATTAAAGATGACCTCATGAAGATTTATTGTTCTAATCCTGTAATACCTTATGTATTATATTTGAGCATCATATTAGAATGATATTCTAATCTATTAGAGCGTTCACCATTTTTTGATGTAAATTTTCTTTACAGAATTCTTTTCCTCATTCATCTGTAAAAGCTCTAAGAGCCTGAAATATATGCTTCCTTGTATTGAAGTTCATATAAAGACTAGGTACTCAAGAGATGCCAATTGAATTTAGAAGAAAGGAAAAAAGAGAGGGAGGGAGGGAGGAGACAGTAAGGTGAGATGGGTAACAGCACAAGTTGTACATTCTGACTGTTTGTCCTCAAATCTCAGCTACAACTTAGTAGCTGTATGACATTAGGCTGGTTACTTAACCTTCCCAATTCCAGGGCCATCAGCTGTTAATGAGGAGGATGATAATAGTACCTACTTTGAGAGGTTTTCTGTGAGATCTAAAAAACTAATGGTTTGAAATCATGTAGCATAAATATGACACACAGTAATCACACTATTTAATATACCACTATTATAAACTAATGAACAAAATAAACTTTAGATAAAATAGTCTCTAAAGATGATGCTGTGATTCAACCTGTTTAGAAAGTGTGAAAATTCCTTGATGTGTGTTTGTGGGTGGATGTGTATGTGTGCATGTGAAACAGTATTCCTATGATTTGAAAGTCCTATCATTTTTATTTGAACAAATGATACCAAAAGATTGAGTCTGTCTAATTTACTACATACCATTTTAATGCCATGTGAACAAAAGGATTGCAGTTCTGGGTCCCTGCCATACTGTTATACAAACCAATTGCAGCAAAGTCAATGAATCAAATGCAATTTAGTCTGACTCAACTAGATCCAGCTGGAGGCTGTTTCTGCACATGAAGCAGAAAAAATATTATAGACCATAATTTCTGCTCAGATCGGTCAGTCCCAGTCATTCTACTTGGCAGGCAATTGGCCTGACCATCAGGCATGTAGGCTGGAACATCTTCTATACGCCTAGCTGAGCCTTTAAGAAAGCTACATAAATGCTACTTCATGAAAGCCAAGAGGAGCCTTTTCTTGTCCTTGGAATTATCTTGAAGATCCATTAAGGACACTAGGGAGTGACAGAAGAATCACTGTAAAACACATCCCCTGCTCTATCTCATGCAGAGGTCCCAAAGATATAGACATATCTATATGTATTTATATATGTATGTAGATATATCTCTGTCCCTAGCTTCCACTAATATTTGGTCTTTGACCCTGGTGCCTGACAGAGAACTCCTAAAACACTTGGAATTTCCTGGGTGATAGGAGAGTCTTTTGTCCTAATGAGGCAATTCTTGGTGGGCTCCTAGATGGAGGCTGTCACCAGAAAGACCAACCCATGATTAGAAACTTGAAACTTTCATCCCTACTCCTCATACTCTGGAGAGAGGAGAGGGGTTGCAAACTGATTTAATAATTGATCATGCCTACATGATGATGCCTCCCCAAAAATCCCAAATTACAGGGTTCAGAGAGCTTCTGGGTTGTTAAACACATTCACATAGCTGGAAAGATGGCACACCTCAACTCCAGGGGACAAAACTCCTATGTTCAAGACCCTTCCATACTTCATCCTATGTGTTTCTTCATCTGCCTATTCATCTGTATCCTTTATCATATCCTTAATTATATAATAAACTGATAAATACAGGTAAGTGTTTCCCTGAGTTCCATGAGTCATTCTAGAAAATTACTGAACCTGAGGAGAGGGGCATGGGAACATCGATCTATAGCTGGTCAATCAGAAGTACAGGTGACAACCTGGGTCTTGTAATTGGCATCTGAAGTGGGGGCAGTCTTGTAGGACTGAGCCCTTAACTTATGGTATCTGATGCTAACTCCAGGCAGAAAGTGCTAGAACTGAATTGAATTGAAGGACAATCATGTTAGCCAGCTGGTGTTGGAGAATTGGTTGGTGGGGGAAAAACCCACACATCTAGTCACAGAAGTATGAGTGTGAGGATAAAGAAAACAATGAGCTTCTCCCAGACATATATGCAGCCAGAAAATGATATAGATTGAAAGCTTTTCTTCTTGGCTGCAAGCTTCTCAAGGGTAGAGACCATGTTATATTCGAGATTTCAAGATTATACTTCTAGTACATGTCTTAGTGCTTCATTTCACAAAAATATGAGTACCAGGCAAGGGCCAGGTACTGTTCAAGTCTGAGAATACAGGGGTGAATTACATAGACAGTGCCCGTGTCCTCTTGGGGTTTACATGTTAATGGGAAGATGATACACACACACACACACACACACACACACACACACACACATATGCTGAGAGAAATAAGGGCTATGAAAAAAATTATAATAATAGCCAATATATTTTGTTGAAGTTAATAAATCAGTTCTTCCCAACACCTTTCAAAAAATTTCTAAGCAAAAATAAAATAAAATAATGCTAATATTTGTACCACACACCATGGTAAAGGGAAAAATCTACTTATAGCCACTGGCTAGCTTGTGACCTCAGGCTACCCCAGCTCAGAATGACTGCCTTGAGGGCCAAGGGGATACCTGGATATTCAGGTCAGGATATGAGAAAATTACCTGAGTTTTTGTTAAGACATAGTTCAGACATGCAGTCAGTTGGACTGGATTCAGATAGCGGTCAAGCTAACAATGCAGCAAGCAGTTGTATCCATTCTTTGTAAGTTACATATTCAACCTCCACTTCCAGATCTTTCCCCAAGAACTTGATTCTATACCTTCATTTTGGCCTAGGGTACTGATTTAAATAAAGACAGAAACTGCTCCTCTCTCAGAGTTTTATTTCTATCCATAGACAAATATTCCATGTCACTTTCTGACATTCTTTTATCCACCTCAGATTTGCTTTACATTTATTAGACCCTCAAGGATAGTGAGATTTGGACAGTGGGTCATGTTCAGTACTGACCTGCTTTTTCCTAGTTTATTTACCTGCCCCTGCTAGCCCTCCACCGAGCTCACAGAAAGCTGTGGATGTGACAGTCTGGCATGTGACAAAAGATATGAAGAGAAAAGGGTTTTGTGCCTGTGTGGCAAGTCCACAGTTGGTATCCTGGATCATTGGGTGAAATTTTACTCTCAAAAAGGACACAGGGCAAGATAGCCACTGGGTACAGGTTTAGAGGAAACTCTTTCTGCAGGAAGCAGAGGGGCTCATCAAAGTGACCAATGACAACTAAGACCAAGAACTAAAGAAAAAGAGCCACCTATTGGAACAAACTGAGATGAGAGGTGTAATGGATTGCAGAATGCTCACAATCTTCCCATCCATGGATGCACACTCCTTTGCTGTGTGGCTTTGAAGATCCTTTCCACTCATTTAGACACGAGCTTGACTGTGTGAATTTCTTTAGTCCATGGGGTAAAAGCAAATGTGACTAAAGACAAAATTTGAAAAACTCTTCTGCATTGGGCTTGTCCTTTCATGCTGCCTTTGGAAGGCCATCAATCACTTTGACTAACCTGCTGAATGATGAGAGACACATGGTTGAAGCCCTAGTCAACTGCTGGGTAATCAGTTAGGCCACTGGCCACCAACTGAACACACATGCATGAGTGAGTCTAGTTGAGACCAGCAAGAAACTACCCAGCTGAGCCCAGACTCAACTGCTAACCAATAGAATCATTAGCTAATAAATGATTGTTGTTTTAAGCCACTCCATTATGAGCTAATCTGTTGTTTAGCAAAAATGATTTATATAGAACTTTTTAGCTAGAAATGGGATTCTTATTTACCAAACATGTTTTACTGAAATATGTATCATTGTCTCTGGGACTAGGCTACAAGAAAAGTATTAATGACGTCTGAAAAAGTGATAAAACAGTGGAGGCTGAGAAAACTGTGAGGAAGTTGTTATAGCATGTTGGAAAATGAAGACTCACATTAGGCAGTTGTGAAACAATTGGAAAAACTATTGTCTATGATAACATGGAAAATAGAAAGTGTACCTAGTGAAATTTTGGATGTAGTTAAGGAGAACCCCAGGCTGAATGAAGAAAGTATCTTTTGGTTGGTCAATAAGGTAGGAGAATACCAAGGTAAGCTAAATAACTGGTTAGTTTGCAAGAAGAGTTGAAAAGAAATATAGAGGAGACATGATTTTCATTGGAAAATAAACCTTTAATTTTTTTTATTTTTTGGCCATACCACATGGCATCCAGGATCTCAGTTCCTTGACCAGGGATTGAACCAGTGCACCCTGCAGTGGAAGTGTGGAGTCCTAACTACTGGACCACCAGAGAATTCCAGAAGAAAAGCTTTTCTCACCTCCAGTCTCCCCAGAATTGTAAGGAACCAGTGACTGCTATGTGTTTCCCATTCCTCCCCTTTTCCAATGGAAGAGTTTATTTCTGTTATACTGTTTTTGTGTCACTACTGTACGCTGGCTGTGTAAGTGGCAAATAACTAGTCTTTTTACATCATAGGTTCCTGGATCAATGATAACCACAACCAAGATATGTGGGAAATTACAGGATCAAGATTGTGGTGTTTTGAGCCTATTTCCATAATTGGATGCGTCTTTTAAGAGCCCTAGACAGAGATGAGTATAGTTTGCATGTGAATAAATATGAATATTTATGACCACCACGTAAGCTAGTATCCTGGAGGGTGAGCAGCCACGTGGAAGAGAATTTAGGTATCGTTCAATGGTAAGCCAGCCCCCAGCCATGAAGCAGTCACCTGCCAGACATGTGAATGAGGTCAGCAACTGCCAGCCGCAGGCAGTTACATGAGTGCAGCCATATGAGACCAGCAGGTTACTATTCAGCTGATCCAACCAAGCCCATTTTTCAATCTACAGAGTTGTAAGTTAATAAACAGTTGTTTAAGCCACTAAGTGCAGGGATGATTTTTTATATGGCAACAGGTAACTGGTACAATAAAAAAAAGGAGATCTGGGGGGCAACACCGGTGCCAGGTCTTCCTTGGATCACAAGTAGTTTTGACAACAAAGAGATTTTGGAGAATGCACAAGTTGACTTAATTCTAATGCATGTATGCGACAGATCAAAAGTGCTCCCTAGGTTCCTCATCTCAGAAATTACTGTATCAGAGGCAGGATGAAGTATTAAACTTTCAGATTAGAGAAGCTGGGGAAGGCTGGGCCAAAGGAGTAAAGTCAGTGGACATAAGAGCTCATTCTCCAGGCTCTGCCTCCCAGGCTCAACCTTTAAAGGTATAACACTTTTCATTCATATACAGATAAAAAGTTGCAGAACAGAGAACATTCCTCTTGTTGGAGGTTTACAGGAGCATCGTTAGCAGACCTACATGGACAGCTGCAAGAACACAAGAAGCCTGAAGTCTAACTTGGGTAAGATTGTTCTTTTTCTAGCTCGCTATCCTGTTGATCTGCTAGCTTTCCAAATAAAGTTGCTACCTCTTGCCCCAACACCTTGTCTCCAGATTTATTGGCCTATAGTACAGTGATCAGTACAAGCATGGACTCATGCTTGGGCAGTTACATTGCCCAACTGGTATAGTAAGTACCAACAAAGCCAAGCTCCTGGATCTCATTTTATTGCCACCACTTGATGCCAATGAAGAAAACGCCTCTGAGGGGAAGAAATAATTTCTTTCTGTAAGAATAAGTGAAAACAGAGATAATTATTTACTTTTTTCTTTTCCAAAATGCCAATATTTTATTCCTTTCAAGGACCTCTGCCTCTTCTACTTAAATATATTCTGGTAACTGATTTTGACTTTATTTAAAAACATATTTCATCTTTTTTATGCCTCTGATATCACACTTGATGCATTATCTGTCGTATTCATTCATTTCACACACGCTTGTTGACTAGGTGTTGTGTATCAGGTATGGGGCCATGGACCAGGCTTGCAGAGCTGAGTGAATGAGACAGTCCCCAACCCCAGGGACTCTATGCTTCTACTGCTGGTCAAGGCTTTCCCTGCCCCACTCCCGTTTTCCCTCACATCCACAGTCCCTTTCCAGGGATTACCCTTTCCCCTGAGACTTTATACAAGTAAAAATAATAATAATAAAACCAGTACATTTCTATAGTATGTTCCCTATATTGACAGAAATTACTAAATACATTATGTAAATTATCTAATCTTAGCAACTTCACCAGCTTCATTCTATAATGATCCCAATTTACAGAGGAAAACATGGCACTGTAAGTGGTAGAGCCAGTATTCAAACCCAGGTTTATTTGGCTCCAGTGTCCTTTATACACTACTTGGTAGCATCATCAGTCTTTACCATAAATGATCCACTTTCTAAAAATAGATTTTAAGACCTCTGAAGGAAAGCAACATAATTTTCATCTATATTAACTGATCCTCTTTATGTACATTGTCTCAATTAATTCTCACAGCTCCTTATGAAACAGACATTTTAATTCCACTATAGGAATGAGGAAACCGAGGATCAACTTGGTTAAGAAACATAGACAGGACCACTTAGCTAATTAATGGTGGCTAGCATTCAAATCAACATCTTAAATCTAAAATCCCTGTTCCTATGTTTCTTCTTTAGAATTTGAAGAATTTAATACCAAGTTTAAAAATGGATTGTCCCTGAAGATAAACACACTTCTTCAGCAGCTAGAAATTTAGGACAAGGATGGCATTAAGGGCATCTGAGTAAACAAGGAAGAAATACAAGGAATTTCCAATCCTTCTGTTAGTATCCCATTATCGTAAATGCTCATAACTAATTTTCCTTTCCATCTGTTTGAAAATGAAAATAGAAATCTAAAAAGACAGAAAAGTAAGGCATATTTTTTATGTAAACATGATTGAGACAATTGAATTACAGTATGGAGAATATGAACATAGAATTATCTCTCACACTGAGCATGACAATTAATGCTAGGTAAGCCAAAGAGCAAAATGTAACATTTTATTAAGATAGCTTACAGCACTGAATTTTTTTGTTCTTTTTTTTTTTCTTTCTGTTGGAAGCTGTGGGCCTAATAGGCAGTGTCCTGGCCTTGAACTCAGAAGGTCAGAATCCATGCCCTAATATTGACAATTTTCCCTTCTGCAAAATTCAGTGAGTTTATTAAAGTCTTGAAGTCACTGTCATACTAGCCAGATTAGAATATCATAAACCTAAATAGAGAGGAAATAAAGAAATATCAACAATAAAATGAGAAGATATATTAATGAAATAGAAAATAAATAGAGAGGATCAGCAAAAACAAACATTTTCTTTGGAAGAAAAAAACCTAATAAAATAAATACCTGGAAACACTTGCCAATTGGAAAGAGAAAAGTCATAAATAAATGATAACAGGAACAGAAAACTAGACATATCTACAGATACAAATGATATTTAAAAATTTGAAACATATATGTTCATCCTAATAATTTTGAAACCAAGATGAAATGGTCAATTTTTAGGAAAAATGTATTTTACTAATATTTACAAGATAAGAAATTGAAATGCCTTAATAAACCAGTAACCATTAAAGAAATGATTAGTAATCAATCTTCTTTTCCTGCATAAAAAGATATACTAAGCCCAGCTGATTTTAAATATGTCTTTCCAACACTCCAAGAAACAGATAACACTATATGATATATACCATTTTTGAGAATAGAAAAAGAGGGAAAGATCCTCAATTCACTTTATAAAGCTCGTATGTCCCTAATAACAAAATTGCAGGATAATACAAAAGGAAATAGAAAACAAATCTAATTTATGCACATATATATGTATATGCAGTGGAGGGAAGATATTTGGGAGACCTGAGGACTTCATGAAGCTATAAGGGAGGTAGTTGAGAGAAAGAAGTTGAAGCTTCAGAAGAGAGAGGTGATAATTGGTGGAGCAGGCACCTAAGGAAAAAAAGGAATAGATGAGATAAAATTATAGGAGATACAAGGACTCCTGTTTCTTTACAACAAACAAAAAGATAATCCCACAGAAGAATTTAATTTTAGCCTAAATTATTGAAATGTATCTGATGAGACAAATAGGTCTGGTGAGAACAGAATGTTTAAAAAATGCTATATGAAAAACTGTGGGGAGGGCACACGTGTGCTATGCGTGCACACACACACACACACACACACACACACACATATACTCACATATACACATGGCCCATGCTCTGGGCAGAGCCATTGCCCGTCTACTTGGTATCTTTGAATGTTCCCTCTGGTGAGACTGAGTTCTGCACCAGAGTGTCCAACTTGGCATTTGGAACTTGGGCTTAGCTTCTTAGACAATAATTTGTAACTGTCTAAGATTCTGCATGAAACCAAAACGACTTACTATATCAGTCAAGGTAATGAACTGTCAATTAACATGCAAATCAGTTAAATAGGTTGCTCAGGACCATGTAGCACAAACAGCATTAGTTGATTGACTAAATTACTAGCTTATTATACCATCCAGTGGAGATATATGTAGACCCCTCCTAAGTGCATGACCAGCCCTGAGACTCTTAATGTAGCAAGATTTTAATAGTGATGATAATCATGGTGTTTATGCTAATTTCTTTATATTTTTATGATACTTTTCAGCTTATAAATTTTCCTCATGTATATGACCTAATTTAATGGCTCAAAATATCTTGCTACATATAAGTATTTGCCTTTCTACACACACAGAAACACACACACAGAGCTCTATTACTGAACAATAAAGAGTAAAATTCATACCCATAATCTCTTAATTTTTAATCATATAACTTTGTATCTGATTAATCAGTTAAAATCATGTGAATTAAGTGGTGCTTATTTACACTTAATTTTTTTGATTAAAGGTATATGTACCTTGGAGTATTTTTAAATAGTAAATATCTCTGTTCTATGAAAATATATTTCTGTTTAATAAAATTAAAATCTATACATAGATTTTGCATAATGAGACCTTCCTATTTTAACCGCTAGCTGCAGCAAAAGTGTCTTAAACAATAAAATTTATTTCTCTCACACACAAAGCCTGATGTCAGTCAAATGGCTTTCCAGAGCTGCTTTTGAGCACGATCATTTCAATAAATGGCCTCCATGGGCACTGTCAAAAGGCAAGAGAGATAATGGAAGTGGCATACTTGCTCTTAAAAGCTTCAGCTGATAATAAGATGCATTAATTTCAGTTATATACCACTGGCTAGAACTAGTCACATGGTCCTGCCTAACTGCAAAGGCATCTGGGAAGCAGATTCTTCCTGTGTTGTCAGAAAGGAGAGAATAATCAGATTTAAAAAACATTAGTAAACTTTACCACAGTTCCCTTGCAAATATTGAGATAACATTTTCTATTTTAAATATCAATTTTTACACTGATTTCCCTACCTTGTAATAATTCAACATTGAAGTGAAGAATTTTCTTACTCTTTCCAATATGAAATAAAAGAATATTTGACAGGCTTCATGCTTTTGCTTTTATCTACAAATTATATGTTTTAAACATAATGGCAATACTTCAAAACACAGTTTGGTACACGTCAGTAATAGCTCTTAATGACTCAGAAAGAATATAATAATCTACCATGATCAAAACTAATCTGCCATAAAAAGTACAGAAATATCAAACGGCTTATCCTGTAGAAACAAATCCAAATTAATTGCCTCATTTGTTACATCATAGGTAATATACACTTTAACATTGCCGTGACTTTATATAGACATCTAGCTTCTCAGAGAAATTTAGAAAAACATTATCCAATAAAGTTTCATTGTGAAAAGAATTAACATGCTTAATGATGCAACTCCTAATTTTCTGTGGGTTTTATTAGCAACAATTATTTATTGAGTTATGGTATCTTGAGTATAACCAAAAAAAGAAATAAAATTGCACTTTTGACTACCACTCTATTTCTTTGGGTAACCAGCACACAACACATACACACACAAACACACACACACATACACACACTGTCTTTCTCTCTCACATACACATACACACACTCTTTCTACCACCTGGCATGGTCTGAACATTGAACGTTGTGATTGTCAAAATATGCCCAGTACTACTAACATTATAACACTATATATTAGAGCTTTTGGCTTCAGTTACATGTAAAACATAAAGTAAACATTAGATGAGTTTATTGAAGTTGTGATGATTTGGAATTTCCATCACAATTCTGCAGAAACTTGTGTTTCTCATAGAGCAGTAGTCATCCTGATAGCAATAATGTCACTTATTGCTAAGAATATTTCTATCACTGTTGATCCAATTCAACATTAAATAGCTCCTTTAACTACAGAATTCTTTTTTTCAAACAGTTAATAACTTGTTTCTGCAAACATATGTCTGATTGTGCTCCCATTTTTAATAATTATTCAAGAAAAATTATATAAATAAAAGCAGCCACAATTTGTGAGGCCTGCTATGTATCAGACTCCATCTTAGATGTTTTTTTTCTCATTAAGTCCTCACAATGATTTATCAAAGAAGCAATTTTAGCCCCATTGTGGAGATGATAAGACAGGAGTGTGAAGGAATTTTAGCCATTTTCTAACCAAACTCACAGTGTATATGTTATTTCACCATTGTTTTTGTTCTCTTTTTGTGGAAATGGGCCACACTGTAGAATAATAAAAAATAAGGTAGTAAAGTGGTGAAATGTATAGATAACAAAAGGCATAGATAGTTTCCCTTCTGTAGTATTGTCTTTTTTTCTCTTTCTCAAAAACAAACTTAAAAGGGAATTTTTAGGTACATTTCTCCTCAGTTCTAATACCTAGCCAAATAGACGATCTATGATGAGATGGTATGTTCTTATTTCTTAAACAAGTACCTCTATTAAAAACTACACTACCAAATTATTTCAAACTGTGGCTGCTAATTCTCTGTATTATTTATTACTTATTTGTTCGTTTGTTTTTCTACAACCTAGAAATCATATGGTGATAAATTATTTCCCAACTATGGGAGCCCAAGGATTGACCAGCACCAGTAAGACATTTGCTGGAGACTTGAAGAAATTCAATTTACATTTGCAATCCAGTAAGAGTTGCCAGTTACGGATAATAAACAAAAACAAGCAAATAAAAACACTGAAAAAACAAAACTTGTTCTTGAAATATATAAAATGTGGATGAAGACAAAGAAGTTGAGACTATAGAAAATAATAATAATAATATAAATTAAAATAAATGATAACAAAAGTGTATAATAAATTTTGGAGGAAAACTGACAAGAGGTGATTATCATCACAAATAAAAAAATATTTCGTTTATAGTCATACAGTGCCTACCTGAACTAAGATTCAGTGTTATATTTTAATTTTAAAATCTTTAGTGTGGACACTTTTTGAAACCTTCTTTTAGTGACTTTTTTTTAATTTATTTTTTAAAGAAGATGTTGGGGGTAGGAGTTTATTAATTAATTAATTTTTTTTTTTGCTGTGTTCGGTCTTCGTTTCTGTGCGAGGGCTTTCTCTAGTTGTGGCAAGCGGGGGCCACTCTTCATCGCGGTGCGCAGGCCTCTCACTATCGCGGCCTCTCTTGTTGTGGGCACAGGCTCCAGACGCGCAGGCTCAGTAGTTGTGGCTCACAGGCCTAGTTGCTCCGTGGCATGTGGGATCCTCCCAGACCAGGGCTTGAACCCGTGTCCCCTTCATTGGCAGGCAGATTCTTAACCACTGTGCCACCAGGGAAGCCCCTAGTGACATATTTTTTTGTCTTCATTCATGAGTAGGTAGGAATTTTGGTGAAGTCATGTGACCAATACTTGATTAAAACTGCAACTATATTTTAGTATGCATGATTGGATAGTTGCTTAAGAAAATAACAAAACTGTTTCCATCTTAAGTGATTCTTTTCATTTTCCAATTTGTTTAATATGAATATAAGATCAGAATACACTGATGTTCTTAGAGGCAACTTTTGATTTTAGCAATTTTCTTTTGCCATTAATGTCACCAAACCCCTGAGGTATTTCCCTCATATCTACCTTCCTGAAATTCATACTACAGGGCAGAACAGAAGAGACTAAATCTATTCTCTTGGCTTTTATGCTTAGGCAAAGGCATTTGGATTATTTTTTCTAAAATAATTTTTAAGGCAACCCTAAACCCCATGGATTATCTCTTCATAAACTCAGAGTGAAATAGCCAACAGGCAGTGATTTGTCCAGTCACTGCATCAATAATGACATAAAACAATTCCCACTCACAGTCTACAAGTTGATTACAGATTGGCTGTGGGTTGGCTGCCTTTGCAAGGGATTGGCTCCAGACTGTGGGGTAGGTTAGGTCTTCTGTACCTATATTCGTACTCTAGAGCATCTATGTGGGTGATGCTCTTGTTACTCTTGTGCAGAGTACTGAGCACAATCTCAAGTGGACACTTGCAATGAATCTTAAGCTGTCCTTTCAGAACTAGCACTCTATCACATCTGAGCACATGCCATTTATCAAAGCGAGTCACCTGAAGCCCTAAAATCAATAGAGTAGGAAAGCATGCTCTGTCCTTAGTAAAGCTATAACAAGGACAGGGAAGGAAGAATTGTGAATAAATAATACTATCTTAAACAAAGTATTAATAAATTACATTTATCCTTTTTCTGTATGCCTGTAGAATTAAATGATTGATCAGTTCCCCCAAATCTGGGCAAAAGTGGGCAGTGGCCCAATTCCTGGAAATCCCCACCCTTACCAGAAATAGCAGGAATATTCTCGCTTGTTAGCATATGAAACTATTTAACCTATAGAAACCAACAACCCCATGCTCTGGGGTCAATCTCACTTTCTGAGATGGTCTGTATTTTACCTGTGGAATGTGTATCTCTCTAAATAAACTTGCTTTCACTTTACTTTGGATTGCTCTTGAAATATTTCCTGCGTGAAGCCAAGGACCCTCACTTGGAGGTCTGTCCTGGGGACTCACATGGGTCCCAGGATGTGATATTTCCTTCTCCTGCAACACATTCCCACTTACTTTGTACATTTCCTAACTTACTTTCTTGACCACTTTTTCTAATCTGGCTCCCATCCTCTTTATGTACACAAAACTACTCTCACTAAGGTCACAAGGAGGTCAGTAAATCCAAAGGAGATTTTCAATTTTCTTCTTTCTTGAACTCTAAATAACAATCAGCACTGTAGAATACACTCTCCTTGTAGCACTCTCTTCACAAGACCATGTCACATGGCACTCTTCTTAATTCCCTCCTTTCACGCTTGCAGCTAATCAAATCTCTTCTGTTGATTTCTCATCTTTTACCTAAACACTAAATTTGGTAGATCAAGTCATAGGCCTGACCTTCTTTTCTCACCCTGTACTGTTTCCCTGGATGACCTAATCCACTCCCAGCACCATATGAAAGTAACTCACAAAATTACCTCTTTAGTCTAGAACTATCCTCTGAGTTCTAAGCCTATATATCCAATCACCTACCTGGCATTTTTGTCATATATCTTTAAAGAACTTCAAATTAGTAAGACACTTTTGGAAAGTTGACCTCCTTGAAACCAGATTCTTTTCCATGGTTCTATTGCTGTGAAGGATGTCATTATACAGTCACCTTCTTTGCCTCATCTGTCAGTTTTCTTTTCTAAATACCTCATTCACTTCCCTCCATTCATTCATTTGCTTCCCAGCATGCTTACCCCCATCATCTCATTAAGGTTACTGTTATCTCTTGCCTGGTGTACAATAACTCAGATACTTGTTTATCTGCACCATCTATGGCCCATTCTCATCCTGCAGCCAGAATGACTTTTGAATATTCTAAGCCCTTCCTATTGTTCTAAAGATAAAGTCCAAAGCCCTTAATCTGTAAGGCCATGCAGAACCTAGCCCTGTCTATTCTTCCAGACTCAACTTGGGCCACTCTTCGCCTTGCTGAAAACTCTCCAGCCTTATTGGCTTATTTTAGTATACTAAAGAACTCATGGATCCCCTTTCCATAGGATCTTTCCACATCCTATTCTCTGTTGGGAATGTTCTTTCTTCTCCTCACTGAATTTGCTTCTTCTCGACCTTCAGACCCTCTCTCCAGAGAATCCTTCTTTGAATTCCTGATTTAGTCAAATCATCTGATTATCCCCACACAACACCTAGTGTCATTCCTTCATAATACTTATAATAGTTTTAATTTTTATTCATCTTGTAATTTCTTTTTATTTTCTATTTCTTCCACTGAAATGTCAGTTCTGTGAGTTCAGGAAACATGTCTGTGTTGTTCATTTTACATTTCAGACACCTAGAAAAAGCTTCACCCATAATAAGCACTCAACATATATTGGAAATGAAAAAATGAATGCATGAGTTACATAAAGTTATACAATTCTAAAAGCCTGAAAACTGGATGCTAAACAATTATAACAAATTGCAACTGGAAAATATTTGTGAGTTTTTTAAGAACAATACTCTGAAAACTTTAAATCTCACAAAGGTAAATTCACACAATGAGCTTGAATTGAAATTAATTGAATAAAAGAACAGGTTGAAATATAAAATAGATAGCTAGTGGGAAGCTGCTGCATAGCACAGGGAGATCAGCTCGGTGCTTTGTGACCTAGAGGGGTGGGATAGGGAGGGTGGAAGGGAGGCTCAAGAGGGAGGGGATATGGGGATATATGTATACATATAGCTGATTCACTTTGTTGAACAGCAAAAACTAACACAACATTGTAAAGCAATTATACTCCAATAAAGATGTAAAAAACTTTAAAAAAGAACAAGGTTGATATCATCAGCACCATTTTTACTTGTCTGAAAAATAAGGTACACTCAGCACAAAATCAACATTTTCATCAATACCAACAAATTGGTATGGCTTGAATAAATTTCAGCCCAGGAGGATAATAAAGCATTTTCCAGATATCTCACAAAATACTCAACATTCATTGCATTTTTATAAGAAAGAGAAATAAATAAAACTACATGGTGAGATGAAAAGAACAATGACCTGTTAGCCTGAAACTTAATTTCAGTTCTACGTCTAACTAATAGTTTGCCACTGAGCAAGTTTCTTCATTTTTTTCTTGTAATTAGTTTGTAAAATAAAGAAATTAATGATTTCTACATTCTGTCAGCTGCAACAGTGTATGAATAAATAATTATTTTCTTGCTGGTGCCAGGAACTCTATTGAGAGGCCTGATCCTCTGGAGTTCTACCAGATCAATTGCTTAGAAATGGCCTAATCGTACAAATGGCCTTTGCTACATTATTGCAGGTGAGAGGACATTTCAGAACATGTGTTTTTGTATTTGTCTTTTAATTTCAGTTCAGTTACGTATGCTGTAACTTCAAGGGGAAATGTCCCACTGTCCAAAATTACACCTTTTTTTCCACATGGCTTAAGTCTGGAAAAATGATTTAAAACTTTACTTTGCAACTTCAGTCAAGATAGCATCAAGGGTTTACCCTTTGATGCTCCCTCCACTCTACATATATAGAATGATAGATAAAACATCAAAGGAGAATCTTTTTAAAAAAAATACCATGCTCAAACACAAGATAAAGATGTCTGTTGGCCAGAAACAAAACAGAAACAAATTAAGTGGGACTGAAGCCATGTGCATTCTGGACTCCATATTTGGAAGCGTGTTGAAGCAACCTGGAGATTTTATTGTTCAGGAAAATGGCAAGAGTCAGGAACCAGAGTTGCCTAATGTAACTGGGGACCAGATACAGTTTTGGAAAGTTGCATAATAAAGGAGGTAGAAAAATATAATCTCAAACCAGGTAGTGGGTGAGGATATCCTCTGACTTAGTGATGGTACCTGCATTGTGTCTCATATCACCTTGGTTAAGGGGCCTGAGCTCCAAATTCAAGATCAGGAAATTTCCTGGGAGCCCTGGGCAACTGAAAACCCTCTAGAAAGACAAATAACAAAATTAAACTTTAGGAGAAATATTGATATCAAATGAAATTTGGAAAGAACTTTAAATATGTTGATGGTCCTCAAAGAGATAAATCAAGGAATAACATCTATGAAAAAGAGCAAAAAATGTGAAATCAAAATGCGCATAAATGAAGAAAAAGAAGAGTAAAATATGTTTTATTAGAAATTCTAAATAAGGAGATTTTTCATTGAGAAAACCTAAATTGATATTAAGTTACTAGGCACAGCTGAAGAGAGAATTCGTAAGTTGAATCTACATTTTTTGACAGAGTTTGAAAGGTTGAAAATAAGGTGATGTCTCCCCTAAGTTTGGTGTTAGCTCCTTAAGACCAGAAACTTTTATTCATTCATACAACAAATATTTATTTAACACATTTTTTGCTTAGCTACCTCAAAATGAAGTTTTTTAAGCAGCTTCTCTTTACCTACGTGTTATCAAAAGCTGAAAGCTAAAAGCATAATTTCCTTCATTAAGTAACCTCATTAAAATATAGGTGTCAGAAATATTTTTTACTGTTTTGTTATATCAAGTCTATCTTACAACTCCAAAATATGCAGAATTTATCTTACAGTATTGAGAGTTATTTTAATGTCTTGATGTAAAATTCTCTGTAGTTTAGAAAAGATTGAATTGATTACTCCTAAGTGAACCCATTTATTTCCCAAATTATTATATGTTTCACTTTTATCCAGAGACTACAAGAGTATATGCCTCCACCAAAATGGAGGAGTTCCTTGAGTGCAAGGATTTTGTATATTTTGTTCAAGTACCTAAACTCAATAAATATTTATTGAAAAATTAAATGGTTCTCAAATAATAACTTGGTTTTAGAATATAGCAAGAATTGAAATTGCTGATGTTTTTTATCATAAATCTCACTACTTTATTTTATTTATTTATTTTTTTTGCGGTACACGGGCCTCTCACTGTTGTGGCCTCTCCCGTTGCGGAGCACAGGCTCCGGACGCGCAGGCTCAGCGGCCATGGCTCACGGGCCCAGCCACTCCGCGGCATGTGGGATCTTCCCGGACCGGGGCACGAACCCGTGTCACCTACATCGGCAGGCGGACTCTCAACCACTGTGCCACTAGGGAAGCCCTACTTTATTTTAAATGCTATAAAAGTTTCTTTTATGTTTCTCTTTCTTAAGAATTTAATGCACCTACAAATTTGGATTATTCGGGGAGAAGAAACTGTCTCAAGTAAACTCAAATAGAAAGAGGGGTTTATTCTAAGAGAACAGCAGTACACATAAAATCCAGAGACTGAGACACAAGAGCACACTGAGACAGTATCAGGCACCTCTGTGTCTGTTCCTCCCCAGCATTTGCTTCATTCTTTCCCTTTGCTGGCCCTCTAGTTTTCTCAACCCTCCATACACCATGGTGGAAAAGGAGACTTCACAATTGTTTTATTACATTCAAGTTTCCAGCCACTAAAACTGGAAGAGCACAATAAAATATCCAGATTCCTGTAGACAGGTGCATTGTTCAAGCTTGAGTAGATGTTCCCCCTTAAACCAATCAACTGTGGCCAGAGAGACCAGGACCATGAGATTTTATTAGAGTTCACTGGGTTTGGTCAGACATCTTAGTCACAAAGAACTCCTGGGGAAAGTTAAAGGGTTTTGGTAAAGACAAATGAAGCTGAAAGACCTTCCAGATACAGGGTCAAAAGTTTTCTAATAACGAAATAAAGGACCAGACAGTGAAATTTCTGGTAAGTCAGCCCCATGCAGTGGGAACCTATATATATTGACTAGACCTTGGTGCACACATTTCTAATGGAAGGCAGATGATTGGGCTACTGCCAAGGGCATTTCTCAGTGTTAATATGTGGGGGGTGTGTGTGTGTGTGTGTGTGTGTGTGTGTGTGTGTGTGTGTGTGTGTATGGAAGTGTGTGTATTCAGGGAGGAAGAAGTTTCCTTCTGCCCCAATAATTCAGATTAATATATGTATCAAATTCTTAAGAATTTCAGGGAAGAAGAAATTTTTCTCTGCTTTTCTAGGTTCTTCTGGCTGCTCTAAGAATTAAATTAGCATGAGACAGATTAACAGGAAAATATCAAACTAAAGTTTAATAACATGTATACATGGGACAGACCCAGGCAAACTGAGTAACTTGCCAAAATGACTGGAACACTCACCTTAAATACCATTTCAGCTAAAGACAAAAGAGGATATTGGGGGTAGTGGTTTGGGACTCCAAAAGAGAGGAAGGCAATTGACATGAAGATGGAAAAGCCATTGTTTGGTAACAAATGTTTCCTGGGCCATTCAGAGACCATAGGACACAAAGAAGAATTTTAACGGACTTCACCATACTATAATTACACACTTAGTTCATGCTATAATTATCTATGGATAGCTCCCTACCTAGAAGAGATTATCTATCTACATTCTTTAGGCAATTAGGGGAAAGGTCAAAGGTTCTCCCTGAGTCTTTTGGGCCTTGATTGCTTTCAGCTCAAAATAATTTACATGACAAAGAGACACACTTTGGGGTGACAAACTTTGCTCCCCTATAGAATATATGCATATATATATACACACACACACATATGCATGTATATATACATAAATATATGTTTACATACATAGATATAAACATGGAATAACATATAGAAATATAGAAATCCATAAAAATATAGAAATAACTCTAAAACAATGAGATGATCTAATATAAACATTAAAAAATTAAATTTTATTTGAATTTAACAAAAAAAAACTGAGGAACTTACTAGTCTTTGCAGATAAATATATTTCATTAAAAATATATGTGATTTTACAATATCCCTCTATTATGGCATTTACAAAATACTTCTCCAGTTCACACATCTTTGATTGTCTTTCTCTGGTGAAAGAGGAACTGATTAGCATTCTTATATGTCTGCCCATCTCACCCCTCCATCATTTTTCAACCTTTGATACTTGTAATTATCTTTACTTTGTCTGGATGAATGAACAACGTTCACATTCTGATCTATTACAATTTCTTTTATTATTTAGTCTTTCATTATTTACTTTCCACATATTAGTGGGTTAAATATTTATTAAAAGAATTTAAATCTTAAAGCCATTTACCACAATTGTTCCATTGTTAAATTTTGTCTTTTAATATAGCTTATATTTGGCTGGATTCAGGTTTACTTGATTTTCTTTTTTTCCTTTTCTCTAGAGGGATTTATGGGTAGCATGTGACCTTTCCTCTTTGAGAAAGGCTCTCTGTGGTATTTATTCTTGAAATATGACTTGGATGAACACAGTAAACTTGTGTCACACTTTTACTCCTTCAGTAATACATAGACATTCCTCCATTGATATTGCTATGGGAAAGAAATGAAGTCACCTGCATATTCTCCCCTCATGGGTGATATTTATTTTTTGACCAGATGAACTGAAGAATTCTTTTTTTTTTTATTTTTTGAGTTCAATGACTTACCTGGGATGGGTCTCAGTTCCTATAATTCTGAATCAATTTGTCTTTGTATACCAACAGTCCTTTAAGTTGATCAATCTAGTCTTTTCATTTCAGACAAATTTCAATCAACTGGATCTTTGAAAACCCTTTTTCCTATTTCATTTGTTGAATTCTCTACTTTAAGGACTTGTATTTCTGTGCTGGATTGTCCTTTTCTCCATTGCTGGAATATTATATATTATATCCAATAGCTCATTTAATCTCTTTAACTTTTTTCTGTATTCAGTGTGATCGATATTGTCCTTTAAACCTTGTCCTCTTGGTGTACCAGATTATACACTAAAAACACTAGAGCAATACATACCACTGGTCCCCAACTTGGGCTTTGAATATTGACTGAATGATAGAGTCTCAGCCCTCCCCTCATCTACCCAAAATGATTTATTTTCTGGGAGGGGCAGGAAAACCTACAGTTAATTAAATAAAAGCAAAAACAAATCTTTCTCAGGTAGCTTGATTCACAGTCAGACTGGAAATCACTGGCCTTTACCACTCTCTTCCTTGTACCCTCAAAGCCAGGGAGCTCCTCTGTGCCTCCTTTTTTTTTTTTTAATATTTATTTATTTATTTATTTAGGCTGTACCGAATCTTAGTTGCGGCAGTCGGGATCATCGTTACTGCATGCAGGATCTTTAGTTGCGGTGTGCGGGATCTTTTAGTTGCATCATGTGAACTCTTAGTGGCAGCATGCATGTGGAACCTAGTTCCCTGACGAAGGATCGAACCCAGGCCCCCTGAATTGGGAGTGCAGAGACTTACCCACTGGACCACAAGGGAAGTCCCTGTGCCTCCTTTTAAGTTAGCTCTCTATCAATATGTCAGCGCCAGCCATGGTACGTTCACCATACAGTCAGGTCAGCTGAAAATCAAACAGTGTCATGGCCAGAGTACTCTCATATGTGAATATCTGAGATGAATAATAAGGGACACTCTTAACACGTGGAAAGGGTCCAGAATCACATGGCTGAAGGCTCCAGGAAGAAACATCTTCCTCTTCATAGTTTTGCCAGGGCCATCTTTTCTGATCTTCATCTTTACCTGTTAATACCATGAACTGAAGTAAGAGAGAGGTCAGGATCATCATCCTTTCCTGCTTTATTAAAATATTTATCTACAATTCCAAATAAAGTGAAAGCCTAGGGTAATCAAGCATACCAGTTTTTGATTCAAAAGTTAGAAGTATTGCAGAGAGAATTTTTTCCATTGCTCTGAACTATTGTGTTTATAGATCTCACATCAGAAATAGAGAAGAGGTTAAGCAGGGAGAATACTGTAAGAACAGATGCTCTGCTTGACCAGGATTCCTTATTGCCTGAGGTGACAAAGAGGCCTGGGGTCAGGCTCATTTTATGCTTGTGCCTGACCTTTCAGGACATTTGTTTTCCTTCTTCTTTGATTGGACGTGCTTAGCTGTAAGATTCATGTGATTTAATTGAGGCTATAAACACAACCTGCTCACATCATTCCCCAACAGGTCATCCTTTGAAGCTGCAGAGACACCCCTGCCCTGGGGAATGCATGACTGTTCTCTGCCTCAACTCTGATAAGAAAGATTATAGGATGACCAGTGCCCATATTCTCTCACTGAGTCAATATGCTTTTGATTTTCTGAAGTTTAATTTCTCTGCAAAAGAAGGTTTCTGTAGCTCATATTATCTAATGTCAACTTTGCCCTAGAGAGAGCAGACACAGGGAAAAGAAGTAAAAACAGAATCACAGAACTCTGATTTTACCTATTACCCAAGATCACCTTATTCACCTGTCTGATAATTTTTACCATTTTTAAGAATTTGTTTTTGCTCAGCATCTTGACTCCTATCATTTTGGTATCATTGGAACAAGTGCTGTATGCTGAGGGCTACATTGGCCTTTGTAATCAATTATTATTTCCTCCCCAGGCAAGAGATGCTGAAGGTCAGAGCTGGGACAGAGGTAATAATTATGGATAGGCGAAGACGTAGCAGAGAGATGTGTAGAAGCTAAAACCATTTGGATTTGAGAGAAGTGATGGGGAAAGAAGGGTCAGATATGATTTCTGGCTTTCAGCTTAAGTGACAGCATAGATCATGTGTCTCTAATTGAAAAGAAAAACCTGGAAGAACAGGTGTGAAAGAAAGAGTTTAAGTTCAGTCTTGTACAGATTTTATGTACCTGGGGAACTGTTCACTGGCAATTTTATATGTTGAGGTCTTAACTCCCAATAACCTTAGAATGCGAATGTATTTGGAAATAACATCGTTTCCGATGTAATTAGTTAAGATGAGGTGAGACTAGAGTAGAAGGGACCCCCAATCCACTATAACTAATGGCCTTTTAAAAGGGAGAAATTTGGACACAGACACACACAGGAGGAGAACATCATGTGAAGATGAAGGCAGAGATTGGGTGATGCTTTCACATGTCAAGGAACACAAAACATTGCTAGAAAACCACCAGAAGTTAGCAAAGAGACATGGAACAGATTCTCCATCACAGTCCTCAAAAGGAACCAACCTTTCTGGCACTGATCTTTGATTTCTAGTTTTCAGAACTGAGAGATGATAAATTTCTGTTGTTTAAGCCATTCAATTTGTGGTTCTTTGTTATGGCAGCCATTAGCAAACTAATACACTCCCCACCTCACCCCCACCTCCACTTTGAAATTACTGGTAATAAAACAGGCAAATAACAAACCAGGAAGATCCATGACATCAAAGGCCATGGTATCATTGTTTGCCACGGTGTCCCTCAGCACCTAGAACCATGCATGATACATATCAGATAGTGGCTAACTATTTTTTCAGTGATTCGTTAAATGTATTCAACCCACGTGCCAGCAACCATATACATATTATTTTTAACTTCTGCAGCAGTTGTGCAGGTTAGGCACTGTTAACCTCACTTTTATGACTGCAGAAACTAGGATTCACGAAAAATGATGTGTGAGACAAAATGAGCATAAACTTTAGAGTCAAAAATGCTCTCAGATTGAGAGCTGTCCCTGGCACTCAGTCATGGCATGACTCTAAGCAACTGGTTTAACCAGGGTGAGCTTCATTTCCTTCATCTGTAAAACAGGGATGATAATAACATACACTTCAAAGGGTAGTCATGAGGATGAAATGAGATACCATATGAGAAGCCACATGGAGCAGACAATACACAAAATTTAGTCTTTTTTTGTTATTGTTGTAGAAGAGCACTTAACATGAGCACTGCCCTCTTAATATTTGCAGGGTACCATACAGTATTGTTTACTTGTAGGCACAGTTTCACACAGCAGATCTCTAGAACTCTTTCATCTTGCATAACTGAAACTTTATATATATTGAATAACAACTTTCCATTCCATCCTCCCCCAGCCCCTGGCAACCACCATTCTACTCCCTGCTTCTATGAGTTTGACTATTTTAGAGACTTCATATAAGTAGAATCATGCACTATTTGTCCTTCTATGATTGATTTATTTCACTTAGCATAATGTCTTCCAGGTCTATCCATGTTGTTGCAAATGGCAGTATTTCCTTCATTTTTAAAGCTGAATAATATTCCATCCTATGTTTAGACCACATTTTCTTTTATTACCCAAAGGCACACATTTCAATAAACAGCTGAGTCAAAACTAAGGCTCTGATCTATTGAGTCTAAGCCTGAAATGTTCCTTTTAGAATTATTCCCAATATATCTTGTCTGTTCTTTATCAAATAAACAACCTTTAGAAGTTAAAACCCCATTTGTATCGATGAGAACTTAAACGTTCCACCTTCTTTCTGAGAGGACTTCACATGATTGAGAGTTCTCTGTTGTTGGAAGCAGAGAGCCCCAGCCTGGGAGGAACACCCCACGGAAAATGAAATGAATATCAGCAGCTGGACAGGACCAAGTGACCAACATCCATGTTTTGCAAAGTGTAATGAATGGGTCTGGAGGATCCACAGAGGCCCATTTCTTTGAAGAGATAGCACAGCCAAAAGCACAGAGCCTCCAGCTTTCTCCAAAATTTTTGTTCCAGGCCTTACTAAAATGGAAGGATGGGGCTTCCCTGGTGGTGCAGTGGTTGAGAGTCCGCCTGCCGATGCAGGGGACGTGGGTTCGTGCCCCAGTCCGGGAAGATCCCACATGCTGCGGAGTGGCTGGGCCCGTGAGCCATGGCCGCTGAGCCTGCGCGTCCGGAGCCTGTGCTCCGCAACGGGAGAGGCCGCAACAGTGAGAGGTCTGCGTACCAGAAAAAAAAAAAAAAAAAAGGAAGGATGAACTTTATTGGCATGCGGATGCCTTCTCACCATAAAATAAGCATAACATTTTCAGTTTTGCCTATTTGTTTTTATGTTAAGAAGCTCCTGTTAAAATACATTAGAGACCAATCATCACTCAGTATCCTTCTCCCTTGTTGCCAAGAATTCTCTCATAAAAGGTGACTAAGACCAATATTCCAGTTCTTGGATGCAAACGGATACAGAGTGAGACAGTTATGAGTCACACTCAAGCTCAGCAGGTCAGGAAAATACAGTCTGCTTTCTTTATTTGTTTAAATCAAACGTAACATTTGAAATCCAAAACATATATTGAATTATTTGTCTTAAAAAATATTTGAGCTAAGGTGTATTTAAGGAAGGTTCATTGAACAGGTGAAGTATTTAATCATGTATCTTCCTTTTCTTTCTAACATATGTTTATGCCCAAGGAGAGTAGTATATCAATTCAGCAACAATCCTGCCAGAATTAAAAAAAAAAAAAAAAGGTCATTCCATACTTACAGGATGCTTTTCTTGCATATAAAGAAATGAAAGTCTTTTTCCAGATTGTTGTGTTTCACTTGGTGCTCAAAATAGAGCTCCCGGAAACACTAAAAAATGAACTCGCGTAGAGAGCTGAGAACCTGCTGTTAATCAGTGCTTTCTCCCTAAATGTGAAAAACACGCACGTCATTCTCTTTTCCTTTCTACGCTTCACCATCCCCTCTCTTGCATTTTGATGAGGGCCGCTGTTACTATTTCCATTATCCGAATTTTAGGATTTCACAGGTGAAAGATGTAATAAGGCTGTACATCTCCAAGGCTGGCCTCCTTGGTTCATGACAGATATTGAGTTTTAGTAAACTCCACAAGGAAAATGCTCATTGAATTTTAACAGATATTTTATGCAAAAATTACTACAACCTTGCTGACACTGAGAAGAAACATTATAACTGCACCATAGTTAATACTCCTTCTGAATCTAGACTCCCGAAATGAAAACATAGATAACTGATAAGTTTGGATGTAGAAAAAAATTCAGCAGTAAGGGAACATCTGCAGTTTTATATGCTAGGGGAGGCTATTAATAGACTCTTGCCAGCTTCCGCCTGGGGAATGAAGAAAGAAGCTAAATCTTGTATATCTATAGAAGTTTCATTTTTAAAATGGCTTTCTCTATCTCTCTGTGTGTGTGCCTACATTTGTGTAACTCCAGTATTTATTCTTGTAAATAGTAAGTCAGGCTTTGGAGTGTTTTATAAAAGCAGTGGCAGTGACGAATATATTTATTCACTCAACTCTGTTATGTCCCAGCCTTCACCAACTTTTGAGAAGAAATTAGTTTACATTTAATCTCCCAAATGTTGTTGTTTCTGACCCTCCAAATGCCCATGCAAGAAAGTCCAGTCTTTCCCCAGATTCTCTTCTTCAAATTGTTCCTAGCTAGCTAGAGTGCTAGTTGGGAACAAGTGCCTGAGAACCAGTTCTTGTCAGCCTTTTAGCCTACCAGGGACTCTATGAGTTGTCTGTCACACTTTCCTTGAAGCCAGTGTTGGCAACCACTGCCCACCATGGTAGCCATACAGGAAATTTGTTACTTCTGTGGTCACTGATGAGGAACTTAGTACCTCTGAAATCCATGAAACAGGTAAGGATGGGGGATGGCACGGAGGAACAGGAGTCTATGGTAAAGTTTCCTCATCTGTAATGGTTTGCTGTTGGCAAAATAGTCCTCAAAGATGCCTAAATCCTAATCCCTGGAACTCATAAGTAAGTTACCTTACAGGGAATAGGGGCTTAGCAAATGTGATTAAGGTTAAGGACCTTGAGACAGGTAGATTATCCTGGAGCCAACCTAATCCTATGAGTTCTTCAAAGCAGAGAGCCTTTCTCAGCCAAGGTCGGAGTCAAAGGGAGATGTAACAGAGGAAAAAGGATCAAAGGGATACAGTGTCTCTGGCTTTGAAGACAGAAGAAGCCATGAACCAAAATGCGCAGGCACTTTCTGAGGCTGGAAAAGGCAAGGAAACAGATTCTTCTCCGGAAGGGAATACAGCCATGCCAACACCTTGATTTTCACTCAGTGAGACCTGTGTTTAATTTCTGACCAGAAATTAAACAGAATTGTAGGATAATAAATGTGTGCTGTTCTAAGCCTCTAACTTTATGATAATTTGTTATGGCAGCAATGGAAAACAAATACAGGGTTATCCTGGTGTAGCAATTTTACTCTTTTCTTCTGTCCTTATCACAGACTAGTGCCACCAATCAGGCTACTGCCTCCTGCTGACACGGGGCTCACTTGTTAGAGGTCAGACTAAGCACAGAGGGAGGGGGACATCTGTTCCCATCACATAGGCTCAGACAGAGGTGGCCATCGGCCAATATGTGACAGCTCTTTCTAGTCACTCACCCCGTGGTACAAACTCATCAACAGGGTGGCTGACTGTTGGAAGTAGAAAATTCCTGATTTCAAAATCAACACTGCCTTTTAACCTTCACCTTTAATGCTGAAACCAATATTCACGTCAAATTCTCTTATGCTCATCTTCTTCATAGTGTCTATGCTACTCTTTCTGAATTCCTTCTGGTGACACCTTTACCAATAGAATACTATGGGGCTTATACTGTGCCAGTTCTGGGCATAACCCTTAACTATCCCTGCTTATTAAACAGCAATACATAACCAGACTAGAACCATCTGCCCAAGCACCTCCCTCAGTCACTTCTAATCTAGTGTTTCAACGTCATGTTCAATGTGCAGGCATACAATTATGGGATTTCTCCAAGAGGCAAGCAGTATGGCCAGGCTTCACCCAGAGAGTGACCCACCAGCAGCTAGGCACCACAGTCACCCAAACATGTATGGACCTTTCTCCCACCTCTGGTTTTTAATCTAAGAGTATTAAGACACTTGCATCTGCATTATTCTCTGTCTCTTTCTCTCTCTCCTTTCTCTGACACACACACACACACACACACACACACACACACACACGGAAGAGTTGGCACATCTGCTTCCACTGATCAAGTCCACTGGATAATTACTCTGCTTTTCATTTTGTATAGCCTTATGTACATGACATACATGAATGCGTACATGAATGGTTACTTACTCATCCCAACATATATCTAATTTTGATTTGCTATAACAGATACAATAACACCATAGGCCAACTGGTAAAATGTCAATGGCAAAGAAAACTTATAATTTAAAAAATATGTTCTAGGATGAACACACACATACTACTATATATAAGATAGATAACCAACAAGGACCTACAGTATAGAACAGGGAACTCTACTCAATATTCTATGATAAGTTACATGAGAAAATAATCTAAAAAAGAATGAATATATGTACATATATAACTGAATCACTTTGCTATACACCTGAAACTAACACAACATTGTAAATCAACTATACTCCAATAAAATTTTTAAAATTTTTTTCTGAAAAAGAATGCTGCAATAGTACGTTTCCATCTCTGCCATATCTCCTTACTTTTCATGACAACCATGTGAAAGAAGCAATTGCCACTAGCTCCAATTTTTAGGAAGGAAACCGATGTCCACAGAAGTATATTAACTCACTGAAAGTCTCATACCAGTGATGCTGAAACAGGTTCTCAACCCTGGTTCTCATAATACATTTCTTTTTTAAGGATGGATCCACTTTATTTTATCTATTTATTTATTTTTTTGGCGGCACAGCATGCAGGACCCTAGTTCCCCAACCAGGGATGGAACCCGCGCCCCCTGCAGTGGAAGCCTTGAGTCTTAACCACTGGACTGCCAAGGAAGTCCCATGTTATAGGAACCAAATGAACCTCAGAGGGCTAAGATTTTGCTCAAGGTCACACAGCCCATTCCCAAGGGGCAGGTGGAGGATTCAAACCCCTCCTACCTCTCCACAAGCTTTCCTAGAACTGTGAGAATTGGCATTTTATAAGACAAGTGAAAATCTGAACATTTATTAGACTTTTAACGACATGAAGGAATTGTTGACCTTTTTTTAGCTGTGAAAAGTTTTGTGACTATGTATTAAAGGGCCCTTATCTTAGAAAGGTGAGTTCTGAAATCGTTACAGAAAAAATAACCTGTTGCCCAAGATTTGCACCTCCGGAGAGGGATGGGTTGTGGGTAGAGCTGTGTACTGGGTTACACGGGCGTTCACTGTACCATTCTGTGGACTGTTGCATATGTTCGAAATTCTTCCTAATTCAAAAGGGTAAAAAGGCACTTGGCAAGGTCTGATTTCCCACCCCCTCTTTCAGTCCAATCCCACAATTCTTCCCCTGGGCCAACCCCGAAATTTGAGGATTCATGTCTGTCCGAGTCCCAGTCGTCAGCAAGGAAAATGCTTTAATGGGGGGTCCAGCTGGCAGCGTCGTGCTCCGCAGTGGCTCAGTGATTTTCGACCCTTGTGCTTGCGGCGAAGAATGACCTGGACGCCGTTTGGCGTGCTCAAGCGCAGGATCCAACCATGCTTGTTCTTGCGCTTGATGTTGCCCCGTTGATACTCGTTCCCGCGCGCCTTGTCCCGGGTCTTCTGCACCGCCGGGAGTCCCCCAGGAGTCGGGGAGACCCAGCCAGGCGCGGGGCTGGAGCCACCTGCCATCCAATAGGGCCGCTGACCTACTGACTGGACCCAACAGGTGACCCACCAATCTGGTCAAGAAAGCCATGTCCGGCCACCGGCACGCCATCCGGGTGACCTCATAATACATTTCTATAACCCTTTCTACTGCTTCATTCCTCGTGACCTGGTTCCACCCAAAGGTGGGATAGACAACTATTTAGAAAAGCATCTTCGTTAGGATCACGGCCCTTTCGTTAAAATAATATATCTTAAACCTATATCAAAGCAAATGGAATTGCTCTTCATCAGGACATAGAACACCAGGCATTAAAAATCCTTGCCAGAGACTACAGCATTGAACTCCTGCTATCTCAACCTTATCAGATGCCAGGCCAGTCGAAATGCTATTTGTGGAATAATCTTTATATAACTCTGTCCATTGTCTACCAGGGAAACTCAAATTTAAACATCATTGTTTTAGCTCAACATTAGAGGACAATAGAAGAATCAGCTTCATGAAATTCATATTTAACCTTGTGTCAATTGCTGTGAAAAACAGTCTTCTTTATTAGATGGCAGAAGAGAAATTTCAGAATCTGGAAATGCTGTGCTTCTTCTGAATTTTACTTAGTGTTTCATCTTTTGGAGACTCTAAATCTTGTAAACAACTATATTTCCCACCCCACTTTGGCCTTCAAGGAATTTTCAAATCAAATTTGCAGGCGTATTTCAGGATCATATGATATGTTTGGCTGTGTCCCAATTTTAGTCTTTCATCCCAGCAGTTCTTTCTAATTGTCTTCTTCATCTTTTCCCCTTCATCTTGCCTACATCATTTATTTATCTCAGCATTTTAATTGTATGCATTTTTAGAATCTTCAAAAACTTTATGGAACTTGGTGGTTAAAGGAAATAAGATGAATCTCTGGTTTTGTAAAGTCAATTTAATAATCAAATTATGTAGCTTTTATATTTCTATCTTAACACTAAAATAAAGCTTGAATAATCCTAAAGTTATATAATTACAATTTTGGGGTTATCCTTTATGAACGTCCACTGATCCAGCTGAGATTTATAAGAGATTTAGGGAAAACTCTTCAAAATAAAGATTGCTGGAAAGAATTGCACTATCGGACATTATCTAGGTTGTGGTTAAAGAAGGATTGGTATAACCTTAGATTCCACAAGTGTGGGTAAAGGATTGAGGTTTTATCTTGAACTGGGATTATAGATATAGTCTTTGGAATTGGTTAAATATGAGCCAAATCCCAGATCCCCCGGCTTATTGTCTGCATAAGTTATAATTTACTCTCTCCTTACATTTCAGTTGCTTTCTTTAATTACTGGATCACACATATCCTTCCTGAGAAAAACAATGAATAAAATCAGTACATCTATTTAAGAAGAGCCAATATTTGACAAGAAAATAGAAAAGACAGGTATACAATGGGCTGAGACTTAATTCCTATACACAGAGAAGATGAAATTCTCTAAGTTTTCTTTGTAACCCAAACCCTGGGAACTTTGAGGACATTTCTGCCATATTATTTATTCATGTGTTTGTACATAATAGGTAGATGTAATCTGAGACTTTAAATGAGAAATTGGGATAAAATTGAAAATTTCTTTGAAATTATGTATGTCTTAAAAAATGGGCATTCTGTTAAATTGAGTAAATTGTATAGTTTGAAGCTGTATATATATTTTTATAAAGTTTTAAATCACCTTATATCTGAAAGTTTGCTTTAAGAATATCATATGGCTATTGAAATGTTCATGTTTAAGTAAAAAATAAATAAATAAATAAAATTAAAATCTTAAGTTGCCTGGTCGATTAAATGAGATAATGCACACAAAACATTTAGTACAGTGCTGGCATAGAGTAAGTCAACAAATGGAAACTATTACTGCTATTATTAGTATGATTGTTGTCACAAAATAACAAATATTAGTCATTGTTGTTATTACTATTACTATCTCAGAACATAAGAGTGGCCCACAGGGACGCTTGAAATCAAGGATAGGACTTTGCTCAGAAGTAGAAATGGATCTACTCTAATGGTCACACAATTATTTGATAAAAACTCCAAAATATTCATGTCAATAAATTAAAGAAGCAGAAACTTTTGAGAGCAAGACTTATCAAATACCTACTGGAATCACGGTATAACTTTAAGTCAGTTCCTATAACATGTGTACATTTGGATGCATCCTTAGAAACCCATCAGGATCAATTAGCTTCAAAGTGAACCCCCATATAACTAAGTGATTTCACTTGTTGGATAGAGTTATTTAGTTCATCTACCTGGTTGCCAAAGCAACTGTGCCAAAAATGATTTTAGTTTTGGCACACATCAGACTTAAATATCCTTCCTAATTACTAGCCATCAACTAATTGAACTGCTTCTAGAGAATATTGGAGGAACATGGATAAAGAACATTGTGTTTGTTTTTCTGTTTATCATCAGTCTATTTACCTAGCAGTTCATCTACTTATAGGTTGTTTTTTCTTACTTAAATGAAAAAACAAGTGAGAAATTATGATTCAGATTTTCAGTTTAAGAATATATTTTCCCAAAGAAGTAAGAGTTCTAAAATATTGCAGATCAACTATGTCACATGTGAAAATATCCTAACACTTTATTCTTCTTAGGGCAAATGTCATTTCCTGAAACCTTTTGGCCTTGAATGCAACCAATGTTTATTAAAAGAAATGAATTTCAGCCAGTATGACACATCTATTTTTATACTTACGATTTTTATACTTAATTGATAGTTTCATTCACAATAGGGCTGTTTCTTCCTGTTTTGTTCACTTCTGAATGGCCAGTGCCTAAAATGGGTCTGATATATGGTGGGCACTCTATTCATTGCATGAATGAATGAATGAATGAATGAATAGATGTGTTAGCATTTCAACCTAGGAAAGCAATAAATAATACTTATAATCACAGTTTTGACTAATGATGCTTTCAGTAGTATGTGATGAGGAGCGCTTCTGTGGACAGTTAAATAAACAACAAAATCTGATGTAATGTTTTATTACTCATTTCTATATTTTCTGATACTCTGATAAAATGCCATTGTCAGTGATATGTGTTTCCAGAACTGCAGGTATCATGAACTTGGCATATCTAGAAAAAAGTTTTACTTAACAAATCTAAAATATTCCCTTTTAGGCCTTAAAAAGATAAACTTCTAATAAATCATCCTTATTATTTAGTTAGGTTTAATGTCACCATCAACCATATATTTTCTTTTTAAATCCCTGTTTTCTTAGCCTTATAATAGTTTGGTACATTTCTAGGTTTAAAAAAATCTAGATGGATTTAAGTAATTCTAATGATTTGAATTCATTTTGCAAACATTTCCCAGCCTGTGACTTAAAGAAATGTTTAATATGGCATTTTAAAAGACATGCTATTAACTAAGCTGAAATATTCCCAACAAACTTCATTATGTACAAAAGCTCCAAAAGTGTTCTGAATAAAAATGACTTGTTAAGATTTAGTAATATATTATCTTATATTTACATATTTTTAATGGATTTACATGTAACTATCAAATAATTGTTCTGGTTATGCTTAGCATTTAAAATTTTACTTGTCTTTCAGATAATACAAAATAATTTCCAAGGTAATTCTCTGAGTATTTGTCTTATCAGATTATATGCATGCATGGTTAACATTTGAAGAATATTAATAATACTTTAAATGAGCAAAAAATAGATTATTTTTTCATTCTAGGTATTGCTGATGACTTCTGTATAATTATTGAAAAGGATAATTTTTTTTTCAAATTTACCATGCAAGATATTCAATGTTTCTTTTTCCAGTCAAGATACTAAGTATACTACCATCAGCAACCCTAGAAAAACACCATTGCTTTTACAGATGTTTCATATAAATTCTGCTTTAAAAAATGATGATGGTTGCTGATGTTGGTAAAGATCAGCCCAACTTGGTTCTTCAACAAGGCAAAATGAGGAGTAGCTCTGGTTTTCTGACATGCTAACTAACACCCACAAAATAAGTGATGGTGGAATTCCAAGTGGTACCTTGAGAACACGTGCCAATATGGCAAGAAGAGTAGAATCTGTAGAACTCTGTGCTAATCACCACCTGATATACCCTGTCCTACCATAAAGATAAGCATGAGAGAGGCATCTGAGTCCCCATTTATGTCTGAATCTATGGGTTTCCAAATCACCAGATGCCATAAGGTAATTTGCTTTCTTTATTTATCACTGCAGACTTTTATGACTGCACACCACCTCTGCCTATGACAGATGTGCTGCAGCAGGAACTTGCAACCTGGTTTTTAAAAGACAAGTATCTGTTTGCACAGAGCTAGATTCACTAGGAAACAAAACTAAAGAGGCTTTTATGAAAAAAAATCTACTAAATGTGATGAAATTTAATTTTTAAAGGTAAATGTAGCATTAAGCTTTTCTGTAAAGCCTCTGAGAAAACAATACTTGTCTCCCCCAAGTCAGGTATGTCGCTAGCATTCCTGGCACATTGGCTAATAACAGCGTGATTATACAACTTCTTTTGAAATAGAAAAAAGCAAATCTCAAGAGTTAAAAAGGCTTACTACATTTTAAAAATAAATACTAAACTTTCTCAATATATCATTAAATATTCAAAATTATTTAACAAATAAATTTTCACTTTACAATTGATATAGATTTATTTCTAAGGTTTCCTCAGAGCCTTGCCATTTGATGGTTCTAATAACTTAAGACTGACCTTTGTTTCTTGAACGTTCTCATTTTGGCATCATGATATATGGAAACATCTCTTTCCCTATATATTTTCTTCATTATTTCTGAAATTAAAATTTAGACACAAGCTTATATAATTCTGTGTATATTTTTAGGCTATTAGTTGGACATAACATTGATATAGAAGAGAAGATCTGTTAAAGAAAAGAAATATTTCTTCTACAACACACACTTCCTACTTTAGACCCCTTTATAGTAAATCCTTCCTCTACTGCATGTGTTGAAGTTGTCACCTGCCTTGATGACCTTGTCCTACATGTACACAAAGGCATTTCCTGGAGAAGTGTTCTCAATCATTGGCGGCATGTGAATTTTCACTGGATTAATGACTCAAATGGGAATTTAATTCTTTTATAAGAAAATAATGTCTCCCACCACAAATTTCTCTGCTAATGTCTGTAGTAACTTAATGATCTCCATCATGTTCATTATCACAGCCATTATAGATCGCTAGTGGTATACCAGCAGCAAACCAATGGAAGACTGTAACATGACATCATAATTTCTGGCATAAATCAATCAGATCACCAGAGGTTAGAAAGGTATGCAAAGAGTATTCTTGGAAGATGTTCAAAATCAAATCATGATCAGTAATGCTCTGATTTACAGTATCTCCTGTCTGCTTGCTCTCTCATTTAAATGACTTATGTTTCCTTTTTAAAGTCAGTGCTGGAAAGATTTCAAATACAGATAACATTCAACAGGAAGGAAGACATAAACCCAAATGGGTACTTGACATCCTTAATGCCCAAGCACATGAGTCAGAGTTCATCAGCTTAGTTAATCTAGCCATGCAAATTGGCTTATGCCTAGGGTCTAAAACAAGTCAATCCGAGCCTAAAGAAAATTGGACAGTGACTCTGAAAAACATCTTGCTTCATTCTCTGGAACGTGAAAGTCAATTCCAACTCAAGGACTTTGCACTCACTGTTCTCTTTGCCTGGAAAGTTTTCCCCAGATATTCTGACTTATAATTCAAGTATCAACTCAAATGTTAGCACCTTCAAGAAATGTTACCACCACATTAACCTCCTCATGCATTTGCCTCTGTTTTATTTCCTCCATAAAATTTCTTGCTAGCAGAAATTATCTTAAGTATAGATTTACTTGATTACTTGTTTATTATCAGTCTCCTTCTCCCCACCAAGATGTAAATTCTATGAAAACAGGTACCTTTATCTATTTTGTTCATCAGTGTTTCCCCAGTGCTCTGAAGAGTGCTTCACAGAGAGACGGCACTAAATAAGTGTATGTAGAATAAATAAATGAAAAAGAATTAGTATCTAAGGACAAAATATTCAGTTACTCCAAGCCTAGCACATAATTGACACTGAGTGAATGAAAGGGTGAAGTCATTATCCCTTTAATTACTGTGGGATAAAAAGTATTACCTCAAAATGAAATATAATAATTAACAAAGGGATAAATTCTAGTCAAATTGGTAATATAGATAAAGCGTTTGAATTTTTACCATCCTGGAAGTTATTGTGATCATTTGTGATGCTGACCTCAGTGCAATACCAATAAGATGGATCTCCTGAATTCCAGGACTAGGTTCAAGAGTGTATTAATAGCTTCACACATGGATTGTCAGTTTTTCAAAGAAGGGTTGTTTTTCTCCCATGCTTGGCTTTCTAAGGGGAGGCAGTACAACATGGTAGTTAGGTATATGGATACTAGAATCAGTGGTCAGGGGGTATCCCTGCTCACTAGAAAAATGACCTTTCCTGAGTTATTTCATGACCTCCCCAAATTTCTTCTACTTCATCTGTAATCCTATAGTAATTACCTCACATCTTAGTCTGTTCAATGTGTTATAACAAAATAACACAGGCTGGGTGGCTTAAACAGGAAACATTTACTTCTCATAGTCTTGAGGCTGGGAAATCCAAGATCAGGGCATCAGCATGTTCCTATTCATGGTGAGAGCTCTCTTTCTGGCTTACCTTTATTTTCTGGTTGTGTCCTTACATAGCACAGAGAGAGAAAAAATGATTGGAAGCAAGCTCTCTGGTCTGTTCTTATAAGGGTAGTGATCCCTTAATGACGGCCACACCCTCATGATCTCATCTAAACCTAATTACTTCCCAGAGGCCCTACCTCCAATACCATCAAATTGGGGGTTAGAGCTTCAACATATGAATTTTGAAAGAACACAAACACTCAGTCTGTAACACTTCATGAATGTGCTGTTGGCTACATGAAATAATGCATTTGAAGTGCTTAGGGCATTTTTGGTACATTATAAGCACCCAAGTGTGTTAGCCTCTGCTATTAAAATACATAGAATAATATAAATTTTATATAGGATTCATAAATACATAGTTTCTGAAATAAAGATTGAATAGAGATTTTAGATTTTACATGTGGATTTTATTTCAGTTCAGGAAAAATATGCTGATTCCATCACTTCATTCTTTGCTTAAAATTCAGTTCATTTCATGTGCTGAAATACTGTCTTTTGGTTTACATTCCCTAGCCAAGGATGATCAGGATGTGGTCCATCTCCCACGTTAGGGTCAAAGCAAGGGTTGTGGGATGACAAATGATAAACAACAGCTCTGGCTGGAGTTGCTTGGTCTGACTACCTGTGAGCTTAATAGACCAAAAAGAGCTTCTAAAAATGGTACTTTTGAAACCAATTCACAAATATTTCGTTAATGATCACCAGCAAGGATGATGCTCAACAAAATGCCCTCATAGACCCCTGGTAATTTTTCAGTGGATGCTCAGGAATTGACAAGAGGAAAGTAAAACAGAAATAGTCAAAATTAAGTACAAGTACTAAGTGACAGACAGTTCGAATCTAGGAGTTAAGGGGGAAAAGTCCACACATAAATATATGTCCCAAACTGGATAAGAAAATTCAATAAGTATAAGAAGCCATGTATCTTCCCCTGATATTAAAATATATAACTAGAAGAAAGTCACTTTGCCTCCCAAAGCCTGGGGTTCCTAGAACAAACTTTCTAAATAAACATTATAGGAAAGACAAAATTGAGATATGAAGACACAAAATGGAAATATAGTAATGAACCCAATTTTGTTTATACAGCTGGCTCTCTTTATCCTCAGATTCATTCAACTGACAGCAGATGAAAAATATTCAGAAAAATAATTCCGGAAAGTTCCAAAAAGCAAAACTTGAATTTGTTACACGCAGGCAACTATTTACATAGAATTCACATTGCATTAGGTATTATAAACAATCTAGAGATGATTTAAAGTATGTAGAAGGATATGTATAGGATATATATATAGGCTATATACATGTATAGGATTTTTATATGTATAGGACATATATATGTATAGGATACATATTAGCAAATACTGTGAGATTTTACATAAGGGGCTTGAGTATCTGCAGATTTTGGTATTCTTGAGGGTCTTGGAATTAACCACCACAGATACTGAGGGACGACTGTATATTTATATTTTTTAAAACAGTAGAATAAACCTGCTGGACTGGGAAAAGGACAGCTGCATCTCTTCGCTCTGCTCCAAGGTATAGCTGGGAAACATCTGTGCAAGTGACATCTTTGATGACCTGAACCCATGACCTGGAGAGAGAAAAAGGAAGAAGAGTTGTACCAAGAAACTGACTCAGAAAAGCACAAGTTTACCTAAAATAAGACTGTGATCTTCAAGATGGCAGAGAAGTAAGACATGGAGATCACATTCCTCCCCGCAAATACATCAAAAATACATCTACATGTAGAACAACTCCTACAGAACACCTACTGAATGATGGCAGAAGACCTCAGACTTCCCAAAAGGAACAGATGCCTGAGGGCAATCTACACGAGAGGTGGGGTCAAAACCAAAGCTGAACCACAGGAGCTGTGCGAACAAAGAAGAGAGAGGGAAATTTCTCCATGCAGCCTCAGGAGCAGTGGATTAAATCCCCACAATCAACTTGATGCATGCTGCACCTGTGGAATACCTGAATAGACAACAAATCATCCCAAAGTTGAGGCTGTGGACTTTGAGATCAACTGTAGACTTGGGGATTGCTGCCTGTGATTGATTTGTTTCTGATTTTTATGTTTATCTTTGTATAGTTATTAGCACTTGATATCATTGGTGGATTTGTTTATTGGTTTGGTTGTTCTCTTCTTTTTTTAAAATATATGTTTATTTTTTTAATAATTATTATTTTTTAATTTGTTATTATAATTTTTTCTTTCTTCTTTCTCCCTTTTATTCTGAGCTGTGTGGCTGACAAGGTCTTGGTGCTCTGGCCTGGTGTCAGGCCTGAGCCTCTGAGGTGGGAGAGCCAAGCTCAGGATATTGGGTCACCAGAGACCTCTGGTCCCACATAACATCAATCGGCAAGAGCTCTCTCAGAGATCTCATCTCAATTATAAGACCAAGCTCCACCCAACAACCAGGAAGTTCCCATGCTGGATGCCCCATGGCAAACAACTAGCAAGATGGGAGCACAACCCCACCCATTAGGAGAGAGACTGCCTAAAATCATGCTAAGTTCACAGACACCCTAAAACACACCACCGGATTCAGCCCTGCCCACCAGAAAGACAAGATCCAGCCCCACTGACCAGAACACAGGCACCAGTCCCCTCCACCAGCATGTCTACATAAGCCACTGAACAAACAACATCCACTGGGGGCAGACACCAAAAACAATGGGAACTAGGAACGTGCAGCCTGTGAAAAGGAGACCCCAAACACAGAAAGTTAAACAAAATGAGAAGACACAGAAATATGCAGCAGATGAAGGAGCAAGGTAAAAACCCACCAGACCAAACAAATAAAGAGGAAATAGGCAGTCTACCTGAAAAAGAATTCAAAGAAATTGAAAGATGATCAAAAATCTTGGAAATAGAAAGGAGAAAATACAAGAAATGTTTAAAAAAGACCTAGAAGAACTAAAGAGCAAAAAACCAATGATGAGCAACACAATAAATGAAATTAAAAATTCTCTAGCAGGAATCAAGAGCAGAATAACTGAGGCAGAAGAACAGACAAATGACCTGGAAGACAAAACAGTGGAAATACTACTGCAGAGCAGAAAAAAGAAAAAAGAATGGAAATAATTGAGGACCATCTCAGAGACCTCTGGGACAACATTAAATGCACCAACATTTGAATTATAGGGGTCCCAGATGAAGAAGAGAAAAAGAAAGGGACTGAGAAAGTATTTGAAGAGATTATAGTTGAATATTTCCCTAACATGGGAAAGAAAATAGTCAATCAAGTCCAGGAAGAGCAGAGAGTCCCATACAGGATAAATTCAAGGAAACACGCCAAAACAAATGTTAATCAAATTGTCAAAAGTTAAATACAAAGAAAAAATATTAAAAGCAGAAAGAGAAAAGCAAAAAATAACATACAAGGGAATCCCCAGGTTAAGAGCTGATCTTTCAGCAGAAACTGTGCAAGCCAGAAGGGAGTGGCAGGACATATTTAAAGTGATGGAAGGGAAAAACCTACAACCAACATTACTGTATGCAACAAGGATCTCATTCAGATTTGACAGAGAAATTAAAATCTTTACAGGAAAGCTAAGAGAATTCAACACCACCAAACCAGCTTTACAACAAATGCTAAAGGAACTTCTCTAGGCAGGAAACACAAGAGAAGGAAAAGCCCTATAACAACAAACCCCAAACAATTAAGAAAATGGTAATAGGAACATACATATTGATAAGTACCTTAAATGTAAATGGATTAAATGCTCCAACCAAAGGCATAGACTGGCTGAATGGATACAAAAACAAGACCTGTATATATGCTGTCTACAAGAGACCCACTTCAGACCTAGGAACACATACAGACTGAAAGTGAGGGGATAGCAAAATGTATTCCATGTAAATGGAAATCAAAGAAAGCTGCAGTAGCAATTCTCATATCAGACAAAGTAGACTTTAAAACAAAGACTATTATAAGAGACAGAGAAGGACACTACATAATGATCAAGGGATCAATCCAAGAAGAAGATATAACAATTGTAAATATTTATGCACCCAACATAGGAGCACCTCAATACATAAGGCAAATACTAACAGCCATAAAAAGGGAAATCAACAGTAATACAATAATAATGAGGGACTATAACACCCACTTTCACCAATGGATGGATCATCCAAAATGAAAATAAGGAAATACAAGCTTTAAATGACGCATTAAACAAGATGGACTTAAATGATATTTATAGGATATTCCATCCAAAAATAACAGAATACACTTTCTTCTCAACTGCTCATGGAATATTCTCCAGGATAGATCATATCTTGGGTCACAAATCAAGCCTTGGTAAATTTAAGAAAATTGAAATCATATCGTGTCTTTTCCAAGCACAATGCTATGAAACTAGATATCAATTACAGGAAAATATCTGTAAAAAATACAAACACATGTAGGCTAAACAATACACTACTAAATAACCAAGAGATCACTAAAGAAATAAAAGAGGAAATCAAAAAAATACCTAGAGAAAAATGACAATGAAAACACGACTGCGCGAAAACTTTGGGATGCAGCAAAAGCAGTTCTAAGATGGAAGTTTTTAGCAATACAATCCTACTTCAAGAAACATCTCAAATAAACAACTTAATCTTACACCTAAAGCAATTAGAGAAAGAGGAACAAAAAAGTCCAAAGTTTGCAGAAGGAAAGAAATCATAAAGATCAGATCTGAAAGAAATGAAGGAAATGATAGCAAAGATCAATAAAACTAAACACTGGTTCTTTGAGATGACAAAGAAAATTGATAAACCATTAGCCAGACTCATCAGGAATAAAAGGGAGAAGATTCAAATCAACAGAATTAGAAAGTAAAAAGGAGAAGTAACACCTGACACTGCAGAAATAAAAAGGACAATGAGAGATTACTACAAGCAACTATATGCCAATAGAAAGGACAACCTGGAAGAAATGGACAAAATCTTAGAAAAGCACAACCATCCGAGACTGAACAAAGAAGAAATAGAAAATATAAACAATCACAAGAACTGAAATTGAAATGATGATTAAAACTCCTCCAACAAATAAAAGCTCAGGACCAGATGGTGTCACAGGAGAATTCTATCAAACATTTAGAGAAGAGCTAACACCTATCCTTCTCAAACTCTTCTAAAATACAGCAGAAGGAAGAACACTCCCAAACTCATTCTGATACCAAAATCAGAAAAAAATGTCACAAAAAAAGAAAACTACAAGCCAATGTCACTGATGAATATAGATGCAAAAATCCTCAACAAAATACTAGCAAACAGAATCCAACAGCACATTAAATGGATCATACACCATGGTGGGGCTTATCCCAGAAATGCAAGGATTCTTCAATATATGCAAATCAATCAATGTGGTACACCACATTAACAAATTGAAGGATAAAAACCATATGATCATCTCAACAGATGCAGAAAAATCATTCAACAAAATTCAGCACCCATTTATGATAAAAACTCTCCAGAAAGTAGGCATAGAGGGAACCTACCTAAACATAATAAAGGCCATGTATGACAAACCCACAGCCAAGATCGTTCTCAACAGTGAAAAACTGAAATCATTTCCTCTAAGATCAGGAACAACATAAGGTTACCCACTCTCATCGTTATTATTCAACATAATTTTGGAAGTTTTAGCCACAGCAATCAGAGAAGAAAAAGAAATAAATGGAATCTAAATCAGAAAGAAGAAGTAAAACTGTCACTGTTTGCAGATGACATGATACTATACATAGAGAATTCTAAAGATGCTACCAGAAAGCTAGTAGAGCTAATCAATGCATTTGGTAAAGTAGCAGGATACAAAATTAATGCACAGAAATCTCTTGCATTCCTATACACTAATGAAAACATGTCTGAAAGAAAAATTAAGGAAACACTCCCATTTACCACTGCAACAAAAAGAATAAAATACCTAGGAATAAACCTACCTAAGGAGATGAAAAACCTGTATGCAGAAAACTATAAGACACTGATGAAAGAAATTAAAGACAAGACAGATAGATGGAGAGATATACCATGTTCTTGGATTGGAAGAATCAACATTGTGAAAATGACTATACTACCCATAGCAATCTACAGATTCAATGCAATCCCTATCAAACTACCACTGGCATTTTTCACAGAACTTGAACAAAAAATTTCACAATTTGTATGGAAACACAAAAGACCCCGAATAGCAAAGAAATCTTGAGGAAGAAAAACGTAGCTGGAGGAATCAGTCTCCTGGATTTCAGACTATACTACAAAGCTACAGTAATCAAGACAGTATGGTACGGGCACAAAAACAGAAATATAGATCAATGGAATAGTATAGAAAGCCCAGAGATAAACCCACACATATATGGTCACCTTATCTTTGATAAAGCAGGGAAGAATTTGAGGCACAGATGTAGAGAACAAATGTATGGACACCAAGGGGGAAAGTAGTGGGGGATGGGGGTTGGTAGTGTGATGAATTGGGAGATTGGGATTGACATATATACACTAATATGTATAAAATGGATAACTAATAAAAAACTGCTGTATAAAAAAATAATTAAATTATTTGTTTTTTAAAAAGGAGGCAAGAATATAGAATGGAGAAACAACACCATCTTCAATAAGTGGCACTAGGAAAACTAGACAGCTCCATGTAAAAGAATGAAATTAGAAATATAAGGCCAGACTATAAAACTCTTAGAGGAAAACATAGGCAGAACACTCTTTGACATAAACCACAGCAAGGTCTTTTTTGACCCATCTCCTAGAGAAATGGAAATAAATATGAAAATAAACAAATGGGACTGAATGAAACTTAAAATCTTTTGTACAGTGAAGGAAACCATAAACAAGACGAAAGGACAACCCTCAGAATGGGAGAAAATATCTGCAAATGAAGCAACTGACAAAGGATTAATCTCCAAAGTATACAAACAGGTCATGAAGCTCAATATCAAAAAAACAAACAACCCAATCCAGAAATGGGCAGAACCTAAATAGACATTTCTCCAAAGAAGATATGCAAATTGCCAAGTAACACATGAAAGGATGCTCAACATCACTAATCATTAGAGAAATGCAAATCAGGGCTTCCCTGGTGGCGCAGTGGTTGAGAGTCCGCCTGCCGATGCAGGGGACACGGGTTCGTGCCCCGGTCCGGGAAGATCCCACATGCCGCGGAGCGGCTGGGTCCGTGAGCCATGGCCGCTGAGCCTGCGTGTCCGGAGCCTGTGCTCCACAACGGGAGAGGCCACAACAGTGAAAGGCCCGCGTACCGCAAAAAAAAAAAAAAAAAAAAAAAAAGAGAAATGCAAATCAAAACTACAATGAGGTATCACCTCACACCAGTCAGAACGGCCATCATCAAAAAATCTACAAACAATAAATGCTGAAGAGGGTGTGGAGAAAAGGGAACCCTCTTGCACTGTTGGTGGGAATGTAAATTGATACAGCCACTATGGAGAAAAGTATGGAGGTTCTTTAAAAAACTAAAAATAGAACTACCATATGACCCAGCAATCCCACTACTGGGCATATACCCTGAGAAAACCATAATTCAAAAAGAGTCATGTACCACAATTTTCACTGTAGCTTATTTACAATAGTCAGGACATGGAAGAAACCTAAATGTCCATCAACAGATGAATGGGTAAAGAAGATGTGGCACATATATACAATGGAATATTACTCAGCCATAAAACTGAGTTATTTGTAGTGAGGTGGATGGACCTAGAGTCTGTCATACAGAGTGAAGTAAATCAGAAAGAGAAAAAGAAATACCATATGCTAACACATATATATGGAATCTAAAAGAAAAAAAAAGTTTCTGAAGAGCCTAGGGGCAGGACAGGAATAAAGACACAGATGTAGAGAATGGACTTGAGGACACAGGGAGGAGGAAGGGTAAGCTGGGACGAAGTAAGAGAGTAACATTGACATATATACACTTCCAAATGTAAAATAGACAGCTAGTAGACGCAGCTGCATCACACAGGGAGATCAGCTGCGTGCTTTGTGACCACCTAGAGGGGTGGGATAGGGAGGGTGGGAGGGAGTCGCAAGAGGGAGGAGATATGAGAATATATGTATATGTATAGCTGATTCACTTTGTTATATAGCAGAAACTAACACAACATTGCAAAGCAATTATGCTCCAATAAAGATGTTTTAAAAAAAGATTACATAAAATTATTAAATATGACATGGAATTTTTCATCTTTCAAATTGTCAAGAAAAAGAAAAATTTTAATGGTTCTTTTATGCCACTGTTTCTGAAATAAACTGTCAATTTGCATTGCACTAATTTACATTCCCTCTTAGAGGGTATAAAAGTACGTTTTATCCTAACATTAGATGATCTGGATATTAATTAGCTCAAAAAATTTTGCCAGGTTGAAGGATGAAATACTGCATATTATTGTTTAATTTCCTTTTGCTACATAATGTGTTTAAATTTTGTACTCAAGTGTTGGTGGTTTCTGATTTTGTGTCTTGAAATGAGTCGTTCTTCATCACAAGATTATTATAATATTTTCTTATAAAAGAAAAACTGTAAAATACAGCAGAACATTAACAAAGAATTTCTGAATATATTATAAGTGAGTTTATTTCCTACTTTGTTAGGAAAGCATATGATTTGTTAGTGAACATGTATGATTTTTATGATGAGAAAAATTAAAACATTATTGTAAAATCTTACATCAACCTTATAAGTGCAGCAAAACAATGTTTATTTGGAGAATTTTAAAATATGGGTATATTGTATCACCAGGTGCTGTTTTTAAATCATTGTTGCCTGTGATGGTCATACCTAGATCATAAACTCCAAAGGAGTAAAAGCAAAGACTAGTTCATCTGGAATTTGTCCTAAGTCACTCATTCATTTAACATGTGTTTGGTTTTCCTTGCCTGGGAGTGCTTCTAGGCTGTAAGAACACACAGAAATGTTGGAAACATCTGTCCTCAAGGAATTCTCAATCTGGGAATGGGGAGAGCTGGGTAGTAAGGTAAACAAACAACTACAAAACAAAGAATTGAGAACAGAGGTACATACAGAGAATAGAATTAGGTTGAAAAGAGGAAGACTTAAAGGAAGATAGTGACTAAAGGAATTTTGAAGTTTCCCAGAAGTTTTCAGATAGACTAAATTAGGAAAGGTCATGTTAAGGAAATAGGAAACCTGTCTTAATCAAGGAAACAGGTGAATTCTCCTGTTCTAGCTCTGAGGGGAAAAAAAAGAAAGATCACGTTTACTGGAAGTAAAATTATTATTTTATTTTATTTTATTTTAATTTCCAGTAAACATGATCTTTTTCCCTCCTCAGAGCTAGAACTGGACAATTCAGATAAATGGTTGATAGAATAATTGAAGTAAAAAATTCATGTACCAGTTGGTAGATAACATAAAGCCCTTCTGGGTAATGAATAACAGCTCATTAAATTAGGAGCCATGGAAACAGATTCATTTCCAGGGGATTAATTTCATGGTCTCCAAAGTTAGACAAACCCCTGCTCTTTTGTATTACCTTTGTGATCTTAAACAAATGTAATCATTCTGAACTTCCGTATCTTCATCTACTAAAAGGGAGTGACAGTAACTACCACTTGGCATCTTGTGAGGGTGCATGTGTAGTGTGATGAATATGAGTCTGCAAGGCCCCTTCAAATTTGGAGCAAAAATATATCACCAGAGTTCATGTCATGCCTACAGGGCAGCATCATGCTTATCCAGTGTTGTTTCTCTTGGGTTACAAGCTGCGCTTAGCTTTAGTATAATTATGGTGGGATCTATTATTCTAAAAGGATCAAAGACAAAGACAAACTGATAGAAGCTTCTTTCCCTACATGCAAATGTAGACTGAATTATTTGTGAGCAAACATGATACTGCATTGGTGAATAAACCAACATCCTACAGACGTGGTGAGAATACTAGCCATGGCTAATTTGAGGGGAATTTCAGTGAGAAGTGTGAACTAGAACTGAACCCCAGAACCTCAGAGAGCCCATTGCATTGTTCAGAGCTTGTCACAATCAAGCAGAGGAGGCCCTCTTAAGATGCCCCTCTTTAGACTCATTTAAGTTTACACAATAGTGAAATGGATCAAGAGGATAAATCTCTTCCTGTGGAGACAAATGGGGCTTCCCAAAGGAGCAGGAAAGGATTTTGAGAGAGCGATATATGTTGGGAAAGGAGGAACTTGGAAGAAAATGAGGATAAAGGAGCAGACATATAACACCTCCTTTTTGGAATGACATCTTGGTCATGATTGAGGCAATACCTACCCGAGAGACATGTACCCTTCAACCCAATAATCATATGTTGAAAAACCTATCATGGACAGATATCCATACATAGAAGCATACGTGAGGGTTTCCACTGCCACATTGTTGTAATAGTGAAAAAAGGAAATGATTTATACTTCTATTAAGAGGAGAAAGGTTAAGTAAGCTAAGAATATTGACAATGTGAAAGAATATTTAGAAATTTGAAAAATGTATTAACATGAAAAAATAACACATACAATGGCAAAAAAATGTAACCATTAAAATCATGTTTGTGAAGAATGATTAATGATATGGAAAATATACACATACATAAAGAGATATATGTGCATATATATGCAGTAGGGCAAAAAATAAAATGACATGATACAGTATAATCTCAGACATGTATTTCTTTTTTTTTTTTTTTACATCTTTATTGGAGTATAATTGCTTTACAATGGTGTGTTAGTTTCTGCTTTATAACAAAGTGAATCAGTTATACATATACATATGTTCCGATATCTCTTCCCTCTTACATCTCCCTCCCTCCCACCCTCCCTATCCCACCCCTCTAGGTGGTCACAAAGCACAGAGCTGATCTCCCTGTGCTATGAGACTGCTTCCCACTAGCTATCTATTTTATGTTTGGTAGTGTATATATGTCCATGCCTCTCTCTCGCTTTGTATTTCTTAAAAATTCATGGGAAAAGAAGCAAAGCAAAATACTTGTTAACAATGTTGCTTATGTTGCTTCTGAGTAAGGAGGTACTGATTGATTTTTCTGCTCATTTACCGTGAAGTCCTGCTCCAAAAGATGTAAACCTTATAGGTGATGATAGGAGCAGAGACGCAATCTTCATAGAGAGTTGTCAAGACTGCTCAGCACCCAGCTCAACTATATAAAGTTACCAGGAGAGTGAACATCGGCAGTTTTCCCATCCATGGTGCTTCTACATAATGTTGCTGAAACCAGGACGCCCCTTTATTCTAGTCAGGAGAAGAAGCAATATGTTACCAGTATCCAGAAGCTCCTTAGCAACTTTTTATATAACCCTCATGAGCTAGCTCTTGGTTTACATCACAAACGCCTCCCAAATTCCTCCGCAGACCATTCCCTCAAGGTGGAGCTAATTAAACTATTGTGGCTCCCCCTCTAATTACTGGCTGCATTTTGTGAAAATTAATTGATATATCATATGCCGGGAGAGAAATCTCTTACCAGGGAAACAGAGTGGGGCATGCACAATTCAGCCATAGCTGGAAATTACTTTGGGGGGCAAAATACCATTGAATAGTTTGGTCTTCTCTCTTTGTTGTATATCTCTACAAAGTCTAGAAACCCTTGGAATTTCTTCTATATATTTCAAGGTAATTCTTTTTATTTATATTCATTAACTTTTATGCCTCTTCTATCTCCAATAATTCTTTTTATTAACCCCCCTAGCCCCATTCATCCTCACTCAAAAGTCTTGCGTCTACCCAGGGTGAGGAGTAGAACAGGAAATCAGCATACACATGGCTATATTTTTTCATTGTATGCAAAGAGCATGCTTTACTTTAATAATCAAGAAAACTAGTAATATGCAATCAAGAAAGTAATCATAAAGTAAAATTTTAAAAATAAATTATGGGGGCTTCCCTGGTGGCACAGTGGTTGAGAGTCCGCCTGCCGATGCAGGGGACACGGGTTCGTGCCCTGGTCCAGGAAGATCCCACATGCCGCGGAGCGGCTGGGCCTGTGAGCCATGGCCGCTGAGCCTGCGCGTCCGGAGCCTGTGCTCTGCAACGGGAGAGGCCACAACAGTGAGAGGCCCGCGTACTGCAAAAAAAAAAAAAAAAAAAAAAAACTACAATGAGATATCATCTCACACCAGTCACAATGGCCATCATCAAAAAGTCTGCAAATAGGGCTTCCCTGGTGGCGCAGTGGTTAAGAGTCCGCCTGTCGATGCAGGGGACATGGGTTCGTGCCCCGGTCCAGGAAGATCCCACATGCCGTGGAGCGGCTGGGACCGTGAGCCATGGCCGCTGAGCCTGCGCGTCCGGAGCCTGTGCTCCGCAACGGGAGAGGCCACAACAGTAAGAGGCCCACGTAGCGCAAAATAAATAAATTAATTAAGAAGACAAGTTTTCCCTCAGAACTAGAAATAAATATATATTTTTTATATACATGATATAATGAAAGTCTTTTATACAAAGATACTTGAATTTGGAATATGCCTGAATAATCAAGTAGAAATTGAAGAAATATTTTCTTAAGTCATTTAATTTATATGTCTACGGAAAGTATTTTGAAGTAATCTTTTGTTATGACTTTCTACATAATTCCCAAGACTATTAATTATAAAGAGAGATTTTTTTTTAAATGCTGTTGGAATCCATTTACCTCGTGTAAATATGTCAAAATCAGAGTCCAAAGGTTTATAGGAGCTTTTAATCTGTATGAAATAATCATGAAATATTCTCCCCGACTCCAATAAAATACTTACTGATAGAACTGGAATGAGTTGTTTTAGTTCCAAATTCAATTGAGAAAGTAGTGGAAAGTTTTAGGGTTTTTATTGTTATTATTATTTTCATAGTATTTCAGAAAACAACTTTATTTTTCTATCTCCCCTAAGCCCTGTGATCCTTCTTGCTATCAAAACATGTTACAGAAATCTTTCTTAGCATCTCATAATTCATAATGTAACCTTTAGGAGGAGAAAGAATTTTCTTTAACAGTTTCAGAAACATTCTTATCATTTCTGGATAGAATTTTAGAACTATGAAAAATTGTCTTACTGAATTTCAGCTAGTCATCCTAACCTCCAGTCATGCTGGCCAACACCTCCTTAAGTGTTTGTTACTTTACTTCTAAGACTATATATATATATATATATATATATATATATATATATATATATATATATATATACACATATACATATTCTATTTTGGTGCTTTATATTGTATCTTCAAATGAAACTGAATTCTTTATGAATTTTCCAGGTATATGGCTACTTCCTCTCAATTTCCTAAATGTACTGTGTTCTCTAGTCCCTACAGCAGATTTTGCATTAATATCGCTTTGCTAAATAGTTCTCAAACTTTTATATAGATGTGTCTATTGGGGGATAAATTCACTTCACTGAGGCAAATACCAGGTAGCATTTTCTATTTAACATTGTAAAAATGCTTAGGGACATGTTAAATGAAGTTCCATAAAGCAGCAATGGTATATTGTCTATTACGGTAGAGTTTAAAAGCTAATTATGTAGTCATCTATGCTTAGTTACTGAACCATAGAAACACCTAAATAAGCAATTTGTAGTTATCCAATGTGAAATAGTTATCCTATTAACACTTAATTCAAAGCATAGAAAAAATATCTTTCATAAAACCAAAGATAAAATAGAAACAAATACTTTCTTTAATGGCTAATGGAGCCCAATGCAGTTAAGCTAACAAATACAGCATGCTCTCTTCTAACTGTTCTGTTTTCCTGTTCACCAGAAAATTATACATCAAATTACAGAGATTATTGTTAGGAATTTACATACCCCCTGTTCTTATTTTCATTAACATTTTCTCTTAAACCTCTTTTAATATCTTCAATCTTCATATTAAAACATAAAAGTTTTTATCTTTCAGAAACTTGAAAATAATGTACTTAAGAATCTTAATTTTCCACCTCCAATTCTTTTTGATAGGTATTATCTGAACTCAAGAACATTCCTAATGCAGCATTGTCATTTATAAAACAAGGATCCTGGGTGTTTTATTTGGCTGTCTTTGTTTGAAGGATTTTTGTTTCATGTTTCATGATCTCAATACAAAGTTCACTCCCCAATCATCACTTCTAGCTGTGTAAGCTTGGAGTAGGCAGAACTGCACCATGTATACTAGTGGTCGTACAGTACCCGGTGCAAGGCCTTAACTTCAAATGCTTAACTGATAACCCTTAAACACTTATCTTTTTTTCAAAGATTGGAAGAGATATTCCATAGCAAAACTGAATAGCTCTGAATGTAAAGAAAAGGAAAAATGCAAGAAGGATGAGAATAAAAGCAGATTATTTCAATTCATGTCCCAGCTCTGCCATTTACCAGCCACCACCAATGCTTCGTGATCTTTAGCAATAAGCTGAAATTCTCCAAAACTCAGTGATTTGTTTTTATTGTATTTTATAAAAGCACTAAATTTATAATGGATTAGAAATTAAAAAAAAAAAAGCTGGTCATACATTATCATTTGAGAAACACAATATTGCCTACTTTACCAAGTTTCTTTGAGCAACCTAGTCGTCTTCAGTCTACTCAGTAACCTACAGGGCTGAAAAAGCAGTGCCCACAATTACATTAAATATGAGAAAAAGATTTCTGTACAGTCCTTCTAGATTGCAGACCAGCCACAGATTCTCAGTTCTCTCAGGAAGTGAAGATTACAAGTCATTGGGAGATATTGTTGAGGAAACAGAATGCTTCTGTTTATATCCCCTTCCCATTGGTTGCTGGTATCTACTTCCTATCCATCTCATCCTGTATATTAGTCAGAAAACTGAGCAAAAGTCAGTAAAATTAAGCAGAAAAGCAAATACACTCCCACTGTCACATAGATGTACAAAGAGTACACATTCTCATTATTTTTTGAGACTGCCTTTATCTTCCTCAAAAGCCCTCAAATCCTTGATAGTAGAAGAGGAAGACTGCATTTAATCTGTCCAATCTTTAAATACCAGCCTGATGCAATAATTTAAATAGTGTTTTTAGGTAAAATATGCAACTGCTCAAATTTTGCATTTCCTTCTCTCCTGGCAGAGGTTTGTGGCTTATGTGACCTCACAGAGAAAAAGGAAAGGAAATCTTGCATCTATGTTCTGTCCTCTGATTCATTTGGTTTCCATGGTGATGTTTTTGTTCCTTTGGTTGTTTTTCATCCTGCTGGGATAAAGCTAGCAGCCTGTGTAAACTCCTGGTGCACATTTTCTTGTCTTGGTGAGGACCTGAAAGCTTGGCCCATCTGCATTCCAGGCCTCAAGCTTTACTTTAACCCCCATGCAGTCTGCTTGCCAGCAGTTCTGAGTAAATCAATACTTCTGATGCCTGTAACTCATTCTTGACACACTAGTGTGCTGAGGTACACAGCTCTGTATTAATGGAATAGAGAAGATCTCCTTCATATATGAAAAGTCTTTCAAGTCTATTGTCAAATACTGTAAAATCCTGTTTTGAATGTTTTTTGACCTTATTGTAGCAATTTATTCCCACTCTCATGCCCACCTCATCCTTGCAGAGAAAGAGATGCTATAGTTTTGCTAAGGAAGATGACAAATAGTGGAAAGGGGCAAAAGAGAAAAACATACTGATATTTTACTTAAAAATATAAAAATAATGGAAAAGCCTATAAATAAATGCAACATATTTCACCCCTCTTTTCCTGTTCATTCACAAGTTCACTGAAGAAAGTGAATGAGAGAGGAGAAGGGATGAAGAGTTCCCAGGTGTTAAATCAAGAGACACAAACAACCAACAATGGGGGCAGCTGACAAGTGATTGGATTGGCCTGGCCAGGAGAGTAAGTCATTCAGAGTTCTCCAATATTGGATCAGAAAATCCATCCAAACTTCCCTGTATTCCTAAAATTGTTTTTTCAAACTATTTGTGAGAATCACTGATCTGTAAATCAGTTCAACAACAACTGCAGATCAAAGGGAAGTCCTCTGCTTTGATTTTCTAGAAAGCTGGGTAGTGAACATGAAAAAAAAAACAACTGGCCTCACATGTATTCCTCGTTTCTCTTTGTCCCTTTCTGCCTGACCCTGGCATTCCTTCACATGCTGTTCTATTATTGGTTGTAGGGCTTATAACATGAGAAAAAATTATAAATGCCATTCTCCTTATCTACTGTACACCGCATGTGGCCATACTTCTCACGAACGTATTGTGACTGTGACATTTTAGAGCACTGCTGAATTTTCCTTTACTATCTTTTATTTTCTCTATATTTCTTTTGTGTCTATTGTTCTCAGAAGGTTATATAAGCATGGGTTTTTTTTCAGTACTTTTTTAAAGGTCCTGTCAACATACATTTTAAGAAGAAAAACTGTGTTGTGATATCTTTTTATTTTCTCAATGTACATTTAGGCTGATTTTGTTTGGTTGTTTCCCTTATACTGAGTTTAAGTCCTGGGAGTAAGGTAATAAATATTCAAAATGTGTTCCCACCTGTCTTAAGCCCATTGCACATAACTATTCTTGTATAAATGTCAGCGCAACATTTTCAGCCCCATGGCTATTACAATAAAGAGTGAATCAATGAGTACAGAGCTTTCTCAATTGGTGTATTAGTTTGCTAGGGCTGCAGTAGCAAAGAACTTTAGACTGGGTGGCTTAAAACAAGAGAAATGTATTGTCTCACAGTTCTGGAGGCTAGAAGTCCAAGATCAAGTTGTTGCCAGTGTTTGTTCCTTCTGAAAACTGTGAGAAAAACCTGTCCCCTTGCCTTTCTCTTAGCTTCTGATGATTTGCTAGCAATTTTTGGCTTTTCGATATCTGCCTTCATCTTCATATGGTGTTCTCCCTGTGTACATTTCTCTGTGGCCAAATTGCCCCCTTATAATGAGAACACCAATCATATTGGATTAGGGCTCATCCTAATGACCTCATCTTAATTGATAACATCAGCAACAACTCTATTTCTAAATAATGTCACATTGTGAGGTTTGGGGGTTGGGACTTCAACACATGAATTGAGGTGAACACAATTCAATCCATAACACTGGATATCCCAAGGAGACACATATTTGGATTTTTTAGACCGTCACCTCAAAGGTTATTTTCAGAAAGGGTTCTTTGCAAAAGATCTTCTTACATCTAACCATTTGTGGTGTCACAACACTTGACCCAATTCATGAAAGTGAAGGCTAAGTTTCATATTTAAAATATTCTCAAATTCCCTCCTCAAGTTACTCTGAGCGCAGAGCCTGAGTAGTTACACAGCCGCCCTGTTTTTATTTAAACCGTTTCTGAGCCAAATGCCTTCTTAAGAGATGTTCACTTCATGGTAGGTTGAACCATCCTCGAAGGTCTTCTTGTGACCAGAGAAACCTGTTACTCTGGCCAGAAAGGAAGGTGATTCTCAGGAGACTGAGTTTGTGCACTAATGTGAGATCCAGGAGAGAAGTTCCCAGCACAAGCTCTGGGACAGAGTAGGCACTCAGTGCTTCCTGGATGATCAAGTTGATTGAACGATGAAGTGTGAAGGCCAAGCACACATGAAATGCAGTTCCACGAAGGAGAAATGAGAGAGGCTGTTTCACGAAGAATAGAATAAATACATAGAGAAAGATCTGCTTGTGGTCTTTTGATTTCATGCTACCAGGATGAACTGCTTAGGAGCCATTCTATTGTCATCTAATTAGATACTGCTTAGTCCTATCTTTGCATTTTACAAATAAAGAAACTAAGAGCCAGAGAGGTTTAAACAGATTGACTTGCTTTCTATTAGCATTAAGGTCAGTACTAAAATTGAAGCTTCCCCAAGCCCAGTCAATTTCTTCATTTGATTTTTTCTCACTCTTTCAGCTAGGTAGAGTTACACAGTTATGGGTACCATTTGGGGCTATGTCATAACAAAGATTCTCTCTCCTTGACCAAATTTAATATTCTGAGTCATCTTTTAGACTTAACCTTTGGGCTTCCCTGTTCATCTTTGCCTTGCCCATTCTTAGCAAGAATCCTGCTAAGTTACTTAGCCAGACACCCCAGCCCTTGATATCTGATCACCCTTGATATTTGATCAAATTCTTCATCCTCTATCATTCCCCAGGCAATATCTAATCACCTTGGCCAACCTTCAGCAAGAATCCTGTCAAGTTGTTTAGCCAGAATTTCCCCTTTACCTCTGATGTCTCCTTTTAGTAATGTTCCATTCACTCTGCTCCTCGGCTATAAATCTGCAGTTGTCTACGCTGTATTGGGAATTCAGCCAAGTTTTATTCAGCCCAGTTGTATGTATTTATGTGTATATGTACTCACATACTATTTTTTCTTATAAATGCCAATACCACCTACAATAAGCTTAATTACAAAGCATCTAACTAAACTTAACTGGTCAAGTTATGCCAGCGGCATACAAGATTCTACAGCCTCTACTTTACAATGCAGTTAGGGCCTTTACTCATTGGTAAATTAGAGTTTAGAATTTTTTAAGGGTAGAACCTACATATTATTTACCCTTATTATCAAAGCCTGACACATATTAAGTCCTGAATGAAAATTAGTTGACACGTTAATTCATAAACGATGGATGAATGAATGTATAAATGAATGATATCTCTGTTCCTGATTCCAATACCAACACCCCAACTGAACTATATTTATTGTAACTTTATATTCAATACCCAAATTACTTCAGAGGAAATATTATATATGTCACCACATCTAGCTGAAGAAGGTAAATTTTAGAGGATGATTAACACAAACACAACAGGTGAGTAGCCAGCCACGTATCCTAAGAAATCACCTCCTTGTTCATCTCTGCCTTCATGTAGTACAGGTTTCACTATATTCATATGGACTTGGTGCTGATGGTGTGAGCAAGGCTTTATATTCTTTCTTCTGTGGTAGCCGAAGTCCTCAAGGATAGTGACATGGTGTCCTTTTTCTATTGTCTCCATGGTGACAAGAACTCTGCATCTTGTGTCTACTTGAGATACGTTGGTGACTGGATCTTATATCCAAGGTTTTCTCTGGTGAGCAACACCTTAGCCAATTAACATGAATCCAGAATGGCATATTTAGCAGATTTCAGCGAATATTTTATTGGATTCCTTGATTCCTGGGCCCTGTCAATAATCCTGTAATGGTGAAGTTTGGAGGCTTTGGCTTCACTCTCTTTAGAAAGGACAAATCTGATACAATGACTGCAATAGATTGTCATAGGTGTAGTAAACAATTGTTTGCATATTCAAATTTAAGGAATACTATCCTGTTTCCCAATATCATGATTATTGGAAAATCCCTTCATTTGAATTTAAATATTCCAGCTAAAAACCCTCTGGGAAGAATGCGAGTACATAATCAAAAACGGGACACTGTACAGGAAAGATTCTGATTGAATGGAGAGAACGAGGATACCGCTCTATCAGGAAACATTGGCTGGGTCATCACAATGGGGTCAGGCATCTAAGGGCCGCCATAAGACATGGTGCCTGAAAAAGGCAGCAGCATCCTCCAAAGATAGGAATGGTATGAAGAAAAGAAGGTTTGAGGGAAAAGGCCTATTTTATACTTTTCCTCAAACTTAACCTCTAAGCTTCCACAGTCTTCCACGTACTAGCAAATGACAGAAGGAACACTCATTTTAACCTCTGAAACAACTTTGCAAAGGGTTTTCAAAAATTCCTTTGCATAACACATGTGGGGAGTAATTGTTTCACAAAATATGATACCCCTAACTAAATTCGTGTTAGTTTCATACGCTTCTCTCAAAACAAATAAAGAAAACACAGGTATCCATCTGAGATCTGCAAAGTCATAATAAGAGAAAGAAGATATGAGTTTATTATTGTTCCCATTAAGTTTGCTGTCCTATTTCTATTTGACCTACTCTGAGTTTTTACCCCAGTGTCCACAGATAAGGAGGGAGGCAAAATGAGTTCTGCCCTTGGATGTAACTGCAGCCACCATCTATAATGGATTCCTGTTACCGAGTCTAGGCTCATACTGTTCCCTGTGTGACAAGCCAATAATCGAGAGATGAGGTGGTGGGGGCAAGGAATAATGACTTTATTTGGAAAGCTGGCAAACTGAGATGATGGTGGGCTCGTGCCCCAAAAAACCATCTTGGCCGAGTTAGAATTCAGGCTCCTTTTATACTAAAAGGGGAGGGAGTAAAGTCGAACACTTCCTGGTTCCCATCAGCCTCCAGAGGGGATGTGTTCATGTCTTCCTTCCTGCAGTTCTTCACAGGTGGGCCTGGTCAGGATGTTTCCTGTGACCTAAACAAAGGTATTTTAGCTTAATGCTCATTACCAGGGAAGCAGGGTTCCCAGAGATGGGCCATTGTGTATAATTTAACCTTATAGGCAACATCCCTTTAGTGATTAACTTGTAATATCAGTAGAACACAAAATGTTCTTCCCTATTACAGCCCAGCCATTTCCAAATGTCAGGCTTCAGTGAGGGTAGAGGAAATGTGGCCTGTGAATAAGAACAAGACTATGTAAAATTACATTTTTCCCCTATTTTCTTCGGCTCACTCACTTTGGACTTCTAACTGACAATGGAGAGGGCTATTTCATAAATGCTGTCTCCTAGTCTTACTTTGGCTCCTGGTGCTGCACCAAGACTATGCTTCCTTCCCAGTCCTCTGGTGTGTTGGCTGCTCACTCTTAAAATCCTCAGGGTCAGGAGGTGTGATCAACGTCTTCCTGAATCTTGATCAATGCCATTACTTCCTGACCCTCTAAAGCAATCATCTTGAAAGACGTAGCATCTGGAAATACCATCCTTTCCTCTCCTTGTTGCTCTCATCTACAGACCTCTCACTGAATACTCCTCATTTACAGCAGACTCCCACATCTGAGATAGACTTCATGTCTACTCCAAGTCCTCCCATAATCCTGGGAGAATTCAGCACTCAGGTGGTAACTATCCAACTCCCTGACCTCTCAATTCTTCAGTGGTCTCATATATCCAATGACATATAACTCTGCTCCACTATAGCTGCTCACTCCCATGACCTCACCCTGGTCATTTGCCTTACCTGTAACCACTCTAATTCCAAAATATCTTGCTTTGTGCTCATAAAAATTTCAATGCCAGCTTTAAAAAAAAGAATTATATCTTTTATGATCCTCTAGTCTTCTATTTTCTCCCAATCCAGGAATCATATACTGAATATTGCTTGAGCTAATGAATGAGTGAACAGACCTGTGAAATGAAGAGGAAAATGTCAATAACTCAATTATAATAACATTTCTTCTTCTATTGAATAGAAAAATCTAAATCCTGTGGTGAGACTGGCTCTGAGTTGTTGGGCTGCACTGCTGAGTCCAGATAAAGCTAGGTTTCCTGCCTCCCAATGTCATTACTAAATACCTGGAATCCCAGAGTGTGTCGGGAGTGGAGACAGAAAGCACAGAGAGAATCAGGAAGAGGTCCCTTACCACATTAACATTGTAGTAGAATTTTTATTTGAAACATGAAAATACTCCTTCAAACATGTCTTTTTATAGCTGAGGAGACAAAACATGTATGTGTGTATGTATGTACAAAACTTCTCTTTTTCCTTACTTTTATTCCCCCTGTAGAATTAAAAATGCATAAATCCTTTCCCTAGACCAGCTGATTAAGGGGAACGCCACTCCAGAAATGTTTTGTTTTTCTTCCTTCTGACTTTGTGTTTTTGTTTTTATATTTTAAAAATAAAACATCTTGTCATTTGCCTTTACAGAACCAGATAAGGAAAATGTTGGTTTTCTTATCTTTTGTGGTCATAATAAAATAATTTTAGGAATGACAATAAGAAAAGTAATATACTTATCCCATGGTCTTTACGAATGCATTTAATAGAATGCTTGTTTGGCAAGATATCTGTCAACTTCCTTGGAAGAACAGAAGAACTCTTTCCTTATCTTCTAGTGGTACTAAGAAACTAGAAATAATATTGAGAACACATTTTCCACATGTTTCTGATAAAGCCTAATATTTTCTAGTGTGCTCATTCAGAAGAATCCAAACAAAACATCAAAAATAGGGAGAGCTAATATGTGGTCCACACCCACAGCAGACATCATCCATTGTTATTGCCATCCTTTCCACTGAGCATAGAAAAGGCTTGTAATCCTCTTCATGACAGGAGTTTGCTATGACATTAAAACATCCTTTTACAACGGTCCTTATTATTTTAATGTGCTTTACAATACTTCTTTAATATTCTTACATGCTTGAAATCCTTCTTGAATTAAATGATACACAAGGGATTGAAATGTTTTTCAATTTCTCCAAGTTCCTAGAGACCTTAAATTTTCCTGTGTTTTAGATATGTCACATAACTCTCCTTTTTCAGCGAGCTTTCCTCTTGTTCTGTTTCTAATATTAAATATATATACAGATCTTAATTAAAACAGATTTGAAATTTAAGTCAGAGCTGTTTCATGCACACCAGCTGTTTATAAACACCTTAATAAATATGCCTGAAATGGGAGTTTCAAGAGACAGAAGAGGAAGTTGCTTAATTATTTAGTAGCCTCAACTCAAGTGCTCCAAAAACATCTGGTTAATAAGGAATTTTGACAAATGATAGCTTTGGCTTCATGTGTAAGGAAAAGCTTCCTGTTGTTTGATTCTGAAGTTTACAGTTCCAAGAGAATAAGTTCAGAAATGAATTTCACCAAAAGTTAATATTCTGACATATCTTATAACAGTATATCCAGTAATCAGAGTATTTAATCAGCTTCTTTCTGCCCATCTGATGGTCAACTTCATATCATAAGAAGACAGAAATTGCAAATATATGCTCCTATTCTGCTGAGATAGACCCACTAATGATGTCCATGCCCTAAACCCTGCAATCTGTGACTATGTTGCCTTACATGGGAAAGGAACTCTGCAGAAGTGCTTAAGGATCCTGAAATGGGGAGATTTTCCTGATCATCTGGGTGGTGGTCCCATGTAATCAATGTAATTACAAACAGATTTTATAAAGTAAGAGAGGGAAGTGGTAGCATCAGAGAGAGATTTGAAGATGCTATGTTTCTGTTTTTGAAGATGGAGGAAGGAGCACAAGCTAAGAAATGCAGGTGGCCTCTAGAAGCTGGGACAAAGGAATAGATTCTCCCCAAGAAGCTCCAGAAGAAACACACCCTGCCAACACCTTGATTTTAGCCCACTGAAGCCCACTTCAGACTTCTGGCCTCCAGAACTGTGAGATAATAAATTGGTGTTGCTTTAAGCTGTTTCCTAAAAGCAAAACAAGAATATTTTAGATTCAAAGCAACACAATATAAAAAATATCCACTGTCTGAATAGTAGCAGATCATCAGAAGAGGGCAATGTGAGCAAAGTTTTTTTGTGAATGAATAGAGTATTCAGGTTTAGTACCTCAGAAACATTAAATTTCAATTCATGAAGTAAAAGACTCACTGGAGATACATCTCTAGATCAGAAACAAAAGTATAAAGAGACAAAAATGATGAGAATAAATATGAAGAAAATGAGGCAAAGGCAATATGTCCCTTTTAAGGCGATAATAGAACTCATGAATAGAATCTAGAACAAAAAAATCATAGCAAAAATGGTTTCTGAACTGAAAATGACATGGTTCAAGAAATTTAAGAGAAGCTTGATTATCTACCCATATTCAGAACACATTTAAAATTACCTTACAAATTTCCAAGTAAATTAAAAATGAGTACAGCTTATGTTAACTTTAAGTCTCTTCCCACAGGATTAGCTTCTGGAAAACAGTAAAATAAAACCTGCTACCCATAACGTCTTTATGTAACCATGTTAATTTTTGTGGATGAAACGTATAGCAAGGTGTTTTAGATGTTTATAGAAATAAAAATAGATTTTTCTATCAAGTTATCCTTCCTAGATAGATGCCCTTCAATTATTGAATCAAAGTTTAGAATCTATGTTGAGTTGTAGCTAAAAGAGACTGATGATAAATATTTAAGCCAAAAAAAGCCAATGAAATTACTTAAGTAACTATGGAATTTGGAGCTAGAGTTAAATGCATAAAAGTTATGTGAAAAAAATCTGTATGTTGGAAAGAGTTTTAAAAAATACAGATTTATATCCCCTGAATTACACTACAGAAAACCAGGAAAACTGCAGGGGTGTGAGATATAGTAGATAAATGAATATAAAAAGAAAATAGATGCTCCTTAAATAATAATAAACTTTTAAAATCTGCTGGTTTTATTTCAAAAATTAGGCAAATATAATTTTAAGAATTTTTACATAAATATAATTTTAAAGTGTTTAAAAACACAAGATAACCACTAATTCAATTAAAAATTGAATACATACCATGTAAATTATTGCAGAAGTTAAGACAAAACATACTTAGTTTATATAGCCCCTCTAAAAAATAGAATGAGAAAATGAAAAAAAAAAAGTTCTTTAAACAAGAAGCATACCACATGAAGATAATAAAGTCCAAGCTAAAATGAACCCTTTGGGAAACCTCCTGCCCTGTTGGTGGGAATGTAAATTGGTGCAGCCACTATGGAGAACCCTATGGAGGTTCCTTAAAAAACTAAAAATAGAACTACCATACAACCCAGCAATCTCACTACTAGGCATATACCCTGAGAAAACCATAATTCAAAAAGAGTCATGTACCACAATGTTCATTGCAGTTCTATTTACAATAGCCAGGACATGGAAGCAACCTAAGTGTCCATCGACAGATAAATGGGTAAAGAAGATGTGGCACATATATACAAAGGAATATTACTCAGCCATAAAAAGAAAAGAAATTGAGTTATTTGTAGTGAGGTGGATGAACCTAGAGTCTGTCATACAGAGGGACATAAGCCTGAAAGATAAAAATAAATACCGTATGCTAAAACATATATATGGAACCTAAAAATATATGGTTCTGATGAAGCTAGGGGCAGGACAGGAATAAAGACACAGATGTAGAGAATGGACTTGAGGACAAGGGGAAGGGGAAGGGTAAGCTGGGACAAGGTGAGAGAGTAGCGTTGACATATATACACTACCAAATGCAAAATAGCTAGCTAGTGCGAAGCAGTTTCATAGCACAGGGAGATCAGTTCTGTGCTTTGTGATCACCTAGAGGGGTGGGATAGGGAGGGTGGGAGGGAGGTGCAACGAGGAGGGGATATGGGGATATATGTATACATATAGCTGATTCACTTTGTTATACAGTAGAAACTAACACAACATTGTAAAGCAATTATACTCCAATAAAGATATTAAAAAATAATAATAATAATTTTTTAATTAAAAAAATAAATAAAATGAGCCTGTTAAACCTTATTGTTTTCTAAATTATGTACAAGGAGCAGCATAAAAGGGGAATTCTAATAATTATATATTTTCAGACTCAGTCCTAAAATAAAATGTTAACTTTTCTCTCCATACACATCCTTTGGTTCTGTTCTTCATTTTCTCTGTCCATCTCTACTTCATGCTTCATTTCTGCTTCATTTAGTTTTTATGCATAAGTCTTGGCTCCTGGAGGCATCATTTACGATGAGAGAAACATCGCCTCAATATAGCATGGCCTGACTTCTACAGACCTCTAACCCATGTGTTGGTCCCAATAACAGTATTCCTACTCCTGGGAAGTAAATCAAAATATTTATAAAAAGTTGTTAAACTAAATATAAAATAAAACTCATTTAAAGACAACTCATATGAATTAAAATTTGGCTATATGCTGCAAAAAATTAAGATGCATGGTACAATATGATTGCAAATAAAGAGCTAGGTAAAGATATATTTGGCAAATACAGATAGTGTCCCAAATACATTTCCAAGCTACATTTCTGTAGCTTGTTTCACAGAATTTAGCTTTATTCAGCCCTTATTGAGATATTGTGTGGGCACTGGGTCTTATTGAACAAATTCCATTTGTCCTGGAGTAGGTATGATTGTTCTGAGGGTGACATTTAAGTCCTGGATACTCAAATTCAGGTAAACTGATCTAGTTGCAAGAGAAAATGTAGGCCAATACAGGCTTTTATTTCTTTTTCCAATAAAGTTTGTATTATTTTCCTACATAATTAGATGAGTCACTCTGATTTTACAGTTTGCAGTCTTCTCCCTACAGAGAGTAGAGCCTGAAGCATCCTAACATTCTCATCAGCAATTTTTGTTTCAAGCCTGGAATTTTAATTTGATGAAAGATGCACCAAGATGAAGAATCCTGCGTCAAGTTTTTTTTTTTTTTTTTTTTGTGGTACGCGGGCCTTTCACTGTTGTGGCCTCTCCCGTTGCGGAGCACAGGCTCTGGACGCGCAGGCTCAGCGGCCATGGCTCACGGGCCCAGCCGCTCCGCGGCACGTCGGATCCTCCCGGACCAGGGCACGAACCCGTGTCCCCTGCATCGGCAGGCGGACTCTCAACCACTGCGCCACCAGGGAAGCCCCTGCATCAAGTTTTATATTGCAGAGAGAATCTCTTTTTTTTTTAAACTAGAACCTTCATGTCTTGCTTTTCACTATGTGTGGAAGTACTTCAGAGCTTGCTGAGCTAGCCATCTAAGGCTAAGCAAATTTCTCTAACATGTAAAAAGCTCGTTTTTCCTTTTGACTCTGACATAGTACAGTTAGTGTTCACGGCTGCTACATAAATGGTTTGCAAAATCAATGAAAGCATTACAGGGCCAGAGTTAGCATGCACTTCTCCTGGTGACTCTGGAGGCATGTTACCTTCCAAATAAAGTCACCTTCCCAGCAGACACACCACAGCTCTTGTTTCGAACATCCCAGAGGCCGACGATCCTGACTGGCTAGTGACCCACAAAAAAATTGTACCACCCTGTTTATGAAAACTATCAATCTGTAACCTTTAATAAGTACTCCTGAGAGACGCAAGAGAGAAGAGATATGGGAACACATGTATACGTATAACTGATTCACTTTGTTGTAAAGCAGAAACTAACACACCATTGTAAAGCAATTATACTCCAATAAAGATGTTAATAAAAAAAAGTACTCCTACTAGTTAATTACTCAGGGGTTTCATTTCTACCCAACAAGTACCAAATATTTAAATTAACATCCTTGATTTTTAATAATAGAAGATTGATTCAGGATCTATTTTCAATTTTGAAAAACACTCAGAAGATTCCATAAGGAAAAGAGATGAGGTAATATAAATAATAGACCAATCACTCACAGTGAATTTATGAAGTAGATAGTGGGCTAAACCTGGATAATGGAGTTTTTATGAATACACTAGTCACAAGACGAAGAAAATATATAACCAATGGCTCTCTCTAATTCAATTCTTCTTTTAGTCTTTTCATATCTTCTAGAATTGTGGGTCAATACTTTGAATAAACAGTGAGACCGTACATTGTGTTAAAGTGACCTAAACCATGACCAACCAATTTTATTTCAGTCAGAGATCATGCTTGGACATGCCAGCTAGCAGAATGGCAAAGCCTGTCACAGCAAGGAGAGGATAAAGATAAGCTCTTCCAGGACTTTCTGGGCTAAAAAATAAAATATCTTGTGAACCTTTCTCTGAATCTGAATAAAAAAGTGAATCCCTAACCAGTCCTTGCCTGTCCTCTTGTGAAGATGGCTGAGAAACACAATAAAAGAGGGACCATTAAGGCCTGGGTCAGAGTTTGATATTCACATCCTTCTCATATATTATTTCAGTTGGATGTTTTGTTTTCTGTGGTTTTCAGAACTGATACTAGAACACTGAAGCACTTTCCAAACTACTATGTTGTAAAGGCCAAGAGTTTTAGAAACATTCTGACACAAACTAAAAAGCCATGATGTATTGAGAGTGTTATGGGTCTCATTAGATAGGCATCAGATGAGTGCAAGGCATGAGGCTTGCAGGATGGGGATATCCAGCTTACTAGCTGCTCTGAGTATTTTGGTTAAGCTGAATCTGTAATACAGAATCTATTGTGTGTGGATGCAATAAATGCAGTGAATGTGAAAAGAGAGTATTATTACACAATTATTTTCTGCTGCAACATACATGCACACACATGGATTCACGTGCACAGACGCACACACAAACACACACACACATTCACAAGCAGTGTTTACATATCTTCTGAATTCAGTTCCCTCCTAAGAATTCCCAAAGATGCTTACCTCATTATTTTTCACCTGGACTTTTGCAAGAGCCTTTAAAATTACTTCTCCAATCTTTGTTCACCTTCCATAATATGCAAATGTGACTGTCATTAGACATAGATTTAATCATGTCACAAAATCTTCAAAACAAAATCTACATTCATAACTATGGTATATTTAAGCCAGATTAAGACATTTTGCTGCCTCTAGTTGGTAATTAATTTATCACTGCTTGAAACCAATAGTCTTTCAATACTTGTTCCTCTATTATTTATGGATGAGGCTGAGCATCCATGTGAAAAGAGGCAGAAGAAAGCACTCAGCCTCCCTCCAACAGTCATGCACAATTCAGCTCCGGTTCCAACTTGCTTAACTTGTTTTGCCAAATGAAAGTCACATTAACAGTCTGATCTTTCTTAAGAGGGAGTTAGGATACTCCTACCTTATGATGTAGCAATTCCACTCCTACATGTTTGCCCAAGAAAATAAAAACATATGTCCATGAAAAAGAAATTCACAAAAAATTATTTATAATATAATTACCCCAAACTTGAAAAAAAGCACTAATGTGTTTCAGCAGGAAAATGAATAAATTGTCCTACATTCACACAATGGAATACTACTCCGTAATAGAAAAGAGCAAATAACTGTTACGCACAGAAACATGAATGAACTTCAAAAATGGTATGTTAAGTGAAAGATACTAGACCAAAAAATTCCATACTACATACATTCTTTTATATGAAAACTAAATACAGGCAGAACTAATCTATGGTGAAAGAACAGGTAGTGTGCAGGAGAGAGAATTAACTAGAAGGGGTATATGGAACTTTCTGGAAGATGGAGATATTCTATATCTTGTTTCTTTATGGGAGATGATTTCACAGGCATATACAATTGTCAAAGTCTATCAAGCTGAATGCATAAGAGGCATGCACTTTATTTTATGTTAATTTTATCTCAGTAAATAAGGTAGTTATGAGCCATCTCATCTTTTGTTGTTTGAACCTATTCCTCTGTGGTATCATCCCTTGACACAAGTAGCCAATAAGTTTTCTTTGCTAACACATTCAGAATTTTTTTCTGAGATGTATCACAGTAAATATGCTTTCCTCTATATTATTAACTTTCTCATAAATTATTAGCACCCAGTGATTTTATGCAGCTCCATATAAATAAATACATTGAACAAGTACTCAGCTGGGGTGGTACTAATTTGGGCTCCATATCTGAGGATACTGACAAACTTATCCCACTCTGGCATTCTAGCTTCCTCTTCTGAAACTGCTCAGTAGAAAGCCTATATTCATTTCAGCTGCAAATAACAGCTGATAATTTCCTGGACATATCTTGCAATTTATCTAGTGTTGCATAGTGTTTACAGAACATAGCTGCCTGAGTTTGAATCTTTCCTTTCACATTTACTACCTAAGTGAATTTTGCTAAACTACATAACTGATCTATGCCTCATCTTAATTTGTGTAAATTTGGAGTATATATCCAACTCATGGGATTTTATGAGTATTAAATGAGTACGTATGTGGCTTAGAATAGAGCCTGATATATAGTACAACATAAGTGCTAGTTATTAATATTTTAATATTATTATCAGCACTTCAGACATTTGCACTTTTTTTCATTTATTATTTTATTACTTATTATTTTCCTTCTCATTTGATTTATTTTTTTAAATTAATATCTGGGATTTTTTAACATCTTTAAGGGAGTATAATTAGTTTACAATGGTGTGTTAGTTTCTGCTTTATAACAAAGTGAATCAGATATACATATACATATATCCCCATATCTTCTCCCTCTCATGTCTCCCTCCCACCCTCCCTATCCCACCTCTGTAGGTGGTCACAAAGCAACAAGTTGAGCTCCCTATGCTATGCGGCTGCTTCCCACTAGCTATCTATTTTACAATTTGGTAGTGTATATATGTCCATGCCACTCTCTCACTTCGTCCCAGTTTACCCTTCCCCTCCCCATGTCCTCAAGTTCATTCTCTACATCTGTGTCTTTATTCCTGTCCTGGCTCTAGGTTCTTCAGAAACTTTTCTTTGTTTTTTTTTAGATTCCATATATATGTGTTAGCATACAGTATTTGTTTTTCTCTTTCTGACTTACTTCACTCCATATGACATACTCTAGGTCCATCCACCTTACTACAAATAACTCAATTTTGCTAAGTTTTATGGCTGAGTAATATTCTATTGTATATATGTGCCACGTCTTCTTTATCCATTCATCTGTCGATGGACACTTACTTAGGTTGCTTCCATGTCCTGGCTGTTGTAAATAGAGCTTCAATGAACATTGTGGTACATGCTTATTTTTGAATTATGGTTTTCTCAGGGTATACGCCCAGTAGTGGGATTGCTGGGTCATATGGTAGTTCTATTTTTACTTTTTTAAGGAACCTCCATAGGGTTCTCCATAGTGGCTGCACCAATTTACATTCCCACCAACAGTGCAAGAGGGTTCCCTTTTCTCCACACCCTCTCCAGCATTTATTGTTTGTAGATTTTTGTATGATGGCCATTCTGACTGGTGTGAGGTGATACCTCTTTGTAGTTTGGATTTGCATTTCTCTAATGATTAGTGATGTTGAGCATCCTTTCATCTGTGTTGGAAATCTATATACCTTCTTTGGAGAAATGTCTATTTAGGTCCTCTGCCCATTTCTGGATTGGATTGTTTTTTGTTTTTTGTGTTTTTTTTTTTTTTTTTTGCTATTTAGCTGCGTGAGCTGCTTGTAAATTTTGGAGATTAATCCTTTGTCATTTGCTTCATTTGTAAATATTTTCTCCCATTCTGAGGGTTGTCTATTCGTCTTGTTTATAGTTTCCTTTGCTGTGCAAAAGATTTAAGTTTTATTAGGTCATATTTGTTTTTTTTGTTGTTTTTATTTCCATTTCTGTAGGAGGTAGGTCAAAAAGGATCTTGCTGTGATTTATGTTACAGAGTGTTCTGCCCATGTTTTCCTCTAAGAGTTTTATACTGTCTGGTTTTAAATTTAAGTCTTTAATCCATTTTGAGTTGATTTTTGTGTATGGTGTTACGGAGTGTTCTAACTTCGTTCTTTTACATGTAGCTGTCCACTTTTCCCAGAACCACTTATTGAAGAGGCTGTCTTTTCTTTATTGTAATTCTTGCCTCCTTTATCAAAAATAAGGTGACCATATGTGCGTGGGTTTATGCCTGGGCTTTCTATCCTGTTCCCTTGATCTATATTGATGTTTTTGTGCTGGTACCATGCTGGCTTGATTACTATAGCTTTGTAGTATAGTCTGAAGTGAAGGAGCCTGATTCCTCCAGCTCCATTTTTCTTTCTAAGGCTTGCTTTCACTATTCAGTGTCTTTTGTGTTTCCACACAAACTGTGAAATTTCTTGTTCTAGTTCTGTGAAAAATGCCTTTGGTAGTTTGATAGGGATTGCAATGTATCTGTACATTGCTTTGGGTAGTATAGTCATTTTCACAATGTTGATTCTTCACAACGGTATACCTCTCCATCTGTTTGTATCATCTTTAATTTCTATCATCAGTGTCTTATAGTTTTCTGCATACAGAAATTTGTCTCTTTAGGTATGTTCAGTCCTAGGTATTTTATTCTTTTTGTTGCAATGGTAAATGGGAGCATTTCCTTAATTTCTCTTTCAGATATTTCATCAGTACTGTATGAGAATGCAAGAGATTTCTGTGCATTAATTTTGTATCCTACTACTTTACCAAATTCATTGATTAGTTCTAGTAGTTTTCTGGTAGCATCTTTAGGATTCTCTATGTATAGTATATCTGCAAACAGTGACAGCTTTAATTCTTCTTTTCTGGCTTGGATTTCTTTTATTTCTTTTTCTTCTCTGACTGCTGTGGCTAAAACTTCCCAAACTGTGTTGACTAATAGTGGTGAGAGTGGACAACCTTGTCTTATTCCTGATCTTAGAGGAAATGGTTTCAGTTTTTCACCATTGAGAACAACGCTGGCTGTGGGTTTGTCATATATGACCTTTATTATGTTGACGAAAGTTCCCTCTATGCTTACTTTCGGGAGGATTTTTATCATAAATGGGTGTTGAATTTTGTCGAAAGCTTCTTCTGCATTTATTGAGATGAACATATGTTTTTCTCCTTCAGTTTTTTAATATGCTTTATTACATTAATTGATTTGCATATATTTAAGAATACTTGCAATCCTGGGATAAACCCCACTTGATCATGGTGTATGATCATTTTAATGTGCTGTTGGATTCTGTTTGCTAGTAATTTGTTGAGGATTTTTGCATCTATGATCATCAGTGATATTGGTCTGTGGTTTTCTTTTTTTGTGATATCTTTGTCTGGTTTTGGTATCAGGGTGATGGTGGCCTCGTAGAATGAGTTTGGGAGTGTTCTTTCTTCTGCTACATTTTAGAAGAGCTTGAGAAGGATAGGTGTTAGCTCTTCTCTAAATGTTTTATAGAATTCGCCTGTGAAGCCATCTGGTCCTGTGCTTTTGTTTGTTGGAAGATGTTTAACCACAGTCTCAATTTCAGTGCTTGTGATTGGTCTGTTCATATTTCCTATTTCTTCCTGGTTCAGTCTCAGAGGGTTGTGCTTTTCTAAGAATTTGTCCATTTCTTCCAGGATGTCCATTTTATTGGCATATACTTGCTTGTAGTAATTTCTCATGATCCTTTTTATTTCTGCAGTGTTAGTTGTTACTTCTTTTTCATTTATAATTCTGTTGATTTGAGTCTTCTCCCTTTTTTCGTTGATGAGTTCGGCTAATGGTTTATCAATTTTGTTTATCTTCTCAAAGAATCAGCTTTTAGTTTTATTGATCTTTGCCAATGTTTCCTTCATTTCTTTTCCATTTATTTCTTATCTGATCTTTATGATTTCTTTCCTTCTGCTAACTTTGGAGTATTTTTTTTTCTTCTTTCTCTAATTGCTTTAGGTGTAACATTAGGTTGTTATTTGAGATTTTTCTTGTTTCTTGAGGTAGGATTGTATTGCTATAAACTTCCCTCTTAGAACTGCTTTTTCTGCATCCCATAGGTTTTGGGTCATCGTGTTTTCATTGTCATTCATTTCTAGGTATTTTTTGATTTCCTCTTTGATTTCTTCAGTGATCCCTTGGTTATTTAGTAATGTATTATTTGGTCTCTATGTGTTTTTTTTTTTTTTTTACAGATTTTTTCCTGTAATTGATATCTAGTCTCATAGCCTTGTGGTTGGAAAAGATACTTGACATGATTTCAGTTTTCTTAAATTTACCAAGGCTTGATTTTTGACCCAAGATATGATCTATCCTGAAGAATGTTCCATGAGCACTTGAGAAGAAAGTGTATTCTGTTTTTTGGGGATGGAATATCTTATAAATATCAATTAAGTTCATCTTGTTTAATGTGTCATTTAAAGCTTGTGTTTCCTTATTTATTTCATTTTGGATAATCTATCCATTGGTGAAAGTGGGTGTTAAAGTCCCCTACTATGATTGTGTTACTGTCAATTTCCCCAAATATGGCATTTGCCTTATGTATTGAGGTGCTCCTATGATGGGTGCCTAAATGTTTACAATTGTTATATCTTCTTCTTGGATTGATCCCTTGATCATCAATCATGTAGTGTCCTTCTGTGTCTCTTGTAATAATCTTTATTTTAAAGTCTACTTTGTCTGATATGAGAATTGCTACTCCAGCTTGCTTTTGATTTCCTTTTGCATGGAATATCTTTTGCCATCCCCTCACTTTCAGTCTGTATGTGTCCCTAGGTCTGAAGTGGGTATCTTTTAGATAGCATATATATGGGTCTTGTTTTTGTATCCATTCAGCCAGTCTATGTCTTTTAGTTGGAGCATTTAATCCATTTACATTTAAGGTATTTATAGATATGTATGTTCATGTTACCATTTTCTTAATTGTTTTGGTTTTGTTATTGTAGGTCTTTTCCTTCTCTTATGTTTCCTGCCTAGAGTAGTTCCTTTAGCATTTGTTGTAAAGCTGGTTTGGTGGTGCTGAATTCTCTCAGCTTTTGTTTGTCTGTAAAGGTTTTAATTTCTCCATTGAATCTGAATGAGATCCTTGCTGGGTAGAGTAATCTTGGTTGTAGGTTTTTACCTTTCATCACTTTAAATATGTCCTGCCACTCACATCTGGCTTGCACAGTTTCTGCTGAGAAATCAGCTGTTAACCTTATGGGGATTCCCTTGTAGGTCATTTGTTGTTTTTTCCCTTGCTGCTTTTAATATTTTTTCTTTATATTTAATTTTTGATAGCTTGATTAATATATGTCTTGCCATGTTTCTCTTTGGATTTATCCTGTATGGGACTCTCTGTGCTTCCTGGACTTCACTGACTATTTCCTTTCCCATATTAGGGAAGTTTTCAACTATAATCTCTTAAAATATTTTCTCAGTCCCTTTCTTTTTCTTTTTTTTTTCTGGCACCCCCTCCCCTATAATTCAAATGTTGGTGCATTTAATGTTGTCCCAGACATCTCTGAGACTGTCTTCAATTCTTTTTTGTTTGTTTGTTTGTTTCTTGTGGTACACGGGCCTCTCACTGTTGTGGCCTATTCCCGTTGCGGAGCACAGGCTCCAGATGCGCAGGCTCAGTGGCCATGGCTCACAGGCCCAGCTGCTCCACGACATGTGGGATCTTCCTGGACCGGGGCACAAACCCGTGTCCCCTGCGTCAGCAGGCGGACTCTCAACCGCTGCGCCACCAGGGAAGCCCTGTCTTAAATTCTTTTCATTCTTTTTTCTTTATTCTGATCTGCAGTAGTTATTTTCACTATTTTATGTTCCAGGTCACTTATGCTTTCTTCTGCCTCAGTTATTCTATTATTGATTCCTTCTAGAGAATTTTTCAGTCATTTCTTGTGTTGTTCATCTTTTTTTTTTTTTTTTTTGCTCTTTAGTTCTTCTAGTTCCTTGTTAAACGTTTCTTGTATTTTCTCTATTTTATTTCCAAGATTTTGGATCACCTTTACTCTCATTACTCTGAATTCTTTTTCAGGTAGACTGCCTATTTCCTCTTCATTTGTTTGTTCTGGTGGGTTTTTATCTTGCTCCTTCATCTGCTCTGTGTTTCTCTGTCTTCTAATTTTTCTTAACTAAATGTGCTTGAGGTCTCCTTTTTGCAGGCTGCAAGTTCGTAGGTCCCATTGTTTTTGGTGTCTGCCCGTAGTGCGTTAAGGTTGGTTCAGTTGGTTGTGTAGGCTTCCTGGTGGAGGGGCTGGTGCCTCTGTTCTGGTGGATGAGACTGGATCTTGCCTTTCTGGTGGGCAGGACTGCATCCGGTGGTGTGTTTTTGGGTGTCTGTGACCTTATTATGATTCTAGGCAGCCTCTCTGCTAATAGGTGAGGTTGTGTTCCTGTCTTGCTAGTTGTTTGGCATAGGGTGTCCTGCACTGTAGCTTGCTGGTCGTTGAGTGGAGCTGGGTCTTAGCATTGAGATGGAGTTCTCTGGGAGAGCTTTCGCCATTTGATATTACATGTTGCTGGTAAACCTTTGTTGGACAGATGTCCTGAACTTGGCTCTCCCACCTCAGAGGCCCCGGCCTGATGCGTGGCTGGAACACCAAGACCCTGTCAGACACACAGCTCAGAAGAAAAGGGAGAAAAAAGAAAGAAAGAAAGAATAAAATAAAATAAACTTATTAAAATAACAAAATTTGAAAAATGTAAAAGTAATTAAAAAAAGAAAGAAAGAAGAGAGCAACCAAGCCAAAAAACAAATCCACAAATGATAGCATGTGCTAAAAACTATACTAAAAACAAACAAACAAACGAAACAGACAGAATCCTAGAACAAATGGTAAAAGCAAAGCTATACAGACAAAATCACACAAAAAGGCATACACACACACTCACACAAAGAGAAAAAGGAAAAAAGTATCTATCTATCTATCTATCTATCTATATATAAAAAGGAAGAGAGCAACCAAATCACTAAACAAATCTACCAATATTGACAAACTAAATACTAAAGTAAGAGAAACATAAAACCAGAAACAAATTAGATGCAGAAAGCAAACCTCAAGGCTCCAGTTTCTTCCAAAGTCCTCTGTCTCAATTTTGGGATGATTTGTTGTGCATTGAGGTATTCCAGAGATACAGGGTGTTGATTGTGGAGATTTAATCCGCTGCTTCTGAGGCTGCTGGGAGAGATCTCCCTTTCTCTTCTTTGTTCGCACATCTCCCGAGGTTCAGCTTTGAATTTGGACCTGTTTCTGCGTGTAGGTCACCTGAGGGCGTCTGTTCTTCGCTCAGACAGGACGGGGTTAAAGGAGCAGCTGATTCGGGGCCTCTGGCTCACTCAGGCCGAGGGGAGGGAGGGGTACGGATGTGGGGCGAGCCTGCAGTGGCAGAGGCCGGCGTGACATTGCAACAGCCTGAGGCATGCCGTGTGTTCTCCAGGGGAAGTTGTCCCTGGATCCCGGGACCCTGACAGTGGCGGGCTACACAGGCTCCCGGGAGGGGAGGTGTAGATAGTGACCTGGGCTCGCACACAGGCTTCTTGGTGGCAGCAGCAGCAGCCTTAGCCTCTCATGCCCGTCTCTGGGGTCCGTGCTGATAGCCACGGCTTATGCCCATCTCTAGAGCTCGTTTAGGTGGCGCTCCTCTCTGGCTGGTGAGTGCTGGTTGGCACCTATCCTCTGTGCGGGAATCTCTCCACTTTGCCCTCTGCACCACTGTTGCTGCGCTCTCCTCCGTGGCTCTGAAGCTTTGCCCCTGCCACCCCTGTCTCCGCCAGTGAAGGGGCTTCCTAGTGTGTGGAAACTTTTCCTCCTTCACAGCTCCCTCCCAGAGGTGCAGGTCCTGTCCCTATTCTTTTGTCTGTTTTTCTTTTTTCTTTGCCCTTCCCAAGTATGTGGTGAGTTTCTTGCCTTCTGAAAAGTCTGAGGTCTTCTGCCAGCGTTCAGTAAGTGTTCTGTAGGAGTTGTTCCACATGTAGATGTATTTCTGATGTATTTGTGGGCAGAAAGGTGATCTCGATGTCTTACTCCTCCGCCTACTTGAAGGTTTTACTTTTACAACATTTACTTTGTTGTAAAGAATTTTCTCCTTGACTTGGACTTCCTTAAAAAAGGAATTTACTTGTTTATGTAAAAGTTAAATTAGCATGGGACATGGAATCATATAAATGGAATCAAATTCAAGGAAAGTGTTTTGAGTTTTTCATAATTAATTTTTTCCATTTCATGACAACATTAAGATTATTATGAAAACTGATGTTCTATTTCCTGGAGTTTTGTCCACATTAAGCCTCATGCTAAGATTGTCCACTTATTTCTTGTATTTTATTTTATCAGCATTGTTATGGCACAGATGAGTGAATAAAATGCTTGGTGAATATCTGCTTTGTCACTCTGGCAGCTATTTCTGCAATCTTTCAACCCTCCTCTTTCCTTCAACACTCACAGAAGATGCCATGCTTCCCAGAGGCAATAGAATCCATTTGGTAGAAACATTCTCAAGTCTTTGTAGCCCCACCTATTCGTATACCTACTTTCCTGCCTATTCTTGCTTGCATCCTTCCCCCTCATAGTGGAAAATGTTATCCTTCTGTGTTCCAGATGCCATCTGCTCACAACTTTTTCAAGGACCTCAGTCTAGAGATTTCTCCTCTATCTGCTTTCTCCCCTCCATCTCTCTCATGTATTGTCAACTTCTTCTTCTCTACATATTTTGTTGTTTATTTTAAGAATAATTATTTTGCAGTATAACAACAAAACATCTTAGTTGTAAAAATTTCACATGAACATTTATAGTAAATTTTTGGATTGCCTGTTCCTTTTTTTGTGTAACAATTTTATTGTGAGGTAATTCACTTACCAGCCATTTGAAGTACACAGTTCAATCCTTTTTAGTATATTCACAGAACTCTGCAACAATCTCCACAATTTTAGAAAATTCTTGTCACACCCAAAAGAAACCCTGTTCCCATTAAAAATCACTCTCTATGTTTCCTCAATATCTCACCCCCAGCCTTAGGCAACCATTAATCTTTCAGCCTCCACAGTTTTGCCTATTTTGAACATTTCATATAGTAAAGAGAATTATATTTTTAAAGTTCTTTAAAGAATTCTAATATGGCTTCTTTTATTTCTCATAATGTTTTCTAGATTCATCTATATTATAGTACATATCAGTACTTTTTATTGCTGAATATTCCATTGTATGCATTTTCCACATTTAATTTATTCCATTCGTCAGTTATGGACATTTGAGTTGTTTCTACTTTTTGGCTATTATGACTAATATTGCTAATATGCTATGTGTACATAAATATTTGTGTGGACATATGTTTTTGTTTCCCTTGGGTGAACAAATAGGGTGTCCAGTAGGAGCTGGATCATACTGTAATTTCCTTGGCTCAAATTTTTGCCTCTTAAATACATAGTCTTCCTTCAAAATCCAACTGCATTTTCACTTTTCCTCTCTCCCACGAACAGTGAGTAAATCATTCCATCTTATCTGCTTTTATAACGTTTCATACATAAATATGTTGAGTGTTTTATTATTGTTGTTATAATTATGAGTTTATAAATCTATCTCCCCACTCCTTGTGAGAATTTCTGTGGAAGGAAAGAAATTTTATTCATCTTTTTTTCTCCAGCTACTAACTCATAGTTCTCAGTAGATGGTCAACTAAGAAATCAGGCATGAATGAACAATTTGTGGCTTATTCCAGTTTAATAATTCAATTCAACAGTATTACATACTGTGGGTCAGGCATTGTACTGTGCCTTGAAGATGAGTAAAAAGAGGCTCCTGGTCATGAGGGCAAAAATAGAGAAAAATGCACAGGAAGGTTTCCTGCAGACACCCTGCACACGTTGGCTCAAAAGCCCATGCCCTTTCTCCTGATTGCTCAGCCTCACATTGCCTGTGCTCTGCTGGAAAGGAGATGGGGAGAAAGCCAGGGAACCAGGCAGGAATGTTGGAGCAGGAGCTTGCCTGCTGAGTGGAAACTGAAAGGTGATAACAGAGGCCCAAAGTAGACAGATGAGCAGGAACCTAGGTTTTAGAATAGATACTATTTCAAATGTGATGAGAGTTGTATTTATTTCAAAGGCAAAGGCAGCCCAGTATTATATCTAAAAGCAAACCACTAGCCAAAAGTGTTTTAAGCTAGACTGAAATATGGGGGAGAGGGCAGTGGGAAAAGGGGAGGCCAGTTTAAATCTGGAGATGTTGTTAAGTTATTTATTTATAGTGTAACACATGTTGATTGAGCAAATATCAATACAAAGGCCCACAGTGTGCTGGCCCTTGGGAAACAGAGGTGAGTAAGGAAATGTTCTGACTGATATACGCATACATATATATATGACATACATATGTGTATTATTTCCTCATTTGTAAGATACCATCACAAATTTAATATTAGTTTTTTGGGGGAAAAGCACTATGTTAAACATAAAAGTCAATTGTAAGATACATTCCAATATTTGAAATGTAATAATATGAAAAAAAAGTTGTGTTCTAAAATTGAGGAAATGTTATACAATATACTAAATGTTATACCTATCTATAACATATTTATGTTATATAATATTCAAATAAATGAATCTGAATGATACTGAGTGCTAAGTGTTTTTCACATGTGATCTCATCCATTCCTCCCCACAACCAAACTACAGTAGGGAACACGGAGCACACACAATGTGCTCTTATATTTTCTATGCAATCTTACCAACAACTCTACCAGGTAGGTACTATACTGTTAGAAAACAAAGGCAAAGTTATTCCCCAAGGTCACTGAATAACTAGCCCACAGACATGGAGTGAATGGGTGAGCCAAAATTTCAACCCACGCAATATGTGTGTCTGTGCTTTAATTATAAGACAATACCACTTCCTACATAAGGCGGATTTTATCCTTATTTTACAAATGAAGAAATTGGAGGTCAGAGAGAGTGATATGATATTCATAAGTAGTTCATAAGAATTTTAAAAGAAATTAAACCTTTTTTTTTACTATTTTATTGAGATATAATTGACTTACAATATAGCTTACCATATAAGTTTAAGGTATACAGCATAATGATTTGACTTATCATGAAATAATTGTCACAATGTTTAGTGAACATCCATCATATATAGATGCAACATTAGAGAAATAAATTTTTTTTCCTTGTGATGAAAACTCAGGATTAACTCTCTTAACAACATTCATATATAATGTACAACAGTGTTAATTATATTTATCATGTTGTATATTACTTTCCTGGAAACAATTTATCTTATAACTGGAAGACTGTACCCTTCGGCTACCTTCATCCTATTCCACTTTTCCCTACCCTAACCCCACCTCTGGTAGCCACAAATTTGATCTCTTTTTCTATGAGTTTCTTTGCTTGTTTTTGAAGTATAATTGATCTACAACACAATGTTAGTTCCTTGTACACAACATAGTGATTCAATATTTCTGCACATTTCAAAATGATCACCATGATAAATCTAGTTACCGTAAGCTAAACTTGATTTTAACCCAAACTCGTGGGTTCTAATATCTGTAATTTTTTACTATATTTTTGCCATACCATCAAGCTTTTCTAAATGAGTAGATTAGTAAATATGCTCATATAAAAATTAGTTTTGTTTTAAATGTCTCTTGGCAACATATATTCTTAAGTAAATATCTGTTGTGTATCTTCAAGGTTAGGCTCTGTTGCTCTGGGGATATATTTAGGAATGAGAATTTTGCATGACACCCCTCACATCACACTTGAAGGAATTTGGGGACAACCTCTGTCCTGAAACACATTGCCCTTTAATGCTAAGCTATGTGTCATTAGTACAGACTAGCATGTTAGGCTTATATAAATGAATAGGTAATATTTTAGCCCTTAGCCCATACTGCATTTTAAAGTGCTTCATATATTTATTATTTATCACAACACTTATTTTTAAAAATTACAAAATATTTATTATTATCACAAAAGCACACGATTTGTTGATTTGAATGGGTTGCAAGAAGAGTTTGAGAATATTTACTAGTGACCATCCTTTTGTGTATAGAAATTCATGTGAAACACCCTCACTCTTGAGCTTCCAAACACTCCCAAGCTATAAAAATAAAAACAGAGAAAAAGTTCTTTTTAAATGTGACATGAAGTCATTATTTAGAAAATGTTCTGACCTTGGACATTTAAACTCTTTGCTTCCTTTAGTCTCTTTTGCTCACTATTGGAATAACATGCTTTGTCTTGAGAGTGTTAGTTTCTAGCTTTCACAGAAACTTTTCTTGAAGTCATGAAGAAAAATGTACATTTTACAGACAATAAAAGGGAAAATGTCTCAATACCATAACAGCATACTGAAGGGAAATAGAAAAAATAATCCAGGATATTTTTAAGAGATTCATTTTTGGATTCAGGTAAAGGATTACATAGAATTAATGCCTTCTTGTTTTCTTTTCTCTGGAATGTATAAAAAAGATGTATTAGTTTCCCATTGTTGCTGTTAACTACACCTTACAGTTCTTTCCTTCCATTCCATTATGAAACCCTCTGCTATGTTTAAAACCCTCCACCTCTGGCTTTATGTTCAATTTACTAAAAAATATATATTTTTTTATGAAATATCTTTTTTTTTCAAATCTGATATGTTTTCCTTGTATCAAAAGACATGGGGAGGGAACTAAGAAAAACATTGTTATCCTTTGGTACATTAGTTATCTGTTGCTGAGGAATATACTACCATAAATTTAGCATCTTACAACAACACACATTTAAGTATCTCACAGTTTCCATGGATCAGGAGTCTGACACAGTTTTCTGCTTCAGGGCCTCACAGGTAGCAATCAAGTTGTCAGGAGGGTTGGAATCTCATCTGAGGCTCAGGGTTCTCTTTCAAGCTCATATGATTGTGGCTGTTGGCAGAATTCAGTTCCTTGGAGCTGAAGACCTGAAACGCTAGGTTCCTATAGATTGCCCACAGTTCCCTGCCATGTGACCCTCTCTATAGGTGGTTTACAACACAGCAGTGTGCTTCCTCAAGGTCAGCAGGAGAGCAGACTGAGTCTGCTTGGAGTCATAATGTGTATAGATAATGTGCTATAATCATGGGAGTACTATCCTTACCTTTACAGTATAATATAATCACAAGAGTGACAGCCCATCCCAGTTTCTATATTCTATTGGTTCAAAACAAGTCACATGTCCCACTCACACCCAAGGGGAATGGATTACACAAAAGAACGGTAATAAATAGCCTGACTCCATTTTTGATGTTTTATTGCATACAACTTTTATGCTTCACCCTTCCTTCTTCCCCTTCTGCTCACATCTGAGCAAGTGATAGCAAAGTCCTTCCTCTTTGGGGCCTGTGGGAAAGTCACATCACACAAGCCCTGTCTACATGTAAGTACACTGACCTCAGTACCCACTCTAACTACCATAACAACCCCAAATCAAATTCCTTTCCCTGCTCTGTGAGGCCATTGTCAGACCAGGCCAAGACACCTGTCTTGCTCTCCTACAAAGCCTCGTTATGTGAGTGATACACTTTTTCATACCCTCTGGTGTAAGTATGACATCATCATTCTTGACTTCTGAACCAGATTTCAGGTGCAGGGTCCAACCGTTTCTGCAGAGTGTTTACAACAAGCATAAACACCAGGGAGTGGGGATCACTGACAGTCACCCTGGGGTCTATGTACTGCACCAACTTTTGATGTCGCAGGAGGAAAAATGCATAGTCCCTCTAATTTGAAGCTTTTTTAGAGCTTCTGTTATGGGAGATATAGAAACCATGTTACAGGAGATTCTGCCTTGCCATTATAAAAATAGGTTGGATAACTATAGATATAAGAAAAACAACACTTCTGATATTCCATATTTTCAGATGTCAGTAGGCATAATCACAAACTTGATTATATGTGCAATTGACAAAGAATATTTTGAAAATTAAAAGGTGAGAAATGTTTAAATATTGAATGAGCATGAAATATGTGTGTATGTATACATATATACATGTCCCCAGCTGTACCTGGTCATAGGGAAAGTCCAAATGGTCATAGGGAAAGTCCAAATGGATCCTGATTAGTTCTGCATTGGTCAGGAAGTGAAGTGTTTTTTAAACTCCCATCTCCTCACCAGGTTTCGAAGACCTCCAATTTTCATTCAGTTAAACTTCCAGTATGTTTTCCATTTGTCTATAGACAATGGGTCAGTAAGGAGGAGGGGGAACACATATTGGAGAATAACGAGTAATGAACTCTTTCAGTTTTGCTCCCCAGTACTTGTAATAGAAAAGTCCAACCTTGTCCTCTCCTTGGTGGAATCAGACCCCTCTACTCTTCCTCTCTAGATATAGTCCTCCTTTCCCACTGTCTTTGCTTTACTAATCTTTGACTACCAAAAATATACCTCCATTAGTACATAGGTGTGTCATTCTGACTTGTACTTGTACACGTATCTTTTTGAGTCTTTTTTTATTTCAGTGTAGGGTTAGGGAAGTAAAAATAGCTCCCAGCTTAATAATAGAGAGTAGAAGAGAGGGGCAAAAACTCAGAAGAAGCAGAAATTAATATTTTGAGCTATAACTCTGCCTCCAGAAATAGATTTGTTTGTTTTAAGTTAGATGCTCTTCCTCAACCAATAATAAGGTGCATTAGTTAAATATACATAAACACAGTATTTTTAATATATCAACTTTGTGGGGAGCTTATTGTGGCAGGGAATATGTTTCTTTCTTCTGTATAATTACAGTGTTCATAATGATGCCTGGCAATGGAGGCACTCAATAAATACAGATTTAATTGAGTTTTATATGCTATACTTAATAACAAATAGTTTAATTAGAACAGAGGTTCTCACTTATGCTAACATACTATTATTCTTTATCCTTTGACTTGTGAAATAAATTTATTGTACAAATCTTAAAACTGCTTTTAGTTTCCCCCTAAAATAAAAAATATGTGCTTTTGGTAGGGTATAGGAGCTGCAATAGGTTAATTTTTATCCTTTCGTTACTAATTGATTAACATGGCATTCTGACTTGTGACTCTGCCACTCAATATTCAGCTTTTCTTTCTTTGTTGCAAAGTTGTATCATTTAGCTATTGCTGCATAACAAACCATCTCAAGACTTGGTTACTTAAAATAATAATTATTAAATCTCTTATGTCACAAGGCTGTGTGTTGGTTGATCTTGACTAGGCTTGCTCATATTTCTACAAGTTAATTCTACTTCCTGTGTCTCTCATCTTCCTCTTAAGCCCTGAGGATCAGTCCAAGCACGTTCTTCTTGCATTATGACAGAGTCTATAAAGAGCAAGATTTCTCAAATTCAACTGTATTTCTATTTTAGATTGAATAATTCCTTCTTTTGGGAAGTTGTCATGTCCATTACAGGATGTTTACCAGCATCACTGGCCTCTACTCACTAGATGCCAGTAGAATCCCCCAAATCGTGACAACTAATAATGTTTCCAGAAATTGCCAAATTCCCCTGGGAGAAAAATTTCCCCAGGTGAGAACTACTTCTCTAGCAGCAGAAATGTGCAAGGCTTCGTGAGTCCTGTGCTTGGAGCTGCACACCATCACTTCTACTTCATCCTATTGGCCAAAACAAGTTAGATGGAGAATGAAGCAAGAGGAAGCGCAGACCAACTTGCTCATGGCAAAGTTACGTGGGAAGGGGTATGAATACAGGTAGATTGGAAGAACTGGGCTGTTAAAACAGTAAATGTACCTTAGCAGTTATAAGTTCAGGAATTTTGCTCTAGTATAGACTCTCTTCCAAGCCCATAATGTTTTCCATAATTTTCGATCTTATTAGAACAAATTTCCAGGACTTGGATCCTGTGCTATGACTAATTCTCTTTTGGTCTGATTGTTTGCAATATCTACAAGACATAATAAGTAGAACATAAATAAAATAACATTACCTCTTTTATACTTTACATATTAGGTTTTTCCAATATAACACACAAAGCAGTCCAATCTAAAAATTATTTTTTTTTAATTGAGGTATAGTTGATCTACAATGTTGTGTTAGTTTCTGGTGTACAGCAAAGTGATTCATTATGTATATATTCATATATATTCTTTTTCATATTATATTCCATTGTGGTTTATTAGAGGATATTGAATATAGTTCCCTGTGCTATACAGGAGGACCTTGTTGTTTATCTATTTTATATATAGTCGCTTGTATCTGCTAATCCCAAACTCCTAGTTTATCCCTCCCCCACCCCCTTTCCCCTTTGGTAACCATAAGTTTGTTTTCTATGTCTGTGAATCTATTTCTATTTTATAAATAAGTTCATTTGTGTCTTTTTAAAAAGATTCCACATACAAGCAATATCATATGATATTTGTCTTTGCCTGACTTACTTCACTTAGTATGATAATCTCTAGGTCCATCCATGTTGCTGCAAATGGCATTATTTCATTCTTTTTTATGGCTGAGCAGTATTCCATTGTTTATATATACCACAACTTTATCCATTCATCTGTCACTGGACATTTAAATTGCTTCCATGTCTTGGGTATTGTAAATAGTGCTGCTATGAACATTGGGGCACATGTATCTTTTCGAATTAGCATTTTCTCCACATATATGCCCAGGAGTAGGATTGCTGGTAACTCTATTTTTAGTTTTTTAAGGAACCTCCATACTGTTTTCCATAGTGGCTGCACCAATTTACATTCCCACCAACAGTGTAAGAGGGCTCCCTTTTCTCCACACCCTCTCCAGCATTTTTATCTGTAGAATTTTTAATGATGGCCATTCTGACTGGTGTGGATTTTTTGTTTTGTTTTGTTTTGTTTTGTTTTGTTTATTTTTGGCTGTGTTGGGTCTTCATTGCTTCACACAGGCTTTCTCTAGTTGCAGGGAGCAGGGGCTACTCTTCGTTGTGGTGCGCAGGCTTCTCATTGCAGAGCACAGGCTCTAGGTGAGGGTACAGGTGCTCAGTAGGTGTGGTTCACGGGCTCTAGAGCTCAGGCTCAGTAGTTGTGGTGCATGGGCTTAGTTGTTCCGCAGCATGTGGGATCTTCCCAGACCAGGGCTCAAACCCATGTGCCCTGCATTGGCAGGCAGATTCTTAACCACCGCACCGCCAGGAAAGTACCTCAGTGTAGTTTTGATCAATCTAAAAATTATTTATACTGCAATATTAAGTTCTATAAATGATAATAGTTATTCCTCACTTTAAAAAGGTATATTCAGGGACTCCCTGAAATTCAGCTTATTCAGCCAACAAGTATATTAGACTGGATCATATGAAATTGCCAATACTGAATTGAGTTTTTTAACCTTCAAACATAGCAATTTTATATGAGTCAATATGACATATAATAATATCAGTCCCACAATGGTTTTTAGAGTATTAAAAGAGTCGATATTAGTTGATTGTGAATCAAACCAAGGCATACAGTGGCAAATAAAAGAGAAATACAGAAATCCATGATATTCATACAGAACAATCTCTAAATCAAGGCACAACAGTATTTTTCAGGAAACATCTGCTCTTTTTTAATAGCTTTGATCAAATTCCAAATTTTAAAAAATAAGATCACAAAAGTTAGAGTTATGACAATGGTTGGAGGTGGTGAGGAGAGGGAAAAAGGATAAAAGAGAGAAAAGAAAATTTTCTTCAGAAAGAGAAAAAAGTAGAACAAAAGAGATTAAAAATGAATTCAAGGTCTGTTATTCTGAAATATTCCTGTGGAGGAAAAATGAATCTATTGTGTTTTGTTTTGTTTTATTTTAATTCTCTAAGGCAATCAAACCTTACCCTGGAAATTAACACAAAGACTAAAATGTTTTCTTTTGAAGCTGGATAAAAGGTGAGTCATCCTTCGAGACCAGTTTCCTAAAAAGAGAATTTGAAAAGAATGAAGTGATAAAAATACAGAGTGAGCACAAGTTTTTATTAAATTTTTGTTAATTATAAGAGAAGACTGTTTAGTAGTGAAACAGTTGGCCACTGTGTTGTTATACTCACTTTGTGATGAATATAAAATAAACGATATCTTTCTTTAAAAAGCAGTAAAAAGTAAACACTGTAATTCTTAGATTAGAGGTTCCAAAACCAAATTAATCATCAGAATTACTAGGGATGCTTTCTTAAAATAAAAAATAAAGCACAGAGACCCCACCCAACTGACAAACTTAGAATCTGGGCTTGAGGTTCAAGAATATGGTTGTTTAAGAAGCTCCACAATTCATTTTTATCACTTAAGTTTGAAAAATCTCAGTTAAAACTAGTGTTCTTTTTTATTTATTTAAATTGATTGTATTTCCACACATGAGAGTCCAAGTCTTTTTTCAGATTCTTATGCCTAGTTGCTCTTTAGTGTTCAACAAGTGACACTTTGTCTTCTCTGTGCTCCGAGGTTCTGTCTGACATTAGGTTAGTAACTATTAATCTTCTAGGTTGCCATAACAAAATACAACAGAGTGAGTGGCTTAAACAGAAATTTATTTTCTCACAGCTCTGGAGGCAGGAAGTCAGGTCAGTGTGGCAGCATGGTTGGTTTCTGGTGAGAGGTCTCTTCCTGCTGGTAGATAGCCAGTTTCTCACTATATCCTCACATGACTCTTTCTCTGTGCAGGTGGAGAGAGAGAGAGAGAGTCTGAGCTCTTTGGTGTCTTTTTTTCTATAAGAACACTAATCCTAGGGGATCTCATCTCACCTGATCTCATATAAACTTAATTACTTCCCTAGAGGCCCCATCTACTAATACAACCACACTGGGAGTTAACACTTCAACATATGAACTTGTAGGGAGATACAAATATTCAGGCCATAATAATAACCAATTACTTTACTCAAAAGAATCAAACTTAGCTGGTTTCAAGATGTGTTTAATAGTATCACCTATGATGAAGGAAAAAACCTTAAATGAAATGGGCTGTGTTTACATCTTTTTTCTAAAATGCACAGATATCCAGAACATTGTATAATCCCTAAAACATTCAATAAGTTGTTGTGTGTTACATAATTTTATTCTCTTTAAAGGACCAAGGAGAATACTTGCAATGTCCTCCCTTAAACATTGGCTTTGTTCTCTGGCTTCATCTGCTGCAGAACCCTAAACATCTTTCAAAGGCAGGAGCTGGGAGGAGTTATTGTGTTCCTGATGGAAGAATCTGAAGAAAGGGTGTGTGGAGAGGTATATGCTTCTGGAGCAGTCGCCAATTTACAAAGACAAGTTTTTTACAAGTAGTTTACAAAGACAAGTTATTGATTTTTTTCCCTTGGAGAAAGAAAAGCTATAGTAAAAAAAATCAGGAACATTCATGCTATGCTACTGATTAATTCCAAATCAGACTGAATAAGAAAGATTGGATCTTGGTTAGTTAGTTGAGGCAAAGAAAAAAAAATCCTAACTTTAGTCCTAGCAATTTCTAGGATTAATTTAAGGAAAATAATCAGACATGAGATCAAAGATATAGGTAAAGCATGTTCATCAAAGAGCTATCTCCTCCATCATTTCATTTTCCTTTCTCAGCTTCTTTCTGAGTTTTGTCAGTTCTCAGAGTTGGGTTTTTTGCCCTCTCCTCTTGACTTATGGGTTTTAAAAATAGAAAAATAAAAATTGAAATATCTAAAGTACCAATAAAGGGAGAATAATGAGATAAATAATAGTATATTCAGACCATGGGACACATTACAGTCAATAAAAGTGGGAATTACAAGAAATTTTAATGACATAAAAATATTCCCTATATAATAATAGTGAAAACAGCAAATACAGAACTGTACTTAGTATTGTGGTAATTTTACCTCAAAATAAATAGATAAATAAACAACATTCTATTAAGTAGATTAAATATATACTCATACAAAAAAGATCAGAATGAAATATAATTTTAAACTTTACCTGTTCTAATTTCTGGATGGTGAACTTAAGAGTCATTTTTATTTTTCTCCTTTTGTTTTTTTAAATTTTTATTCTAATTATTTGGTAATAAATTTTATTACATTTATGATCAGGACAAAAATGTTTTTAAGGAATAAAAATGAAACAGAACATAAATGAAAGAATCATAGTGTTGCTCCTTCCAAAACTTGGGTAGATGGGATGAATTTTTAAACCTACATGCATCTATTGACTTTTCTCTATGGTAAATTAACATCTAACACTCATAAATCTAAACTTCCTACATTCTAAATTCTTCATCATTCTTGAAGATTTCTTCATCTTGAGACAACAGAACTGGCTTAAAGTGTTAAGAATATAAGAACAGCAGCTTTCTTTCCCCCATTTCTTTAAGATCAGCTTTGAACATCTGCAGTCAGCAGAGCCTGCAGAAGAGATAAATGGCTCCATTAAAGAAATGACCTGCTTCAAGAGAAATGTTGGGAGTGGAGATGCAGCCGTGGGAGCCATTAGCTAGAGATAGTAGTTAAGAACAAGGGACAGGTACAATAAGCCAAAGAAAGCCCACAAGACAAGAGGAGAGGACAAAGAAACAAACCCTGAGAGCTGCCAATGCTCAGAAGGGCTGAGAAAGAAAAATAAAATGATGGAGGAGATTGCAAAATTAATCAAGTAGGGGGCAAAACAGGCAAGAAAGGTGAAGAGGAGAAGCCAGAAATAGTTTTCTTCAGGAGGGAATTGTGAGCAGATGAGAGTGAAGAGAGAAGGGCATTTCAGTTTGGGTAAGTGGTCTAAGCAGAAATAAAGCTATGAGTCCTTTTGGAGACAGAGACTTTAAAAACAGAAAGATAGGTTGGCAATCGAATTGTGAAAGATATTGATTCCAGATTAAAAATATAAGACTTTATTCTGCATGCTGTAAGAGCTGAAATGTTTCATTTTAGTGAGTCTTGAAAGCCTGGATTTGATGAGAGAACAAAAGGTTTCCTTAATTCCACAACTCCCTTGTACGTATTAAGAATAAAGCTGAGAGGTCTAAGAATACAATTACTATAAGTAATACTCTACAGAGATATTGAGAAATGCCTTTCTGGTTTTTATGCTGAATCCAGCTTCTCTACACCAACACCGAATTAAATATTGGAGACAGAGTTTTGAGTGAAGTAGAAAAGAATAGCTTTATTGCTTTGCCAGGCAAAGGGGGCCACAGCGGGCTAATGCACTCAAAACTGTGTGTCCCGACCTGGAGGGGGTAGTGAGAAGTTTTATAGTATTGGTTCAAAGAGGGTGTGATCAGCTCGTGGGCATTCTTCTGATTGGTTGGTGGTGAGGTAATTGGGAGTCAGCATCATCTACCTTCTGGCTCCAGTCTGTCTGGGGTCTACATGCTTGTGGGCAGCATACAGTTCACCTCTCCACCTAGTGGGGATTTCAGTATCTGCAAAACAGCTCAAAGATATTGTTTTATTTATCCCTTGAGGGGGAACCAGGACCCTGTCCCAAGGCTGCACTATTGCTTCTTGACTGCTCCTCCTTTGTCTCTGCTTCCTCTCCCTTCCCTGATTAGCAACTATTTGAACTTGCCTGTTGGAACTCAGGGAAGGTCATGGAGGCTGAATGAAGCCTATTTCCTGTAATCAAGAAACAGGGGCCACAGAAATATTTTTGTGTCCAGGAGCCCCACCAAGTCCTGCTGGGTTTCAGTTTGGCAGGAGCTTGAGAGAGATTTTGAAGCGATGCATTCATGTAAAGATATTGCCTGAATCCCTGCAAAAGGGAGGAGAAAGCATGACAGAAAACTAACAGAGACTCCAAATAAGTTTAGAGAGAATCTAAGAACATTTTGGCAGTTTCCTTGCATTCCCACCTCTTCCAATATGGCACAAGAAGATGGTCTCTAGGGGAAGCTACCTGCACCAGTGCATCCTGGCCCACTGACTGTGTGCAGGTGTCCAAATGGAGCTCCCATGACACCAAGTGGAGTGCAGGGGTGTGAGGGGACTGGTAAATGCCAGGATGCCAGGGAGTGGGGACATCAACTAGATGGTTGAGGCAGGGACCACAAATGTCAGCAACAAGTGCCAGTACACTGTCCAGAATGAAAGAAGATGGGACTACATCTCAGCAGACCATAGCAGAAGATGCAGGAACAGGAGGAATGGAGGCATTCTCTTCCCCTGTGGTTGATGCAGACCCAAAGGACAGCAGGAGGACAAGAGGCTCTTTCCCCACCATTGTAAGGATAGCTGACTTTCCACCCAAGCCTGGTTGCAATCATGGAGAAAGGGAGCGATGAAATCCTAGAGGAAAAAAACAGTCCTGAAAGGGAGTTTAAATTGACTAAATACTTATCACAAAGAGAACTTTTAAATGAGACCGATTTCTTTTTAAAGGGCAAAGTTGAAATTTTCCTGCTTTGGGAAGGAAAGAAGCCTTAAGAATAAGATGAGATGAGATCAGTTATAGAACATACAGAAAGTGGCAATTTCAATGGTCTTGATGTGAAATTATCATGACATGCACCAGACCAGGGTCAAAGGGAAGTACATTTTTTTTAAAAAAAGAATGGTTTTGAAGACCAAGGAAATGATACTTGGAATTAGGGAGTCCAATTTGAGAAGAACAATATTTTCTACTAAATATTATACTTAGTCTCAAACAGCCCAGTCTCTTTTAGCCATGTTACCTTTCCAAAGTTCATTGTAGATTTCTTGGAAGGATGAAATTACATTATGTAAAGCATTTGGAATAATAACTATAATATAGTAAGCACTCAATAAAAATAAGCTTCCATTAATATTACAGTTATCTCTTAATCACAAGTTGATGAAAGTACAATTTAGTCAAAACATTGGACTTGAATGAAGGAAAACTGAAGCTATCTACACAAGTGTGTAGCCTGCTGCCAGGCATTTAACTTCTCTGTTCCTCAGTTTCATAATGAGTAGAAAGTAGTGGAGTAAATGCCATCACCAAGGAGCTGAAATACCCGTATATATCCCTAGGGCAGTAGCCTGAGTGACAAGGCCATTAAATAAAACCAATCTTCATATTTAAGCATCATGTATATGAAACCTTCTAACTGCATCCATTTGCACATAACTGGGAGCAAATTAGAACTCTTCTGAGGAGCTTACTTTGCCAACAAAATCTCAGGCTTGGCTGCAACAGCTTTTTTGAACCCCTAAATCTATGCAACAGCTTTTTTGAGCCCCTAAATCTATCTCTAGGTCCCCCAAATTATACCCATGGGAGAGGTTTTAGAAAGGTGATTCACCAAGACATCCTCCCTCCTTTAAGCCCTCCTCAGAAGAATCAGTGGAAGGAAGGAGTAAACAGGAATCCTCCCCACAACTTCCTCCCAAAACATATAGAGTAGAAGAAGCCAAAGAAAACAAACTACAGACATTTCCTAGAGAGAACCAGGAGTTGCCAGATTACCTTTCTGATGTTGTTTGGTACCTGCCCAGATGTCCTTTACCAGGCCCAGTTGTTGTGCTGTCGGCTGCTAATGGCTGACAGCTGCATCCTCCTCCAGAGATTTGCTACTTGCCAATCAGAGCCTCCTGACTCAGAGATGTCTGGGTAGTTACCCAAAACCCTGTAGCTGAGTGGTGGCCAGCAGCTAAGAACTCACTGATACAAGTGTAAAAGCCCAACACCATTGCTTCAAGGAGGGACAACTCCCTGGTGCCATTCCTACTTGCAAACTCCCCATGGGATGAACTTGAGTCTCAAGTTAAACGCATCCCTTTGCCTAGCTTCTTCCGCCTTCCCCTCACACTTCCCTCATTTCCTTACAAGATTCTCTTGAGGATACTGTCTCAATAAATGATGTGCATAAGAATCAACATCTCAGGCTCTGCTTCTAGTGAAACATACCTGATGTATTGCCAAGGAGCTTACATCACAACTGCAGCCAGTGAAACTTTACTATAGCTGCCCTGAAGGGTTTGGCATTTGCTGAGAAAAGTAGTCAATGTGTAGTTCCCATTGTTCCTTTTCTGAATTGGAATTTTAACTGTAATTATGAAAGAACCATAAAATTATTACTTTATGGTGTGTATTGAATATATCAGAGGCAGGTGACTAGTCTTTTAGCTTATAAGTCACCAGACCATGAGATGCCTTTCTTGGAATACTTCCTTGGGATGATGGTAAATAGATCCTACGTATGAGAAGATATCTATTGGTGTTGGGGAGCCAGACTGGTATAGAGTGAAAGATTTTGCTGTTGCCTACCCAATCCATTCTTCCATACTTTCTTACAAACAGCCCCTGATTCTTTTTGAAGTGACAATTCCTCTGTCCATAGAGAGGTATGTTCCCTGCTTCAGAGTAGCTAGGGGTCACAACATGACTTAGTTCTGGATAATAAGATAGAAGCAGAAGTTACAGGACAAAGCTTCTGGGAAAACTTTAGAATTTGGAGAAACATAAATGATATAAGCCTTTACCCCATCTCCTTCTTGCTCCTGGAGAAATAGTGAGAATATCCATCTTATACCAGAAGGTGACAATTATGAGATGAAAACCACATGTTAAGAGTGTGAAAAAAAAATTGTGGAGTCTACAATATCCACCTTTACTATTTAAGACACTCTATGGTAGATTTCTTCTACATCAAATACAACTTAATTCACAAGGTGTGTCAGAAGAAATATGTTCAAAAGATATAATAAGGCAATTTACAAAAAAAATTTCAGTGCAGATTTTCAATAATCGATACAAATTTTAAAGTCTTATTTTGGGATAAGAGATTGGCAAAAGTTAATACAGAAAAGTACACAGTATCAGAAAACCTATGACAAAGCAACTATTCGTACATCCAGGAAGACACACTGATACATTTCTGAAGGAAGTTTTAGTAAATTGTCTATATGTAAAATGTGTACATGTCTGGTCAAGAAGTCAGTCTAAGTAAGTGCATCTATATTTTCTCTCACCCAACAGCTTCATAAAGGCATTGTAAAGTCAGTATTCACAAATGAATTGTGTAGGTAGAAAATTCAAAAGAATGATAAGCTACTAGAATTACTAAATTGTAGGGTCACTATTGATAAAAGCCAAAAAATGCAAAAAGTAAATTAACAATAAAAATGCCAAATTAAATTATGACATTTCATACAATGTAATAATATAACAAGGTGAATGAAACAACATATATTACAGTGTGATTGGCTCCCACAAACATAGCATCTAGTAAAAAGAGCTACATTCAGAGTACATACTCTGTGATTCCATTAAAATTAACCCAAAAGCAAGCAAAATTAATCAATGGATTTGAAATTAGGATAGAGGAGAGGGGTTCTAGAAGAGACACTGGGATTGGGGACTTTTGTGATGCTGGTAATGTTCTACATATTGATCTAGGTACAATTCCATGGATATGTTCACTTTATGAAAATTCATTGAGTTAAAAAAATCTGTGCACATTTTTGTAACTATGTCATGCGTCCTTAAAATATTGATGTTAAAAAACATAGTAACAAAGGGATATCCAAAAGACATAACACAAAACCACCACATGATGAAGTGAGGGTCATCAGAAGCTTAGGGAATTCAACAAATTTCTGCAGAAAGAAATCAAGTGGTGTCCAAGCCACATGAAGAAGTCACGTGCATCCGCTCCAGTTGACAGCTGCCCCTGAGCTTTCAGCTGACAGCCTGCATCAATTACCACCTTATGAATGATTTATTTTGAATTTCCAGCCCAACAGAGTCTTCAGATAACTACAATCCCAGCTGAGTCTGCTGCAACTCCATTAGAATCCCCAAGTGGGACCCACCTAACAAAAAGTGTTTCCAAAAATCTCAATTTACAAAGTCATGAGTAAAATTAAAAGGTTCTTTTGAAGAACTAAGTTCCGGAGTAATTTGTTACATAATTATAGTAACTTAAAAAAGAAGAGCACCCTCAGTCCTAGTAATAGGAATCTCATATAGAGAGAAGAAAGAAAACTAGAGATGAAATTATTTTTAAAATAAAAACAATGATATGATAACTTTCCCCAGTTTTCAAAGGAAACAACAGTTGTTAAATTGAAAGGACATGATTGATAAGCAAATTAAATGAAAACAGATGTGAAATTTATGTATATACTTGTGAAATTTCAGGCATCAGTGTTTCCACCCCTGGAGCAATCAATTAAGCCAAGGGCCAGAGGGCAGAGCAAAGTCAGGTAGTTACCCCAATTCCCCTCTACTGAAAAGTAACTGCTTAATTTTTTTAAATATTTTATGGTGTAGACACACACATTCACATATCAGGTTACTATGTATTCATTTAAAATTATGATTTAGCCCTATATTTCTTGACCTAGAAAAATGGTCAAAATTTTTACTGAGAGAAAAAAGCAGATTACAGAAGAGGCTATGAAAATAATTGTCAGGGAGTTTGCAAAAGAAAAGTCAACATTTGCTAGATAAGGTGATAAAACAAGGAGCAAATAGGCTTAGTGGTGAAAGAAAACAGTAGTGGTTAGGTGTGTGATAATTTTCTAGACTTGAATTGACAAGAAAGCATAGTGATAAGAAAAATGGACCAGATGGGTAAGTCAAGCCACTCCCCTGTAACTACTTGTTGGAAACAAACATTAATTGGCTTAATTCTTCACACTCCTCAGGTATACATTAAGAATTCTAAATTTATTTTTAAAACATGCAAATTATTTTATAACTATATACTATCTTGAGTCAGAGATTAAACTGTTAATAATACAAAAAGTTTCCTATTTTCTCATTTGTGCTGTTGAGTCTTTCTCTTGATAATAAGTTTCTGGGACACTCCATAATTTAAGTGAAACAAAGGAAAACAGAACAGAAATTAAAGGTTAAAAAAGCAAACAGATCAGGTGATGTAATTTAAAATACTGTCTGATGTTTATAGTTTGTGAACTATATCAAAGTATGAGTATTGACCTCCCAACCTTATCTTTTTAATTGATTACTGCAGAAGCTCTCCTAACTGACCACCATTTAATTTGTCTTATAAACTAACATTTTCCATTTCTTATGTAAAACCTAAATACAGATGCTCACAGAACACAAAATACTCTCCAACCCTAAACTACCCTTTTGTATGCCTGAATACTTCCTCTTGCAGTTTAATTGTATGCCTAATAAGAGTTTATCATATGCAGTTCCAAACCAGTTTGTCTGTTGTATTTGTATTATGATTACATTACTCAAGGAAATATTACACATACACATGAAATACAAGTACAAAAATAAGGGAGGAAATCTAGAAGGATCCTGCTCTGAGATTGATTGTGCTCAACTTTCAGAGAAATAATAATTGGATACTAGATAGTGAGTTATGGGATTGATTTATTCAAGAAAGATGCCACAGACCTATCACCACTGAGTCCATACTCATAGAAAATGCCTTTCAAAATATAGGCAAATAAATTTGCCCTTCTGTGTTTCAAATTTAAGCCAAAGGATTTTTTTGTATGTTCATCAGCTAGATGTCTAGGTTACACTGGAATTACAATGTACAAATTTCAGTCATTTCAAACAACAGTTTATCACACATTCTATATATATATTACAATATGCCTAGAAGAAGTAGACTTTAAATATTTATGGATGTCTCTGATGAACACCTGTGTTGAGTTTAGCCAACTGCAAAATTACAGTGCACACAAGACTACCCTCACTTCTAAAACTGATTGAAATTCAGTAGGATGGAGAGTCCCCCAACCACCTTCAGGTTAAATAACTCACTAGAAGGACTCAAGTAATTTACTAAATGCTGTTATATTCAGTTATCGTTTACAGCAGGGAAAGGGTACAAGTTAATATAAGCCAAGGAAGAAGCACAGTGAAGAGTCCAAGAAAGGTAGCAAATGTGGAGTTTCTTCTATCCTCTCCCCAAGGAATCTTGAATGTAGTACTTTCCCAGCATTGATGCATGACAGTATGTACAGAGTATTGCCAACCAGGAAGTATTTCCAACTCTGGACACCCAAGCCTTTAGTGTCCAGAGTTTTTATTGGGGCTCTATCACATACCACCCATGTGGCTGTCCTTTGGTCTCCAGTCTCTCCTAGAGGCTCAGGCTGATACCTTTAGTCTTCAGTCCCTTCCTCCAGGAAAAAAGACACTTCTATTAGGTAGGACGTCCCAGGAGACTAAAGATCACCTCCCAGCAGCCAAAGGGAAAGGCCAGACCTGTGTTTAAGTTAACTTAATTCTTCACTGCACAAAACCATATTATACTTTCACATTTGACTGGGTTAATTGACCAAATATATGACCCAATTTCTTTGGATAAGATAAGAGGATTCCTGCTAAAATTAATTCATCCTAACTGACCTTTTAATATCAGCTGCTTATTAATTATCTCAACCATTTATGATCCACACAAAGTACACACAAAACATGCTTCTCTATCCTAGATGGGGAGGGTTGTTTGATAAAGGTAACTTCTGCACAGAAAGGAAAACTTTTCCAGGTAGCATCCTATCTGGTTGATGTCTCTTAACCCTAAAAGCTGTGATTATCTTTGTTACAATTCTTACTTCTTGACTACAATTCAGAGAGCACATTACAGGGAAAGTAAAGTGATTCCTGAGTAAAAGTTATTTTAAAGATAATGCATTGAAAGAAGGAAGCTTTTAAATTGAGCATTGCATGAATCTGTGAAGAAGTAAATTAGGAGCCATAAAGAATTATGGTGGCTGGAAGCTCAGCATTCAAAATGTGAGCAATTACAGAGAGAAAAACTGAGACCTCTTTGCAATTCAAATAAAATCCTTGATAAAAGCATAGCCAGATTGTCCACATGCCAATGAGTATATAGCTGTCATTTCTGTAGCAGTTCATAGGAATTAGGATTGGGGCATTTGGAGAAAACTTCATAAACCATGTGTGACATTAGTATAGATTTTGAAAGAGATTTATAATTAAACGTACAGAAAGGAGGGAAAAAGACATTCCAGACGAGGAGAGTGTTACGATCCAAGACAAAGAGGTAAGTCGTGTCCAGGTATCTGTAAGAAATCTAATAGGCTTGGGTAAAAGGGAGAATCTTGCCTGGGTTTGGAGGGAGAAATAGCAGTTAGAGTTGGAAACAGTTACACAGGAACCCAATTGTGTAAGGTTAGCATAAAGTCTAGATTTTATCTATAAACTAAGGGAAACCCTGAAATTTGGGAAGCTTAGGTGATGTGTGCAAAGAAGTATTTTTAAAATATTCTTTAAGCAGTAGTATAAGGGATAGATTGAAGTAGAGAAAGATTGCAAACCAGAAGGTCACACGTTTTTCTCTTGGAAATGTTATTAGCTTCCACTTCTTATTTGCATGTTGCATAGATACATGTAGGAGAATTGAATTTCAAAGACATGATACTCTGGAATTCAAAAATGTAAATTTATTTTCTTCACCAAACTATTTTTATCATGTCTCCATCACACTGTTGGAGGCATATTTAATCCCAATTAGTGTTATTCAGTCATTTCCATTGCAAAACTCAAAATCAGGATTCTCCTGTTCCCTTCATCTCCACAGAGCTAAGGCAGCCTGAAATATTAGCATAACATGCTGGGAGAAGAGAAGGTGTATGTTTCATATTTAACCAGTGTCAGCTTTGATCCTTATAGGATGTAATCTTTGCTCATTGACATCTATCTTTACTGCCATCTACTGCTGAAGTCCCAGCTTCTTCATGGAGCCTGGCTGCTAGGGTCCACACACCACATTTATAGATGGTATCACCTCACCATTACCATGATGTCTTCTAGTTTTTAGAGCTTTCTCAGTCTGAGCAACTGGCAACTTCTGCATCCTCTCCCATGCCATTTTGAGATGAAGGTGACACAGTTTGCTGGGTGGAGAAGTGGAGATAGCAGGTGTTGTCTCAACATTAGCCCCTGATAAACATTCCCTGACTTGGGCATAATCTCAGCCTGGATTCTCCATTCTGACATACCAAGCTGGTGTGCAAATTTCTGTGTAAGGTTACTCCCTAGCAGGTGAAATACAGACTCACTCTGTTCTCAAATACCTCCTAAACCCAACGAGGGTCTCTATCTCCTTTCCTCTAATTGGACTTAGGGAGTCCAATTGTCTTTTTCTAGCTGTTCACTTTATTGTCTTCCCTGAGCCATCAAAAATTATCTCCTTTATGATTATAAAATAGGCTCTTACAATATCATTCTATCTGTCCAACCATTTTTTTTGATAGTATAAACTTTATTTTCTGAGAACTTCAGGCCTTTTGCAAATTCCCTTCAAACACTTTTCTCTATTGGTGAGACTCTTGCAGCTGAAAGTCTTGGAAGCAGACCAGAATGGTCAGGTAAGTAAATTCTGTAATTGGATCTCCAAGGGTTGAAAACTGGCTCCACAACTTACTAGCAGTATGAAGTGATGCAAATTACTTTAACTTGTCATTATAAAATGTAAGTTGTAATTACCTACATTTGCTGGAATTTTCTGAAGATTAACTCATTTAAGCATGTAAAAATCTTAAACCAGCATGTGGCACATACTATGTATTCAATAAAATTGGGTCATCTTTTTTTTTTTTTTCAGAGTATTGTATCAACTGTGGGTTTTTCAAAACTCTCTACATCAGACCTTCTCAACCTCAGCACTACTGTCATTTAGGGTCAGATAGTTATTTGTTGTAGGAAGCTGCACTGTGCATTGTAGGGTGTTTAAAATCCTCCCTGGTCTTGACCCAGTAGGTTTCCTAGTGTGACAACCAAATAAATCTTTAGACCTTCCCAAACATCCCCATAGGTGGGCAAAATCACCCTAGACTGAGAACCACTGCATTAAATGGAAGTCAAAAGCCAGAACTATGAATCACGCAAATGTGAAGGCTAGCATAGGTGCCACAAGAGATACAATGCACATTTATAAACCTGTGTTTTAGAATTCAAGAAGAAGTCAGAGGATCTGAAGACTAAAAGATGAAGCTTATATATTTCTTATGAATTATCCCCTTCAGATTACAGTTACCTGAAAACTGAGATTTGAAAATTGGAAACTTGATGTTCTTTATTACAATTTTATACTATTTATTTGTCAAGAATATTATAATCATGTAGGCAAACAAAATAACTAGGCTATACAACATTTTAATTCTGAGGTGGAGTTAAAAAGATGGCCCAACCATAATTGGAGAAGTGAAATGGTCACATGATGAATTATCCACTACAAACAAATCCCATATAGAAACAAAAACTGTAAATTAGATAGTAACCAAAACCCAACCCTGGAGTGTCACTGCACAATGTTAAGTTTCCAATCTTACTTGGTGCTGATTATCGTTAAACCAGGTGATATATGTACATTTTGAGTAGAGATCCTGTGAGGAAGCCAGTTGCAGGTGCCAGAAAATATGTCCGCATATTTCAATGAATAGGAATGTTTTTAAAAATTAGATGCAAAGCTATGTTGTGCCCTTTTTTCACCAAAAGGATGGACAAAAAGCAAATGAGGAGGAATAAGAACATGCCCATATTTACTAAGGAGGTAGAGAGAGAAGTCACAAAGAAATTCTCCTCCTCAATCTTCCAAAAAAGGAGATTAATTAGGAAAAGATAAAGAATTTCTGTTTGTTTTACTTCACTGAATTTCAGAGGCTTTTTACAATTCATTGTACAATAAATCTAGAAAGACAGTAGAGAGAAGCTGGATCCAGAGATAATCCGTATATTGGAGAAAGTTCAAACAAGTCTCTTCAGTCATCAGACATATGATGTATGAGTGAGTGTCTCGTATAAGAGACTACAAGCTGTGGTATAGACTGTGGTAAGCTAAAGGATGCATGTACATCTAAAGGAGGCAGCCACTACTCAGCTCCAACACTTTGCTGCTTTGTTGCAATACTTTATGAGTAGCTCTAGATACTCAAAGTGTCTTAAGGGAAGCTGGAAATCTAGATTTCCATTTAAATTCTCCAACATTTTTTAATGATAGCAACATGTATATATTTTAGCAATATCTTAAGGACCAGGACTTCCCTGGTGGTTCAGTGGTTAAGAATCTGCCTTCCAATGAAGGGGACATGGTTCAAGCCCTGGCTGGGGAATTAAGATCCCACATGCCACAGGACAACTAAGCCCATGCACTCTAGAACACAGGCACCACAGCTAGAGAGAAGCCCGCACACTGCAGCAAAATATCCCGCATGCCACAACAAAGACCTGACGCAGCCAAATAAATAAATAAGATATTTTTAAAAAAAAGATATCATAAGAACCAAGATAGCGAGAGCCAAATAAAACATGCCTGCAGACCACAGAGGCCTTTGGGTCATGAGTTCACAACCTCTGCTGCATGTGCTAAATAACCTCAAAGTCAACTAGCATTTTCTTATAAAGAATCAGTTATAAAATTCTACTTCTTTTCCTCCTTTCAAATGTAACATAAAAACTTCTAGATATGTTTAAATATAACAATTTTTACTAATAAACTGGGATGTGCCCCTACCCTTCAATTATGAGTAAGGAATAGACATGTAAGAAAGTTATATAAATAAATAAACAAGTAGATTTTCTTGCCAAATAAATAATTTTCAAAAGTTTCATCTATTTCTTCAAGTCAGGATATATAAGATTGTTTTTAGCTGCAAATAAAAATAACTAAGCAAAACAAAATTAGTTTATATGAGACTTTCTCCTGGCCAAGATGGGGTAACAGGAACGGCATTTTCCACCTTGCCTGAAAAAATTTTAAAAATAGACAAATTATATGAAAGAGTGGCTTTTCAAGACACTGGACCACAGGCAATGTCAAAGACAGGTACACAGGAAACTTCTGGGGTAGTAGATATGTCCATTATATTGATTGTGTGATTTCATAAGTATGTAGAGATGTCAAAACTTGTCAAACTGCACACCTTAAAGTACAATTTATTGTATGTCAATTATACCTTAGTAAAACTGGTGTAACATTTTTATACATAATAAGGCAAATTTATTATCTCATGTAATAAGATGTCCCAAAATAGATCATCAGTTAAATCAGTATTCTAATATAAAGATTGCTCTTGACAACTGTAGGCTTCACTTCTCATTGTATTAGAATGACCACAGTATCTCCAAGCATTGTGTCCCTATACCACAAAGTCCAATGCAAAGAAAAAAGGGGACATATGCTGTCCTAAGTATCTTTTTAAAAGTAAAGATTACTTTCCTAAGAAACTTACCCTCACCTGTGATGGGTCAGGATTCTATGACATGAAATTCTAACAAAGACAATGGAAATATATATTGGTTTAGCATATATACTTCACTCCCTAAAATATATGGATCCCCCCATATCTGAATAAAATCGGAGTTCTTATAACAAGGAAGATGAATGTAAATGTCTTTGAGGAGACCTGTCCCATCAGTGACTGCCTTAGTCATTAAGTGGCTCTTCAGTTAGGATTATTTCATCAGCTCCTTGGTGGGACTAAAAGAATTCCTTGTTGCTAATGAAAGATATATTTATTTTGAAACTCTGGGGGGAAATCTTGGGGTGGAACAGCCTTTGAAAACTCTTATTTATTCAAAATTATTTTAGTGGGATATAATGAATTTTAAGTAGCTTTTTTTCACACTTAAAGATGAATCAGTGCTTATACTATTTGCATATCCCCTGATGTCTAAAATTAATTAGAATTGTGTGATGCTTTAAAATATAAACAGACAATTACCTGAGGTACGTGAAAAAGGAGCCAATGAAAATTCACTTTTGGAATATTCTTTTAGGCATTGGATGCATCTGTCAGGCCAAAGTTCATAGTCAGGACAGATACAAAGAGGGTTAAGGTATGTTTTGGAGGGGATACATAAAACTACAAAAATTCCCCATTGAGAAAACTTGAAGAAAAAAAACAAGAAGGTTTGTCAGACAAATTTTTAGAAAGCAAATAAATTCCAAAAATGGAAGATCTGAGAATTAACAATAATGATGGATGCCCTATCAAATCTGGGAACATTTCCCAGTTTTGGCATAAATCCTAGATTAGAAGCTGAGCAAATCTTTAATCCAGCTCATATGTCTGACATCAACAGAGCAGAAGACTAATACTACAAAGTCTCTGTGCTAAACCAAGTGGGCAGAGCCAGGAAGTTGGTATGTCACCAACTTCTGAAGACTAGGGTCATATCCATCACGTTAACTCATTCATTCCCTGTATGGAACAAATAACATGGAAGATCCAGAAACCATCAGGTGACAAAAGGATCTAAAAAGACAGTACAAACTTCCAGTTATAAAATAAATAACAGAGATGAATTTTACAGCACAGGGAATATAGTCGATAATTTTATAATAACTTTATATGGTGTTGGTTGGTAACTAAATTTATCATGGTGATCATTTCCTAACGTATAACAATATCAAATCACTATGTTGTACACCAGAAACTAATATAATATTGTAAGTCAATTAACTTCAATAAAAAGTAGCTTACCTAAAATAAATAAATAAATAAATAAAATCTAAAAATAGAATAAAAAGAACAATGTCAACACCTCTTCCCATGTTAACAGATATGAAAACTTGACCAGGCCCCCCTGACTCCCTCTTCCTAAAGTAATAAATACTGAGGTATGGGGCTGGAGAACAAGATGACATACTACATGTCATTTTGACCACAGTAACCCCAACAAATGGGTTTCTCTCTTTTGTACTCTTTTACTGTATAAAATATAAACTGCTCTTTTAATTCCCAAAACGAAGATGTTGAATTCGAAAAGATATATCTGGATGAATGCTTTGATTCTGTACCTCTTTTTGCACTGCATTCTTCTTCATGCTATGTGATTGAGTGTCTATCTTTTCAGGGCATGGTGATTGGCCTGACAGATGAGGCTGCAGGTGGAGGTGAGTGGGTAATACACAGTTTGGATGGAGATCCATTGATTTAATATGTCCTTCAAAAGTTTAAGTACTTTAATTTGCTTATTAGTCACTATACAGCACTCTGAAAACACCATGAGGACAGGAACCAGTAACTCTTGGCTGATTAGAGCATGAAATTATTTGCATTCCTAGATTCCCCATGTTCCTATCCTCAAGACACTTTCTAGTTTCCTGGTCAGAGGGTACAAATTCTTCTTTATATTCCAATATTTCTCCTGCACAATTCTCATGTCTTCAAAATGCCTTCTGTCAAATGCAGACGTTATTGAAATGACTTATCAAGTGGGGCAGGAAAGGGGAGCTAGCATCTCAATGCTCATGCCTGGTTAACAAGAGTGTGCACATCAATTCCATCCACCTCTATAATAATAGAATTCACAATATCCCCTCCCCTCATGCTTTACCCCATGCTCTCCGTCTTGAGTTCACTGTTTCCGAAGAGAAGTCTATGTATCTCTCATCCATTCATCCTTCATCCTCTTCAAACGTCTTCCCTCCCTTTCATATATGTGTTTGTGACAATATGCCCTCAAATCATTCCTTGAATCGCATTCTTTATTTAAATGTTTATTGGAGTATAGTTGCTTTACAAGGTTGTGTTAGTTTCTACTGTACAGCAAAGTGAATCAGCTATACGTATACATATATCCCCTCTCTTTTGGATTTCCTTCTCATTTAGGTCACCACAGAGCATTGAGTAGAGTTCCCTGTGCTATACAGTAGGTGCTCAATTTTTATCTATTTTATACATAGTATCAATAGTATATACATCAATCCCAATCTCCCGATTCATCCCACTCCCACCCCTTGGTATCCATGTGTTTTTCCCTATGTCTGTGTCTCTATTTCTGCTTTGTACATAAGATCGTTTATACCAATTTTTTCAGATTCCACATATATGCGTTAATATACGATATTTGTTTTTCTCTTTCTGACTTACTTCACTCTGTATGACAGTCTCTAGGTCCATCCATGTCTCTACAAAAGACCTAATTTTGTTTCTTTTTATGGCTGAGTAATATTCCACTGTATATATGTACCACATCTTCTTTATCTATTCATCTTTCAATGGACATTTAGGTTACTTCCATGTCCTGGCTATTGTAAATAGTACTGCAATGAATATTGTGATACATGACTCTTTTTGAATTATGGTTTTCTCAGGGTATAGGCCAGTAGTGGGATTGCTGGGTCATATGGTAGTTCTATTTTTAGTTTTTTAAGGAACCTCCATACTGTTCTCCATAGTGACTGTATCAATTTACATTCCCACCAACAGTGCAAGAGGATTCCCTTTTCTCCACACTCTCTCCAGCATTTGTTGTTTGTAGATTTTCTGATGGTACCTCTTCTAACTGGTGTGAGGTGATACCTCATTGTAGTTTTGAGTTGCATTTCTCTAACAATTAGTGATGTTGAACATCTTTTCATGTGCCTCTTGGCCATCTGTTTGTCTTCTTATAAGAAATGTCTATTTAGGTCTTCCACCCGTTTTTTGATTGGTTTGTTTGTTTTTTGATATTGCACTGCCTGAGCTGTTTGTATATTTTGGAGATTAATCCTTACCCATTGAGTTGTTTGCAAATATTTTCTCCCAATCTGAGGGTTGTCTTTTTGTCTTGTTTGTGGGTTCCTTTGCTGTTCAAAAGCTTTTAAGTTTCATTAGGTCCCATTTGTTTATTTTTGTTTTTATTTCCATTTCTCTAGGAGGTGGGTCAAAAAAGACCTTGCTGTGGTTTATGTCAAAGTGTGTTCTGCCTATGTTTTCCTCTAAGAGTTTTATAGTGTCTGGCCTTACATTTAGGTCTCTAATCCATTTTGAGTTTATTTTTGTGTATGGTGTCAGAGAGTGTTCTAATTTCATTCTTTTACATGTAGCTGTCCAGTTTTCCCAGCACCACTTATTGAAGTGGCTGCCTTTTCTCCATTGTATATTCTGGCCTCCTTTGTCATAGATTAGGTGATGATAGGAGTGTGGGTTTATCTCTGGGCTTTCTATGCTGTTCCACTGATCTATATTTCTGGTTTTGTGCCAGTAGCATACTGTCTTGATTACTGTAGCTTTGTAAGAAGATGCCATAGAGTATAATGCATGGATATTTATTATTAAAAAAGAAACATTTAAGAAATTCTAAGTATTCTACAAGACTACATGTAACTCTGTGTAATTAAAAATTTAACTAGTAACTTGTTTGGGAATTCACTGTTAAATCAGCTGGAACTGACATTCATTCTCCAGATATCCTCATCCCCATTGTTCATTGCTCATTATAAATGACCATCAATATAACTTTCAGTGGAATACTCATCAAGCCAGCTCTGCTCCAGTTGTGTAAAAATTGCAAATAATAAATTAAATTAAAAATAAATAATGAAGGCAAAAAACTGAAATATTTCAGTTGCACACATCTTCAGCATTAAATTCATCCTAAAGATAAGTGTGATGATATAAATCAATCCACAGTGCTAATCAAGCTCTAACTACTCCTAGAAACTACAACATTACAATTTTTTTTACACTTATTCTATCAAGAGAGCAGGAGTAGATGAGAACTCACTCTTTATTTGTGCATAAGATAGTTTCTATAAAGTTATGTAAGATACTTTTTGTTACTATTCTTATGAAAGCATAGGAAAATGAAAAAGAAGAACCTTCTCCTGAAGACAATATACACTTGAGGGCCTACTGTGTATCATAAATAATGTTTTACATATATTTTATATATGTATATGTACATATATATATGTACATACATATATATGTATACGTGTATTACATTGCATATATTTTACTTATGGTAATCTTTTTTTTTTTTTGAAAGTAATCTACCTTTTTTTTTTAATTAATTAATTTATTTATTTATTTTTGGCTGTGTTGGGTCTTCATCTCCGTGTGAGGGCCTTCTCTAGTTGTGGCAAGTGGGGGCCACTCTTCATGGCGGTGCGCGGGCCTCTCACTATCTCGGCCTCTCTCGTTGCAGAGCACAGTCTCCAGACGCGCAGGCTCAGCAGTTGTGGCTCACGGGCCTAGTTGCTCCGCAGCATGTGGGATCTTCCCAGACCAGGGCTCGAACCCGCGTTCCCTGCATTAGCAGGCAGACTCTCAACCACTGCGCCACCAGGGAAGCCCTATGGTAATCTTTAATCTTCATAAGAAGACGGAAAGATAAGTAATATGCTCATTTTACAACTAGCAACCTGAAGCTCGGCAAGCTTAAGTAACCTACTCAAGTTCACATAAGCAGGAGTAGTAGAAGGATGCTTTCTGACTCCGGTCTGTCTCTTTCAAAGCCTACATGCTTTGTACTATATCATGGAAGAAGATATGATCTCTGGTGAAATTTATCAAGTGAAGATCATTTAAACATCTGCTCTACTAAAGTCATTTCACTGGAATTTGCCCAAATCCTGAGGTGACTCAGACCCTGGGGGTACTCAAAAGATTTTAGCTTTCTGCCAAATACATCTGAGTTAGAAACAACAAGCAAACAAAGGAAGAAACATCCTCAAGTATAGGGACTGAAATAATATCTAACAGCTTTAAGAATGGGTTAACCTGACTACACATCAGACTGTATGATACAAGTTATTTACAAAAAGAAGTAACCTAAACTTCAAATAAAAGGAGGAACATTGCCATTATTAGATGCAAGTAAATATGATCCAAAATGATGTTTTTCCTTGTGAAAGAGAAGCTTAGCAACCTCTGCAGCCTCCTGGGTGTTTACCCACAATATGTTGGGGGAGGTAGGAAATTAACTAAATGTAAAACTCTATAAATCATCTTCCCCCAAATGACAAGCAAGAAAGCTAATTTACTCTATTTTTCTGCCAACGTAGAATGACCATCAACAACAAAATATCAAGTAGTACAAAAATACTCTGAAAGAAAGATATCGTACAACATAGTTGCACTAAAGCCATAAGAAAAGCAACCACGATCAATGCAAAGAGATAATTAAAGCATTCTTTCAAATCATCATTAGTGACAGCTAAAACAACCTAGCCTCATTAGTAAACCACGAGGTGTAGTCCAACTAATGGAACCCACTGGCAGTCTCAATAAATATTCCATTTCTGGGATCTTCTGGAAAGAAAACAGCTTAAGGGCAGAGGAGGGGGAGAAATGCTTAATCAATGTCCTTTAAAGACCCTTGTTACTTATAAAATTATAGATCAGTCTCTCATGTGTTGCTTAGGAGTCTAAGACAATGGAAGTAAACGGGAGAAAATATTCTTTCAAAGACACATCACTATTGTTGATTTTAAGCAACAGATCATAAAAGCAATCTGAACCACTGCAATTTTTTCTAAATGCATAAAAAAACATCAGAGCTAATCAACTATCATATTGTCAAGCTCAGTCATACACAGTCCTATATTCACTACTTTAGCACTTCTCTTGTTATTTCAAACATTTACTTTGAAGTTAAACAAGGGATAACATCCTTTTAAAGGGTGCTGAATGTATGGGTCTTTTAACAGAAGGACACTTGCAAAAGGAGAAAAAGCATGCGGCATGATGAAGGTGAAATAACTGACTCTTATCAAGTAGAGTTTTTAGTAGAATAAAAGTTTTAAATTAAAGTTACAGTGACATAGTTCAGATTAGAAGGGCCTCCCTTACATCTCAAGTTCATTTCTCTTCTGAATCATCCAAAAAGATTTAAATCTAGTGTATATTCATCTTATGTTATGGTCTTCCAGAAAAGACATAAAATAAAGCACTGCAATTAGTCTGAAAAATATGACAATCTCAATATCATTACATATAAATGAGAATGAAAACCAGGCAGCATATGGCAAAACAAAAAGCTTTTCTAAAGTCAAAAAGTCAACAAAAAGGTAGGAATTCATTTTCTCACATGGCCAGACATTAATTAATTTACTGATTTTAATGGGAATATCCATTGTCTAGATTGAAATAGATCTGTGCTATTCACCCATCAAGGATAGACGTACATCTTATTCTTTTTAGGTTTCCATTGATTCTGATTTACACAGGTTTAGTGAATAAAAAGTGTTGCGAAAGAATTTTTTCTAATACATAAAATATTCTGAAATCCCTGATATCTAGCAAGCTAGATAGCTCAGAAATCTGCTCCTGTATTTAGCAAACATAAAACATATGATCTGTGATTTTTCTTCTACATACTTTGGAACAAAAGATTTTAAAGAACGTACCTTAAATAAATTCTCTAAAATCACATTTTAAGTGATTCAGAAATTTGTGAAAAATAACCCAAATCTAACTGGTTTCAGATTTAATTTTAAATTAAAGAGTTTCATTAGACATAGAATAATCTCACATTAAACTTTTCAATCCTGATTAAAGTTGGCCAAATCTACGGACATAAAACCAAGAATTTACATTCAGTTTTAGTTGGCTTCCAGTACTATTAGATTTAAAATTCATAGTAAGGTTGTGCAGTAGACGTATTCTTTTTCTGTTGCTGTGTGACAAATTACCACAAATTCAGTATCCTACAATAATCTGCTTATTTTCTCACAGTTTGAGAAGACTGGGAATGTTTATAATTAGATTCTTTGCTCAGGGTCTTGCCAGCCTGAAACCACGTGATGAGTGGAGCCGTGGGCTCATCCAGACCTCAGGATCCTCTTCCAAACTTATTTAAGTTTTGTCCAGCCTTTGGTTCCATACAGTTGTAGGACCAAGGTTCCTGCTACCTTGCTGGATGTCAACTTGGGACTGCTCTCAACTCCTGGAGACTACTCGCTATTACCTACCACATGGCCTTTTCCAAAACATAGAAATTTGCTCCTTCAAGGGTAGCATAAGAATCTCCCTCACTTTGAATCTCTTTACCTCTTTTAAGGGTTCACCTGATTAGCTCAGGTTCATCCCAATAATCTCTCTTTTCGTTAACTCAAAGTCAACTGATTAGGGAGCTTAATTATATCTGCAAATCTCCTTCAGCCTTATAACGTAACATAATCATGGGAGTGATATGCCATCATATCCACAAGTCTTACCAATAGCAAAGGAGAAAAATTTTACAGAATGTGTGCACAGGGGTGGGAACATTAGAATTCTGTTACCATAGATGCTTGTAAGAATAACACTACCATAAAATGCTACTTTATATTTTAAAAAGTTAGACATTTTGTTTTTTTGAAGTAATAGGGTTATTTCAATAGGATTTATTTATATACACAAGCAGTGTAAAATGTTACAATCCATTACTACAAGGCTCTAGATGTCTTATAATGTGATGAAGCTCTGAGGTATTCCTGCTATGGAAATACGGTCATTCTCTCCCAAATGTAAGCATACTACTCAACCAGGAAAAAAGAAATCAATTTTGATTAGGTTAGCCTCTCCACAGTGTAGCTCAACCACAGATTCTAAAGCTGTACACTCAAAATATCTCGATCTTGTGGTAGTCTGAAACAGATTATGGAAACTATCAACAGGCTTAGTGCATTATGAAGTGGAAACTGGAATTCATAACACTCCTATAGATATGGTATCTGGCATGTGGGCCATTGCATCCTGAGCACTGCAATGGCTACTCATTTCCATGACTCCTTTACACTTGCCTAGTACATATAACTGGGTTTCTGGCACACTTCTTCAGTAGGACCTATGTCCTGCCTTTGAACAAGCTTGTTGGTGTGAACCTCTGACCACATGTCTCAGATTCTGCCAGGCCCTGCCATGGAGAACTGGGCATTCTCCTCCATGTCTTTGGTTGCTGGCCACAGACTGCTCCCTGGAGGTAGAATAAATAGGATCTAACTTCAAGTATCACCTCTTCTCTGGATTTCTGTTAACTTGTCCTCTTGGAATTGAACTTTCTTAGATGAAAATACCAATCAGAATAGCAAAAGTAGTTGTGACTGATTTAGTGTCTACCATATGCCAGGCCTCAGATGGATATTTTACATTTATATAAGTCTTTCAACAATTCTTGCAGAATTATTAACTCCATTTTACTTATAAAAAGACTGCAGCTCAAAGAGATTTTGTAACTTACACTATGCCACCTACTTGGTAGACATCAAAACTGGGATTAAAACCAAGGTCTAGCTACTACTAAACCCCATGTTTTTTCCTCTTTAATTAGAAGAAATATTTTTTGCCTCAGCTAAGCTACTTGTGAGACTAAAAGAAAGTCTTATTAATAACTACAATTAATAAAGATTAGTTCAATTAATAACTATTACAATAATAATCAAAATCAAAAACATAGTTGTAAGACAGGCCTGTGCCAGGCCCATCAAAAGTACAATTTCTTTAACTTTAGCTAGAATACCCTATCCATTTTAGACCCTGATTCTACAGTTAGTTGCCACTTAGTAGCCAATCTAACAACTGGGGTGACTTCCCAAAGTGGGTTTCAGCTTCCTCTCCTTCCCCATTGATCAGTGATACGTGGGTCACTGATGAATATAGATGCAAAAATCCTCAACAAAACACTAGCAAACAGAATGCAATAGCACATTAAAAGGATCATATACCATGATCAAGTGGCATTTATCCCAGGAATGCAAAGATTCTTCAATATATGCAAATCAACCAATGTGATACACCATATTAACAAATTAAGGAACAAAAAACATATTATCATCTCAATAATGCAGAAGAAGCTTTTGACAAAATTCAACACCCATTTATGATAAAAATTCTCCAGAAAGTGGGTATAGAGTGAACCTACCTCAACATACTATAGACCATATACAACAAACACACAGCAAGCATCATTCTCAATGGTGAAAAACTGAAAGCATTTCCTCTAAGATAAGGAACAAAATAAGGATGTCCACTCTAACCACTATTATTCAACATAATTTTGGAAGTCCTGGCCATGGCAATCAGAGGAGAAAAAGAAATGAAAAGAATACAAATTGGAAAAGAAGTAAAACTGTCACTGTTCACAGATGACATGATACTATACATAGAAAATCCTAAAGATGCCACCAGAAAACTACTAGAGTTAATAAATGAATTTGGTAAAGTTGCAGGATACAAAATTAATGCAAGGAAATCTCTTGCATTCCTATACACTAACAACAAAATTTCAGAAAGAGAAATTAGGGAAACAATACCATTCACCACTGCAACAGAAAGAATAAAATATCTAGGAATAAACCTCAAGACCTATACTCAGAAAACTATGACACTGATGAAAGAAATCAAAGATGACACAAACAGATAGAGAGATATATCATGATCCTGGATTGGAAGAATCAATATTGTGAAAATGACTATACTACCCAAAGCAATCTACAGATTCAACGCAATCCCTACCAAATTACCAATGTCATTTTTCACAGAACTAGAACAAAAAATCTTAAAATTTGTATGGAGATACAAAAGACCCTGAATACTCAAAGCAATCTTGAGAAAAGAAAAGCAGAGCTGGAGGAATCAGGCTCCTTTGCTTTAGACTGTACTACAAAGCTACAGTAATCAAGACAATATGGTACTGGTACAAAAACAGAAATATAGATCAATGGAACAGGATAGAAAGCCCAGAGATTAAAAAAAAAACATGCATCTGTGGTCACCTAATCTTTGACAAAGGAAGCTAGAATATACAATGGAGAAAAGACAGCCTCTTCAATAAGTGGTGTTGGGAAAACTGGACAGCTATATGTAAAAGAACGAAATTAGAACAATCCCTAATACCATACACAAAAATAAACTCAAAATGGACTAAAGACCTAAATGTAAGGCCAGACACTATAAAACTCTTAGAGGAAAACATAGGAAGAACTTTGACATAAACCACAGCAAAGTCTTTTTTAACCCACCTCCTACAGTAATGAGAATAAAAACAAAAATAAACAAATGGGACCTAATGAAACTTAAAAGCTCTTGCACAGAAAAGGAAACCATAAACAAGATGAAAAAACAACCCTCAAAATGGGAGAAAACATTTGCAAACAAATTAACAGACAAGGGATTAATCTCCAAAGTATACAAACCGCTCATGCAGCTCAGTATCAAAAAAACAAACAAACCCAATCAAAAAACTGGTGAAAGACCTAAAGAGACATTTCTCCAAAGAAGACATACAGATGACCAAGAGCTCATGAAAAGATGTTCATCATTAATTATTAGAGAAATGCAAATCAAAACTACAATGAGGTATCACCTCGCACTGGTCAGAATGGCCATCATCAAAAAATCTACAAACAATAAATGCTGGAGAGGGTGTGGAGAAAAGGGAACCCTCTTGCACTGTTGGTGGGAATGTAAATTGATACAGCCACTATGGAGAACAGTATGGAGGTTCCTTAAAAAACTAAGAATAGAATTACCATATGACCCAACAATCCCACTACTGGGCATATAACCAGAGAAAACCATAATTCAGAAAGAGTCATGTACCACAATGTTCATTGCAGCCAGGACATGGAAGCAACCTAAGTGTACATCAACAGATGAATGGATAAAGAAGATGTGGCACATATATATAATGGAATATTATTCAGCCATAAAAAGAAACGAAATTGAGTTATTTGTAGTGAGGTGGATGGGCCTAGAGACTGTCATACAGAGTGAAGTAAGTCAGAAAGAGAAAAACAAATACCATATGCTAACACATATATATGGAATCTTAAAAAAAAAATGGTCATGAACAACCTAGGGGCAAGACGGGAATAAAGACATAGACATACTAGAGAATGGACTTGAGGATATGGGGAGGGGGAAGGGTAAGCTGTGACTAAGTGAAAGAGTGGCATGGACATATATACACTACGTAACATAAAATAGATAGCTAGTGAGAAGCAGCCTCATAGCACAGGGAGATCAGCTCGGTGCTTTGTGACCACCTAGAGAGGTGGGATAGGGAGTGTGGGAGGGAGACGCAAGAGGGAAGAGATATGGGAACATATGTATATGTATAACTGATTCACTTTGTTATAAAGCAGAAACTAACACACCATTGTAAAGCAATTATACTCCAATAATGATGTTAAAAAAGAAAAAGAAGTTATAGGTGAATAAGTAGGACTATAGAACTTTATCAATATCTAGAACCTTATTCTGTCTCCATTTGGTTTCAAACAAAGATGTGATACATATATACAATGGAATATTATTCAGCCATAAAAAGGAATGAAATTGGGTCTTTGTAGAGATATGGATGGACCTAGAGACTGTCATACAGAGTGAAGTTAGTCATGAAGAAAAAAACAAATATCATATATTAACACATACATGTGGAATCTAGAAACGTGGTACAGATGAACCTGTCTGCAAGGCAGAAATAGAAACACAGACCGAGAGAACAAATGTATGGACACCAAGGAGGGAAGGGAGTGGGGGTGGGATGAATTGTGAGATTGGGCTTGACATATATACACTAATATGTATAAAATAGATAACTAATGAGAACCTGCTGTATAGCACAGGGAACTCTACTCAATGCTCTGTGGTTACCTAAAAGGGAAGGAAACCCAAAAAAGAGGGGATATATGTATTAAAAAAAATGATAAATGAGTCAGAGCATGCCTCAAGGGTATGCTTACCAAGCTATTTCATGTGAGTCCAACAAAAAGACACAAGTTTGAACTTCCTTGTTGAAAAGCCTGGCAAATCAGTTTCACATTTGTTAATTTGTTTACATGTAGCTCCTCTTCTCTAATCATTAGCAATATTTCTCAACTGCATCTTAGAGACCAAGGAAGCTACAGAGTAACTGATATTTTCTCAGTGAAATCTAATGACTAGTTTCTAGCACAGTGATTAACACAAAAGTGGTCTCTAAAATGTCTATGGAATGACAAGCATAGACATATACACAAATGTAATATTTTTGAATATACAGATGAAGGCACACACATGTAGATGTGTTTTATTTCTCACGAATTTTTAAATAATTTTTATATTTTTTATTGAAGTATAGTTAATTTACAATGTTGTGTTATTTTCTGGTATACAGCAAAGTGATTCAGTTATACTTACATATATTCTTTTTCATATTCTTTTCCATTATAGTTTATTAGAAGATATTGAGTAGAGTTCCCTGTGCTATACAGTAGGACCTTGTTGTTTATCTATTTTATATATAGTAGTTTGTATCTGCTAATTCCAGACTCCTAATTATCCCTCCATTCACCCTTTCCCCTTTGGTAACTGTAAGTTTGTTTTCTATGTCTGTGAGTCTGCTTCTGTTTTGTAAGTAAGCTCATTTGTATCATTTTTAGATTCCACATATAAGTGATATAATTTGTTTTCCTTTGTTTGACTTACTTTACTTAGTATGATAATCTCTAGGTCCATCCATGTTGCTGCAAATGGCACTATTTCATTCTTTTTTATGGCTGAGTAATATTCCATTGTATATATGTACCACATCTTCTTTATCCATTCATCTGTCGATGGACATTTAGGTTGCATCCATGTCTTGACTACTGTGATTAGTGCTGCTGTGAACATTGGGGTGCATGTATTTTTCTGAATTAGAGTTTTCTTTGGATATAGGCCAGGGAGTAGGAATTGCTGGATCATATGGTAACTCTATTTTTAGTTTTTTAAGGAACCTTCATACTGTTCTCCATAATGGCTGCACCAATTTACATTCCAACCAACAGTGTAAGAGGGTTCCCTTTTCTCCACACCCTCTCCAGCATTTATTATTTATTTTAATGATGGCCATTCTGACCAGTGTGAAGTGATACCTCATTGTGGTTTTGATTTTCATTTCTCTAATAATTAGGGATGTTGAGCATCTTTACCTGTGCCTGTTAGCTGTCTGTGTGTCTTCTTTGGAGAAATGTCTATTTAGTCTTCTACCCATTTTTTAATTGGATTGTTTACATGTAGATGGTTTTTACACAGGACCTCTTATATCTGAATACATATGTAACATATATCTCTCTATATTTCATTTTAAGAATTCTGTTCTAAATTTATTTTTTTATTGAAGTATAGTTGATTTACAGTGTTGTGTTAGGAGAATCCTGCATTATTTAATAAAAGCCTCATGAGTTGAGGCTATGATATAATAGTACACAATGTTCAGTGTGTAGTAAGAACACAATAAAGAATACAAATAAACTGATTTCAACTAACATGACATCCCAGAGTCTACAGGTTTCTTCAAAGCCCATAATAATATCCACAATTAATTTTCACTTTCTTTTCTATTAAATAATTTTCCAAAGGTATTCTATGGATACCTAATCCTTTGAGATTCCTTCAAAAGAAGTGTTATGTTTAATTTAGGGAATTCTCATTCAATTCTTTAAACTTTTCAAACTTATGTTGAGGATAAATACAAATGACCCTGGAATACTGCTTATTGATCTGGCCTTACCTTCCACAGAAAGCAAGAATAAGGCAATCAAGTTGTCTTTATAAACTCTGCCCTGAAAATATAAATTTCCATATAATATCCCACCATATTATTACAGTAAAGGCTTGGTTAATATTCTCCTATGAAAAGATAATCTATATTCAAATAAATTTGGGATACACTTATACTTTATACTTTCCATTTCCTTTGCAATTTTTTTTAAAACGATGATGACAGCTTTTTTTTAATTTATTTTATTTATTTATTTGGTTGCGCTGGGTCTTAGTTGTGGCATGTGTGCTCCTTAGTTGTAGCATGCATGTGGGATCTAGTTTCCTGACCACGGATCAATCCCAGCCCCCCTGCATTGGGAGCGCTGAGTCTTAACCACTGCACCACCAGGGAAGTCCCTTATACTTTCCATTTCCTATCTCAATACACGTTATCATCTTAAAGGTTAGAGTGTGTAGCCATGTCTTTCACTGTGAACAAGGAAAGCTACAGACAAAGAAGCGAACAGATACGTACAAAAATAAAAGAGCTCCTCCTAGCTAACCCCCTAATGAGGGAGGGTGGGCCATAGACTCATAGATTGAGTGAGGAGCAAGGTACTATACCAAAGACTCCCTTATGGTGAAGTGTGGGTAATACCATAAATTAGAGATATTTCCCAGCTCCCCTGGGGACTGACATCCTCAAGTAGAACACTTTAATATGGATCCTCACTTTCTGGAAGTAAAGATAGAACCAGAAACCCTGCATGGATCTTTCCAGTTCTCTAAAAGGATAACGGGAACAATCTAGCAGAGTGGCCAGGGTAAGATAAATAGTCAACATCAGAGCTGGGACAATGTGGAGAAGTGTACTTTTTAGCATAACGCTGAAGGAGAAATTTTGTGTCAACAAGTAGTGACAGTGATGAAGCAAACATACGTTGGTAAAGGACAAATTGACTGGGCCAGAGCTTCTAGGTGTTCATTGGCATGCACGTTGCAGAAGCTCAAGAAGAACTTCGGCCAGCAAACCCAGCAGCCAGGAGGTAAAAATTTCCAAGGCAAAGTGGTAATGAGAAGTCATCAGAAAGATAAATAAGAAGCTCACACTGGAAACTTTTGGGCTTAACCACAATTTGTCATTTGGGAAAAACATATACCCATGGTACTGAAACTATTTAGAACAGAAAGAGATCAATATTCTTCTCTCTTTTTTTTTCTCCAGCATCCACCTAAAGGAAGGACTTATTAAAAGCATAAGATATGCTTTTCATGCCTGACACTGGGACTCACTTACATAAGACATGAATTGGCTTTCCAAAAGTGGAACCACTTATTTAAAATGGAAAGGCATCAGAGCAGGATTTCTGATCCTCAGCAGCACATTGGTCATTTTGGCCAGATAATTCTTTGCTTTAGATGGATATTCTGTACATGACAGGATCTTTAGCAATATTCCTGGTTCTACCAACTAGATACTAGTAGCACCTCATAATGACAAATTAAAGACATATACATATATATTTCCAGACATTGCAAATGTCCCTAAAATTTCTGGTCACCAATTCCACCAATTCCAATGTGTGTGTATGGGAGGCGCGGTCTCCACTTCAACAAGCAATTCTCGAACACCAGTAGGATGTCTGAAAATTCAACTCAATTCTGACACCACCTACCCAGGAAAAGCATCAAATTCCTACAAGACAACCCCTTACCCCATTTTAGACAACAGTCACAAGCCTAGGTTGTTAATTGTACTTCTGGCCCAACTGGCTATAAAATCAGAGATTCAAACAACCCCCTCCTTGGAATCATTTAATTTGCTAGAGTGACTCACAAAACTCAGAGAAACATTTTACTTATTAGATCACCAGTTTATTATAAGTGAATGACACTCAGGCACAGCCAGATGGAAGAGATGAAGGGAGCAAGGCATGAAGAAAGGGCAGGAAGCTTCCATGCCCTCTCCAGGAAAGCCACTCTCCCAGCACCTCCACGTGTTCACCAACCCAGAAGCTCTTCAAGTCCAGTCCTTTTGGGTTTTTATGGTGGCTTCATTACATAGGCATAATTGATTAAATAATTAGCCATTGGCAATTGATTCAACTTCTCCCCTTCTCTGGAGATCAGGGATGTGGGACTGAAAATTCCAACTCTCATCCCATGATCTGTTCCACTGGCAACCAACCCCCATCCTTAGGTGCTTCCCAAAAGTCACCTCATTAACATAAAAAAGACACCTTTCCCACTCTCAGTTCCAAGGGGTTTGAAAGCTGTGAGCCAAGAACCCTGAACGAAGACCAAATATATATGAGAAATATATTTTGGCCATCTGAATAACCAAATATATATTTTTCTCATAAATCACAATATCACAGTCCCCTAAGGTGCAAATTTCCCCTGACTGAGACTAAATAAAGGAGCTGAAAGAAAACTCAGTTACTACATGAAAGTAAAGAATGGACTGTATTTATATCAGTAAGCATTAGCAGGAGGCTGAGGTTGAGGTTAATGGAGTAGTGATGGGATTTTGAAATCCTCTTCCATATTCACCAGCTGTATCCCAAAAGTCGGCTACATTTGGGAAAGTTTAGCCAAAAGCTTATTATAGTTGATATTGGTCCTTGTGTGCTCCTTTCCACATCTCATTTATCTATTTGCCTAGGGTTTTTTTTGTTCTTTTGTTTTGTTTTGTTTTGTATTGTTTTTCCTTGTTGAGGTTGCCAAATTCTGTGTGACTGGTGCTAGGTGAGTAATTTGGCCTGTCACAGACTGAGTTAGTGACAAATCATTTCAGTTCAATAGGAAAAAAGACTTTTTCTTTTCCTAATATTCTAGAGCCCATTAATGCCTATAGTTGAGGTAGGAATGGGGAGACATACACATTGTTCACAGTCATCTGTTCTGGAGAATAAACCTATGGAGATAGGTGTGAACTAACCATATTGCAGAGTGTAATAAGGTTTTTTGCTTTTGGGGTGTTTTTGTTTTTGTTTTTAGTAAATGTGTAGGGAGGGAGAATTCTGAAAGTTATTCTTTGAGATGGACTCAGTAGACCCAAATTTGTTGAAGTTGGAGGAAATGTTTTATATCTGCCACTGCAGAGAGCACAGATTTAGGGCAGGATCAAAAGAGAGACCAGAAACTACCACTCCATGACAGGAATTCAAGGAGGATTGATGGCTATCCCAAGATGTAAGCTGCACATATAGGAACCAGACTTTAAGTCACCTTTTCTGGTTATTTGTTCTCTATCACATATATATATATATATATATATATATATATATATATATATATATATATATATATATATATAAAATATATAATATATATATAATATATATTATATATGATATATATCATATATATACAAAATCTGCAAGTATGCCTGATTCACAGCAATAAAAAAATGATCTGAGATTTATAGTGTTTTACTCTTGAAATTTCTGACCTCCTGAATGTCTGGAATCATTGGAGCTTGATAATTATATATATATATATATATTTGGGCTTCTATAAACTTTTCTGTTACCTTGAAATTTTCCATAATAACAAAATATTTTCCAAGAAAATTAATTAATACTTTTCTACAATACTAGGTATTTTATTTTGGTAGCATCTAGTATTTATACTGTTTAAGCAGAAAAGGAATGTACCATTTGTAAAGTCACATTCCTAATTGGACCTTTTAAAAGCAATGAGGAGTTTCTATAACGTTGTAACTACCTAGTTATTCAAATTGTATTTTGATCATAGTTATGAACTTTCTGAAGAAATTTTATTTCCCTTGCATGCAATGTATTAGAGATTTGAACCCTTCATTTTACTAAAATGCAAAGTAACTATGCCATCTTGTTCTTTTGGAAAATTCAATTACAATGAAAATCACCTAGAGAATATTGTCCCTGAGTTAAGGTGATTCAGTGAGCTATGAATGTAGTCAGATTATCATGGAAGAAAATAGACAAAATAATAATGGCAGCTGCAATTTGCTCATCACTTAGGATTTACAAATCACTTTCATGAACGTAATATTTTTTTCCACACATTGTTCTATATCCCCCCTTACTCCTGACCTCCCAACCTCCCAAATAAGATGAATTCACCAATCTATTACCAGAATCAGGAAAAACTATTTAAAAGTTGTTTATTGGTATATTTACCAGTTTATATATTTTTGTCCCTATACTATATGATTTATATGAAGAATCTGTGTGTGACATAGATTTCCTGCCCCATGAACTCTTCTATCACACCATTCAAACAATTAAGTCAAAGTTCACAGTTCAAAAGACTGGTGTTTGGGTTCCATATAATAGCAGAGGCAGTGCTATCTTAACCTCTGTCATATGGGACTCTTGCATTACTTCACTAACACACAGTTAGACCACAGAAGGCAGGTCTGTAGGCTCCTTGTCTAGCTTCTCACATTGAAAGGCATTTGGAGGAGCTGCAGGAAGCCAAATTATAATGAGCAAACATATGTCTGCAGGATGTGAATTCCATTATCACATTCTCTCTTCACGTTCGTAAGAAGACCCTTCGAGTTCCCTAATGCTGCTTCTTGGCCTGTGAGTTGTAGTCAATTACCAGGCATTTTAATATTGCAAAAAAAAAAAAAAAACTTAAATGAAAAACATTATGCATTTCACTGACTGACTAAATGACTAAATCTGCTAAATGATACTTTATCAGATTAAATTTGTTTTTATTGAGGTAACATTGGTTTACAACATTATATAAGTTTCATGTGTACAACATTATATTTCTATTTTGTATACGCTACAGCATGCTCATCACCAAAAGTGTAGTATCCATCCATCACTATACAGTTGACACCTTTTATGCATTTCACCCTCCCTCCATCCCCTTTCCCCTCTGGTAACCACTACTCTGTTCTCCATATTAATCAGTGTGTTTGTTTCTATTTGATTTCATTTGTTCATTTATTTTGTTTTGTTTTATATTCCACAAATGAATGAAATCATACTGGATTTGTCTTTCTCCATCTGACTTATTTCCCATGGCATAATACCCTCAAGGTCCATCCATCCATGTCACAAATGGAAAAATTTTACCTTCTTTTTATTGACTAAGTAGTATTCTATTATATATATATATATATTACATTTTTTAACTTTTCTTTTTAATTTTTTTAATTTAATTTTATTTATTTTTTTGTACAACACGGTCTCATTAGTAATCCATTTTATACATATTAGTGTATATATGTCAATCCCAATTGTCCAATTCATCACACCACCACCACCCTGCCCCGCCTCTTTCCCCACTTGGTGTCCATACATTTGTTCTCTACAACTGTGTCTCAAATTCTGCCCTGCAAACCGGTTCATTTGTACCATTTTTCTAGGTTCCACATATATGCGTTAAAATACGATATTTGTTTTGCTCTTTCTAACTTACTTCATTCTGTATGACAGTCTCTATATCCAACCATGTCTCTACAAATGACCCAATTTCGTTCCTTTTTATGGCTGAATAATATTCCATTGTATATATGTACCACACCTCCTTTATCCATTCATCTGTCGATGGACATTTAGGTTGCTTCCATGTCCTGGCCATTGTAAATAGTTCTGCAATGAACATTGGGGTGCATGTGTCTTTTTGAATTATGGTTTTCTCAGGGTATATGCCCAGTGGTGGGATTGCTGGGTCATATAGTAATTCTATTTTTAGTTTTTTAAGGAACCTCCATACTGTTCTCCATAGTGGCTGTATTAATTTACTTTCTCACCAACACTGCAAGAGGGTTCCCTTTTCTCCATACCCTCTCCAGTATTTGTTGTTTGTAGATTTTCTGATGATGCCCATTCTAACTGGTGTGAGGTGATACCTCATTGTAGTTTTGATTTGCATTTCTCTAATAATTAGTGATGTTGAGCAGCTTTTCATGTGCTACTTGGCCATCTGTATGTCTTCTTTGGATAAATGTCTATTTAGGTCTTCAGCTCATTTTTTGATTGGGTTGTTTGTTTTTTAAATATTGAGCTGCTTGTGCTGTTTATATATTTTGGAGATTAATCCTTTGTCCATTGATTCATTTGCAAATATTTTCCCCCATTCTGAGGGTTGTCTTTTCATCTTGTTTGTAGTTACCTTTGCTGTCTTTTAAGTTTAATTAGGTCCCATTTGTTTATTTTTGTTTTTATTTCCATTAGTCTAGGAGGTGGATCAAAAAAGATTTTGCTGTGATTTATGTCAAAGAGTGTTCTTCCTGTGTTTTCTTCTAAGAGTTTTATAGTGTCCAGTCTTATGTTTAGGTCTCTAAACAATTTTGAGTTTATTTTTGTGTATGGTGTTAGGGAATGTTCTAATTTCATTCTTTTACATGAAGCTGTCCAGTTTTCCCAACACCACTTATTGAACAGACTGTCTTTTCTCCATTGTATATGCTTGTCTCCTTTGTCATACATTAGTTGACCATATGTGCATGGGTTTATCTCTGGGCTTTCTATCCTGTTCCATTGATCTATATTTCTGTTTTTGTGCCAGTACCATATTGTCTTGATTACTGTAGCTTTGTAGTGTAGTCTGAAGTCAGGGAGTCTGATTCCTCCAGCTCCGTTTTTTTCCCTCAAGACCGCTTTGGCTATTCGGGGTCTTTTGTCTCTCCATACATATTTTAAGATTTTTTGTTCTAGTTCTGTAAAACATGCCATTGGTAATTTGATAGGGATTGCATTGAATCAGTGGATTGCTTTGGGTATATAGTCATTTTCACAATATTGATTCTTCCAATACAAGAACATGGTATATCTCTCCAACTGTTTGTATCATCTTTAATTTCTTTCATCAGTGTCTTATAGTTTTCTGCATACAGGTCTTTTGTCTCCCTAGGTAGGTTTATCCTAGGTATTTTATTCTTTTTGTTGCAATGGTAAATGGGAGTGTTTCCTTAATTTCTCTTTCAGATTTTTCATCATTAGTTTATAGGAATGCAAGAGATTCCTGTGCATTAATTTTGAATCCTTCAATTTTAGCAAATTCATTGATTAGCTCTAGGAGTTTTCTGGTGGCATCTTTAGGGTTCTCTATGCATAGTATCATGTCATCTGCAAACAGTGACAGTTTTACTTCTTCTTTTCCAATTTGTATTCCCTTTATTTCTTTTTCTTCTCTGATTGCTGTGGCTAGGACTTCCAAAACTGTGTTGAATAATAGTGGCAAGAGTGGAGATCTTTGTCTTGTTCTTGATCTTAGAGGAAATGCGTTCATTTTTTCACCATTAAGAATGATGTTTGCTGTGAGTTTGTGGTACATGGCCTTTATTATGTTGAGGTAGGTTCCCTGTATGCCCACTTTCTGGAGAGTTTACATCAGAAATGGGTGTTGAATTTTGTCAAAAGCTTTTTCTGCATCTATTGAGATGACCATATGTTTTTTCTTCTTCAGTTTGTTAATATGGTGTATCACATTGATTGACTTGTGTATATTGAAGAATCCTTGCATCCCTGGGATAAATCCCACTTGATCATGGTGTATGATCCTTTTAATGTGTTGTTGGATTCTGTTTGCTAGTATTTTGTTGAGGATTTTTGCATCTATATTCATCAGTGATATTGGTCTGTAATTTTCATTTTTTGTATTATCTTTGTCTGGTTTTGGTATCAGGGTGATGGTGGACTTATAGAATGAGTTTGGGAGTGTTCCTTCCTCTGCAATTTTTTGCAAGAGTTTGAGAAGGATGGGTGTTGCCTCTTCTCTAAACGTTTGATAGAATTCACCTGTGAAGCCATCTGGTCCTGGACTTGTGTTTGTTGGAAGATTTTTAATCACAGTTTCAATTTCATTACTTGTGATTTTCTGTTCATATTTTCTATTTCTTCCTGGTTCAGTCTTGGAAGGTTATACCTTTCTAAGAATTTGTCCATTTCTTCCAGGTTGTCCATTTTATTGGCATAGAGTTGCTTGTAGTAGTCTCTTAGGATGCTTTGTATTTCTGTGATATTTGTTGTAACTTCTCCTTTTTCATTTCTAATATTATTGATTTGAGTCCTCTCCCTCTTTTTCTTCATGAGTCTGGCTAATGGTTTATCAATTTTGTTTATCTTCTCAAAGAACCTGCTTTTAGATGTATTGATATTTGCCATTGTTTTCTTTGTTTCTATTTCATTTATTTCTGCTCTGATCTTTATGATTTCTTTCCTTCTTCTAATTCTGGGTTTTGTTTGTTATTCTTTCTGTATTTCCTTTAGGTGTAAGATTAGGTTGTTTATTTGAGATTGTTCTTGTTTCTTGAGATACGATTGTATTGCTATAAATTTCCCTCTTAGAACTGCCTTTGCTGCATCCCATAGGTTTTGCATTGTCATGTTTTCATTGTCATTTGTCTCTAGGTATTTTTTGATTTCCTCTTTGATTTCTTCAGTGATCTCTTGGTTATTTAGTAACATATTGTTTAGCCTCCATGTGTTTGTGTTTTTTACATTTCTTTCCTGTAATTGATTTCTAATCTCATAGCATTGTGGTCAGAAAAGATGCTTGATATGATTTCAATTTTCCTAAATTTACTGAGGCTTGATTTGTGACTCAAGATGTTATGTAACTGGGAGAATGTTCTGTGTGCACTTGAGAAGAAAGTGTAATCTGCTGTTTTTGGATGGAATGTCCTATAAATATCAATTAAATCTCTCTGGTCTATTGTGTCATTTAAAGCTTCTGTTTACTTATTAATTTTCTGTTTGGATGATTTGTCCATTGGTGTAAGTGAGGTGTTAAAGTCCCCCACTATTATTGTCTTATTGTCAATTTCCCCTTTTATAGCTGTTAGCAGTTGCCTTATGTATTGAGGTGTTCTTACGTTGTGTGCATATATATTTATAATTGTTATATCTTCTTCTTGGATTGATCTCTTGATCATTATGTAGTGTCCTTTCCTGTCTCTTGTGACATTTATTTTAAAGTCTATTTTATCTGATATATGTATTGCTACTCTAGCTTTCTTTTGATTTCCATTTGCATGGAATATCTTTTTCGATCCCCTCATTTTCAGTCTGTATGTGTCCCTGGGTCTGAAGTTGGTCTCTTGTGAACAGCATATATATATGGGTCTTGTTTTTGTATCTATTCAGTGAGTCTTTGTCTTTTGGTTGGAGCATTTAATCCATTCAAATGTAAGGTAAATATCGATATGTATGTTCCTATTATCATTTTCTTAATTGTTTTGGGTTTGTTTTTGTAGGTCCTTTTCTTCTCTTGTGTTTCCCACTTAGAGCGTTTCCTTTAGCATTTGTTGTAGAGCTGGTTTTGTGGTGCTGAATTATCTTAGGTTTTGCTTGTCTGTAAAGCTTTTGATACCTCCATCTAATCTGAATGTGATCCTTGCTGGGTAGAGTAAGCTTGGTTGTAGGTTCTTCCCTTTCATCACTTTAAATATGTCATGGCACTCGCTTCTGGATTGTAGAGTTTCAGCTGAGAAATCAGCTGTTAACCTTGTGGGAGTTCCCTTGTATGTTATTTGTCATTTTTTCCTTGCTGCTTTCAGTAATTTTTCTTTGTCTTTAATTTTTGCCAATTTGATTACTATGTGTCTTGGCATGTTTCTCCTTGGGTTTATCCTGTATGGGACTCTCTGCGCTTCCTGGACTTGGGTGGCTATTTCCTTTCCCATGTTAGGGAAGTTTTTGACTATAACCTCTTCAAATATTTTCTCAGGTCCCTTCTCTCTCTCTTATCCTTCTTGGACCCCTATAATGCGAATGTTGTTGCATTTAATGTTGTCCCAGAGGTCTCTTAGGCTGTCTTCATTTCTTTTCATTCTTTTTTCTTTATTCTGTTCCACAGCAGTGAATTCCACCATTCTGTCTTCCAGGTCACTTATCCATTCTTCTGCCTCAGTTATTCTGCTATTGATTCCTTCTAGTGTATTTTTCATTTCAGTCATTGTATAGTTCATCTCTGTTTGTTTGTTCTTTAATTCTTCTAGGTCTTTGTTAAACATTTCTTACATCTTCTCGATCTTTGCCTCCATTTTTTTCCGAGGTCCTGGATCATCTTCACTATCATTATTCTGAATTCTTTTTCTGGAAGGTTGCCTATCTCCATTTCATTTAGTTGCTTTTCTGTGGTTTCATCTTGTTCCTTCATCTGGTACATAGCCCTCTGCCTTTTCATCTTGTCTATCTTTCTGTGAATGTGGTTTTATTTCCACAGGCTGCAGGGTTTTAGTACTTCTTGCTTCTGCTGTCTGCCCTCTCTACATGTTCTGTATAATTCATTCATCGATGGGCATTTAGGTTGCTGCCATATCTTTGTTAATTGTACATAATGCTGCTCTGAACAGAGGGTTATATGTAAATTTTTGAGTTAGTGTTTTTGTTTTCTTTGGATAAATATCCAGAAGTGGAATAGCTGGATCATATTGTAGTTCTATTTTTAATTTTTTGAGGAATCTCCATAGTGTTTTTTCCATAGTGGCTGCACCAATTTACATTCCCACCAACAATGTATGAGTTCTCTTTTCTCCACATCTTCTTCAACACTTTCTATTTCTTGGCTTATTGATATAGCCATTCTAACAGGTATGAAGTGATATCTCATTGTGGTTTTGATTTTTATTTCCTTAATAGTGATGTTGAACATCTTTGCATTGCCTGTTGGTCATCTCTATGTCTTCTTTGGAAAAATATCTATTCAGGTCCTCTGCCCATTTTTTGATTGGGTTGTTTGTTGTTGTTCTGTTGTATGAGTTCTGTATTTATTTTGGATATTAACCCTTTTTAGGATATATAATTTGCATATATTTTCTCCCACTCAGTATATTGTCTTTTAATTTTGTTGATGGCTTTTCAGGGGAATTTTTGTTTTTCTCTCTTTTTTTTTTTCTGTGCAGACACTTTTTAGTTTGATGTAGTTCCATTTGTTTATTTTTGTTTTGTTTCCTTTGAGTGAGAAGACATTTACAGAATGTTATTGCTAAGACTGATGTCAAAGAGCATACTGCCTATGTTTTCTTCTAGGAGTTTTATGGTTTCAGGTCTTATGTTCAAGTCTTTAATTCATTATGAGTTTATTTTTCTCTATGGCAAGATAGTGGTCTAAATTCATTCATTTGCATGTAGCTATTTAGTTTTCCCAACATTATTTATTGAAAAGATTATCCTTTCTCCTATCAGATTAATTTTAAGAAACAACAATTTATTAATATACAAAAAAAATTTGTCCCCAGTATTCTACTTAAGTACTTCCCAAGCTAAATTCAAGATGGTTGGTATTAATAATTCGATTTTCAAATATTGGGGTCTTTTCCATATAATTAAAAAGCATACTTAATGGTACCATGAAAAGTGTCCCCTCCATGAGCCAGCTGACCACATGACATGCACTAGGTGAAATTCCAGAGGTTTAACAATTGATTTCCCTGCAAATTGTGAAGGTGAGCGCAACACTATAAACAACTAGTACTTTAATGTAAGAACCATAATTAACAAAGCAAGCTTATGAAAATAATTTTAAAAAGATGAAAATGAATACAGTCCTAGAAGAAAGACCCTGAGTAACTATTTAACTTAATATTGTTGCTAAGGTAACATCAATTGCTTACAAAAGAGGATAATGGTAAGAAGGACCTAGATTCAAATAACAGACGGATCTCATGTTTTCATTCTACAGGCAGGATAACAAATTGATGAGGGCTTGTCAATTGAATCTGCAATATCCAAGTGCCACATGTAATTATAAAATACATATAATAGATGTGGCTTCCCACTAAAAGCACCAAGTACATGCAAAGATACATACTGACTTAAATGTACACAAAATGCAAACTAAAATGATCTGGAAAATAAGGTCACATATCCAATATATATGAAATGAAGAACAAGTCTAAAGTAAACAGAAGTTTGCCTAATGAAATTTTAACAGCTTGCAAAAATAGTTTTTTTAATAATTTTTCTAATTTTATCCTCTTATATTTTAGGATAATTGAAATTCTCATTTAGGAATGTCATTTAAGTGTGTAATTTAGATGGAAAAAGAAAGAGTAATGCTCTCTTCAAATTTCAGCTTCCTTAAAACCACAAGCAACAAAAATTCTGATTTGCAGGATCATATTGGCCCATAAGATACCTCAGTCTTTGGCAAAGAGAGTGGGAGATGGGTTTCTATGTACTAGAATGCAGAGAACCCTCTTTTTACCTTGAAGGATGGATCAATGTGCATCATCAGTGTGTCTCAAGAGGAGAAGGTTATAGAATGCGTTTTACCAGCTCTCTGGGGTTATTTGCTGGTCAGCATCCTCTGCCTGGTAACACACGATGTGAGAGGGCCAAGAAGCCCCTGTCCCTGAGATCCAACAGAAGTCTGAATAATCTTTTACAGAAATATCAAGTAAGTATCTGAAAGGATTACAACATAGGACCAGTTGTAACCTAATTTAATTAACACATTTCCTTGAAAATAGAGCTTCTCCATCCAGGCCCTTAGAGAAACCCCCCTACATGGGAATGCCCTTGTTCCCTAAGCTCTTCTCCCTAGCAATCCCATTCCATTCCCACAGTGACCCTTTGATTCCCTCTTCCCTTGGAAAAATCCCCTTTCACCAGAACCCACTCCACTTCCAGGAAAATCCTACGTCTCCCACAGAACAAAAGTCTATTGATGTCTTTACTTCATTTTGCATTTTGCAAACTCAGACTTTAGCAAAGTGTTATTAGGAGTTTTCTCTTTCCCAGGCTCCTGCTGATTCTAAGGGGGCAACCATGTGCTGTGCACCCATGAGTAGAAGCTCTTTCCCAGTGATGGCTGCAGTCATGCTCCTCTAGAATCACCAAAGAAAAGAGAGTATAATCTCCTAAGAGGAAAGTACATTCTTCCCATTTGCAGGGTTTTTCTTCTACTCTTTGAGAATAAAACCTCGACATTAGTGCATCCAAGGATTGCTGCTTCCTTCCTGCCCTACTTTCATTGCAAAGCCCTCTCCTCTCACATAAAGGAATATTGGCTGCGTCTGAGCCATCAGATCATAAATACTGCAGTCACCGAATGAATTCTCTCAAACTCCAAATGCTTCCCTTTGGAGGAGAGGGAGTGTCAGTTAATGTCACCATGTATGCAGATTCCCTTTTCTGGGGCCTAAGACCATGTTCTCAGAAATACAAAAACATCCACAGAGTTATTGGACCCATAGTTATTTTTATCAATGATGTTTCTGTCTGACCATCACGGCTGAGTTATTAGTAAGATTGTTAGAAAATTTGGTCATAAAAATAACAGAACTGCAGATAACAAAAAAAAAATAGACAAAATATTTATAGACTCATTATTAATAATCACTTAATTATTAAAGTAACTATAGTAGAATCAACCATTTCACCCCAAAATATTTATTTATTCTTTCAACAAATATGTAGTGGACACGAATTACATGCTAAGGGTGGGGTGGCAGAAAGAAAAGCAAACAGACAAAGATAGAGCAGCATCTCCCAGGTCGATGGAGCCTCTCCTCTTCTCTCCCACCTCCACCCAAGCTCTCTGCTCAGCTGTGTAGATTTATTGCTCCCTAAAGTGAGAAACTCGACACTGGAGCTTGAGATAACACTGAGCTGGCTTCTCCACACAGGTTAGAGCCACAACCAGAGATCCCCGGAACACACACCTCTCCTCCTTCCTCACAGTCTCCCCAGGGCTTGCCACTGACCACTCTAAATTGTTCTAAGTGATGCTGTGGTTTTGGTTCCTAGACAAGCATTGGTCTTAGACACAAACAAATCAAGGGTGATTTCCCCTGTGAATGTGACTGGTGTGGACAGCTGTCCACAGGTCTCCATGACCCATGGCCCCACCACACCAAGCACCTCATTAAATTCAGTGGGGGAATGGCAGCCAGTTCCCATGGGGAACACACATGGCAAACTTCACTGGAGGGGAAACAAGGGGGTTCCCACTGTCATCACAATAATGGCTTCTGTTGCTCACAGTATAGAAATGGTGCCCTTGTTCTGCTCTCTGGTTACCGTCTGACAAAGAGTGGCCAAGCAGCCAGCCATGCAGAAACAGAGCAGCAAGAGCAAGTGTCCTTGTGACAGCATCTATCTCAACAAAGGAAAAAGGTTCTAAAAAGGCAAATACAATCCCCAGCTCCCCAGAGAATTAGACATTGCTCCCAAGTGCTCCCATGTTCACACCAAAGTCTCTGCATATGGCATATACTTTACTCAGCATGATCACACCAAAAATATATTCCTCCTAGCAGGGAAAATGACTCATCAGCAAACTGGTTTACATTCTCAACAAGAAAATGAGTGCTCATATTTCCACTGTCTCCTTTTTCGCCAGGTCAATTCTTCCATCTTTTTTCATGTTTGCCTATATTTTGTCCATCCTTTTCCTACATATACATGTTTGGTATTTGTTCACTAAGCTAAAAAGGCTTTGTGTCTTTGCCTCCAGAATAACTTGGGCCTCAGAAAGGAAGGTAAGAGGGTTTGGGAGCTGATAGAACCTCTGATACCTGCATGATTCTGTGAGAAATGGCGTTATATGAGGGTGAGGGTGTCCTTGGACATATTTCTGGACAGTGACCAGCAATGGATAAATGAGGTATTGATGGACAAATTTGGAAAAGATGGCAGTGTACTGGAGGAACAGAAATGCTTTTATTGTAGATAACCCAATGCCCTAAGTTAAGAAGGAAAGAAAAGAGAGATGACAACCCCCTTCTCCCCTAAATATATCTCATCCCCAACCTCAATCGTACACAAATGTTGAGAAAGCTACTGCAATAAGCGCAAATTTTAGGCAAAATTTTGATCATGGAGAAATGTACCATTTTTCTTCAACTCGATTTATACTTTGGGTCTTCATTCTACTGAGTGAAGAAAACTACATTTTAAGCAATTTAGTCCCCTCCCTATATTGAGGTTACAGGTAAATTCTAGAGGGTTTACATAGTACCAAGGGTGAATGTACGGCCTGGGAACACATACATCTGGCATCAGATGAAAGAGTCTGTTCCTATCAGATCACTGGCCATCAGTCCACCAGGTGGGTCAGTGTCTTCCATGCTTCCTGCCTGCAGGTGCCCTTAGGTCCAGCTCGGCCGTAGCTATCTAGGAGTGCTTGTGGTTTCATACACTCATCCTATAGCTTCCATATTAGTTGGACCATGGAAACTGAACTACGTACAGCACCATCTAACTTCTCTGCCACTTTGGACTATCAGAATTATTCTTTTGTACTAATCACACAGGGGAAGTGAAAGTCTCCCGGGGTTAATTCAGGCCCCTCTGCCTAAACTCATCATGAAGTCATTCCCTATCTGGGGTTCTGCCACCTCCCCAACTCTGCCCAAGAATCAAGGTCCAGGCTGTCTTTGCTCTTGGTCCCCCAAACATATCTGGGATTTTTATTATCCCCCTAAAGCATGGCCTTGTAGGAAGCATGGGAAATAACCTCTCACCCTCCACATTGTCCAGGGCCCAGTACACTTTTCATTTTCCTTCTGACTCTTCCTCACACCAAGGACCTTCATTGAATTTGATCATCAGGGAAGATGGGTATGTTTCCTTTATTGAGGTCTCTTAATGTTCATGCCTTTTCTCTCTGAAGGCTGGGCTAGACTTTTGAAATTCAAAACCCAGAGGAAAACCCTGAGTTTTTGTTTTTGTTTTCTCTTTCTGTTGTCTGCTCTTTCTCCCAGGAGGTGATAAAGTTGGAATGGCAGAAGGACCACTGAGTAAAAGGAAATATCAGAAGAACACACACACACACACACACACACACACACACAATTTATACACATATGTGTTATTATATATAATATATTATTTATAATATATACATTATATATTATATAACAATATATTATATGGCATATTGTATATAGTAATATATAATATATGTATATATTATAATATTTTCCTGAAACCATTGCGCTATTAATCAAAACCTAAATTACTGGACAGGGCAGCCTGTATTCTCCCCTTGTCTCTTCTTGCCTCTCTGTCACAGTGGCAGTCTGCAAAAATAGCATTAGTAGGTAGAAGATAATACATTTAAGGAAAAGAAACTAGCTTAGTGTCCTCATTTTTTCAAATTAAAGAAATTTGGGAATCCCCTGTGAGACCCTTGAGAAAGAAAGAGAGAGTGAGCTTCCAGCTCCATGCGCCTGGGAAGAAGTCTAGGGTTCAATCTGCAATTAAACTATAAGTGCTTCTGAAAGCCTCAGAAACTAAGTAAGTGCTTCTGAAAGACTCAAAAACTAAGTCTTGAGAAATCTGAATAATATTTGAATCAAGGTTTCCAAATGCCATTTCACAAATAACCTACTGCCCTACTAGATAGTTATATCTAATCATAGTAAATAACATTTTTTAAAAAATCTGATATGTCTGGTTATATTTAAAGCAAATGCCCCAAAGTTCTGTTGTCCTGTTTCTCTTTGAATCTGTATGTTCTAAGAATTCCACATATTCTGTTTAAATCAGACATTTCTCTTCTCTCTAATTTTTCAAATGCTTCTAATCTCTGGATCTGACACACAGACTCCAATAGGTACCTCTGCTATATGTTCTCATTCTCTCTGTCTCTGTGTATCATCTTTCTATTTATCTATCAACTATCTATCATCTCTCTATCATCTATCTGTTATCTACCATCTATCATCTAGCTAGCTAGCTAGTTAGGTTCATAAGATTCAGGCTCCTCTTCCCCTAAGATTCACTGACCAATCTCTTGTTAAATATCTGCCTCCCCTGAGAAACTGTCAGGCAGGCACTGTGTCTTTGGTGTTCACCACTGTTCCCTGTGGTCTAGCAGAGGAGGTAGCTTGTATAAGGGATGAGTAAATATTTGTTCACTGAGTGAATGATCATCTCTGAGAGCAGATACTCACTGGGTTATATATTCTGTGTGATGATAACTCTACTACAGTCACCAACTTACCCTCCAATAGCCACAGCATCTCAACACAATCACTCAGATATGTGCAATGTATGTAGTGGTTCATATATTTATCTCTAAAGACTGATCTCAATACTTAGTCTCCCACTCAGGAAATGCACATGAGTTTGAGTGAGGGTACTGTTTGAAGTACTTCAAATTTGTTCTATTTTAAAGTCTTTCCCAAAAAGTGTGTCTTTATTTATTCTCAGTAACAGTATATTTGTATTCACCTCACAACTCATCATGACCCATCAGCCTGCTGAGACACAGAAATTCAGAGTAGCTTCTCTAGACCTGTGCTTCCATATTTTAGTACATATATAAATCACCTGGCATTTTTGTTAAAATGCAGATTCTAATCCAGTAAACCTGGAGTGGAACCTGAGACTCAGCATTTCTAACACACACTCTCCCAGGAGAGGCCCTTGCTCTGGTCCATGGACCACACTTTGAATAAGAAGGGTGTGATTACTGCTCACTAAACCAATGGGAATAAAGCCTTAAAAATGCATAGTCTAACAAAATGTTTATATCTATCTTAAAGATATTATTTTTCTTTTCTTGCTCTACTCAAAGGTTTATCAATTTATAAACCTGATGACAGCATGAATAGGATTCTCTTTGCTCATAAAGTTCCTTCATGGGAGCCTTAAACATTAAATTCAGGAGAATTGGCTTTATCATTGGGGAGAGAGGAGATGGGATCACAGAAGTATATCCAGGAGTGTTAAACTTCTCTGAAATATGTGATTTCATTAAAAGAAAAGAGAAAATATGACAAAATGTTAATATTTGAAAGTACTGGGTGATAGTTAAATGTGAGTTTGTACTTATATTAATCTCTGTACTTTTCTGTAAGTTTCAAACATTTCATAACTTTAACAGCTTTATTGAGCTATTAATATACAAAAAAACTGCACATATTTAATGTGCACAATTGATGCCCCTGGACATATGCAAACATCCATGATACCCTCATCGCAATCAAGGTAACAGACATATCCATCACCTCTTAAAGTTTCTTGTGTCCCTTTGCTTTGGTGGGGTTTATTTGTTTTTGTTTTTATGATAAGAACATTTAATGTGAGATCTATCCACATAACAAAGTTTGAAGTGTGCAAATACCATATTGTTCCCTTTAGGTACTATGTTGTAAAGCAGATCTCTAGAATGTATTCATCTTGCATAACTGAAACTTTATAACCATCAAGCAACTCCCTGTTTCTCCCACCCTCTAAACTCTGGCAACCATTATTGTGTTCTCTGCTTCTATGAGTTTGACTATTTTAAATACTTCATATAAGTAGAATAGTGTATGTGTCCTTCTATTACTGGCTTATTTCACTTAGCATAATGTCTCCAGGTTCAGCTATGTTGTCACAAATAGCAAGATGTCCTTCTTTCTTAAGGCTGAATAATATTCCATTGTACCCATATACCACATTTTCTTTATCCATTCATCTGTCAGTGGACACTTGAGTAGTTTCCATATCTTGCCTGTTATGAATAATGCTGCAGTGAATGAGAATGCAGATATTTCTCTAAGATCCTGATTTCAATTATTTTGGATGTATACCCAGAAGTGAGATTGCTGGATCATATGGTAGTTCTAGTTTTAATTTTTTGAGGAAACTCCATCTTGTTTTCCAAAGCTGCTGAACCATTCTTCTTGGATATGTTACCCAAAGCACAGGCAACAAAAACAAAAATAAACAAGTGAGACTGCATCATACTAAAAAGCTTCTGCACAGAAAAGAAAAGTCAACAGAATGAAAAGGCAACCTACAGAATGGAAGAAAATGTTTGCCAATCATATATCTAATAAGTGATTAATTTCCAAAATATATAAGGAACACTGACAACTCACTAGCAAAATAAATAAATAAATAACCCAATCAAATATTTCATAATTTTTAAAGCCTAAGACCACTACTATACTGTAAATGAGAACTTTTTGTTTTTTTATTTTCCATTTCTCTTATTGAATGCCCTCAGTGAGGTGAGAAACAAAGGAAGGAAGAAATCACAGAAAAACAAGAAATTTATAAGCAAAAGAAAATCTATTATCTTTCATATTTTTACATGTGTATTCAGAATTTGCAGGGGAGGAATTACCTCACATATTTTAGATTTTCTTTTCCTCCAGAATTCAGAAGTTCTCTTCTCCAGAATGAAAAAAAAAAACAAAAACAAAAAACCAAACAAACAAACAAAAAAACTGAGAGGGTGGATCCTTTCACAAAATGCCTTAATCTGGATATTTTTTCAGAAGGAAATTAGATTGAGCCCAAGGGAGAAAAGTCTTCTGGCAAACACTAAATTTAAAGCCCATTCTTATTGCTAAACTCTAATTATGTTGTCACTGTCTTGCTTTTGGTACTATGGGGAAAACAGATTTAATTTTAAGAGTCCTTGAAGCTCAGTACCAACTGACTCATCATTCTTAATTCCTCCTCCATATCTCCCTGTTTTTACTTCCTATCTCTATATTTAGAAAACTCTGGTTATTTTATCTATTTTCAGGAAACTAGAACAAAATCTGCTCTAGAATATGTTGAACATCTAGAAGTCACACTATATTTTCTTGCACTGAACTAAAAGATATATAAATAAAAGGGAACTGTAATAGCTCCTATTTAGAGGCAATGAGTCACTTTTCAAGTTTTCACTGCTTCATCCAGCATAGGAATATCCTTTCTTTTGCGTTGTCTGACATTTTCCAGTAATCTATGAGCAGAGATTATTTAGCAGGGGAACACATGGAGAATCTTTCTGCTAAACCCATGTTATGTCACTTTATCTTTTCCACATTTCTATTTAATTTAAAAATTTGAATGCAAGTTTCCAAGTATTAGGAATCCAATTATGTCTCAGTTTAATCTTTGGGAAATTGTTGTCTTGAAATTTTGTAATTTGAAGTCATCTGAAGACTCAAGGAGGTCATCAGTGAGTATAATCAGAATCTATTAAACCATAAATAAATATTTTAATGCAAAAATAATTTTAATAATTGCCTATGATAATCAAATTAGATGTTTACTTTCCAGCTAATCTCATATTTCCAATGATATTTCCTTCTTGATCCAATTTCACACCCTTTCCTTTGCCCTTTCCAGAGGCACTAGTTTGGTTTGCTTTTCATGTAGTTTATTATGCATATCCATCCTTCTTTTCCTATCTACTCATTTATCCATGTGAAAAGTGTGTTGACATAAAGTATTTTATTATAGAAGAAAAATCTTTGAATGATTCATTATCCTCGAGGAGCTATGAAAGGTAAGTGTTCTATTGTTATATTGCATTCCTCTTATTTTTACTCATTGCCTAGGAAACTCCCAAATTATGTATCTTAAGTCTAAAGCATCAGAGCCTCTGTTTTCATGAAAAATTTACAAATACAAACTGAGTTATAGCATTAATATAGTAGACTTGAGAAAATTAATAAATTAGATCATGAAGTCATAAATTGGTCTAAAAAAATGCTGAAACTTGCCACTCCCTTTTCTTTTCCACTTGTTTTGGCAGCTATATAAGTCCCTCTCTTCTGCACAGACTTCTTCCAACAGTTGCCGGCATTCTGGCCAGACCTCTGGAGCCTGAATTGCTCCTTTCCTAATATGAGAAACACTCCTTGGCTGTCAAGGTCTGTCATTGTCTTCCACATTACCTCAAATCACTATACCTCACACCCTGTTCATTGCTAAATAAAATCTGCATTCTTCCCCCATATTCTCGACTGACCCCTGATCACTACATCTAAAAATAAGCCATGCATCAGGCATCCAGAATAAGAAAACATTACTAATTCTGCAGCCCTCCAAGTATGTTTATTTTATTTTTTTAACTTCTTTATTGGAGTATAATTGCTTTACAGTGGTGTGTTAGTTTCTGCTTTATAACAAAGTGAATCAGCTATACATATATCCCCATATCCCCTCCCTCTTGCCTCTCCCTCCTGCCCTCCCTATCCCACCCCTCTAGGTGGTCACAAAGCACCGACATGATCTCCCTGTGCTATGAGGCTGCTTCTCACTAGCTATCTATTTTACATCTGGTAGTGTACATATGTCAGTGCTACTCTCTCACTTCGTCCCAGCTTATCATTCTGCCTCTCATGTCCACGAGTCCATTCTCTACGTCTGCGTCTTTATTCCTGTCCTTCCCCTAGGTTCTTTGGAACACTTTTTGTTTTCTTTTGATCCCATATATATGTGTTAGCATATGGTATTTGTTTTTCCCTTTCCGACTTGCTTCACTCTGTATGACAGACTCTAGGTCTATCCACCTCACTACAAATAACTCAATTTCGTTTCTTTTTATGGCTGAGTAATATTCCATTGTATATATGTGCCACATCTTCTTTATCCATTTATCTGTCAATGGACACTTAGGTTGCTTCCATGTCCTGGCTATTGTAAAGAGTGCTGCAATGAACATTGTGGTACATGACTCTTTTTGAATTATGGTTTTCTCAGGGTATATGCCCAGTAGTGGGATTGCTGGGTTGTATGGTAGTTCTATTTTTAGTTTTTTAAGGAACCTCCATACTGTTCTCCATAGTGGCTGTATCAATTCACATTTCCACCAACAGTGCAAGAGCATTCCCTTTTCTCCACACCCTCTCCAGCATTTATTGTTTGTAGATTTTCTGATGATGTCCCTTCTGACTGGTGTGAGGTGATACCTCATTGTAGTTTTAATTTGCATTTCTCTAACGATTAGTGGTGTTGAGCATCCTTTCATGTGTTTGTTGGCAATCTGTATATCTTCTTTGGAGAAATGTCTATTTAGGTCTTCTGCCCATTTTTGGATTGGGTTGTTTGTTTTTTTGATATTGAGCTACATGAGCTGCTTGTATATTTTGGAGATTAATCCTTTGTCAGTTGTTTCATTTGCAAATATTTTCTCCCATTCTGAGGGTTTTCTTTTTGTCCTGTTTATGTTTTCCTTTGCTATGCAAAAGCTTTTAAGTTTCCTTAGGTCCCATTTGTTTATTTTTGTTTTTATTTCCATTTCTCTAGGAGGTGGGTCCAAAAGGATCTTGCTGTGATTTAGGTCATGGTGTTCTGCCTATGTTTTCCTCTAAGAGTTTGATAGTGTTTAGATCCATTCTTTTATTCAGAACTTGAGATCTTTTAGAAAAGGAGAATGTCATGTAGTGGTGAGAACATGGGTGATGGAATAAGAAGGACCTGATTCAAATCCAGCCTACACCTAGTTGTGTGACCTTGAGCAAGTTATCTTTTTGTATCTCACCTGTATACTGAGGATGATTGAATGAGATAGCATAGAAAAAATCACCCAGCATGTACTAGATACATAATCCACATTCTGGTGTTTTAAGTCTTCTTTATAATTTCATAATATTCTTTATAAGAATGTTTAACTAGTGTTTTGCTCCCTTTTTTCTCATTACCCACAAACCACACCACCCTACCCACACAATGGGGATGAGGGGACTTCCCTTCACTGTGCAAGTACAATTTAAAAATCCTTCAATGTACCTTTCAGCATGGGTCCTAAATTTACCTTCTGGCAAGGATACATGTTCAGCATAATTGAAATGTAAAATAACTGACACAAAGAAGCAGACAGGTGTCTCATTTTTACTCATGGGATTTTAATTTATGGAGGTGACTGAGTGACAACACAGAGATGTCATTGCTATTGAAAGAAGAATTTATTATTTAAATCTCTTGAGACAAGGGAACACACCATGCTATGCAGGGCCACATGGGAAGCATCAAGTTTGGTCAGGACACAGAAGAAGGAGTGAGGGTAAAGCCTAGGCCAGAGCACTTATTGGGGTTTCCATGGAAAAGGCAAGACAGAGCAGGGGAAACAATTTAGGATTGGCTAGTTTGAATATTTTGGCAGATTTTGATCTCTAGGAGTCTGTAGCTGCCTGGTACCTAACCCTGGGATGATTTAGGGTAGAAGAGTTGGTATGTAAGGTAATAAAGCGGGTTGTTGGGGGTATAAACTCAAGATTGGTTGATTTTGATAAGAAAGGCATACTCCCTGACAAGCCCTTTTTTCTCTAAGAATTGGCTGGCCCTGGGAGGGGCAGTCCCTCCCCAGCCAGCAAGATTTTTAAGATGTCAAAACATCGTAAGATAATGAAAATTAATAACATGATTAATACAATAAGGAAAAGAGAAAGAAAATCAGTTGTATGGTGTTAAAAAGAAGCATTTTTAAAATGGGGAACAATTGATGCCATTTTTAATAGAAAAAAATGCATTCCGGCCATGATGCTTTTTTTTAGCACTAAATATTTTTAATGAATCTCTCATCAGTGCCTCTAAACAACTTTATCATACCAACTCCTTGTCTGTGAGTACTTCTTATAAATATGGGAATGAAAGAAATACCCCTCATTTTTCTCAGCCACATTTGCTTCAGTGGGGGTTACAGGGGAAAGGTATAGTTTCCTAAGTCAGGGCTGAGTTAGGCTAAGAAGTATAAACCTTCCCTTTTATCCCCACACCTACATCCATATTTCTACCTCCAAATATAATATCAGGCCTAAAATCAACATTCTCTGCTCCACCTATATAGTAATCATTCTGGGAGGACTTAACTTCTGTTAGAAACCCTGTCATGCCTTAGAGCTTTAAACATCAGTAAAACCAGACCACACTTCTAGAAGCTCAATGTCACTGAAACAAATTAATATGACACAATGGGATAAGTAGATTAGTAGAGTTTATCCAAGTAACAGTAGATTAGCAAAAGTAGATTAGTAATAAGTAGATAAGTAAAAGTTTATCCACTAGCTAGCAAATGTCTTTAGGGAGCACTTGAAATATGGTTCATCCAAACTGAGATGTGTTCTTAAGTACTGAGAACATACTGGATCCCATAGATTTGCTAAGAAAAAAATGAATGAAAATATCTCATTAATAATTGTTATATTGATTACATGTTGAAATGGTAATATTTTTTATATTTGAGTTAACAATTATTAAAATTAAAGTTACATGTTTCTTTTTTTCCTTTTTTTAATGCAGCTCTTAAACATTTTTATTACATATATTTTACATTTATGACTTTGATTATATTCCTATTGAATAGTGGTGATCCAACATTCTACAAAGGTACTTTTATACACCAACATCCAAAAAAAAAAAGAAAAGAAAAGAAACACCTGAGGGTTCCAGTCATCCCCAAAAGTCACCAAGATTGATCTCATCTTTCCATTTTCATGATTATTGCCCTAGAGAAAGCTTCTGTTATGTCCAACATGAATGAAGAAGCAGATCCCAAATGAACTCTCTGTCCACAAAATCCATGCACTCTACTGCTTCCTGAGTTGGTTTCCTTAAACAACAAACTTATGACTGCATCCTCTGTATATGAATACTGTATTGGCCACACAATAATGTCAACAATGTCCAATTCCCTTATTTCTAGACACTAACACTAATATAAATGTCCTGTGTCCTGCTATAGCCTCACAAATCCAAATCCAGCCAGTTCAGATTACTCATCATTTTCCATAAACTTCTCCCCTACTATCATCCTTTTACTCTCCATCTTATTTGCTTGGAAAGCCCTCTCCACAAATTTACCTGTGACCCTCCTACTCAGACTAAAATAAATCACTCCAATTCTACCAACTTCCCCATGATCTCTGGGTCAGAAACTTTCTCAGCTCTAGGTCCCTATCAGTCTTTGTTAGCAACTTTTTGATGGCATTTACCACAGGATACCTCGTGCTACAGCTGATAGTGTGTATTTTCTGTCCCTTCCCAAACTATACGAACCTTGCAAGAAGAATAATTTATACAGCCTTCAAGACAAAACCTTACACTCAGTAAATATTTGAAAGTAGAATGCAATTTGAAGTTTGAAAGGCTATCAGAACAGAGAAATTCAGTTCTGTGATACTCACAGTTTGACCCAGAGTTCATAGCAATCTCAAATGACCTTCTACACAACCAACTTTTCTGTAGCTAACCCACTTGCACGTGATGTGTGGTAAAGCATTAGGGAACTCCACAGAGCAGTCAATTTTCATCTCAGTTTTTTAGGTAAAATGATTCACAGGCTGGTCATGAGCAACACAGAAGCCAATAAAAAGATCCTGACTGGCAGTGCAATCCCAACATCTCTCAAGGCCTGCTTGCTTATAGAGACTAGAATATGTCAAGTTGAAGAAGTGACCTATTTGGTACATACAACAGAGCAAATTGGAGCAAAGAAGTTATGGATTAGAAAACTAACCACCCCCCCAAAAAAAAATTCTGGAAAAGCTAACTATAAAGAAGCTATCTTGAGGTCATGAATCACAGCTAATTTTATCACAGAGCCAGGATGAATTGTGTGTTTGTTTGTGCCTGTTGTGTCCTCAGTCAGATTATATACCCTGAGAGGACTGTAACTGTACAAGAGATGTCTTATACATCTCTTTGCTTACACATCACATTGATGGGTACATAGTAGGGTATATAATTATATTTCCATCCAGCTAGTGAGCATCTGAAATTACTTGAGACTTCACATCCGGGGTGGGGGTGGGGGCTAAATAAATTTAGTTTAAATAAATTTTGGTTAGTTTAAATAAATTTTTGCCTTAATAGAGTGTGGAGAATGAACCACCATAACCCTAGAAATCTAAAAAAAAAAAAAGGCAAAGATATTCTCTTCCTTGTTGTTCCTTTATGAGATAGGATGAGATGTCAAAGGCCAACTATAAGGAGGTAGAAAATATGCAAATATCAAGACAGATTAGTTTCTAAAAAGAGAGTCAACTCATCCAAATTACTGTCTCTATTGAGGAAATATGGTTTAGTTTACCTTTCCAAGGTCTCAATCTTACAGTGGAGGCAATGCTTCAAGAATCTGGTAGGCATGATAGGTAGATGAGAAAAATGGTCTTGGTTTCAGGGGAGTTATTTTCACCTGTTTTTTATGATATAAGCCAGTGGTTTCATCGATGAGGGAAAGGGAATAAAAAGGGCTTAACAAGGTATATGGACTCAGTCAAGGAAAGTGAGATTTAAGGCAAGCTCCTGTCTCAGCAGGAGTTTGAAAACAAACAAGAAATGACACAAAACCCTATCTTATGGCCTCAGTGAAAAGAGTGAGGGTTAGAACAGAATTATCCACCTCAATAGGCAAAGAGAGAGAGAGGAAGGACATAATAAAATGCTCTCAAAAGGGCATCTTTTTGTGGGAACTCACAAAAGATGGAATAATTCTGAATGTGAGGATCAGAGAAATTTTCATAAAAGAAGCTCAGCAAGTATCCAGTACAGCAAAACAGTCTTAATCTCAGCTCTAGACATTCGTCTGAGGGTAGCCTGGCACTCATTAGTGAAGGACAAATTCAGGGATTGGGTGAAGTCTTCAGAGCCTGCAGCCAGGGTAGGCCAGTACTCACGGTGGAGCTCCTCTTTGAAGGAGTAAGAAATCTGCACTCACAAATATGTGAGAAGAAGCAAATGACATGTGTCTTTCAATTCAAGTTGTTCATAGAAATTGTTTTTTCTCTTAAAGCAGTAAAAAAAAAAAAAAAAAAAAAAAAAAAGGTTGAATTTCTTTCCAATCAACCAAGCTATATGAATAATGTCTAGATAGACATTGTCTTCCAGGAGTAGCTGTTATGAAAAGGGTCTCGAATAGATTGTTTTGCCTTATGGAGCAAAATTACTCTTTCCCAAATAAAAGGCCTAAAGATTGGAAAAGAAGAAATACAATGGTTGCAGTCTCTGTGCTCCCACTCTGGAGCCCACAGCCTTCCACAGCCCATGCCAGTGACTCGGACCCCGCACCCTGAGAGTCTTTGTTAGTGGATGTGGTGGCCCAAGACACCACAGGGGCAGGTTGAAAAGATCCGACGGTAGCACCACTTCGACCAGTTTCATCCTCAGTCAGGAGGAAGACAAAATGTAAAAAGCCGGCATCTCTCCAGGTCAACTCAGGGCCGGACACTGGGAAGGAGGTGCACCAGCCCCGAGCGACAGGCGGAACCCTGACAACGTTGAAACAGCCCCGGGCTGAGTGGAGGTGAGAAACAGGCTCAGGGAGATTTGGGCTGTGCCTGGGTTCCCCAACCAGCAAGAGACTGAAGCATCACTTCACCCAGTTCTTCTGACTTTAAACACTTCTGCTCTCTCAAGTGTTAGGTGCATGCCACACCCATGTGGCTGACAGGATCTTGGTGCTCCGGCTGGGTGTCAGGCCTAAGTCTCTGAGGTGGGAGAGCTGAGTTCAGGACATTGGACCACCAGAGACCTCCAGGCCCCACGTAATATCAATTGGCAAGAGCTCTCCCAGAGATCTCCATCTCAACACTAAGACCCAGCTCCACTCAATGACCAGCAAGCTCCAGTGCTGGAAACCCCATGTCAAACAACTAGCAAGACAGGAACACAACCCCACCCATTAGCAGAGAGGCTGGCTAAAATCATAATAAGTTCACATACACACCAAAACACGCTACTGGATGTGGTCCTGCCAACCAGAAAGACAAGATTCAGTCTCATCCACCAGAACACAGGCACCAGTCCCCTCCAAAAGGAAGTCTACACAACCTACTGAACCAACCTTACCCACTGGGAGCAGACACCAAAAACAATGGGAACTATGAACCTGCAGCCTGTGAAAAGGAGACCCCAAACACAGTAAGTTAAGCAAATGAGAAGACACGGAAATACACAGCAGGTGAAGGTAAAAACCCACCAGACCAAATAAATGAAGAGGAACTAGCAGTCTACCTGAAAAAGAATTCAGAGTAATGATAGTAAAGATGATCCAGAATCTTGGAAATAGAATGGAGAAAACAGAAGAAACATTTAAAAAGGACCTAGAAGAACTAAAGAGCAAACAAACAAAGATGAACAACAAAATAAATAAAATTAAAAATTCTCTACAAGGAATCAATAACAGAATAACTGAGGCAGAAGAACGGGTAAGTGACCTGGAAGATAAATACTAGAAATAGCTACTGTGAGCAGAATAAAGAAAAAAGAATGAAAAGAATTGAGGACAGTCTCAGAGACCTGTGGGACAACATTAAACACACCAACATTTGAATTATAGGGGATTTTAGATCAATATTTTAGATCAAATATAGATCAATGGAACAGTATTTACACAATCATAGTAGGGGACTTTAACACCCCACTTTCACCAATGGACAGATCATCTAAAATGAAAATAAAAAAGGAAACACAAGCTTTAAATGACACATTAAACAAGATGGACTTAATTGATATTTATAGGACATTCCATCCAAAACCAACAGAATACACTTTCTTCTCAAGTGCTTATGGAACTTTCTCCAGGACAGATCATATCTTGGGTCACAAATCAAGCTTTGGTAAATTTAAGAAAACTGAAATTGTATCAAGTATCTTTTCCGACCACAACGCTATGAGACTAGATATCAATTACAGGAAAAATTCTGTAAAAAATACAAACACATAGGTTAATAATACGCTACTAATAACCAAGAGATCACTGAAGAAATCAAAGAGGAAATCAAAACAAAAACCTAGAAACAAATGAAAATGAAAACACGATGACCCAAAACCTATGGAATGCAGCAAAAGCAGTTCTAAGAGGGAAGTTTATAGCAGTACAATCCTACATCAAGAAACAAGAAAAATCTAAAATAAACAACCTAACCTTACACTTAAAGCAATTAGAGAAAGAAGAACAAAAAACCCCAAAATTATCAGAAGTAAAGAAATCATAAAGATCAGAGCAGAAAGAAATGAAAAACAAGTGAAGGAAATGATAGCAAAGATCAATAAAACTAAAAGCTGATTCTTTGAGAAGATAAACAAAACTGATAAACCATTAGCCAGACTCATCAAGAAAAAAAGGGAGAAGATTCAAATCACAGAATTAGAAATGAAAAAGGAGAAGTAACAACTGACACTGCAGAAATAAAAAGGATCATGAGAGATTACTACAAGCAACTATATGCCAATAAAATGGAAAACTTGGAAGAAATGGACAATTTCTGAGAGAAGCACAACTTTCTGAGACTGAACCAGAAAGAAATAGAAAATATGAGCAGACCAATCACAAGCACTGAAATTGAGACTGTGATCAAAATCTTCCAACAAACAAAAGCCCAGGACCAGATGGCTTCACGGGTAAATTCCATTAAATATTTAGAGAAAAGCTAAGGCCTATCCGTCTCAAACTCTTCCAAAATATAGCAGAGGGAGGAACATCCCAAACTCATTCTACAAGGCCACCATCACCCTGATACGAAAACCAGACAAAGATGTCACAAAAAAGAAAACCACAGACCAATATCACTGATGAACATACAGGCAAAAATTCTCAACAAAATACTAGCAAACAGAATCCAGCAACACATTAAAAGGATCATACACCATAATCAAGTGGGGTTTATCCCAGGAATGCAAGGATTCATCAATATATGAAAATCAATCAATGTTATACACCATATTAATAAACTGAAGGATAAAAACCATATGATCAACTCAGCAGATGCAAAAAAAGCTTTTGACAAAATTCAACACCCATTTCTGGTAAAAACTCTCCAGAAAGTAGGCATAGAGGGAACTTACCTCAAGATAATAAAGGCCATATATGACAAACCCACAGCCAACATCATTTCAATGGTGCAAAACTGAAACCATTTCCTCTAATATCAGGAACAAGACAAGTGTGTGCACTCTCATCACTATTATTCAACATAGCTTTGGAAGTTTTAGCCACAGCAATCAGAGAAGAAAAAGAAATAAAAGGAATCCAAATTGGAAAAGAAGAAGTAAAGCTGTCACTGTTTGCAGATGACAAAGTTTGATGATATTATACATAGAGAATAGTAAAGATGCTACCAGAAAATTACTAGAGCTAATCAATGAATCTGGTAAAGTAGCAGGGGTACAAAATTAACACACAGAAATCTCTTGAATTCCTATACACTAATGAAAAATCTGAAAAAGAAATTAAGGAAACACTCCCATTTACCATTGTAACAAAAAGAATAAAATACCTAGGAATAAACCTACCTAAGGAGACAAAAGACCTGTATGCAGAAAACTATAAGATACTGATGAAATAAATTAAAGAGGATACAAACAGATGGAGAGATATACCATGTTCTTGGATTTGAAGAATCAACATGTGAAAATGACTCTACCACCCAAAGCAATCTACAGGTTCAATGCAATATCTATCAAACTACCCATGGCATTTTTTACAGAACTAGAACAAAATATCTTAAAATTTATATGGAGACATGAAAGACCCTGAATAGCCAAAGAAGTCTTGAGGGAAAAAAATGGAGCTGGAGAAATCAGACTCCCTGACTTCTGTACAAAACTACTGTACAAAGCTTACAGTAATCTGTAAGCTTACTGTACAAAGCTGTACAAAGCTTACTGTACAAAGCTGTACTGTACAAAACTTACTGTACGAAGCTGCAGTAATCAAGACCATAAAGTACAGGCACAAAAACAGAATTATAGATCAATGGAACAGGATAGAAAGCCCAGAGATAAACCCATGCACCTATGGTCAACTAATCTATGACAAAGGAGGCAAGGATATACAATGGAGAAAAGACAGTCTCTTCAGCAAGTGGTGCTGGGAAAACTGGACAGCTACATATAAAAGAATGAAATTAGAACACTCCCTAACACCATACACAAAAATAAACTCAAAATGGATTAAAGACCTAAATGTAAGGCCAGACACTATAAAACTCTTATATGAGAACATAGACAAAACACTCTATGACATAAATCACAGTAAGATCCTTTTTGACCCACCTCCTAGAAAAATGGAAATAAAAACAAAAATAAACAAATTGAACCTAATTAAACTTAAGAGCTTTTGCACAGAAAAGGAAAACATAAACAGGACAAAAAGACAACCCTCAGAATGAGAGAATATATTTGCAAATGAAGCACCTGACAAAGGATTAATCTCCAAAATTTACAAACAGCCATGTAGCTCAATATCAAAATAACAAACAACCCAATCCAAAACTGGGCAGAAGACCTAAATAGACATTTCTCCAAAGAAGATATACAGATTGCCAACAAACACATAATAGGATGTTCAACATCACTAATCATTAGAGAAATGCAAATCAAAACTACAGTGAGGTATCACCACAATCCAATCAGAATGGCCATCATACAAAAATCTACAAACAATAAATGCTGGGGGTGGTGTGGAGAAAAGGGAACCCTCTTGCCCTATTGGTGGGAATGTAATTTGATACAGCCACTATGGAGAACAGTATGGATGTTCCTTAAAAAATTAAAAATAGAACTACCATATGACCCAGCAATCCCACTACTGGGCATATACCCTGAGAAAACCATAATTCAAAAAGGGTCATGTGGGCTTCCCTGGTGGCGCAGTGGTTGAGACTCTGCCTGCCGGTGCGGGGGACACGGGTTCGGGCCCTGGTCTGGGAGGGTCCCGCATGCCGCGGAGCAGCTGGGCCTGTGAGCCACAACTACTGAGCCTGCGCGACTGGAGCTTGTGCTCTGCAACAAGAGAGGCCGCGACAGTGAGAGGCCCGCGCACCGCTATGAAGAGTGGCCCCCGCTCGCCACAACTGGAGAGAGCCCTCGCACAGAAACGGAGACCCAACACAGCCAAGGGTAAATAAATAAATAAATAAAATTAAAAAAAAAAAAAAAAAAGGGTCATGTACCACAACGTTCAGTGCAGCTCTATTTACAATGGAAGCAACCTAAGTGTCCATCGATGGATGAATGGATAAAGAAGATGTGGCATATATATACAATGGACAATTACTCAGCCATAAAAAGAAACAAAATTGAGTTATTTGTAGTGAGGTGGATGGACCTAGAGTCTTTCATACAGAGTGAAGTAAGTCAGAAAGAGAAAAACAAATACCTATGCTAACACATATATATGGGACGTAAAAAAAAAATTGTTCTGAAGAACCTAGGGGCAGGACAGAAATAAAGACACAGATGTAGAGAATGGACTTGAGGACATGGGGAGGGGGAAGGAAAGCTGGGACGAAGTGAGAGAGTGGCATGGACATATATACACTACCAGATGTAAAATAGGTAGTGGGAAGCAGCCACATAGCACAGGGAGATCAGCTCTGTGCTTTGTGTTCACCTAGAGGGGTGGGATAGGGAGGGTGGGAGGGATACGCAAGAGGAAGGGGATATGAGGTTATATGTATACCTCTAGCTGATTCACTTTGTTAAACAGCAGAAACTAACACAACAATGTAAAGCAATTATGCTCCAATAAAGATGTTTTAAAAAAAGAAAAGAAGAAAGAAAGAAAGAGAGAGAAAGAAAGAAAGAAAGAAAGAAAGAAAGAAAGAAAGAAAGAAAGAAAGAAAGAAAGAAAGAAGGAAGGAAGGAAGGAAAGAAGGGGGAAATAAAAATATCTTTGGCAGGTGACATGATTGTCTATGTAGAAAATACTTATGTATCTACAAAAAAAGGAAAAATAGTTCCTAAAATTAAGTAAGTTCATCAGGGTCACAGAATGCAAAATCAACACACACATATCAATCATATGTCTATATGCAAGCAACAAATTTGTGGAGACCAAAATTTAAAATATAATGCCATTTACAATAATTCCCCCAAATGAAATTCTTAAGTAAAGCCTAAAAACAAGAAAAATGTACCAGATCTGCAGGCTGAAAATTATAATATACTGATGCAAGAAATCAAAGATGATCTAAATAAATGGACATATTGTGTTCATAGGTTGGAAGATGTAAATTCTCCCCAAATTGATATATAGGTTTAATGCAAATTCTATAAAATCCCAAGATCTTTGTATGTATAAAAAAATTTACTATAAAATTTATATGGAAAGGCAAAGGGACTAGAATAACTAAAACACTTTTGAAAAAGAATGAAGTTGGTGAAATCATTCTACCAGATGACTGACTTACATAGCTACAGTAGCCAAGACAGTGTGAAGAGGTGTAGATCAATGGAACAGAGCAGAAAACCCAGAAATAGACCCACACAAATATATCTAATTGAATTTGGACACAAGTTCAAGTAAATTCAGTGTAGGAAGGATACACCTTTTAGCAAATGGATGTGTAAAAAGAACTATGTTAGGAATGACTGAGACATGACCTGAGGACCTCCATGTTATGCTGCCCATACTGGACTTTTGCTGGACATTCTAAATTAAAACTGCAATTTAACAGTTGCTGAGTTGCTAAAAAGAAAGAACAAGGTTGACAACTGGAATTTTTCTGGACTAAAGAAAATATACCTTTCCCTAGCAGTAAATGAGATGCGTTCCATAAGCCAATCATATGGATAGAATAATTTTACCCTCCAATCCAATTCTTGGTAAACACTTGGTATAAGCCTGCATTAACTCCCCACTTTTTCCTATAAAAACCCCTGCCCATTTTCTTCCAGTGGAATACTATTCTGGGTTCCTCCAAGAATCTGTGATCTTCAAATTGCAATTCAAAGATGAAATACACTGCCTATTTTCCTTTTTACAGTTTGTGGTCCTTTTGGTTGACAGATGTTAAGAGGATGAGAAGATAAGCTACAGACTAGAAGAAAACATTTGCAATCCACATATCTGACCAAAAAAAAAAAAAAAACCCTTGTGTCTAGATTACATAAATGACTCTTAAAACTCAACATCAAAAAGATTTTTCAATTAGAAAAATGGGCAAAAGACATGAACAGACGTTTCATCAAAAATGACAAGACGAATGGCAAATAAGCATGCAAAAAGATGTTCATCATCATTAGCCATTAGGAAAATGCAAAAATTAAAACCATAGTGAGAAATGACTATACACAAATTAGGATGACTGAAATAAATGGTGGGGGTGGAGTGACATCAACAAGATGGAATTATAGGGATTTCTAGTGTGCATCTCCTCGCAGAAACATCAGTTTGAACAACTATCCACTCACAAAAATAACTTTATAAGAGCTAAGAATTTCAGCTGAAGGATTAGAACACCAGGGTGAAGCACAGAAGTAAGAAAAGACGCATTGAAGACGGTAGGAAAGGCAATTGCACAGTACTCCCCTGTCACTCCTCTCCCAACACCAGGCAGCCCACAGAAACCCTCCCTGTGGAGAGAAGGAAAGTGAAGGGAGTACCAACCTTCATCAGGGACCCAGCACCAGGCCCACACCAGCCCTGACTGTCTCCCCCAGGGAGCCATTCCTGTGGTCCCAAGCTCAGGGCAGCTCCCACGAACCCAGGGTCCCCATCCCAGTATCACCAGGCTCCAGGCAGGCTCCCAAGGACCCAGGCTCCCGCCCCACCCCAGTGCCAGGTGGTCCCTGCAGCCTCAGCCTCCAGGCCCATCTCAGTAGTCCCTGGCGACTGGCTAACTCCTGCTGACCCAGGATTCAGGCTTGCCACGCCCACCATTCGGATTTCAGGTGAATGTTCCACCTAACAATTTATTGTTATGCTGACTTTCTTTGCCAAGTATTTCTCTCAGAGACCTGGTGAGGTGGCATCACTATATCCTGGGAAGAATTCATATACTTTGGGCTTCCCTGGTCATAACACCACCGTAATAGCATTTTTATTTCAATGTTAACACAATCATGTGTCTTGTTTAAACCAATCTATTGTGAATTGTTCAAAACAGCAGTTTGGGGGTGGAACTTTCCCCTGAAATCCAAGAGAAGAGAACTCTGGCAAACTGGGCTGGGTACAGGCAGCAGCCAGTTTTCCTAAGTCATCTGGGTTCTATTTCAGGGATTCCATCTTCTATATGACTCTCAAACTAGTATCTCTCCTCCTTGGAAAGAGCAATGAAAATAACAGAATGAGGAGCTTGATAGTATTTTTGCACTCAAGAAACTACAGAATTTTCTATTTGAGATTTTATTTTAAAAAGAGAGGAAAGTACTTACTTGAGTAGAATTAAGCTGCATTATGGATTGAACTGTCTTCATTTATTCTCTGTTCATCCATTGTAACTAGCCACCATCCACTACTGAATCTGAGCCTATTTGTATTCTGGTTCCTTCTCACCACTCTTGTTCTGAGTCATTGTTTTGATCTGCTTTCCAGTCCTGTGCTGATCTATGTCCCAAGCTGACCCATGCTGGGTCCATTTAAGTGAATCAGAGCTGCTGTGCTTACTGCAAACACTTCTTGTTTCTTCTTCCCCAGTTGCTCAGCATGCAATCCTTAAATTGTCATGTCTTGATCTTCATTATTCTGGCTATATTTGTTAGGATCTATGCAATGCTGAATTGATAGAGGTACATCTGCATCACTTCATGTCCCCCTCTGGTAATGTCTACTACAAAATGCTATATAAGGGCGGGGTGGGGAGATTAAAGATTGCTAAGAATAAGCGTATTTTGTGTGGAATTAAGAGGTCAGTCTTGTTAAATATGAGAGTTCTTCTTGATGAAAATGAAGGGGCTGGAAGATGGGTGGAGGTAGAACTCCATGAATAGAGAGGTTACCATGAATTTAGAAGAAGGAGAGCCAAAAGATGAGGCTCCTGATTTTCTCAGTAAGGGGCAGGCAGGGCTGTATTTAGAGGTTTCTGGGTGTTGAGAACACCTGGAACATACATACCAGAACAGTTCCCTCCAATGAACTTTCTGCAAGGATGGAAATTTTCTATATCTGAAAAGTACAATTTGGTAGCCACTAGTCACGTGTGGCTGTTGAACACTTAAAGTGTTTTGTGTGACTGGGGTATTGAATTTTTAATTTAATTTTAATTAGTGGAAAGAGCCACATGTGACCAGTGGCAACCATATCCAATTGCACAGTTCTAGAGAATATAAACATTGTATGATTAATTGGGGCACTAGAAATTGCAGTTTATTTGATTTATATAGGCACCCAAGCCAGAGATTAAGACAGAATATTTACTTCTGTGGCTGGGAATTTTGTTTGGCAGGTAGTATGGTAAAAATATGTCTTCTAAAGCAGTTAATTTAAATACATTTCACTTCTTTTATCAGTACAATCCTGTCATCATTAAGAACACAAAAGACTACCTTCTCTGCATTATTTTATGAAAGTTGTTCTGTGGTATCAGTTCTATTGATATTTAAAATACTACCTACTCAGTAAAACACAAAGTTCTGTGTGGGCAGGAAAGAAAAGTGCTATATATACTGCTGGAGGGAAGAGTGGGGGATGGTTATGAGTTTCTAGATACGGGGAAAGTAAAATTACTTTGGATTCTACTTAGAAAACTTTCCATGGTCTTTGGAGGCAACTCCTTCCTTCCACTGACCCATTCTCCAGGTAGAAGCAAGGGAACAAAATTAACCAAAATAACTGGTACCCATTTTTTTTTATTTGAGACCGTCTTAGTTCTGTGTACTCCTTATGGTGTTAAGGACTGACTTCACCTTTTCTCATTTTCACCTTAGAAACTCTGGAGAAATATGAGCTGCTCTTAAGGCATCAGGTAACTGCACACATCCTCTGTTTACTCTGGCCCTGTGGTTGGCTAATGGTTGAAATTTACTAATAAGCTAAAGATATTATTAGTGATATTGAGAAAAAACTGAGATCCTGAATTTAACAAGGATAGAGGTCAAGTGAAAGGCAAAGACACTGCATACAAGACAGAGATGAATGACAACTATAGTCTTAATAAGAGTTTCAGAAAAGATTTTGTGTGACTTCTGACTCAGTCAACAGGAAATATGACAGTTTGCATTTCATATCTGAGACAGAACAATCTGTCACTTGGAAATATTTGGGTCAATAATATTAGCTGAGAATAAAATCATGATGTGAACGTGAGAGTGATTCTAAATAAACTAGATAAACAGAAAGATTCCAAGGCAGAAATTTTCCTTCTTTTTCTTCAAATTTATGTATAAATATGCTGCCACAATGAGACTGCTAGATAATATGTGGTTTATGAATTTCATCTGGATTAGAAAATCATTAGATTCTCTGCATCGTTACAATGTGATGACTTTTACTTTCAAACATTTAGAGCTGTTAGCAGGAACAAAAAAATGATCTCTTAAGGAAGCATATTGTGAGATGGAAAAAAGATGATTTGGGCATATACTGGTATAAAGAAAAAGAGAATAAACTGAAATATTTAATTTTTCAACAAAATGACTAAGGACTTAGATTCAAGCAATTTTCTATTTAAACTTATCTTTTAAAAAATAACATACTTTATAGATCTTTGGGCTCAGAAACAAAGGTTGTGGCTATGTACAAATATTCTGCGATAAAATAATTAAAGTCACATACGTGTAAATATTTAAGGCAGAGTTGTCTCTGTTTACCATAAATCTTGGACCAAATTTATTTGTTCTAAAACGGATGTCACATTTCAATTTATTGTATACTCACAGTGTGGCTGACAGAGGTTTTTGCCCACGCCCAAAACTCTGCTGCACTGTCTAGGCAATGCTTTATTGTATCTTAAAGGGTTCCTTCTGCAGAAAAAAAACTGAGCTGCCTCGTTCTGGTTCCTCCTGCAACTGTTCAGCTATCCTGCAGTTTTCTATTTGCACTCTCCAGCCTGGGAGGTTGCAACGCAGCAAACAGTGCTACCCTGCTCAGAGATCTGCTATGTTTAAAGCTCCTTGCTCTGGATTTCCTGTTTAAAGATTAAGAGATTTGATAAAGATATATTAGTCAAGCTTTCATTTTAAATCTGTCCAAGGTCCTTGACAGAGTGGCCATTTTACTAACAGCACTCCATTTGTCTTAGGATAACATATGTTAGATTTCCAGTGTTATTCAATGATTATCCAGTCCAGCACCCGCAGTTTACAGATGAAGAAATTGACGCTCAGAGAGCTGAAATGAAATGTTTAATTTCTGGGAAAATAAATTTCTTATATTCCTGAGAACCCAAACTCCAAGTATAAATTCTGCTGTCAAAAAAATCATCAGGGAGAGTGAGTTGCTGAGAGCGTGTCGCCATTGGATAAAGGACTCTCTTGGGAATAAAAGTTCTTCTAAATAATCCTTCCTTTTTTTCTTGGTCTCAGATCAAGGAATGGATGAATGTTGGGAAAAAAATGCACATAACACATATGCATTTAAATTCATTTAAATTCAGAGTACCAAGTTTCTCTGAAGTTCACTGATAAATACTCTAGGTTAAGAATCCCTATTCTAAACTGTCTAGATGAATGTCAAGAACATTCATTATATTCTGAACTAATTATTGCTTTTTTCCTATTGATATTCATTGAGTTCTTACTATGTTCTAGGAGCTTTACATATATTTAGGTATTCAATCCTCTTAAAAATTCCACAGACCATTACTATTATAATACTCATTTTACAGATGATGACATTGAAACACAGAGACATTAAGTAACTTGACTAAGACCACAGAGCCAATAAGTGGTAGTATCAACATATCAATTTGCTAATTTACGTTGTCTGGCTCCATAATTGAAACATGCTTTTAACCACTAGGTAATATGATTTATCGAGTATAACATGTCAATCACTTTTGCTAACTATTTTAAGTTTTCCAAACCCTCTGAGGAGGTTGTCATTATTATTTCCATTTTTTAGATCAGGATATTGAGGTTTATAGATATGAAGTCCAATGTTGATAAATCTAGTAAGTTATAGAACAGAGAACTGGGCACAGATCTTCTACCATATAGTGCAGTGCTATTTTCTCTATAGCAATCCTGTCCAGTAGAACTTTCCACATTGATGGAAATGTCCAGTATGATAGACACTACTCACATGTGGCTATTGAGCACTTGCACTGTAACTAATGTCAACTGAAGAATTTATTTTAAATTGTATTTAATTTTAGTTTAAGTAGTCATACCTGGCTAAGGGCTGCCATACTGAACATTGGGGCTCCAGAGCCTTACTCCTCAGTGTGGTCCATGGGCCGGGACCACCAGCACCACCTGAATGTTGTTAGAGATGCAGACTGCAAGCTTCATCCCAGACTTATGGAATCAGAGTCTGAATTTTAATAAGACTTCCAGGTATTTTATACACACTTTAACATTTAAGAATTGTGGTTCTAGATCACTCCACCACTCATATTATTTGTCAAGACCAAGAAAATAAACTATTTCATCTCAAGAGTCTTTTGCTCTCCAATTACTTTCCAAATTAAGGGTTTGTCACCTCTCTCCACTGCAATATGAATAAAAGCTTTAAAAGGAAAAAGAGCATAGCAGATTAGGAGACTTCAGGCAAATTCATACCACCAAAGAGAAATCATAACAAGGAAATTAGTAATATTTGTAGCTGGAGATGTAGGTAAAAGTCAGATCACAAGAAGTCAAAAGTCAGATCATGAAGAGATGTATCATGTAGGAAAGTTGGACATTATCCTATTGGTAATGATCCCCTTTAAGGAGCATTAAGCTGAAGAGCTACATGTTACATGTGGGTGATCCCAATGTGGAGAATAGATTGGTTTAAAGACCATCTCAAACCAGGTCAGAGGTGATGAGTGATAAGTGTTAAGAGTAATAAGAGATAAATAAGGTAGTGGTAGCTGGAATAGAGCATAGGGAACAAATTCAAGAAATATTTAGGAGAAAAAAATGGACAGGATTACATAATTGAATGTGAAAGATAAGAAAGGGAGAAGATAAAAATAAGGGTTTTAGCTTAGGTGACTACCTAGGTGATTGCCTCCAGGTGACATAGAGGATACAGAAAGTGGCCACAGATATAAGTTCAGTTCAGGAATACTGAAGTTTAAGTGACTTTTGGACAGGTAGGAGGATATATATACACGCAGCAATTAGATAGGCAAGTTTAAATTTCATTAGACATATTTGGGGTATAAGATATAAATTTGGCGATCAACAAAGTTTAGGAGGAAATTGCAATGGATTAGTCAGGAAGAATATGAAAAGTGGAAAGAGTCTCCACAACATTTCTGAGAGACTGTGGAGGAAGAAGAGAAGTCTGCAAAGAGTAGCTACATTATAAGGAGCACGTGGGATTTTACAAGCCAAGAGAGTAGTTTACAAGACAGTGTCCGTTGAAACAAAGATGCAGAGTAACAAAACACCAAAAATACCACTTTAGTTTGGTAATTACTTGGTCATTGGTGACCTTATGAGAACAGTTTCAATGGAGTGGCTGTGATGGAAACCAGATGCAAAAGAGTACAAAGTAAATGGGAGTTCAGGAAATCAGGGCAGTGAGTAGAGACTCTTCTTTGAAAACTTTTATGCAATTCTACACCAAGTATTACAGATCAAGGAGATTAAAGGAGACATGTAAAGAGTCTAATTAACCAACTTGTGTTATCTCCAAAGGGAAAACATTTTATTTGCCTGTGAATGGCCCTTGTACTGGCACTGCATAGAAAGGGAGATCAAAATGAAACCAAACCAAAAGCAGCATGTTTTGAACAATGAAAAACAAAACTCTGTTCTGAGCGATGGATATAAAGAGATGCAAGATGCACTTTGTGGTCTCCGAGGCTCATCATAATGTATAGGAATAACACCCCAAAAAATCAAGAATTAAGTGATCAGAGAGCAGCTGAGAGTCAGAGCTTAAACATGAATTAGGCACCAGTGAATGTTAACCACTTTGTTCATGCAACCTAACTATTCCCACTTATCTCTCTGTTAGAGGAGGTCATCAAGAGGGTGTGACACCGGTTGAACCTCGAACTGGACCTGAACGATCAAAGGCTCCTTACTCCTTCCCCTGTACTTATAATGTACGACTGGCCCACTGTCCCCCTGCTAGGAGCCACTTAAGGACGCAGCCTTGAGAGAATGATGTGTTGAGGCCACCTGAATTGGACAGTGACTGAACCCTGTTAATGGTCTCCATATAAACTATTACAGTTCTGGTGGGTAGGTGCAGAGATCTACTCACCTCATGATTGTCCCAGACAAGCCTCGAACTTCAGTTCCCTTGCTTATTAAAACTACCTCCTACCCATCTGGAGTGGCTTACCTCTTTCTTCAGTCTCTCTTGCCCTCCGTTAGGGAGCCAGTGTCGGATTTCACCCAGGGAGCTCAGGTAGTGAGCCAACACTCTCCCTGTGAAAACCTGCCCCTCAACAACTAAATCTCCAGACACATTCCCTTTCAGTCCCTAAACTACCAGGTAGAGTCTATACCATAACCCCTGGCTCCAGGGCTTTGAGGTCTCCCAGCTAAAGCCACTTAGCACTCCTCCAAGACCAGTTCATTCCCATTGCTGGGAACGTAAAGAACCTGAGGGCAATAGGATGGCACGTAGGTGATGAGGCTGCTCACCTGCTCTGACCTTATGCTCACATTTCACTATGTTGATTTCTATCTCCAGTAGATTATTTTTATTAAAAGTAAACTTCTGGTGGCCTATATGGGAAAAGAATCTTAAAAAGAGTGGATATATGTATATGTATGGCTGATTCACTTTGCTGTACACCTGAAACTAACACATTATAAATCAACTATACCCCAATAAAAATTAATTTAAAAAAATAAACTTTTATTATGTAGCAAGTATCTGTATGCAGAGTAGAAAGTTAAAGATAACAGATACCACAGTAAGAAGATCAGATGACTTTATTCCTACAGTCAGGAATAACCACTAATACCTTATTGTAAGTTCTTCCACATTTTTTTTATTCACAAATATAAATATATGCATGTTTACTGAGACAAGATCAAGCTGTAATGTTATTTTTCCCATAGATGATTAACTCTTTAAGAGACCAAATTTTACAATTCTATCGCGGGACTGTCTGGCTTGGTATCTGACTTAGAATAAGGCCCACATGAAAGAAATTTAAAAGTGGGTTCTGTTTCTTGAAATTTACTGAAAAGATTTGCACCTCAAGAGCCATCTACGAGGTCCAAGACTCATGGGTCCCTCTTGACTAAAGAATTAATGCTCACTATGCAGACCTGTATCAAGATAATGTGATTGAGTTCAAACAAAACAGAGAGATGGGTGATGGTCGAAGTTGGGACCAGGAGTTGGAGTAGCCATGAGTGTGCTCTTGCATCCTTTCCTGTAGATAAAATGACCACACCAAGAATGTCCACAAGCATGGGGGCATGGGTGATATGGCCTAGCTGACCTTGAAGCCGATACCTAGCTTCAAGACCTTGCATATTTCAGAGATTCAAATTCTCTTCTGCTTCATGAAGAATATGGAATTATATCTCTTTCCATAAATCAAAACAATATGCATTGTAATCATTCCATAAATCAAGAGATCAGTAGTGTGCATCCTTACTTTCCTAATGCTCAGTGATCCTTATCCTTTCTGCAGAGATATCTGTGCCTAAAAAGGTCTTCAGAAGAAGAATCTATACATTATGGAAAAGTAAAAGTACAAGAAAGTTTTAGATTCTATTACTGCTCAACATCACTAATTATTAAAGAAATGCAAATCAAAACTACAATGAGGGCTTCCCTGGTGGCGCAGTGGTTGAGAGTCCGCCTGCCGATGCAGGGGACACGGGTTTGTGCCCTGGTCTGGGAAGATCCCACATGCCGCGGAGCGGCTGGGCCCGTGAGCCATGGCCGCTGAGCCTGCACGTCCGGAGCCTGTGCTCTGCAATGGGAGAGGTCACAACAGTGAGAGGCCCATGTACCAAAAAAAAAAAAAAAACTACAATGAGATATCATCTCACACCAGTCACAATGGCCATCATCAAAAAGTTTGCAAATAATAAATACTAGAGAGGGTGTGGAGAAAAGGGAACTCTCCTACACCATTGGTGGGAATGTAAATTGGTGCAGCCACTATGGAGAACAGTATGGAGGGTCCTTAAAAAGCTAAAAATAGATTTATCATATGATCCAGCAATCCCACTCCTGGGCATATATCCAGAAAAAATGGAAACTCTAACTTGAAAAGATACATGCACCCCAATGTTCACAGCAGCACAATTTACATAAATCCATTGTGGTCACAATGTTTCCATAATAAGGAAAACTCTCTTTAAATTAAGAAACTATCATAGCAACACTGTTTCCAATAGCCAAGACATGGAAGCAACCTAAATGTTTATTGACATATGAATGGATAAAGAAGATGTGGTATATATACACAATGGACTATTACTCAGCCATTAAAAATAATAATAATGCCATTTGCAGCAACATGGGTGGACCTAGAGATTATCACAGTAAGTGAAGTAAGTCAGACAGAGAAAGACAAATATCATATATCACTTATATGAGGTATCTTAAAAAATGATACAAATGAGTTTATTTACAAAACAGAAATAGACTTGCAGACATTGAAAACAAACTTATGGTTACCAAAGGGGAAAGGAGGGGAGAGGGATAAATTAGGAGTTTGGGATTAACAAATACACACTACTATATATAAAAGATAGATAATCAACAAGGACTTACTGTATAGCACAAGGAACTGTGTTCAATATCTTGTAATAACCTATAATGGAAAAGAATCTGAAAAAGAATATATAAATATATGTATAACTGAAAAAACGATAATATATTATTTAACTTCTCTGTGCCTCAGGTTTTTACCTAAAAAGCAGAAATAATAAAAGCATCTACCTCATAGAGTTGTGGTAAAAATTAGTTGAGCATATGAAATACTGAAATATGTTTCATGCACAAAGAAATGCCATCAAGCATATGAAAATACTCTCAACATCACTAATCATCAGAAAAATGCAAATCAAAATCACAATGAGATATCAGCTCATACCTGTCAGGATGACTATTATGAAAAAAGAAGGATTATAAATGGTGGCAATAATGTGGAGAAACTGGAACCCTTGTTCACTGTTGGTGGGAATGTCAAATGGTGCAGCCATTATGGAAAGTAATATGGAGGGTCCTAAAAAAATTAAAAATAGAATTACTGTATGATTCATCAATTTCACTTTGAGGTACATATCCAAAAGAATTGAAAACAGGATCTCAGAGATGTTTGCACACATACGGTTATTAAAGCATTATTCACAAAAAGCAAAATGTAGAAGAATCTAAATGTCCATCAATGGATGAATGAAGAAAACATAGTGTATGCCTGCAATGGGTTATTATTCAACCTTAAAAAAGAAGGAAATCCTGCCATACGCTATGTGGACAAACCTGGAGGACATTATGCTAAGTGAAATAAGCCAGTCACAGAAGGACAAATACTGCATGATTCCACTTACATGAGGTATTTAAAGTAATCAAACTTGTAGAAACAGAAAGCAGAAGGTGTACCAGGGGCTGGGGGGAGGGGGCAGATAAGGAGTAGCTGTGTGGTGGGTGTAGAGTTTCAGTCATGCAGGATGGTGGGCAGGGTGGCGCCCAGGGCTCTGTTACACAACAATGTGCATATGGTTGACAGTATTGATCTGTACTCTTGGAAATTGTTGGAAAGGTGGATTTTATGCTTTTTTCAGCCACACTAAAAATAAATGGAAGAAACAAACTCTGTGGCAGATTGACACTTGATTATATCTAAATCCCCAGAGCCTAGCCTGAGATTTGGCAAAGAGTAAGGGTTTAAAAAATCATTTCTCAGAGGAGGAAAGCCTGAATGAATGCAAGAGTGAACTTGAGATTAAATTTTTAAAGGCATTCAGCTACTGAATATTCACTGGGGACCCTTGCCTCTCTCACCCTTGGGCTTGGTGTCTGTAGTGGTGATTGGAAGATTAATGGTCACCAGGGAATATCCTTGAGATGGTCAAAAAGATTCAAAAGTGTCATTTTCACATAAGGAGCTCTTTGAGAAAAGTAGAAAATTCCAGGGTCACTGAATGCCCTTTTCTTCTAAGAAACTTTCTCTAAATTGTCCTACTTTCTGAGCCGTTATTGTCAGCAACTTTGCTTCTTCAATTCTTCATTTTTATTATCTTGGACTTCTGAAAAGTGATGTTTCCCTACACTAGGACAAGTTCCCCTCCTATTACATATTTAAGCTTAATTCTTAAGTTAAGAATTATAGGATTGGGAGATTGGGGTTGACATATATACACCAAATATGCATAAAATAGATAACTAATAAGAACCTGCTATATAAAAATAAAATAAAATTTTATAAAATATTTTTTTAAAAGAATTATAAAGTCTACATATAGGTCACGCCTCTCATGTACTGCAGAAGCTAGAAGGATCTGAAGCAAAGGTGATCAGACGCTGAGTCATGCAAAGCTGGCCTCCTCGATGCAGGAAAACCTCCCCAGCAAGTTCACCCAGTGTTCCTGGACCAAGGGCTCAGGGGGCTGCCCTCTTTTAAACCCATTCTAAGGAGAGCAAAAGGCAAAATATATTCATTCATTCAAAGACCTCGGCATTAGGCACTCGAGTGCTAGGACAGGATTCTCGCCCTAAATCAATCTAAGGTCTGGTCAGAGAGACAGACAAGAAAATCAGTGATTAATCCCAGAGGGATAAGTACAGGAGGGTAGATACAGGCTCTGAGATAACAAGAGAATTACCACTGTCTTAGCTAAAGATGGCTGAGGATAGCTCAGTTAATGCTCTCAATAACAGAACTAATTTTTAAAAGATTAACAGGGTTAGCCACTGACAGGGCTGGAGGTTGATTGGGGACCAGGGAAGGAAGCAAGTATACTATAGAGGGAGGCAGCAGCTTGCTTATATCATTTATGCTCTAGGAGGATTGATACGGCTAGAGACAAGTGTCAAGATGGAGAGTGGCGGGAGATAGAAAGCAAGGGACTAAGGCAAAACTCAGGTGCTCAAGTGCTTTCTGATATATTTGAACTTTATCTCGAAGATTAGTGGAAATGGAGTCGTGAAGAGATGGGCTCTTCAGAAAGACAACTTAGTAAGAGTGTGCAGCATGGATTAGAGAGAAGGAGATAGAAATGGGGAGCCTAGTTACATGGCTATTGTTACTCTTCAGGAGAGACGTTATTAAATTCTGAACTCTGGAGGAGGTGGTAGGAATGAAAAAGATAGAAAAGATTCAGAAGTCTTTCATCAAGGAGATTGTAAAAGGCATCATTTAAGATTATCCTGGTGAGATATTATCCTGTTAATATCTGGTGCAGAATTTTTATCATAATGGTTTATAGAAAAGTCAAGTCCCTGATATTATACATAAACTTGTGGATGTATTTAGGTAAATTTTTTGCTATGAAAAGTCTCTTTAATTTTCATCAGACTCTCAAACAGCCAATAGGTTAAAAGTTAAATTATTAAGCTAAGTATTGACAGTGGCCCACTGTACTACTAGGAAGAACCAAAGCTCTTAATTTCACAGCATATGTTGACAAGACATAGCCCACAAGGCCAGGCTAGAAAAGCAAGTTGGTTTTTTAATGACATTTATCACCTTGGATTTTATGCAAGGCTACTCTTGCACTTCAGAATTCTTTATTGCTCTGAACTACACAGAATTTTGTCAGGTAACAGGGAAACAATCTCTTATATTCTCAAAAATCTTTTTTAAAAGTAAAATCCACGACTTTCCTGCAAAACTTGAGTGAAACTTAGTCCATCTAAGGAGCCCAGAAGGGGCAGCTCAGTTACATATGGCCGTACACCCACCTAGAGAATATTTGGGGCACCTTTTCTATAAGCATTCATACCTTTATCTATGTATCCTTGTAGTTTAAGAAATGGAAGCAAAGATGAATAAGATATAGTCTTTGTTACAAAATTATCAGTCACTTAATTTAATAAATGGACTCCATAATAGTCATCCAAAGCAGGCAGTAATAAACTTTGTTATGGGATCAAGGAGTGGGAATATGGCCAAAGAGAGATGCCAAAGCAGCATCTCAAATACAGTGTAGGAGTTTGCCAGGCTGCAGGAGCATACGAGGCCAACTGCAGGAGCGCTATCCCAAACTTAACGTGTTACCTTTGGCTTTATTTTGACCACGTCATATAAGTTTGTGTCTTTTTAACTGTAGGTCATGAAATCACTTTAGGGGGAAATATGTGGATATGCCACAGTATGTTTATCCCTTCACATATTGGTGGACATTAGGATGGTGTCCACTTTTTGTCTATTACAAATAAAGCTGCTATGAATAGTTAGGTACAAGTTTTGAATGGTTGTATGAATTTCTCTCAGGTAAATACATAGGTATAGAATGGCTGAGTGTATGTTTACTTTTTAAAAAACTGCCAACCTGTTTTCCAAAACAGTTGTATCATTTTGTATTCCCACCAACATTGTATGAGAGTTCAAGTTGTTCCATATCCACCTCAACACTTGGTATTGTCAATCTTTTTAATTTTTAGATATTTTAATCAAAGTGTACTTGTAATTCCTTATGGTTTTAATCTGCATTTCCCTAATGAGTAAAGTTGAGCATTTTTAAGTGTTTATTATTATTTTACATATATATATACATCTCAGAGAATTTATATATATTTATTTATTTATATATATATTTATATATAATATATATATAAATATATATTTATAAATTTATATATATATAAATATATATATTTATAATTTATTTATATATATATATACTACAGAATAGATGTATATATTTATCATATATATAACATGTACACATATTCTATAGCAAAATGTTCAAATCTTTTTCTTTTTGTTTATCAAATCCTTCTGTTTATCAGGATGTTGATACTCATTAATAAGCAGTTATGTGTTCTTTGTATATTCTAAATAAGAGTCTTTGTTCCATTCTGTGGTTTACCTTTTTATTTTCTTAACAGTGTCTTTTGAGAAGAAAACGTTTTAAATGTTGATGAAATCTAATTTGTGTGTGTGTGTGTGTGCGCACGCGCGTGTGTGTGTGTGAGCGTATGTGTATGTAAGTGTGTGGGTTCTTTAGAGGTGAGTGGGAATGAGGCAAGTTAGATAATCCCTTCCCCAACTCAGGAGAGAAAGTTGCGAAATAGAAGGTAATAATGTATGATTCCATATAAGTATAAGGAAGAGAACTAAAAATCATGAATTGTCCCTGTGCAATAGTGTAATAGGATATGAAATTGTGCTGCTATATAGGGGAGAGGGATGTGGGACAAAATTATAGCTATCTTAAGAATAGTGATAACTGGCATTTATGTACATTTATATGTATATATATACATATATATTCCCTTGAAACTACTCTTCTGAGAAAATCAATTATTTTCAACAAATTATGTCTTTATAAGTTGGCAAGTAAAAATACTACCAAAAGTGCAAATCAAGGAACCAGAAAAGTCTAGGTTAAAAATCTAGGCCTCCCTGTGACCTTGAGAATTTTATTTCATATCTGATTGATTACAAAATGGTGAACTGAGCAATTGAAATGGAGTCTATAACAAAAAGTATTTCTTAAAAGTTTTTTGTTTTATTGAGGTATAACTGACATATGACATTATATTAGTTTCAGGTGTACAATATAATGATCCGATGTTTGTATATATTGTGAAATAATCACCACAATAAGTCTAGTTAATATCTGTCACCATACATCAGGGCTTTTTTAAAAACATCTATGGATGCATACTTCCCCAGTCAAAATTCTGCAACGATTTATTTTAGAAATTGAAAAGTTGATTCTAAAATTTACATAAAAATGCAAAAGACTCGAAAAGCCGAACAACCTTAAAAAAAATTTTGAGGGCTTCCCTGGTGGTGCAGTGGTTGAGAATCTGCCTATTAATGCAGGGGACACAGGTTCGAGCCCTGGTCTGGGAACATCCCACATGCCGCAGAGCAACTACTGAGCCTGCACGTCTGGAGCCTGTGCTCCGCAACAAGAGAGGCCACGACAGTGAGAGGCCCACGCACCGCGACAAAGAGTGGCCCCCGCTTGCCACAACTAGAGAAAGCCCTTGCACAGAAACGAAGACCCAACACAGCCAAAAATAAAAATAAATAAATTAAAAGAAGGCTCAACATTAAAAAAAAAAATTTTGATGAACTTAATACTACTAGATTCTAAGACATAGATATAAACCTACAGTAATCAAGTCAACGTTATATTTGAGTATAAAGACAGACAAATAAATCAATGGAACAGAATAGAGGGTTTAGAAATAGATTGATATGTAGAGAGTCAATTGTTTTTGGTAATGCAATTCAATGATAGTAGAACAATTGAGTAAACAAATGAAGAGAAAAATGATTTTCTGCCACTATCTCAAATAATGAAATTAACAATATAATAATTTGAGATGAATTGTAGATATAAATATAAAAGTTAAAACTTTAAAGCTTTAGGGACTTCCCTGGCGGTCCAGTGGTTAAGACTCTGCACTTCCAATGCAGGGGGGTACAGGTTCGGTCCCTGGTCAGGGAACTAAGATCCCACATGTCACATGGTGCTATTGTACAATACAATAGCCATTAACCACATGTGACCATATATAATTAAATTCAACTGCTTAAGATTAAGTGAAATTTAAAGTTTGATTTCTCAGCCACAGCAGCCATATTTCAAATGCTTAACAACCAAGGTAGCTAAAGGTTATGATATTGGAAAAGGCAAATAGAAGTTCTAATGGAAAGTGTTATTCTAGAAGACAATATAGGAGAATGTCTTCACAAGCAGGAAAAGATTTCTTAAATAGGGCACAGAAGTTGCCAACAAAAAAACGTAAACGTCGATAAATTGGACTTTCTCAAAACTTAATCACACATTCATTAAAAGACACTGTCAAGAAAATGAGTAGACAAAACACAGACTGGAAGAAAGTATTCACAACATATATATATGAAAAAGTGTTCTGTGGCTTCCCTGGTGGCGCAGTGGTTGAGAGTCCTCCTGTCAATGCAGGGGACACGGGTTCGTGCCCCAGTCCGGGAAGATCCCACATGCCGCGGAGCGGCTGGGCCCGTGAGCCATGGCCGCTGAGCCTGCGCGTCCGGAGCCTGTGCTCCGCAACGGGAGAGGCCACAACAGTGAGAGGCCTGTGTACCGAAAAAAAAAAAAAAAAAAAAGTGTTCTGTATGCAGGATATGTAAAGAACCCCTACAATTTTATTTTTAAAAGAGCAAACAAAAAGCCAATTAAATGGAGCAAAAAATTGAACAAAAATTGTAAATCAACAGACGACTCACAAAGGAAAGCATGCAGATGACCAATGAGTACTCAAAAAAGTACTCAATATCATTGGTCATCAGAAAAATGCAAATGAAAACCACAAAGACATCACTAGACACCTGTAATTGCGGCTAAATTTAAAAGGAATGACACACTTGATATTGACGAGGATGTGAAGCATTCAGAAGCCTCAAATATTGCCATTGAGAATGTAACATAGTACAGTCATTTTGGAAAACTGTTTGGCAGTATCTTATGAAGTTAAACATGTAGTATAACATTTCTATGGCTTGGCAACTGCACTTGGGTGAAGGAGAAACCAAAGCACATTTCCACACAAATATCAGCACACAAATGCCACTTAGCAACCTTATTAATGTTAACCTCGAACTTGAAACAACCCAAATGTCCTTCATCAGAAGAGTAAGTCATCAAATTTTGGTAGATCCATACAATGAAATACTACTCAGCAATTAAATGGGGCAAACTGCTCACACACAGAACAGCATAGATGAATCTCAAAACTTTTTGCTAAGATTAAAAAAAGGACTTCTAAAAGATAAACACTATATGAGTTCACTTAGATGGAGTTCTAGAAGAGGTAAAACTAATCTATGCCTCTGGAAGGAGGTCATTTACTGGAAAGGAGCATGAGCGAATTTTCTGGAACAAGGGAAAAGTTCTATATCTTGTTTGAGGTGATGAGTTCATGGGTAGAGGCATTTGTCAAAAATCCCCGAACTACACTTATCACATGTGCCTATCACTGTATGTATATTATCCCTTGATTAAAAATAAAAAGCTCTGGAGGGATTAAAGGAATTCTTGTATCAATGTGTAAACGTGTGTAGATGTGTATAAAGGTATATTCTAAATGGGCCTTTCGTCTCAGTATCTGCAGTGACTCCAGCTCTAGGTACGAGTGCCCTCTGCTCACCCAAACCAAAGTGCCCTCAGAAGATCTTCCTTATGGAATACCCCATTGTCAAGTACCAGTGCAGAAATAGAGACTTTACCTCTTGTGGTCTCCAAAGCCTCAGGTAACAGAGCTCAGCCTCGTTCTTCATCCCTCTGCCTTTTGGTTTATTGATCATAACTCATCACAAAGAGTCTGACAAACTCAATATGTCATGGACAACTAGAGCTTTTCTTATTCCATCAGCAGCTGACTCAACTATTAGTCATCTCCGAGATCAAAAATCTATTTTCTCATTCTAGGCTTGTAAACCTGAGCCCAGACCTCTGCAGACATCTTAAAGCCTGCTGTCAATTGATTATTTTTCTTTTATATTCTGTAAATCTAACAATAAATAAATAATAATGTTCAAACATCCACTTTGCATTTGCTTTATTTATCACATTTTTAGGCACATCTTTTGGTTTTCAAGTGACCTGAATATGCTCAAACATATATTGACATCAAGTAGGTTGCCATGGGAACTGAATGCAGCTGCACAAAGAGGTTTACGGGCAGGTAATTTAAAAAGCCCTGGAGCAAAGAATGAGTGCTTGATAGTGTCCTAGAACACCCCAGGGCATATCAAAATTAAATAAAGCACTAAGTCTTGAAGTAAGGGGTGGTTATTATACAGTAAACAGTAGCTGAAAGAAAAAAGCATTTTCCCCTAAATATCTGGTTTTCAGAATATGCATTATGATATTAACTTATATGATGGGAAAAATCAGGTCTGGGTTCTCTATATTTACTCACTAGATAAAAAAACATAATAGTTTGAAAATCTTTGAATATATGCTTTATTGATAATATTAGTGTCCTCAAAAATGGATCAATAGCGAACATAGAGAGAGAGAACCACAGACTCAGAATTAAAAGAATTCTTAAAAGCAACTCACAATTTAGGCTCCAGTGACCTCTTAATTCTGCGGAAGGGCCAAATCATGTATATTGTTAAGAGCCCCAGTTTGGAGACCACTGATATTGTCATTCGCCCTAAACAGCACAAGGCATCCATACCAAATCATGAAAAAGTGGTTTTCTGACCTCTTTATAAACACAGGTCATTGGCGGCATGAAGTTCACAGCCTCAAAAAGAATAGTTGTAAACTGTGACTTTTGTAAGAGACCTAAACATTGAGAGATTTGATCATCATTGTCATCTCTTCTGCAGATGAACAAAACTGAGGGAAAGTTGAATTTTATCCTCTCAACCTTCCTACCTACTTATCAGCATGGCCATTTTCATAGTATTAGCTTAAAACACCCTCATTGTCAAAGTCAAAATTCTTTATGACGGTGTAGCTTCTCATACTCTATGAAACGCTTCCTATAAGTTGTCCGATTTTCAAGCAAAATAGTGTTCAATTTTAAAATGTTCCATTAGAACCCTGGTTCTATGAAAAATTTAATACCTTCTACAAGTAAATCCATAATTGCATAGTATCTCAGAAAGAACACAGGATTTAGAGTAAAAAGAACTCACCTTTACTACTGAGTTCATTACATACCAACTGTGTGATATTAGACAAGACATTTAATTTCTCTAACTCTACATTTCTTTCTTTGTAAAGTGATGATGATAATCATGCCGAGCTCCCAGAGTTGTTGGTTAGATTTTAAATGATAATGTGTGTAAAAACATTTTAAAATCATAAAATAATAGACAATTACAATGTTCAATAATTTAAAGCTGAAAATTTGTCACATGTTCCCCCTCTTTCTTCACTAACAATGGACAGTTATTTTGGATAACATAACAGTTAGGTGGGATTATAGAAATAAGGATGGCTATTCAGTGATGAGAGAACGTTGCACAGTTAACACAGCTCAAATGATAATAATGGCTATCATTTATTGAGTGCCAATCAAATGCCAAGAAATCAACATAGTATCATTTATCAACACTATGAGGTAGAATTTAGCTCCGTTTTGGAGATATTAAAACCAGGTGTCGTGAGCATATTGTTTTTATTCTAAAGCATCACGTCCTTACAGGAACAACCAGTCCCCATTTCATGACGCCTTAGTGAAACCTTCCATCACAGTTTCCTGACTTTCTCTGGCCATAGGAGTGAAAATATGCAAAATTGGACCAATAAGACATCTTTTTATGGACTTCCACATGAACTTGGGGAAGAAATCCCTTTCTGAGTTGCTAAGAAAAGACTAGAGTCTGAAGCTGCTGGTGGTCACCTCGCCTACTCTGCGTGACCAACCTCCGCGCAGAATAAAGTGGAGCAGAGGGGACAGGTACTAGGTGAGATGAAACCCCAGTAACATCATTGGAACCTGATCCAATCAAACCCAAGCCTGGATGGACCATTCTCTCACACCCAAGTTATAAGAGCAACGAATTCCTTTTTGATTACACTTATTTGAATTACTGTGAAAGGGTCACAGAAGGAAGTAGAATTTCCTGTGACAGATTAACAGAGTTACTCATGCCTGAAGTTCTGCACAACTGATGAAGTAGCCACTGATCTCTGCTATCTAATACTTTACTGGCCTTTGCGATGTTCTATCATTCTGACGTCACCTTTGAAATGACACCAGGCAGCTAATTGCTGTATTGAGTCAGTCTCCTGACAACACTTGATACAAGTGACAATTATATCATTCAATTTCACATTCCTTTGAGAGTGAAATGAAGGACCACTAAGTCCCCAAGTAGCTTGACATCTTTTGGGGACAAAAAGAGGAATGTATATGCAATGTGGGCTGAAGAAACCTTTAAAGAGCTCACTGAATATCAGAATAAGATGGGAAATACAATTATTAGAGGCTCAAACTGAATCATGTGGCTGTTAAAATACATTTGAGTTTAAGATTGCTGGTGTAGAGCTTTAAAGTAAAGGATGCCTATTTTTGAGCTGAAGCATTACAATGTCAACTTACAGGCAGGTGTAGGCTCTGTGGCTTCAGAGAAATAAAGTATGGTCATAGTCATTCGTTTAATTCATACAACAAATATTTATTGAGCAAACATTATGTGCTAGGCTCTGTTCCAGGCAAATCTCAGACTTCATGAAGTTTACATTCTAGTGGGGAAGGCAGAACATAAACAAGATAAAGGTGCAAACTATATAGTATGTTAGATGCTGATACATGCTAAGGAGAAAATTAAAGCAAGGAGAAAATAATTAAAGAAAATTAAAGCAAGGGAAGAGGTGGGAAAATCACCTCAATTTTAGAAACAATGACCAAGGAAGGTGTCACTAAAATGGTGACATTTAAACGAGATGTAGGTGAGAGAGTAAATTATGTGAATATTAGCAGGGAAAACACTTCAAACAAAGCAACAATTGCAAACATTCAGAGCCAAGAAAAGATCCTTTCAGGCAACTTTTAGAAAAATCTTATGACTAAGTATATCCACAACATCTGTCGTATATCCATCGACAGATGAATGGATAAAGAAGATGTGGCACATATATACAATGGGATATTACTCAGCCATAAAAAAAAATGAAATTGAGTTATCTGTAGTGAGGTGGATGGACCTAGAGTCTGTCATACAGAGTGAACTAAGTCAGAAAGAGAAAAACAAATACCGTATGCTAACACATATATATGGAATCTAAAAAACAAACAAAAATATGGTCTTGAAGAACCTAGGGGCAAGACGGGAAAAAGACATAGACCTACTAGAGAATGGACTTGCGGATACGGGGCGGGGGAAGGGTAAGCTGTTATAAAGTGAGAGAGTGGCATGGACATATATACACTACCAAATGTAAAATAGATAGCTAGTGGGAAGCAGCCGCATAGCACAGGGAGATCAGCTCTGTGCTTTGTGACCACCTAGAGGGGTGCGATAGGGAGGGTGGGAGGGAGGGAGACGCAAGAGGGAAGAGATATGGGGATATATGTATATGTATAACTGATTCACTTTGTTATAAAGCAGAAACTAACACACCATTGTAAAGTAATTATCCTCCAATAAAGATGTTAAAAAGAAAAAAAGAAATGGAGTTTTAAAAATAGGAAATGTGGGACATAAAGTACAAAATATGATTTCTGACATTAATCCAAATATTTCAGTAATTCCATTAAATGAAAATAGATTAAATTTTCTCTTTCTAAAGATTATCAGGATTTTTAAACACAATCCAGTTATACGCCAATTAGAAGAGATATATCTAAAACATAAGAATATAGAAAATTTGAAAGAAAAGGGATAGAAAAAAAATTGAAAATAAAGCTGGTTTAGCTATATAGCTAGTAGAAATGGACTCTTTCAAAGAAGATTAAGATGCCTAATTCACAGGGAATATATAAGAATATAAATCTGTAAGTTAACATCTAACCCTACAAAGCAAAAACTCAGAGAATGACAAGAAAGAAATAAATCCATCAAAATAGTGAAGATTTTAATCCAGCCCTGCCAGTATTTGATATACCATACAAACAAATAGCGGCAAAGATAATGAGGTTAAAAAACTGAAAAAAAGGGCTTCCCTGGTGGCGCAGTGGTTGGGAGTCCGCCTGCTGATGCAGGGGACACGGGTTCGTGCCCCGGTCTGGGAGAATCCCACATGCCGCGGAGCGGCTGGGCCCGTGGGCCATGGCCGCTGAGCCTGCGCGTCCGGAGCCTGTGCTCCGCAACGGGAGAGGCCGCAGCAGTGAGAGGCCCGCGTACCGCAAAAACTGAAAAAAAGTATGCTATATAAGCATACTTCATTTTATTGCACTTTACTTAATTGCACTTCACAGGTAATGCAGTTTTTACAAGTTGAAGGTTTGTGGCAACCCTGTGTCAAAGAATTATATCAGTTTTTTTTCAATAGCATTCAATTTCAATTTTTTCAATTTTTTCAATAGCATTACTTTTAATTAAGAGGTGTACATTGTTTTTTTTTAAGTATAATGCTATTCCACACTTAATAGACTACAGTATAGTGTAAACATAACTTTAATATGCACTAGGAACCCAAAATGTTCATGTGACTAGCTTTATTGCAGTGGTCTGGAACCAAACCCACAATGTATCTGAGGTATGCCTATATAAAATAATAGATTGGGTCATAGATTGCATAATATTTATACAACAAAATAATATATAGCCATGAAAAATTAATCATAACAATAATCTAAAGAAGAAAAAAGTATAATACATAATTTAAAGAAAGCAAATTCCAGGAGAATAGACATATTATGATGCAATGTATATAAAGTGTAAAAATGGACAAACTTATTTAGAAACATAAATACATGTGGTAAAATAAAAGAGAAAATGAATAGCATGTTTAACACAACTTCAGGAGAATGGCTCATTCTGGATGGGACAGACATGTATTCAGAAGGGAAACTGAAGAGCCTCAAAGGAACTGGTAATTTCCTTTTTTAAAATAAATGTGTCCAAATATTCATTTTTTATTATTATTGCTGTTGCTGTTTAAACTGTGGTTTCATGTTATATATGTTCTTATGTCTAATATACAGCACATTAAGATATTGAAAAATATGTACATATAGAGTCTAATGGAAAAACTTTACTGAAAAGCATTAAGTGACTTTCCAGAAGCTACAAGCAAGTCTGTAGGACAGTTCTCACATCCAAATCAATGATTTTCTTGACTGTGCACAAATCAGCCTTATCCTAGAGAAGATTACTCTTATCATGTCAGCCTTACATAAAATGAGGTCATTTTTGAAAGAGTTTGCTGATAAAATGAGAGAATCAAAAACTCTAATGACTTTAAATGACTTTAAATTATTTCTCAAGTTTGAGACAGGTCATATTTCATGAATTTTATAAGCAGTTCTTACAACAGGCCATGCTTTGTCCTTATGTGGCAACATGTACCTAGACAAAAAGACTAGAAATGGAAACCCCATTGGAAAACCAGATTATACAAATGTTGGCATCTTCAAGAATTCTAGAAAAGACTTTCTTAAAAAAGACAAATTGGGAGATGTTCAAAGAGCATTAGAACCATGGCTGATCTGAGTGACCAAGGGGAGAATCCATGAATAAACTTCAGAGCTTAAGCAGGAACTTGGTGGGGGAAGGGAGAGTAGGCAGTAATTATTAAAATACATAAGACTGTTCCAGTTTAAAAAACATTTTGATCCTCAAGTCTTCGCAAATCAGTATAAATTTAGCCTTATTTTACAGAAGAGAAAATTTGTATTGAAATATATTGAAAAATTCTTAAAGCTGCTTCAATGTTTATGTTCAATGTTTATGTTCAATGTTCCTTCAATGTTTATCAGCACTAACATGGATAAGAGTCACTGAACTACAAACAGCTAGGTTTCAAGCATTAAACATTTACTATCCTATTTTTATGCACACAATTTTTGCCCTAATTTCTAGGTATAGTTGAGAAATTCATTTTAATTATCTCTGTTCTCCTTTCTGTTGTTCTCAGCCCCATGCTACTCTGCGGTGTGAAACTGATAATGAGCAGAAAGCTGATAAAACATGTGGGAGCAGAAGCTGAAGATGGTGAACTCAAGATGGTGAACTCTTTCTGCAGACAAAATAACAATATAAATTTTAGCAAATTTGGGTTTGTTTTATTTTTAAGATTTTTTAAAAATAAATTTCTGTTCACGTTAGAACCAAAACACAGAACCATAATGAGATAACAGTCAAATCTGAACCAACAAGAGCTGCAGTTCAATGGGAGTCAATAAATACGGCATCTTGCTGCCCCTACCTGGTTACCATGGCAGGTTGTGCCTAAAATTGCCTGGAAAGATGTGCTGTCTTACACAAATTTGAAACAAAATCTTCTACACAACTTAACCCCCAAATATAAGCATCATCTTTACGTCAAGTTCACGATTTCTCTTGGGCACATTTTTTTTCAGTTTTTGTTTAAGCCCAGACCCTAGAAATTGACGAAACTAAGGGCTGGATTCCACCCCTGAGGCATATGATAAAAAGCTCTCCTGGAAGAGGAGAAAGGGTTAACATGAATTATTCTGGGGGTCCTCCAGAGTCTGCCACAGTTCAACAGTCCAGATATGTGTGTGGCAGGATCATTTTTTTTTATATTAACATATCTTCCCAAGTATATTTCCCCTATTTGGCTTTCAAACTATCCCACACACTCCACACACTTTCAAGCAGTTAGGTTACTTCCGTATGACGGTCTTAGTCCGTCCAGGCTACTATAATAGAATACCGTAGACTGGGGGTGGCTTGTAAACAGCAGTCCAGTATTTCATAACTCTGGAGGCTGAGAAGTTCAAGATCAAGGCACCAGCAGATTTGGTGTCTTGGGAAGGCCTGCTTCCTGGCTTACAGGTGGTCATCTTCTCACTGTGTGCTCAAAGAGCAGAAGAGATGAGGGAACCCTTTGGGGTCCCTTTAATAAGGGCACTAATGCTATTTGTGACGCCTCCATCTTCATGAGCTAATCACCTCCTAACAGCCCCACCTCTTAATACTATCACACTGGGGATTAGGATTTCAACATATGAACTTTGGAGGGAGATAAACATTCAGTCCATTGTAATGATTGTCTCAGAAGCAAAGTATGTCAAGGCAGAAAGTCTGAGCAAGTCTTCCTGGTTTTGATTTCCAAAAGGAAAATGAAGAGAACTTGGGACTTAGGCCAAACTTTTGAGAAAAATTGAAGATTAGAGACAGTGAAACTTACCTTTAAGTCTCCACAATATTCACCCAGGCTGGGAAGGGAATTGGGAGAAAGCAACAGGAAGAGAGGTAATGGAAATAAATATATTAGAGAGATTGGAGGATGGAGAAACCACTAAAGCAAAGGAGTACTCAGAAAGGCATATTCAAGCAACCAGGAGTTGTGCAGGACAAGTAAGTCATCATATCCATACCTTCAGTTGCTACATGACTGAGTGTGAATGTAACAGATAACTGACCTTCTCATCGGCCTTCTGATGGGAAGTCCCTCTGGTAACAGCCAGTATTTCACCAGCAGGAGCAACACCATCCATGACTTGAGAGTTGCCCAGTTTCTATCCAACTTATTCTACATGAACTAAACACTAAATATGTGCTTTGGTATAGACCAGAACAGAGTAAATCAGAGAGAGAGGAGGGTGGTGTCCTAGATACATAATGATCTGGTGAAGGGACTGTTATAGAAAATATCACTAGATACTTGTCTGGTAGGAACAGGGTCTAGAAAGAATAAGCTCCATTCTCCCTAGACTAGGATCCCTGACAACACTACTTGTCCTCTCAAACCATTCCTATCCCCTCTCCCCTCCCTGCCTTTGCTTACCTGTTGTGCAAGAAAAAATGTTATAACAACCAACATTTATTATGCTTTATAGTATACAAAAGGCTGTCTCACATGTAACTTCATTCATCTTCAAACAATTCTGTGAGATTGGCAGGTCAATTCCCATTGTTATCCCCAATTTACTGATGAGTGAGACTGAGGCTCTGAGAGGTTATGTAAGCTACCCAAGAGCACACAGGAACTAGAAGGTGGCAATAGTCCCAGTCTGTTCATTATCTGTGGTTCTATTGTTCCTTCACTACCATTTTGGCCCTGCTCCGAGGTAGAGCAAGCTGCTCGCTACAGTTTAAGGGGCCCTGAAGCCCTTCCCTCATGAAATGTTTCTTCCCGGACCTTCTTAAGTTCCAGAATACCCTGCCTTAGAGACATTACTCTAAGTTTAGGCAAGGTCTCCAGGAGGCCGTTGGTAAAATGAGACATTCAACCTGGGCTCCCTTAACTGAGACGTCTATGGGCCAGAACTACTGTTTAAGAAACTTAAATGAAAGAACAGCCAAGTGACTATCATGGAGTAAAGGCTCAATAAATAGTGGGTTTCTTTTTTCTAGTTAAAAAAATTTTCGGGAACTTTTTAACACCCATGACATAATTCCTCTGCTTTCCAAGTAAACAAATAAATAACATAGCCATGAATAATATAACTTCATGTAATTCCAATGGTAAAATAAAATCTCAGAAAGTTTTTTTTTTAAATCTCAACGAATCTTTCTGAAAATAATGAGCCCCCAAAATCATCATCCCGAAGGAAAACAGTTTGCTTACCTCTACTCTGAGTCGTAAAATACTCAAAATTATTTTCACAAAAATTACTGAATTTATCAGTTCCCCTAGCTCTGTGGCATACGAGCATAAAGAATAATACACCCTGGGACTATGTAAAAGCCTAGATTAATATTGAATGAACAGCTAAGGATAAACAGGACTCTCTGCTCTGCTCTCACTGAAGACAAACACAAACAGTAAGCAGAGAATCAGGCACGGATCAAGCCCATGAACGCACGCATTGGTTACTGCAATACCAACAGGGCTTTTAAAATGTCAAAGGAAAAATATACTTTAATAAAAATACATGAAAACTGTGTTGAAAAATTAATGTAGCACACTGTGTACGAATAAACCCCTACATGAATAGAAAGTTGAGATTATCTCCATGCATCAGTAAACCTCAGGTGAAAAATCACTGGTGACAATTTCTCCCCCCCTTTCAAATACGGTTAGGGGTCTTTGGGGGATTGTCGATGCATAACTGGGGTCAAAGATTTTAACTCAAACAACCTGGATATGCAGAGAAAATGTTTTGTTGTTGTTGTTTACGGTTTTCCACATGAGCCCCCATCCTCTGGTTAGAGCTAAAATTTTTAAATGAATATCTAACCCAGTTTAGACCTAGACTGATTTGACAGCTTAAATGGTCCTTTCAGGCAATATTCTCCCTAGGAGTGGGGAGGGAAGTCACTCAGATTTCTTCTGCCTCTCTCTACTCATCTCTGAAAGAAGGCAGTTGGGTGTATACGTGGGGAGAGAAGGAGAGGAGTGTGAAATGGGGAGATGAGTGACCTTGAGGGTGGTGTTCTGGTCTTCTAGTTGGTGTTGTCTTAATGCTGTCTTGGCATTCATGGCTGGAGTCTGTAACTGATCTCATTCTCCCAATTTGGTCATAACCCAGTTCATTCTCTGGCCAATTCGGTCTCACTTGGGCACCTCCTGGCTCCAAAACCCCGAGACTCCCTGCCAGCCTCCAAGGCCAACTCTGAGGTCAGCCCCCCATCTCCTTGGGAACTGATGGTGGTTCAGGAAAGCTAACCCTAGGAGGTTCTGGCTCCCCAACACCACCACACAACCAAAGGGATGGAGGTGTGTTCAGGGCTGGAAAAGTTAGAAAAGGTCTCTCTTCACAGAGCCCAAAAAGGGAGTCAGGGCCTATAGCCTTCTCCCTTCACCTCCTCGCAGCCCACACCCTGAATCTACCCTCACCGTCCGCCGAGGGGAAGCGGGGGCACACATCCAGTCAATGTGCTCCTTCCTTCTCTTCCTCTCTGGCCTCTCCCCATCCTCTTCCTCCAGAGTTGGGAATGAGGTGGGCTTTGCACTTTCTTCTACATTCTGTATCCATTAGGCACAGGGCTTTGCTATCATGGATGGAGGGGTACCTTCTCTGCGGGGGATCTTCCCGGTTTAGTACCTGATATGTTAGATATGTTAGACGGAAAAATAAAGAGATCTGGAAAAGGGTCTCTCAAGATCATAGTCTGGGTTATAATGCTTTTATTTCACTTTGTCCCTGTTTTTCATGTCAGAAGCTCTATATTATTCAATTTTCCTCTTCATCATTTTTACAGTAAATTCACTTCCCCTATCAGGCAGATGGTTGCTCAGATTGACTTGGGCAAAATCATGGACATTAGTAATTTCTAAAATCTTACCACTCACTCCCTTGTGCATATATATATGGTCCACTGTTCCTATACATTATATGTTTAAATCAGTGTAGATGAGTGTGCAAAGCTATCCCTTCACATAAACATTCTGTTACATGGCACTTATCAAAACACATTTATTTTTGTTATTTGTTTGTTTGTCTCTAACATAAAATATCTACTGGGGATTATTTCGATGACTATTATTTCTGTGGCATTACCACATAGAAAGATAAATTCCTAACTTTATGGCAAACGTGATAAATCCTGTGTTAACAAACATTTGTTTTACAGATAATTGGAGTAAATAGAATCATTTATCCTGATGTAGCAAACGTTGGGGCTGGAAGAATATGTATGAGGGAACAACATAGCTGCTGCCTTCAGATACATAGTGGTTTAGAAGTGGAAACCAAGTCTGATCCATGTGACTCCAAGGGGCAAAATTAAGATTATGGAAAGAGTTAATGGGAAAGGAAATTTGGTTTAGCTTTCTAATAATCAAAGCTGTCTAAATATGGAGTGGGTTGACACCTCAAGATTCAATGATTATTTCCTAACTGGGTTTATTCAAGCTGGGCCACGTGACCACTTAATACGGATGTCATGTTGATTATTTAAAGGTGTTAAGCATGCTGAGTTTCTATATTTCTTAAAGTCTTTAAGCTGAAGGTTTCAGATATTCAAGTACCTGATAAAAGATAAAGAACCATAGTAACATAGTAGTGCTGGCAGGAAAATCGTCCATGGCCATTTTTTGATGTTAATCACTGAGCTATTAAATAGGAAAAATTCAAATTACCTATCTGTGGTATAATCAGAGTTGAAAGCACAGTTTATGACAAAACTGGTGAAAATAAGGCCATAGGAGGGAGACCAGAAAGTTCTGGCAAAGGATGCTTCAAAGAATTAGAGGGAAATAAAGACCACTCTGGTTTGGTTAAGTAAGAGAGAAAAGCATCATTACAGTGATTCTATAAATAGGGGAAAAAAAGATATAAGGTATAAATGCTGAACTGGTGGTGGTGGTGGTGTTAAACTTAAGATGATGACATTTTTGAAGATTTAAATTATTTAATGAGTCCCAAGCAACCTCAGATTACATCTTTATTGATTCTTTCCTTCCCTTCTTTAGCATTTTGCCAAGAGTGGTAACAGGAGACAGTATGGCTGGGTACTGATTAACTGTTAACAGGCAATTAATAACAGGTATAGGAAAGAAAGGAGGAAGCAGAGAACACTTAGAAGGATGCAGATAGGGGCTGCATCACTGGTCATCCTTGTCATAATGTCATGACCCACAAACCCATATTCATTAAGGAAATGGCAGGGAAAGTGATAGAGTCAAACTAGACAAAAGGGGGTCTGCAGTGCCTGGAAAGTCAGTGCAGGATGAAGCAGACATGTCTCTGGGAGTGGAAGTCAGAAGAAAGGAGGTATATAGGCATTAAATGTGTACTAGGTGCCAGCCACTGCCATACGCACTTCATATCCTGTTAACTCATTCATTCTTCACTTCTACCCTCATAGGAAAGTATTCATAATCTCTTTTCACATTTAATGAAAATGAAAATGAGACTCAAATAGATTGCATACCCCAGGTCACACAGCCAGTTACGGGTTGCTGGGATTTAAAATCCCAAAGCTTATGGTCTTTCCATTACATCACACTAGCAAAATGTGCTCAGGCATGAGCAGATAAAGATAAGTGACAAGTGATGCCAGAGACTGGAGCCAGGTGGCAAAAATAAATCAAGCAGGAATGGATACATCAAGCAGATGGGGGGAGGGGCTTGGGGAATGCATGGGGAAGGCTGGGGGTGTCTAAGATTCACAGCCAGACTGTCCATTTGAATAAGCCAGAAATCCAGGAGCTAGAAAGATATCAAACACAGAAGAGGACAAGGGCATTCTCAAGAAAACACCCCAGACAAAATACTCCAAAACTTTTGGGTACTCTTACTACAATCTTGTCTTTTATTCTTCTTTCTTCTTTATTAGGGTTTTCCATCCCCTGAACAGAGGGGAAGAGGGAACTTTTGCTTTCCTCATTTCATTCTTCATTCTTACTTCACCAATGCTGTAAACTGTGATTATGAGCCAGCCAAGGTAAAGCTGTGTCAAGAGGTAAAGACTGAACTGAAAAGACTCAAGAGAGATTTTAGAAAGAAGTCACCACTCTGTTTCTTGTTGTCAAATTTTGGGGGATTCATTTTTCCAAAGAATCCATGAATCTCCTTACCGTGTGTGATCCACGAGTCATCAGTATCATCAGAACAAGTATAAAGGGAGAAAGAAGACAAAGTGAGCAAGGGGAATAAGCCTGCCACTTTACAGACTGCAGCTTGCATGGTCAGATTTAGCAATTTTTAATCAACTGAAAGCCCATTTTGCATTTGGACAAAAGCCCTATTTTGTAATTTTCCAAGTGAAAGCATGAAAAAAAATGTCTTGCAACTAAACAAGTGAAAGGATATACTATGTAAGACACTCTCAAAGAATACAGTAATTACCACAAATATAATGTATAGAAATATAATTGTGTCTCAGAAATAGATCTATTCAAAGAAGGCTTTCATATGTGTGATTATGCATGAGAGCCTAATGAAGCAGACATTAGCAAGGTTTGTCAATATGCAAATACTATTTCTACCAGTCCATTCTGATATGGTTTATCAAATGGCATTAAATATCTCAAAAGAAATGGACTTCTTGGGGCTTCCCTGGTGGCGCAGTGGTTGCGAGTCCGCCTGCCGATGCAGGGAACATGGGTTCGTGCCCCGGTCTGGGAAGATCCCACATGCCACGGAGCAGCTGGGCCCGTGAGCCATGGCCACTGAGCCTGCGTGTCCGGAGCCTGTGCTCCGCAACGGGAGAGGCCACAACAGTGAGAGGCCTGCATACCGAAAAAAAAACCCAGAAAGACACAGACATCTTTTATTTCCCTAACACATAGCAAACACCTCTTTTTCCATACATGTGAAGTAGTCTCTTCATCTATTGTAACACATTGCTCCCAATAATTAGACTTAATGTTCTTTGGATTCTGTTAAGGGTGAAATTTTTCACAGTTACTGTATGTTATTATAATCTAGGTAAAACTCATTTAAATGATTTGTGTTACTGAGAGAATAATAACACCCATTAGAAACTGTTTTGCTTGCCCAGGGAGTTAAAATACAATATAGTCTCAGACGTGCGATCAACATGCTCCTTGCCTTTTTAAGGCCACATTAACTCCTGAAATGAAAACATCTAGGTAAATGTGTATGTGCAAATACACACATACATCCACACCCACACATTTTCTCTCTCAGGAAATCCAGAGCATCTTTTACTAGGTTTCATTATAACTGAATGGCATATGATTGAAATATAAAGTTACCATTGCAAAGACCTCTCACAGACATCCTTCTAAGCTCCAGCATAAGGGTCCTGTGGCATATTTGTGCAGATCTACTCTGCTGGCTTTTCACAAATGGCTCTGTCAAAGCATAACATGTGACTTCCATAATTGAATGTTATTTACATCAGAATGAAAACAGACTGCGTAACTATTAGTGTGAGGTTCATGATTTTGGCGCTACAGACTGGAGAAATATCTTCTGTTTCCAGGAAAATCATTTCCTAATTTGTCCTACATTTGGTTAGTAATCTTACTCAGAGGCAGAGAGAGTCAGAGAGCCTTCGCTGCGCCCAGGCACGTTCAGCACTTAGCAAGCCCGGGAAGAAAAAAGACTGGGGCTTGGGCCTTGGCGACTTCAGCAACCCACTCTCAACACGGAGGGGCAGGGACCGCACTGAGAGAGCTCTCAAGGTGAGACCCCCTGCACAGGGCCAGGAATAGGAGAATAGGATCTTTGAAGTAGCATGGCGTCATATAGTGACTGCTTGTCAATGGGCACAAAAGAAAATTTCATCTGGAGCCTGTAGACTCCCACCTCCCAGATTTCCAGACTCAACTTGAGCACACAGGGCCAACACAAGAGGAAATCTCATTTAAAAAAAAAAAAAAAGAAAGAAAACCAACCTGAAGAATCTTAAAGGAACAACTCCCTCAAGTTCACAGGGGACCTCAAGATCTTCTAGGGGGAGCTCAAGTTGCCCAGAATTTGGAATATTACTCAAAGACAGGAACTGCAGCTTCTTAGTAGTCGTTAGTATGCCGCAGCAAATTAGAAAGTGTGTGTTTGTTTCAGAACCTCCCTGGAGCATCCTCCTTTGCATTATCCACTATACCTCTCTGTGTCTGCCTCCCAGTTTAACTCAACAAGTGTTTGTGAAACACCTACTATGTTCATGTCTCTGTGCTTGTTATTACAAGAACATGCCAGATGAAAAAAAAAAAATCTAGTCTCTGGCTTCGAAGAGTAGGTGGCCTGGTAAGAGAGACAGTCCTGCAAAGAACCTGTCTATCCAGTCTAGTAAAGGAGAGAGAGATTGTACAACTACTTATAGTAGAATAAGAAGCAGCTTGATTGACAGGCAATAGACAATGGAAATAGACCTCAGATTCCTGGCTCCATCACTGATGTGTTATTAGGGAAAATCACTAATATTTCTGGATTGTTTCTTTTTCTCTGAAATAGGAATGATCACACCTACCTTCCCCTTCCCAGTGTTGCCTTTGGAATCAAATGAAATGTATGGACAGAGTCTTTAGAGACTGGATGGTGATTCGTAGGTCTAACAGCTAGTAAGAGCTAATATTAATTAAATAGTCTGTGCCAAGCACTGTGTTAAGTCATGTAAATATTTTCTTTTTGAATCCTCATAACAACCCTGGAAGGTTAGGGGACATGCCTGAGATCACAGACTGACTCCTCACTACACTGTCATACTGTTAATTCTCTGCCACTTACAAGCTCAGTGACTTTAGACAAGTCCTTTAATCCCTTTTGATCCTCCATGTTTTCATCAGTAAAATTAAGGTGGTCTCAATGAAATTTGTTTTAATTGTGGTAACATACAACACGAGATCTATTCCCTTGACACAATTTTAAGTGCAAGGTACAGAATTGTTCACTAAAGACACAATGTGGTACAGCAGGTCTCTAGAACTTTTTCATCTGCCCGTTGATCATCAGCTCCCCATTGTCCCCTCTCTGCAGCCCCTGGCCGCCATCATTCCACCCTGATTCTATGAATTTGACTATTTTAGAGACCTCATATAAGTGGAATCATGCAGTATTTGTCCTTCTGTGACTGGTTAACTTCACTTAGCATAAGGTTCACTCTTGTTATGCATAGGGCGGGATTTCCTTTCTTAAGCCTGAATAATATTCCATTGTGTATATATAGCACACTTTCAATGAAATGTCTTGGACCAAACAGTCCAAAATGCTATAACAGAAGTATGAACACTTTCGAGAGCACAGAGGAGAAGTCATTAATCCCCAGTAGTCAGGAATTTATTGATGTGGAATAAGCTCCAACACATTACCCAACTTCCGGTGTGCCTGCTTCATCAGGTCAACTTTTTGTATTTTTATTCATACAAACTCTTAGTCCTACTGGCAACTGAGGCTTATTCATTTTTATCATCTTTCTGAGACCCTTACAAATGTTTGTAGAAATGACTGGATGGATGAGTGGATGGACGGCTCTTATCTGATAAGCTGGGCCAATATTGGTCTTCATTATCTTCCATCTTCTGATCACTTTCTTAGGTCCCCAAACTTCTGGACCAGGTCAAATCTCAATCCTATGTATCCCCATAACTTCCTCTACATGATTGTGATTGTCTGTGGATGTCTGCCTTCCCCATCAGGTTTTCAGTTTACTGCAATGAACACTATTTGTCTTGTTCACCACTGTGCCTCCAATTCCTAGCTCATAGCAGGTGACCATTAAATATTTAAAGAAGGGTGAATGACTGAATGAGTTTACTAAAGCCTCTGTTTGTCAATGACCTAGTTTTGGACCATCCAAAGATAAATTCTGCTCCTGAGAAACCTTACTGACCTGGCATTGCTGCTCTATTTAAGTTAAAACACTCAGTGTATTTGATTCAATAGTTGTAAATAGCAAAACACTATGTATGTATTATCCTTTTAATATATATTCATAAGATAACAGACAAGCATACACATGCGCACATACACAGCCTGATAAAAGGATGGTTTTTAAAAACTGCCTCAAAGCTCCCTCCAGAATAGGAATCATATTTAGTTATTCCATCTATAAATTCCATTTTAATATCAAGGTCCTAGATACCCTGAGAAATACTACAAGAATCTAAAACATCAAAAAGAGTAAACAAATGTAGTCTTACTAATGTAGGAGAAGAGAAAGAGATATTTCAGAAAGATTTCTAAAGATTTGAGTGTTTTCTGGTTACCCTTGAGTTATGCAGAATGAATCTGAACTTACTTCAGTATTCATCAAGCTTTATGCTTTGACTAAAGAAACCCAAGTAGCATTAAATATTTGAATCATACAACCAATTTCCCTTTATCTCATTCCCTGCCTGCTCTAGCATTCAAGATTCATCCAGGAAAACAGAAGACAGTACAAAGTACTTCATGGAGAAAATTGGTTATACAGATGTTGATGAGGAAAATACAGGGATTAGCAACATCAGGAAGCTACAAACACCATTGGGCTAGAAGGACAAGGGGAAGAGGGAGTGTTACTGGAGCCTACGCATCCAGCGCACTTGATGGAGAGCTAGGCAGGAGACTCAGCCACCACCAAAGAAGTCACCTAAGGCAGAGATGGATGAGAAAACATACACCACATTTCTTTCCTTCTGTCCTCAAATCTGAGGGGCACAGATGACAGGAATTAGCTCCCTGTGATACAGAGAAGATGAAGGGAAGGCAAGGAACCGATGTGAAGTGTGAGAGCACACAGGCCCAGCATCAGTATACCTACCTACCAGCCTACTGATCTGCCTACCCACGTAGCTTCAGGGTCACTGAAGCAAGTATCTGACTGTTTCGAAAGAGTCACAGATGTAGAAAACAAACTTATGGTAACGGGGGGGAGTAAGGGGAGGGGAGGGATAAATTGGGAGATTGGGATTGACATATGCACACTACTATATATAAAATAGATAACTGATAAGGACCTACTGTATATATAGCACAGGGAACTCTACTCAATACTCTGTAGTGACCTATATGGGAAAAGAATCTAAAAAAGAGTAGTTATATGTGTATGTATAACTGACTCACTTTGCTGTACACCTGAAACTAACACAATATTGTAAATCAACTCTACTCCAATAAAAATATTTTTTAAAGTATCTGACTGTTTTGAAAGCTTATTTCTTATTGGATGTTAATAAATTGATGTTCTGATTTAAAATATTTTATTGTTTTAAAAAACCTCTTCTAAAGTTGCTGTTCTTAGGTTCTACTATTTTATATTCATTTCACATTTAAAGTTTCTGTTTCAAAAGATAACGCTAACCAGTATGTTATTATTATGTAAAAGACATGTTATAAAAAAAATAAATACTCAGTGTTAAGGATTATTCAAAATAATAGTTAACAGCCAAGGAATTAGTGTTGCTTGTCATTTTGCTTCTTCAAAGTGAGAAGTGTGGGCAAAACTAAGATCTAAGGGAAGAATAAACAAAGGAGATGCATAATAAGACTCAAATGGTAGAATGCTAAAAAATTTTCAGATGAATCTCTGATGTCAAATAAGAATCCTTTTGGAAAACAATTTTTTTAAAAGCATGCCTAAAATCACTGTTGTCAGAAAAGTCTTACAGGAATTTAAATCCCTTGATTTTTCAGAAAATATATCTTGGAATATACAACATGCACAGAACCTGCCCAGCTCTCATGAAATATTCATTTTCATTGACCAACTCAGTCACTCCACTACAAAGCCCTGACTTGCCCACGGCGTTATTTCTTTGGTCCGTGACCTCATCAGATGGTGCAGGCCAAATAACCTCCAGGTGTGACCATTATTGTTTGGATGGAGCCTTTTCTACCTGTGGTAAATAATGGTATAGGAATTTGATACTACAGTAAGTGTGAGACAAACAGATGTGGTTTTCATGCTTTGTCCTTCCCCACTACAGCTGATCCTTCCAATATCAGGGGTCATTTTCTTTTCAAAACATCAGACAGCCTATGTTGTCATTAAAATCACCAAGAAGCCCTCTTAGGCATGCCTGGTACTGACTCTCTGCTGAGACAAGCCCAGTCTTGTGAGACATGTGAAATTCAGAGTTCTAACCACTAGTGCCCATTAAGGATCCTCCAGCAATTTTCATATGATTAGAAACAGCCAAAGTGTAATGGGGAAAAGTACATTCCTACGGCCTCCACACCCCCTGCAGTTTTAAATACATTTGATCTCTCCTGCTTTTCCTGCTTTAAAAAGGTAAATTAAGTAGTGCAGTTGGGCACTACTAACCAGCTACCGTGTTCCTTCCCAGGAGGGCAGACTTGAGGGGGAAGAGTCTCATTAATACAGCACAATCTTTAGACATGAATTGTCCCTAAACTAACCCAACAAACCAAGGAACAATGTTTACCTCCTTAGGAATATTTAACTCATTCTCCAGAAATTTTGAATACATAGATGAGGTCAGGGACAAATCAATTTTTCTCTAAGGTGTCTTATAATGCCTCTCACAGTCTTGCTACTTAGTATATTTTTAAACAGAAGAAGTGAGAAATGGATACTGTGGGATGGAAAGTACTCAAGTATAATAAAATTTCAACCTTGAGACTAATTTTAAAATGCCAACCCGGGCAGATGAGGAAGAGAAAATAGAATTGGAAGGAAGAATGAAATACTTAACTCTAGAAGTAAATATAGATGTGCCTATCACATGTCTTTATCTCTACTAGTTTCTGAATAATCCCTAAAATTTTCCACAAAACTGCTCCCATTTTTCTACTTTGGAAAAAAAAAGACTTAAAATTTGTACTTACCTCATGGTTACAAATGATATCTCATTTGTGGTATCAAACAACATTAAATTGCTTGAAACTAAGGTAGTTTCAAAAGAGCCAAAACTCAGGGTATAAAATGGAGAAACCCTCAGATCTCATACATTTTTAGTTCTTATGCTACCTGAAATGTCATTGACCAACAATTCTTTGCCCTAATTTCTCGATTAGAAATGTCCCAAATTGCATCATCGTACATTTTTCTCTATTTTAAGTGTCAATTCTAACATTTCCTGACTTAGCTATATACATTTATAACTATGTCCTTAGACACATAAACATTTTTTAAATATTACATTGATGCCATCCTTTGTATAAACCAAGCCATAGCACAATACAGACTTATTTTTAATTGTTTAAAATCTAAATGTACATTTAGTAAAGGTTCCATTTCTCCTTAGGATGTAGAAAACCACAAGACAGCATCACTCCTGACCTAAAACATAAAAAAGATCTACAAGATTATAACTTTTCCTAAACCCATCAGATGGTTGAGGTTGAAAGGCAAATATAGTAAATTTATTCGATGGACTACATTAATAATTACAAAGAGGGGGAAAACACTGATATACATAACATGGAAAAATCTGAAAATCATTATGCTGAGTGAAAAAAGTCAGACATAGAAGAATACATGCAGTATTTTTTTTTTAACATTTACATAGCCTTCTAGAAAGTTGTGGACTAATCTAGAGAGACAAAAATAGATCAGTGTTTGCCTGGGGTCTGTGTGAAGGGAAAGACGGACTGCAAAGGGGCACAGAAATCTAGAGTGATGGAAATGTTCTGTGTCATAATTGCAACAATTACCTCACATGTGTGTACATCTGTAAAAGCTCATCAAATTATAAATTTTAAATGGATTTATTTTACATAAATTGTACCTCAATAAAAATGACTTTTATGAAACCTCATTTTCATGGGAGGCTTAAGTCAATGCAATTAACTCAAAGTCTCCCAAGAAGTTTCTAAGCTTTCATTCTAATCAGATTTATCTTTCCTCAGTAGGGAGGACATCACAGGATCAACACCCCAAAAGCTAATAATCCAACTGCTATTTACATAAAGGATTCACTAACAAAGAGCAATAGCTCTTAATGAAAGCAATAGTCACTTCTGCTGGAGCAGGAGAACAAAAGCAGCAGGAAAGTCTAGTAGCATATCTTCTGATGGTCCTGACAGGGCAGCAACCCTCAAGAACTCCCAGGAGCACCTGAAATTGTCCCTGAGTCCCTCAGCTCAGCATTGCTACTATATATATATATATATATATATATATATATATATATATATATATATACACACACATATATATATTCTTCTTCAGATTCTCTTCCCTTGTAAGGTTATTACAAAATATTGAGTATAGTTCCCTACTGTGCTATACAATACGTCCTTATTGGTTATCTATTTTATATATAGTCGTGTGTATATGTTAATCTCAAGCTCCTAATTTATCCCTCCCCTCACTCTTTTTTGATACAGGACTATCTCTCAAACATACAAACAGGCCAGCCTAGAATTGCAGTATACTGCCATCATTTCACTTTGGAATGGTTTAAATAGAACTGGAAAAAGTCCAAAATTTATCTTCTAAAATACCCACCAAGTCAATTCCTAGATATTTTCTTGGGCCTCACAGATTCACCATACTTATATTCAAATTAACTAATCTCTTTTTAGATGAAAAATCACAAAAGAAAATTTAGTGCAGAGGTATCCTCAAAGTTTTCTTTTTCACTGAAATTAGGATGACATTTTTTTAAAAACAGCTTTTTTATTTTTATTTTTTTAAATCATTTCATGTTTTATTTTTTTAATGAAACTGTTGGATTATATTGAAGTCTGTGTGTGTGTTGGGGGGTGTGGATGTATGTGGAGAGGGTGGTATTTAAGTACACTGTTGTTTTATGGCTACCCATTTGTGATATAATTTGCTGATAGACTATAAAAAAGACCAAAAGGAATTCAACCTCACCTTGAAGACAGTGCATGCTTCTTTTTTTCTAGAGAATTTATGTTAGTATTATTTTGCTGTATCTGTTTGTCATTTAAAACATGAGATTCATGTAAAGTTTTATTGCTAGTGGCCTACTGTCAGCTCTCACAAAACTGGATGTACTGTGCTATTGCAAGCCTTGTATAGGTGAGAACTTTACAAAAGTAATTAACAAAGCACATTGAGTATAATAATCAATGCTAACAACAGTCATGTAAATAAAATTATTTGCATAAACAAAATATCTTAATTAGTATGAATTCTTTCTTGATGAAGCATGAGAACTATAGATGATAACCTTTTCAATATCTTTAATTCTCTGAAGCACTTCTAGTTCTGGTAATAGTTTCAGAAATGTCATAGCAACTACTTCGGGAGATTAACATCTCTAATGCCTTCTTTGTACTGGTAATGTTAAGTTTTCAATAACCATCTTTTGGATGGTTGCCACTTAACTCTATACTGCATGGAAATTTTTGTCAGTGTCTTTTAGATTGCTAATTCATTCAAAAAATATGAATGCATACTATATGTATCTACACATCAGAGATATAGCAGTGTTTTTTTTGTTTTGTTTTTCTTACTGTGCATAGTTTATTTTTATATATGCATTAGCAATATTTTAAAAACTGCTTTTAAAAGTGAACTGCCTACCTTTGGAGAAGAAACTATGAAATTTAGCTTTTTCATCTTCATGGTCTTTACAGAACCAAAACACCCTGATAGGGAATGAAGGAATTAGTTATTCAACTACTGACACAAAGCTTCTAGAATTTTTTCCAAATATCCCAAATTCTGTTATCCTAAAAGAGGAAGAATCTTTTAAATGATTTATTTTCACTTTAAGAAAAAAGTGATTTATTTTCCCTTTAAAAGCAGCTTTAGGATATTATGGATATCATCATGGAGCAGGATATGGCCTTAGTGAAATGCTCCATGTTTTAGAGCGTCTTCCTCCAGGATGTAACCTACAGTGTGGTTGGTTTTTCTAATTGCTCTGTCTGTCATAGTGATAACTCTCTCCTTCACTGCTTCCAAATGTGACCACCAGCATGGCTGAAATAACAATGAGTTTGAAACAGTCTATTGTATGCAGGAGCCCATGTTGAAAATTTCATAATTCATCTAAATTTTAGGTTAAATAAAAATGATTTCAGGGCTTCCCTGGTGGCGCAGTGGTTGAGAATCCGCCTGCCAACGCAGGGGACACGGGTTTGAGCCCTGGTCTAGGAAGTTCCCACATGTCGCCGAGCAACGAAGCCCGTGCACTACAACTACTGAGCCTGCGCTCTAGAGCCCGTGAGCCACAACTACTGAGCCCATGAACCACAACTACTGAAGCCTGAGCACCTAGAGCCCATGCTCCACAACAAGAGAAGCCACCGCAATGAGAGAAGCCCACACACAGCAAAGAAGAGTAGCCCCTGCTCACCACAACTAGGGAAAGCCCGCGCGCAGCAACAAAGACCCAACACAGCCAAAAATAAATAAATAAATAAAATTGATTCTTAAAAAAAAAAAAAAGAAATGACTTAAACCTTCAAATGGTTTTCTTCATAACTGTTTGAGGCTCAAACTCTAATAGACTATAAAATAATTAAGGGGAAAAATGCTAAAGGAAGCACACATTTTCTAAGAGGGAGAAAGGTGGAGAGATTGGATTGTACACACCAACAGGATCAAGGAAGGATGCTAAGTGATGGTAATGAATCTGCGTGCCTTATTCCTGCTTCCAAAGAAATTAAGTGTAAAAGGAAAGGGTTTCAATTAGAAATTCACATGATATCACCTAAGTAGACTTAAGACAAGGTATCCTTATCATACCAAAAAAATGGAAAAAAGAATATAAAAGTCTATTAAATGAAAATGTTTTGACAGACAGAGAGCAAGAAATGGTGCTTTTGCAATTCCAGAATGTTTGAATTATTCATCTTCTCCTTGAAAATGTGTCAATTGTAATAAAGTTTGCCAGAGCTTTCCACACGAAAATAATTTATGGGGCATTACACTGAGAACAAAAAGCAAAATAATATCCTTTATACAAAAGTATTTTTCCTTTAAATTGCTTTAAAAAACCAAAAATTATGCTTTTTAAATTAATAATTCTAACTTCTTTAACAACTTAGGCGCCAATATAGCTAAGAATTATCACTCTATCAGCAGTTTTTTAATAAAACATGGAAGTGAACATGCTGTCTAATAACAAACTGATAAGAATCTAAGTGGAAACGCATCAACTAGACTGCAAATGAATAGCATAAATCTAAACATGTCCCCCTGAAAAATTCAGAAACTGGCAAAACATCTGTTGGGCTGGCTGGCAGTCATCCTAAGTGATGATGCATGCCTTTTACTTCCTGGAGAAATAATTAAGCAGTAAGTTTAACAGTTTCTTCCAGCTCCTTCAAGAATTGGAAGTGCCAAGGACTCAGAAGTTTATTACCAAAAAAATTTTAACCTGGGACCTTGGGTATCCAGGCTGCTCAGACCAAAACAAGGCAGAAATGTGGGTGTGGTATAGAGCCCTGCTCAGTGAGTTAGGGCTCCCATTTTGGTGTTTTGGTTGTCACAAAGCCCTGAGTCCTGCAAAGATGACCCAGCATGCCAGGCTTCTCTCCAGCCTCTCAACTTCTCTCCTCCAAAGGGACCTGGAGGAAGCAGAGACCTGGATGGACCAGTCCTGACTCTGTGAGGTCCAGTTCCCTCTATGAATACATGTATTAGGAATACATGTATTCCTCTATGAATACAAAACATGTATTCAAACTACATGAGCTGAAGAAGCAAGAAGAGAACATTTGTCTCTTTTGCTTAGATTGCCCTAATTGACAAGACAAAACACACCTAAATAGCTCTAGTTCATGAGGAAGGCAAAGGAAAGGAATGGCACTTTTCTATGGTACCAAATCAAGTTTTTTAGTGGATAAATAGATAAAGTATCCTATCTCTGCTAGGCGCTAATATATTGGGCAGGGGGACACTCCATTAATGCACAATGTAAAAACAGAATTAAACCTATTAGGTGAAGGATTTATTCTACATTATCATTTAATTACCAACATGTCTCTATATTAAATTATAGTGCTATGGTTTCATTAGGCACTTTCACTGAGATTTTCTAATTAAAACCCTCCCAGGTAACTGATGCTCAGTAGATTTGATTAGCATTTTTATCTTTCTTTTTCTCATTGAAAGTAAAATAATCTATCTTTGCACTTACGTCAAAAACAGCAGCTTCTTCCCTAGGTCTCCTTTGCACAGACACTAGTCACAATTTCCTGCCAGATGCCTCAGGGGAGAATTTCACCTTGCACAATTCTACTGGAAGATGCTATGGCTTCCTATTGAACAGAATATTGAGTCTCCCTGCACTGATACAGTTTAGGAATTAAAAGACTTTGGAGTCATTAACCTGGTTTCAAACTTCGGCTCCTCTACTAACTAGTTGCACCTCTGGCAAATTACTTGACCTCTGTGACTATTTCGCATTCGCAAAACGGGGACTGTTATGAGGCATAAATGACAAAATGAGTGAAGTGTTTAACACAGCATCTGGCACGTAGTAAGTGGTAATTGTTACTGTCACTATTGTCATCTTTGCTGTTGCTGTTACAGGGTGTGGATAAGGAAGATATTTAATTAAGGTATGTGTTCCCAGGCAAGTTAGTTACTGGAGGCTGTGTCATAAGCATAGTTCTCCAGAGACTGGTCGGCATCCATCATTTAATATTAAGGTTTGAGAACGTTTCTAATTCTGCTTATTCTCTGATTGTACTGCCCATTCTGTTCTCTGCCCTTCCAAGTTCAGTTTTGTGTCATGACGGACTGTCCCACGCAGACTATCATCTGTGCTCTCCTGTTCTCTGGCTTCTGGTTGGACTTAGCCAATGGGAGGCATCACCAGGAAATCTGAGCATGAGAGAAGACAGGTCAGGAATATCTCGCTCACTGCCACTTGCTTTGGGGCCATAATTCTGGCAGTGGTCAGATGTCTCTGCAGCTACCCTGGAAGTCCCTTCACACCTCCAGCTTTCACTGGACTCTGTTAACAAGTCTATTTTCTCCCCTCATCCCTTCAGGCCTAGGAGTGGCATTAGCTTCTTTTGCTGGTAGCTAGAGCCTGAACATCCTTCATTGGTTTGCTTAACCATACTTTGTAAATAGTCCCTTCTCTAACTACTCATCAGAATTTCGTCTAAGTGCATCTCTGTTTCCCATTGGGACCATGAGTAATGTACCCCTTCAGATCAATATGTTTCCCTGTAGCCACCTGGGTTAATGTTTGTTTTACAATTTTTATTGAGTCCTTACTATGCACTAAACACTGGACTAAGTGCAAAGTGCAAGGGAAAAAAATTATATATATATGTATTTAAATACGTATACATGCCCTTCTCTTCAAAGATGTCAGTCTTTCAGTGTGACCTCAAATAAGAGGAGAAATTTAAGAGGCAGAAATGTAAGGAAGTGGCATTTCAAGCATAGAAGAGAATGTTTAAAAGTCATGATGACCTGAAGATACACAGTATATTTAGTGAACAGCAAAGTCATTCGGGGTAAGGAGAACATAACGCTAAGATTAGAATGGTGATGAGATGGGAGGATGCCATCATGAGGTATCGTTAAGTGGCTGGAGATTGGCCAGGTTTGGAAGGACATTACTGGAACTTGTGTAAAAGGGTTCATGCTGTGGAATGATTTTATACTAACTCAATTTTGACAGGTATTTATGGCAGCAACAATATTAGGGTGACCAGTTCAATGGATTGCAAGAATACAGAAGAAATACAAAAACAGTTGTTATTGGAGTTGAAAGCAGGGGACATACTCAACAAATATTTCACAGAGAATTATCAAGACTTCAAGACTTTTGAATATAGGAGTTGGAGGAGTATTAGCTATGGGTTCAATTTGAGGTGTCTGTTTAGACTACATCATAAATGGTGACTCTGTTAACTGAAACACGAAATAGAGGGAAGGGAGCAGATCGGGTAGGGGTAGATGAATTCCTTTTTGAAAAAAAACATCTGACCTGTTGGTGTTACAATAATTGGCTTAAAAAAGAGACCTGATCATCATTTTGAGAAAAGAGGAAATAATCTCATGATTAAAAAAAAATAAAATTCATGCTAGAACAGCACCAGATGATTAAAATTAGTGAGGCCCCTTAAATGTAAGAAATTTCAAAAGTAAATGCTTCAGAAGTTTCAAGTTGGACATTCGTATCTACTTTGGTGTCCTCCCTATATCACCAAGCACAGTTAGTGTCTGCCTATACTGCATTTCCACAGCATCACCTCTCTATTGTCTTGTTCATTACCTGTCTCTGTCTCCCTAACTTACTTTGACATATATCCATAATGACCTATACAGTGCTTGGCATGTGATAAGTGTACTTAATAATCAGTTTTTAGTATCATAAATTGGTGAAATGCCAAAATTATGAGACCACTTCTCTGCTTCAATATTCGATTCCAAAATAACAGGAGATGTGTTACTTTTTTTCTCATCAACTGTTTTAGTCGTTGTTTTTTTTAACCTGCAAGGATGCTTCCTCTCACTCATCACAAAAATAATTCAGATATCAGACAGATACTGTACTCAAGTACAATCAAGCTTTTATTTTTTACATCATTATTGTAGTATAATTGCTTTACAATGGTGTGTTAGTTTCTGCTTTACAACAAAGTGAATCAGTTATACATATACATATATATATATATATATATATGTATATGTATATGTATTCTCTTCCCTCTTGGGTCTCCCTCCCTCCCACCCTCCCTATCCCACCCCTCTAGGTGGTCACAAAGGACTGAGCTGAACTCCCTGTGCTATGCGGCTGCTTCCTACTAGCTATTTATTTTACGCTTGGTAGTGTATATATGTCCATGCCACTCTCTCACTTCGTCCCAGCTTACCCTTCCCCCTCCTCGTGTCCTCAAGCCCCTTAATTTTCTACATCTGCATCTTTATTCCTGTCCTGCCCCTAGGTTCTTCAGAACCTTTTTTTTTTTTTTTTAGATTCCATATATACGTGTTAGCGTACGGTATTTGTTTTTCTCTTTCTGACTTACTTCACTCTGTATGACAGACTCTAGGTCCATCCACCTTACTACAAATAATGCAATTTCGTTTCTTTTTATGGCTGAGTAATATTCCATTGTATATATGTGCCACATCTTCTTTATCCATTCATCTGTCAATGGACACTTAGGTTGCTTCCATGTCCTGGTTATTGTAAATAGTGCTGCAATGAACATTGTGTTACATGACTCTTTTTGAATTATGGTTTTCTCAGGGTATATGCCCAGTAGGGGATTGCTGGGTTGTATGGTAGTTCTATTTTTAGTTTTCTGAGGAATCTTCATACTGTTCTCTTTAGTGGCTGTATCAATTTACATTCCCACCAACAGTGCAAGAGGGCTCCCTTTACTCTTCACTCTCTCCTCCATTTATTGTTTGTAGATTTTCTGGTGATGCTCCTTCTGACTGGTGTGAGGTGATACCTCATTGTAGTTTTGATTTGCATTTCTCTAATGATTAGTGATGTTGAGCATCCTTTCATGTGTTTGTTGGCAATCTGTATATCTTCCTTGGAGAAATGTCAATTTAGGTCTTCTGCCCATTTTTGGGTTGGGTTGTTTGTTTTTTTGATATGGAGGTGCAAGGGCTGCTTGTGTATTTTGGAGATTAATCCTTTGTCAGTTGCTTCATTTGCAAATATTTTCTCCCATTCTGAAGGTTGTCTTTTGGTCTTGTTTATGGTTTCCTTTGCTATGCAAAAGCATTTAAGTTTCCTTAGGTCCCGTTTGTTTATTTTTGTTTTTATTTCCAATTCTCTAGGAGATGGGTCAAAAAGGATCTTGCTGTGATTTATGTCATAGAATGTTCTGCCTATGTTTTCCTCTAAGAGTTTTATAGTGTCTGGTCTTACATTTAGGTCTTTAATCCATTTTGAGTTTATTTTTGTGTATGGTGTTAGGGAGTGTTCTCATTTCATGCTTTTACATTTCCCAGCACCACTTATTGAAGAGGCTGCCTTTTCTTGATTGTATATTCTTGCCTCCTTTATCAAAGTTAAGGTTACCATATGTGCGTGGGTTTATTTCTGGGCTTTCTATCCATTGATCTATATTTCTGTTTTTGTGCCAGTACCATACTGTCTTGATTACTGTAGCTTTGTAGTGTCTGAAGTCCGGAAGCCTGATTCTTCCAGCTCCGTTTTTCTTTCTCAAGATTGCTTTGGCTATTCAGGGTCTTTTGTGTTTCCATACAAATTGTGAAATTTTTTGTTCTAGTTCTGTGAAAAATGCCCGTGGTAGCTTGATAGGGATTGCATTGAATCTGTAGATTGCTTTGGGTAGTATAGTCATTTTCACGATGTTGATTCTTCCAAACCAAGAACATGGTATATCTCTCCATCTGTTTGTATCATCTTTAATTACTTTCAACAGTGTCTTATAGTTTTCTTCATATACATCTTTTGTCTCCTTAGGTAGGTTTATTCCTAGGTATTTTATTCTTTTTTTTGCAATGGTAAATGGGAGTGGTTCTTTAATTTCTATTCCAGATTTCTTATATTTAGTGTACAGGAATGCAAGAGATTTCTATGCATCAATTTTGTATCCTGCTACTTTACCAAATTCATTGATTAGCTCTAGTAGTTTTCTGGGAGCATCTTTAGGATTCTCTATGTATAGTATCATGTCATCTGCAAACAGTGACAGATTTACTTCTTCTTTTCTGAGTTGGATTCCTTTTATTTCTTTTTCTTCTCTGGTTGATGTGGCTAAAACTTCCAAAACTATGTTGAATAACAATGGTGAGAATGGACAACCTTGTCTTCTACCTGATCTTAGAGGAAATGGTTTCAGTCTTTCACCATTGAGAACAATGTTGGCTGTGGGTTTGTCATATATGGCCTTTATTATGTTGAGGTAAGTTCCCTCTATGCCTACTTTCTGGAGAGTTTTTATCGTAAATAGGTGTTGAATTTTATTGAAAGCTTTTTCTGCATCTATTGAGATGATCGTATGGTTTTTATCCTTCAGTGTGTTAATATGGTTTATCACATTGATTGATTTGCATATATTAAAGAATCCTTGCATTCCTGGGATAAACCCCACTGATCATGGTGTATGAACCTTTTAATGTGCTGTTGGATTCTGTTTGTTGGTATCTTGTTGAGGATTTTGTTTTGTTTTGTTTTTGGTTTTTTTTTTTTGCAGTACGCGGGCCTCTCACTGTTGTGGCCTCTCCCGTTGCAGAACACAGGCTCCAGACACGCAGGCTCAGCAGCCATGGCTCACGGGCCCAGCCACTCCGCTGCATGTGGGATCTTCCCGGACCGGGGCACGAACCCGTGTCCCCTGCGTCGGCAGGCGAACTCTCAACAACTGCGCCACCAGGGAAGCACTTTTGCATCTATGTTCATCAGTGATATTGGCCTGTAGTTTTCTTTCTTTGTGACATCTTTGTCTGGTTTTGGTATCAGGGTGATGGTGGCCTCGTAGAATGGGTTTTGGAGTGTTCCTCCCTCTGCTATATTTTGGAAGAGTTTGAGAAGGATAGGTGTTAACTCTTTCTAAATATTTGATAGAATTCACCTGTGACCCATCTGGTCCTGGGCTTTTGTTTGTTGGAAGATTTTTAATCACGGTTTCAATTTCAGTGCTTGTGATTGGTCTGTATATATTTTCTATTTTTACCTTGTTCAATCTCAGAAGGTTGTGCTTTTCTAAGAATTTGTCCATTTCTTCCAGGTTGTCCATTTTATTGGCATAGAGTTTCTTCTAGTAATCTCTCATGATCCTTTGTATTTCTGCAGTATCAGCTTTTACTTTTCCTTTTCAATTTCTAATTCTCTTGATTTGCATCTTCTCCCTTTTTTTCTTAATGAGTCTGGCTAGTGGTTTATCAATTTTGTTTATCTTCTCAAAGAACCAGCTATTGGTCTTATTGATCTTTGCTTTTGTTTCCTTCATCTCTTTTTCATTTATTTCTGATCTGATCTTTATGATTTCTTTCTTTCTGCTAACTTTGGGGGTTTTTGTTCTTCTTTCTCTAATTGCTTTAGATGTAAGGTTAGGTTGTTTATTTGAGAGGTTTCTTGTTTCTTGAGGTAGGATCATATTGCTATAAACTTCCCTCTTAGAACTGCTTTTGCTGCATCCAATAGGTTTTGGGTCATCGTGTTTTCATTGTCATTTGTTTCTAGGTATTTTTTGATTTTCTCTTTGATTTCTTCAGTGATCACTTCGTTATTAAGTAGTGTATTGTTTAGCCTCCATGTGTTTGTATTTTTTACAGATTTTTTCCTCCAATTGATATCTAGTCTCATAGCACTGTTGTCAGAAAAGATACTTGATACAGTTTCAATTTTCTTAAATTTCTTCAGGCTTGATTTGTGACCCAAGATATGATCTATCCTGGAGAATGTTCCATGCGCACTTGAGAAGAAAGTGTATTTTGTTGTTTTGGGATGGAATGTCCTGTAAATAACAATTAAGTCCATCTTGTTTAATGTAGCATTTAAAGCTTGTGTTTCCTTGTTTGTTTTCAATTTGGATGATCTATCTATTGGTGCAAATGGGGTTTAAAGTCCTCTACTATGATTGTGTTACTGTGAATTTCCCCTTTTATAAGTGTTAACATTTGTGTTATGTATTGAGGTGCTCCTATGTTGAGTGCATAAATATTTACAATTGTTATATCTTCTTCTTAGATTGATCCCTTGATCATTATGTAGTGTCCTTCTCTGTCTCTTATAATAGTCTTTATTTTAAAGTCTATTTTGTCTGATATGAGAATTGCTACTCCTGCTTTCTTCTGATATCCATTTGCATGGAATATATTTTTCTATCCCATCACTTTCAGTCTGTATATGTACATAGGTCTGAAGTGAGTCTCTTGTAGACAGTATATATACAGGTCTTGTTTTTGTATCCATTTAGCCAGTCTATATCTTTTGGTTGGAGCATTTAATCCATTTACATTTAAGGTAGTTATCGATATGTATGTTCCTTTTACCATTTTCTTAATTGTTTTGGGTTTGCTTTTGTAGGTCTTTTCCTTCTCTTGTGTTTTTCCTACTTAGAGAAGTTCCTTTAGCACTTGTTGTAAAGCTGGTTTGGTGGTGCTGAATTGTCTTAGCTTTTGCTTGTCTGTAAAGTTTTAATTTCTCCGTCAAATCTGAATGAGATCCTTGCTGGGTACAGTAATCTTGGTTTTAGGTTTTTCCCCTTCATCACTTTAAATATGTCCTGCCACTCCCTTCTGGCTTGCAGAGTTTCTGCTGAAAGATCAGCTGTTAACCTTATGGGGATTCCCTTGTATGTTATTTGTTGTTTTTCCCTTGCAGCATTTAATATTTTTTCTTTGTATTTAATTTTTGATAGTTTGATTAATATGTGTCTTGGCATGTTTCTCCTTGGATTTATCTTGTATGGGACTCCCTGTGCTTCATGGAGTTGATTAACTATTTCCTTTCTCATATTAGGGAAGTTTTCAACTATAATCTCTTCAAATATTTTCTCCATCCCTTTCTTTTTCTCTTCTTCTTCTGGGACCCCTATAATTCGAATGTTGGTGCATTTAATGTTGTCCCAGAGGTCTCTGAGACTGCCCTCAACTATTTTCATTCTTTTTTCTTTATTTTGCTCTGTGGTAATTATTTCCACTATTTATCTTCCAGGTCACTTACCCGTTCTTCTGCCTCAGTTATTCTGCTATTTATTCCTTCTAGAGAATTTTTAATTTCATTTATTGTGTTGTTCATCATTGTTTGTTTGCTCTTTAGTTCTTCTAGGTCCTTTTTAAACATTTCTTGTATTTTCTCCATTCTATATCCAAGATTATTTTAGATCATCTTTTCTATCATTCTTTTTCAGGTAGACTGCCTATTTCCTCTTCATTTATTTGGTCTGGTGGGCTTTTACCTTGCTCCTTCATCTGCTGTTTCTTCAGCAGCTTGTAGTTCTGCTTGTTGTGTTTGCCCTGCAGGACCAGCTTCTCAAAGTACACATAGGCCATGGGTACTGTCACAGGGTCCAAAACACACTCCTGGGACAAGTTCTGCCTCTCTCATTTTCAACTCCTAATCTTGCTCAGCATCAGCTTGATGTGCGGGAACTTCTCCCAGAAGGTCTCCTTCATGTCCTTCTTGAGGTGGGAGAGCTTCACATACTCTATCACTGTGGTCATGTAGGATGCGAAGATGAGGACGTACTTGTGCTTGCCACAGGGTCACTGAGGGTCAGCCAGGAGGTTGGGATTGTACTACAGGGAATCCCCTGCATCGGCCACTAGTTCTGAGCCAGCTAGCACCACCCTGGGCAGGACAGGTTTGCATCTGGACCCCAGCAGAGCACAGGGCACTCTGAGTCATGGCTGAGGCAGTGGGCCAGCTTGAGCATGACCAGAGTGTTGGTGGGGTACAGGATCTTGGTAAGACACAACCTTTCCATCCTCCCCCAGCTCAACGTCTTCCAACTGGAAGACCATCTCAGAAGATATGGAAACATCGCCAGATGGATGCCTCTGCTTCTGACTGTCCACCCTCAGGTCACTCACGCACAGGCCTTCTCCACAGGGCAAGACAGAGAAGGCCACACACACGGATTGCTTGGCTCAGATGAGCATGATCCTGCTGTTCCTGGAGTCGTACTGCCTCATATTATTGATGAAGTGAGTCTTCTTCAGGCCTTTGTGTCTTGGGGATCCAGATGTATGTTTGGTTCTTTGAAGGGAGGCACATCCCACCGTGTCTTCCAGAAACTCGAAGGAAGTCCATCCAGGGAGATGTTGTTGAGGAAGAAGAGCACGGCCTGGCGGCGCTGCGAGTCCCCTCACCTCTGCAGTGGCTGCGATGCAGCCCAGACAGCAGGGCCAGGGGACTGGCCCAGGGATCCACCCGCCATGGCCGCGGCCATCCTCTGACTGAGCCCTACGACCACCAGCCACCCACAATCAAGCTTTTAAAAACAGGATCACTTATGACAAAAATGCTCAACCTGAAAACCCAACATTTTGCTCAAATAGTTCCTTAGTAAAATTCTTTGCAGCTACAACTGTCAGACATTAGGATCTCCACACATTATAATTATTGTTTTCTCCCCTCAGATTACCATGTTAAGAAATATCTTTGAATTTTTGAGACTGACAACATGAACGTTAAACCTCACTGTATTCTAGTGAATAGTGGTGAAGAATGTGTACACACACACACACACACACACACACACACAGATACACACACTCTCCAATATATTCCAACATAGCAACCACATCACCATGCTTTGGATCTTACACAGATATCCAGGGCTTTACTGCCAGGTGTCAGAAGGGTGTTATCACTAATAAATCTTAATTCTTCTAGTGTTTTCAAACACAATCAGACCTAATCAAGGGATCTACACGATGGAAATTTTGATTGCTAAATCAGGATAATACATCACTTCTCTAAGGGGATCTATAGAAGACAAAAAAAGCTAAGTGGACTCAGTAGGCTTGGTTCTTCTTAGTCTTTTAATTAAAACAAATACCAAAAACAAAATTATTCTTGACCCATTTTTGCCATCAAATTCCTTCACAGGTTTACTTTCTTATTTTCCTATTTAAAAGAGTCTAAACATTCTGTTTTTGTGACATCTTACTGAAGGAATTGAATTTGGTGTTCAAAAACCTACATTCACTTGAAAAAGAAGAGCAACAGTGAGGCAAGGGGATTGCTGGCCCAATTAGATATATAAGCATATCCTAAGGTCTCTATAATCAACACAGTGTGATCTTGGCATATGAGTAGCCAGGCAGGTCAATAAGAAAGAATAGAGAATCCAGAAATATATGCAATTGCTGGTAGTATTCAACAAAGGTGAAGTCACAAATCAAGTGGGAAATATGGGCATTTTAATAAATGGTGCTGGGATAACTGGATAAGTACATGAAAATAATAGATATTGAATTCATTTCTGACACCAGAAATCAGTGAAAATTCTAAAGGAATTAGAAATTTAAATATAAAAAATGAATTTACACAAGTACAAACATTTGTGAATACCCTTATAACTGAGAGGCAAGGAAAATTCTCTTCCTGCTCAAAATATTGAAGCAGTAGGGAAAATCATTAGTAAATTTGACTACATAAAGATTAAACATGCATGGCAGGGACTTCCCTGGTGGTCCAGTGGTTAGGACTCTGCACTTACACTGTGGGGGGCAAGGGTTCGACCCCTGGTAGAGGAACTAAGATCCCACATGCTGCATGGTGGCACAGCCAAAGAAAAAAAAGCATGGCAAATACAACTTCATAAACAAAATTAAAATAACAACAATGCTATTTATAAAACAGGCCAGACAGGGCATGGAAGCAACCTAAGTGTCCATCGACAGATGAATGGATAAAGAAGATGTGGCACATATATACAATGGGATATTACTCAGCCATAAAAAAAAATGAAATTGAGTTATCTGTAGTGAGGTGGATGGACCTAGAGTCTGTCATACAGAGTGAAGTCAGAAAGAGAAAAACAAATACCGTATGCTAACACGTATATATGGAATCTAAAAAAAAAAGGTTCTGAAGAACCTAGGGGCAGGACAGGAATAAAGATGCAGATGTAGAGAATGGACTTGAGGACACAGAGAGGGGGAAGGGTAAGCTGGGACGAAGTGAGAGAGTGGCATGGACATATATACACTACCAAATGTAAAATAGATAGCTAGTGGGAAGCAGCCACATAGCGCAGGGAGATCAGCTCAGTGCTTTGTGGCCACCTAGAGGGGTGGGATAGGGAGGGAGACGCAAGAAGGGGGAGATATGGGGATATATGTATATGTATAGCTGATTCACTTTGTTATAAAGCAGAAATTAACACACCATTGTAAAGCAATTATACTCCAATAAAGATGTTAAAAAAAAAAAAGAAAAACAGGCTAGAGATGTGAGTAGAAAAGGCAATACAGGCAATGCAGTTTCTCATACGTTTAGGACTCTATATGTCTCATAATTTAAAAAATAGTTCATAATAAGAGAAATACAAATTAATATTACACAGATATATCTTATTTATCACACTGACAAAAAATCAAGAGTGTGATCACACATTTAGTTGGTAAGACTAAGAGGAAACAGGCACATATGTGTTTCTAAAAAGAATGCAAAATGTTATGAACTCAATGGAGGGCAATTTGGCATTATTTAATGATTTTACATATGTTTTTATGTTTTGCCCTTCTCTAGGAATCTATCTAAAAGATAAACATGAAAATATGTATACACATGGATATTTACTGCATGATTTAAAAAGGTAAAAACCAGAAACAACCTAAATGTCCATTAATATATGATGAATTGAATTAACTTTGAGATACTTACTATGGAGCACCATACAGCTGGTTAAAAAAAAAAAAAAAAGAGTGCTTTCTAATATGTGATCTCCAGGATATATTGTTAAATGAAAACAACAAGTAGTATAAGCAACATGTATACTATATATTGTATTACCATTTATCTGAAAAAGGGAGTCTGTGTGTGTATATGTGTGTGTGTATATATGCACATACAATGGGAGATTAAGCTATATTTAAATAAAATTATTACTTATATGTGATGAGAGGTAACATGTAAAGGAGACAGATATAAAAGTCAGGGGCAGGCAATTTACAAGATGAATCTTAGTATTTTGTCATTCCAGAAAACAAGGAAGTTATCAAAAATTATTGGAATAGTGTCAAAAGGACTCATGAAACATCTTAAAGTGGCTCCCACTGCACAAAGATGAGTCATCCTCAGCACCAATAAGAGTAAAACCATCAGTGGGTTGAAATCAATAAAATACGTAAAAAATCCAGGAATTCCAATGATCATGTTTTAAAAAAAGATCACCTTTGGAGGATGCTAGGAAACCAACTCCTTGTTCTAAAAACTGATAAATAAAGGGAAAGAATCATACAGATTACTTGTTTTTATAGTAAAAACTATACCTCAGGGTATTCAAAAGTTGATGAGAAAAAATTCTTTCTATGGAGGTATTCCAACTACCATATAAAGATGTAATTACATAATTGGAATATTACCATTTTGCAAACCCCAAAGTAAACTCTGGACCTGGGAAATGATCCTCAGTGGCACCTAACGCCACAGCAGTAGATAACTGGACATTATGCCTCTCGATGGAAGTTTAGAACACCATTTATGAAGTAGTCTTGCCAAAAATGTAACCTAAATATGGATCCAGCCTCTTGATCTAACCACCAGTACAGGAAATACACGGGGAATAGAGAAAGAGGTTTTCTTTAAAAAATGAGAGTACAATCAGCGATATCCAGAAAGCAGGAAAGGTCACAAGACAAATTACTCAATTTTTTCAACAGATCAATCTCAAAATTTTTTTAATATAAGTTAAGGTAGCCTATGAAATTAAAATATCCATGAGACGTACTAACAGAATGCATTGGTGCACCCTGTTGGAATCCCAATTAGAACAAACCAGCAACATAATGTCTATAAACAAACAAAAATGAAATAAAACATGTATGAGAAAATACTGACTAGATATTTGATGATGTAAGACATAACTAGGTAAAGAAGATGTGGCACATATATACAATGGAATATTACTCAGCCATAAAAAGAAACGAAATTGAGCTATTTGTAATGAGGTGGATAGACCTAGAGTCTGTCATACAGAGTGAAGTAAGTCAGAAAGAAAAAGACAAATACCGTATGCTAACACATATATATGGAATTTAAGAAAAAAAATGTCATGAAGAACCTAGGGGTAAGGCAGGAATAAAGACGCAGACCTACTAGAGAAAGGACTTGAGGTTATGGGGAGGAGGAAGGGTGAGCTGTGACAGGGCGAGAGAGAGTCATGGACATATACACACTAACAAACGTAGTAAGGTAGATAGCTAGTGGGAAGCAGCCGCATGGCACAGGGATATTGGCTCGGTGCTTTGTGACTGCCTGGAGGGGTGGGATAGGGAAGGTGGGAGGGAGGGAGACGCAAGAGGGAAGACATATGGGAACATATGTATATGTATAACTGATTCACTTTGTTATAAAGCAGAAACTAACACACCATTGTAAAGCAATTATACCCCAATAAAGATGTTAAAAAAAAAAAAGACATAACTAGGTTTTCTTATGTATGAAAATGGCACCATGACTGGGTTCATTAACAAGAGTTTTTTTCTTTCAGAGACACATACTCAAATGTTTATGCGTGAAATATTATGTACGGGATTTGCTTCAAAACAATTCGGTATGCAGAGATGTAAAGGAAGTTTGATTAAATGCAAGTGTGGCTGTGAGCTAACGAGTGTTGGGGCTGAATAATGGGTACATGCAGATGCACTGTACTTTTCTGTCTACAATGAGTGCTTAAAATTACCCACAATACACAACTGGTGGGAATGTAAAATGATGCAGCTGCTATGGAAAATAGTATGAAGTTTCCTCAAAAAAATTTAAAAATAGAACTACCATATGATCCAGCAATCCCATTTCTGGGATTTAACCAAAATAATTAAAATCAAGATCTCAAAGATATATATGCGCTCCCATGTTCATTGCAGCATTATTCATAATAGCCAAAATGTGGAAATAACCTAAAGGTCTATCTATGGATAAACGGATAAAGAAAATGTGGCATATACATACAATGGAATATTATTCAACCTTAAAGGAGAAGGAAATCCTGCTATATGCAGCAATATGGATGAAACTGGAGGACATCGTGCTAATTGAAACAAGCTAGTCACAGAAGGACATGCATGATCCCCCTCATATGAGGTCTCTAAAATTGTCAAATTCCTGGAATCAAAGTGGAATTGTGGTGACCAGGGACTGCAGAGAGGGGGCAGTGGGGAACTGATCATCAACATGCATAAAATTTCAGTTAAGCAAGATATAAAAGTTCTAGATACCTGCTGTACAACATTGTGCCCATAGTTAACAATACTGTATTATGCACTTAAAAATTTGTTAACAGTGTAGATCTCATGTTAAGTGTTTATAACACAACCTTTTAAAAAAGAAAAGCGAAACTATATATATATATATATATATATATATATATATATATATCCATAATAAAGAGGTTAAAAAAGACCCACATACAAATTCTGGATCCATTTGTTTGCTTAATAACAAGCAAGTCACTTAACACATTTTAAGTCCCCATTTTCTCATATGTGAAATGGATATAATAATAACAATTTTATAGGTTGGTTTGCCATCTCTGTTTTTGGACCCTGATAATGGTTAGTTGAAAAGAGAAAGAGGTTTTGGAATTATTCTTACCAGCAGTGTATATGTATAATTATGTATAATTTTAAACACACATGGCAGAGAGAAAAGTACAATGCACCTGTTTGTACTCGTTATTTAGCCTCAACTCCCTTTTAAATACCTGGCTTAATTTTATGATACTAGGCAAGTACTTAACTTTTCTAGGTTCATTTTCTTTCATGTAAAATGGGGATCATACCATTGTTATGTGGACTACGTAAAGTTGGAACTTTATAAACAACACTTTCTCTCCTCCGTGAAGCCATTTGATTGCTAGTTGGAAATAGTAACTCTTCTGTTAGATTTACTTTGATTACTATTATACTAATAATCTCCCTTGAATTATTATTTAAATTTTTTTTATGAAAAGACTCTGGGTCCTTTGAAAACAGATTATTCATATCCTCTACCTCATGGAAGGCGTATGGCACATAGTTGGAGATCAATAAATTTTGATGAATTAAATCCCTTGAATAGATTAGATTAATCTAAAACTGATTAATCTTCTGCAACTACTGACACTGAATGCTCTGGCCATATATTACTTAAATCTTTTAAAACGCACGTAAGATTCCTGGGAAAATGTCAGATTGTTTCCTGGACAGACAGTAAATGAGTTTGTCATATGTCAAGAAATCACCCAGTTCATTGTGTTGATAAACCTGGGCTGCAAATCTGACTCTGCTTTTTACCTATCACATTTATGGTTTGTCCAGGTTTGGTCCTACAAACATGTCACAGATTCTTCAATAGAAAATTGTTTCTAGCATAAGGTTTCAGCTTTATTCCAAAAAGTGTGTCCCTATGAAGAACCACCTAGCACATATCCATGATGCTCCAAAGATAAGCAGTGATAATGGAAGGGTAGATTTCCATATATTGCCATTCCCCTTAAATCAGGTCAAAAACTAGCAGGAAAAATGAATGGAGTCTCCAAAAGATAGTGGTTCCGGAAAACTATTTGAAGCGACAAACAAACCAACCTTAAATGTAGTTCAAAATATTTCCACTTGAGATAAAACTCAGTTTCTGCATTCTGAACATGGTGACAGCATAGTTTTTACTTCTGAGTATTGTAAGGCCCTTTTCTCATAAAACCTGGAGAAAGCCAAAAGCAGTTCAATTAAAGTGTCTAAATGTGGTCATCTTTTATCTATAGCTCAGTGGGACAGCTCAGCTAGAGCCTATAGAGTTCAGCTATGCACTCTTCCCAGAATATTCCCTAATGCTTCTCTGAAGCTATTCATAGTACAGGTCACTGTAGTAAAAATCACACCTCAGCACTCTCCCTGGACGCCAACAAGCAAACACTAGAGTGCAGTGCAGAGTAAAGAAAGGGTTTGCCTCTGAGTAAAAGGAAGATCATGATCTGTAATTTCAAAGTCCATCAAACAGAGTCCTATAAGAAAACATATGAGTTATGCATGAAGTTATAGGATCTATATCCAAAAATAAAGAGAGACAAAAAGTTAAGTCAAGCTCCTTCCAAAGTGAGACATTTGAAAGGAGATCATTGCAACATCATAAGTTCACCGTAAAGTGATGCATTCATATTTTACAAGACAAGAACTGTACTAAAATCTTTAAAGTCTCTACACAATTGTGTTTGTCAAAACATATTTGGTGCCATAACTCACAAGTTTATTGACATTCTTAGTTTACATCAAATATTTTACTTATTGTGATACTGGAATTTTATTTCACTTCTTAGAAAATTTTATGCTTAAAAAGGGAGCAATCATAATATATTCCATAGAGTTTTCTCCAATTTACATCATCATATTCTAAAGTAAACTGAAATAAGCCAAGTCTTTATGTAACTAAATCTTTCTATTATTTTCATGGCTCGGAATGAGAAGGGGAATGAAGAATAAATCTGTAAGAGAACAAAATGTAAATTCATTGTGCTCACAATGTTGCATTAATCAGGAAAACTCTCTGTAAAATTGATTAAGAGGGAATCTGAACAAACGGCTGCATACATTCAAAAGAGGCTGCACTCACTAAAATAAACTAGAGTTTCATTTGTCCTTTAAAAAAAATCTATTAAAAGTCTAGATCAGGTTCTTCATCTGTGAAACAGATATCATAATTAATTCCTACCATATCTATCATAGAAAAATTGTGTGAGGTTTAAAAATGAGCTAATGTATGTGGGGGGTGGGGAGCTTTGTAAAAAGCAAAGGAGCTTAAAAATGTGAGTGATAATCAAGATGATTATTACCTGCTTATAGATAAAAATAGATAGCATTACACCCAGCATGCAACAAAGCACTTAGTACATACTAAGTGTTTACTATATGTTTTAACTAAAATATTAATAGGTATTAGACAGTCACATTGTCAAAAGTACTGATTTAAGCAAAATTAAACACAAAATAAACCCGGAGCATCTTGTAATGCCAGAATGTAAGGAAGTACTGTACTCAAACAAACAAACAAAACACAGTGATGAGGGAATGTCAAAGGAACAAAGGACCCAAATGAAAGAACTCCCAGGGGCCAAAAATGGAAAAATCTAAGCATCAAGATCAATGAAATAGAATTGGCTTACAACCCATAGTACAGAATAAATAGCTATAAGTCCACAGTGAAATTATTTAATTAATCAATTTGAGAATCAGTGGGGGAGGGACTTCCCTGGTGGCGCAGTGGTTAAGAATCTGCCTACCAATGCAGGGGACACGGATTTGAGCCCCGGTCTGGGAAGATCTTGCATGCCGCAGAACAACTAAACCCGTGTGCAACAACTACTGAGCCTGCTCTCTAGAGCCCACGATCTACAACTACTGAGCCCACGTGCCACAACTACTGACGCCCGTGCACCTGGAGCCTGTGCTCCGCAACGGAGAGTAGCCCCCGCTCACCGCAACTACAGAAATCCTGCGCACAGCAACGAAGACCCAACGCAGCCAAAAAAAAAAAAAAAAAAAAAAGAATCAGTGGGGGAGAATAAACAAATTTCCTCTGTAGAAGGATTCCAAATAATTTATGTAGCTATTTCATCCTCAAGGAGGATGCTGTGCACGGCAACTTCATTTCGAGGAGTACAAGCAGGAAAGCAATAGGAGGAACTTTACAGTGGAGAAATCTGATCAGCCAGGTGATCAAGGTCAACAGCAACAGCAATAAGTCATGTTGATAGTGTAAATCCTTGATATGATGTGATGAGAATGGCATTTTACCTCTGCGGTTTTCCTCTGCAAAATCCATAGCCCCAGTCTAATTATGAGAAAATTACCAGACAAATCCCAATTAAGGGATATAATGCAAAATATCTAAACAGTACTCAACAAAATTGTCAAAGTCATTGGAAACAAAGAAAATATGAGAAACTATCACAATCAAGAGAAGCCTGAGGAGACATAACAATGAAATGTAATGTGTTATACTGATCCTGAAACAGAAAAAGGACATTAGGTTAATACTAAGGAAATTTGAATAAATGATGGATGTTAGTTAATAATAATATATCGAGGTTGGTTCGTTAACTGTAGCAAGTGTACCACACTAATGCAAGTCATTAATAGCAAGGAGAACAAGATGTGGGGATGGAGGGGCAGGGAGTATTGGGGAATCCTCTGTTCTATCTGCTCATGTTTTCTGTAAATCTAAAATTTAAATTGAAAAAGAAAGAGGCTTACCAAATATGCCTTTTCTTTTCTTCTTTATAGGTAGTGCAAGGTACAGCAACTTGTCTTCCACCTTCGAGGAGATGTCTCAACACACTCCTGCCCATTGGGTTTCTAAATCTTCACTAAGATGGCAGTCTTCTGAAATTCTGTGGGGCTTATCTCCCACCCTCTGGTTCACATAGGTCTTACTCAGGCATGAAAAATACCCACTACTCTGTGCATATTATATTCAGTCAGCATAATGTCCTCAATGTAGTGGATTATTATAACATTTTGTCAAATATCAGTGCAATCATGGCCTCTGGAGACCATACTGTGGCAGAGAAAGCAGGAGGGTTGACACAGGCAGGCAACTTGGTGATGGTATATTGTTGTCTCTGCCAGGTAAAAGCAAACAGCTTCTGGTGGTCCTTAAGATACAGAGAAAAAGTCTTGACCAGGTCATAAATGTATATCAAGTGCCAGGAGATATGCTAATTTTCTTCAGTAAAAATACTACATACTGCAGATCTCCACCTGGTAAGGTTTACAAGGATCCACAGCCATTCTCCAAAATCAATTCAACCTCTGCATAGGACAAGCAGGCAAGTTAAGGAATGATATGATATGATACATATCACCACCTCTCATTTTTTAAGTCTTTGACAGTGTCACTAATATCTGAAAATCCCCCTAGAGATGTGACATTGCTACTGGTTTACTACCTTGGTAAGGAGCAGAAAAATTCAGAAGTTTCCATTTGCCCCTCCCACCATAATGGCTCTTACCCCATGACCCCAAGGCAAGTGTGGAGATTCTTCCAGGTGCCAAGTATTTCTAATCCAATTATACATCGAGATACTAGTGAAACAACACAGTGTGCCTATGAACTAACTGGGTACTCTGTGAGTCACATCTGCATTGTGAGGTACATCCATGTATATCACCTGACCACAGCCACCATGGTATTTTGGGTCATCGAAATTAGCAACAATCCAGAAGCAGTATTTAATAATTCCCAAAGGTCTGGGTATTTTTCCCTAGTGCACTTTCACTCTGCTAAATTTATGCAGGCTTGAAGATAGATTCACAGTGTATACTTATGACAATACTGCAGGTTTCTTCCTCAGGTGAACTTGACCTTCCCTTTAAGGATACCTGACCTTTCCTTTTCCTTCAATAAACCCAAGATACTCTGGGACTATGAACATGCTTAGTTTCAAGCAGTGTTCTTACAGACTTCCCATCTATTTTATTCCTAGGGACACTGTGATCAATTAGCTACAGTCAGTGGTCCCTATGGACCAAAGTGTTCGGATTACTATTATGTCCCTACTGGCCTTTCTAGGAAATGTGCCTACTTTGTCCTTGTCAGTTGGCCACTTGGTCTCTGATACTCTGGCATCCCATCATCTCTGTTAAAATCAGGGAACTCATATAAAGAGTGGTGTTAGCCACAGTCATACCTGGCTACAAAGGAGAGCAACCCCAGACCTTTTCAAGGATGCAGGTGGTCCCCTCAGTGTATGCATTAATATCTTCTCCAGTGAAGGGATTGAATTCTGAGCCTTTTAATTCTTTCTCCACATCATGCCACACGAGCACTGGATCTCAGCCTCATTAAAATAGGCCACTACTGACTTCAAGGTTTGGTTAACCAACCAAATAACTTGTTAGAGTCACCACCAACTCCATGAGCTAGCACATTAAATCCAGAATGTTCAGTAACTGCACCCATATCAATGCATTTGGCCCAGTTTTTCTAGTGTTATTTCCATGCTCCTTGGTCTAACTTCCTTAGAATCCACTTCCACATACATTATGGATAATATATATCAGCAAATTTTGCAATTCTATTTCCCCTTGAGTCATTCTCCATACCTGATTCCTGAAGCATACTGAGATTTGGCCCTAAGAAGATCGACCGAACTTCAGAGGTATGTGTCTTCATTTCAAAAGGTATGAAACCCAGACCTATGGACCTTCTGGATTCTGTTACTTTTCTCAGAAAAAAAATAGAATAAAATAAAATTAAAATAATAATAATGGTTTGTTGGTTGGTTTATTTGTTTTAGCAGATAGCTTAATTGGACTAAAACCCCCAAATTTGTCTTTCCTTTAAAGGGTGGAAGCTGAAATATTTGTTTAGGTTTTTTAGCCTTAGCTGGGCTGCTTGGCAGCCACATGCATAGTTCAGAGGTGAGCCAGAGATCAGAAAAGGGTTCATATGCAGAATGTAGGTCTTTAGCTCTCCAGCTCTCCTCCTTTTGGGGTTGAAATCCCCACTCTATCTGCTGTGGTCAATACAAATTCTATCCTCTGGTTTTTCAAGCCAGTAAGACCACATATTTCTATCAGAGTGTCAGTCATCCTGCATGGTGATAACAGGAGTCTGCACTCAGGCAAAGGTCCAACCAGTGTCATTCCCTTCTTGAAATGGTTGCGTTTTTTTTACTTTTAACTATTTAACTTTTATAACTGTTACCTGTAGGAAGGTTGGGGCAATAGGAATTGCTTTGCCATTCCTGGATATAAAACTTTTTCCAAACTGAGATTTTAAAAGGCTCAGCAAAAAATAGTATATGTCAAATCTGTTTCTCATAGCACTATGTGGCAGATTGTGTTTTCCTAAGTGACCACAACAACATCACCCCCATCCCTTTGGTTCTTTCCAAATTGGCTTTAGCACTTCTCCATCAAGAGTTGTCATTTATGTTTCTTATCCTCTTGAGTCTAGGTGAGGCTTGTGCCCTCTCTGACCAATAAAGTGCAGTGGATGTGATGTCATATGACTTCAAGGCTAGGTCAACAAGAGGGTATGCATCCACAAGGCTTCTCTTCTTGGATGGTAGCTCTTGGGGATTGAGCCAGCCAAAAACCAGCACCTACCACCAAACAAGTGGGTGAAAGAGCATTTTGATGATACCAGATTCCAACCTTCAAGTCTTCCAGCTGAGACCTCAGACATCATGCAGCAAAGAGAAGCTGGTCTCATTGTGCCTTCTCCAAATTACTGACACAGAGAATCTATGGTTGGCTTTTGCTACTGAGCTTTGGCGTAATTTGTTAAACAACAATAAATGGCCACAGCAAGTTAGATGTTAGGATTATCCAGCTATGACATCTGTAACAATAATGGTTTCCAGTTTATTTGGGTTGATATAGATGCTTAAAGAGATGCTCCCTTTCTCTCTCACAATTCCCTCCTAAATTGACAAGTTAAAAAAGGAAGTCAAATTTCCCATATAGAAGAGGACAGTTAAATGTGTTCCCTCATTAGGACCTTGTGTCCCTTGGAAATCTGAAGAGACTAGTAGTTATTTAAACCTGAATTCTTTGTTTCCAAGAATCAATAATTTAATTTTTATTTGGAGTATTTATGAGTTAATTATATTGCTTCCTGGAGTCACATATATGTAAGGTCAACTCTTCACTATACACAGAATTTCTTGAATTTTAAACAGGAGACTAATGCTCTTAGTACAGATTCAATAAAGGGAGAGTTAAGCAAATTCTCTCTACCTTTTTCAAATAATAAATAAAGCATGTATTAGGTAAACAGCTGCAAATAATAATAAAGGATAAGTGCACAGCTCCATACCCAGGAGTGGGAGGAGGGAGGGGAAGCTAAGTTATAGCTATAAACTTCCTTCTGAAGAAGACAATTTGAGAAGGGATTCAACATCAAGGGGAATTACATAGGACCTGTTATATAAAGGTAGACATGTATTTAAAGATAAAACTTCCATGCTATATTTCTTTTGAGTTGTTTGTATTTTCTTCAAAAGTCATTGATACACATGAGCTTTTCAAAGACAAATATGGTCTAAAATCTATCACTTATGATTACAGAAGAAAACAAGGGAGGTAGATAAAGATAATGGCAAATTAATGCCGGTGTAGTTAAGGTCAAACTCATTCATCACTAATGGCAATATAAATTGGTACAACGCTTTTGGAGAGCCACTTGGCAATGCCTATCAAGAGAAATAAAAATGTTCATATCCGATCACTCAGTGATCCCATTGTTGGGAATTTTTCCTAAGAATTACATTAAAAGCATAAAAGAGCTGTAAGTATGAAGGTTTTTATTTCATAAATTTTTAAAATCACTAAAAAACTGGAAACAATCTAAAGGATGAACAATTAGAGAATGATTTTGAAAAGCCAATGAACTCTTATGTAGTTATTAAAAATAATAACTTTAAAGGCTATGTAACATCCTGAAAAATATGCTAGTTTTTTGATATAATATTAAATGCTAATAGAACAATACAAATAGAAAATGCTACTATACTAAGTAAAAAAATAAATATAAAATGTGTGCAAGTACTGGATGGGAACACATAAAAATGTGTCGTTTTTAGGAGTTGTGAGCATCTTCAATTAATTTTACCTTTTTAACTGTTGATATCCTTTAATTTGTAAACAATGCTGATTGTACAAAAAATGATAATAGACCCATAATCCTTAAGACATTGTTGCTATTTATTTAGATGTCTGTCATCTCTTAGCGCATTAGTAAAAATTTACGCTAGCCATTCTAACAGGTGTGAGGTGATATCTCATTATGGTTTTAATTTCCATTTCCCTGATGATTAGTGATATTGAGCATATTTTCATGTACCTGCTGGCCATTTGTATGTCTTCTTTGGAAAAACATCTATTCAGTTCCTTTGCCCCATTTTTAACTGGATTTTTTGGGGGTAGGACAGGGGTTGTCAATGAGTTCTTCATATATTTTGGATATTAACCCATTATCAGATATGATTTGCAAACATTTCTCCCATTCTGTAACTTAACTTCTCATTCTGTTTATTGTTTCTTTTGCCGTGCAGAGGCTTTTTAGTTCCATGTAGTCCCTGTTAGAATAGCTATCATCAAAAAGATAAAGGATAACAAGTGTTGGTGAAGATGTGGAGAATAGGAAACCCTTGTGCACCATCGGTGGGAATGTAAATTAGTAAAGCCACTATGGAAAACAGTATGGAGCTTCCTCAAAAAATTAAAAGTACAACTGCCATATTATCCAGCAATCCCACCTTGGGGTATATATCCAAAGGATATCGAAAAGGTATTTGCATTTCCATGTTTTTTGCAACAATATTCACAATAACTGAGATTTGGAAACAAACTAAGCATCTGTCAATGGATAAATAGACAAAGAAGATGTGGTATATATACACAGTGGAATATTTAACTGGGCTGGGGTAGCTGGGGAAATGTTGGGCAAAGGGACAAACTTCCAAATAGAAAATGAATATGTTTTGGGAAACTTGTATATAAAATTTAAATAGATAGGTCTGGCTCTTCTTCCCAAATAGTCCTCATCTGGTCAAAAAAGGGGAAAAATATATACATAGGACTCCATAATATTCCTTTTTGTTTAATTTCATTCTTTCATCCCAAATGCAGACACACACATACACATACACATAAACATTTTAAGAGAGAAAGATATCCAATTGGCTGTTACATTTGCAAAATATTCTATATAACTGACTAAACACATACCAAAATTATCTATGGAAAATAGTGGGAGTTTACCTGGTAAGTCCCGGGGGCTGTTATGTTACTCCCCAGATCTTCTCTCTGTCCTAGGTTATCAGGATTCCCAGCTGGATCAGAGTGAAGTCAGCAGCACCGTCACCTGCCCTTCATCTCGCTCTCTCACCTCCTCTGATCATGCTTTTCCAGTCAATTGGCTTTTTGATATCTCAAATTTTATATGTCTTAAAAATAAGGCTTCCGGGGAATTCCCTGGTTGTCCAGTGGTTAGGACTCCACGCTTTCACTTCTGAGGGTCCAGGTTGGGGAACTAACCCCACAAGCCACTGCAGGGCCAAAAAAATAAATAAGGCTTCAGAAAGAAAAAAACTGAGGGTTGACAGTTCTGACTAAAAAAAAAACAACTTAGTCAAAGTAATCTATTTTTAAAATTTCATAATTACCAAGCAAAACCAACCAAACTAACTTGGGGAAGCCTTGGAGACTTATGTTTTTCCTGGTCCCCCATTCTCTCCATGGGTCTTTTATGTTGAGAACTCTGAATATTCTCATTCCTAAAGAAAATTTTAGAAAACTCAAAACACATAATGGGTTTAGCTTTGAAGAAATATAGAAAGGTTGGTGTCACTTTATCAGACAATGGGGAGCTACGTGCACCTTGAAACCTAAAATAGGAAAATTTTGAAAGATCAATAAAACATTGATTCAAACATATTTTATAACATTGAGAGTCATAAAGGAGACGTCATTACATTTTTTGTAGATTCTGAGTTAAATGAGCTCATCAGCACAACCCTGCAATGAAGTTAAACTAGTTCAAAACATTCTTTTTTCTGTCTCAGTAAAAATATCAGTCTGGCCAAAGTTGTCCCAAAACTGCTAAATATGTGTTGCAGATGATACTCATAATGGCAGTGGAGTGTGGTATACATTTGGAGTAAAAAAAGTATTTGGCCATTTAAATTATAACCTTCCACATTCCTAAGGTGTCACTTGGAGAATCAAAGAAATAGATTAAGGATTGGGAAGTATAGAGAATAATTACTTTTGCTGACTCTCGGTAACAAATTTCAAGAGACTCTCTGTGTTTGGGTCTTTATTTGGAAAACATTTAGAAAAAAATTTTAAAGCATGAAAATGGAGTCACCAGCAAAGAATTTCCCATACCGAATTCCTCACAAATATTTCTGGCATTGGTGTGACAACTCTAGAGTATATTATAAATTCTAGTCAAGAAAAAGACTTGAAAAGTTAAATGCATTTTTAACATTAGAGTTATATAAAATTACCTCAGTTATTTTTAACATCGTTATTGGAGTATAATTTCTTTACAATGGTGTGTTAGTTTCTGCTTTATAACAAAGTGAATCAGTTATACATATACATATGTTCCCATATCTCTTCCCTCTTGCATCTCCCTCCCTCCCACCCTCCCTATCCCACCCCTCTAGGTGGTCACAAAGCACCGAGCTGATCTCCCTGTGCTATGAGGCTGCTTCCCACTAGCTATCTATTTTAAGTTTGGTAGTGTATATATGTCCATGCCACTCTCTCACTTTGTCGCAGCTTACCCTTCCGCCTCCCCATATCCTCAAGTCCATTCTCTAGTAGGTCTGTGTCTTTATTCCCGTATTACACCTAGGTTCTTCATGACATTTTTTTTTCTTAGATTCTATATATATGTGTTAGCATATAGTTTGTCTTTCTCTTTCTGACTTACTTCACTCTGTATGACAGACTCTAGGTCCATCCACCTCACTACAAATAACTCAATTTCGTTTCTTTTTATGGCTGAGTAATATTCCATTGTATATATATGCCACATCTTCTTTACCCATTCATCCAATGATGGACACTTAGGTTGCTTCCATCTCCTGGCTATTGTAAATAGAGCTGCAATGAACATTTTGGTACATGACTCTTTTTGAATTATGGTTTTCTCAGGGTATATGCCCAGTAGTGGGATTGCTGGGTCCTATGGTAGTTCTATTTGTAGTTTTTTAAGGAACCTCCATACTGTTCTCCATAGTGGCTGTACCAATTCACATTCCCACCAGCTGTGCAAGAGTGTTCCCTTTTCTCCACACCCTCTCCAGCATTTATTGTTTCTAGATTTTTTGATGATGGCCATTCTGACCGGTGTGAGATGATATCTCACTGTAGTTTTGATTTGCATTTCTCTAATGATTAATGATGTTGAGCATTCTTTCATGTGTTTGTTGGCAATCTGTATATCTTCTTTGGAGAAATGTCTATGTAGGTCTTCTGCCCATTTTTGGATTGGGTTGTTTGTTTTTCTGTTATTGAGCTGCATGAGCTGCTTATAAATTTTGGAGATGAATCCTTTGTCAGTTGCTTCATTTGCAAATATTTTCTACCCTTATGAGGGTTGTCTTTTGGTCTTGTTTATGGTTTCCTTTGCTGGGCAAAAGCTTTGAAGTTTCATTAGGTCCCGTTTGTTTATTTTTGTTTTTATTTCCATTTCTCTAGGAGGTGGGTCAAAAAGGATCTTGATGTGATTTATGTCATAGAGTGTTGAGTGCCATGCAGATGTCTGTAATTAGCAAAGTTGTAAAATATTCTGAAAGCAAACAAGAGGTTGAGCGCATGAATGAAAGTTCTGTGTCTTTCCTGACTTATGACAACATGGCTATCCTGAAAATGCAAACTTTGGCTGTTACACTTCCAAAGATGTCTGGAACTAAACTGTGAAGACATAGGCAAGCAGGTTCAAATTGGAATAGGCTGACCAAATGTTAACTATACTATCAGGCTTGCCAGGTATGCTTTCACCTTTTTATAAGAAATAAGTTTTCTTTTAAGCTAATGGAACTAACTTCTCAACTGCACCTACCCAAATACACCCCAATTCTCAGAATTTCTTATAGCTGAATAATTCTTCTGGTCTTCTTCATAGCCACTGTTTTGCAATCAATGTGTTGGGACATTTAATTAAAAAGCAGACCTCAGTATGTTCTAAATGGAGAACAAAGGAATGACATGTGTGTATACAGAGGGTTACATCTAAAGAGCAGGACAAATGAGTCAAAGTCTTATCAGCTAGTTTGTGTATTTCACAAGAATAGCCCTTCTAACTTAACCTTGTTTAAATTACTTAATTTCTTTGTGTCTCAAGTTCTTTATGAATAAAATGCAGATATATCTTTTAAGGTTTCTGTGAGGATTTAATCAGCTAATATATGCACAAAACTTAGCCCAGGGACTAGCTCTCGGCAAGCTCTCAATAAATATTAGATACTGGGCTACCCTGGTGGCACAGTGGTTGAGAGTCCGCCTGCCGATGCAGGGGACATGGGTTCATGCCCCCGTCCAGGATGATCCCACATGCCACGGAGCGGCAGGGCCCGTGCGCCATGGCCGCTGAGCCTGCGCGTCCCAGAGCCTATGCTCCGCAACGGGAGAGGCCACAACAGTGAGAGGCCCGCGTACCGCAAAATAAATAAATAAATATTAGTTACTAATTTCAACACTTTAACTAGATCTACCTAGATTGCAAGTATTTAGGTCCCATGGGACTACTCTGTTTAACTAAACATTAACCATTAGAAAGAACTTCAACCTACAATAAAATATTAGCCAAATATTAAAAATTCTTTAACAGAACTATAAAATAAGTAGGGGAAATAATGTGAATAAATGTATGAGTTCATGGATGGATGGTGTGGAGGGGAAAAATGTTTCAAATTAATATAGTTTCCAGATTAGAATTCTGGGTTAGACAATTAGGATCTCTATCTGCATGGGGGGTTTGTTTGCTTGTTTTAACCTCCAAAAGCTTTCTGAACCAAAAAGCTTGTAAAGGCATATGTATATTAATTATTTTTAATTCTCCAAACAATTGTCTGATGCTTTGAGTGATTATATAAATTCGACCTTATATAAATCCTTTCTTTACAATTTTCCAGCATCTCAAGATATTAAAAGAAAAATTAGAAGGCAATTTAAGAACATAAAACATCCCACTTACAAAGATTCAGATGCTACCTTTAGCAGTAAGTACTAGTAGAGTAATTTATAAATCTGCTTTCTCAATGTACTAGTATCATTCTGAGTGATGGTTGTATAACTATATCTTTTTGAGCCCCAGGATTCCTTGGGGATAACTCAAGGGCAACATCAGGGGTGAGGAGAGTGGGCAGGTTTCTGGGTCTCCCATAATGCCTCCCTTTCCCACTCCCATTCAACCACAGTTCCAGTTTTATCGATTTTATGTGTGACGATAATTTTCCTTAAGAGAAAAAATGGTTTTACTCCTATTAAATATTTGAAAGTTCTAAATATTACCATGAAATTCATCTACAACAGCTAGAATTCAAAAGATGTCATTAAAGCCTTCAACTAAAATAGCAAAAGCATAAATATTTATCATTGTACAGAAGAGTACTAAGAATGAAAAATTAGCTAAAATAAGGTGGTGGAGGAAAGGATAAAAGAAAAGAAATAGACTAGTTTTATGATTGTTTATAGCAAGAAAGTAAAAGATAATGTCTAATGTATTAAATAATTAAGAAAATTATATAACCTAATAGTTCTAAAATAGCCACCGGAACACAAAGGCAAGCCTTCTTAAATACCACATTATTTAGGAATTGTACAGTAGAAGTAAAGTTAAAAATATGAACTAAATGTGATTTTTGAAAACAGCAAAAACATGAAGTATAATAATTAATTTCAAAGAACAAGATTCAAATATACCTGTCAGAAAAATATAAATGCGTTAAACTTATATCTTTAAGAAAGGAAAGAAAATAAAATCATGAACAGAGGTATACAAGGCAAATACAGAAAGAAAAGGAAGTCAGGGGAAAGGGGAGGGAGAAAGGAGGAAGGTAAAGAGAGGAGAGAAGAAGGAGAATGAAGGAAGGGAGGGGGAAAGGGAGAAAAGAAGGAAGAAAGAAGAAAGAAGGGAGGAAAAGAAAAAGTTGTAACCTGAATATCAGGCCATGTTGAATTCATGTTATAAAACATTAAATGAGACAAAAGGTCACTATATAATGTTAAAAGTAGATATTCACAGTGAAGATTTTTTTTAAAAGTCAAGATTGACAATGTACCAAAAGATATAACATCGATATTCACAAAGCAAAAACTATAGGAGTTATAAAGAAAAACACAAAGCAGTAGAATTTTACTCACCTCTCTTAGTCTTTGACAGATCAAGAAGGAAAAAAGTAAGAAATAATAAAGAAGACTTAAATGACATAATAAAGTAGTAGTAATTAATATAGATCAAGTTCTGTTCCCTGAAATAAAAACTACAACTTATTTTTATATAGAACCATCATAAAAATGGCCATTATATTAGGCTATAATGAAAATCATAACTAATTCCAAACTATTAAAGGAATACAGGCAACATTATCTGGTCACAATGCAATAAAACTAGAAATTAATAATAAAACTGAAAATAAAAATACATTTATTGATTGGGTGACTTTGTACAAGTTGTCTACCTTTTTTATTGCATCAACTGCAAAGTTAAAATAATACTTAAATCACAGGGTCATTGTGAAAATTTTATAAACTTTGAAACATTACACAAGTGTAAAATGCTATCCAAAAAGAATTATCTTCCTCCTCACACATGAGAAGTGATTTAATTTGGAAGCTCCAAAGATTTGAACTTAGTCTATACTGTTTACAAGTGGCTATTTAAATTAACTAAATTAAATTAAAAATTTAGTTCTTCAACACTAGCCTTATTTAAAGTACCCACTACATGTGGCTAGTGGCTACCATCTTGGACATCAGAATATTTCCATCATTATAAACATTCCATTATTCTATTGGATAGTCCTAGCTCTTATTGGGGAAATCAACCAAATATCTAGAGGTTCATGAGAATTATTTAAGTTTTACTTCAGCAAATTAACAGGGTCCTTCTAGTGAGAGTCTCAGATGATTTTTTTTCCCACTTCACTTCCTAATTATACTAAAAGATCATCCTCTCACTTAATATAATCCAAATACATTAAGGTGCTAATTGAATATGATGAGTAAGCTGTGCATACTAATTGTCACTAATAAGTTTAATGCTGATTGCTTAAGCCTATAATAGCTACTCACCTACAGAGTGGTTCAAGTCAACTTGATGTCCCTCATTCTTCATTAGGAAAATGTGTTTATTAAGTTGACATCATTATATGTGAGCCCAGAGGATTTTCCCCGTGGGTAGTCATTTTAATGTTGAAAAGTATACCATATGTGAACCCTGAACAAATTGCTCGTGCAGCTGAAGGTGACTCTGACAGCCACCCATTTTTCAGTGATGCTTAGAGCATTCCATTTTGGTAAGCCTGAATCAATAATAAGTATCTCTATGTCTACTACGTTTCTTCATTCATTTAGTATATTTTTAAATTCCTAGTCTCACTTACTAGTCTTGTGATCCTGGGCAGCTCACTTATCTTCTCTGGGCTTCAGAGTCTCCTTTCTTGAGTTGGGGAGTGAGAGGGGATGAGAAATGGCAGCCTAATCACAAGTTTATTTCCCCTTTTCCCTCCCAGTTGAGGAAACTCTACTTAAAAAATACTACAGCCTAGATCTAAATTGTCCTCACCACAAAAAGATATAATAATTATATGAAATGACAGAAGTGTAAGCTAACACTACAGCACTAATCATATTGCAATACATAAATGTATCAAATTAATAGGTACACCTTCAACTTATACAATGTTATATGTCAATTACATCTCAATTTAAAAAAATTAGGGCTTACTTGGGGAACTTGGAGAGGTCACAGATATACCTAAGAATTGATTTTTTTAAAATATCAAACCAATTAGCACTGACCAAGACATTTAGTATAAAAATAAGGGGGTAAAACCTTAATTCATGGCTCAAAAATTATAACCAAGGGTAAACAAAGTCAAAATAACCTATATTTTTAAAAATCATAATATTTTATCAAAGGATAGAGTGTAAAACATGAGTAAATAAGGCAAAATAAAAACAATAATTCTTCCCAAAATGACATATAAATTTAACGCAATTATAAGCAAAAATCCCATTAGTTTTTTTTTAACTAGATGAAATATATCTAACATTTGTATGGAAAAATAAAGGTATGAAGTCTGTCAAGAAATTATCAATAATGAAAATAATGACTGGATGTATATATTACTATCAAAACTTACTATGAAGCTATAGTGTGATAAAAGCACAGGAATAGACAAATACATCAGTAGAACAAATTCAAAAGCCAAGAAACAAATACAAATGTATGAAAAAACCTCATTTATGATAAAGGTAGCAAGTCAATTCATTGGGAGAAAAATAAATTATTCAACAAACAGTGCTGGAAAAATTGGCTCTCCAACTATTTACAATAGCCAGGACATGGAAGCAACCTAAATGTCTATCAACAGAGGAATGGATAAAGATGTGGTACATATATGCAATGGAATACTACTCAGTCATAAAAAAGAACAAAATAATGCCATTTGCAGCAACATGGCTGGACCTAGAGATTGTCATACTGAGTTAAGTAAGTCAGACACAGAAAGACAAATATCATATGACATTGCTTATATGTGTAATCTAAAAAAAGGGTACAAATAAACATTTAAAAAACAGAAGTTGAGTCACAGATGCAGAAAACAAACATAGTTACCAGGGGATGGGGTGGGGGATGGATAAATTGGGAGATTGGGATTGACATATACACACTACTATATATAAAATAGATAACTAATAAGAGCCTGGTGTATAGCACAGCAATACTCTGTAATGACCTACATGGGAAATGAATCTTACAAAAAAGTGTGTTTATGTGTATATGTATAACTGATTCTCTTTGCTGTTCACCTGAAACTAACACAACATTGTAAATCAACTATACTCCAATGAAATTTTTTTAAAAATTAGTTATCCATATGGAAGAAAATAATCATATAAGACACCATAAATAATCCTCAACTTCTGTTCAAATATATAAATGTAAAAGTAAAATAAAATATTAGAAGAAAATATTGGAGAATAATTTTATAATATTATGACAAAGATGACCATCCAAAACAACATATGAAATGTATAGGTATAAAGAAAAAATTGACAGATTTGATTATATAAATATTTTTAAAACTTCAGTATTGAAGGGAAAAAACCTGAACAAATCCACAAGATAACAATTTTAGTTATGATGGGGTAAGATCCTGTATGTTGTTAAGAAAAGAACAATCAACCTAATTTTTAAAAGGATAAATTATATAAATAAGCAATTCACCAAAGAGAAAATATGAAAAACTATACATTAAAAAAGATGTTCTAGGTCACTAAAAATCAGAGACTAGTAGCATAACATTTTCAGCCATCATTTGGCAAAATTTAAAATAACTGATAACATCCAGAATATTAAGAACATAATTTAAAGAATATTTGCTTACATTGTTGATAAAAGTAATCTGGTTAAAGAAATCAATATTTTAATGTATATACTATTTGACCCAACAATCCTACATTTATGAATGTATACTATTGAAATAAAAGCATTAATACATAATGCAACATTGATTGGTGACATCAACAACTTAAATGTTAGTCATCCAGGTGATGCCTTTTATATTATATAATATGTTATATTTTATAAATGTTTATATATGTTTGTATTCAAATACATATAATGTGACATTCTGTATGGCTCCTGCATCAATTCCTTTCCCAAGCAGCTCTAGTCTACTTACACTGTCTCCATCTCCAAAGAAGGGAGGGTCAGGAGCAGATCCACCTTTCCACGTTTAGAGCTTATAGAATTTTGGAGGCTCCAGTTACAGAAAAAAAACAAAACAAAAATTCCAAATACAAATTTAGATATTGATAATACTTTGTCAACAAATATGCATAGGAGTTTTGTCACTGGAACACTTGTTCCTTTAGGCCATTTTGCTGAGTGTGGTTTCATCTAGAACTGCCAGGCTTCATCTGGAAAAGATACATGAATACACTTAAGACTCAGTCCAATGCATCAGGATGCACGAAACATGCAACTTTATACACTGTGGTCATACAAGTTTGTGCCTTAGAAACAAGAATTCTGGTAGATTCTACTTCACATGATTTCTGTCAAAGAAAGGAGAGAAATAAAAGATACTTATACAGATAAAATTGCTGACGAGTGGGTTTCCGTTTTTCCTAGGCATATCTGAGCACTGAATCTTCCACCTCTAATTGTATACATCTGATGATCAGAAGACATTTTTCTAGACTAACTTCTAGCCCCATATATTTCAAACCTTATTTCTCCTCTAAACATCCCATTCCCAGACACAGTAGGGAATGCATCACATATCACAGATCGTGATGCAACTTCCGGTCCCACAATTTCTGATGATCCAGGTGAATTGGCCCAAAAGGTCCTGGGAGTACTCCTGGAAGTTGCACCAAACCAGAAAACTTACTGATAACTGTTACATGTGGAGAAGAATGAAAACCACCAAAATAATCCCACTAAACTCAAATCTATGCCCCACTAAATTTCTCAATAGATCCCCAAAATGCTTTGGCCGTTCTATTTCCACCCATCATAAGGGGAGGCAGGCCTGAAGGGAAGTTTAGTGGAACTGGACAGCAGCTCTCTTTGTGATTAAAATAGAATACTTTTGCAAATGAAGAAAGAACATACAATTACACACCACATTGCTAGGACTCCTCCCAGGATCTTGGAAACAAGTGAGGGTCTTAGAGACTGAGCTTAGTAAGCTTCACAGTGAATCCAACCCTGGGGAGAAGATAATATATTTTCACATTGTCAAATTTGTCCATTCATAAAATCTGCTTATTATCCACTCTTTATCCTTAGATTCATGTCCCATTATTAACAGCTCAAATGCCCAATTACCAACTAGCAATTTGTTGATATATCAACTAAGAGTTTCATGCTCTCTGAAAGGAAGCCAAAGTCTTTAGAGTTTGATTTCGTTTTTATTCCACACAGTATTTCTAAGAGGCAAGAGATCATTCAAAAAAAAACAAGGATCCAGACCTAGACGGAGCTAAGGGCAGGGTCTTCTGGTTTGAAGCTTGTTGGAAGGAGGGAGGACAGTGTCCCCAAGGGGGTCAGATGAGTGGGGACAAGGACAAAGGGACGGGTGATGGCAACAGGTCACAGTGGGCAGGAAAGGATAAAAGCAGACACGTAAGGTGGTTTAGGCAGAGTTGGAGGTTCCGGAGAGAGATAAGCAGTTTCAGGTTTGCAGTTGGCTGCTCGCCCTGTGAGATCAGAATGCAGAAACAGTAGTGAGTAGGTGTGTGCATCCCCCAGGGGAGGGCAGTCCCCAGCCCACCCCGTCTCACACCCTGGGCACACCACTTCTGGGTCCAGGCAACCAGAGTGTCCCTGGCACAAAAAGCTGAGTGGTTTGTAATTGGGGTCCCCCAACCTGTCTTTAGGCGCTCTGGGTCGCCCCTCCCTCCTGGGGGCTCCTGAGGCAGAAAGAGGACCTGCGGAAAGACCACATTCCACACCTGCCGGCCCAGAGCAATGGAGATGCCCTGCAAGCCGTTTTAATAGGTGTAGAGGAGCCTCAGGGGTTGTCTTGATAAGAGCCATGAACAGCACGGGGCATGATTACCTCCGTGGGGAAACCGTGGCCACCCTACGAGGGAGAGTATGCTATATTCAAGTAGCACCAAGGTCTGAGAGCACCTTTATCCAGCGAGAGAGAAGTGAGCAACGTGCGCCACCGGGTGTGAATGGTGACTGTGGCTGCCACAGGCACCCGCCCTGCCTCCCGTTCCCAGAAGTCACGCTACTGGTCCACCAGCTGCGAGCTGGGAACGAGCACCCAGGGAAAGCCTGCAAGCCTGAGAAGACCCTAGGAAGGCCCAGGCTGCTTCTCTGGAAGTCTGTAAAGACAGCCATTCGTGGCCGTGAAAAACGGCTCCGCCTCAAGCTTGTCACTGGCTTCTTTTTTACCTTTGGCGGTTCACCCCTTTAGAGGCAAGAGATCTTTTCATTTATTGAGAACAAAACTTGTTTACCTCCTGAGCCCAGCAATGGCAGTACGCCAGTACCCAGGCCATCCCATCTGGGGACATAGTGGACATACCTGTGTTTGAGGCAGAGGCACCTAGCAGTTATCTCAAAAACTGGAGAGGAGATCATCTAAGACTGGTTCAGAGTCTTCCAAGAGCCCCAGAAGACCCTCAAAGCCCATTTAACCACATTATCCCCAGGTTCTGAAAATAGGAAGCTCAGGGGATTGGCTTTTTATTAGAGAACATCAGAGCTGCCATACTGTATATGAGTCAGAGGTAGACATCGTGTCTAAGACTGTGGAAGCAGCATAGAGGTCACATGCAGCCAACAGAGCATGACAAGAGACAGAGATGGCTGGTACCATATAACTGAGACCAAGAAGACAGTAAACTTTGAGGCCCATCAGGAGGAACCAGGGCATGGGGACCAAGCTATTTCCAGCTCAGCTTTTTTAGTTTGAAATAAATCAAGCCATACAGTCTCAGAATGAAATGCTCCCTTTTTAAATTTACATATTCCATAGCACAGTGGTAACCTCACAGAGGGTTCTGTGATATCACTTGTCACAGAGTGTGACACAGAGTGTCACAACCTGACACTCTTCTCCAGGAAAGCAGAGACCCACCTCACACCCATGGTCCACAGAGCTGCCTCAACCACTGTTGGCCTTTGTTTCCCCTAGGCCATGACTGAAAGTCATCTTGTGGGCTAGGAAGCATCACCACTTCCTTCTTCAACTCCTCTTCTTCCCTCTGAATGTGCCCAAACATAAAATTAAATCCAGTCCACCAATTAAGCAAAAATAGGATTCATGTCCTCTCTGGATATTCAGGGATGGGAGGAGGGGGCATGGCAGCATTTGTTGGCAATCAGAAAGGCTACCGTCTAGATGCAGCAACTTCACTTTCAGGTATATACCCTGGAGGATAAAGTATAGTTTTAGGAATATATAATACTAACTCTCACACATGCTCTTTAGGAGACAACTGTAAGAATGTTTGTAGCCAAATAACTTATAAGAGCAAAACACTGGAAATAGCATCAATTGTCCATCAACTGTAAAACTGATGAATTATAACATATAGTGGGGTACCATACAATAATGGCAGCTACACTGGCATGGATGAATCTCGCTGTTGAGTATTGAAAGCAAGTCACGCAAGAACACGTGTTATAGTTCCTTTTATAGAATAGTTCAAAAGCAAGATCAAATTATTTACAGTATATACTTGGCAAAATTAAAGGAACAATTATCTCTAGAAAGGAGGGAGATGTACTCAGAGTTGTATACACAAATGTTTTAATAGTGTTGGGAATTGTTCTCCCTCATAGACAAGGTGGCAGGTATTCAAATATTTTTTAAGTATTGTCATGTTTTGACATTTCTGAAATCAGGAGGATCTTAAGAGATGTAGTTGTCATTTCATAGAAATCTTAACCAGTTTCTTCTAGCAATACCTTACTCTTTCTGTATTTAAAGTATGTCAAAATTAGAAGTCTGAGAAAAATTTGTAATAAATACAAAATAAAAATTCAGAAGAACAAGAAGAGATGTGTCCATAGGTCATGGTGTTAGATTTTCATTTCCATGGAAACGTCTGCATTTATTCCACTGTACATGACACATCTCACATCAAAGGGGGTCACCAAAAGTGTTTCCCTAGTTGTTTATAGCCTTGGATAGAGGCTTGGGGATAATCTTCAAAGACATTTTTGAGTATTCTTTTGGCATAAGTAGATAAATAAGTAGTTGAAGTATTGCTCTTTCTTCTGTCAGGCTTCCTAAAAATCTAAGCTTAATAAAAGAATTCTGAACATAGTGATCAAGTATTCACTAGAAAAATGCAAACCTGGTGACATCCAGCTGAAGGTCAGTTTTTTCAGAGCTTCACACACTGCCTATGCGGTATGAGTGAATTTCTGTGTTCCTAAGAACCTTCATTTCCCTGGCCACTATCCCCTATTACAATAAAGTTCTCCAATAAAATGTGAATAAAACTAATTCATCCAAGGATTCTTCTGCACACCAGGGTTAAAGAAAAAGAAAAATCAGAAGGACTTGTTTTCTTTAGCTCCAATGTGTTACTTAATGTCAACAAGATAAGCTAAAATCCCATTCCATATAATACCAATTGAAGTATAAAGACTCACTTCCTGGTATATTTAGGTCTGGTTTTCATTTATGGGAAAGATCCCTGGAGGAGTGGAAAGTAATTCTTTATACATTATAGTAAAAAAAAAAAAAAAAAAAGGATAAAGAGAGGTATAGATTTGGTGAAGAGGGATACAACTGGGAAAGTACAAGTGGGAGAATTAGTTTTGCTTTTTATAAAAGAATTGTTGATTTTCATTCAGAAATAATCTGGACATAAATCTGATACTTTCATTCACATGACCCACATCCCTGCACTCCCTAAATACAGCTATAGCAAGTAAGTATAAAGGTGAGCTGCCAAATTTCAAAACTAACCTGTTTTCAAAGTCAGAGGGGGGGATAATTGTGGAAAAAAGTGCTAGACTCTGTTTATAAGAAGTAGAGTGCTTACCTGCAGCAAGCAGTAACATCACACGGAAATAATACAGAAAGGCCAGTCACATAGCCAGCCTTATGTTAGCATTGAAAAGTCTGACCACCTGATCTTTTTTCTTTTTTTTTTTATTGAAGTAAATTTAATTTACAATGTTGTGCTAGTTTCCGGTGTAGAGCAAAGTGATTCAGTTATACATGTGTATGTCTATATTCTTTTTCAGATTTTTTTTCCATTAAAGTTTATTATAAGATATTGAATATAGCTCCCTGTGCTATTCAGTAAATCCTTGTTGTTTATCTATCTTATATATGGTAATTTGTATCTGCTAATCCTAAACTCCCGATTTATCCCTCCCCCTCCTTTCTCCTTTGGTAACCATAAGTTTGTTTTCTCTGTCTGTGAATCTGTTTCTGTTCTGTAAATAAGTTCATTTGTGTCACATTTTAGATTCCACGTATAAGTGATATTGTATGATATCTGTCTTTCTCAGTCTGACTTACTTCACTTAGTATGATAATCTCTAGGTCCATCTATGTTGCTGCAGATCTGACCACCAGATTTTATACAAAGAACCAGATCCCATTGTAGGAAGTGAACAGTTACTCAGAATCCAACACAGCTGCAGCAAAAGGGTTATCCTACCAGAAAGCAGAAAGTATTTATTGATCCTTTTTACCATAGATCATAGCAGTGAATAAGACTGAACTGCTCTCTCCGTCTCTGTTCTTCCAGCTCCTGCGACTATGCACTTCCTTCCTCTCTCTCTTAGCTGGCTTGCCCTTCTTCACAGTTTCTACTAGGACCTCTCATCTGATTTTGTGCTGTCTCCTTTTCAGATATCAAGCTCAGAGACTTCCAAGCAGTGGTGGAGGGAGCTGGGAATATAAGTGGATTCCAGGACTCTCCTCTTTGGGTCTTCAGGTAGTACTAATCAGTACATCTGTATGAGGTCTGTCGAAGGAAGAACCCCTGTGACTCACCCAAGGCTGGGAATGCTATATGCTCTCACCACCTAGGGTAGAAAACTTCATAGTACATGATGCAGCAGGTAGGATAGTCAGAAGCAATTGTCCCAATACTTAAAAAATAAAAAAAAAACATAAAATAAAAGCTGCATGGCTCCATCTTAAAAAAATGTAAATGCAAGACTTAAAAGGATCAAACTGTTTCCAAGGAACTTCATTTTGTCCCAGAAAGCTCAAAGGTATTCATGGACTACGAAACTATGCAGCATATAACAACGTAAAATTTACATTCAATGAAAGGCACATTCTGACATTTAATATAAAAATTACAAGGCATGCAAAGAAGCCACACAATATGATTCTTCAATTGATCTAGAAATAAAACAGATGATGAAATTAACAGGAAAGGACCTTAAAACAATTATAACTGTATCCCATGCATTCAAAAAAACAGAGGAATGATTGATCATGTTAAGTAGGGAAATAGATGATCTAATAATGACCCATATCAAACTTGTGAAGATGAAAAATATGCCTGAGATAAAAATTACAGTGGATGGATTAACAGCATATTAAGAAAAGATCAGTGAACCTGAAAACACAGCAATAAAAACAATTCAAAATGAAACAAAGAGAGAAAAAATAAATAAACAAAGCTCCAGAGATGTGGACCACTTCAAATTAAGGGAAACAAATGATGTGAGCCCTATGATTACCTCAGCTGACTGAGGTATTTGAAGAAATGACTGATGATTTTTTTGTGTGTAATTTGATGAAAAATATAAACTCACATATCCAAGAATCTAAAGCATGAATAAAACTACAAGGGACATCAAAATCAAAACACTTAAAATTATGACAAAGAGAAACATCTTAAAAGTAGCCAAAGGAAAAAAGACACCATTACCTACAATGAATAAAGGATAATCACAGACTTTTCAGAAACTATGCAAGCCAGCAGATGTGGAGAAAGATTTTTAAAGTACTGAATTCTGAAAATAACATTAAAAGAAAGCAACACTTATAGAGATGGAGAAAAGATTAATGGTTCACTGGGGCTAAGGACAGGACAGATCAGAGGCATGTGTGTGGCTATAAAGGGATAACATGAGGGGTATTTGTGGTTACATGGGATACATGTGATAAAACTGCATTGAATAATACACTCACACAGGTGCATGCAAAACTAGTGAAAATATTAATAAGGTATATGGATTGTATCAATGCCAAGTTCCTGATTTTAATATTGTACTATAGTTATGCACAATGTTATCTTTAAGTGAACCTGGGTGAAGGGTATATGGAAGCTCTTTGTACTATTCTTTGCAACTTTCTGCAGTTTGTAGTTATTTCAAAATAAAAATGTTTAAAAAAATAAGAGAATATACAAAAACTAAAAGAATTCAAAATCAACAGAAATGCACTATCAAGCAAAGAAAATCATTTAACAGAAAGAAAACCATGCTAGATGGAAATCTAGATCTGCACAAAGGAATGACGAGCCCCAGAAATAGAATATGTGTCCATTTTAGATGTAGTTCTTATATTTGCATATCTTTAAATAACTGACTGCCTAAAGGAAAAATAATAACAATCTATTGTGAGATATGTGACATGAGTTGCATATCAAATGTACATTTAAAAACCCCAAAGACTAGAAAGGAGGAAATGGGAATGTATTGTTTTAAGCTCTATACCACACATGACATAATATAATATTACTTAAAGACAGCTTGTGTTAAATTAAAGAAGTATACTGTAATATATAAAAATCAATTTTTTAAAAAAGGTTAGTAAAAATATGCCAAAAAGGAAAATAAAAAATGCTTAGGGCTTCCCTGGTGGCGCGGTGGTTGCGAGTCCGCCTGCCAATGCAGGGGATACGGGTTCGTGCCTGGTCTGGGAAGATCCCACATGCCGCGGAGCGGCTAGGCCCCTGAGCCATGGCCGCTGAGCCTGTGCATCAGGAGCCTGTGCTCCGCAACGGGAGAGGCCACAACAGTGAGAGGCCCGCGTACCATAAAAAAAAAAAAAAAAAAAATGCTTAGCTCAAAATAAGGCAAAAGTAAAGGAAATAAGGAAAAACTTAAATCCTCACATTGTGTTCTCTTCGTGTGAACCTCTATGCCAAAATTTCCCCTATTTATAAGGATATAAGTCACACTAGATTAGGGGCCCATACTACTTCAATATGACCTCATCTTAATAATTACATCTAGGGAGCTTCCCTGGTGGTGCAGCGGTTGAAAGTCCACCTGCCGATGCAGGGGACACGGGCTCGTGCCCCGGTCCGGGAAGATCCCACATGCCGCGGAGCGGCTGGGCCCGTGAGCCATGGCCGCTGAGCCTGCGCATCCGGAGCCTGTGCTCCGCAACGGGAGAGGCCACAACAGTGAGAGGCCCGCGTAACGCAAAAAAAAAAAAAAAAAAAAAAAAATTACATCTATAACAACCTTATTTCCAAATAAGGTCACATTCTGAGGTACTTAGGACTTTGGTAGGAAGAAACAATTCAATCCATAACAGCACCTATTAGAAGAGCCAAAATCCTCTGTTTTCCTAGACATCTTGTTTTTTTAAATTAATAGAGTAAAAGGACTTTTCTGACATTTTTGCTTAGAGGACTGGATTAAGAAGTATGCCATTTACATTTGGTACATTTAATTAAATGTTTGGCATGAGTTTATAAGGAACTTTTATTTATTTTAGTCAGTCCAGATTGCAATAGATGATTAAAAATTCCAGTAGTGATAACCGTTGACATGATGATTTTTAAAAGTATATCTAATCGTATAAAGCCTCTCTGTTACCAAATTTTCAACTCTTCTTGATATATCTTTTTAGTTGAAGAATGTTTAAATCTCATCATCTCTTAGTAGCTTCCCAATTTTGGAATTTATGACTCAGATAATTCTGTTTAATCAGTGGGTGAGACTAACAAACACAAGCTCATTCTCACTAAAAAATAAAGACCAACATTAAAAACAACTGACTATGCCAAGTGCTGGGGAGTGTGGGAAATGATTGGGATTCTCATACACTGTTGCTGGGAATGTAAATTGTACAACAACTTGGGAAAACAGATGGGAAGTTTCTTAAAAAGTTACACATGTTTCTACCATATGACCTAGCTATTCCTTCACTAGGTATTTACTCAAAACAAATGACAACATGTGCCCATGCAAAGATGTACAAAAAATATTCACTATAGCTTTAGTCATACTAGTAAAACTAGAAACAATTCATGTCCAACAACGGCTAATGGATAAAACACTGTGGTATATCCATACAATGGAATACTACTCAGCTATAGAAGGAAATTACTACTGATACATGACAACTTGAACGGATATCAAAATAGTCATGCTGAGTAAAAGAAGCGATACAAAAAGTAGTGCAGACTATGTTATCTCATTTGTGTACAATTCTAAAAAATGCCAACTAGTCTACAGGGGGGACAACCCAAATCAGTGGCTGACTGAGGACAGGAGGAAGAGGGACAGAAGAAGGATTACAAAAGGAGACAAGGAAACTTTTGAAGGTGACGAACATCGTTCATTATCTGGATTGTGGTGATAATTTTGCAGGTATACATCTATGTAAAAATTTATCAAAATGAACACTTTAAAGAAGTTCAGTCTATTTCATGTCACCTATACCTCAATAAAGCTATAAAAGAAAATCCTCTGACTCACTCGGAACACCATTATATTTTTCATATGTCTACAAAGTACCTAGCACAAAGCCAGATACACAGAAAGTACTCACTGTAAACTTGAGGACTGAAAAGAATCCTAATTAAATACTATGAGGAAATATTTTAACTACCCTCAAAAATCATGCATTTATTAAGCATTTACTAGTCTGTACAGATACATAGTATAAAGGAAAGTATAAAACAATATAACTTCAGTTTCTAAAAGCACCACTTACACAAAAATTACCTGATACATATAATTGATTTGTATCTGTTTATTAAAATAGTTTCTCTAAAGAGTCCTACTAGGTGACATTGCTAATATAATTTGATTTATTTAACATTTTAAAAATACGTCTCTATAATCCATAACCTGCATTATATGCTTAGTTGCTTTATTGTTATTATCACTGTTATTACTATTCTTTTAAACTAGATGTTCTTTTTCCCTGAGGAAATCAAAATTTATATAGTTCCTTTTCTGTCAAATGAACATTTAACAAGTCAGTTTCTAAAAATTTTACTTCTTACAGTTTAGCCTTATTCCACTAACCCAAAATGAGTACTTTCCTCTCTTCCCGCCCACCTATCCCCTGCCCCCATTCCAGTATTTCTTTAGCATATACATTAGCAACACAGTATCAATTTCAATTGGTCATCTTAAAATCCTTCTGAAGGTTCAGTGAAACCTCATCTTTTATTTTATTCGAATAGCCTATCATTTTTAAAAAATTAAAGCTACACTTCCTTCCCTGAGCATCTATTAATAAGCCAAAAGATTTTATAAATCAGCTAGTGTCCATATACTAGCTGTCATCTTATTACAGTTATACTTATTCAAACCTAGTTTCTTTATTAAAAAATAATTTTAGTAAGTTGTATCTTGGGTCCTCCCATTTGATTTATATGGTAGATTTTAGATAGCAATCTTACCAAATCTCAATTTACAAAATCTCTGGAATGTGATGTAGTATAATAAAACTTTGACTTGAGATATTAACTAGGTGATAAATGTGCTACATAAGATTCATTTGTAATGTGTAAACTGCTAGTTCTAACTTAATGCCCTGTAATTAGAGGGAAGAATAATACTCATGCTTATGTCTTGAAGAAAAGAAAAAGGCAAAAGAACCAAGAAATTTGCCTTTTAATTATTCCAGAAGCCTGAGTAGGAAGACCTAGAGATGATGATCTAAGTAGAAATCAACACCAAACTGTCACTCCTGCTGGGGTATAGGAAGAGCCCCTATTCCTCTGTCAGGACCCACAATCCTAGGAAAATATAAAAGATCCCAACAACTCTTATATCAGATAGGGATCTGACACAAAATGCCTGTAAAATTTCCATCTGTAACTGCCCCTTTCCTTGCCAGCTCTTGCCCAGTACCCCTTTGCTGCCACTTTTTAAAGGATGTTTGTTTATTGTGACACTGACCTAAGCTCTTTTAAATACTGGCGGCAGCAACAGCTTTCTTTAAAAGAGAAATGCCAAAGAGAATGTTACTTTCTTAAAGAAAAGTGAAAGGATGCAAATTTTTTATGCAATCCTTACATTTTTTTCCTACAATGCAGAAGCTGTCTTGCGGAGGATATTTACATCGTCAAACCTTTGATGACCCACTCACCAGGAACAATTTACACCCCACTGAAAAGTCCCTACTCTCTTTCCTTAAGCAAACTTGTAAGTTGAATTACAGTCTTCCCTTTATTTTACTAGCCTGGAAAATCTCCCTTTCCTATTCCTTCAGTTTCTGCGCCATGCTGTGAACATGAGTAATACTCAAAAATAAGAACTAGACTCCAAGTTATATTTTTCCATGTATGGATTATCTTGAAATGAGTCATTCACCAATGTAATACAGAGTATTTGATAACTTGGTATAATTGAAAAATATCAAGATGCTCTCTAGACAACTGGATGGAATCTGTCATTTATTGCTTGCTAAAGCCAGTGAATACTTTGCTCAACTAAGTTCTAATGGTGAGAGTTTCAGCAAAAGCATTCCACACAAAGGAGAAACTATACTTCTAAAAAGCTGGGGCTCTGTGCTTTTATTTCACTGTTTATAAATGGACACTAGAACCCCCCAGACTATTTTCCATAGGTACCAGAAAGAATGACTCGTTATAAATTAGGGAGTTGGGGAGATAAGCAGCTGGAAACACTAATATGCATTCAAGAACCAAATTCTCTAAGAGCTCTTCCCTAAGAGTCAGTCCATTTCAAAATGGAACTAGGACTTTTCCACTGGCTTATTGAATTGAATGTCCTACACATTTTAAAGGAGAGGAAGCATTCAAAAATCATCTTAAAACAAAGTTGAAAGACAAGAGACTAATGAAAAGCAAATTCACAATATATGTGATTGAGAAAGGCTAAATATCCATAATACATAAAGAGTGCAGACACATTAAGCAAAAGATAAACACTCCCATATTAAAATAGGTAATGTATATGCACAATCAACCTCAAAAGAAAAAACAACGATACTAAAAAGAAATTTAATCACAATAAAGAATTAAAATTGAAATGATAATAATAATGTGCTTTTCTCACTTATCAAAGTGGAAAATATTTTCCAATGATATTAATAATACCCAATTTTGCAAGGGTTTAGGAAGCAAAGCATTCTCATATGTTGCTGGTCACAATTAAATTGCTCTTCTTAGAAGACAATGTATATTTATATGACATATATATATCAGTTTATATATATATGTAAAGATATATATTTTAAAAGGCATATGTGTTATATACATATTTAAAGACATCCATATATTTATAGCATGCAGATAAATATATGTTTTATATTATTTATTATTTACATATGTATTTTAAAGAATAAACATTAAAACCATATTTATTTATTGTGTATACATAATATTTTTATTATATATATGAGTTTGCATATTACCTGGTTATTTTTAAAGGCATATTTCTATTCTGCTACTATTTCCTAACAAACTAATTGAAGATATGTTAATTCGAGATTCTGGCTCTCCTAAAGTGGAGGACTTTCATGGCACGGACACTTCTTTGGGATTCTTCTCAGAATCTCTGATGCCATGTATGCTAATGGAGAATGACTAATGGAGCCTGAAGTGCGGACATCATTCTTCAACAAATCAATAAAACCAGACGCATTGTCAAACATTACAAACGCTCCCTCTATAGGCAGAGTAGATGACATTCTCTTTTTTAATTCATTCTCAATTGAATTTTTTCTTAGCAAAGTAATTTTAACCACTTTAAAGTCAACTTTGCAATTTCCAAAAAAAACCCCACAAAATGATATCAGCACATGCATATGTGAAGATCCAAAAATGAGGTCACTAAGACATCTGTAGTTTCACCCAACTGCGTGTTGAAAGAAAATGTCATCACCTTCATTAGCCATTTCAGATTATTAGAATAATGTCAGCAATTCTGAAGTATATGACATCATTTAAAGAGACTAATTCTGTTCTCATTCTGCTCCAAATTACAAATAAACTCCACCATTTCCAAGACAAATGGATTCACCGAAGTCATCCACTATGTAAGGCTTCTTTTACTTATTATAAAAAGCAATTTTGTAGGATGGATCAAGAAGACTGTGGATTGGAGAAAACTTTAGTCTTGGTAAAATTCCAGACTTTAAATTGAGGCCTCTTCAAAACACATTTTATATCTGTGTTTTCGATTGACAAATATAAAGGCCTCATTGGTTCCAAAGGCTTTATTTTTCCCTTGCATGAGTCTTTCCATAAAAGAAGTACTTTAGCTTTTGTGTCTCATCATAGGCAGTGATAAAAGTAAAACCAATGAATTCATCAGCTAAATTATACATTCTTTGCTTTGACATTTTCAACATCACCTTAAGCCCCATAGAAATACAGATGTCTCTATAATGTAATCTCCAAATTACAAATTATGCTTTTTAGAATAGTATCAATGAGAAACAATCATAGACACCATAACTTAGCAAACTTGATGACTAATGGTTCTTGATCATGTACTGAAGAATTCAAAAACATATTTGTTTAGAGTTAAATTATAACTTCAGTAAGATAATATATCATTAAAAACAATTTAACAAAGAAAATATTATTCCAGAAGAGAATTTAAAAAATTTTCACCTAGCTTATTGTGTGAACTTATCCTGGGACCCAATAAGAGTCAATAAAGCCTGTAGACTGAGGTCTAACTCCTCATCATTTTACAATGACCCAAATTATCAAACATTTATCGAACATCTACTATGTACCTGTGGTTACAAAATTGAATGAGATACACCCTTTACCCTTGAAAACTTTATAGTCCAGTAGGAGATATAAGTATCTAAAGAGATAATTTTAATATAATATTGTAACCACTAGGATAAAAGTAAATAAAAATAACATAGAAAACTTAGAAGAGAAATATTTATCCCTCAAGGAAAATATCCTTGAAGAGATGATGCCTCACCTAAGTCTAAAAAATGAAAAAACTCATCCAGGAGGAAATAAATGTGAGGAAGGCATTCCAGCTAGAGAAAACATAAAGAGCATAAGCACAGAGGTAGGAAATAGCACACTATATTCAAGAAATAATTAGGACCTCAAAGAAAAGTAGGGAGAAGTTTACAGATGCGAAGTATTTGAAATCTAAAATCTGTAGAGCTTGAAAATTGATTGGATACAGGCATGAAGAGAGAGGAAAGAGTCTAAAAGTCTAAGACAGGATTCTGTCTTAACTAAGCCTAATGCCATTAAGTGAGATTAGAATCAACCACACTTGCTTTATCTCCCATTGACAACCCTCCAAGGCATCTGTGCATGCACAAACACACACACACACACACACACACACACACACACAAAGAGAAAACCTAATCTTTAGTGAAATGTAGGTTTGTAAACAGTATGCTCACCTTGGCATACCAGACCTACTACTTTCCATCTATCCAAGTGGTACCCATTTTTCAGGGCCCAGCTTATGTCTTGACTTTTTCATTGAAGGCTTTCCTGACCATCACCACTTCTAAGACTTCTTTGATCTCTCCTTACCCTGACCAAACCAATTACCTGATGGCTAAATCCACACATTTCACAGGTTAGTCACAGATTATTCTTTCATAATCTTATGCCAATATTTTGTTTTTTAGAATATAAAAGCTTTATTATTGTGTTTGATTTGGTTTTTTAAAGTTACTTTTTATGAATTAAATTCTTCAAATATGAAGCATATAAAGAAAAAATGAAAAATTACCCAAAATACGATCACCATACACAATCATTATTTTAGAGTTTGCTATGTGTATTTTCATACATATTGCAAGGCATATATAATGTTACATAAACAGGAAAAAACTCTAAAACCCCTACAAGCTGTATCCTTCCACAACATAGCATATCAGGTATATACAATTTTACAATGCACCATAATTTATGCATTTATATTGCTGTTTTTCTGTAGTGTCTCAGGTTTTGGTAACTGACATTTAATAGCTTTTATTCTCTAATATATGCATTTAAGGCCTCACATTTTCCTTTAAGTACCACTTTAGCAGCATCACAAATTTTGATATGTTGTGTTTTCTTTTATCAGTCCAAAACATTTTGCAAAATCCATTGTGATTTCTTCTTTGACCTATCGTTTAGTTAGAACTGTATTGATTAAATTCCAAATACAAGGAGATTTTCTAAATTATCTTTTGTTATGTATTTCTAGTTAATTCCACTGAGGTACAAGAACATGTTCTGTATAAGTAAAAATTTTTGAAATTTGTTATAACTTGCTTTGTGGACAGCACGTAAATTTTGGTTAATTGTTTCATATGTGCTTGAAGAGAATATGTATATGTCAGTTGGTGAATGCAAGGTTTGATAAATGTGAACTAGGTCAGCTGTGTAACTCATGTTGTAAATTATTTTATTCCCTTACAGATGTTTATCTGCCTGTTTTATCAGTTATCAAGACAATTGTTTAAAATCTCCTACTATGATTGTGAATCAGTCTATTTTTCTTTTAAATTTGATCAATTTTTGTTTTCTATATTTTGAAACTATTTTTAGACACATACAAGTTTAGAATAGGTATACTTTTCTGGCAAATTGAAATTTTATTACTAATATGGAACATCTCTTTACGTTCTTAGTAATGATTTTTTGCATTACTTTCTAATTTGCCTGATAATAATATAGGCAGAGCATCTTTCTTTTAGTTAGTGTTTGCATAGTATACATTTTTTCATTCTTTTACTTTTAATATTTTCTGAATCCTTATATTTTAGAAGTGTTTCTTTGAAGCAGCATACAATTGGGTTTGAGTTTTTACCTAATTTGTTAACCATTGTCTTTATTTCTCTACAACTATGTTTTCCCACTTTGTGTCTTTCTGTACTTCATTGTGGATATTTTTCCCAACTATTTAACTGATTGTCTCTTCAGTTGTGACTAATCTGTTGTTCAGTACATCCACTGACTTCTGAATAAATTTTTGGTATATTTTTCAATTATAGAATCTTGATTTGGTTCCTTTTTGCAGGTTTTTTCATTTCCCTGCCAAATTTCCCAATTCAGCTTTTATTTTCTTGAATATTTTAAACAGAGTTGTTTTAAAGTCCATGTTTAATGAATTAATTATCTGGATTTTTACCTATTTCTCTTGGCATTTGTTCATATTGCCTTGTCACCTAGTATACCTGGGCTTACTTTGTTGTTTTTATGTGAGACACTAAATTCTAAAGATTTTGAGAGACCACTTGAGGCTAAAATGTTGTTATCTTCCCTGAAAGAGGGTTTAACTTTTCTTCTGGGCATTCAGAAACAGTAGAGATATGAGCAATCCAAAATTATTTTAGTCCAATTAGCATTTAAGGTTATTAAACCTGAGCTTTAGTTACCCTGGGTGCTCTTCTATCAAGGCTTTCACTTTCTTCTAGGGAAGATTCCTTCTGATTCTCAACCCAAAACCTGGTGTGTTCACCAAATCTTCCTTCACAGGCCCTGAGCTCCAATTTTTGCCCCTCACTGAAGGGGAGAATGGCCCAAATACATACCCACTATTCTAGGTTTCTTTCTTCTCCTAGTTTTTGGCCCTATAATTTTTCATTACCTTCGTAGGTCTTCCATGACTTCAAATATATGGGATTTGTATATTTTTGTCCAACTTTTCTAGCTGTTTCAGGGGAAATGTTGGTGAAAATTACCCAGTCTATCATTACAGCAAATTGAAACAATAATTTTTAGCCAATCTCTTAATAATAACAGCCTACATTTTTGAGAGCTTACGAAGTCCCAGACTCTGTTTTAAGAGCCTTAATTGTATTATACTATTTATAACTCTCGCAAATATACAAGGCAGGCACTTTTGATATCTCCATTTTGTAAATGGTAAAACTGATACCAAGAGAGTTTAAATAATTTGTCTAATGTCACTCAGAAGTCATGGAGCCAGAATTCAAATTCATGCAATTTGACTAAAATGTTGACAGTGTTAACAACTCTTCACTACCTCTTGTTGGTTTTTTTCCCAATTGTAAATAATACTGCCACAAGCCTTTTTGTATATATATTATATATACAATTATATGTATATTATATATTAAAAATATAATTATTCATTTTTAAGAACTTAAGAAAATATTCCCACAAGTGAACTCACTGGGTCAGAAGCATACATATTTGAAATGTTGATACATATTAACATATTAACATACTGCCTTTCATTAGTTCAAATGAATTTGTCACACTCTAAATATCCATTAATATCTTAAATATTTGTTCAGAGTTTCCAATCTAAGAAGTTAAAAATAACATTCTACTATTTTATTCGCTTCTCTGCTTACTTGTTAGGTTGAACATCTTTATATATACTTATATGCCATTTATATTTTTTTCTTTTCTACCTTACCTAATCATATGATTTTATTTCTAACAGTATACTCATCTTTTTCTTTTATTTATGAACTTTGCTGTTTGTTAAAAATATTAAATTTTTGTCATAGATGATACAAATATTTTCTATCTTGTCTTTAGTTTCAGTGAGTTTTTGCTCTGTGTGTGTGTGTGTGTGTGTGTGTGTGTGTGTGTGTGTGTACATGCGCATATACAGGGGCAGAGCTCTATTCAGTCTGTCCTAACATACTCTATAATTTTTTTTTCTAATTCTTCCATATTTTCTTTTAATATCTTTATCATTTCACTATTTTAATTTTATGTCTTAGTTCACCTGTAATTTATTGTGCATAGTTAACAGGAGAACAAATTTGTCCTTCCTTTTCCAAATAATTAATTAGTACCCCAACATAAGTTAATCGCAAAAGCCCATTTTTTCTTAGGGGTTGAAACTTCAACTTATTCTATACTAAATTATTTGACATACTTTGTTCTACTTCTGTAGCCTATTTAGCTCTATTGGTCTATCTCCTGTGTCATCACCACACTATTTTAATTAATAGAATCTGGTAGGATTGCTTTCTAATTGTTTCAGTCGTATATACCCTTTATGCCCAACCAGATTCTCACCTCCTTGAAATCAGAGACTAGAACTTATTTTTGTGCCTGTTTGTGTGTGTATCCTCAAAACACTCAAAACAATCTTACACATTAATGGAACTAAATTGCATTTGTCTGAACTTGGTCTCAGAATTTCATAAGAATCTATGTTTATGAAGAAGCTTTCAGATGTTTGCTACATGTTGAACCCTGGAAATATCTCTGGAACCACCTCAGCTAATCATAGAGTTAGATGATCTATCGTCCTTTGTTCTGTTCTCACAATGGCCCAAGAATCAAAAGTATTAGTTGCTCTGTTGAAGTATTTGGGCTTTATGAATCTGACTGCTTTCATTTAAAGTTACAATTACTAGGGATTAGGAATAATTCTATTACTGTACAATGGAAACAAGCAAAATATTTTTACTTTGGGGCATGTGCTTAGGGTTCTGGAAAAACTGTCATTTTGTGGTATAGTAAACATGGGCTTTGGTGTATGAGATTTACTACAAATTTTGATTTTGTCACCTACTGGCTCTGTGCTTGATATGTAATAGACATGCATTAAGTATTTTGATTAATAAAGAATTAGTGAAGAAAGAAATATTTAAGTTTTTCTAATCATAATATGTGTTACTAATGGCAACAACATCTCAGGATGTGGGCCATTTTCAGTGCCAATATATTCAATATTTCTTGATATCAGATTCATTAAAAGCAACTGTTTCATGGAGAACTCTCAGATGATGAAAGCAAAAGACTCCTTTAAACCATCTTAAAATCAAGTATTCAGAACTTGAAAAGTGAATTTTGTATCCAAATACCTCCTTCCTTCACTCATCCCATGATTTCCACATCCAACATATAAATTTGGAAACTAACTATTCCATGCTTCTCGTTCCTTGGAAGCATGCTTTCCCTCCTTTAATCAAAGCAAGTTGTTTTCTCGAGAAGATTTACACAATAGGTCTAATGTTTTGTAAAAACATTGGTGATTTTTCCATACTTCCATGCAATAATGGAGGCTGAGCAGTGCATTTAATATTTGGGCCCAGGGACTTCCCTGGAGGCACAGTGGTTAAGAATCCGCCTGCCAATGCAGGGGACACGGGTTTGAGCCCTGGTCCGGGAAGATCCCACATGCCGTGGAGCAACTAAGCCCGTGCGCCACAACTACTGAGCCTGAGTTCTAGAGCCTGTGAGCCACAACTACTGAGCCCACGTGCCACAACTACTGAAGCCCGCGCACCTAGAGCCCGTGCTCCACAACAAGAGGAGCCACCGCAATGAGAAGCCCACGCACCGCAACGAAGAGTAGCACTGCAACTAGAGAAAGCCCACACGCAGCAATGAAGACCCAATGCAGCCAAAAATAAATAAATAAATAAATATATTTTTTAAAAAATGTTACTGGCCTGCCAAAAAAAAAAAAGAAAAATTTGGGCCCAGGGTAGGGTGTGTTGCCCAGCAGCCTGGCTCTGGTGGAAAGTCCAGGTTGAGAGAAATGTGCAGGACAACCTGGATAAAAAATAGCTAGAACTCTCAGAGGACACTCAGATTGAGGTTACGAGAACCTGACCCAGGGCAACTGCATATCACAAATTCTAATGAGGAGAAAAATATGAGATAAAATAGGATTTGGTAAGTAATTGAATGTACAAATAATTAACAGGCAAAGGACTCAAATTTGCCTCTATGATTCACCTTGGAAGGAATAGTAATGATACTCCATTAATTAAAAATAGAGGCCTCACAGATACTAAGTCCAGTTAAAAGACATAAGTCTAATTCGTGAGATGAGCTGGGCTGAATGAAGAAGGAGGGTGACACTGGGAGGCTGGAGAAAGAAAGATGACAGGGATTCCCTGGTGGTGCAGTGGTTGAGAGTCCACCTGCCGATGCAGGGGATACGGTTTCGTGCCCCGGTCTGGGAAGATCCCACATGCCACAGAGCCCCTGGGCCCGTGAGCCATGGCCACTGAGCCTGCATGTCCGGAGCCTGTGCTCTGCAGCGAGAGAGGCCACAACATGAGAGACCTGCATACCACAAGAAAACACACACACACACACACACACACACAAAAAAAAAAAAAAAAGATGACAGCTCAGGGAGAGTGATCTATAAAACAAACAAGAGAAGAAAGGAGTACTAGTAAAAGTCCAGTTTAAATTAAATACCATGAATCTTCAGTGTAATAAATCATTTCACTTTAAATGACTTTTTCAGCAACATTCTGTGATCCAGATGCAAAAGCAAGTAAAACAGAAAGTGTACTACTGAGAAATGGTACCACAGAAATGGCAAAGAGGTAAATAAATCTCTGTGCCCAAATGTTTTACAAATAGCACCTCAATTAATACTTGCTAAAGACTGTATAGTAGACCCTGGTCAGACCTACATTAGTCAGACCTCCTAAAACTTTCCATACACAATTTGTTTGCAACATCCTCAGGAGTTTTCAGGTCATCAGCTGAAGTCTGCCCCTGTACATGGAGAGCAGGGAGAAACCAAAGAGAGAGGCAGGTCACTCCATATTGGTAGGTGGCAGGTTTTATAAACAAGGGACCTTAGTTGTGCAGTTTGCCTTGGGCAACCTCAAAACAAGATTTCCACACTCCCCACCAAATCTTGTAAGTTTATATAGAGGCTTTAAGGGTTTAGTCATATACACCGTCCAAATGTTTACAATACCATATTACTATCTCAAAACTGTATCCATGGGTAGCTTCTAGGGAGGGGAAGGTAAGTGGAGTACACATTACAAGGTCAGGGGAGGGGGTGAGCAGCCTTCCAGCTTACAGGTCAAACCAGTGGTCACGTCTTCTTGATGACCTTTCCTAACACATGCCTACAAACATGTCGTCATTTTTTAGTTACAATATGATTGGGCATGCTTGATGACTACTCATTATGGTATTTTGTTAAAAATGTTTCTTTTGTTCTTATAACAGCAAACAATAGCTTCAAGAAGATTTACATGTTCAATAATCTTCAACTCAGTCCTTCAAGAATTCACTTCATCTTATTTTATTTCCATTGTACAAAAAAGAAGCTCCTCCGTACAAAAAAAAGAAGCTGAAATTCAAAGTTAGCTAAGGTCATTCAGGTATCACATGGTGGAAGAAGATTGAGACTCAGACCTTCTGCCTCTTACTCTTTCTACTGCACCAACTTATGCAAAGTGTGCAAAGAAGGAGAGAGAAATGCTTATTCATAAAAAAAAAAAGTAAGGGTAAGATTTAGTGAATGTTAAAAAATGTTAGCTAAGTGTCAGATAAAAACAAGTCAGCAATCTGTGAGATGGAGCTGGGTTGGTAATGGCAAAATCCAGGATATGAGAGCAATAATAGTAGTGTTAGGAAGTGGAAGTTAAGGTCACTGGTAGTATGAGTAAGGAACTTTGATTCAGCATCTTATATTCAATGTGGATATTAAAGTCACTAATTATTTAGTGGGAGATAAGAAATATGAAGAAAGTAATGTGAGCAGTAGCACAGACACAATGTCCAAGTGAAGCAATGGCAGGAAAGAGTTGAAATGCAAAAGTTGCTGAAATGCAGAGAACGGGTTGAGCCTTTCTGAGTTTACAAGAATCACAAAAGAAGGCAACAGTCTATCATCTATATACATAACTATATCTATTTCTATTTCTATATCTATAGTGTTATTTGAGGAAACCGCATTTCCACTGAAGGAATAAAGAATGACGATGAAGGAAAGTTTCTAGCAATGAACTAAAGCTCACATAAAAAAGCACGGGAGATGATACTTAAGGGACAGACATGGATAGCCCATGAGTGGAATTAAAGGATAAGCTGAACTGAAATGAGTTTTGAGGTATAAAAGCAAGAAAAAGGAAGATAAACTAGAGGGACAGAAATGGGTGATGTCAGAGCCTGGGAACTGTAGAGATAAAAAAGGAGTATTTTTGCAGTATTTCAATTCCAAAATAAGTAGACTATCACAAGAGTAGAGTTAGGCAGAGACTCCCATAAAACTTCACATAAGGTGTTTTTTTGACTTTAATGAGCTCTCTTTGGTCATGTACTTTGTACTTTATAGCAAGATCAAGCATTTTCCCCTGCCTGTCTTGTTCTTAAATACATCTCAAATTAGAAGCAAGGTGTGTGTGCTTACCAGAAACATGGGATACACCAAACCCAGTCCATGAATTTTTTATAGGCAGAGAAGAATTAAAAGATCATTAAATTCAGAGCGATAACTGAAACCCTGCTCAGAATTAATGTGCCTCATTACTTGAGAGAAGTTTTCAAGAGTAAACACTGTTCATTTCATAGTCAGAGCACTGAACTGATGACATATTTCTAGTTTACTCAGACAATGCACTCACACTTTAATATGATATTTCATATTTATGGTAAAATATTCTAGGATGGAAATTATGTTTGGTCATTTATGCAAACTTTCATTTTGTGCAAATTAACACAATTCATGACCTGGTATGCCTCAGGGATTAAATATTTAAATGATGTTTAATATAATCTTTCCCAATAGATAAAATCATTTTGGAAAAAACAAAGCAAGATTTGAATGATATTAAGAAAATGTTTTACTTAAATCTATATTTGCTTAATGCTTAGAATAAATGCTTCAATTTATTTTATAACCTTCTACTCTGTTCCTCTGTGTTATTTTTTTTTTTATTCTTAGGTTATTTGTCATTTGGATTTCTCTGTGTTTTAATAATCATATACCAGTTTTTTCTATCTGTTGTGGGTCATTTGCAAAGATTGCCATGCACTATCAAGAGGTAAAGTTTTTTTCTCCACACTTTGAATCTAAGCTTGGCCATTTGACTTGCTTTGGCCAATGAGATACTAGCAAGCATGAGATGAACAAAGACTTAAAAAGTACTTGCACATCAGGGCTTGCTCTCTTTCAACTCCAGTTGGGACCTTACGACCACAATGTGAATGATCCTGAACTGGCCTATTGAATAGACCATTTGGAGTGGAGCAGAGCACCCCAGCTGGACAGTTTACTAAACACTTCACTTGTGAGTGAGGCCATCTTAGACAATCCAGTTAATCCCAGTTAAGCCACTAGAAGTCTACGGCCAAGTGAATGGCCCAGGAAAGACAATGAGAACAACACAAAAACTCAAAAACTGCCCAAATTGATAACTTGTGGAATCATTAGTGAATAAAATTGTTGCTGTTTTAAGCTAATAAATTTTTTAGAATTTGTTACACAGCAATAGATAATGACATGCTAAGACCTATTATCCTCTGAAATAGGCAACATCCATTTAAAGAGATTGGTAAAGAAGAGTGCTGGTAAGCAAAGCAATGCTTTAATTGGAAGAAAATGAGGAAATTAAAGTATGAGAGTTATGTTAATTCTCAGTCTCAACCAATTGCAATTTATATCACCACTAACCCTGTCTAATTCTAGTCTTCTAAATTGGCTTACAGTGTTCTAAAATTATAGAAATATGTAACTTCCAAACGGTTTCAATTCAAACTATTCTACTATCCAAGTAATCCATATAGTAAACCACATCTCCTAACTTGTTAATAGTGGATGCTGGGAAGCAGTCTCAGTATTAGATTAGTTCATGACTGCATGACTAGATTGATCACAAGATACCTGCCCCACTATCATTCACTTTATATCATGAATAGGAAAGGCTGCCAGGAAACATGGTTCCATCATGAGTTAGGCTGAGGTTGGGCCAAGATTGCCACTAAGACCAGAAATATAAGACGAGGCAAAAATTAATTACTGGTCAGGATGTGGGCTAATGGTTTTTAACCTGGAACAGGCACAATAATCACCAGTGGACTTTTTTAAACTACAATTTATCCCCCACCTACTGGAAATTTAATTCATTCAGTCTGAGATGGAGTGCCAACATCTGCTTTGTTTTAACATCACAAGAAATTGCCTGTACACTGCTAAATAAGAATAACCAGTAAAAGCAAAGGAAGACATTAACAATGTGATATGATTTGAGGGGTAACAAGATAATTTGTTTTAATAATACAACCCCCCACTGGTCAAATATAGTGCCTGAAGTTACACTGTCTCTTCTTTGGCTGAAAATGTATTATCCATGGTCAGGCAACTTAACAGTAGAAGGGAAAGGCCTAGAATCAAGAGACCTAGGTTCTCTCCTAATTACTCACCTAACTTTGAGGAAGTCGTTCAACCTCTCAGTTTCCTCCTCTGCAAAACAGGGAAAGAAATCTATGCTCCCTAGGCTTCTATGAATGTCAAATGAGATGCATGGGAACATATTTGGCAAACTTTAAAACGCCATCTAAAATAAAGAATTACTACCCTTCTGTAGGAAAAAGCCATTAACTTCTCTGAACAAACTTACTTGAATTGCTAGCCTATTACCTAATAAAATGATGAGGAAAAGAGACTAGGCACAAGTAACTTTGGATTGGGAGGGAGGAAACTCTGATGTGAGATAGTTCTGGGAAGGGAGAACCAACTGTTTCACCTCAGTGGGGGACCCTCCCCAAGTGGCCTGAGGACAATACAGATGAATGGGACAGAGTAAGGTGGCTCAAAAAGGACGCTAAGTGCGAGCATTGCCTACTTCCTAATTTAGCCTGAAATCAGCTCAACAAATGGCCCTAAATCAAAATAGTTCAAGGGGCTCATTTTATTCTTAAATAATGGGACCGGTTAGAGAGAGAAAGAATAAAATAAGATATACCTCAGAATAAAGCGCTTGGTTGGATGTTTGATTTTTGTAGGCTTCTCTTTACCGTTTTCCATTTGAAAACCAAGTTATTGCCATTTCTCATATTTGAAAGCATACACCTCCAATAACAGAGGCAGAGGAGGAATTTTGCAGATACAATAAAAAAATAAAAGTGAATTGCTCTTCAAATTGCCTTGCAGACTTAGCTTATATGAATAATTATTCATAATCTTTTTTGATTCTGTAGTGCAATAAGAGGTTGTTTTTCTTTTGATGGCAATAAAATAGGTTCATTTATTGAGGCTATAATGATCAAAATGAGAACTTGAAAAATGATGGGCTCATGCACTAGAAGTAAAAAGAGTTTGAATATGTAAAATACTGAACCACAAAAGCAAAGTTTTTCTCACTTCAAGCTTTTGAAAATGTTATATGAAGGTGAATCCTGTGTACTTGGATTGTTTTTTTTTAATTTTGATAATATATTTTATTTAACTCAATATATTCAAAATATCATTTCAATGTGCAGTCAATAGAAAAATTATTGAGATATTTTACATTCCTTTTTCATATTTGACCTTTGAAATTCAGTATGTATACACTTGTGGCTGAGCCACATTTCAAGTGCTCAAAAGCTACACAGCTATGTATAAGTGATATCATACAGTATTTGTCTTTCTCTGTATGACATTTCACTTAGCATTATGTCCTCCAAGTCCATCCATGTTTCTGCAAATGGCAAAATTTCATCATTTTTTATGTCTGAGTAATATTTCATTTTGTGTGTGTGTGTGTGTGTGTGTACCCCTCATCTTCTCTATCCATTCATCTGTTGATGGACACTTAGGTTGCTTCCATGTCTTGGCAGTTGTAAATATTCTTAAATATTTAAGTTTGCATGAACTTTATTCTTTGTCAAGAACACTGCTCTAGATCTGAGCCACAAGGGTGAAGACTTTAAAAAATTAACAAATATTTTAAAGGAGGAGGGTTTTTAGTCAAAGGGCTGTGGGTGGGAAGATAAAATCCCTAATCCATCCCTCTTTTCATTTCCATAGAGCATAGCTGTGAACACTTCCTGTTGCCTTCTCCACGATCACTCACTCCCCTCCATCCAGTGGGTGGGGATCTGACACCCAATGGGTCTCTCGCTTCTGGTGGAAGGATCAGATGTTAAAAGCCACTGGCCCAAGCTTTCTTTCCTCTGATTTGTCATCCGCAGCACAGGCTCTCTCTTTGTGCTCACCAGACCCTTGCACACCATAGCCCACATGATAATGAACATATAATTTCAATACAATACAGTAAGTAACTGCTTTAATGGAACTTTGGTCAAAGAAGCACTAGAACAGGTAGGAAGGAGGGCATGCTTCATAATCAATGATACTCTTTCACTATTCACATCAATTTATATAATATTTTGTCATTCAACATTACTATGGAAATGTTATTTTCTTCCAGCTTTACTAAGATATAATTGACATTATAACATTATATTAAAACATTGTATAAGTTTAAGGTCTATAACATAATGATTTGATATATTTATACACTGCAAAATGATTGACACAAAAAGATTAGTTAACAGATTCAGCACCTCACAGAGTTACAAAATTTTGTGTGTGGTGAAAACTTCTTCTCTCTTAGCAACTTTCAAATATACAATACACTATTGTTAACTAGAGTCACCATGCTGTACATTACATCCCCAGAGCTTGCTCATCTTATAACTGGGAGTTTTTATCCTTTGACTATCTTACCCTTTTCCCCTCTCACTTCTCACTCCCAGGCCCTGGCAACCACTAATCTGTTCTATTTTATGAGCTCAGTTTTTTTGATTCCATGTATAAGGGAGATCATATAGTATTTCTCTTTCTCTGCCTGGCTTATTTCATTTAACATAATGTCCTCAAGGTTCATCCATGTTGTTACAAATGGCAGGATTTCCTTCCTTTTTATGGCTGAATAATATTATATTCTTTATTTTCTTTCCATTCAGGTTTTCTCTATCCATTCCTCTGTCAAGGGACACAGGTTGTTTTCATGACTTGCATATTGTAAATAATGCTGCAATCAACCTGGAGGTGTAGATATCTCTTCAAGACAGTGATTTTATTTCCTTGGGATATATATTCCAGTGGAACTACTGAATCATGTGGTAGTTCTATTTTTAATTTTTTGAGGAACCTCCATACTGTTGCCTGTAGTGGCTGCACCAATTTAGATTCCCACCAGCGGTGCACAAGAGTTCCCTCTTCTCCACATCCTCCCCAGCACTTGTTACTGTTTGTCTTTTTGATAGTAGCCATTCTAACAGGTACAGTGCTGGCTGCTATAAGCCCTGCCACCCTGCTCCATTTCTATCTGATTCTCAGTGGTCAAGCCCCAGAGATTTCCCCAGCGATCCCTGGGAGGATACCTAAGTGGGCTTCTTGGGAAGCGCCAAGCAATGATGAGGAAGCTGAATGTCCACCTTGGGCTCTTTTTCCCTCCACTGGAGAAACCATAGATCCAGAGGGGCCCCTTAGTGTGTTGCTATGTGGTCCTGGGTGAGGGGCAATGTAGCCACTCCCTTTACCCTTCTAATTCGGTCCTTTGGGATCTCTGTGGTCCATGGGAATGCTTTAGCCACACCCCTGGGTTTCTGGGATTTTCACAATGGTGTTTTGCCTATGGATAGTGGCTAGCTGGTCTTCTTGTGAGGGGGGCTGAATTTGGAAATCACGTATGTCACCATCTTAATCTGTGCATTTGGTTTAAATTTTTAAAATGAGATGTTGATTTGGGGAAAATATGATAATTCTGTATTTTCTTAATATAAAAGACAAAGATTATATTTTTTCTTCTAAGAACTTCACGGCAATTCTAAACACTTATCAAATAAATAAAAGTTGTTTACTAATTTTTTGAAGATGTATTTTTTCTCCATACATTTCTTTGCCCTGTAAACCACCAAAATATACCTTTTTACCATCTCTCTCCTTTCCTACAAATGGACACAATGGCATAAATTCCTTTTCTCATGTGATGCTCTTGTGGGCAATAGTAAAAGACACCTGATAGCATTGTCCAGCTCTTCTTAGTTAGATAAAGACTGAGATTTCGAGACGTCACCTAGCCCAGTCATTTTCTTCCCTTTTGGACATGGTCTACAAATGTGCATTGTTTTTTATGTCTTGTTTCTCTGCCTAGGTGTTTGTACCTAACCTGGGATCATTAAACCAAGCACAATAAACAAAGTTAACCATCAATAACAATGTAATTTGATAGATACTGTAGTAAAAGTGTTATAAAAGTGAAACAATATCATAACACATCATGAAAGCAGTCAGAGACCTGTTGTATACTATGTCCAATGAAGGAGGTGCACATTAAAACACCTATTGATTATCTCATGGTTTCTACGTGTCAAAGTCCTGGTTTGACTTAGCTGGGTCTTCTGCCCAGTGTCTTACCAGGGTGAAATCCAGGTACAGACTGAGCAGCATTCTCATCTAGACCTCAGAATGCTCTTCCAAGCTCATGTGACTGTTGGCAGGATCAGTTCCTTGCAGCTGTAAGACTGACGTCCCTGCTTTCCTCCTGGCCATCAGTTCCTAGAGGCCACCCATGGTTCTTTGCCACAGAGCCCTCTCACAAGCCTTCTCACACATGGCAGTTTGTTTCTCCAAGGCCAGCAAAAGAATCTGTCTCTCCAGTCTGCTAAGACAGAGTCTTATATAACTTAAGGTAACCCCAGGAGTAACCATCCCATTACCTCTGCCCTCTTTTATTGGCTAGAAGCAAATCACAAGTTCTGCCTGCACTTAAAAGGAAAAAATTATATGAAGACTCATTTGGGAGTCACCTTAGGGTGCATCTGCCACAAGATGACACAAAAAAATTCATAAATATGTTGTCTGAGATAAGCTTTGGAGCTTGCCTTTGATTGGACAGCTGAAGTGGAGAGTGGGGAAAGAGATGAGGCAAAGACATTCCAACCAAGGAGAAAAGCACGAGCAACAGAGCAGAGGGAGAAAGTACAAAACACATTCTGAAAGAGTACTTAGTCCACACAATGAAGTAAAAGGACCTCTGTTCTCTCCACCTTGTGTGAATTTCTAGGAATTCCCCAAAAGAAGGCAAATCTTCTGCTAACTCAGATGGAAGTCTTTGTGTGAGTTAGATAGAGACAACCTTCCTGCCAGTATGTGCACCGTCGCAAATAGAGCACAACTCTGTGGATGGCGTGCAGGCTGGATTTCATGTCCCACTCCTTCAGCCAGTGCCCTTGTCCAGGAATAGAATAGAATAGAATAGGAATAGAAAAGGCTACAGTGAACAGGCCACACAATAATTGTATGCAGTGGCCTTGAAGGAAGGACTGTAGACGAATTTGGGTAGGGGGTAGCATGGTGCTAGGTCTCTCATGTATAATCTGCCCCAACTGCCTGACCATAGACCCCTTTGGAACTTTAATACAGCTCCTTCTAAGGCTTTCTGCAGTCACCCATGTGATGGCATTGGTCTGCTCTGAGCCTGAGCTGATGCTAGGGCAGATTTCAAATCTGGCAGATCTAATCAGAGAAAAAGATGGCAAAGGAGATGCAGAAAGTGAATACAAACAGAAGGAAAGTGAACTGAAAATTAAATTATAGAAGATGATTATAGTGATGTCTAGAAGAAATACAGATGTAAAGAGAAAATAATCCAAGTTCAAGGATAATGGGATTTCACCAAAGAAAGGAGTTCTGCATTGGAAAAACCCAAAATAGAATAAAGAAAACTAATCTATATATCAATACAGTGAGAGACGCACATGAAGTAGACTTCAAAAGGCTCAGAGAAGAAAAAGAGAGAGAGAGAGAGAGAGAAAACTGGAGAAAAAGTCCTTTTTCTGAAGATTATTTTGCTTTTTTTATAAAGTAGAAATTTTCTTCAGACCTTCATGGTTCTAAACATTATAGTTTTATATCAAAACCAAGTTAGAGGGGCTTCCCCAGTGGCACAGTGGTTAAGAATCCACCTGCCAATGCAGGGGACACGGGTTCAAGCCCTGGTCCGGGAAGATCCCACATGCCAGGGAGCAACCAAGCCCATGCACCACAACTACTGAGCCTGTGCTCTAGAGCCCACGAGCCACAACTACTGAGCCCACGTGCCACAACTACTGAAGCCCACATGTCTAGAGCCCGTGTTCCCCAACCAGAGAAGCCACCACAATGAGAAAACCGCATGCCGCAACTAGAGAAAGCCCGCGCACAACAATGAAGACCCAACACAGCCAAAACTTAATTAATTAATTAATTAATTAAAAGTTAGATATAATGTATTTCAATATTCATTAACTCAAATGACTTTAGATCTAACTCTGTACATGGTGTTAAGCATTAAATATATTTTATATTTTTCCAAAATAATAATTATCTCTCAAGTATGTACTATATGCTAGGACATGAGTTTTATAAACATTGCCTCAGTTAATCCTTCCAGCCCTGAAAAGTAATAATTAATATGAATATTTTATAGATAAGGAAATGAAGATGTCAGGATACAAGATCAAACTCTAAGGGGCTCCATTCCATTGCATTGTTTGTGGATCATTCTTCCCAGGAGCTGTACAAACTGGCTGTGTGAAGTAACTTGCCCACGTCCACCCATTTAACCAGAAGAGGAAGCCCCGGTGCCCCCACTCTTTTGTACCACACCAAAAAGTAAATTTCCATTGCTTCAAAATTTTAGGAAATTTTACAACTGTGACTTGAGTAGCAGTTTACGGAGTTACACAGTTATTAGGTATTTACTGAGCCCTCCGTATGTACCAAGCACAGTATTTGGTGTTCTGCGTGTCATTTTCATTTAATCTTCACAGCTTTCTGATGTAGGTTCTAGCATTATCCTCATTTCACACACAAGGCTACTGAGATGGCAGGTGAATAATCCTGCTCACAATACTCAGGCAGGAATTGATGGATTCAAGATTAAACCCAGGTACCCCTGACTCATTGAGCAAAGGCAATCTGAGGCTCTACTGGGGATACCACACACTCCTCAGGCTGACTTCCCTGCCATGGTTAATCTGAAAGTAACTTCACATTGATCTCTTTCCATATAAACTGTCATGCTACTTTACAATGATCTATCATCACACGTAAGATTTTATAGTCACCTCCATACAAATCTGTGGTTGATTAATTAACTAAAATTGGAAGACATTTTGATGATGAAAAGTGCTAAGTATTCCGATGAATGATAATTAGTGTGGGACTCCAACTAAATTATGTGTGTCAGTATTGGGAATCAATCGGAGAGGGAGGGTGAGAGCTCAGACATCCAGAATTAGATGAGATGGATTCGTCAGGTCAACAGAGATGACTAGAGCAGATATTAGCAGCAAAAAAACAAACAACTTTTTAGACACCTGGTATGTGCCAGGCACCATTTGGGACCCTAGAGATATAATACTGAACAAGATAGAAACAATCTCTGCCCTTATGTGTCTTACAGTCCAGAACATGGCAGACTTCAGAGGTGGCCCCTGCACAGTGGAGCACAGTGCCAAGGAAATCTTGCAGTCAGCAGGCCGACCAGTAGAAAGCAAGTACATGGTCAAGTTAGTTGTGATTCAGGGCCTGCACTCCAATCCCTGGGAGGGTTGAGATGGCCTGAGGCAAGGCTGCAGTATTAGAAGAGAACCAGGATAGATGGGGCTATGACTGGGATTTGGTTACTGAAATAAGGCAGTGACCTGCCCACAGGAAGTAGGTAAAAGCGTGGTTACTGGGAACAAATCAGGGAGGGCCTGCGCATCGGGAAGGTGAAAGTAAAGTTGGTCTTCAGGCCAAGAATTTTGTAAAGTCCCCCTCCCACCCCCTCCACCCTACTAGAAACAGAAATGACCCCAGAGACTAAGGTACCCGTGAGCCTCTGTTCTCTGGTGCAGCCACTGCTTCTCTGGGAACTGGAGAGCTGTGAAGGGAGGATGTCAGATCAGCCTTCTCCCTTTCCCAGGCTGAGTTTTCTCTCTCAAATTGCTCACAACACTTATGTAGCTGTAACGAGAGATCACAACACCAAATATGTCCCAAAGCAGAAGTTACCCAAATGATAGGCTCACACAGGGCTTTCCTCCTTCCCTAACAAAGAGGTTTTTCTTTTTTTTCTGCACAGGAATTAGAACGATATCTCACAAGAAATAGATGATAGATAGACTGTTGCCTTCTTTTGTGGTTCTTGTGAACTCAGAAAGGCTCAACCTGTTCTCTGCATTTCAGCAACTTTTGCATTTCAACTCTTTCCTGCCATTGCTTCACTTGGACATTGTGTCTGTGCTACTGCTCACATTACTTTCTTCCTATTTCTTATCTGTAATTCCCCAATCCAGAGTCCCCAGCCCTATCATTGCTCCTCCTGGCTGCCCCACCTTTTCCTTGTGCCTGCCTCAGCCTGTCCTCTTTGACAGCCTTAATGCACTAGCACTTTTGTGTCAGCACACCTGGTCAACAGGTGCACCCTCCTGAACACTTAGCACCTTTGGGTCCATCTTACTTGGCCTGTAGCTGTGCATTCCTGAATCCCCTGGACACCTCTGGGCCCAAGACCACTGAATGCTGTACCCTGTACTGATTCCTAAATACACCCTGACTCCTAAATACACTTCTTAAAACACACACACACACACACACAAAAAGAAGTGAAGCAGTCCTGACAAAGGTGCACAGCCAGATGTGTGCTGTCTTGCTTTGGGGGCCTCTCCTAAGACCTACTCAGTTCTCTGACTTGACTTCTTATCAGGGAGTCAGTTTCTTCAAAGGCTCCTTTAGATTCTCTTCCAATTCTGTGATTAGTCCTCTTTTCTACTGCAGAGGAAACAGCCTTTCTTTGCTTTGACCTCACTCTCATTTGTTTTTCAGGTATCATAAGGGTGTCATTTTCCTTTAATGGTGCTATACATATGCCTATAGGCTATAACCCCTGATGGTGAAAGGCACAAATTACATTTATTTGATTCAACAAATTAGAGCTATTGTCTTTTGCAGAGAGATGCAATGTTTTTCCGAAGGATAAGATTTTAAAACAGGATGCTTCTGCTGTCACTTATCCCATTTTCTTTAAAGACCTTTCTTTTCAAGAGAGTAATGGCAAACTCTAAACTCATTTGCATCTAAGCCTGGAGCTATACATTGCCAAAGCTGTCAAATATTTTACAATAAGTATTTGTAAATATTTCCATTTCGGGTATATATTAAAAGGCTAAATGACTCTTCTGTGAGTACATGGTAAATATTCAAGAGTCAAATAACCTACATAACTCTGGATGACATAGCCAATGACTTATGAGGTATTTTTCATATTTCAAGTTATTTTATGCTTGAAACAGGGCAGTTATGATGCCCATTAGGCAGTGACGAGCTCATGTCAGACACATGGAGTGACTATAGTCAGAGTGACTATAGCTCAGATCTCCTGACCCTGAGTTCAATGTTCCCCGCTCAAGTGTCCCATGCTCAAAACTTGTTATCTGTTTTATTTTTCAATATGTTTCTATCCTCTGAGGAAACTATGTTATATTCTTAATTTTTTTAATCTTTTGCTATGGAAGCTTTATTCAAAAAAGAAAAGCTGACTTCCAAGGGACAGCTGAGTTGGCGCTTACAGTAAGGACGCAATTTATAGTCTGTCTTAGTCTGTTCAGGCTGCTATAACAGAATACCACAGACTGGGTGGCTTATAAACAACAGAAATTTATTCTCACAGTTCTGGAGGCTGGGAATTCCCTGATCAAGGCACCAGCATGCTCACATTGTGCTGAAAGTTCTCTCCCTGGTTCTTAGACATAGAACCTTCTCAGTGCATCCTCACTGGGTGGAAGGGGAGAGGGTTCTTTCTGAAGCCTGCACTGACTCCATTCATAAGGACTCCACCTCATGACTTAATCACCTCCCAAAAGTGCCACCTCCTAATATCTTGGCCTTTGGGGGCTAGGATTCAACATATAAATTCGGAGGTGGAGGGCCAGGAGACACATTCAAACCACATCATAGTCCTTTGCAATCTTCTTGCTAGGCTTTTTAATGTCTATCCTGTGTGGACCTCCTTATTACCATAAAAGAATTTCAGAGACATCCAGATTTATAGGCATGGGTAAAGTGAAGATTGGTATAGAAGTTACTTATATTAAAATAGGGAAAGAGCATGGAGGTGGGATAAATTGCTGCTATCCTTAGAGTGGCTGAGAAAATGGAGGTTATCTCTGGGTAAAACTGGTCCTGAAAATACTGAATCCTTTTCAAGAATGTTCAGTTGGTTACCTTTTCTCTAAGTTGGAAATTTTTATATCAAAATACATTCTTGAGGACACACAAAAGTGGGCTGAAACTCTTTTTTTTCCCCCTCATCTAGTCTTCCTGAAGTCCTTCAAACTGGGGAGACTCCGCACCAAGGGCTCCTTCTCACAGAAGCTGACCAGAAGAATACAAAGCTGACCAAACCCCTCAGGCAGAGCTGGTGAAAAATCAGTTAGTGTGTGTATAGAGGCCGTGGGATATCATGGGAGAAACAACAACCCAGTTTATGCCTTTGTATATTATATTGTGAAGAATGGAGAAGGAAGGTTGTCTGTTAAATGATAATAATAACTAAATATCTACCAAGTAGTTTTGAATATCAGGTACTACAGCTCTATGAGTTCTACTCTGAATTATCACATTCAATTCTCACCCCTTGAGATACGTACTATTATCCCAATTTTGTAGATGACAAAACTGGACACAGAGTGGTTAGGAAGGTGGCTCAAAGTCACAGTTAATATGCGGTGTTGCCTGGATGTGAACCAAGTAGGTATAGCTCCAGAGGCCAGACTCCTAACCACTAGATAATCCTACTCCTCATTGTATAAGGCAACACACACACACACACACACACACACACACACACACACAAAATGTGATTTCCACATGCCAATCACTGCAGTAAGGACTTTTACATGTTAGCTCACTGTGTCACCATAATAACTGTGGCATAATTTCATTATTTCCGTGTCCTATTTCTGTATCTAAATTTCCTAATTTCAGAAATACAAGTTTGAGATGTTTTAAACTCCTACTTTGCTAGTAGATGAGATGGGTTATATAAATTGGGTAAATAATTAGGCATTTTTAAAGAGTTAAAAGTGAAATTGCCCAAAGGAATAAAAATAGATGAGAATATGTACCTCACAGTGAAGGAACTTTCATACATCCCAAGTCACTAGATGAGAGGAATTCAAGACACTGGAAAGAGGAAGCTATGGAGGAAGTTTCTAATAGGAGATTAAGGAATAAATAGACAACACTGCAAAAGGCTTTGCCATAAACTTCAGAGAAAATAAATCGATAATTTCATTTTCATGCTCTAAAGTATGAATATTTGGAAGAAGATTGCTGAATTTCTATTAAAAATCAAATAGAGACAACCTCAGATGATGAGTGATCGTAAATAGAAGCCTCAACTTTGCAATTTTGAACAGTGATTGTAAAAAAATCATTTCTCTCTCCCTCTCTTTCTCTTTCCCATGCGCACGCGCGGGCACACACACACATTTTCTCCTATGTGCACAAGTGAATCAATCTGCTAAGAGAGAGAGAAATGAGGGTACCCAGGGAGAGAAAGAGAAAGAGCAGAGATACCCAAGGGAGGGAGACAGAGAGCGAGGCTGCAGTGGATCTGGAGGGCTTTCCACTTCCGGCCTAGCTCTCTGTGGTGTCTGACTTCACTTCCTCTTATTGGATCACTGTATCTTTTTAACATATTTCCATTTTTGCTTAAAATAATTTGAGTCGGTTTTGGTAAGCAGCAAATGATCACTGATTACAACAGAAATATATTACAAAATAAAGGCTGGCTAAGAAAACTTAAGAGAAACCCCAAGACCCACGTTCTAATTCATGTACTTCAGGAGAAACCACGAGAGTAACTTTAGATACAAGTTGATCTTATGAAGCTCTATGCACAAATGGTTCGACTTTGACAGCCATTGAATATGCTTTAGTACTTTGAGATTTACACCTGTGAACTTTCTTATGGCTTTCTGGAATATTTTTCTGTAAGCAGTGCTACTGTAAGGCACGAGGTTGTATCTTGGTGGAGTGAAAGGATTAAAGAGCTTTCTTTTTCAACAAGATTTTTTGCTAAGAAGTGACTTCAGGATTGGCCAGAATAGAGAATTCTAACAAAAACTGCAATACCTAGATATTGTTGACACAACAGTAGTCAGCGTTAACATAAATTTCAGAGAACTCAGGTCTTCTGGGAAACACATGTGGCCTGGGAAAGAAATCAAATACCTTTCACTTCTTCCAGAGTTGCTAATAGGTTTTGGTCTCAATAAATTACTGATAATGCAAAAAGAAATGTGAGCTTACCTCCAAGCACTTCCACGCGTGTATTCTGTTTGTCTCTGTGGACATTTTTTGCCGCACAAACCATCATTGGCTTGCAAGGAGCTCTTCTCAAGAAATATGAATAAATCAAAAGTGGTCTAAGAGCTACATTTTCCTCAGTTTTATGCTAAATGCAATTGCCTGACTTCCAAATCCTGTCGGTCTAGTGTAGCTGAATCTCCTGTCTCTTTTGAAGATTGCTCCTTATGAATGGCTTAGGGTGTGAAGTTTGAATGCACATGCTTGTGCCATGGCTACAAAATGACTGATTTCTGTTATGAATCTACAATAAAAATGATATTTTCCCATCACACACACACACACACACACATCCTGATACACACAATGCTTCCATGCTGAGGGTCACCCCAGCCAGGAGGCAGGAGAAATTCTTCTTTCTACCTCACCATCAGTGAAGATTTTCCTTCCTCACTTCCTCCCACACACTAACCTGTTCTCACATCCCCACCACACCCTCATACACCTCTTCATTATCCTCCTCCTCGTGCTTTCATCCCAAAACAGTGATTCCAGGCCTGCTGGAGTTGTCTTCCCAAACTGTGAAAAATAAATTAGTAACGTGATGAAGGGTCTCCATTCATACCTTTGTGTATTCAGGAAAGGAGGGAGGAGAGGTAAACTACTGACATCCCAAGTTAGAATTCTGAATGTATCCTCCAATGGAACCAGTAATATAAATAACAATTACATCTTTAATGGGATTAGTAGTATTCTTCAGTTTCTTTCACTCATTTATTCAACAAAATATTGCTTTATTGTCTACTATATTCCAGGCACCATTCATGAGTCTGTTACTATAAAAAACAAATAAAATTATGGACCTTTCTATGGATTGGTCTTAATACATAAGCATGATGAATAACATCAATGCCATAGGAAATTGTGTGCTAAGTTCCTGATAACCAATTTACAGCATGCAACAATCCCATCAGTCAGTTAAGGAATCTCTATATATGTCAGTAACCGTGCATATATAAATATTAATTTCTCAGTCAAACACTTAATACCCCATTTATTCATTCATACACACATAGCTAAATAAGTATAGATGGTTAGAATTCACATACTATGCCATAGAAACTGGTGTTCAGACTCAAATCCTTGGTCATGATCTCGTCTCATTGTTCCGCAAGATATTACATCAGATTTCTGACATCTATTTTAAATCTAAAGTTCTGAATCCAAAATACTTTTTTAGGTTTCCATACAGATAAAGCATAGTTACTAAGGACATGTGCTCTGGAATCAGATAGATCTGAGTCTAAACCTTAGTAGTTTTTGTTACTTTGCACAAATTATTAAACTCTCTTAGCCCTTAGATTCCACATCTCTAAAATGAGGATAATAGTATCTATCGTATAGGGTTGACATGAGGATTAAATCAAATTAAGTAATGTATAGATTAAGCCCATCATGTCTAGTACAAGGTGAGTACTCAGAAACTTATTACTATGAAATGGTTATATTTTATCTATTTAACGAGCGAAACATCAAAAAGAATTAGTTGACCTGGAAGCCATTGAGAAACAATAGGTTTCTGTGTCCTCTTCTGTGGAGAGTATATTGGAAGGTGAAAGTACACAAGTCCTATTTTGTAGCTAGGTGGTCAATTTCATTTTTCTTTTCATCTCTAATTCTCATGATTTTATTATGTCCCATGGTATGTGTTCAAATATTCTCCTCTACCATGCTTTAAGGAAGCAAATGCAGTAATTCCATGAATACAAATACAACCTCAGCCTGGGAGGTCAACCAAACTGCAAAGGAGCAGTTGAAGGTGATATTTTAAAAATTAAATCTCTAAATCCATCTGAACAAACCTAGGGGACAGATATGGATCCACATGATATAAGAATTGCCAGATAACCACTCCCCATAAATAATCTCCTTGCAGGACTTGGAAATGACTTTGATTGAGAAATGGCATGCTATTTCTCACATAAGGCTATTAGCTAAGACACCTCTTTAACTCCTTTCATTCTCCTCCCTCCCCAGGGCAGCATTTCAATATACAATACTAGTCTGGAATTGACATTTGTTCTGAAAGGGAAATTCACTTACCTGCAGCTCTTCCTGAACAGGGTCTCGAGTGAGGAAGCAGATACATATTTTACCCAGGAATCCATGCTTCAGTTAGCTTCCTCAGCATCTGAAAGATAAGGGAAAGTTTTTCCAATCACTCAAATGCCAAACATGAAGGAATAAAATTGATCTTTAATTGACCTTCTTAGTGGAAAAGTAGAACTTCCTTTCCCAATAATGAAAGTCCTTCTTAAACTTTCAAAAAGGGAGGGGGGAGTCAATTAAAACTTTAAAAACCTCAGGCAGAAAGCAAGTCCAGGTGACCACATGGTTGCAAAGTATTCCATCTAATCCAGTGTTGCCGGCCCTGGGGATGGCAATTCACCAAACGGAAGAAACCTCTGCTTAAGTGGGAAAACATTCAGATACGAAGAGAATTCAAAGTTTCCCTGTTTTCATAAAGTTCCCTGGCTTTAAATATAAAATGCAGAGTTTCTTCTTCACCAGAACCCAAAAAATTTATCAGCCCTGTGTTCTGCCTTTCACACCACTAATTTTTTCTCCTTATTTGCATATTATTCTTAATCTGCTCAGCTTGATTTGCTAGTCTTCTAGGGCTACTTTGAAAATAGGAATTAGAACAAACAAGGCCAATAATAATCAGGAAGTAGACATAAAATAAATACAATTGTTGTGCCTTCATTGTTTCTTTATATCTTGTTTTTGAACAATACAAGTCCACATATATATCTTTGCAAATGCTTTATATTGAAAAATATACTGAAATAGTCTTTTTGCATATCCATCTCTCATTTAACTATAAGCTCCTACTTACAAAGTCTATGCCTTATACATCTTTGTATGGCATAGGATATTGTCTTGGAAATTTTGCTTCTGTTTTAAATCAATTTGCATTTAAATAAGACCTGGCATAAAATATCTATAGTCAAATTCAAGGATGAGTTTGAGTTGACATTATTTGAGATGATACCAGAAATATTTGCATAAACTTTTGACCCTTAAAATTATATTATTTGAGGGACTTCCCTGGTGGCGCAGTGGTTAAGAATCCGCCTGCCAATGCAGGGGACACATGTTCGAGCCCTGATCTGGGAAGATCCTACATGCCGAGGAGCAACTAAGCCTGTGCACCACAGCTAATGAGCCTGCACTCTAGAGCCTGTGTGCCACAACTACTGAGCCCATGTGCCTAGAGCATTTAGTTGTTTTTCTGGGTTTTTATCTTGTTCCTTCATCTGGTACATATCCCTCTGCCTTTTCATCTTGTATATATTTCTGTTAATGTGGTTTTTGTTCCACAGGCTGTGGGATTGTAGTTCTTCTTGCTTCTGCTGTCTGTCCTCTGGTGAATGAGGCTATCTAAGAGGCTTGTGCATGTTCCCTGATGGGAGGGACTGGTGGTGGGTAGAGCTGGCTGTTGCTCTGGTGGGCAGAGCTCAGTAAAACTTAATCTGCTTGACTGCTGATGGGTGGGGCTGGGTTCCCTCCCTGTTGGTTGTTTGGCCTGAGGCGACCCAACACTGAAGCCTGCCTGGGCTCTTTGGTGGGGCTAATGGCAGACTCTGGGAGGGCTCATGCCAAGGAGTACTTCCCAGAACCTCTGCTGCCAGTGTCCTTGTTCCCACAGTGAGCCAGAGCCACCACCTGCCTCTGCAGGAGATCCTCCAACACTAGCAGGTTGGTATGGTTCAATCTCCCCTGAGGTCACTGCTCCTTCCCCTGGGTCCCAATGTGCACACTACTTTGTGTGTGCCCTCCAAGAGTGGAGTCTCTGTTTCCCCCAGTCCTGTCAAAGTCCTGCAATCAAATCCCACTAGCCTTCAAAGTTTGATTCTCTAGGAATTCCTCCACCCATTGCCGGACCCCCAGGTTGGGAACCTGATGTGTGGCTCAGAACCTTCACTCCAGTGGGTGGACTTCTGTGGTATAAGTGTTCTCCAGTCTGTGAGTCACCCACCCAGCAGTTATGGGATTTGATTTTACTGTGATTGCACCCCTCCTGCCGTCTCATTGTGGCTTCTCCTTTGCCTTTGGATGTGGGATATCATTTTTGGTGAGTTCCAGTGTCTTCCTGTCAATGACTGTCCAGCAGCTAGTTGTGAATCTGGTGTTCTTTCAAGATGGAGTGAGAGCACGTCCTTCTGCTCCGCCATCTTGGTTCCTAATCTGTATTGGCATTTTTCTTGATCATCGTGTTTAGATGTGGGCATGGCAGTGGCTTTACGAGTTAAAGTCACAACAAAGAGTGTTCTGGCCTGGCCTGTCCCACTATAAACTTTTAATAGGTTGCAAGCCTCATTACCCCAAATTAATACCCAGCACTTCTCAACCAGCTTTATTACCACCTACAAAATTCTACCTTGTCTGATTCCCATAGAATAGTCAAATGCTCTTCCAGTCCAAATCCAGCTACCTTACTTTCCCTTCCTGGTAAAGATGAATTCTATGACTATTTAACCATTGTCCAATACTTTATTATATATTCGAAAGTTGCTAAGAGAGTAGATGTTAAATGTCCTCACCACTGTAGAACAAAACGAAAATGACAAACACTTATGTCAAGGACGAAATGGAGACAGTCAACACAGGAACATAAAGGAATATTAACCGAACTTTACAGAAATCTATAGTTCTTCTCAGAAATCATCAGAGGACACCAACCAATCCCCAAACACCAAATCTGTTCACACCAATCTCAGAACTTCTTTGTTCCCATGACTCAGCAACGCTGATCCAAATAGGGAAGAAAATCAGCTGAAAAAGCCAAATAACTTTTACATTTACCTCACAAAAAACCCTGCGTCTGTGAGCAACTTGAAACTCATTGGTACCACAGCCTTGAGTTTCCTGGCTTGCAGGTCAAAAACCTTGCAATAAACTCATCTTTCTGAAACCAAAAGTGGGGTTCTGCTGCTCACCACTCAAAAGATAATGAAGAGGCAAGGTTGGTGGAAAGTTTCCTTTGTTTTGGATGCCAACAACAGTGGGGGAGGGGCAGGCTTCTGTCCAAATGCCAACTCCCCACACTGTCAATCAGTGGACAAGAGCTTTTATAGAAGGAGGTAGGGGGCTACATGCAGAAACGGCACAGTCAGCTCTGACAGTCATCTTGAAGTTGGTCATCGGGGGTCTAATCTGCAACATCTTGATTGTTTTAAGTACAGTTAATCTTCAGTTCCAGGGTCAGTTTGTTTCCATTTCCTTGAGGCCAATTCTTGGAATTGTGGCAGCTAACGTCATGGCTATAATCTGGGCATCATGTGGTTAACTTCTTCCATGTGGTGGGGATTTCATTACCTATAAGACAGCTCACAGGATATGGCCCAGAATATTAGTCAAGGAGCTAAAGGTCCTTGACTTTGCTTAATGACTAAACTATTATTATTTAGTCTTGTTGGACTGCTTTCCTGTGTTTCTGCATTTTCTAACTTATCTGATTAAACTTACTTTTGGCTAAAGTTTTTCCACAGACAAAAGGCAGGTGCAGGACATGGGGGGCAAGGACCATAGGGTCCTGCTCCATTTCATTTCCACTTTATTTTAGTCAGTATGCAGAGTTTGGTTTTTGACACCACAAAAAAGAAATGGTTATTAAATTTTGTGTTGTGATGGAAGTGTTCCCTAACACTATGGTGGTAATCATTTTGTAATATATAAGTGTATCAAATCAGCACATTGTACACTTTAAAATTACAGTTTTATATGTCAATTATATCTCAACAAAGCTGGGGAAAAATAAGAAATCAAAATTAGCAGTTGTCTATAATGCCCCATCCTGACTCAATTAATGTTCTCCTAGAAGCCCCAATATATTATTTTTTGATGACATATATCTTAAAAATAATCAATATATATTTTGTGCTGGACATTCTCTTTACAGAACCTATTTATTTAAAGTTTTAAGTGAACATCTTTGCTGATAATAGATATGACTTAGAAATTGGTTATGACTGCAGCTTTGTTGAGTTCCAAGAAACAACATCTAAGACTGAAATTTGTTGTGTAGAGCATTTATTAGGGTGTATACTTGGGCTCAACACCTTTGAAGCAGAATTGGACAGAGAATAAGGTTGAGCTGTGGTACAATCTCAACCAAGGGCTCTGGTGACTCTATACAGAATCTAAAGCTGGAATGGCCCATCAGAATTGTCTTCCATTACATCAAGAAGGTAGGGCATTTTACTCTGAATCAATCAGTCATTGGATGTAGACCTCCCCTGAGGAGAGAGCATAAACTTGGGTGAAACAGTTGGAGAGAAAAATTTTCAAGAAGAACTGACAGCTGGGGGACCAAGTCCATCAGTCCTGAAGGGGATGCAGGCATCATGTCAATTTCCACTACAGGCATGGTATGAAAACAGAGAAGTTTTTTAACTTCCTGAGATGCCCCAACATGAGGAAGAAACAAATAATGTTTTAGAGGCAGTCCAACATACAAAGGGCATCCTAGTTATGCACTTCTGAAGTTAAAGGGGGTTACTCCATCCAGAAACCACTATGCACAAAAGTACCCTTTATTGATTTTGTTACTCTTGGTGTCAAAAGAAAGTTTCCCCTATGGTTTCATGAATCCATACTTAAATAAGAAGTACTTATTCAATTATAATAATCTGTCCCTATAGGAAAGAAAAGGTATCTCAGCACTGTCTCAACACAGCAAGGGATCTGTACATTCCCAGGACGTTTACTCAGTGGCACCCAAGTGAATGTCCAGCACTTTAGTGCACATGCTACATAAATCACCCGTAGTAACAAAGGCAAACTGGTCCAAACTGTTCAAAAATATTAGCAGGGAAATTTCCCCTGAGAGACTTAATAGGTGACCAAATATTGCCTTTTCTATAATTATCATAACCCAGAAAAAAACTATAAAGGTAGGGCATGACTTACAACTACACCTCAAGGATAATTTGAGCATTTACGAATGGATTTCATTTAGTTGCCCAAATCACAAAGCTTTAAGTAAGTTTTAGTAATAATTTTAAGTTTTCTGGTTAGATTGAAGTTTTCCTTGATGAAAGTCTAACAATTTTAACTTTTGGCAGGGAGGAAGTTGTGTATTTTTTTATTCTCCTCTTCACAGGTGAACTGCTCAAGAAGCTATATAAGAGTCTTCCTTTAAAACAAAACTGTCACTTACCTATAAGCCTCAAAGCCCTGGAGAGGTAAAATGAATTAATGATATTTTTAATTTTTTACATTTTTATTTTTTAAAAATCCTAATTTATAACAAAGAACAGTTAAATTAACTCCTGTATACACTTTACCTACATTCACTAATTCTTAACATTTTACACATTTGCTTTATATCTCTCGTTCTTTCTTTCCCTCTCTTTATATATATTATATATTCATATAAATAATGAAATAATTATTATTACTAATGCTAAACTATTTGAAATTTAGCTGCAGATATCATGACCCTTTATTCCTAAATATTTCTGTTTATCCCCTAAGAATAGAAACATTCTCTTACGAAACCACAGTATAGTCACTGAATTCAGAAAACCCAATATTCTTATAATATCATAGTATAGTATATTAATTACCTCCTAATGTCCTTTATATACTTTTTTTCTTGATCCAGAATTCAATCCAGGATCACCCATTGCAATTAGTTGTAATGTCTCTTTAGTTTATCTAGAGCAGTTTCTCACCTGTCTTTGCCTTTGTGACATTGATATTTTTTTAAGAACACAGGCTAGTTGTTTTATGAACTCTCCATCAACACGGGCTTTTTTTTTTTTTTTTAACACTGGCTTTTTGATGTTCTGTCACAGTTAGTTTTTGCATGTTTGTCAGGAATACCAAGTAACCGATGTTGTATCCTTAGTGCAACACATCAAGAAGCACATGACATTAGTTTATCACAGTACTAGTGATGTTAGCTTCAATCACTTGGTTTAAATGCCTTCCACAAGTTTTCTCCATGTAAAATTATCAATATACCCTTTGTAATTAATAAGTAATCTCGGGGGGGGGAATAAGTAATGTGTGGGGAAATACTCTGAGACAGTTTAATTATCTGTCCCTCATCAAACTTTCACCTAATGGTGTTAGCATTTATTAATGATTCTTGCCTAAGTCACTTATCACTATGGTGGTTGCAGAATGGTGAATTTTTTTTCCCCAATTTTCTTTCCTTCTACATTTATTATATAACATTCTATGATAAAGAGGAGCTTTTTATTTAATGTGTTCTCATCCATTACTGCTATATTTGTGTTGATGATAACATTGTCCGATTGAGAGCCCTTCAAACTGGCTCCTGTGTCACTTTTACAACGTCATTTTTTTTTAGAACTTCCTTACTTTTTGACACAATGAAGTGCTTCAGACTCATCTTGAATTTTTTTCTGTCCCAGCTGTAGAATCAACCATATCTCCAAGCTCTTCAGAAACCACTACATGGTTTAAGTCTACCTAGAGTGTTTGTTCTCTACAATTATATCTATAAATTTATGTACCCTCAACATGTATGTTTAGGGGATCTTTCTTCCTATGTATCTATATTGTACTCCCATGCTGACTACATGAAAAGGGTACAACATGTACCCTTAGGGGATCTTTCTTCCTATGTATCTAGATCGTACTCCCATACTGACTACATCATCCTGCCCTAGTTCTTTTTAGTTCCTTTTATCTTTATGTCCTCTTGATATACACACAAGGGATTACTTTTCCTGTACAATTAGATGGGCATACTATGCTAATGACATCAAAAATGACCTACACTTTGAGAAAATCATACTGCCTTTCTTAGGATTCATAACAAATCCCTCTTCTCATAATTTTGATGGGGAGCTTTTCATGGTAACTTATCCGAAATGATTCAAGACACCAGAAATCATGAGGATTTCTTCCTCAGACTGAAATATGTGATCCATGGAAGTGGAATCATTAATTTTTTAAAGGGGGTGGAAATAGGCACATAGTTTTTAAGGTTGAGCAAACTGATCCATTGGACTTATACTCCTGGTTGATTCTAGGCCAATTAAGAACTAGGTACAAGAGATTAGTTCAATGGTGGAGTAGAAGGACATGCTCTCACACCCTCTTTGAGAACACTGGAATGACAACTAACTGCTGAACAATCATTGACAGGAATATACTGGAACTCACCAAATAAGATATCCCACATCCAAAGACAAAGGAGAAGCCACAATGAGTGGTAGGAGGGGCACATTTGCAATAAGATCAAATCCCATAACTGCTGAGGGGGTGACTCACAAACTGGAGAACACTTATACCACAGAAGTCCACCCACTGGAGTGAAGGTTCTGAGTCCCACGTCAGGCTTCCCAATATGGGAGTCCAGCAACGGGAGGAGGAATTCCTAGAGAACCAGACTTTGAAGGCTAGCAGGATTTGATTGCAGGACTTCAACAGGACTAGGAGAAACAGAGACCCCATCCTTGGAGGGCACACACAAAGTAGTGTGTGCTTTGGGCTCAGGGGAAGGAGCAGTGACCACATAGGACTGAACCAGACCTACCTGCTGGTGTTGGAGGATCTCCTGCAGAGGCAGGGGGTGACTCTGTCTCACCAGGAGGGCAAGGACACTGGCAGCAGAAGTTTTGGGAACTACTCCTTGGTGTCAGCCCTCCCGGAGTCCGCCATTAGCACCACCAAGGAGCCCGGGTATGTTCCAGTGTTGGGTCGCCTCAGGCCAAACAACCAAGAGGGAGGGAACCCAGCACCACCCATCAGCAGACAAGCAGAATAAACTTTAAGTGAGCTCTGCCCACTAGAGCAACAGCCAGCTCTACCCACCACCAGTCCCTTCCATTAAGAAACTTGCACAAGCCTCTTAGATACCTCATCCACAAAAGGGCAGAGAGCAGAAGCAAGAAGAACTACAATCCTGCAGCCTGTAGAACAAAATCCACATTCACAGAAAGATATACAAGATGAAAAGGCAGAGAGCTATGTACCAGATGAAGGAACAAGATAAAACCCCAGAAAAACAACTAAATGAAGTGGAGATAGGCAACCATCTAGAAAAAAGAATTCAGAATAATGATAGTGAAGATGATCCAGGACCTTGGAAAAAGAATGGAGGCAAAAATCAAGAAGATGCAAGAAACGTTTAACAAAGACCTAGAAAAATTAAAGAACAAACAAACAGATATGAACAATACAATAACTGAAATGAAAAATACACTAGAAGGAATCAATAGCAGAATAACTGAGGCAGAAGAACGGATAAGTGACCTGGAAGACAGAATGATGGAATTCACTGCGATGGAACAGAATAAAGAAAAAACAATGAAAAGAAATGAAGACAGCCTAAGAAACCTCTGAGACAACACTAAAAGCAACAACATTCACACTATAGGGGTCCCAGAAGGAGAAGAGAGAGAGAAAGGACCCGAGAAAATATTTAAAGAGATTATAGTCAAAAAATTCCCTAACATGGGAAAGGAAATAGCCACCCAAGTCCAGGAAGTGCAGAGAGTCCCATACAGGATAAACCCAAGGAGAAACATGCCAAGATACATAGTAATCAAATTGGCAAAAGTTAAAGACAAAGAAAAATTTTTGAAAGCAGCAAGGTAAAACTGACAAATAACATACAAGGGAACTCCCATAAGGTTAACAGCTGATTTCTCAGCAGAAATTCTACAAGCCAAAAGGGAGTAGCATGATATACTTACAGTGATGAAAGAGAAGAACCTACAACCAAACTTACTCTATCCAGCAAGGATCTCATTCAGATTAGATGGAGAAATCAAAAGCTTTACAGACAAGCAAAAGCTAAGAGAATTCAGCACCACCAAACCATCTCTACAACAAATGCTAAAGGAACTTCTCTAAGTGGGAAACACAAGAGAAGAAAAGGACCTACAGAAACAAACACAAAACAATTAAGAAAATGATAATAGGAACATACATATCAATAATTACCTTAAACATGAATGGATTAAATGCTCCAACCAAAAGACATGGGCTCGCTGAATGGATACAAAAACAAGACACATCTATATGCTGTCTAAAAGAGACCCACTTCAGATACAGGGACACGTACAGACTGAAAGTGAGGGGATGGAAAAAGATACTCCATGCAAATGGAAATCAAAAGAAAGCTGGAGTAGCAATACTCATATCAGAAAAAATAGACTTTAAAATAAAGGATGTTACAAGAGACAAGGAAGGACACTACATAACAATCAAGGGATCAATCCAAGAAGAAGATATAACAATTATAAATATATATGCACCCAACATAGGAGTACCTCAATACATAAGGCAACTCCTAACAGCTATAAAAGAAGAAATCAACAGTAACACAATAATAGTTGGGGACTTTAACACCTCACTTACACCAACGGACAGATCATCCAAACAGAAAATTAATAAGGAAACACAAGCTTTAAATGACACAATAGACCAGAGAGATTTAATTGATATTTATAGGACATTCCATCCAAAAACAGCAGATTACACTTTCTTCTCAAGTGCGCACAGAACATTCTCCCAGATAGATCACATCTTGGGTCACAAATCAAGCCTCAGTAAATTTAAGAAAATTGAAATTATAACAAGCATCTTTTCTGACCACAATGCTATCAGATTAGAAATGAATTACAGGGAACAAAATGTAAAAAACACAAACACATGGAGGCTAAACAATACGTTACTAAATAACGAAGAGATCACTGAAGAAATCAAAGATGAAATAGAAAAATACCTAGAGACAAATGACAATGAAAACATGATGAACCAAAACTTATGGGATGCAGCAAAAGCAGTTCTAAGAGGGAAGTTTATAGCTATACAAGCCTACCTCAAGAAAGAAGGAAAAATCTCAGATAAACAATTTAACCTTACACCTAAAGGAGCTAGAGAGAGAAGAACAAACAAAACCCAAAGTTAGCAGAAGGAAAGAAATCATAAAGATCAGAGCAGAAATAAATGAAATAGAAACAAAGAAACAATGGCAAATATCAATAAAATTAAAAGCTGGTTCTTTGAGAAGATAAACAAAATTGATAACCCATTAGCCATACTCATCAAGAAAAAGAGGGAGAGGACTCAAATCAATAAAATTAGAAATGAAAAAGGAGAAGTTACAACAGACACCACAGAAATACAAAGCATCCTAAGATACCACTACAAGCAACTCTATGCCAATAAAATGGACAACCTGGAAGAAATGGACAAATTCTTAGAAAGGTATAACCTTCCAAGACTGAACCAGGAAGAAATAGAAAATATGAACAGACCAATCACAAGTAATGAGATTGAAACTGTGGTTAAAAATCTTCCAACAAACAAAAGTCCAGGACCAGATGGCTTCACAGGTGAATTCTACCAAACATTTAGAGAACAGCTAACACCCATCTTTCTCAAACTTTTCCAAAAATGCAGAGGAAGGAACACTCCCAAATTCATTCTATCAGGCCACCATCACCCTGATACCAAAACCAGAAAAAGATACCACAAAAAAAGAAAATTATAGACCAATATCACTGATGAATATAGATGCAAAAATCCTCAACAACATACTAGCAAACAGAATCCGACAACACATTAAAAGGATCATGCCCCATGATCAAGTGAGATTTATCCCAGGGATGCAAGGATTCTCCAATATACACAAATCAATCAACGTGATAAACCATATTAAAAAAATTGAAGAAGAAAAACATATGAACTTCACAATAGATGCAGAAAAAGCCTTTGAGAAAGCTCAACACCCATTTATGAAAAAAAACTCTTCAGAAAGTGGGCATAGAGGGAACCTACCTCAATATAATAAAGGCCATATCCAACAAACCCACAGCAAACATCACTCTCAATGGTGAAAAACTGAAACCATTTCCTCTAAGATCAGGAACAAGACAAGGATGTCCACTCTCACCATTATTATTCAAAATAGTTTTGGAAGTTCTAGCCATGGCAATCAGAGAAGAAAAAGAAATAAAAGGAATACAAATCGGGAAAGAAGAAGGAAAATTGTCACTGTTTGCAGATGATATGATACCATACATAGAGAATCCTAAAGATGCCACCAGAAAACTACTAGAGCTATTTAATGAATTTGGTAAAGTTGCAGGATACAAAATTCATGCACAGAAATCTCTTGCATTCCTATAAACTAATGATGAAAAATCTGAAAGAGAAATTAAGGAAACACTCCCAATTACCATTGCAACAAAAAGAATAAAATACCTAGGAATAAATCTACCTAGGGAGACAAAAGACCTGTATGCAGAAAACTATAAGACACTGATGAAAGAAATTAAAGATGATACCAAGATGGAAAGATATACCATGTCCTTGAATTGGAAGAATCAATATTGTGAAAATGACTATACTACCCAAAGCAATCTACAGATTCAATGCAATCCCTATCAAATTACCAATGACATTTTTTACGAAACTAGAACAAAAATCTTAGAATTTGTATGGAGACACAAAAGACCCCAAATAGCCAAAGCAGTCTTCAGGGAAAACAACAGAGTGGAGGAATCAGCCTCCCTGATTTCAGACTATACTACAAAGCTACAGTAATCAAGACAATATGCTGGCACAAAAACAGAAATATAGATCAATGGAACAAGATAGAAAGCCCAGAGATAAACCCACACACCTATGGTCAACTGATCTATAACAAAGGAGGCAAGGATGTACAATGGAGAAAAGACAGTCTCTTCAAAATATTGTGTTGGGAAAACTGGACAGCTACATGTAAAAGAATAAAATTAGAACACTCCCTAACACCATACACAAAAATAAACTCAAAATGGATTGAAGATCTAAATGTAAGACTGGATGCTTTAAAACTCTTAGAGGAAAACACAGGAAGAACACTCTTTGACATAAATCACAGCAAGATCTTTTTTGATCCAACTCCTAGAGTAATGGAAATAAAAACAAAAATAAACAAATGGGACCTAATGAAACTTCAAAGCTTTTGTACAGCAAAGGAAACCATAAACAAGATGAAAAGACAACCCACAGAATGGGAGAAAATATTTGCAAACAAATCAACAGACAAAGGATTAATCTCCAAAATATATAAACAGCTCATGCAGCTCAATATTAAAAAAACAAATAACCCTATCCAAAAACGGGCAGAAGACTTAAATAGACATTTCTCCAAAGAAGACGTACAGGTGCCCAAGAGGCACATGAAAAGATGTTCAACATCACTAACTGTTAGAGAAATGCAAATCAAAACTACAACGAGGTATCACCTCACACCAGTCAGAATGGCCATCATCAAAAAATCTACAAACAATAAATGCTGGAGAGGGTGTGGAGAAAAGGGAACCCTCTTGCACTGCTGGTGGAAATGTAAATTGATACAGCCACTATGGAGAACAGTATGGAGGGTCCTTAATAAACTAAAAATAGAATTACCATATGACCCAGCAATCCCACTACTGGGCATATACCCAGAGAAAACCATAATTCTAAAAGACCCATGCACCCCAATGTTCACTGAAGCACTATTTACAATAGCCAGGTCATGGAAGCAACCTAAATGCCCATCAACAGACAAATGGATAAAGAAGATGTGGTACATATATACAATGGAATATTACTCAGCCATAAAAAGGAGTGAAATTGGGTCATTTGTAGAGACGTGGATGGATCTAGAGACTGTCATACAGAGTGAAGCAAGTCAGAAAGAGAAAACAAATATCATATATTAATGCATATATGTGGAACCTAGAAAATTGGTACAGATGAACCAGTTTGCAGGGCAGAAATTGAGACATAGATATAGAGAACAAATGTATGGACACCAAGCGGGGAAAGCGGCAGGGAGTGGGGTGGGGTGATGAATTGGGAGATTGGGATTGACATGTATACACTAATATGTATAAAATGGTTGACTAATAAGAACCTGCTGTATAAATAAATAAATAAATTTATATTTAAAAAAAACCTAGGTACAAATAGTGGGATTCCAAATATTTCTTTTGATATTTATGATTCATCTTGCCTTTTCCACTGAAAGATATGCAGGTGCTTAAAAATTACCACAGTGCCAATATGCCAGGCTGAAGCTCAGCTGATGTTACTACATCAAAAAGAATGGGCTTCCCTGGTGGCGCAGTGGTTGAGAGTCCGCCTGCCGATGCAAGGGACACGGGTTCGTGCCCCGGTCTGGGAGATCCCACATGCCGCGGAGCGGCTGGGCCCGTGAGCCATGGCCGCTGAGCCTGCGCGTCCGGAGCCTGTGCTCCGCACCGGGAGAGGCCACAACAGTGAGAGGCCCGCATACCACCAAAAAAAAAAAAAAAAAAAAGAAGAAGACTGAAGCCATTATGGCTCACTCAGCTGACTTTGACCAAAATGAGAACAAAGTTATTCTAATAGAGAAATGTTACAGTCTTACCTTAATGAAGGAGCGGAGTTCAGCAGAAGTCCAGCCAAGAGTTCAGCAAAAGCCATACCCAGAAATAAGACAATCACTTTCAGTCACAGGATTTCTCAGAAAACTCATAAATAACTAAAGTTGCCTTCCCTGATAACTGTCAGTCCCTGATGAATGCCACCTTGCTTCAAGGAAAATGTTCCCCCTGATAAATTTTAACTAATAAATTTTAACTAACCACCTTGCCCATGGACTGAAAATAATATTTCACTGTTCCTCTGATGCTGTGGTTTTTGCTTTTATAAACCATTCCTTGCCTCAGTTCCATGACTGATCTTCATCACATGTGAATAAATATCAGCTATGCTTTTAACTAAACTGAATACATCTGAGTTATTCTTTGACAAGATGATCCTGTATCTAATCAAGACTTGAAATTTGACTTCCATTTACAGGAAACTCAGTAAAAAGTTAAGTGACCAACTTACCTGCAGAATGTGAAATAGTTCATAGGAAAATTGACCCAGTTTCTGCAATAACTCAATGGCAGGAATTTTTTAAATGAAGGGATGTCTGCTCCAGATTAAAAGAGATTTGAGAAACATAAAACTGAATAGAATGTGTGCACCATATTTAGGTACCATTTCAAAAAAATAAACTGTAAAAAGGCATTTTCAAAACCATCGTGAAAATGTGATTATGAGCCAGGTATTAGATGTTACCAATGAATTATTAAAATTGTTAAGTGTGACAATAGAATTGTATTTATGTAAGAAAAGGTGCATATGTTTTAGATATACCTACGTAAGTATGTAAGAGCAAATTTAAATAATGTCTATTTCCTCTTAAAGATTTCAACAAAGGTGGAAAAAATAAAAAATTTAAAAATAGAAGCAAGGAAATCTTGATAGTTTTTTAACTTGATTGATATGAGTTCATTAACTGTTCTCTCTTCCTTTGTGTCCATTTCAAATTGTTCATCACAAAAATATTCTTAGTAAATATTCTTAATTTTGATAATATAAGAAGTGTGCACAAGTTTTTGAAACCGTTTTTCCAAAAGAGGACATTTCCTGCATATTCTAAATAAACCCAAAGAGGAAAACTGTAGGCACCATTTGCTACCTAATCTGTACATTTCTCCCTTGTCGCTGACCTGAATTCCTGAAAAGTTAGCTGTAATTAGTCACCCTATGATTAAGGAAGCAACTGGAGAAAAAAAAAGGAAGAAGGAAGAGTCCATGAAGGTGTGAAAAGATGGGCTTCCCTGGTGGCGCAGTGGTTGAGAGTCTGCCTGCCGATGCAGGGGATGCAGGTTCGTGCCCCGGTCTGGGAAGATCCCACATGCCGTGGAGCGGCTGGGCCCGTGAGCCATGGTTCTACTGTCTATAGCAGAGCTCAAGGCTAATGTTACTGTCAAACTGAACTTTTTATGAAATCACTTTTTAAAAATTCTACCTACTCTATTAATTCATTTCCATCTCATAATAAAGCAGGATGGGGTGGGGGAAGTTCAGAGGATTAGAGAATGTGTTAATAAATGATTAGTGGAAAAGTATCTTTGGAAGGCTGTACAATAAATTGCTTTTGCTTTTCTCTTTCCTAATTCCCCCTCCTCGTCCTTCCAGATGGGACTTAAATAAAACGAAGTTCTTAGGCAACTAATGTTAACTGTGTGTATAGTGCAATGCTTATGGTGGGGCTTCTGTTTAAAAAATAAAATATAATAAGCCCTGTGGGATAAATGGAGTGAGTCATACTTCTAGGTTTCTCTTCCAAGCACTTCAATATTGTCTCTGTTGTGTTCTCACTCGAGTGTTGAAAGCTAAAATGATGAGTGGAATCCCAAGGGGAATCAACTTCCCAGCTTCAGTGGTGTCCACCTAATGTTCTCCTTGGACTGAAGTTGTAAGTCAACACACAGAAAGAAGGAAAACATTACAGTAGTTGCTGTCAAGATAGCAAATCGTTTTTCAACATTACCAATTTAATGTAGGGATTCAACTTATTAAATGTACATTGTCTTTCTTATGATTAGGGCAAGTTCATTTCCAGAAAAGTTCAATTATAAAATCGTCAATAACACTTATGAATTTCAATAAGTCATTTTGCTTCTGGGTAAATTATTCTTATTACTAATATGTGCAAGTCCCATTTGGACATAAAGAAAACCCCAGGGATAAGAAAGGAGATAATAATTAACTAAGCATTCTTCATTTTTAATAACTAACCTAAGAGGAAAATAATGATATGTTCATTCACCACTGCAGAATCAACCAGAACTTACTGAACAATGTAGATTTCATTGTTAATAGCGAACACTAACTCCCTCCTTGGAATGATTTTCCTTTTAAATAAACCATATTGGATGGTTCTATTAAAGAACATCACTACAAACAATAAATGCTGGAGAGGATGTGGAGAAAAGGGAGCCCTCCTACACTGTTGGTGGGAATGTAAATTGGTACAGCCACTATGGAGAACAATACGGAGATTCCTTAAAAAACTAAAAATAGAACTACCATATGACCCAGCAATCCCACTACTGGGCATACATCCTGAGAAAAACATGGTTCAAAAGGATACATGCACCCCAGAGTTCATTGCAGCACTATTTACAATAGCCAAAATATGGAAGCAACCTAAATGCCTATCGACAAATGAATGGATAAAGATGAGGTACATATATCCAATGGAATATTATTCAGCCATAAAAAAGAACAAAATAATGCCATTTGCAGCAACATGGATGGACCTGGAGATTATCATACTAAGTGAAGTAAGTCAGACAGAGAAACACAAATATCATATGATATCGCTTATATGTAGAATCTAAGATAATCGATACAAATAAACTTATTTACAAAATAGAAACAAACTCACAGATGTAGAGAATGAATTTATGGTTACCAGGGGGGAAAGCTGGGGGGAGGGATAGATTGGGAGTTTGAGATTGACATATACACACTGCTATATTTAAAATAGATAACCAACAATGACCTACTGTATAGCACAGGGGAACTCTGCTCAATATTTTGTAATAACCTAAATGGGAAAAGAAATTCAAAAGAATAGATACATGTATATGTATAACTGAATCATTTTGCTGTACGCCTCAAACTAACACAACATTGTAAGTCAACTATACTCCAATATAAAATAAAAATTTTAAATAAAACAAAAACAAAAAATAAATACATGATAAAGAACATCAGGTCCTTTTATTTTTCATTAACCTATAAGGGTTTAAATGTGGCAAAATGATTAAAATGTTAATCAGTTAACTTTTTTCATGTGTTACTATTTTAGGTGCATCTCTAGATATTTTCAGCTTTTACTGCATTTCCAATCACCTAAAAAAATTCTATGGCTTTTTTTTCTTTTTCATAAACTTCTTTTGTAATCAACTGAGGTCAGATCAAAACAATTAATTCAATTCTAACAATATTTTTCATATCTCACTAACTTTTAATAATTACTTTAAGATTCCTTCCCAGACCCTTGATTAGTATTAGCAGAAAATCATATGACTGTATTAGATGACATCAGCTAATCCTCCAAAGCAACTGGTCCTCTACAGTTTGGAAAGAAACCAACACCTCATGCCTCCTTGCAGAGGTAATACACAATACACCACCAAAAGCCACAGTAATTAAAATCTCTGTTAGCACGCCTTTGATTTCCACAACTTGCTCTTACTGCTGTTAAAGATTTTTAAAACTACCAAGGATCTTCTACTGACATGAGCTTTATCCCCTTAAGTCCTTTTGGGAATGGGGCAGGATATAAATAAAGAAACAATAGTAAACAGCTTAGTACCTGCTCCCAAGATGAGCTAAGCAAAGAAGGCTGTTAGAAGCATCGCTATGGTTTCACTGGGTTCAGTCATCTTGATTTATTTTCAACAGTGTTGAAAATTGTTGTTGTTGTTATTATTTCACACGCATTTATTGACTATCTACCATGTGAATCATGAAGCCAAGCACTAAAAGGGGTATAAAGATATACACTACCCAGTCCCTACCTGTAAAAATGTTAATTGTATTAAAAACCATAAACATCGTAGCCATAATTTATTAAACATTCATGGTGATTTAGGCAGTTTACACATGGTAACCCTTCAGCCTATCCCAAATTCTGTAATATAGGAATTGTTGTCCTTATTTACATTGTACAGATCTAGTACCTATTCTTTAATTTTGGCATCCACCACCCTCATCAAAACCATTTGCTTCACGAGCAGCCGCATGGCACAGGGAGATCAGCTCGGTGCTTTGTAACCACCTAGAGGGGTGGGATAGGGAGGGTGGGAGGGAGGGAGACGCAAGAGGGAGGAGATATGGGAACATATGTATATGTATAACTGATTCACTTTGTTATAAAGCAGAAACTAACACACCATTGTAAAGCAATTATACTCCAATAAAGATGTTTAAAAAAAACCAAAAAAAAACATTTGCTTCATGGAAAGCTGATTCTCATCTTCAGACCTCTGGGACCTGCTCAATCTCTATAGTTAGATGAGCTGACAAATCCCCTTCTATTATCAAAGCTAGTTTGCATTGTTTTTTCTATTCTTTGCAACCAAAAGCACTCTAACTGATACACAGGATAATATTCATCCTTCAAAATTAATAACATTTTCTTAAGAAGGTGGGGGTTATAGCTTCCTTTATTTTATAATTTTTTAGACACTAAGGAGAAGCTTAGCTGATTTCATAACATAAAAACCTGAAATGTCATTAAATAAATATTTGCTGGATGAATGAACTGAACAAATGAATGAATAATGATTAAACTACTGAATATGAGATAATTTCTCTGTCCTTATTTTGCCCCTACCCCATCAGGCTAAGATGCATGATTGACATTGTTATGTTAAAAGAACATAAATATATAACAATAATTGATGTAACTCAGCTCTTTGAATTTATTTAGTTTTTCTTAGGCAGTTGATGATAGCCCCAGCTTGACATTATTTGAAAATCATACATAACGGGGGTTTAGTAGCTAGCACCTAGAAAGTCAGAAATAGATAAGAGTCACCCATCTAACACTTGCCCCTGTGAATACTGACCTCCATCTCACATTCCTATACATCAGTAAGTAATGTTCCCAGAGAGTGAGAGATTAGACCGTAAAATGTGTGTTTTGTTTTGTTTTACTCACAGTGATCAAAAGTGCAATAGATCTTGTTCAGCTGTTAGTGGTGGTTGTTAAAGACATTAATGCCATGACTTAGGGACCTTTTTCTCCAAGGAAGCTAAAGAACGGGTAGTAATGACACATAGCCTGGGGGGAAAGGGGGTGGTGGGGAGAAGAGGAATACTTTAAAGATATTAATCACACAGACATACTGAAGATCCCTCATCTCACGATTGGAAGCTACTCCACTGAGAGGGAATTAGCTCTCACATTTAAAGTGGGAAGTGACTATAGAGAGGGAGAAAAGGGCTGTTTATTTCCAGACGCTGCCAACTTCCATATTGCTCTCTTGCTGTGTCATAGTCACAGACCTGTACAATGACAGGAAAGATAATTTCTAATCTTCCTGTTCAAGAAATGATTTTATTGATCTCCACTTTACCTTTTATTTTTCCTATGATTCAGCAGGTTAGAACTGCTCCAGCTCCTGTAGCTTTCTATCATTCAGCAAGATGTCCATGGAGTTAAATGTCTTACAAGTTAATAGGAGGTGAAGAAATTTATTTCAGCACCAAGGAGAGTACCCTGTTATTTTTCAAATGGTTTTATACATTCAAAACTACATATTACTCATGAGGCTAGAAAGAAATTTTGAAAGGTGGTTTGACAGAAAGCTGCTAAGAACTTATTTCATTCATGAGAAAAATTCTAATCATTTCTATAAAATTAAAAACTTGCCAGTTTGGTACCTGTACATGATTTCAACAATGCACTATTCTTTTAGCTCAAAATGCAATGGAATTAGAGATTATTTGTCTATTTTTCAAATGTCAAAACCACAGATTCTGGATGGACTTAGATTGCAGGAAGTTTCAGCGAAGTCACAGAAGAGTTAAATTAACAGTGATGTTCCATGATGCAACTAGAGATTATCATACTAAATGAAGTAAGTCCAAAAGACAAATACAATATGACATCACATATATGGAATCTAAAATATGACACAAATGAACCTATCTATGAAACAGAAACAAAATCAGGGACAAAAAGAATAGACTCGTGGTTGCCAAGGCGGAGGGTCATGGGAGAGGGTAGAAGTGGGAATTTGGGATTAGAAGATGAAAACTGGTATATATAGAACAGATAAACAACAAGGTCCTATCGTATAGCACAGGGAACTATATTCGATATCCTGTGATACACCGGTCAGAATGGCCATCATCAAACAATCTACAAGCAATAAATGCTGGAGAGGGTGTGGAGAAAAGGGAACCTTCTTGCACTGTTGGTGGGAATGTAAATTGATACAGCCACTATGGAGAACAGTATGGAGGTTCCTTAAAAAACTAAAAATAGAACTACCATACAACCCAGCAATCCCACTACTGGGCATATACCCTGAGAAAACCATAATTCAAAAAGAGTCATATACCACAATGTTCATTGCAGCTCTATTTACAATAGCCAGGACATGGAAGCAACCTAAGTGTCCATCAACAGATGAATGGATAAAGAAGATGTGGCACATATATACAATGGAATATTACTCAGCCATAAAAAAAAAAGAAATTGAGTTATTTGTAGTAAGGTGGATGGACCTAGAGTCTGTCATACAGAGTGAAGTAAGTCAGAAAGAGAAAAACAAATACTGTATGCTAACACATATATATGGAATCTTAAAAAAAAAAAAAAAAGTCATGAAGAACCTAAGGGCAAGACGGGAATAAAGATGCAAAACTACTAGAGAATGGACTTGAGGTTACAGGGAGGGGGAAGGGTAAGCTGGGACAAAGTGAGAGAGTGTCATGGACATATGTACACTCCCAAACGTAAAACAGATAGCTAGTGAGAAGCAGCCGCATAGCACAGGGAGATCAGCTTGGTGCTCTGTGACCACCAGAGGGGTGGGATAGGGAGGGTGGGAGGGAGGGAGACGCAAGACGGAAGACATATCGGGATAGATGTATATGTATAACTGATTCACTTAATTATAAAGCAGAAACTAACACACCATTGTAAAGCAATTATACTTCAATAAAAATGTTTAAATATATATATATATATATATATATCCTGTGATAAACCATAAAGGAAAAGAATATGAAAAAGAATGTGTGTGTGTGTATATATATATATATATATATATATATATATATATATATATATATATATAACTGAGTCACTTTGAGGTGCAGCAGTGATTAACACAACATCGTAATTCAACTATACTTCAATAAAAAATAAATTAAAAAATAAAAAGCTCCATGAGAACAAGTCCTAAAATCTTTCTCACTGCTCTATCCTCAGAGCTTGGCACATGGTAAATGCTCAATGAATATTCATGTGAGTCAAGTGAGAAAGAATGAATTAATGAATGGCTTTCATTAAGTGAGTAGGAAGGAATTAAGGAATACCTTGTTTGTAATGAATCCCTTTCTGCAACTGGTCTCAGAGATCCTCACATTGCTCAGCCTGAAACACGGACACATCTTGCTTTGCCCTGTATCAATGGTGCTCTGGATCTCAGAAAAAATCATGCCCCAGATCACGCCTCTCAGCTCCATTAAGCTTTCAGTGTAAAGGGTTCTCCTTAGAGCCCGGGAAGGGTCACTGAAGTTTCCAGCCATGTAATCCTACATCTCCAGGGTAGCATGGCATCCACCCACCTGTGGCTCCTCCAATGCTCAAGCCAACCAGTCAAGCTGGTTCTGTCCTGTTACCAGTCGGACAGGACCCAGTCACAGGAGGCTAACTCTCATCCTCTTCCACAAAGTCCCCAGGTAGACCATAACTACTTGTCCTTATTCCCAAGCAACCCAGGCAGCCCCTTCCTTCTGTGCCCAAAGTAGAAAATATCAGGCCTTGCTCTACTGAGAGCTCCTCAAGAGTCCAGCGACATCTTAGTTCAGATGTGCTAGGAGACAAAGGACAATAGTGCAGTTCTCCTCTGAGTTACCACCATAGCCAGACATGAGGTCACCCTGAGAGACTAGAATCTACCAGAGACATGGCCAAAGGTGAAAGAGGAAACATGAACGAGTAAAAACAGTGTTGAAGCAAATGTTTCTGACAGTCAGCATGGCATGAAGACTTCTCAGGCCTCTGAATCCCTTTCCTTGTTTTATGTCTATTTGTTCAATGAAACACGTGCAAATCAAGTCAAGCCTCCTGGCTCCCAGGTAGGTACAGCCCAGTTCTTAGCTCCTAGAAGGATTCTGGGCTAAGGCTCCACTCTACTTGGACTGTACTATCAGGCCCCCAAAACGGGGGGAGCTGGCAGGGAAGGACTGATTTCCATTTCAAACTGCATTCTGGTACTTTGTACTCCAGCACCATTGGCCGATCAATATTTAATGCTTGGAGATTCTGACTCTGCGGGAGTCATGTCAGGGGACCTTGGGAGCCAATCTGCTTGAGCTTCTGAGTGATAATTATTCATGGGCTCCTGCCTCTTGCTCTTTCTCTCGCACGGTCCCACTCTGCAGACTCAGTGCCTTATTCAGTCTTCTCTCTCGCTCTCTCCGCTGCTGTAGCTGGACCCTCCGCCTTCGCCAACGCTCAGCATCTGCACATCCCTACAATGGCTAAAACAGCAATGGGTAAGGCATCGCGCCTCGTTCTTCCTCGGCTCGACCTGGAGCCCACCTCTCACCCTCTCTCTTACAGCTTGGAAGACATTCGGAGATATTTTATAGAGAAAAAGACATTACTGTTAACATAGCAATCGGGAAGGATGGAGGCCGCTCTGGGGTTTGAGGGAGGGCAAAAAGGGGATCCTTGAAAATCTAAAGCTAAGGATTTTTTTTTTAAAGGTGGAAGAAGGTAAGTTGCCGTCCCATGGGTAGCGAATTTATTCTGTTTCCATATTTAAAATTAGGGCTCAGTCGTTGGGGGGGGGAGGGGTCTACTCGAACTGTATGCCTTAAATGGGGTTAAGGGACATTTTGGAAAGTGCTTTGTAACATCCTTTATTTCTTCTCTAGTTAAAAAAAGGAAAGAAAAAAGAAAGAAAATAGGGGAGAGAAAAGAGGGCGGGAGAAAGGAAAAAGAAAAATGCAAAGTCAAATTGGTCCCATCTAGGCTGTTTGAAAGATGGGTGGAGAAGAGGGAGGCGGGAGAAGAACCGGGCAAATGTATCGCATTGTCTGGTCGGAAAAACTGATAGTCCTGGGGCGCGGTGCGGAGAGGTGAGGGCGCGGGGCGGGGTTGGCAGTGGGGGGGGGGGAGACCTACACTCTTTTGTTTTAGGGAAAGGGAGGGGAAGGAGACAGGAAGTCGGGAGGGCACGGAGGGCGCGGGTGGGCAGCTGCAGGGGCGGGGAAGCGCGCGGTTGGGGAGGGGTGGAGGGACAGCGGTTTCGCAGGCTCTGGGGTGGGGTTTCTTTGTGTGAGGACGAGCCGTCCCGGGGGGGAGGCACCTGCAGAGCTGGGCACACAATGCGGATGGCCCCACCCTTTGCGGAGCCGCGCTGGTGCCCTCCCCCTCCCCCCTCCCCCCAACCCGGTGCCGCGGAAAGGGGGCCGGGTGCGGAGCGCAGCGCGACGCCCAGGAGCCCAGCCCTGGGGAGACAGCAGCGCCACGCCCGGAGCCTCGCGCTCCCGACTCCCAGCCTCGGCTTCCGAGTGAGACCTGACCATTGCCCCCGCCTTCCCCACCCTGGCCATATTGTTCCGTTTTACAGAGGGAAGGGGGGAAAAGTGGGTTAACATTTTTCTTTTCAAAACCGCATTGCATAGGGTTATTAGACATAAACGCGATAAAGCCTTCTTTGAACTCATTTGATCGTTTGGGGGAAAAGCTTCTGGAACCTAGATAAGAGTATACATAATAATACAGACACAAAAGAGGTCAAGGTCTTAAACTGAGCCAAGTGAAACATGTTTTGTACGTCAGACAGGGCCAAATATCGGCAATTTTCATAGGCTCAGCCTGTATCGGAGAGACGGTCGAGACGCAGAGACCAAACGAGGTTCCGGATCCAGGGCCGCCATCCCCAACGGGTCTTGCGCCTCCAGTACCCCTCGGTTAGGCGCTCGGTGGCCCCGGGAGAAACAGGCAGGGAGGGACCGGAGGTCGGGTGGCGGCTGGAAGCACCCCTTCCGCGGGACCCGGTGCGGGATGCGGAGAAGGGGGAAAGAGGCCAAAAGGGCTTGCGCTGGTCAGCTCCGCCCTGCCCTACCCTCCCAGGCGGAGCCGGAAAGACCTCAGGCTCAGATACTGGGCAAGGAAAAGGGGCTGGGGAGGGGCCCTTGAGCGGTCTGCCGTCCTAGAGTCCTTTTTTCCAGCCCCGCAGTCCAGAACAGTCCGGGGGCCCCTCGATGTGCGCAGACTGCGGGCGTTGCTCGGAGTCGCAGCGCCGAGCCCCTCCCAGCCAAGTGCGTGGCTCTGCGGAAAGGCCGGCTCGAGCCCCGCCCGGCCACACAAAGGCGCCGCCCCACCCCAGCCGGCCGCGGGACCGCAGAGGTGACCCCTTCCTAGGAGCGCGGGGAGGGTCTCTTCTCGCCCTCCCACAGCACGTGGAGCATGGGGCTGTTTCCCGTAGCCGAAGCCCACGGCCCACGCCCTGTTCTCCATGCTTTCCTGGGTGGAGACCCCTTGGATGGTCTCGGTAGGAGAGACCCTCGCTCCTTGAGCGAGGGCCTCGGCCCCACCCTTCCCAGCTGGGGCCCAGGCCCGACAGCCACTGGCCGGATGGGGGCGCACGTGGCGAGCCGGCGAGTGGAGCGCAGCCAGCCCTGCAGAGCTCCGCGCCGCGCCCTGCGCTCCCCTCCCCAGGGCTGGGCGCTCGCCCTCGTGGGTGCAGCCGGGAGACGGGTTTCTGCGCAGTGTCTTGAACTACCCCGGCCTCCCGCGGTTCGCGGTTCGCGGTTCGCCTGGCAGTCCGGCAAGGTTCTGAGAATGGGAGGTGGGGGCTCTCTCGCTCTGCACTCTGCACCCCCACCCAGAGGTTTCTGCTGCAGGAGGGCGTCTGCAAACTCAGCAGCAGCAGCATTATTGCTATTATTTTAAATTATTATTATTGTTTCCTGACTCACTGGCCATATTTGTTCAAAAGGTTTGAATGACTGCATTTGAATAAGGATTAACCCTTGTTGTGCTCACTTTTCTTTTCTTCCTCCTGTTCCCAACCCCCCCCCAAAAAAAAGAATGCATTCCCCCTTTCATTTTACGTTATAAAACAAATACATGTTCGGTTCCTGTAGGGACTTCGTACGTTCATGTGGGTCAGATACAAGTGCAGGTGCTTGCTTAGGGCAGGGCTTGTGTGCCAAAGATTGCTGGAAAATTCTCCGCGGAGAATTGTTTGTGGCCGCAATGGATGAAAATATCCGTATATAATTGAAATATTTTGATCTTCACCTTGTAGTCCATAGACCCTATCTATAAATATATAAATATAGGTTATGCACAAAATTTTAACTTTTTGTTTTTATTCCTAAACTCTTCTTCCAATTGCTGATTCTTAATACCGACTCGATTCTGCACAGAAGCATGGATGGTGAAATAGCCACCATCCCATTAATAAAAATCCCACCCCAAATATGACAAACGTAAAGGCCCTTTCTGCCATGAGTAAGCAAATCATGAAAAGAAGAACAACCTCTGCATTATTAAAATAATGGATTTTGAAGTCATTCCAGTTGCAAAGCATAATCAGTTAATCACCAGGGCGGGAGTTTTTTCCTGATTCATTAAACAATTATTGTATTCAGCAAGATTGTACTAGGTGCATATAATATTCCCTGTTATCTTCTCTAATGAAGTGGGCACCTTATAAATGGATATATAAATAACTAGAAGTGTAAAGAGGAGGATTTTTGTCAAATTTTCAGGATAAAATTGAAAGAGAAATAGCAGTAGTTTATCACTTAATCTTATATGCACAGTTCGTACCAGGAGAGTAAGCTGAGCCTGCAGTAAGCATTATTGACCCAGTGTAGCAGCATTACTGACCCAGTGTAGCTCAAGGCAGGTAACTGGTTTAATGATATAAATTAATACACCGGGTGGTGGTTGTCTACCTACACATGGTAAAATTCTCTGAAAGAAAATAAAATTTTCAATGATAATTATCAATGATTATTGGATTGGATGGTTTGTCATATTAAAATACACAACTTTAAAGTTAATTAGAATTAACCATGGTTTTGTGATGTGACTTACCGAATAATTGTACTAAATTATTCTAAGGGGGAAGGGAGTGTTTTTATTGTCAGAGCAATTGTCTCTGCCCTTAATCATTAACAGTTTTAGTAGAATTGTATCTGTTGCATTAAAAATACTTTTCCTTACTTTCATATTCTTTTAATTGTTAATGGATAGATCGTGGAATAAGCATTTAATCATTTGGCACAATATATTTACCTTCAAATAACTTGTTCTCAATGGTGAAATGCTGCAGGAGGCTACATTTTCCTCAGATTCAAGAAATGTCCTCTCAGAGTGTCATAAAGCCGGTTCACGCAATAAAATAGCTTTCCTCCCTGTAATTTAGAATCAACATAGTTACTCAATTCTGTGAATATTTGGTAGTAGCCATTAAGCAGAGTTTTAAAGTTAAATCTGTACAATTAAAAATGAAATGGAGGATAAGTCAATTACATAATTAATTGAGGATTTTTGTCATTGATAAATCCAGACCATCTTTAGGAAAATTCCTGACTTATCGGTCACTCGTGTTTTTTATTCCAACCGACTATACACCCACCCCAATAGCTCACTGCTCACACAGGCTGGATGAAGCTGGCCTCAGAGCTAGTGGCTAACTGCTTTGGGTGTGGCCACCCCAAGCTGTTATATCTAACTCCAGGGCACACCAGTTTTCCTCCGCGGTCTTAGAAAAACACACATTATTCTGTTGTCACAGAACCTGTGACCTTATGTGAAGAATGCAAGAAATTTTCCGGATAAGGAGAAAAAAAAAAAAAAAACGGAATTAGCCAGTGACCCAGATGTTTCCAGAACCAAGGCTTGGAGTCTGCATTAACTTTTCACCCCACTAGAGGGCACTCAGGTTCTCCAAAGAAGTAGATTGATTTAAACCCTGTTCCAAATACTTGCTATTTAAGAATGTCTTTTATCTGGAGCATTCAATTGCTTATTGGATAAGTTAATGCCACGCTTAGCCTAGTGAATGAAAAGAGTTTGTACACTTTCTCAAGGAGACGAGATTAAATGAGCCATGTTCATAATCTGGAAGTAGGTGTGGGTCCTGGTTAAGTATTCTGATGATTTTACTTTCTAGTATCATTACGTTGTTACTGTAACATCATTTATGTTATTAGGGGGTTTGTAGTGGATAAATAGTATACGGTGGTCAGTAGTAATATCAAGATTATATAGGAACAGAATGTTTCAATGTTTAAATAAAGGAATAATTAAACAAAAACATTGTTTAGTTATTCATTTATTTAAAATGTGCTCAGTGTTGAGGACACACCTGAATGTCACTCACCACTTCCAGAGAGATGTCAAGTTAGTAGATAAAGCAGGTGGATACAATGTGATACTGAGAGGGGGCCCCCCAAACTGGCTGTTACTCTTTTTCCCACTTCCTGTTTTTTTTTTTTTCCATTTAAAGGATAACTTTTAAACCAAATCCAGTGTGATTTCAGCTTGAATATTTAAATCTAATGTTATGTCAGCTTTCAATAATTATTGAGTACCTCCTTGTAGTTTTATCATTTAGTAGAAAATTGATGTTAATTTTCATGAAATAAGAAGAAACAGATAAGCATAAACTAATTTTTAGGATTATCAAAAGTGGATTTTTTAATGTTTGCAATGGTAGGAAATTCTTTTTCTCTTATATGTCATGTACTATAATCCAACCGTAAAATATTTAATAGGTTCATATTACTATGCTCCCCAGACTTTAATGTGCATGCGAATTACCCTGGATTTTCATTAAAATGCAAATTCTAATACAGTAGGTCTGGTTGAAGCCAGATATTCTGCATTCCTAACAAGCTTCCAGAAGATGCCAATTCTAGCCACCAAACACATCAGTTTAAGCAGTATAAAATTGTGATATACACGTTCCTCCCACAGTAAGCTCTGGCATTATGTCTTAACATTCAAATCTATGGCAATCTTTACAAAATATTTCACCTCCAAACTCATATACTTAAGGATTTTATTCCTCTGGGAGTTATGTGTTCTGTGCCATCGTTCTCTTTTAATTGGATTTTTAAAATATATTCATATTGCAGGATTCAGCAAAAGACCTTCAAGAGAAATGTGGAAATAAGAATTTGACTCTGTTTGGGTGGGGGGGTGGTGTGTGTGTGTAAGAAAAAAATGAATGTGGCTTGCAGCACAGTTGAGAAGGACGATAAATCAATACTGCTAGTTTACTGTCATTTACAAAACAATGCGCAGAACAAAAAGTTCAATTCGGAAACTTTTAGTTATGGAATATAGTGCAAAAGTCTGTAACCCCATTTACCATATAGTTAATTCATTGCAAATACTCTACATACTAAGGAAATTAACACAGAGGATTGAGCAGCTCTAAAGTTGTCTCTCAGCATATCCCATACTGTTTACTTACCAAGTTATCTAACAGAACATTTCTTCCTGGATACCACATGAGCAAATTATTAATAATTTATTGAGTATGGCTGTATATTTGAAAACATTACGTGTGTGTTTTCTGCTTACTTAAGCCAATAAAGGAACTCCATTATTCTATACTAACTTTCTAAGAAAGTCAACCTAGAGGTAAAAAATGGGTCTTCAGGGAATATCATCAAAGATGTACTATGTCAGTCCTGGCATGCAGTGGGTGGCTGACCCTGCAAACATCACCACATCTCGGGAAATGCTCTCCTGCAAAAATGATACTATGCATGAAATATCTCAAATTAGAAATTTACCGTTTCCCAAATAGGGCACTAAAAACATGGTCCCAAATAAAACTGGCCATAGAGATAATAAGATGTACTTTTTCCCCATGAAGTTGGATTAAGCCTAAAGCTTATCCATCCCTTTGTTCCTGTTGTTCTTAACTGTTCATTTCAGGGTCTCTCAAAAGCTAGGGAACTTTCAATTTTGCAACTCCTGGTACATTTAAAAAGGAAGAAGACATGCTAAGACAGCATTATAAAAGTAATGTGTGTTTTAAGTGTTTAATCCTAGCAGTCTGCTGTAGCTGTATGTATACTTCATTGGGAGATAACAGAAATTTAAACTAGTGGACCCTGAAGAATGAGGCAAAAAATTTCCTGACTGGTCCTTCAATCAACAATTTTCCTGTGATATTGCTTGTTTTCAAGGATCATTTCTCTGGCATAGAAGTAAATTTCAGAGTGTCTATAAGAAGTTACTTTAATTTATTGCTTTCATCCTTATATAGTGTATATAACATGCTAGGCACTAAGCACTTTACACATATTAGCTATGTTCATTTATAACATGTTATATAACATGTTCGTCATCCAATAACCCTAAAAAGTATGTACTATTACAGATGAGGAAACTGAGGTGCAGAAAAGAGGAATGACTTGCCCAAGGTCACACAGTTATTCAGATCCAAAATTTGAACCCAGGCCTTCTGGCTCCAGAATCTTTGCCTTTAACCAGTACCCTTAGACTTCAGAGGTGTTCCCATCATGGGGTTTGAACCAGTGATACTGCTATTTTGTTTAACAAGCCAGATGGTCTTATCCTTTCTGAGCACAGATCCACCTTGAAGATGAAATACCTTCAAATTAATGACTTTTAATAGCTAACCTGGGGCTTATTAAAATAATTGCTATGATTTAGGCTTTTGGTGAAAGAGAGCTATAAGACCTTGGGGGCTCTAATGTATGGGATCACTTTGCTCTCTGAAGGCTCAACTAAGAACACAGCAGGGACTTCTCTTGTGGACACAGTGATTTTTTTTCTGGAAAAAAAGAATTCTGACTTAATCTAATCAGTATCTTCCGGTTGACACATTTCAAAATGGGCTCTTAGCTGGTTCCGTAGACCCTAGATGTTTAACCTTAATATTTTGTTTTATGAAATAAATCTAGAGCTAAAAGAGAGATACGGCCATGGCATCCACATTTAACATAATCATTAGATATTGCTTCAAGACTTTCTCCATCTTGTTACCTCAAGAGCAGACACTCAGGCAAGAGAGATCTGTGGGAAGGCTCTGACTCCCTTGCAAAACATTTCTAATTATCTTTTAATAAAGGAATCAGGTCCTGTCATTTGTCAAGGAGACATTTGCAGTAGTAAAACCTGTGTTTATGTAACCCATTTTTATTAGTCATGATTAAGATAACATTTTGTGTACATTTGTTCTCACAAAACACTTTTATGTGAATGTAAAGGTTAATTAATGCATTTCAGCAGTCATTTTGCTAGTCATCTAGAAATATAGCTTCTCTAGGAATTGTACTTAAGAAGCCACACGTTATACTGTAAAACCATAATAAAATTTTAAGGCTTTTCCTCATTTGCAATTTTGTTGACCTCCAGATTAAAATATTTAATACTTTGAACAATTATAAGATTTAAAAAAATTGTTTTTGTGATCAAAAATAATTACAGTTCTTGTATACTCCATTAAATATAGTATTATCTGGAATTGTTTTTTTTTTAATTGTAAAGCAATGACCATAAGTGTGCTTATTTAGCAGTTATTCTTCTGGAATAATTGTACTTTGGATGTCAGAATTTGTACATCATCCATTAGCACAAGTACTTAGTATCACAATAGATGATCAGTAATATGAATCTGTCAACCTTTTAGTTGTACGCCTTTATATCCGGAAAAGAAATGGATGAAATTCATCTAAACTTAGTTCCACAAATACTTGTACAAGAAAGTATTTTCAAGTTTAAATTTTCATTCTACTCCCTGTTTCGGAAGATTTTTTTTTCTATTAAGGACAGCCATAAAATTTAATTTCCATTCAACAAAACTGCTTACAGTAAACCTAATAACAGTCTTTCAGTTTGGGCTTCCTAGTAAACAGAAACCTAACTCACATGATAAAGCTCAATGGTATAAAACATTTGACTGTTGCAAAACTGAGACCAGAAAATCACATCAAGATGTCACTTGTTACCACTTCCAGACTCTAATGGGGAGGGGCACCAACCATCTCAGGCAATTGAACAGAAGCTAGAGTTACTGCAGCCTGCCTTGGAACCCTGCTTCAGTACATAATTGTCTTTACTACTGCGTGGTTCTTTTTTGTTCCTGACACACTAATATCTACTGCTGTTTTTTAAGTCTTACAGCCTTATCTGAGCAGTGCCAGTTAGCATCTGTCTCATTGTTCAAACACGTGACAAATTACCAGAGTTGATTCTAGCCTTTTCATGCACAGACTCCTGTCACTTTTAAAATCATCTTTTCATTCAATTTCTGACCTAATCTTTACTTTTAGAATAAAAAAAAAAAAGGAGCAGATAAACACAGAAGACTGAAAACATTCAAAAGAAAAATTGGATAGCATGATCTATCAATGTGAGACCTTGTAGTTCTCAGAAAATACTCACCTGTGCCATACTTTGTAACCTTCCTATAATTCTTATGAGATGGGCATAGTATACATGTCACTCTGTTTAAAAATGAGCAAATTTAAGCTCAAAGAATTTAGTAACGTTCACATGTGGTAAGTTTTAGAGCTAGGGCCAGAACACAGGTCTAACAAAGATATATGTATCTATGTATACATACAATATATGTGTGTGTGTGTGTGTGTATGTAATTTCACTGATATGTGGAATCTACAAAACAAATGAACAAACAAAACAAAATAGAAACAGAGTCATAGATACAGAGGACAAACTGGTGGTTCCCAGGGGGCAGAAAGGGGGGGTTGGGGAAAATAGGTGAGGGAGACTAAAAGGTACAAACTTTCAGTTATAAAATAAATAAGTCACAGGGATGTAATGTATAGCATAGGGAATATAATAAATAATATTGTAATAACTTTGTATGATGACAGATGGTAATTAGACTTATTGTGGGAATCATTTTATAATGTATGAAAATATTGAATCAGAGCTTCCCTGGTGGCGCAGTGGTTGAGAGTCCGCCTGCCGATGCAGGGAACACGGGTTGGTGCCCTGGTCCGGGAAGATCCCACATGCTGGGAAGATCCCACATGCCGCGGAGCGGCTGGGCCCGTGAGCCATGGCCGCTGAGCCTGCGCGTCCGGAGCCTGTGCTCCGCAACGGGAGAGGCCACAACAGAGAGAGGCCCGCGTACCGAAAAAAAATATATATATATACAGAATCAATATGCTGTGCACCTGACACTAATACAATTTTGAAGTCAATTATACTTCAATAAAAAGATATAGATATCTAATATATATTAATATATATGTATTAGATAGGATTAGGTTAGATATATATATGAATATATCTAATATATATTACATTTATATTAGATATGATAATATATAATAAAAACAAAACTAATAAAATGTAGCACTTTCTCCTTTCCAGTAACAATATGCACAAGTGAGGAAAGGCACACACTAAGTGGGTTTACCTTCAGTCTAAATTTATTAATAGTTAATGGCATTCGCATAGCACAGGGAGATCAGCTCGGTGCTCTGTGACCACCTAGAGGGGTGGGAGGGAGGGTGGGAGGGAGGGAGATGCAAGAGGGAAGAGATATGGGGACATATGTATATGTATAGCTGATTCACTTTGTTATAAAGCAGAAACTCACACACCATTGTAAAGCAATTATACTCCAATAAAGATGTTAAAAAAAATAGTTAATGGCATTAACTGCAGTAAAATAGATTCAAATACCAGCTTTGTTCTGAAGCCTATGCTAGGTATTGTAAAACTATAAATAATCATGGTCCTTACCCTTGGAGAATTTAGTCTTTTGAAGAAAACAGGACCTTGTACATACAAAAAAATTAATAACCAGTAATTGTAGCTTGTAACTATAAATAGAAGTCTCCACCATTTTAACAATCTTATTACACTGCCCTACAATATTATGAGGCAGCATATAATGATATACTAAGACCATCAATTAGGAAGTACAGAGAGCCACTCAAGTGCTCTAAGAGACCTCTTGCAGATAAAAGGTGGGTATGGGAATTAGATGGATGTAATTTTATTTTTATTTATTTATTTATTTTTTTTTTTGCGGTACGCGGGCCTCACTGCTGTGGCCTCTCCCGTTGCGGAGCACAGGCTCCGGACACGCAGGCTCAGCGGCCATGGCTCACGGGCCCAGCCGCTCCGCGGCATGTGGGATCTTCCCGGACCGGGGCACGAACCCGCATCCCCTGCATCGGCAGGCAGACTGTCAACCACTGCGCCACCAGGGAAGCCGGATGGATGTAATTTTAAATCTTGCTCCACCTATTCACTAGTTGATAATCCTTGAGTGAATTATTATTTCTATACTACTGTTTTCTTGGTTATATCTCACAGTATATCTTAGGTATAGCTCAGTTATATCTCGGGGAAATAAGACCACCTAAATTACATGGTTGTTGTCAGAGAAAGAAATACTGTATAATATTACTTATATGTGGAATCTAAAAAGAATACAAATGAACGTATATGTGAAACAGAAACAGACTCACAGACATAGAAGATAAATTTGTGGTTACCAAAGGGAAGAGGGAAGGAGCAAATTAGGTGTATGGGATTAACAAATACAAACTACTATGTATAAAATAGATAAGCAATAAGGATATACTGTATAGCACAAGGAATTATAGCTTTTCTCCTAGTAACCTATGATGGAGCATAATCTGTTGATAATAACAACCTACATATAAAAATACTCAATATTGTTCATATTTATAGGCCATAAAATGTAGAGGATAAGATATACTCCTACTTTCTCATAAACGTGAAATAATGACAAAGGAGGAGCTTTATATGAAAGCATCAATACAGTTTAAATCCTCACGAGATCATGAGATATTACAGTGGGTAAAAGAGTTCAGCTTTAAAGACAATGTAGACATTCTTTCATTTTAAAAAAACTGAACAAGCTTCCGAAATGGCTAACCAAAACACAACGGTAGAAAGAAAAGAACTGTGTCTCTTCTATCAACCAAAAAGTTGGTTAAAAAAAAAAAAAAAGCTTAGTAGTAGAACAAATAAAAGAAAATGAAATTCAGTATCTAGGATGAGAATTTTTTCTAAGTTCAGCATTAACGTTGAAGAAACATTGAATTATGCTGCTTTGAAAGAACTGAATTCCACGTGCTGAAATTTTTCTTAAAATGAATTTTTTTCTAGCGTGTACAGTAGCAGTCTGTATTTGTTATGAGTTGCAGGAACCTGTATTCCAACTTATGCAAGAGAAGAATTGCAGAAAAATATAACTTGGGAGAGAATGATGAACTTTATGACCTGCTTGCATAGCTGAAGAGAATAAACGCCTACCCACTTCTGCAAAGGGACGATGCTGCTGACAACAGATAGGCAACATTCGATCACTTTTGATAAATTTTAGACGTGAATGGTGAATACATAGGGTGAGGACGGTCAGCTAAAAAGTCAAATAGGATTTCTCAGAATTGCTTCTGAAAAAGCTTTGTTCTGCTTGAGAAAAAGAGTAGCAGGCTTTGCAAGGCAGCCTCAAATCTAGCTTTGCCTGATCTTTCTTCCTGTGAACTCTACAGGTTTACTGTTTAACAGTGAGCTTGGGGATTAGCCACATACCTACTTGCAGCACCTTTTTGTCGTCATCATATTTCCCATCATTTATTGTCCCCTACTATGCATGAACCAGTCACATGTCACGTGTCCCTATGCCCTTTTTCCCATTTCATTTTTTTTTTTTTTTTTTTTTCTGTACGCGGGCCTCTCACTGTTGTGGCCTCTCCCGTTGCGGAGCACAGGCTCGGGATGCGCAGGCTCAGCGGCCATGGCTCATGGGCCCAGCCGCTCCGCGGCACGTGGGATCTTCCCGGACCGGGGCACGAACCCGTGTCCCCTGCATTGGCAGGCGGACTCTCAACCACTGCGCCACCAGGGAAGCCCTTCCCATTTCATTTTTATGGCAACTCTTAGGTTTCATTATTCCCACTGGACAAGGAAGGATAGGGGAAGCCAAGGGAAGTTAAGTGACTGTGGAAGTCACACACCTTGTTCACGGCAAAGGTGGGTTTTAGATCTCAAGCCCTCTCTCTTCATTCCAGCTGCCTCACTGGGAACAGTTGTTAACTGTGTTTTGCTACAGACATTTCTTTATCTTATATGCAACTATACTGAGGGCTTCTTTTAGGCCAGAACCACGTTTCATGTACTTTGTCGCCTTCACAGCATCGTGTGGCCGGCAGTAATGATACTGTTGGGTAACGTGTATTGAGTGTAGTGTGCCGAGTGCAGTGACAGCTGTCCCAAGCACCCTGAGAAGATTATCACCCCCATTTCCACAGCTGGGAAAGGAAGGCAGGGAAGGAAAGCCACATGCAGCCAGTAGGTGCTAAGGCCAGGATTTGAAACAGATCAGTCCCTGGAGCCCTCTTAGGTAACCACTATACCTACAGTCTCCCTTGGACATAAGTAGGGGCTCTGATTGTGTTCGGTAATTTGATGAGCTAAGGATGAAGAGAAGCCACAGCATTACAAGAAGCAAGATGCCACAGCATTTCACTGTAGCCACGGCCTGTAGACTTCAAAAGTCACTCAAAGAATAAAGAGCAAATCAGAGAATCTTTGCTAACAAGATCTTACATGAGTTAGCACTTAAGTTTCGCAATACATGATTTAATTCAATCTTTACAATAATATACCCATTTTGTGGATAAATAAACTCATGTTTAGAAGGTTTAATAAATTGTTAAGTTTGGATAGATCCTGAGCTAGAGCCTAAGTAAGTCTTCAGCTCTCACTCATAGTTTTTTCCATTATCCCAAGGTAATATCTACTCATCTTAAGTCAGTATTGTGGCCAAAAAAGCAACAGAACATACAAATGAATGCAGAGGAAACATTCACCTGCCTCCTTTTTCTCCTTGCATAGAGAGAGGTGATTACCTGTTTTCATGAAGTTGACTTTATGAAGCATAGAGGTAGGTGGGGCTGCTTAAATTTTGCCTGGGAGCCAAGCAATTACAGTTGGGCCACTAACTAGTGCCATTTTGAAACTATCGCCATAGCTACAGCTATGGGATAAGGGCTAAGTGAGATAAGTAGGCCACTTCAAAGCACCTGGAAATACCAGTCTGTAGCATAAAAGGAAGTTAGTAAATTTAGTGAAGATAATCGGTGAGCTCAATCTGGCTCCAACATCTGGACTCTTAATCCCCACTCTTAAGCTAGTCTCAATGGGAAGCCAGCTGAGTCACTGACAGATCCAGGGGATATCATCTGGAGCTGGTGACAGCTCCTCCCTGCTCAGCCACCAGAAGATAAGCTTTTATAGAACACTAACTGCTACATATAACTACATGCATGCATTAAATGAGACACCTTCTCTCGCCCTCAAAAACCTTAAATATAGTTGGGAAGGAATGATTAGCAGCGAACCCAACAGTAGAGGAATAAGGGCTAAGCTTTGTGAAACAAGGCAGGAACATGACTGTGTCTTTGAAAGGAGAAGAGACTCAAAGCCCTTTGTGATGGAAACCATTAAGTTTGAGTTACTTCTATTTTTAGGGAGATGCAAACTCAGCCTTATGGAAATGCATGAGTCAACCATTGGAGACATTTCTGAATTGTCACCACATCCTCGTACACAGATCCTCTGTCCTGCTCTACACATTATTACTTGGCCAACTTTTTGAAATTGTGAGCAATATCCCAAACCACAAGTACACTTTTTTATGAATGTATTTAGGCTGAATGAATCTAGAGAAAACAGAATGTGAAGGAAAGCCCATATTGTGCCTTTAAGTATTATGTATTACCAAGTTATGATTTTTAAAATAATATCAGCAATTTATTATGCCAAATTCTGATTCATATTTATCTATGCAGATCAAACACTTGATACCATTTTACCTTCAGTTTTTTACTGGGAGTGTTTATGACCAAGTCTTGTAGTACTTGCTGCCACAAAGAAAATAAGAAGCATAGGTTATTCTGATCTCACTCAACCTGTTATACCAACATGTAATCTTTCTCATATCTTAGGAATGAGTATCATGAATTCAAACGGGGCTCCAGATGGCATCCAGAAAGCTCATATTTTATGAATCACCTATTCTGCCTAATCATAAAATATATTTTTTTATATATATTTAAAATAGATCTTCCTTGTAGTATGGGAAAAAGCTAAGTTTGCTCAAATAGTTTGACAATTTGAAATTCAAATGATGAGTTGCTTTATGAATCACATTATATATAACATTTTGTGTCTATCATGTAAATATTTATTGTGAAATACCAAGATTTGGAAAGAGGAAACAATTTACAAAGCAGAAATATGAAGAGTAAGTTTTCCTTTTCTTTAAAAATGCAATGCCTTAAAATAATTTGTTTAAAAGAAGGTAAGTAAAGAAAGCCCTTAGTGCAGAAAACACAAAAAAATGAATCTGCATGTAATGAGGAAGTTAATTCATTTATAGACAATATTTGCTAAATTTTTAAAATCATAGAATTCCAGAGCTTGGAAATACCAACTCTCAATGAAAAAAGGGTCCAGAAAAATTAAATGACTTGCTCAAGTTCTTAACAGAAAAATCTTAAGTTTTGAGAAGACCTCAAAGGTCATATAATCTAGTCACCATCTAATACTTATTTTCCCACCTGAAACATGGGGTTAATTAAGGCTTGAGCTACTATCCAAGAGCGTAGTTTAATCGCAACACATTACATAATTTTGTAAAGTAAAAGAGAAATGCCATTCTTCATGAAAATTTTGTAAATGGAGGAATTCTACAAGTAATACATGGTACGTATATATTGCCTTGGTCAGCAGAAGCAGCAAGTACCACCATTCTGGGTGCATTCCAAGAATTTTGTATGTATACGTGAGGCACTGGTCTTCACATGCAGATGAATTTGCTTCCCAAGAAGGATGAAAGTGTGTGAAGCCCTCCGAAAGGCTGTTCCAAGTGCTCTGGAAGAGGAGATCAATGATGCTTAGGTTTTAGGAAAGGAAAAAAAAAAAACTGCCACAATGCAAATAAATTGCTTTGTATCACCCCACATCAAAAATGCACAACCAGATTTAGAAGCAGGAGAAAGAGTCAAATATCAAAGAAAGATGATTTTTTTAAAAGCCTTTCATCACTTCCACTCATTACACCTTTCTCCCATTGCTGTTTTCCCTCTGTCCCTGTCATCACCACCACCACACCATCTACCATCCCCAAAGTGGGGGAAGACCTTTAAAAAACTAAGGTTATAAAGTTTGATTTCTTCATGTATAAAATGAGACTATCATTAGATTATTTAGATTATTTCTGCTGTTCCTTCCAGTTCTACAGAGCTAAGGCTAGTGATTCCAATTACATTAGACAAAATGCAGACTTATTAATAATCTAAACATATTTATATTGATGACCTTAAAGTAACTCTTTGAGAAACTGCTCACCAATCCAGGTCAACCAGATTTCACTAAAGTACGGAAACAAAATGCATAACCAAAACAAACTAAAAACCTCATAATATATTTCCTCAAAGTATGAACAAACCCTCCTGATCACTCAGGTATTTTTATTTGTATCTTATAGGTTAAGCGTATTATGAAATCCACCTGTAAGAGAACATACAGTTATTTTTTTAATCTTTCTGGGTTTTTTTGTGATGTGTATTGCTTATTTCAAATAAATCAAAACCCAAATTTCAATCTCTTTATCCTTTCTGTAGCCATTTACTTTATTACAAAAAAGGCAAAGTGATACTTTGGCATGCAAAGAACAATAACTTAACAAAACTACATTTATCATAGCATGAGCATACAAAACTTTTGCATCACTGAAAATTACCGTTTCTTAGAAGAGCTTTTATTTCCAGAAGAAACAATGCATGTGAAAGAAAGAAAATTTAGAAATACTTTTATTGGACCAAGTTGTCTTTTATATTTTAATCTTGTTTGTAACAGTGATGACACAAAAGGGACTGTGGAATTCAGAAGCTCCCGACGTTTTTCTTACTTTCTTTTTACACTGCTTTTCATTCCTGGCAGAAAATTATACGAATTCAGGTTCTAGTATATGATGGGATGAATCCTATTTCAGAAAATGAGTCTTTACATGGCAAAGCTTGAAGAAGTAGCATTTGATTTCCAAAACAAAAAAGCAGTTTTCATGGCATATCTACATTAACCTGAGGATTTCTTCCACACTATTTACCTGCCTCAAGAATGGACGCTGAAGATAATTACACAGTGGAAGCCGTAATATTAAGAGGTTTCACATTCATCTCAAAGGCTCCAGTACTCTCACATACTTGCAGAGATACTCAATCAATGGTATCGCTCAAATTTTTAAATATCAGTGGCAATTCTAAACCTTGACAATATTTACATTTCCTATATTTTTAAATATATATTTGTTCATTCTATTCTCTTTGACACAAAGTGACTGCAGGACACATTACTTAAGTGTGACTAACAAGGTCACAAGACTTGTTTTCATTCAGGGGAAAAAATTTACCTGACTGCTCAGTTTTTGTTCACTAAGCCAGTTACCTAAGCTTTTAATACACAGGTTTTGAATGGATGACTAAAACCAAACTCTAATAAATATGATTTAAAAATCCAACTTTTAGAGCACTATTGAGTAAATGTTACATTCTGTTGCATTTTACAAAGTTTCATTTAAGACTCTAGAATTCTTAGGTTTTGGGAAGCAAGCAAAATGCTGGCTCTTACATGAGGCTTTTGTGGCCTTTTCCTGAAATATTGTCTATTAATCATTATATGCCATTCATTTCCTAAGAAAGAATTTAGAAAAACTGCTCTAAGGACAATTTGTATACTACCCAGATAAGGATTCTATTCAATGGAAACTTAATAAGTATTATTTGGCAATAACAGCAAGTTAAATACTTCTTTTATTCGCAGTTGATGCTAGTAACTATTACAAGTAGTAAGGGTTTTGTAAGACGCACTTAGAACTAAAACAACAGCGTGGGACTCTTTAAATGTGTAGAAACTTTACACCGTTCCAAGGGAGTTGAGGTTTATGGGCAAACTTCAAGAACTATGCTTTCGACTTTTGGCAAATTTTCAGATTGGTAGAGGAATTAAATCAGGATATAACTGATAAGGCTTATCACACAAATTACTGCAGAGTCCCCGCTTAATCGGACTGTGTTTCTTCTCAGTGTTCTGTATTAATTAGCATATTCCATTATCTGAATACAGGCAACCCCATCTTGTAATCATAGAGAGGCTTCTCTTTGAAATCATTGTTTGTCTTCTCAGCATCTAAACCACTGGTTAATTCATGGGGAAATTCAACTGACCTATTAAGTGAGATAAAGTCATGTGAATCTTATATTACAGGTTTTTTGTTTTGCGCTTGTAATAAAAGTCTTGCATTTTTCATTTCTGGAAGTTCCTGCTTTCACTGAGAACATAATAAGGAATTCACCATATATGTAGTTTTATACTTCCTTATGCAACACAAAAACATGAATCATAGTCAGACTTAATTCTAAAATCCATGTGAAGGAGAAGCCAGGGCTTATTTTCTAGAGAAAGGCTACATGTTACAACAAAGTGAAAAAGGAAGCCAACATCCTCATCATCGATGACCAAAACATTTTTGATTCTAGAATTTATACCACAAATGCAATAGTCAGTCTGCATAAGAAGTATGTTTTGCTGAATTAAGAATGGATGCAAAATATTTTTTTACTCTTCAACCAAAAAATTAAGAAATAATGGGAAGAGATTTATTTAAATCACTTGGGTGTCACATTCAGCCATTGTGGAGACACAATTCAGAGAACATCATGGCAGCCCTCAAATGGAGGTTGCCTCCCCATCAGGAGACTGAAGGGAAGGGGAGAAAAGAGTCACTCCTCTACGAGAACTCCACTCAGCCAGATGCATGGTCTCTCTGTTCTTTCACTCTGGCTTTGTCTCATTTAAGTCCCAACCAATTTAGCTATCCTCCTAGGCTTGTGACTACTGGTGACTTAAGAAAAAGACATCCCTCGGTACCCAGAATTAGGCTTGCTGATAAAATCTTGAATTGCAGACAGAATAAAGTGCTCCCATTACCCCTGGAAACCACAGCGTAGACCAAGCCACAGTTTGGTCTCCATGTAGAACTACAAGAATTTCTTTACCAGGGGAAAGATAAAAGAACAAGACCCTGCATGACACAGCGGAATTCTCATTAAACTCAACAGGTGCTTGGCCTGGAATCAAGAGTAAGGTGAGGTCCCAAATTGATACAATTTACTGCTTTTATTACAATTTTGATCACAAGGACTGATTCATGTCACCCAATTTCTTTTCCTTGTCACCATTGTTTTTCCAAGAATCAATGGAATTGAAATTTAAGAGCCTCATATGTTTCTGTAAAATCCAATGATGGGTTGTACAGCTTTGACCTTCTTAAATGTTCCTTTATTTGATTTGATATCTATTCCTACAGAAAAAGTATGCTGCTCTGGCTGATGAAAATATTAATCTTTCAGAACCTCCCTGGTTATTATAGCTTAGGAGATCATAATCCTTGTGGGGAGATGTGAGTGGAATAAATACAAACCGAATCCATATTTATTTGGATTAGCATTACATCATCATGGCAGAAATATCTAGAACATTACTTCATATCAGTGATCTTCTGGGATGTTAAAATAGATCTTGAAAAATTAGAGATTTCTTTTTCATGTAAATGTTGAATTCTCAATTACATATTCATCAAGCTAAGGTTTTTTTAGGGTCCAAATTGAAGCCAGTATAGTATGCAAATGTTTTAAATAGAATCATTTTAGTCTATTTCATCTTTCAAGAAGAAAATCACAGTGACGGAACTCCTGAAAGTATTTCTAAACGGGATGATAGATTTGACTTTTAGAAGATAATCTGACCTCAGGCTCTAGGACCTCAAAGCAATCAGACTACCAAACACAATACACATACACACACACACACAATAACACAATACGGCCAAAAGCAAGTTAAGATGAGCTGCGGGAGCTTAATTTATGACATGGATAAAGAAGGCATCAAAAAAAGAGCTTATAGGTAACGGATTCCCATCTATTTAAAGACACATAATAGGAGGCACAGAGAGAAGTCAGATCTAGGAGATCAGTGGTAGAGTGTGAGTTCAGTGTTTAATGACTGTGGGTGTAAGTCTTGAGTCTTTTTAGAATCAATTAGCAGAGTACCCTGTTCCTCCCATTATCTATCATTTAAACCCTGGCAACAGCAACGAGGACTGCCAGGAATGTCCACAACTATCGCCCCCAGCTTGCCAGATCCTAAAGATGCCCCTACCTGGAAATGACAGCGTTTTTTCCCAAAGAAAGAGGTGCTGCTTTTTTTTTCTTTCTTTCTTTTTTCTTTTTGCGGTACGCGGGCCTCTCACTGTTTTGGCCCCTCCCGTTGCGGAGCACAGGCTCCGGACGCGCAGGCTCAGCGGCCATGGCTCACGGGGCCCAGCCGCTCTGCGGCATGTGGGATCTTCCCGGACCGGGGCACGAGCCCGTGTCCCCTGCATCGGCAGGCGGACTCTCAACCACTGCGCCACCAGGGAAGCCCAAAAGAGGTGCTTTTAATTCACTGCTTATATAAATTGGAAAGCTTCAAATAAAAAAATGTTGTCAATGAAATCTCTTAGAAACCAATGCAAATCTACTTGCTGTAAAATCATTGCAAGGAACTTATATCCTGCATTCTGTATATCATCTAACTTTGTCCTTTACTTTCTTGCCAGAGACCTTTCAAAAGAAGAAATTTAGGTTGACTCCAAACTGAGTAACTTAGGACTTGCCAAGAAACCCCACCCCCACCCGCTACTGGACTAAAATGATCAATGATTGCAGGTAAAACATGAGAAAGGAAAGGAGGAAAATCAATGTGCTAACAGACCCTGAGCATCCCTCATCAGAGCCCCCAAAACACAAATCCACGGTCAGGCAACGAGTGCCTTGAATGACTCTGTTCTTATGGTTAGCACGGCTATATGGGAACACAGACCAGTAGCGCATCCAGAGATTATGAGATATTTTCTTCCAAAGTAGTATATTAATGACATTTTCAGAGCATTCCTTAACTGTCTTTCACATGTTAACAGGAAGTCTAATGCATATTATTTCTTTTTTATACTCTGCATTAGCCAAAACTGAGTCAAATAAAATTTTGCCCAGAATGAATAAATGGAAGACATTTTTGTGATACTACTGATTCTAAATCAAAAAACAACCAAGTAAGTATGAGAACTCATATTGATGGTCGTTCCCACACAAGCCAGGTGAAAAAAACATTGAACATTTTTAAAACACTTAATTTTAATTATTCAAGCCTTTCAAAAGTAATGGAGTATATTGTCATGAATAATATAGATTATTGTCTTGTTGAAACACAAAGTGTATAAAATTAAGATGTATTTGAAATTTTGAGCAAAGGGCTTAGAGCTTGTGATATATATTTAGAAGAATGGGAGAAATAATTTTATATGTATATACATATATATGTGTGTGTGTCTATTTCATATTTTACTAAGTAAACAAAATCTCTGCTATTTTAATCTATGCCAAAATCTAATCTGATAATTAAGTCTCTAGTACGGATTGTATTGTTCTCCTCAACCACTCTTTGTTCCTCGAGGGAGAAGCACAATCTCCAGATTCACAGACACACACACACACACACACACACACACAGAGGAAAAAGCCAAAAAAAAAATTGAGAAAATTTAGGTGATTGCCTGCCAAAATATATCATCCTTAAAATAATAATCCAAATAACTGATGCAAAAGTATTTTTTTCCTAAAATGCCTAGATAATTACCACTTTCTCTTTTTACCTCATTAGCTGGAATATGAGTGTGTAAGGATATATTTACTCATATAATAAAATATACATATACTCAAAGTTCGCTTTGAGAAACTGTTCCTGTGTTTTCTAGCCATCTCTGTACCAAGTAAAATCCACACGTAAAAGAAAAGTTACATTTTCGTTCTATAAACCCCTATACTTACCTATAGCCATGCAGTCAATAAAGTTAAACAACAAATGCCAAAGAAAAAATGGGAAAGAAAAAAGTCTTGAACTTGTCATTTTAAAAATCAGTAATAATATGCATTATTTTCTAGTTAGAGACAATATGTAGATGGTGAAGTTAAGTGTAATACACCTGAGCAAATTCTTGCGGAAGTGAATAACATTAGCAGCAAAGCGTTTAGAGTCAGGCAGACCTACATTCAAACTAAACTCCACACTTTATCATCTACTGCACATCGGGCAAGCTACACCACCTCTCTGAGTCTTTTAATTCCATCTGTAAATCTGGACTAATTATAGTACCTCTCATCATATTGTTGAGATGATTAAATGAGAAAATACATGCAACCAGCTAGCACCATGCCTGGTGCATTGTTTGTTCTCAACAAATCGCAGCTGTTGCCATTATTCATAGTTCATTGTAGCCATTTAGAAGAATGGAAAAAATATCAGCGTTCATACACCATTAGGTTAAGTGGATATTGCTATAAAATCATTACGCATCATGTGGGTTGAATTTTAAATGAATTTACTAGAGAAATACACTTACCTGTAAACATTAATAGTAAATAGCAAATGCAAGCAACAATGAAAAACATTATATGGAATTACCTATCTCTTCCCACATCCTTACAAACATGCACGCTCTGCTTGGTGTTGGGTGTAGTGAAAAGATTAATATATGCTGATTCCCAAAAACCAATGAAGAAAATGATTGTCAATTCAAAGTATGAAATTTCAATACTGAAATCTTAATAACATGTTTCTAATAGCATTCACGTTTGCTTGGGATTTGTTTTATTGTCAATAAAAAAGTTTATTCAAATTATATATATTTCCGTACCTCAACCCATTGTCTATTTTCTGCAAGGCCAGCTCATCCTAGATGAGCTGGACTGAGTTTTAGCAATCCTTTTTCTGGAAAGCTTCCCTTGGCTACCCATCAATTAGGATCTCTCACTCTCTTCCATCTACCCTTGACTCCAAATTTAGGTATTCTTTTCTATCAATTCATCTTTCATAAAGTCCCCTGCATCTTCCCTTTCCTTTTCCTCTGCACTACCCTTTCCCCAAACCACACTGCATTACCTGCTGAACTTTATTCAACTGTTTCTTAAGTGTGTCTCCTAGCGATGGACCTTTCCTGCATAAAACGGCCAAATAGGTCTAAGAAGAGCTTTTATCAGGTAATTCCACTTTCAAAACGTTCAATGGCTTCCTGTTGCTAGGATGACTCGTAATAGCCAAACGTTTCGACCGTGAATGGGGACGGTATTAATGTTACTAATGGGCTTAAACCAGAACGATGCAGGCAAGCCAGGACTTAGAGTGAACCAACCCATTGCCAACTCTGTGCTTTTCAAACTTTCTCACCTAAATATTCCTAAGGGTGGACTCAAAACTAAACTCTCAAATTCAAATTTCTTTTAAGTTTACACATTTAAAATTCTTGAAATTCTAACATTCTTGTATATATCCATGTTTTAATGTACACATAATGTTTTTAAGTCCCAGCAACGCTTTTACATGAGGAAAATTTCAGAACATCTTACCCAAAATCTTGGAGCCAAATTGACCTCAAAGAAGACTTACTATCAGGACACAGCTTCTAAAAAACCCTTTGTAGTGTAGTCTATGAAAAAGCTGTCTCCTGAAACACAGAGAAGGCCATTCGCAAAGACCTGGAATTGAATTATGCTCCCTGAAGCTGAGTTGAGTCATCCATCCTTATGTAAGCTCACTGTTCCACTCACAAAAGTTTTCCATATGGTCTCTTTGCAAACCCATTTCCATGTCAACAATAACAAATATACCTCCTCTCTTTGCTTTCCTCAACCCTACTCAGTCTTATGACCCTGGTCCATTTGCTCTGGTTGCCATATAAAATACAAGGTACCCAGTTAAATTTGAATTTCGCAAAAGCAAGGAATGGTTTTCAGTATGTCCCGTGCAATATTTGGATTAAAACTGAACTAGGTATTGGTATTTTTATTTGCTAAATCTGGCAACTCTAACTGTAAAGCCATTGCTGACCACCCTCCCTACAGCCCCAGGGCTTTGAGGTTCTTCTGAATTTCTAGTACAAATCCTCTATTTGACACTTACCCTATTTTGCATGTTTCTATTGCTTTTTATATCCATATACTTCATTTCCCTGACTTGAAAGCTCCTTAAGAATGAGGACACATATTGTATCTCTTTTTAATTTCATAATGCCTCACAGAAACTCTTGACCATAGGTGGTGATCATAAATATTGATACTTGTCAATTGAGAGATTGATTTAAAATCAGGGCTTCCCTGGTGGCGCAGTGGTTGAGAGTCCACCTGCCGATGCAGGGGACACGGGTTCATGCCCCGGTCTGGGAAGATCCCACATGCCGCGGAGCGGCTGGGCCCGTGAGCCATGGCCACTGAGCCTGCGCGTCCGGAGCCTGTGCTCCACAACGGGAGATCAGTGAGCAAAATAGCCAACAACTATTTATTAAGCAACTGCTTTCTGTTCCATTCAGAACTATGCTGTAAATTATTTCATAAATGAGTAAGATGCAACATGTGCCTTCAAAGAGTTTAGTTTAGTAAACAAAACTTACGCATCAAACCAGTAGTGAATGACCTGAAACAGTATATAATCAAGTATAACAGTGTATAATCATGATTATGTAGTATAGCCTACTAAGGACAACAGGGGATGAATGTGGGAGTACCCCCGAAGAGAGGGAAACGCTGAAGAGGGGTGATCTGAATTGGGATTCAGATCTTGGGAAGGATGGAGATGAGTGGAGACGATTAGGAAGGGTAATGCCATCTGGGGAAAGTCTTGGGCAACTGCAGCAAGTGGAAAGGAGACCCATCTTCACAGTATGCCTTTGCTGCATGGAAACAATCAGAATTTGCTTGCGCTGTGGTTGCAACTGGTTTTACGGGGTTCCATAGGATTCAGAGCAACTATATCAGCGAAAATCTATGCAATGACTACTACTGGATAGAGTCGTGCCATGTAGAGTCACAGGCCCTGATGTTTTAAAAAAATAATCAAAGTAAGGATGCTGTTAAAGAAATCACCCATGGAGATGAGCTGGGGTTTGTCCCCAGACCACCTAAGAGAGGAAAGAACAAACATTTTTATCAGTCACAGTTATATATTACACATGGGCTCTAAGTGTGTTGGTTCCTGACAACGTTTACACCCTTATCAATCTTAATTAGATCAGTGACCTTACTGAAAATTGGTGAACTTCATTTACAGGAAACTGAGGACAGATGTTGAGGAATGTTTTCTTCAGTAGGAATTCATTTGCTTTTACAGCTTTAATCTGTTACCTCTCTATAAAATGGAAAATCTTTTTTTATTGAAGTCTAGTTGATTTACAATATTGTTAGTTTCAGATGTACAGAAAAGTGATTCTGTTTTATATATTTTTCGGATTATTTTCCATTATAGGTTATTACAAGATATTGAATATTGTTCCCTGTGCTATACAGTAAATCCTTGTTGCTTATCTATTTTATGCATAGTAGTTTTTAATCTGTTAATCCCATACTCCTAATTTATCCCTGCCCCCTCCCTTTCCCCTTTGGTAACCATAAGTTTGTTTTCTATGTCTGTGAGTCTGTTTCTGTTTTAGATTAGATTAGATTTCTGATATAGATTCTTTTGTATTATTCTTTAGATTCCACACATAAGAGACATCGTATAATATTTATCTTTGTCTGACTTACTTCATTTAGTATGATATTCTCTATGTCCATCCAGGTTGCTGCAAATGGCAGTATTTCTTTTTTATGGCTGAGTAATTTTCCATTATATATATATATATATATACACTCCCTACATCTTCTTAAACCAGTCACTGGTTGATGGGAACTTGGGTTGTTTCCATGTCTTGGCTATTGTAAATAGTGCTAGTATGAACATTGGGATGCATATATCTTTCCAAATTAGAGTTTTCATCTTTTCTGGATATCCAGTAATGGGATTCCTGGATCATATGGTATTTCTATTTCAGTTTTTTTAAGGAAACTCCATACTGTTTTCCATAGTGGCTGCACCAATTTACATCCCTACCAACAGTATAGAAAGGTTCCCTTTTCTATGAGACAGAATATCTTTTATTTTGCTTTTGGATTGCCTTTCCCTAATAAAGTTGATGTCTTTAACATGTGCTTCTAATATGTGCTTAATTTTGCAAAATATTTTGGGTACCATTTGGTGTCCTCTTACCAGAAAAAGGTACAAGCCTACAAAGGCTTGCTGTTTTGGTTTTAATCAGTTCATGGAATTAAATGCATTGAACCACAAAATGCTTTTATGTGACAGATATTGTGATTCACGCTGAACATCCATGTGAAGATAGGCTTGGACCTTTATAAGTGACATAATTTTATTTATAGACACATAGGACAAATAAATATGGTTTCAGCCTTCTAAAATTCCAAAGGCATCCAGTAAAAATCTCTCAGAATGGGTGTTGGCAGGACTATTCTGGCACAAGGCAAATTGTGTTGCTTATTTTAAGGAAATAAGCTAAATAGGGATGGAGATTCCTTTAGAGAGATGCTCTGGATGTATTAGGTTGAACCATATGCAGTATGACACTATTGGTCTTTGTGTATGGTTCAACGGTGTGCAAGCATGTCTAGCCCTCTTGGCACATTGAATCTCATTCTGAAAGTAGAGCTAGAAGAAAGCCTCTTGGCAATCTTAAGACACATTGATTTACTACATTTTATCCAGAGATCCCAACTTTGTCACTGGCCATATATGACTTCAGCCTCTGTGGGCCATTTCATTTGCAAAATTGATGGCACAATGGGTGGACAGTTGACTAAATGACCGCTTAGAATCCTCCCAACCTAAATTTCGGTAGCTCTAAAACATCCAGATACTGAATCTGTTTCCTACTGGCTAACCAAAGATGCACGTGGCAATAATGCCCAAACAATCTTCTGCAGATTCTCGCCTTGCCAAGGTACTCCTCTTCCATGGGTTACATAATGATCAGAAGATCCTGCCAAGAGGTACATGCCCCCTGTGAGGTTCAATATGTTAGGACATCACCATTTGTTTATACTTTCTCACAAGTCAGTGCACATTGTCTCTATTATTTTTCTTCCATTTTCCTTAATTTATTAATTTTGCTAATTATATAACCAACAAAGGTGAGAGGATCCCACCTCTTTATCCCCATCTGGTCGTCACTTGTCCCGGTGATGACCAACGTGGTAAGAGGCCCTCTAAGTTTGCCTAGATAGGAGACCTCTTGAAGGACAAAGGGGAAAATGAAATGGGGGGGTGGGGGGAGTGAAGGGGGAGGAAGGTCTGAACTCCAGCAGCTGCTTGGCATCCAAACTGAGTGTGCAGAGAGGAAGAGACATCCTCATCAGATCTCAGGTCCAGGTTTTTGGTGTGTGTGGAAAGAGGGAGATAAAAAAAAAGTGCACTTGGGATGAAGAGAAATAAGCAACATTGGCCCCTGCAAGATATATCAATATTTGCTTAATAACTATCCTGGTGAGTTCTCTGGCTCTCCAAATGGGTATGTGGCCATTCAGGGTCAACCAGCAAAGGACACCTCCTGAAGCTGATTTATATACAACAGACCTGCATGCAAATGTACTGGAATGGACCTTTCTCTTTGCCCATTTTGTCTGTTTCTGCTTCCTCTGTATCTTCCTGTCTCTCCCTCCTACCCTGCTGGATCTCATTTCCTTCTACCTTCCTTTCTTTCTCTAGCTCCCTTTCTCTCACTTCTTATCTAACCTGCAACAATTTGTGTTTTATGTCCTCTGTAATAAGGAAGATGCACCCCAGAGTCCGTTTCCATCTTTCATTCATTTATATTTTGTGAAAGAGAGCAGTGTCCCTGGCAACATTCATTCTTCAGGAGGCTACAATTATTACTCAGGTTAAAAGAAACGTTCAGAGGAAATTCAGAAAATGATAGATACTAATCTTGAGCCTTTTGTTTCAGCCTACAAGGAAAAAATGAAGGAGCTGTCCATGCTGTCACTGATCTGCTCTTGCTTCTACCCGGAACCTCGCAACATCAACATCTATACTTACGATGGTAAGATGCCTACAATAGAAATGCCCCTGCTGGCTGGATCAGTTGGCAAAGCTTGGATATATTTGTTTCTGTCTCAAAGTTCCTGCTATAATTAAATCAATATTTTGTGGATATTACTATTGACCTGCCGGGTCTAGCTAATGGGTCTTATTGATTGCCGTTTGCTCAAAACAGTATGAGTTTGATGCTAATAACAGCACATTAATGTCTCTTAAGAAACATGGCTGAGTGCTTATTAGCCATCGCATCCAGCATGTCAACAACCACAATATGTCCGAGGCTTTTCTTTGCAAATAACATGATATGCTAAGCTGTAATTAGAGATCACAATTTGCAAGAAAATGCTTTGTAGTTAGAAAACTCAGGAGAGAAAATCAACCACCATCACAGTTTTTTAGTGTAGTCTTTATAAAATCCCCGTATTTTGTGTGTGCTGTCAACAACCTAATAAGTTCCAGTAGTAAAACCGACCTATGAAGCCCCAGATAAAGAGGATTTTAAAAGAAAATCCTAAAGAACTGGCATTAGCTATGAACCTTATTTTGCAGTAAAACCCTTTTGGTTTGATTTATCCTGATTCATACGACTTAATTTGATTACCTTCCTGGTTCTACCAGTATCTGCATGACCTCGGGCAAGTAACTTAGATTCTTTGAGCCCGATTTAACTCTAATATCTTCCGCCCAGTGGTGTGGTGGGTTTAAATGGTTTCATGTTTAGCATAGAGCCTGGCCTCTTGTAAGCATTCAAAATGGTAGCTGACATTATCAACAATACCATTTTTACGTAATTCAGTCCATTTAATCAAAATGTTTGGTGCAGTTATATATGTAGTAGAAAAAGCTGAGGCATATCTGGCTACCTGTTTGGCTCACAACGATTTTCTTTTCCACATGTATAAGGAAATACATTAAAGGTAAGGTGAAAGGATCTATGGCAGTTAACCCCTTCTATACCTTGAAAATATTCTAGGACTCAAAGATGTTTTTCTTTCAAACTGATTCTGCCATGACACAAGCATCACAAATATGAATTAACTGTTTCACAAGGAAATGTCTTCCATGCAAAAAGATTTTGGTTTCCAATCAAAACTCTCTTTAGAATGCAGGTCCCACGCCTACTTCGTATAAGTTCATTCAGTCAACAAATACACTGGTCCTATCCTTAATCTGCTAAATGTGGCTGTGACTAGTAATCCAGCTATGTTTCTTCTGAGACTGTATCTCACCATGTGTTGTCACTGAGGCTCCAGTGATGAATACAGCTCAGGCCTCTTCTTCAAGGCACTCATGGCCTAGTAGAAGAGAATTACAGCATACGAATAACCAGTAAGTGGAACTCAGTGTGATTATTTGCTAAGGCAGCATTTACTGGTAGGACACAGAAGACAGGGATGGTTTCTGCCCTCTTAGGGACTGGAGAGAGGGAAACGAAAATCAAAGGTTATATATAAGCTGAGTCTTAGAAGTCAAATAGACAATTCAACATAGCTCATGAACTGCTTCCTAAAAGAACTGGTAGAGAATTTCAAATTCCCAATGTCTTTAACCTTGTCTTCTCTTTCTATATTAGGTAATAATGTGAAGTGTTTATTGTAGACAAATATTATCACAAGAATTAATTATTATTATTATTTACATTTATAAACACTAAGTGCTATGGCCCGTGCTTTACATTGAGTATCCTTTATATCTTTTTTTTGGAACACCTTTACAATTTAGTTTTTTTAACAGCTGTATTGAGGTAACTTACAAATCACTGCACATATTTAATGTATATAATTTGATTAATTTGGACAAGTATCCTTCATCTTTTAATCTTCACAACAGTCTTATGAGAAAGGTGCCTTTTATCTCCATCTTTCAGATGAGGAAATGAAAGCTTAAAGAAGTGAATTAACCTTCCCAGTATCACACCCTAGTAAGCAGGGCTTACTCTTTGGATGCAAATACAGGCAGTTCTGATTTCAGTGTCTCTAACTCTATCCATTTAAAATCCCATCACCTCATCAAATAAGTGATTTTTATTTGCCTCTGTTCTCTTGAAATCCTTTTCCATAAATTTACACACTTTTTATAGAATTGTACTTAAGATATAAGTACAAATTTGGATGCCTTCAGGAAGATTTAAAATATTCTTACATTTGTGAAAAAAGCCACATCATTTTTAACATACTTACTGAATTGACTTTGTCTATATGATCTGTTAGCATTCACAGATCTAAGTAAGTAAGGTCAGTTCCTGTTCACCTGGGGTCTTACGTGACCACAAACTGAAAGTGCACTAACCAGGCTGCTAAAAGAACGTTAATGGAAGCTAATTTATAATTCTTCTCTGCTCTGCTCTAGTCAGAACTAGCCTGGAGACCTGGCCAGCTTGGTTGCCACAATTTTCAAGGGACATTAATAAATTAGTGAGCTCTGTGAGGTTAGGGAGTGATGCAGTAGTAAAGATCTAGAAACCGTGTCACTTTAGGACACTGAGGTTGCTTTAGACTGGGGAAAAAATTTGAAATGGAAAATCATAACTCTTTTCAAATACTATCGTGATGCACAACAGAGACTGGCCTGACTTTGGGTGGGTTTAGAGGACAAAACAAGGACTGGGGGGCCTAAATGAGAGGGGTGTAGTCTGGGGTTCAAAATAAAAAACAGTCATCTAAAAGTTAGAGCTGTCCAATGAGCTTTTAAAAATCAGTATATTTTACTAAGCTGTAAGTTGTGTAATTACACTAATATCCTAGCAGGTGCTAGCTATCACTCTATTTTATATTATAAATGATATTATTTTACATTATAAATTATTATTTTACATTATAATTTATTACATTGTAAATTATATTATGCATTTTCAGGTTTCTGCTCATTTAATTACTATGCATATTATGCAGCTATTGAGTTTAAATAGTTTTAAAATGTACAGAGTGTATAAATTAGATAAGCAGAAGTTGTCCCCTCCCTCCCCTACTACAATGCCTCTTCCCCCGGTTCCTGTCTACAGCTGAGGGATGATGAAGAAGGACATTCTAAGTAGCAACAAAGTAGAAGCAAAGAGATTACCATGGTACCCTGTCTTACTGTCTTCATTAGACTATAAGCACCTTGAAGACAGGGACCCCCATCACAGTGTCCTCCCCAGAGTGGACATTACACTGCTTGATGACTCAGATAAACAGACACACTGAAGGGCAAACCAGGAACCAGCAGGATGCCTTTGCACATGAGCCTTGACTGCTGCAGGTATTTCCAACCATTCAGGGAGGACATCGGTTCCAACACAGCTCCTGTGATTTCTAACCACAGGATTAGGTGTGAGAACTGGAGGACTTGGTTATTTTCCTCATTATGTAATCTGAAAATGTTTCCAGCTATGCTAATTTCCAAAACAATAAATAAATCTAAATCTGTGCTCCTTGGTTTTCATATGAGGCTCATATTTATTCAAAAGGAAAATAAAGTTAGTTCAAAATCGATTCAGGCTATTTTTTTCTGGGCATGTCTACCATGATTCAACTCCCTATGGACATTATTGAATTTCCCCACACTGTAAATATTTATCCAGTTAAAATATATCTATAATTATACGAAAGAAAGAGGTCTTATATGTTCAAACGATGTAGAGTAAATGATCCTATGCAGCATTTTACTCATCTTTGCCAGAATAACAAGGCTACTTTTAATTGCCAGAATTCAAAGTATTTTAGTAAACCCATGCCTGTGTTCTGTGTGCTTAACCTTCTCAAATATTCATCTCTCAGATATGGAAGTGAAGCAAATCAACAAACGTGCCTCCGGCCAGGCTTTTGAGCTGATCTTAAAGCCACCATCTCCTATCTCAGAAGCCCCACGAACTTTAGCTTCTCCCAAGAAGAAAGATCTGTCCCTGGAGGAGATCCAGAAGAAACTGGAGGCTGCAGAGGAAAGAAGAAAGGTAACTTTTTCCATAGGTTTTTAAATTCTGCTCTCTCTTTTCCTTGCCTTCTCTCTCTCCTCTTCTCTCTCCCTTCTCCTCCCCAACCCCTCCACTTTCACACACACACACACACACACACACACACACACACACACACACACACACACTTCCATCAGAAGTTCCAGGAGACAATGATGCCTGAACCTGCACATGTAGGTCTTCTAGACATAGATCCAGGCTACTTCAAGTAAAAACTGTTGCTTTGAGGCTAGTTAAAACCAAACATCTCAGACACTGAAAGAACTTCAGTGCCCTAGTGCCCTCCCCCCATCTTGGACCCATTTTGATAAAAGCCTCCCTGCCTTAGCCTATCCTTGCTGTCAAGAAAGCACAGCCTTAGGTACTGTAACTCCAGGGGTTGTGGTGGAGAGAGGTGCCCAAGTGGTGAGTCCTCGCTCTCAGACTCTGCGTCCTGCCCCAAAGCATATTACATGGTTTTCCTCGGAACTAGAAAGCACCAGATACTCCCTCTGAGATATTTCCTGCCCAGAAACACGGTTCACCCCAGGGTAAGGGCCAGAAGCTTGCCCCTGTCCCCAAGGCCTCACTCCCTGTCCTTGAAGTTGGTTCATCCAAGATCAGAACCCTCTCGGGAATATATGAGTATCTTCCTCTACCTATTTCTAAGCCTTGATAGCATCTTTTTCTTTTTTCCATTGGTCCTTGTTTGTAAAGAGCTTTTTCTTAAAGCTAAATCTTTAATTTTCCACAATCAGCTGAATAAGAAAAGCCAAGGGTATTAAAAATGGAGGGCATACAGAAATCCCTAAGACTGTATACATAGAGACAGAAGTTATGTCTGAATATGTGCGTATCAGCTGTGTGATTACGGGAGTTCATCCCATCGAGACGCTCTTGATTAACCCAAATGAATTACTGCAGGTAATTCATTCCTATGTTGTATTTTCCACTGACTTTATCATGATATATTTTTAGAATCATGTAGTCACTAAGAATATGCTCCATGCAAGGTCTCATGATTTAAATGGAAACTCTGCATTTATAATAATTTTTAAATTTTATTTAGATGTTTATAAAAAGTTAGCCAATACATTAAACACTTCTATGTTGGATACTTACAAAGAAAAGGAAAATAGTCCTTCTCCTAAAGACTGAATTCTCTAACAGGGAGTGCAGAACAAACCCAAATGTGTGTGTATGTATATGTGTTTATATATACCTACATGCACACACACACACAAACACACTCACACATATGTACGTACATAACTATAGCATCAAATAACAAGGCTCAGAGATTATAAATCCTAGATTAAGTTTTCTGAACCAAAAATACTTTTTGTTTTCATCTTTGTGGTTGGAAAATCTTCTTATATTGTGTAACTTTCTGATCACAATTTCAGTTTTTACTCAGGTGAAGTTCTCTTTGCATCCAGTGAGTATTTCTTTACATATTACTTATTGTATTTGACCAATTACTGTTGTTATAAATTTGGATTTCAAAGGAAGGAAACTAAGCTACTAACCCAAGCAGACATACAGGAAGTTGCTTTAGAAATATTTATCATTTTTTTGTTGTCACTTATAGCTTTCTTCTCATAGTAAAACTGAATTAACGTATTCAGAGTTACAGTCCTTCGAGACTGTCGCCAACAAATATGAATAACTAACTACAATAGTAGACAGCATGTTACAGTCAAGGTAATTTAAGTTCTCACCGAAGCATTGGCATCTTATAGCTAACAGTTGTAAGTGGAGGTCATAGGTTGACATATGGAGATGCCATGACTTGAATAGAAGTCAGTAACTGACCTGAAATTGAAAATTAAAGATGAAAATTCAACATCATAGTTCAGAATGTTGCTGGTATATTTAATTTGAAGGAAATTATTAAAAGAAAAAGAACACAGAGATGATCAAAATTAACTGGATGTTCTCATAAAATTCCCTGAGTTAACCAATTACTGATTCTGGTAAAATTCATGTACTCTGACAACAATAAATTATCAACAATTACACATTTAAACCATTGAATTTAACTAGAAATTGGCCACGTGGCTAAAAGACATTTACAAATGTAATAATCCAGCATTGCGACACCCAGGAAAAATATTCTTTGGAGCCCTTTAAAATCAGTATTCCATCACATTTCTGCTCTTACTAAAATTTTCAAAAAAATCATTATATAGATTATGTCCAGGTACTAGGGTTTTAATTAGAAGAAAATACAACTAATTAACAGAAAGTGACAGCTTAAGAAATCATTAATTGATTTTTTTCTATTGGGTTGTACTGACTTAATTAGCACTCATTTGAAGAACTGTTAATTCTCTTTAAAGAGAATTCTTTAACTTCTTTAATTCTCTTTAAAGAGCCTTTAGCAAGTGCATATATCTCAGTAACTATCTAAGTGAGGATATGCATATAACCAAAACCCAACTCAACTAAATGAAGCAAAAAGAGGGTATGGAACTAAAATCCTCAGAGTGGTTACAGCTTCAAAAACAGCTTGATCCAGGAGCTCAATATTTCTTTTTACATTTATCATTTATTTCTGCAACTAATTGGTCTCAGTACCAAGTATTTTTTGTTTCAGTCAGTCTCAAATTATTTTTCTCACAAATTAGCAACTCCAGCAGAAAGAGAGCTTCTCTTTCCTAATAGTTCTAACAGAAGTCTTAGAATTGAGTCTCAGTGACCTGTGCCAGGTCACATGCTCAACCCAGTAAGATGGTACTAAATAAAGCAGGACAAAGAGAATTGGTAGTTCTGGGGCGAAAAGTGCTATTCATATGGGGTGGTCAGAAAAGGCCTCTTGAATATGAGAACATTTGAAAAGAAGCATGAAGATAGTGAGGGAAAACATTTGAAAAGAAGGCAAGAAGGTAAGGAGTGAGCCATGGGACTCTTCTCTGGGGGACAGAGTTTGAAGTAAAGAGAACAGCAAGTGCAAAGGCCCTGAGGTAGGAGTATGCTAGGACTATTCGAGAGATAACACAGAGGACAGTATGGTGGGAGCAGAAGGAGCAAGGGGAGACTGAGGTAGGAACTGAGGTTAGAGGCTTTTTTTTTTCTTTTTAGCGGTACGCGGGCCTCTCACTGTTGTGGCCTCTCCCGTTGCGGAGCACAGGCTCCGGACGTGCAGGCCCAGCGGCCATGGCTCACGGGCCCAGCCGCTCCGCGGCATGTGGGATCTTCCCGGACCGGGGCACGAACCTGTGTCCCCTGCATCGGCAGGCAGACTCTCAACCACTGTGCTACCAGGGAAGCCCTAGAGGTAGCATTTTTAAGGCCTCTGAATTCAAATGAAAAAGAAGTTCATTGGGAAGATGAAACCATTTCACTCCTTGTGAATCACAGCCTCTGTTCAGAGAAATATCTACTTTAAAAAGCTGAGTGACTAGAAAAATAAATAGTGTTAGATAAATAGAGAAGACATGAAAGTGTGCTAGATGTAGAGAATTGTTCCAGAACTAAGGATACCCAGAGGTGAGAGTGCAGAAAGTGTGTTTTCAGGGCAGTGGGTAGACCAGTAGTTTGGGCTAGTGGCCTTGGGTAGGGAGTAGTGAGGTGAGATTGTGGAGGGCCTTCAATGCTAGGTTAGGTATTCAAACTCTATTTTATCTAAGAAATGAGGAGTCACTAAAGGCTTTCAGAAATACTCAGATGTCCAACCTAGCCGAGTGACCGGCAGCACTTATATTGCCCTGGTTCCATTTCCTTTCCTACAAGCTAAAAGTTTGTAAAGATTCCGCCTACCAAACATAATACATTTAAATAAGTATTAATCAATTCCTTTTGTCATGGTTATAATCAAAGCATCTATAACTGCCAATTAATATTTTTGATTATCATAAAATAAGCATTCTCTCACTAAATTAACATAATTCTAACTCAAAGTAAGGATTAAGATAGACACAGAGGTATTTCACAGAGATGAAATATGGCTCCTGATAGGGCTTTTAAAACAAAAAGGTTATGAGACCCCTCCCCGTCCATTAGTACCCTTGAAAGACTTGCTTCTGGGACCTGAGTTTAGAGATCATGTCTGGGAAGCAGTGACCTACCTCGGCCGTGCTGCTGGAGCCTGCTGGATCTAGAGCTGGAGGGCTGTCACTGACTCATCTCCGTGTGGGCTCCAATTCACTTTGTGTTTGATGTTTTGGCAGTTTCCCCAATTCCTCACTCCATCTGTTGATACTATTGCAGCACTGACCATCTGATCACTACGTTAAATGCTCCTCCGTTAGGCTCCTTTGAACCAGAATTAATGCTCCATTGATCAGTTGTAGAAGATTATTATAAAAGGAATAAGTCCTTTTTCTGATTTTTTTCTTCCTTCTTTGATTATCTCCGAGAATCAGTATTCACCTCCATGAGACCACATTACCTCATGAGGTCAGATTTGAAGCTCGTTATTTGAAATTAAAGTTTCCATACAGCAGCTTACCCATGTGGATGAAATGATATGAACTCTTCGGTTATCCATCCATCTATCCATCTATCCATTTATTCATTCAACAAACATTTATTTAGTGAGAGGCAGCAGAGCTAAGCCAACCATACATTCCAGCTGGCCCAGGACAACCCCAGCTTATTCCTACTGTTTGGTTATCATTATTATCTCAATCTCGTAAGTATCCCAGTTTGGACAATAAATTATGTGATATGGCAAGACAAGCACAGTGTTTAAGAACATCTTTAAAAGCATAGTGGTTAAGAACACATGGTTAAGAGAATGTCTGTGATCAAAGTCTGGTTTCGCCACTTAATAGCTGTGTGACCTTGGGCAAGTCCCTAATCTCACTATGTCTTATTTTATCCATCTGTAAAATGAGACTAACAATAGGACCTACATCCTGGAGTTATGGTGAGAATTAAAAGAGTTATTCCATATCACAAGCGCTGTGAAAGTGTCAGCTATTATCGTGTAAAAACACATCCAATTCCAACCTCACAGAGATGATGATCTAGCAAACTCATGATTTCATAAAGAAAGCTTCTCATTAACACAGATGCTGAAATGTTACTGTATAATACATTTCATAAATATTTTTAAACATTTTAAAATATTAGTTATCAAATTACAAAGGTGGTTTGATAGGTAACAGATATATAAATAGTTCATCCCAACTAAAAGTGGCTTGAAAAAATTAGTATTCTTAAAAAAAATGACGAAAACTTAAGGAATTGAATGATATTGATAAAATCTCATGCTAAAATCAATTAAATTAAAAAGAAAGTTATTCAAACCACTCCAGTAAACTATAATTGGCATACTGACAATACTGGCACCATCAACTCCAAAGTCATCGAACCTCCGAAAGAAATCTGTGTTGGTTATTTTTAATAATATGGCCTCGAAGTGGACCATTTGTCACCCAACATGATAGACTTACCTTTTCCATTTGTCGGCATCTCACATTGTACATGGCAACTAAAGTCGAATCCAGTAAAAGAGGGGTGGTTTGTATAGCAATGATTATGAGCTAAAGTGCTGGATTATTCACAATTCAACATTCAGGAAGCGTTCTGCTCCTTAGAGAATGTGACATATGGTCCACAGACTCTCCCCGTGTGTGAAGAGCACCCCCGTGATTCTTTTCCTAGGAGGTAACCACAGTAAATGCACTACAGACTCTGGCAGAAGGACTCATTCTAAAGGTGTTTAGATTTCACTCATTTTAAATTTCTTATTATACTTCCGACTCTTCAACACATAGTGAATTTTAAACCCTTTTGTTTTACATAATTATACTCAATCATCCTATTTAACAAGGCTTCATTTGTGACTTTAGCTGGGTTAATAATGTATTTTCTTTGTTAACAGTAAAGCAAATAATTAGAGACACATCATCTAACCTACTACCGTAAAAGCACTTAGGTACTAGGAGATCTAGCGTCTGATAAATGGTTCTAGAAGGCAAGAAATATATCCAAATGATGAAAAGGGACAAGAAATAGAGAGGTATGGGGACCTCCCGGCAGTCTAGTGGTTAAGACTTCACATTCCAATGCAGGGTGAGGGTTCGACCCCTGGTCAGGGAGCTAAGATCCCACATGCCTCGCGGCCAAAAAACCAAAACGTAAAACAGAAGCAATATTGTAACAAATTCAATAAAGACTTTAAAAATGGTCCATATCAAAAAAAAATACTTTAAAAGAAAATAGAGGTAAAAACGTGTATACTTCAGAACACATAGAAATAAAAACTAGCACTATCTAAAATATAGTCTTAAATCTCCTCTGTGTATACAAAGTAAAATGAGTTTTATTATACCACTTAACTCAAATTTATCTTCCATTTCATTATACAGTAATTAAATGCTTATACTCAGTAATATAAGAAATGGTAATGAACCTCTTTGGAAAATTATATAGTTAAAGTGTTCCTAAATGTACAATAATTCTTCTCACCATCTCATTATTTTTCCCTTCACGTATGTCTCTTGTAATTATTTCAGTGATACTGAGTTCAGTGTGAGGAAATTTATGCCCAGAATAGGTGTTCACCATCCTTGTGGCTCTGCTATTACAATAGCAAGATGGAGATATTCTTCATCTTCCAGAACATCATGCTGGATGTCTTACCTCTATAAATACTTTGCCTTGACATTCGCATTATACCTGAATCATGCCCTCATTTTCTATTTCCGCATTTCAGTGACCTTCCACATTAGGTACATGCTATTCAGAAATGCTCCTCCGTGGTCAGATCCTTTTCCCTTAAACAATTTAGTTTTAACAACGTTTAGCAAATCCCACCTCTCCAGCCTCCCTATAAGTCGATCAAGATTCCTTTCTGCTAATCTGCCCAAACAAGGCATAAAGTAAGAATACCTATTCGACCACGTAGCAAAAACTTTACTCCGACCGAAATGAAGGAAAATGCTTCTACTTTTATATATCACATCCTCACACTCATTTTCTGTTTTAAGGCAGTTTTCTGGATAAAATACTTATTTGCTTATTGATAGAAATATTAGAATCAGGACCCGTGAGGCTGTGACTGGGGGGATTAAAGCTGTATTCATAGAATCAATTTCTCCCCAGGAACTAAGTTAGAGGTTATAGGTGGTGATATCTGGAGGCCAGGCTATGTAAGAAGGAAGAAGAATTATGACTCTCTGAAGCAGTGGAGTTCCAGAGACCCTAGGAACTGAGGTCAAAGCCCTCAGGGCTGTTAACTCCATGGAAGAATTTAAGAGTTGAGTACGTATGAGGAAGAATCAAAACAGGGAGGCAGACGTATTTTCTTGGTGAGGAATTCTTTCCATAATCAACTTCTCATCCTGTATTTTTTTTGCATGGACTTGAGCTTTAAATATTTGAAACATATATAATTATTAGATCCTACTAATGCATGAGCTGAGGCAATGGTGGTTATAACAATCCCTACCAGTGCGTAAGGAAAGGCTCCATGGAGTGGCCCTGAAGGGTGGCCTGGCCCAGTTAGGCAGGTCTTCATCATTGAGCAGCGGCCTCACGTGAGAACGTTCTGTACTGCCTTCTGTTTCTGTTTCACCCCATTAATTGTGCTAAAGGAATGCACTTGACACCTAGGCTGGGTAATCTCATTTAGCCCCAGTGGCTGCAAAAGTACTAACGCCATTCATTGAGGCATTTCGAACTGAGCCAAATGCCACACTCCACAAATGCAATAGGCCTCCCTCCTTTCGTGATTATGGGCCCCCGAGGGAGTCTGTGTTCACACAGACCAAATGTGTCCCACCAAGGCAAGAGATCTGAAAAGGAATGTATTGCTCTATTACCCTTTCAATGCCAAGGCCTTCCCTTCTCAATCCTATTCCCCTGCTGTCTCCCGACTGGTTTCGGCTCTTTCACAAAAGAAAATTAAGAGCACAAATATAAACATCAAGTTTCAACACGATTTCACAAAGTGCCAAAGTTAATTTGAGCATCTGAAAACTAAAAACGACGCAGTTGCTTCTGGATAACGATCCATGGTAACTCTGCGAGAAAGGGCCACAGAAAAATCCAGGTAGATCCTATCCAGGGCAGTGCTGGAAGCACTGATCTATGGGAGAAAGAGGAGGGGAAAGGAACTTACTAACATACCGAGCAGAAAGTTCACGTATCTACTGGCTTCAGCAGCCTTGGCTGATGGACCATGTCTTACAGAGGAATACAATCTAAAAGCACTGCTGTAGAGGATTTTGAAAAATTTTGTTTTGCTTTATTTTGATTGATTTGGTGTTCTTTGGTTTCCTGAAGCTGCCCCACCGTTTTCTGCCCATTACAAGAGACACCTAAGGCCCCAATCTTATCCATAATTCTTGGACACATTGCACCCTTGTTTTGTGATAACCCAGACTTCTCTCCCTCAAAAAGTTTTCTGGACTTAGGTTACGTAAATTGAATTGAACTTTCTGAAATGAAAGATCAAAGTCATTTCCTCTTACTTCTTTGTGGTGCTTCCTTAACTGTGAAAATTCTTAGCAGTATAGCCCCATTCAGTGTACGTGTGCTGGTGGAGAGGACGGAGTTAAGGAAGGGCTGACTGTCACCAACCACGAGGACACCTGAATCTACTCACCGTCCATAACTAAAGGAATGTGAACAGATATCCTGCACACGTGAGATAACCAAGATTCTGCATCTGAGCTTAGGTGTAGCAGGAGGTTCAATTGCCGTCCTCTCCTGTCACAAGTGTTTTGAGTTTTCCTTTCAATAATAATGGCTGCCGTTTGCTCAGTACTAACTTCTTCCATATTAGACACTGTGCTGAATCCCTAGCAAATATTATTTCATTTGATGCTGACAAGTAGTCCTATGAGATAGCTACTATCTTTATGCATATGCCAAAAAAATAATTTCATGAAGACTTTTCTCATAGAGAAACTTTAAACACACACACACCTTTTGTCAGTCTCTCTTTCCCTGTGTCACAATTCAGTAGTCCCGGTAGCAGTAGGTAAGCAAAATCCATGTAGGATGTTTTACCAATAGCCCCACCTAGAGGCAGGAGGATGAATAAACTAGAAAATATTTTTTCATGTTTTTTCCAGAAAGGCTCCATTTGATCTTGAACTTACTTTGTGTTAACATTTTATCATTTTTCATAGTAGATTTTTTTGCAAGCTATAACAAAGCAAGAATGAAATGGGTCCACTAAAGATGTCAGTGAAACGATTACGGGGTTAAAACAAGAAGTGGGGCTGGTTCCCAGAACTGTCTGTTTAATCTCCAATGAGTCACTAGACATATTCCTGATAAACTTCAGAATAACCACATCAACAAAGACTCTTAAGGCTGTCTGATTTTACCATTCCTGTAGAATTTTATCTAAAGAAAAGTTTCTTTCCCTGTCAGACTTCGTATTGTTTATACATCACAATCTCTCCAGTAAGGGCCCACGACCACTGCCGTCAACTGAAATATCTTCCTATTAATGTTTTTAATGGTAACCAATATTTAGCCCATGAAATGTTTGTTTGATCTACCATTGTTTAGATATTCACATTTACAATGAATCCTCTGAAGCCTCACCTCAGAGGACCAGCTGATCCCAAGGAACTACCCAGGAACTATGGATGTGTAATAATTTAGTCTTAAACCTGGATAGTTCAGTATTGGGTAAGACTGCTCTTAGCTGCATAATTGGAGGAGAAGGTGAATGTGGAAAGATGTTAATATATCCAGGGTCATTGACACAGTTAGCACTTAAACACAGACCTGATGCCAAAGCGCATGCCAGTGCATTTTTCAAAAAGTAGGCTGTGAACTGCCTGCATTACAATCACTAGGGCTGCTTATGAAAAATATAGCTTCCTGGGTCTTACCAAAGAACTGCAGAGTCAGAGTCTCGCGGGTGGATACCGGGCCTCGGCATAATTATCAAGCACCCCTCTGACTGTTAACATAAAGAACCGTATAGCCTCCTGATGCTGCAGGAGAATTACGGTGTGCAAAAATGTGTGGGACGTGCAGGAGTGGGGTACACAGGTTTCTGATGTTTCTGCTGTAATCACTGAGCAAATACAGGGTTTCACAGGTGACCTGGGCGGCCTTGGCATATTCAAGATGGGGCCGGAAAAGGACTTTCTGTTGTCTGTGACCATATGGAGATGGAGTTTGCACTGTTCCCAAAGTCTCCTAAGAGAATTTGGTGCATGGAAAAAAAAAAAAAGAGCAGAGGTGGGCATGGAATAAAATGAGAAAGTGGATTTAACAATTGGGGGAAAGTTGAAAGGCTCATTGCAGGGCCCAGCCTACAACTGATCAAAAACAATGAGGCAGGAAAAAGATGGGAACGTGCCCCAATCCTCACCTATTTTCCTCAGGCTTCCAAGGATGTTGCCATCAGGTGATTAATTACAGCATTCCCTGTTGCATAAATGCTTAGCAGCAACTTATGAAAACAAAAACTCTACCAGGAGGGTAAAATGCTTCTTCTTCTAGAACAATCTGTCCAAAAAACTCACAGCTGAAAATTCAGCTCACTACATTTCCCCACTCAGCACATTCTATAAAGAATTCTAAGGCACGCAGATGAGCAGGGAATTGACAACAGTGCTCAAGGCTAGAAGTACTATTCATTTGAAAGGAATGCTGTTTTGAATCAGTGGACCATTATTCCACCAGGTTTGTGTCTGGGTGATACTAAGATGGATATGTTTTTCTTCCCCAGTCTCAGGAGGCTCAGGTGCTGAAACAATTGGCAGAGAAGCGGGAACACGAGCGAGAGGTCCTCCAGAAGGCTTTGGAGGAGAACAACAACTTCAGCAAAATGGCAGAGGAGAAGCTGATCCTGAAGATGGAACAAATTAAGGAAAACCGTGAGGCTAATCTAGCTGCTATTATTGAACGTCTGCAGGAAAAGGTAATCATAACAGAGTCCTGAGCAGATGCACACATTCGTATGCAACACGGCCAGATGAACTCTCAAATGCCCAGGCGCCAGAGACTTAATCAATCTCTGCTGCGGGTGCATAAGGCACCTAACCCCATGGGCAGGGTTTCCCGGGGTAGCATGGCCTTAGTGGGCACTGCAACATGGTTGAAGAATGAGAGTAGGACTTAAAGCTGGAATTCTGTCAGATTTTTCCAATGGTGAATAGTTTGAGGGAGGCTGATTCCTGCTTTTCAAATGTATAACAGACTTCGGTACAAATCTTAGGAACCCATCTACTGGAAAAATATTAAATTGGAAATATTAACTATTTCATACAATCAGTAATAAAAGACAATATATAGTAAAATAATAAATTTAATATTTAGTCTAATAATTAATATATAATAAATATGTAAAGGTTTTGTCAAAATATATTTGGACATATTTCCATACATTTGGAAAAACATTTGTCAGAAAAGGACAGAATATTTATGAACAGCGGAAAACCCATTCTCTCCATGTAGGAAAATCTACACTAAAAGCTAGTAGGGGAACTTCATTTACTCAGTTTTCTGGTGCCTTCAATTTCCTGGTGCCTTTCTTCTCACCAACCTGAACATATAACTATTCCCATCAGTCAGGATGAACAGCCCCGGAAATCCTCTAGAAATTATTCTCTCAGAACCACTGTATCTTTTACTCAGGATAATTGTGAATCAACCTTCATCTCTCATCCTAGGCCCTAAAAAAATAAAAGCAAATGGCATTGCTAGGAATGGGGCATGCTGATTTTATTCCAGGATTGGCAATTAGACCTTTAATATCCAGTGCAAGATTTATATCAATCCAAGTGGTGGGGTGAATTGGGAGATTGGGATTCACATATGTACACTGATATGTATAAAATAGATAACTAATAAGAACCTGCTTATAAATAAAATAAAATTTAAAAAAAATAAAATTAAATTAAAAAAAGACATCAATCCAAGGCTATCCAGGAGCATTACTGTTTTTTAAAATTACACATAGTCAAACACACAGCAGATCCTTCTTGATTTCAGTTGTAAAATAGTTCATAAAATTTGCATATTTAACTATTATTTCCAGAAGTGCTGGATTTTAATGGGCAATTTATTTCTCTCTCTGTATTTTTCTTCACCCACCCCTCTGGCCAGCTCCTTTTTTTCTCTTCTCACTCTCACCCAGAATTGGTCTCCTCCCTCCATGCATACATACTTGCATACACACTTGCATGTCTGCATACATGCGTACATACGTGCATACATGCGTACATACGTACATACATGCGTACATACATGCATACATACAGTTTGTCCTGGAAATAATCAACCTGTGGAATGCTTAATATTCCTGGCATCAAGCTGCAGACTCTCCAGGGGTGGGACCCAGGCATCCATATATTTTTTTTAACTCTCCAGATGATTCCAGTATGCAGTCAGGTTTGAGAACTAGCGGTTTGTAGCTTTTTCTGATGTAAATCTCAACTGACAGCATTTTATCCTGTGCTGAGTGATGCAGCCCACATCATTTCTAGGGCCACATTTTCCCTGGTATTCCATAGCTAAAGAGACACTTTTCAAATCTAATAGAATCTTTGACCAGTGACAGCCAAGATCTGTTATCTTCTCAGTAAAGTGGAGATACTCCTTAGAGCATACTAACTTTACTTCCATTTGATGTATTTTAAGAACATTGTAGATTTTTTGTTGACATATGGTATATGTGTTTGTATGTACTAAAACTACTATGCTTCTTCCTAAAATAAGACAAAGTTAGTTTTTTATTGTGACTTTTTCTGAATGAAATTACTGCAATGAAGTTAGAAATTAAAAAGAGGATCAATAATAATAATTACGCTGAAAGTGCATGAAACTGCCGATATAAGCTTTTCTGGAATCTCCCACGTCAAAAGGTGATTATTACTGAAATGACATCTATTAGTGAGATAGTCATCAGGCGACCACACTAAGTGCCCACCATTTTGACAGCCCTCACTGGCCCTACCGATTAGCCAAGAGATGTGATACAATTCCACGTGAGCTTTTGCAGCAATCTGCCTACAACCCAGCCCTCAGTCCCCCTCCTTCTCAGTTAATCGAACTGAGCATTTGAGCAGAGCATGTCCCTCGATGGTGGCTACGATGGTATCCTCAGTGTCATTCACTGATGAATTCCCACAGACCTGTCAGAGTCCCAGCCATGTTAGCACAAAGCCTTTAGATAAGACTGAAAGCCTAAAGCAAAATCAATCCCAGTTGCACTTTAGAACTTACTGAAGAGCTCTTTAAAATGAGAGCTTCTGATGTAGCTGTCTGGGGCGGAACCCAGAGATCAGCATTTTTAAAGCTTACCCATAAGCACTCATATTTAGCCAGGGTTGAAAAGCACTGAGCTAAAGCCTTCTTAAATATGTTCTGTTATGTTGTCATAAATGATATTTAAATCTTTTTGATTTTTTGTTCTGTAAACATGTTCTTTCTTCCTTCAACAATAATGTTACACTCTTTTTTTTTAACATATATTACTATTCATTTCTTGAATAAATGAGCACCTATAAAAATATAAAAACACTGGGCTTCCCTGGTGGTGCAGTGGTTGAGAGTCTGCCTGCCGATGCGGGGGACACGGGTTCGTGCCCCGATCCGGGAAGATCCCACATGCTGCGAAGCGGCTGGGCCCGTGAGACATGGCCGCTGGGCCTGCGCGTCCGGAGCCTGTGCTCCACAATGGGAGAGGCCGCAACAGTGAGAAGCCCGCGTACCGCAAAAAAAAAAAAAAAAAAAAGTTAAAAAATATAAAAACACTAACATGTGAGTAGTATGTGGGCAGGTACTGTGTCTATATTGTTCACCACTGAACACACAGTGCCTAGAATGTGGAAGAACTCAATAAATATTTTTGAATACATACATACATACATACATACGTACATACATAATTCAGCTCATGATCTCTCTTTTCTCTCTATTCTATTCCCAGGATTCCTCATGCCTCTCACAATTTCTACTATCTCCTATATGAGAACATATCCTATGATTATTAGTTTATTAATCATTCATTTATTATTAATGATAATAAATGTAGTTGTAATGATGATGATACCTTTACTGAACACATGACACATATTAGCTTTGTGCTCAGTACAATTTTGAATGTTACACTGTTTTTAAATTTCCGTTTCTGTTTCCTTAGCACTTCATCTCAACACTCCAACTTATCATATAGAAAAGAATCAAATGAAGAGGGTGTGAGCAAAAAGATGCCTGTGCCACAAAGACCTGCATTAGTCTGACCTGTTTCAGTCACTCAAATTGAGTGACATGAATAGTCATGCTCAGGGCTCAAAATTGTAGTCTATGACTACACTGCGGATTATGACTGACCCTGCAGTAAAATTAAAAATGTTCTTATTCTTGGAGTTTCTATTTCTAAAAAATAGAAAGAGACAGACAGAGAGAGAGGCAACACCTATCCTCGCCATAGAGAAAGGATAAGAGACACGTTCTCCTTCCCCCACGTGTGCTTCTTCCCCTAACCCACTAGACAGTATCCCACAGAAAATCCACCACCTGACCCATTTGGAACCCTGGGTCGTAGCAGCTCTCTTGTCAAACCCAACCAGGAACTGTAGTGAACAGCTAGTTTTGAAAAATCAGTTAAAGCATGTATAATCATTTTGACCATAGATACATTCATTAAACATATAACTTTAACATCAAACATTTAAATGTACTTCTAATTACACCCTTTGAATGTGGACCAGGACCTGTCTGAGAAATGGATCAGTAAATTGGAGTTCCATGTCCTTCTTTTTCCTTGTGTTAGCCACACCTATATCACATTAGCTATGATTTACAGTTTCCTTTTTTTTTTAATTGCATGAGGGCTAAAGACATAGGCAAAATAATCTGGATATAGAAAGGATAAAAAATGTTTTTTCTTCAGGGAGTAACATTCTGTGATTCTTTTTCTAAGAGATGATTTTGATGATATATAACTCTTTAGATAGAGATTTCAACCATTATCAATTTCCGTCTGTTGTAACCTTTCATGCTTCTCATGTGACTTTTTTTCTTTATCATTCTGATTCACGAATGCTATTTGTGTAACTATTTCCTATGGAATATGTCTGACAAATGAAAAATGAAAGGGAAAAGAGGATTAAACTAGCTTTCACTGATTTCTCACTGTAGGCCAGGCATTTGACACGTGCTATGGAATTTAATCCAAGTTACAGCCCTAGAAGGAAATACTGTTATCATCCCCATTTTGCATCTAAGGAACCTGGTCCTTAGAGAGGTTAAGCCGTTTGGCCAAGATCACAAAGCTAAGCAGATCGCAGAGTCTCGGTTTGAACCCATGTCTTTTTGACTCCAAACTTTTATTCTAAGCTAAAGCTGTAACTTTGGCCATCCTAAAACACTGCACAGTAAGCAGACTTGGCAGCGGCATTGGATGTTGATATGCTCCCATGACCAATGTCATCTTCATGTATGAAAATGTGCTTTGCGGCACTCCTGACTCACTCCTGACCCCTCTTTTGCATTGCAAGCTCATAGCTATTAGTAAAAAGAAGGAGTCTGATGATGTTGAATCTCATCTTGCATTTAAATACTCATATAATAGGATTTCATGGATTGGAATTGATACCCTAAGTCATCTAGTTCAAGTCTTTTGTTTAGATTTGATACCTAGTGAGGTGAAGGGGATATTGAAAGGTAAAGTAAAAGAAAGACCTCATATTTCTTCGCTTCCAGTACAGAAATCTCTCTAATCACATTTTCTCCAAGAATCAGAATTTTTTCCTAAAACCATCTCTTACACATTTTTGCATATCAAAAGAATAGTTGCATACAAGCGCTTAAGCACTATTATATTGATGGGAGCAAGGGGGTAAGTTGTAGAGAACATTGTAAATTTAGATCTGCTTCACTCTGTCTAACCCAGCGTGTCTGACAGTGCCTGGCAAATATTAGAAGCTCAATAATGAAATGAATATTGTCAAAGAATAGACTTGACCTTTTGATGCACTTTCTCAGAGCATCACAACTTCCTCAGTAACCTCTTACCCAAGGTCTGACAATTGCCAACATTTTGCTGATTAAAAAAAAAAAAAAACAGACTATGTTGAAAATTACACGCCCCCTGCCTATCTGCCTTTGATTCTCCCACATTTTTATACGAAATCACATTACAATTTTGAGTATATATTTGATGATTTGAATGTAAGGTTTTCAAATAATAGATTTACTAGCATGCCTGAAAATAAACAATATTTTTCCCAGAAGCTCAGCATTTATTTAAATTTCCTTTTTTTTTTCATGTTATCTCAAGCTCACAGATTATATTTCTTCTTTCCTGTGGCAAAATCCATTTCTTTGCAACTAATTTTGAGCTGAATAAGAAGTGTGCTCCAAAGTAGCCTAATAATACTGATTATAATCTTTCCTGTTATATTACACATTTGAGTTTATATGAATCTTTAGACTTGAGGCTGGTTTTTTTTCCTAACATAGTGATGGTCTGGGCTTTCTCTCAATTTTTGTCAGAGCTCAGGTCTTACTAATTAGTTTCTGCATGAGAAAAAGATTTTATGGCATCTTTTTCCTCACCATAGCAGAACAAAAAGAAAGAAGAGTCAGCTGCATTCATGCTAGTTCCCCTGTGACATTTCCAGACAGGACATGATTTCTCTATACATGTTTTTTCCCTCTTCTCTTCATGGCTTTTGAATACAGACAAAAAGCTCATTTAAACCAATTAAATAAAATTGCTTTTAAACTCTTTCTCTAGAATCAACTTCCTGTTTACTCTAACTCTGTATCTTTGAAGGAAACGTAGGGCTGTACATGCCTTCCTCTCCCAGAACCTACATTTGAAAAGACACATTTTTCCATACAACTATAAAATTTTCTCCTCACGTTCACATTGAGGCTACATAGCAGTTGTTGAATGGGGGCTGTATAGCCAGGCTCCCTGGGTTGGAGTCTCAGCTCTGCTGCTTCTTAATTTTGTGATCTTGGGCAAGTGACTTAGCCTTTCTGTGCCTCAGTTTCTTCATCTGTAAAATGGGCACCAGAATAGAGCCTCCATCACAGGATTGTTTCGAGGATCAAGGGAATGAATACAGGTAAAATCTGTACCTATGCAGAACTGGTACATATTAAGTGCCTAATAAATGCTTAGTATTATAAGGAACCTATAAGCAGAAACTACTTGAGATTAATAGAGCTTCATGATAAGATTTACTTTATAGCTGGTCAAGATCATTGCCTCTGAACTAAAGGAATCTATAGAGCAGCAGTCCCCAACATTTTGTCACCAGGGACTGGTTTCGTGGAAGACAATTTTTCCACAGACCCAGGGCGGGGGCTGGAGAATGGTTTGGGGATGATTCGAGTGCATTACATTTATTGTGCACTTTATTTCTATTATTATTACCTTGTAATATATAATGAAATAATTATACAACTCACCATAATGCAGAATCAGTGGGAGCCCTGAACTTGTTTTCCTACAACTAGATGGTTCCATCTGGGGGTGATGGGAGACAGAGACACCCGAAGTGTGTTGCTTATGTCCAGTCTACTCTGTAAGATGCAGCTTAACTGTCACTTGCCACTCACTCATAGGGTTTTGATATGAGTCTGCAAGCAGTTGATTTATTATGGTCTCTGCAGTCAAACCTCTCTGCTAACGATAATCTGTATTTGCAGTAGCTGCCGAGCGCTAGCATCACTGCCTCAGCTCCACCTCAGATCATCAGGCGTTAGATTCTCATACGGAGCGCACAACCTAGATCCCTCGCATGCGCAGTTCACAGTAGGGTTCGCGCTCCTATGAGAATCTAATGCCGCCGCTGATACGACAGAAGGCAGAGCTCAGGCGGTAACTCAAGCCATGGGGAGCGGCTGTAAATACAGATGAAGCTTCGCTCGCTCTCTCACTGCTCGCTTCCTGCTGTGCAGCCCGGTTCCTAACAGGCCACGGACCAGTACCTGTCTGTGGCCTGGGGGTTGGGGACCCCTGCTATAGAGCCACAAGAAATTTCTGGAGCTTCAGGGGAGTAAAATAGCAATATAAATAATATTCTAAATAGAAAAATAAATAATACTAATAACAATTAATATTTTAAAAATTCAGTTTCAATTGAACACCCACGTATTTATCACCTATGATAGGCAAGACCCTGTGCTTATAGTCATCCAAGGCAGAACTGTGCACTAAAAATAGAATTCCACCTTTCCTATCAGCTCCCTTCTCAGAGAGTTTAGTTCCCAAATCAAGTTTAGTGCCCCAGATCCTCACGTAAATAAACATCTATTGATCATGCACTATGTGCAAGAGAACCTGCTGGGCCCTGCAAGTGCAACAAATGTGAGAAAATGCAGCCCTGGCCCTCAGCGAGCTTCTAAGTAAGCATCTGTCTAAGAGAGCTGATGAGATAAGAACAGAAATGACCAAAGCACAAGTTAGAATAAAACGGCTGCCACATAAAAAGGGAAGATTAATGCAGGTTTTCAAATGGAAAGTGAGATCGTTTTCAGTCTCATGAAAGTCTTCACGGAGAAAGAGACAACCGCTACAGGGATTAAAGAGTCTGTTTACTATCCTGGTGGTTGGAACTGGAAGACTTGGAATCTCCAGCATTGAAAAGTGCATGAAAAGATAATTCCGGGGCTTCCCTGGTGGCGCAGTGGTTAAGAGTCCGCCTGCCGATGCAGGGGACACGGGTTCGTGCCTCGGTCCGGGAAGATCCCACATGCCGCGGAGCGGCTGTGCCCGTGAGCCATGGCCGCTGAGCCTGTGCGTCCGGAGCCTGTGCTCCGCAACGGGAGAGGCCACAACAGTGAGAGGCCCGCGTACCGCAAAAAAAAAAAAAAAAAAAAAAGACAATTCCGTTAAACCGAGAAATCAAGCAGGCGTAAGAGAAGGGTGGAGGCTAAGACTGGAGAGGTCATTTGGACTCAAGTTTTGAAAGCCCTTGACTAAGGGGTTAAGAATTTAGGAAGTATACAACAAGTCTTGTTCCTGCATCTCATCCTCCCAAAATGTCCACTGGCAACTATAAAGCCCTTAAAATGTTAGGGAAAAGGAAAAACACCGTTCAAAATTATAGAGAAGACAGGATGATATTGTATTGCTATTCTCTGGATTTATACAGTAGTCCTAATAGTCGAAATTCTCTTAATCAAAAAATTTTTAAAAATTTTTAAATTCTCTTAATCATATGATCTTTTGTTCATCGTTTTAATCAAATACAGTGATTCAAGTTTTTTAGACACTATTAGTCTTCTATGATCTTCTGTAATGTGACCCTTATTGGGTTCCACGTTTTCCTTTCTTTGAAATGAGAACATTTCCTAAAGGTAGACGCTAAAGGGGGTTACTTCCAGTCAAGCGCATAGTAGCCAAATTAGTGGGCGGGGCCTCCTAATTCTCTGTGGACCAGGCGAGGCTCCTGATGTCTCGTCTCCCTTCGGTGTTTTTCAGGAGAGGCATGCTGCGGAGGTGCGCAGGAACAAGGAACTCCAGGTCGAACTGTCTGGCTGAAGCGACGGAGGGTATGGCACGCCCCACCATTAGTAAATCCCCCTGCCTATATTATAATGGATCATGCGATATCAGTATGGGAAATGTATGACATGGTTTAAAAAGAACTCATTATAAAAAACAAAAAACAGAATCAAAAATAAAAAAAAAATCAATGCGGTCTCTTTGCAGAATGTTTTGCTTGATGTTTAAAAAATACCTTGGATCTTATTTTGTAAATACTTACATTTTTGTTAAAAAATACAAGTATTGCATTATGCAAGTTATTTCATAATCTTACATGTCCTGTAACAGGCTTTTGATGTTGTGTCTTTCCACTCAAATGAATTTGCTAGGTCTGTTCTTTTTGAAGCTCCCCATGTCTGACTCCATTCCCTGCCCTTTTCATTCCAACAGAAAAATGAGGTCAATAGACAGTCTTTGGTGCTAGAAACCCACCATTGCCTACTGACCTAGACAGCTTGGTAATCTCTGAACTTGACTGAGACCATACCTAGATCACAGGTATTACAACTCCACACAAATCACCACATTTGTCCGCTCATAATCTACTGACTGCCTAAGAACTACAAAACCAGGCTAAGAAAAACCACTACTCGTAGCATTTACTTCTGCTTCTACTGGATTATGTGCTACAAATGTGCTTTGGCTTTAGAAAGGGATGGACGAAAAAGACAGATCTGAGATCAATCTGGGTAGAAGCAAAAAGCTGAACCTTTTAAAGTGCTGAACACAGATCCTAACCCAGATGGTTCAAGCAGCCGTGAAATCGCTTTTCATGAAGTGGGCTTATTCTCTAGTTTAAGTTCTTTTGATGGAATGAATTAATGTGTCAGGTGGCTTATTTGTGGATGCCATGATTGATGATGTTCATTTTAAGCTCTTACCTATAGTACAAGTACATGATGCTACTGAATATTTTTCCACTTGGAAACTGTGAGCTGATTGTTGCATTCAAACACACACGCAAACAAAATCAAAAACACTGCGGACTTTCACTTAAGCTGGTCTTTCTTCCCCAGTGTGAGGCAATCCTGCCTATTTAAAAAAATATTTATATATATTACTCCATCTATGAGGGCTGACGCAGTCAAGGGGGCTAAGCAGGGCGTTTGTGCCAACTGAGAGAATCAACAGATACCCACCATAAGTACCTATCGCAGTTTTGAAGTCGTTTCTCCCCCAACTCCCAACTCCCGAAGGTTGCTGCCTGCATATTTACTCTTCATTAGTGCTATTTTCCTGTATGTCATTGTGAGCAAGCTGTGATTAATAAAGAATTGGAGTTCTGTGAACTAATACAGGTTTGGTCTGTTCTCTTGCCCCTCCGTGTGTCAGACCCTGATTTTAAAAGGGTGGCCGTTGCCTTAGGCAATCTCAGAAGCAAAGACAGTAATTAGAGTTTGAAGGAAACCAGGGTCCTGCTGATTCACTTCCCTTCTGGAGCAGCAGGAAGCATCACTTTTCTCTCTCCCTCTGACAGTCCAACACAGCAGGAGAGGGCTTCAATCTGTTCCCCTTAAAAAACATTCAAAATTGAAGGAGATACCACAGGTTTAGACTGATGATTCTGCAGGAGAGAGCCCTTCTCAAAGAGCTTGGAAGCTTCCTGGCACCGCCTCACGTTCTCCCACGCGGCCACAGGACACCTTCCCCAGCCTGTTAAAATGTGATTTCCCTGCCATACTGCCGAATTTTGCACTGCCAATAAACACACTGCACACACGGACACAGCGGGGGCGTGTCAATGACCCAGATGGATACTGCAGGACCAAAGGAACCACATCCAGTTTTAGCAGAAAATCATAAATAATTGAAACCACACAGACTTACGAATAAACAAACGGAGCTATTGTCCATAGGAGTGCTAACACGCCAAGTTTAAGGTGGAGGCCACCTGGTCCCTATCTTGAATATCCTTTATTTGTGGGCATCTAACACTGCAACCATTGATACACATCCTTAAAAACATGAATTCCATGATCTTCCTTTCAGAAGTCAATCAGAGCTTCTGATTAGCATAAAATAAACTATACTTTCACACTGATTTTTATGTTGCTTAATTCAGTAAACATTACTTGAAGGGCTTCCACTGGGCCAGAACCTGTGATTAAGCCCTGGATTTCCTCAGGATTACGTTTAAATTGCGTATATGACTTTGAAATGTTCTTTAAAGAAAACTCACATAATCCCATGGATTTGAAGATTCACCCTCCTCTCATCTCTTCTACTCTCAAAAATGTGTGAAACAGTGGAGGACTGATAAATGTTATTCCCCTCCCTGAATCAAGCACCAGACTTTACAACACTTGCACTGATAGCCGTACTCTAACTCTCCCATCAGCCCTCCCACTGAGGGAGAGAATGAGAAGGGAGACACGGCACCCTTGACTTCAGCAAGCAATCACCTCTTGCATTCCCAGGCTGGACAGGACAACGGTCCTTGACTTCTAATCAGGCAATTTGCTGAAAACTGCTAAGGCAAACACAGAGCCTAAAGCAAAATTGACATCCTCAAGCTCCCCCAAATTATCCAGGTCATCTTAGATTCCCCTCTGTCCCCACTGCCCACCTCCGAGTGACCATCAAACAGCACTGATTTGACTTCCAAGTTGCCCCTCATTCCTTGCTTTTCTGCTTTCATAACCACTGCCCTAATTTGGATGCTATCAGACTCTCACAGGAGCCAACTGAGAAGTCTCTTCCGTGCCAGTCTACAGTCTCCTCTACACACTGATCGGGTCCCTCCCACATTCTACTACTACCTCCCCTTTACCAGCAGAATAAAATCTGCACGTCTTTACATGACATTAAATTGTCCCCAACACACCTCTCTTTTCTCAAGAACGTCATTTTCCTTAGACACCAAACCATGCATCCTGACATACCAATGACATGAAATGTCTGGCCTCCATGCGTATGCTGTACTCTCTGTCTAGAATTACCTTCACTACAATGTCAGTCACAAGAGCCTAGCTTGCTCTGTAATAAAACCCCCCAAATCTCTGTGAAATGAAACCAGAAAAGTTTATTTCCTTCTCCTGCTGTACATGTCCAACATGAGTCACAGTGGACGCTGCTCTGTTTCACTGCTCACTCTGGGGCCAAAGGCCTACAAGGACTGCCTCTACCTGGAACATCGCTGGCCACCGTAGAAGAGGAAAAGTGTAAACATGGCCAATCACGTGCTGGCTCTCTTAAAGCTTCCTCCCAGAAATAGCACAAGTTATATTTCATTGGTCAAAGTAAGTGATACAACCACATTTGATTCTAAACGATCAGGAAAGATTCCAGCCCATCATAAGCCCAGAAGGAGGAAAGCCAGAAGTAAGCAGCACTGATGACTACCACCCTACTGGTCACCAAATAGCAGGTTGACTCTCCTTCCCACGCGTAAAGTACACTCACACTGTTCCTAAGATATAAAATCCCCAAGTGCCACTTGTCCATGACATCAAGCTCAATGTCCAGGATCTCGGTGGTACACAGTACTCTTTCCGACAGATGTGGATGTGAGTCCTCCTGACAAGAGACAAATCAATTTAAAATGCAAGTTATCTTCCCTAACATATTCAATTTACGGTGGTGAGATGAGGACAGATAAATCACAATAAACAAGCTTGTTCTAAAGGGGAACAATAGGGAATACATGGCATTCACTGAAGATAGAAATTCTGGTGACCCATTGGCCAGTCATTATGAGGGTCCTCCTTTGGGATAGGGAACGTTCCTTGCTTCTGTCTCTATTCTACTCCCAGAGAGGGGCTCCCCACTCCATGGCTCTTGGCTCTGTTACCTAAGCAGATCTTCCTGTCCCTTTATTCCCCTTGGCGCATTGGAGAATACGCCCTCCATGGAACCTTAGCAGCTCCTTGCCATCTTGCTGCCCACCAAACTTGCAGATCCAAGACTCATTACGTTTTTACTACCATACCCTCACATACTAGTCCTCAACCTGGCAAGAAATAGATGGCATACTATGAAGGGGTAAATGAAGTATATTTAATGAAGATTCTTTTATGAGGATGTGGACAGATTAAAAGAAACCAACAAAGGATGGTGAAGGACCTAGTGTGTACCACCAGAGAGAAGCCATTTCCACCTGTGGCCGATAGATCCAAGAGAAAGTTGTAGCTGTGGAAGAAGGCTGTCTGATCAGGGGCTATGACCTTAAAGAGAGGAATTCAGCCTCTAACAAATGGAGCCCAGCAAGGAGGGATCCACAGAATAGAGCAGCCTTCTTCTCTTACTCTTCCCTCTGTAGCCAAGGACTCGCACTGGCCAAATCCAACAAGAAACCAGACGGCAAGGGAGTCCAGGGGAGGCAGTGCGTAGAAGTCAGCCTCTGGGGTTGAGTAGGATGAAGAAAGGCAGAAAGAGAATCTGGAAGGACAAACAGAGGATATGGCGACCTGTAGTACAGACCGCCAACAGAATTAGAGAACAGTGCTCATGACAACTAGGATACCTTCCATTTGTTTGTCATTCGTGCTCTTCACTAAATATTTCTGGCTTCTTTTTTCTGGGATTGATTGCTTCCCTGACACTTCTAGTTAGGCGTGGTTGTGCAATTCCCTTTGCTCAGGGCACGTTGTGCGGGAGTAACCTGTGCCCCTTCCAGGTGGAAAACTTGAGAGGAAGTTCACAATTCATCAGGCCCAATTTCCCCCTGCTCCCACGACCTGGAAGAAGAAAACAGAGCTCAGCCCCCATCTGTGAGAGACATGTATCAGGAATGGGGTAAACTCTTCTTGTTTTATGCCCGTGAGCTCTGAGGTTGTTATTCACTAATAACTATTAATGAATTGAAATTCTTTTTACCATCACGCACCATGACTTTTAGCCAACCACATCATCCCCAGTCTGAAATTGAACGTTTCAACAGCTTTCAAGTGGCTTACGTATTTTCAGTTCATTTGAGTCCTAAATGGCAAAGAAACCATTTAACACTATGATATTGGGAAGGGGGCCTCACCTGACCAGCTGAACTATTTATCTCAAATATGAAAAGGCAAATTGAATTTTTTCATTGGTTTATTTTGAACTATAGTCACCTGCATTGTTTTAAAAGATAAGAGAGCAAAACGTTTAAAACCTTATACAAATTCTAGCATACAAAAATCTTCACATACATACTTGTGTCAACTACCTCTAAAAGTTATTTTCCTAAGACACATATTCCCATGACTGAGGCTTCAGTAGACCCTTTTGTGTATGAAAGGAAGTAATACGTTTGACTAACCTGACACAGCATGGAATATTGTGAAGGATTCCATTTCAATTAATGGGGACTTCCAGAAAGTCTTTTAAAACCTGCTTGTGATGTTTCCTAAATACTAGTTAAATAAATGTATCAATTCAATTCTGTAGGCTACATGACAGACACTGAGCTAGACTACATGTTATGTGCAATGGCACATACAATCATTGAAATGATCCTCTCTCTCTCTCTCTCTCTCTCTCTCTTTTTTTTTTTTTTGGCCACACTTCACGGCATGTGGGATTTTAGTTCCCCAACCAGGGATCAAACCCATGCCCCCTGCAATGTAAGTGTGGAGTCCTAACCACGCTTACCACACTGTACCACCAAGGAAGGCTCCCCTCCCTCTTTTTTGAGTCACATTCATCTCTTCTCTGTCCCTCACCTCCCACCAGCGGGGTCATCTCGTATGGAGGGGCAAAGATGTGTTGGAAGCCAAACTTCAATCCAACGGGTCCTCTCTACTAACTCTCAGGTTAGCATTAAGCACTCAGGTCTCTGAAGAAAAAAAAAAAATGCTATCTTCTATCCTATTCCAATCCTATTGTCATATTTTTTTCTACCCATCTTAGTCAAGCTTCTAGAACCTGTTTCTCTTCCTTCACCTCCCAAGCACATTTCAACCTACCACCATCTGCCTTCTGCTCTCACCTCTCCAGTGAAACTGCTTTCACCACTACCGATGGCCCCTTTGCTACTAAACTCCCAGTCTGGCCAAATACTACTCAGGATCAGCTCCAGTCCCTTCCTTCCCTACTGACGCCCCAATAGGCTGGCGAGCCGCATCGCCTATGTGCTCCCAAAGAACCCTGTGCAAAATAGTGTAGTGGTCAAGGGCATGGGCTTTGGAGATTAAGGTCCCTAGCTCTCTGACCCTGAGCAAGTTGTTTATCTTCTTTAAATGTCCTTACCGGGAAGCTAGGGATGATCTCATAGTCAACGCCTACATTTGACTGAATCATTGTCTCAGCTCTTCACTCGACTGCAGGACCTCTCACTGGAGAAGACAGAGTACATTTCCCCACCCACTGATGTTGGGCTTGACTACGCATCAGACCTTGGCCAATGGAATAATACTGGGTTTGCTATGAGTCAAGGCTTTAACCAAGCAGGGGCTTGCCAGCTTATACTCCTATGATCTGTCATGGAAACATGTCCTGGAGGAGCTGTTGTAAACAAGGAGAATGTGGAGGCACGTGAGCAGACCCGAACCCAGTCAAAAGCCTGGAGCCAAGCCCAGCTGACCAACACTCTGAAACAGAAAAAATATATGTATATGCAAGAAAAGTAAATATTTATGGTCATGAGCCACCGAGGTTTGAAATGGTTTGTAACACAGCATTGTTATGAGATGATTAATGTAGTGTCTGAGAAGCCTGCTGACAAGATTAAATGAGCTAATGTAAAGGATCTTTACAGAGCACCTGGTACATAGTAAATATTCCATAATTATTATTAACATATATCCCACTATATTATAATTTCTGTTTGCTTAGCTGTTTCTCTCATTTAACCATAAGCTCCTCCAAAGCAGAGAGTCCTCTTCTAATTTATTGTTGAATCCCTAGTATTTAGCAAGGGTTCAATACACACACACACGCGCACACACACAGACATACTTTTGGTGAGTTAATGAACAAAATGAATTGATGAATTCGAATGAGAAGAATACTTACCGCAGTGCTTGGCATATTCAACGTTTAATATGAGTTCCCATCTTCTTTCCTTCCGCTATAGTCTAATAGTGTCTTCTTGGTTTCAAATTATTTGAGCTTGAAATTAAGCTTTAGGTATACAACACCATTTTAGATGATCAGAAAAATAAACCTCCGCAAAAAAGGGAAAACTTCTTAACATCTAACCATAGAGAAAAACAGAATAAAATCACTTGGAGGCAACTCTTTAATTAGGAATTTAATGGTAACGCTTTCAGCAACATACCATGAAACCAACACTGGTCCCAGCAGGTCACACCACATGGGCTGCTGATTCTGCCCGCAAGTCATGCCACTTAAAGCAGCAGCTGGTCCAGGGCTCTGAAGCCTGAAGTTCCCATTTGTTCCTGAGGAAATGGAGTCTAACTAGACTGAACTCTCTTCCAAAATGGGAAAGTACAGCAAGGGCACAGTTCTCAGGGTCTGGTGACAAAAAAATTCCTGGCATTTATGTGCTGAATACTGTACGTGCATTGTCTCCTTTAAGCCTTAAATTCCCCAGGTAAACAATGTCTTTCCCAATGGAAATTCCCAATGGAAACAATGTCTTTCCCTCTCTCCCCTGGGGATTCTGCTTCCCCTGTAGGCTTCTCAAGGAGTGTGTTCTTGTTTTCCACATTCAGATCATTCTAACTCCTCCCTAAAATACCCACTCTTGCATCTCATGTCACCAGACTATTCAACCTCTTTTCTTCATTGTTGGGGTTCACTACAAACCCCCAGGTCACGGTCCCACATTTCTCTATGACTTTTAGTTCTTGGATCACTGTTACTCTCTTCAACTCTATTTCTGTGTTAATGATAATATCCACATAGATGAAGCTCCCACATTCTTTTGTTTGTTTGTTTGTTTGTTTGTTTTTGCTGTACGCGGGCCTCTCACTGTTGTGGCCTCTCCCGTTGCGGAGCACAGGCTCCGGACGCGCAGGCTCAGCGGCCATGGCTCATGGGCCCAGCCGCTCCGCGGCAATGTGGGATCTTCCCGGACCGGGGCACGAACCCGCGTCCCCTGCATCGGCAGGCAGACTCTCAACTACTTCGCCACCAGGGAAGCCCCCTGTGTAGTCACCTTTGATCCCCTTCTTTCTCTCATACTCCATAGGCAAACATCAGAAAATTTTGTTGACTCTATTCTCAGAATCAATAGATAGATAGATAGATAGGTGATTGATGGTAGGTAGATAGATACTTTATCACCTTCGTCTAATCTTTCTTCATCATTTGCTGGGCCTTCTAACAATGTAGAAACATGGTGTGCTGGCCAATAACATGGGGCCAAAGTGTGTGGGTTCAAATCCCACCTTGGTTACTTATCAGTCAGGTGTCAGTAAACAAATAACGCCTCTGCCTCTGTTTCTTCAGATATAATGGAGGATGATAATAGTACCGACATCATAAAGTTATAGTGAAAATTAAATGAATTAGCAACTTAAAGCGCTAAAAAAAAAGCCTAACTCCTAGGAAGGAGTACTTACTATTTATAAAGTATTAGTTACTTTGGTTATTTTTTATCTAGAAGGAACTGAAATGCAAACTTTTCTGTCCTGAACTTTATATTAAACTCATCACGAACAGCTATTTGGAAGACATTTTATAATTACACCCAGGCCACTTTGATTTTCATACAAGTTTTATTACAGATTTTTAGCTTTCAAACACTTCTCTGCTTGCAATGAGGGCTTATATTTACACATATAAATATCTCAGATGATTTTTGTAACAGAGTAGGGCATTAAATAAATATATTTCCACTCACAGTTATTGTAGCCACAAAGCCCAAACATATTAGTAAAATATACTTATTCTGCTGAAGGAACACAACATTTAACACAACAATAAGAATCACTTATAAATTTAAGAAGTTGTCAGCAACCTTCTATATGTAATTTATTTGTTTACTCATTAACAAGCACTTGTGTAACCACAATATTTTGCCTATATGTCTTTTTCATTACTATTGGGAGATGGACAGTTAATTACCAAATTACATACTGAAAAGAAATAATGAGAAGCAACAGAGTACGTCAAAGTTTCCCCTAGAGATTAACATTTTGAGTAATACCTCTTTGGGAAACTTTTATGTTTCATACATTCAATATGAAATTGACAGTTACAGAAGAAAGACACATCATTTCTAGTCCAGAGCTATAAACTAAGCCTAGTTATATATTATCACAAAAAGGATGGGAAAATCTATTAAACTTTAGCAATTATAGAATGTCCATTATAGAAGATCGATTACAGAATCACATGCAACCTTCTTATTAAACTGGTTTGTATTCTCTTGGCTAGGTTTTCATTTTTGTAAAATGAATCTAACAGCAAATGGAAGAGAAGAGCAAGAAAAACGTGTAAGAATAGGACACTCTTTTGCAAAGAAAAAATCTTACCCACTTCTAGTCTGTTCTACATACTACAGCCAAGGTGGGAGTCCATAAAATTGATATCTGATTGGATCACTTCTCCACTTAAAATATTTTTGTGGCTTCTCATTGCCCTGAAGTTATTCTAAATTCCTTAGTGTAATTTACAAACTTGTGGTCTCACTGCTTTCATCTCTTATCATCATAGCCCTATAATCTATGTAACAACCTTACTTTCTTTAGTTTCTGGAAAATACCATGATTATCTCCTCCCAACATTTAACAGAGTGCCTGAAAACATTTGTGGAGTGTAAAAATAATAATAATAATCGAAAACAAATGAATGAAACAAAGGGAATATCTCCATTTTTTTAATGATTTGATTCATTTCCTCCTTTCACGGCTCAGCCCACAAACATGGCTGATGACAACATTTTAAAAGTACGGAGAGTAAAAAAAACAAAACAAAAATTCAGAATCAAAAGTAATCTCAAAGGATTAACAAATTGATTTCTCTGTCATTGAGTAGGTCTGCACAAAATGTATCAGAACAGATAGAACAAAAACTTTTTAGTTGTGTTGTAAATGCAGGATAATAATTTTGAAAATCAATTTTTTAATTAAAATTCTGAAAGCAAAGGGTGATTTCCTCTTATTTGAGCAACACCATAAATGGTTTAAGGAACTATTTCTTTAGGAAAACGTAATTGAGGAGTCACCAGTTAGATCAAGATGGAGAGTTAGATACATTCATTTCTCATTTTTTGCCCCAAATCTGTGAAATAGCATAAAATATATTTAAGATAGAGTAATTCCATTGCAATAATAGAAAATAGAAGTGCTGTAAATAGGCCAGAAGTTTTGAGCAAACTTTGAAAAATGGAGACCAGTTGGACTCAGATCTGTAGAGAAATCCAGCTCGAGGAATGCATGTATTTCAGAGGTAGATGCAGTTGGGAGCAGTTCTAAATCCAGAGTCAAGAGGTAACAGGTGTGGGGCGGCAACCAGGTATGAGAGTGTTTAACTGAGAGCGTATATCTTGAGTATGTAGGCCAGCTGACTCCTTTCCACTTTCCAGGCTTTAGTGAGAGTTAGACAACACTATCTTTGTATTCAAACTAAAACAATGAGTGTGAGCCCTAAGGACATAGAGGCAAAAAAAAAAAAAAAAAAAAAAATTAGAGTAAATGAAAGTGGAAACACAACATATCAAAACTTATCGGATGACAGGAGTATTTCTAAGAGAGAAGTTTACAGAACTGACAAACCTTTATCTAAACTTACCAAGAAAAAAAGAGGGAGGATTCAATGAAATAAAATTATAAATGAAAGAGAAAACATTACAACTGATAGCCAGTAAATACAAAGGATCATAAGAGACTACTATGAACAATTTATATACTAACAAATTGGACAACCTAGAAAAAATGGATAAATTTTGAGAAACATACAACCTACCAAGTCTGAATTGTGAAGAAAAAGAAAATCTGAGCAGATCAATAACAAGTAAGGATTGACTCAATAATCAAAACCTCCCTACAAAGAAAAGACCAGAACCAAATGGCTTCACTGATGAATTCTACCAAACATCTAAAGAAGAATTAATGAAAATTCTATTCAATCTCTTCCCCCAAAAAAATTGAAAAAGAGGGAACACACTCAAACTCATTTTACTCTCTAAAGCAATTTACAGATTCAATGCAATTCCTATCAATATTCCAATGACATTTTTCCAGAAATAGAGCAAATAGTTTTAAAATTTGTATGGAACCACAAAAGACCCTGACCAGCCAAAGTAATCTTGAAATAAAAGAACAAAGCTGAAGGCATCATGCTTCCTGATTTCAAATTATATTACAAAGCTATAGTAATCAAAACAGTATGCTATTGGCATAAAAACAAATCAAAGGAACCAAATAAAGAGTCCAGAAACAAACCCATGTATTATATACTCAATTAATTTATGGAAAAGGAGTCAATAATATAAATGAGGAAAACATAGTCTCGTCAATAAAAGGTATTGGGAAAACTGGACAACTACATGCAACAGAATGAAACTGGACCCCTAACTTACACCATACACAAAAATCAACTCAAAATAGATTAAAGACTTGAACATAAAACTACTAGAAAAAAATATCAAAGGTAAGCTCCTTGACATCAATCTTGGCAATGATTATTTTGGATTTGACACCAAAAGAAAGAACAGAAGAAAGATGGATTGAGGGTTCCAACATTCATCTCAGAGCTCTTCTAGATTACTTGGGTGAGAGGGGGAGCAGTTGGTGTAGGAAATAAAGACATAGCAGAAGAAAATTTCCTAACACTACAGAGCAACATGAATCAGCAGATAGAAATAACCAACTAAGTGCTAAACAGAGCAAATGCAAAAAGACTGCACCCACACAAATGCTGAAATTTGGAAACATCCAATCCTTTAAATTGCCAACAGAGTTAAAAATAATTTACCTACAGAGGAGTGAAAATCAGATCGATTCTGAGTCCCTATTGGCAACTCTGAATGCTAAAAGATAAAGGAGAAATATCTTTAAAGTCTTGAGGAAATAAGGTAGGGCTCTACATCCATCAAATGATCAATCAAATGCAAAGGCAAAATAAAGATATTTTCATATATATAAGAGCTCATAAAAGGTACTGCCCAATTTCTGAGAAAATTACTCAAGGATATACTCTGTCAGTATAAGGAGCCAGTAAGATTTATAGGTCTTCTAATTATTGTTGATGAATATGTTTGATATTGTCTAACATCATTCAGTATCGTTCTCATCCCTCTATACTCTCCTCAAGGACTACAAGCCTGTGAACTACACTTCCTGTCTTCTTTGCCAGCAGAGTTCCTGGTACTCTATAGATTCTGCCAATGATATGTGCTTGCATTAGATTTGGAAGGTGGAAGGGAAATAAAAGTCATTCTTTCCCCCCTGGAATTGGGGGGAAAAGCAAAGATGATCTTTTGTAGCAGTCCCATTTCTCTGACAATGCCTTACTTCAGGACAACTGTGACCATGGACACTGGCCTTTCCTGCTGTCTCCAGACTCCTACATTGCAACAACCACTTCCTGATTTTCTGGACCACACAGCTACGGTGCCTCTGACTTTCACTCTCGCAGCACTTACAAAGTTCTGGAAAACACCAAATTCCCTTAAATCTCTTTCAGTTTGACATAATTAAAATAGTTTCTGATTGACTTTTTACCAGTCATGGTCTTTTCAAAAATAATAACAATTTGGAAATTTTCAGAAAATGTTATCCAAAAAAAGTGTTATTTATAAAGAGAAACTCTCTGCAGTTCAAATCGAGCTTCTTTTCAAGACTCTTATCAGTCTCCTTCCACACTATCTTATCACTAAAGAATTCAGTAAATTTAAGAATACAGGAAGCCTCAGTAAAAGCAGATGATTCCTTAAACTTTCACAAAATCCAGAACACTTGTAAATTGTTGTGCTTGATTCTTAAATTTTCAGATTCTCTAGAAACTGCAATAAATTCTAGAAAGGGCTTGCCATGCAGTGGAATTCACTCTCAAGTAATATATTTATTAAGAGACCCATGAATTTCAGCTAGGTTCCACAAAGAGAAAAACATGTAAGAAAAACTACTGCAAAGTGGATTTGTTTCTATGTATAAGTTTAAGGTAAGATCCTACTCTATGAATAAGCCAAAACAAACATAATTTTCATGGCAGCACACTCAGAACAAAGCTTCTAAACTTTTAAGTAGGGATCAATTTCCAGAAGTGAAACCCAGATTTCAGGGGGCTTTCCTCACTCACTTCACAGTTGAAACCTTATGAAAAGTAAGTTACATCTAAGCAAATCAATGGTCTTGCTCTTTAAATGGCATATACAACCAAGGCACCACGGAATGAGCAGTACAGCACCAAACTAAGAACAAAGGTAGAACTTGATTAATTCAATTGGCCCAATGCCTGGCACATGGTAAACGGGGATTGAAACTGCACAATCTGTAGAATTGTGTTGCAACACATTCAGCTCACTATTTCTCTGGTAACAAGCCCTCTAGTTCACTGAGTCATTCAGCAAACATTCACTGAGGATCCAGCATGGAGTTTACACAATCTGAGAAAACTATCACATGCATTCGCCATCTTTTGCTCTTTCTTCTACACACAGACCTGTGCCCATTCTCTTCACTTATTTTCTACTTGCATCGACCATCCTCATGATTGCCCTTCTCTTACTCCTGTTCTTACTGACTCACATTTGCATTCAACATTTAGAGAGTGATTCGTGCACACCAAGCCCTGCATATATAAATGAATAGAACCCGATCCTCAGGTGTGAGGCCATTCAAATGGTGATCTGCCTAAAACACAAAGGTAGCTATCTCACATTCTTACAATAGTTGCCCGTTGCCCACTGGTTGGTCTTAAGCATGTGCCCTCCAACAGGACTGAACTGATGAGCACTGTTCATACACGCCATGCTCATTTTCAGGCTCATGCTTTTGCTCGTGCTATCCTATCTACTTGCTTACCTGCCTTCTTCTACAGCTCACACATCCACTGGTTCCTTTAGGAACCTATCTTGAACACATATCCATCCCTTCCCACTTCCCCCCATGGGCTGACTCTTCCCTCTGCTTCTGTGGCTCCCTGTGTTTGCTTGTGTCAACAATGATCACATTGCAATTGAAATAATTTCTTCCAGTTTTACCCATTCACTCCACAAACACTATTGATGGGCTATTAAGTGCCAAGTATTTGACTAGCTGTTAACTATACAATACTGAGTAAAACAGATGTGATTCTTGCTTTCATGGATCTTACGTGGTTGTGAGGGGAGATGGACAACAAATAAGTCATATAGATACATTCATACAACTTGGGGGAAATGGCCATGAAAATGATGAGATTCATACTCTGTGAGATTAAAGGGATACAGAAGATAAAGTTGTCCAAAGATTCTTATCTGAGGTGGAGGCCTGGCACATAGGAGGTGCTCAGTAAATGTTTCCTTAACTTTCAAAACTGTGCTCAGCAAGCCTACATTGGAATTAGACTTAGATTTTTATACATAAACTTTTATGTATAAAAATAATAACATGGGGATTTCCCTGGTGGCGCAGTGGGTAAGAATTCGCCTGCCAATGCAGGAGACACGTGTTCGATCCCTGGTCCGGGGACGATCCCACATGCCACTGAGCAACTAAGCCCACGCGCCACAACTATTGACCTCTCAAGCCACAACTACTGAAGCCCGCGCGCCTAAAGCCCGTGCTCTGCAACAAGAGAAGCCACCGCAATGAGAAGCCCGCGCACCGCAACGAAGAGTAGCCCCCGCTCTCCGCAACTAAAAACCCAGGCGCAGCAACCAAGACCCGACGCAGCCCCAAATAAATACATAAATAAATAATTTTCTTAAAAATAAAATTATAACATGGCAGCTATGATGGTGTAAATAACATGGTGGAGTAGGGAGAACAGTAGGGAAAGAAGTTTTATGTGTGTGAGGAGGAGAGAGAGAGAGAGAGAGAGAGAGAGAGAGAGAGAGAGAGACCCTCAGACGCCCTAAGGATGTGTTGCCTTTGGATTGCGGGTTTTCCCTCCTGGAGGAAATGTGAGATCATTTTGGACCACCAGGGGGCAGTGTCTGACCACCTGTGACAACAACTTTTCTGACCCTAGCAATCATTTTGTAGGGGAGCCACCCCTGCCTGCCCCATCTGTTAAAAATGGGCGTAAAACGCTATTCATTCCTTTTACATGACTAATAAAATACATAATCCTCACAGATGACAAATATAGTAATTGGATTAAAATGTATTAAAAAGGAAGAAAAAAAGAGGCGTTTCCATATTCATCATTCTATAATTATCCTTATCTAATGGAACAAATCTCTACTTCCTAATCATTTATAATTTTCATCACTCAGCTATAGGTCACAGCAGGTATTAATATCGGGTGAGAAGGAATCTTCCGCTTTCTACTCAGCATTGATGCTGTTCAAGCACTTCCAACGGGTGCTTCCTCCACATTGAATAGTCTGGTTTAGCCTCATCATAACTCATTGAGATAGATGAGAGGCAATTATCATTTTTGCTTGGCAGATAAGGAAATGCAGAGGAGCGCTCTGCTGGTGCGGGCAGAATTGAAAATGGCCACCCACGTTTGACAGGCTGCCCAGAATTCACTCAACTCACTGCCAGCCAGAATGAACAGGCCCTGGAGCACTGCCATTTCCTGACGAAAGTCAATGACCAGGTGCTTTCAAGAGTGTGTTATCTGAGACACCTAGAGACATTATTCCTGTCAGAGCACATCAGAACACTCATAAAGAGCTTAGAGCCCCTGCTTGGCCCAACGAAGTTGGTCCCCAGAGGCCTCAGCAACTTCTTCACTAGGAACCGTTAATGGGAGAGACCAAATACTGTTCCAGGAAACAAAAAGCCATAAGAGTTGGAAAGAAATAATCTAGGCTCTGCTACCTGGTTATTCAATTAATGGACATTCATTAAACAGCACTGCATGGATCACTGCGGGGAAAGCAGTGTGTAAAATATTGTCCTTACCCTAAAGGAACTTTAATTATGAGAGCATGGCATATATGCATAAAAATATTTGTTAATAATAATATAAAACAGATTCTACTTCTGTGTGGCGGAGTTCAACTGAGATGGTCGATACATATTTGTTGATCGCCTACTAAGTTCCAAACATGAATGAGCTGCAAGAGTGTATGTAAAAGGCACTGTGCTCTCCCTTGCAGACTTTAAACTCTTGCTGTAAAGAGTATGATTTATTCTGTTTATTAATTTGTTCAATGAAGATTAATGGACCACCTGTAACATAGGAAGCATCTTGCTAAACAAGAGGGATATGAATAACCCACAATCCCACCCACAAGGAACTCAGGCTGGTAGGGGAGACAGACTGTAAACAAATTGTTTACTTTTAGTGTAGTGTGTGTTTGTATGTGTGCGTGTGTGCATGTGTGTAGTAATATATATTTTTTATTACTTTGAAGATTGAACTATTTGTAGATAGATTCCTACAAATACCTATAATTATCTATCTATGGATAGAAAATTTACATAGATGATAGATAGATAGATAATGCTTAAGATAAGCATGAGAACTAGAAGAAACATGACAAAAAAAGTGGCATCTGAGGAGAGTCTTGAAGGTGTTTTCTAAGTAGACTCATGAGTGAAGGATCTTCCAGGTAGAAAGAACTGAGTGTGCAAAGGCACTGAGTCAGGAAATGGCATGGTGGCTCATTAATGGGCTGAAGTCAGAGTAAAAATTGAGCAATGGGGCTTCCCTGGTGGCGCAGTGGTTGAGAGTCCGCCTGCCAATGCAGGGGACACGGGTTCGTGCCCCGGTCCGGGAAGATCCCACATACCGCAAAGCTGTTGCGCCTGTGAGCCATGGCCGCTGAGCCTGCGCGTCCGGAGCCTGTGCTCCTCAACGGGGGAGGCCACAACAGTGAGAGGCCCGCGTACGGTAAAAAAAAAAAAAAAAAAAAAAAAAATTGAGCAATGATGGAATATGAGAATGGTAGAGAGGCAGAAACCAAGTGGCAATAGGGATGGAGATTTTAACTTTACACAATAGAAAGCCTTTAAAATATCAGAAGAGGAGACTAGGGCAATTGTATTGTGTATTAGAAAGATTATCTTAATTGCTGCGTGGAAGATGGTTTGGACTAAGACAAGATTAGAGGCAAGGAAATAATTAGGAGTCTATCTCAGTAGTTAAGACAAAAGCTAATGAGAGGTATGGAATAAAGAATTACGTAGGATGTAGGACCAAGACAACATGGTAGCCAATTGATACTGAGGATAAAATATGATCAGGATCAATGATGATGCATTTTTATTGGATGTTCTTAATTTCTACTGGGTCATAATTTGGTGTCTTCAACTCACACACCCTGGCTGGCAGCAACAAAAGAAAAACTATAAGAAAATAAATGGGAAGAGTGGAGGATAAAGAACTCAGGTCTAAATATGTTGAGTTCAAAGTACATGCGAACCATCTAATGGAGATGACATGCGAACCATCTAATGGAGATGAGTTCAAAGTACATGCGAACCATCTAATGGAGATGACCTATAAGTAGTTGAAAGCTAAGGTGGCCATAGAATACTTCCTGGAAAAAGTTTGGACTAATTTAGATCTAAAAGAATAGGTAGAGTTTGTGGAGGGGAGGTAGGGAAGGGGGAAAGAATTGGGAATGAAGGACATTCCAGGTAAAGAAATATTCTGAATGAGAACAAAGAGGTAGGAACAAGGACAGTATATGAGACCACCCTGAACAAAGCAAACGGGGAGAAAAAAAAGGTGATGCTCCACAGACAGAATGAATCCAAGGTTATGGTGAAAATGGGCTCCAAGGAAGAGTATCCTGGTAATAAGATGCAATACATGGTTTAGAGACTGAATCTGGATCCAGATCCAGTCTCTAAACCATGAGACTGGATCGGAGTGGCAAATGGGAGGTTAGTAAATGTTTCAAGTCATGAAGCGTGTAGGATAATGTCATTTCCCTTAAGAAAGTAAAATGCGGAACCTCCAAAATTTAGTACCCAAAGTAGAGTTTCCTGGTGAAAAGAAAGGTTGATATAATATGTATTATATGCTAGGCACTGTTCTAAGCACATTACAAACATCAATATATTAAATCTTCCCAGCAACCTGCTGAGTATATGTTGTCATTTTATGGATGAGGAAACAGACAAGGAAGAGTCTGGTAACTTGATGACGTTTTTATGGCCAGCTGGTGGTGGGACAGGAGTCTGACTATGCAGCCACGCCTTCAGTCACTTCACGACATTGCCTCCCAAGTACTGTGGCTGCTCTGACTTGGTACCTTCCCTTTGAGCTCACCCACAGCCACCGTGCTGATTCTAGGGGAGGTCGGCTCTGTCCCTTTGCAGTGCTGACACAAGCCAACCCCTGTAAGAGTCTTTACTAAATCATACAGGAGAACAAAGTGGAAACACAGGAAGAGTACTCAGAAAAGAAATCTGACTTGTGAAGCACAAGCCTTTAATCCTTTTCTAGCTAGCTTGCCCTGTTCTACATGATTTCCTCTGAATACTATACTCACCCCAAGGGCTGATATCTCTGCATGCCTCTTGCCTGAGATCCTCACCTTTTAGCTTGTTCCATGTGGTAAAACTATCTTTAAATCATGGATACCAAGGGGGAAAGGGTGGGTAGGGTGGGATGAAGTGGGAGATTGGGATTGATTGGATAGAAGTGTATACATACACTTCTATGTATAAAATAGATAACTAATGAGAACCTACTGTGTAGCACAGGGAACTCTACGCAGTGCTCTGTGGTGACCTAAATGGGAAGGAAAACCAAAAAAGAGGGGATATATGTATACATATAGCTGATTCACTTTGCTGTACAGCAGAAACTAACAGAATATTGTAAGGCAACTATACTCCAATAAAAATTAATTTAAAAAAAAACAAAACATGTGATACAGAGCAACTACCTAGACATCTAACTCAGAGAAGATCTCCTTCCTCATTTCCACAGATTTATATGAGTGTCCACCTGTTCCCTAGGTGTTGACATCACACATGATTTCATTCTACCAGTGAGATTTCCTGTCCAGAATCCCTGTGCCCCTAACCTTCACCCTGAAGTGTGTCTTCACTCTTCCAAGTACAAGAGCATTTCCTGATACACTATACCAAACACTGTTTCCAGATGGGAGGAATTACCTGCCTGTAAAACTGAGAGTATTTACTCACAAGGTGACAGGGAGGGGGCATTGGACACAGAAAGAAAAAGATTGGCCTTAACACAACTGGAATAAGTGTTTTTCTATAAGAGTTGAAGGTGGGACTTCCCTGGTGGTCCAGTGGTTAAGAATCCATCTTGCAATGCAGGGGATGACAGTTCCTTCACTGGTCAGAGAACTAAGATCCCACATGCCACGGGGCAGCTAAGCCCAAGCCACAGCTAGAGAGCCCATGTGCCCCAACTACAGAGTCCACGTGCTCTGGAGCCTGTGAGCCACAACTAGAGAGCCCGCATGACACAACTAATGAGCCCCCGTGTTCTGGAGCCTGTGAGCCACAACTAGAGAGAAGCCCATGCACCGCAATGAAGAGTCCGCCACAATGAAAGATCCCATGTGCCACAACTAAGACCCGATGCAGCCAAAAAATAAATAAATATTTAATAAATAAATAAATAACAATTGATTTAAAAAAAAAAAGAGTTGAAGGTGAACCCAAAGTTTCAAGTCCAGGTGACAGAGAACTAGTTGTATTGAGACATTCAAGGAAGTTGGTGTGAAGAACTGGTTTAGGGGGTTAAAACAAAGAATTTGTTCTTACCCAAGCTGATCTTTCTGAGGGAGAAAGATCCAAGTGCAGATATGTGATGGGCAACTGAACACCTAAGGCTAGAGATATAGACAAGGATGTCATCAGTATAAAGGTGAGACATGACAAAGAATTGATAGATGTTCCTAAATTTGAGGGAGGAAAAAAAAAAAAGACCAAGTGGGAACAATTCATAGCTATGGGAGAAATGAAGAAAAAGAAGAGGAAACAAGGAGATAAATGGAAAAGGAATCATTCCGGGAAAAAGGGAGAAACCAGAGATACTGTAGCACCACAGGACCACAGAAGATAAGAGAAAGGTTTCTGAAAACAGAGCTAATTACTTAAAAATTCTCATGTGGCAAGAGATGCCATAAATAAGAGCAGAAAGCAAACAATATACTACAAGAAAACATCTGAATTACATATGGCAGATGAGTTGATACTGACATGAAAAGAATCTTCCATAGAAAAAGGATGAATAGTAATTTCACAGAGATGGAACTGAAAATGGCCGGCTTATGTATGAAACACTACTCATAGTCATCAATAGCTAAGGAAATGCAAAAGAAAACCCATCAGAAATGTTGATGGCATCCGTGCTGGCCAGGAGTCCAACATGAAGTAAGGCTTTTTCATTTATTGCCGGTGGAGGTGTAATTTGGTACTAACTTTTTGATAATCCTCTGACAGCATTAATAAATTTTCAAATGCACATACCTTTGACCCAATGACACCTCTTTTGAAAATCTATCTCATAGAAGTAAAAGCACCGATATATTTAAAGATCCTTGTATTTGATTGTTTTTTGCATCATTTTTTGGTAGTTGGGGGGACTTGAAAAATTGAATCCAGGTAAATCAGAAAATAATTGAATAAATGATGGCATATTCATACCATGAAATATTGTGTATCCATGAAAATGAATATATCCACTTAAATGATATAGTTTAAAGCAAAATACAAGTTGCAAAGCCATATTTATTGTATGATTCCCTTTCTGTATTAAATGCCTGTTTATGCATATGCAGTTAAATGCATTTGTATAAGTACAGATATCAGAGGGGAAGCATAAACATCAAATTGTTAATTTTGGTTACTGAAGTGGGATGAGAGCAAAGGGAGGAAAATTGATTAACTTTTTCTTTATATACTTCTGGGCATAGGTTGATCTGTTACGACATGCATATATTTTAAGGGATTTTTTTTTTGGTAAAATACAAATAAATAATTGTAACCAAGAAGACCTGGAAAGTGTCAGAAGCTACATTATTCTAGAAGACTTAACGTGGAGACACAAACCACTAGACAAGTTCTTTGGGAAAGACCTCAGGAGAGTGGGGGTCAGTGGGTGACACAGAAGAAAAGAATCCTGATTTCAAGAAATGCCAAAGAAAGTGAGTGGTAAATAAATAGATTCCTACAGAATGTTCATGCTCCCAAAGGGGCGAATATTTAATATGTGCATATTTCCGTTGGTATAAAGTTTTCCATTTTAAAAATAAACACACATTTGGCCGTCACAGAAATTCTGTCCTGTCATCAATATTGCATCCCCATTTGACACATAAAATGCTGAATCTCAGAGAGTAAAGTGACTTTCCCAAGACCACACAGCTATTAAGAGGTCCCACTAGCTGGGCAATCAGATCTCCTGTATCAAACCCCTGTATTTTGATCAGCCAAAGCCCCGAAGTGCAAAAGTTCTTCCTGGACTTCAAGGGAAGTAGGCTGGCTAAGGAGAGATCACTCCCATTTTTGGTTTTGTCTTTTTTGTTTGTTTTGTTGGGTTTTTTTTTTTTTTTTTAGCCTCACTGCGTGGCATGTGGGATCTTAGTTCCCCAGCCAGGGATGAACCCTCCACACCCCCTGCAGTGGAAGCATGGAGTCTTAACCACTGGACCGCCAGGGAAGTCCCCTCACTCCCATTTTTGGATGGAGAATCAGTGAAGGGAACCCACTCTGAATCAAAATCAGTCTTGCCGGACCCAAGCTTACGGCAGGAGGCTGGAAACAAGAAGGGACGCTGCTGGAGGCATCTGTTCCTGTCACAAGCTCTCCACAGCCTCAAGAAAGTAACTTCACCCCTGTGTCTCAGCTTCCCTCCCTTTAAATAGGATACCCCACCTTCCTCTGAAGAAAAGGTGTGCTGAGATCAATGGGGCTTTCTCTACAATCGCTTTGAACTTGATGGTAGAAAATACTCCACCCGTTGCCCTTACCCTCTTCCTTAGAAGTGGTTCCCTGAGAACACGCTCAGGAAGGAGATTTATAGTATGGTCCTCCCACGTCGTTTGCCTCAAGGTGAGAATGATCCTGCTTAGAGTATCTAAGAGACTAAATATAAATTGAAACCACACCTGCTGAGAGCTGAGGGGCTGCCAGGAGCTGTGAGGAAAACCTGATATCTTTAGTAGTCACTGTGTGTGTGAAAGAATGTGACAAACCTCAGACAAGGCCAAAAGGGACCCACCCTAACGAAAGAAAACCACAAGTGTGTGTGCATGTGTAAAATTCCTAAAGAAAACCACAAGTGTGTGTGCATCTGTAAAATTCAGCCACACAGTCAGAACCTGCAGAAACCAATTCCATCTGGAAAAATTGAGTTTGTCTCTCATTGCTTCAAGAAACCACATTCCAACAGCCTCAAAACAGCTTCTTTGTGGGTTTTTTTTTTTTTTTTTTTTTTTGCGGTACTTGGACCTCTCACTGTTGTGGCTTCTCCCATTGCGGAGCACAGGCTGCGGACGCGCAGGTTCAGCGGCCATGGCTCACGGGCCCAGCCGCTCCGCGGCATGTGGGATCTTCCCGGACCGGGACACGAACCCGTGTCCCCTGCATCGGCAGGCGGACTCTCAACCACTGCGCCACCAGGGAAGCCCTTCTTTGTGGTTACTGATGAGGTTAGTCAACAGCCATATATGCATGGGCAGGTGGTGAGCAGTGATGGGTTTTCCTGTGTCTTCTATTCACCCAGCAAGGTGGTAATTTCCAGAAGCCAAAGAGCTGTCTTGTGACGGTCTATCTGGTGTCTGCTCTTCCTCCTGCCCTGCTCACCCTTCATACACAGCATCCGTGCAGGGCTCTGCACACACAGCTCACGCATTGCTGAAGCTCTCATGCTAGTTATTCACGGCTGGAGATTTCTGGGGGATTCTACAGGGAAAAGCCAATAAGCAACCGTCACTGAATTCTAAAACATGGGATTAGAACTAAAATAATACCCAAGCTGGTCATGCACATTTAGATTGTTACAGCCCAAGCTATAACTATCTTGGTGTCCTTTTATCCCTTTTCTAAAATCATAGCAGAATAGACATTACCTAATACTGTGTGTGTGTGTGTGTGTGTGTGTGTGTATTCTCAAAAGCAATTTTTAGGTGTATAAGCAATCCAGGAGTTGCTTATACACCTAAAAATCAACTCTCTCATAACTTATCGGGCACAAATCATGTACTATAGTTTAATTATTGTGCTACATAATATCTAGTGGGGGGGACCTAAAGCATTGGTTTCTTTTTCTTTTTTTCTTTGAAGACACAGTTCCTTCCTTCCAGAAAGTCACAGTAGAGTGAGGGAGACAGCCAGTTCAGACTAATATCCTCCATTTCTACAAAGTTGAATGAATGTCACTCTGTGTAAGATGCTAGGCTGGATTCTCCAGGGCACCAGAGTGTATAAGGCAAGGCCTCTGCTGTCAGGGACAGGCTTAGAGTCCCCTTGAGTGGCTACATTGAGTTTTAAATCCCTGGTATGCCATATCTTTCCAGGTTCTATTTCTTGCCTATTATATGTGGAAGTCAAGGCAGTAGGTGGAGGAACTATGAAATGAATAAACGTAAAAGGCAATTTTTCCTAATGCCTGTACCCACAATCCTTGGTAGGCATCATAATATAGCAATGTGGTTTAACTAGAGCACCCAGGGCAACGTAAAATGTAATGGATAATTTGTGCAGATCCTCTACTTTTTTTTTGCGGTACACGGGCCTCTCACTGTTGTGGCCTCTCCCATTGCGGAGCACAGGCTCCGGACGCGCAGGCTCAGCGGCCATGGCTCACGGGGCCAGCCGCTCCGCGGCATGTGGGATCTTCCCGGACCGGGGCACCAACCCGCGTCCCCTGCATCGGCAGGCGGACTCCCAACCACTGCACCACCAGGGAAGCCCAGATCCTCTACTTTTCAATGAAGAAATAACTTTCTTTGGATTCTTCACATTAGGAAACATTGGCACAAGAGAAAAAAAAAGAAAGAAGGAAGGGAGGGAAGGAGAGAGGAAGATGAAAGAAAAAAGAAAAGAAACAAACAGAAGGAAATCTTTCCATTGTTTTGAAAATTTAATAAATTCTTTAAGAAAAATTCTATTGACTCCCAGCAGAAATGAAGTCACGGATCACCCCTCTGATTTGGAAGGGGAGGGAATCAATGGTTTATTTTCGAGAATCCCAAGCTCCTTCCTCACCTTAGAGGAGTCTCCAGGTGTCAAACTCATTATTATTCTTCTCAGCCTCTGAATTCTTGCCACAGAAGCTGCTTCCCACCCCTAACAATTGCCTCTTGGTTACCTGTATCATAGAATCAGTGTCAGGTTTCAACTTGGAAACCTGGTTAAATTTAGAGGCTGCAGGAGACATTAATCTAGTTTGAAACTTACCCATTTAACAACTAAAAATAGGATAAGAAACTAGATTCTTATCTGGGGGAAATAGGGAGACATTGGTTAAAGGGCACAGATTTTCATCTCTGAGATGAATAAGGTCTGAGGATCTCATGTAAAACATGCTGGCTATAATAAAGAAAGAAAGAGAGGGAGGGAAGGAAGGAAGGAAGGAAAGAAGGAAGGAGGGAGGGAGGGGGGAGGGGGGAGGGAGGGGAGGGGGAGGGGGAGGGGGAGGGAAAGAGGGAAGGAAGGAAGGAAGGAAGGAAGAGGGGAAAGGGAGAAGGGAGGAAGGGTGGAAGGGAGGGGAGAAAGAAGAAAAACAAAAAATCTAGATATCTGGTTGAATGGGGGCTGTGGGGACTCTCTCGTGCCAGAGAAAAGACAGAGGCTGTCTTACCCCTAGGTTCTTCATGACATTTTTTTTTTCCTTAGGGGTAAGACAGGAATAAAGACACAGACCTACTAGAGAACGGACTTGAGGATATGGGAAGGGGTAAGGGTGAGCTGTGACAAAGCGAGAGAGAGGCATGGACATATATACACTACCAAATGTAAGGTAGATAGCTAGTGGGAAGCAGCTGCATAGCACAGGGAGATCAGGTTTGTGCTTTGTGACCTCCTGGAGGGGTGGGTTAGGGAGGGTGGGAGGGAGGGAGACGCAAGAGGGAAGAGATATGGGAACATATGTATATGTATAACTGATTCACTTTGTTATAAAGCAGAAACTAGCACACCATTGTAAAGCAATTATACCCCAATAAAGATATTAAAAAAAATAAAAAAACAGAGGCTGGGGGAAATGCGGAACTGCCCCGGCACACTGAGTTTAGACTTTGAAGAACCATAGCTAGGCCTAAAGAACAATCTGCAAGTGAGTACAGCAAGCTCTTCAAACAGCTTCTGTTAAAATGCAACTGTTGCAGGGCCAGTCCTGCAGCAGACGGGCATGCAGTGTCAGGGCTTCTGGGGGCGATCAATGAGCACTTAGCTCTGCCCCCAGAAGCCCTGACACTGTGCACACCCACCCCGCCCTGGTATAGACAGGCTCCGTTTTCCTAAAATGAAAATGTCCAAGTCACGTTCAGCCCACAGATAAAGGAAAGAAAAAGCAGAAGGGCTCAGGCATAGGACTGAGATCACTGGGGAAAACACTGCAGACCTCAAGACGATCTGATTTTATTCCTAATGTTTAAGTCATTAGAGTGCTCCTAAAATGTACAAGAACTCCAGAGGAAAGACTCCAAGAATGCAAGCATTTTATTTTATTACATTTTTATTTTATTGCCAAAACTGAGTCCCTTAACTATTCTGACTCTTCATACAGAAATCTCTCCTTCAGAGCAGGAATGTTGCAGTTGGCACCTGAGAATAGGAAGACATCAAAGTCTTGACAAATAGCCCAAGGTCACACCTTAGTCTCTCCACCAGCAGTCAGAGAGTGAGTCCTAAAAGTCAATCAACATTTAAAAAAATTTCTTTGGAGGTATTGATCTCAAATGATTAGAGGTCCAAATGGCAGAAGGGAAGAGATCCCAAAATGTGCTTGGTGGCTGGTAAGTTGTTTCCAAAATAATTTCTTTGCCAGTTGTCTTCGTACTGGATTCCTTATTTCACATCACTTGGCAGGAGGCAACTCTCTGCTTCCACTTCCATCCCCTCTGTGTTACTCATTTCCTGTTAGTGTCAAGTCTATCCCTTTAGTCATTTAGGAATCTCATACATTTGTTCAATCACTCTCATTTTACAGCAATTTTAGTTCAAAAACCTCTGAACATGTGGAACAGATACCACCTTATGTTCATTTCTCTTATAACTTCACGAGAGAATATCACGAGTTCTAACCATGAGAGGGAACCGCAGCCCTTATTTCGTCAGTTAACTGGCAGATGCTGGGACACTGGAGAGAAACTGTCCAAGGATGACAGCAGGATTTAAATTCTTAGCCCACGTTCTACCTCCTAGGTGTTAAGTGACTTGCTCTACTCCTGACCACGTGTACCCTCTTTTCTCCCGTCACTGAAATCACTCTTCAGAGTCTCCTCCACAAGCTAATAGCTCATGGACAGCATCGAGTTAGACATTCTCTAAAGACTTTCAGACACTGGCCTGGAGTAACCCAGAGCTTCCCTGAGGAAGGGAGCTGGGCTTCAAGCACCATCCTTGCCTTTAAACCAGATGACACAGAAGACAATGAGAGATAGAAGAAGAAATGGAAACGTTTATTTAAATAAAATAGAATTGGAGATATTCTAACGTATAACTTCTAAGGGTTAGAAAGATCATAGAATATCACCTCAAAGAAACCTCTCTGTACCTACGTCTCTTCTACCATTTTTCTGACAGAGGGCTGGGAGGAGGGGCATATCCTACGTGTGATGCTACCGAAGGGAAACTCAACACCTTCAGATGCTGCCCATTCCATCCGTGCTAATAGAGTCCAGCATCTCATCTCAAAAGGGCACGACCCTGAGGACCAATCTGGACCATCCTACTGCCGTTATAATGCCATCTACAGTATGCAGCCTGAGTTCCTTTTCTGAAGCACATCTCTTCTCCATGTTCTACGTCAAATACGTGTGACCCTCGTTTGGTCTTAAATAATTGCAGTGAATTCCTGAGTCAACAACTCTGACTTCTTTCTTGATCCTTCTCAACTGAGCTGTGCATGATGCTCTCCTTATATTTCTACTCATAAATCAATCCCTAGTTCCTTAAAGTATTAGTAGCCACCTCATGGGCTTTTTATGAGAACTAAATTAAACATAAATATATCACTAGAGTATGGCCCAGTACATAGAAAGAGCTCGATCAATATTGGCTTTTATGAACCATTATTATTCATGTACATTTCTCTTTTTATTCGACTCATATGAGCCTCTTTAAAGATGGGACACATGGATGTAAAAACCGGACGTGGCATTCTAAATGCACTGGTACCTAAAAGATGCTGAGAAGGGGGACTGGCCCTTTCTCCTCCATAAGGCATTGCATCCAAAGACCCCTGCTCTCTCCCACTAGATCATGTTACACACATGGATCTCACTGGCTTCCCATTGTCACCGTGACCACTTCAACAGTTGTGTCCTTGTCATTGCTCCTAGAGCTTAATATATACTTTGAATTATTTTCCTTGAAACTAAAAAAAAAAAAAATCTTCACCTAGGTTTTTTTTTAATTTATTCAAGTCCTTCACTGATAGTTGCTACTCCTTCAATTTAGCATTACCTCCAAGTTGTGAGGTGCTGGTTATATTTTTTAGGTTCAAAAGATGATCGTTTGGATAAATGCACATGAAGGCATATGTAGAAATATTTAATTCAAACACATCAGTCAGTGGCGGTTGATTGATTGCACACGGAGCGCATGTCACTGTTGTGGAAAAACGTAACTGATACTTAACAAATATCGATTGATTCCTGCCACGGGCAAGTTTCTGGGGCAGGATTTCTTATGTGGAAAAACTGTCATTTTATAGGAAAAGATGGTTTTTCATTGAAAATAAGTATGCATAATATGTGTAAGATGCATAATAACAGACACTTGCTATAAAGAATCATCTGAGGTATTTCTCCATCAATCACCAGCAACAGCAAATATCCCCATCCTAAGCTCACAGCAGATATCGGTAATATCTGCTGCTCAGCCAAGACAAAGCCCTGGAATCCTCCACACAGCTCCTTAGGCAATCTATATCAGTATGTCAGAACTCAACTCGTCATTCATTTATTCAACAAGTATTTATTGAGCACCTACTATGTGCCAGGCATTGTAACATGTGCTAGTCTATCACAGTGAACAATATAGGATATGGTCCCTGCCCTCTTGCAAGGGCAGTATGATGAGGCTGGCATTTAATTCAAAAGATATTTCCATCCTTGACTTAGACTATCCACAAGCTGTTACATCTTCTCCCTTAAAAAGATGTAAGATGAATGAGGGAAACAGACACAACTACTCTTTCTCTATGTTGATTCGAGGTCCCCAGGACTTGAACTTCTGGCCAAAGAGACTGGTGAAAGAAGAGTATTTTAGATTATACGCTAGAAATAGGGTGTATTCGTCAAGGTTGCTTTGGCTACAAGTTAACAGAAAATCCAGTATAAACTCATTTTAAATGGTGAAGTTTATTGCCTCACTGCGTCAGAGACTGAATTGTCCCGCAATATCCCATAGCCATATAATTCCCACGATTACTTGAGCATAAGCCCACCCAGAATAAAAACTACTTTCTCAGCCTCCCTCACGCTAAGTTTTAGCCAGCAAGATAGAAGCCAAAGTCTACTTGGCAGCTTCTAAGAATCTTCCCCAAGAGGCAGATGGTACATACACTTCGACCTCTTCTTCCTTATGCCTTCCTCATTCTAGCCTCCTAGAAAACGGATGCCATTATCTTAGACCTTAAGGATAAGGTCCATATCCTAGAGATAGTGGAGTGATGATCTGGAAGAATCCTGAGCCTCGGAGGACTTCAAAGAATGGTGGTTGCCACACCAGCCCTGATCTACTTTCCTACACTTTTCCATGAAAAAGGATTAAGCATCCATCCTGTTTAAGTCATTGTTATTTCAGGTCTGCATGATGCACAGTAAAACCTGACCCAAATGATATACTCCTATAACGGGAAGTCCTGCAGTAGGGTGAGCTTCAGGAGCGGTGTGATCTAGTGGTTCTGGCTTTATTCCTCTGTGATACCCTTGGCCTCTGCTCTCCTCCATAATGGAGACTCATCTTGAGCTGGGGATGATATAGGTGTAGTGGTTCTGAAGCTCACATCTGCACATGACAAAAATCTACAGAGGGAGGGAGAAGGTAGCTTCCAGAAGTTTTCCCAAAAGAGAGAAAAAGAACATGACAAGAAGTCCCCAACAAACGTCTCCTCTTGTATTTGGGTCTGAATTGAATCCTGAAACAATCACTGGCAAGTGGACCTGCTCCTATGCTCTTAGACCAAATAGAACCATCCCCTAGAACTGAGGATGTGCCAAGCTTTCTCTAGGCTGGGTGCAAGAGCTGGTGGGAGTGAGCTGAACAAAACTGAAACTGAGAGGAAGTAAGAAAAGTAACGTCCTGTTTATGTATGAGCAGAGCAAACCACCCAAGACTTGTGACTAAAAACAATCTTACTTAGCTTACAGATCTGCAATTTGGGCAGGACTCAGTGGGGACAGCTCTTCTCTGGGCCATGTGGCAACATCTGGGGGAGGGGGCTGCTTGAAGATCACTAGGGGCCCCTCAGGATCTCTCTCTATCTCCATGTAGCCACTGCATCGTTTCCCCGGCACGGTAGTTTCCAAGTCACTGGATTTCTTCAGAGCAGCTCAGGGCTCTGAAGACACCTATCCCAAGATAAGAGAGAGTCAGGGAGATGCTGTGCAGCCTTTTCTAACTTAGCCTCACTTTCATCTCATTCTATTTGTACAAGAAGTCACAAAAGCGCACCCAGATTCAAGGGGAAGGAACATAAATTCCACATCTTGCTGGTTCCATGGCAAGATTCTGGAAAAACATATGAGACCGGAATGATTGTTGCAACTTATTTTGGAAAACACAGCCTGTCACAAAGTAAATGGGAGGTTGATAGGCCACCAATAACATCCACGACCAGGAGATCAGACATATCTTCAGACATCCACCTGCTTGCTGTGCAAAGCGATCAGTGCGTTAAGACACAGCGGGCAAGCGCTACAGCAGTTCAAAAATGCAAAAGATTACATTTCTGATGGCAGGGGTGCGCCGAGAAGGCAACATTGCTAGTGGGCCACGAAGCATGGTATGTAAACTGGGAAATGTGGATAAGGGGGTTCCAGTGAGAGACCAGTAAGTAAGTCCTGAGTCACAAGAAAGCGCACAGGTCAACAAGGACCTACTGTATAGCACAGGGAATTCTACTCAACGTTTTGTAATAACCTCAATATTTTGTAATTCTACTCAGTATTTTATATATATAAAAAACTGAATCACTTTGCTGTATACCCGAAACCAACACATTTTAAATCAACTATACTTCAATTTAAAAAATTAAAATTAAAAAAATTTTTTTTATAAAGAAAGTGCACAGGTAAGGGAATTCCAGAATAAGGGATCAGGTGAGTGGATCCAGCAGGACAGGACCCTAAGCAACCAGCTGTTCATGTCTTCTACTTGTAAAGATGTATAACCAGATTTTCCTAGGGCTCCCTTTTAAAACTGTTGGAAAAATAATTTAAATAAGTAGATTGAATGACAGGTAAGCAGGCAGACAGAGGCACAGACAGATGAGTGAAAGGGAAATGGAGCACAGACGTGACAGGTGCCCTCTGTGGGGAGCTGCCAGCTTGCAGCACTGAGCCAAATGGCGGAGGACATCCACTCCTGTGGCGTGATGACATTCACGCCAACTTCCTGTAAATAAGAGGATTGATTTTAAACCACCAGGTGCTCTCAGCCTGTTTCACATAAAAAAAAGATCCTATTTCTCAGCAACCTAGGTGGGGAGGTTTGAGGCCAGAGGTGGCCTGGCCCTGACCAGGAGCCCTGGTACACTAAGTACTGAGAAGATCAGTATCCCATCACACCCACAACCTGGTTTAGATTTAGAAGTTGGTCTCAGCATGATTTGTCCAACAGCAGTGGCTGCACACGTGGATCCACTAGAGAACTTTTATAAAATTACAGAGGCCAAGGTCTCCCCTGAGACTCCATTTAATTGATCTTGGGTGCCATCTGCACAAGGGAATCTTTTTTATTCTCCCCAAGTGATTCAAAATCACTGCTCGGGCTTCCCTGGTGGCGCAGTGGCTGAGAGGCCGCCTGCCGATTCAGGGGACACGGGTTCGTGCCCCGGTCCGGGAAGATCCCACATGCCGCGGAGCGGCTGGGCCCGTGAGCTATGGCCGCTGAGCCTGCGCGTCCGGAGCCTGTACTCCACAACGGGAGAGGCCACAACAGTGAGAGGCCCGCGTACCACAAAAAAAAAAAAAAAAAAAAATCATTGCTCTACCTCCCAAACTCCCCAGCATTAACTCTTAGAGAACAAACTCTTAAAGGCTTAGGAGCTCAGAGTTCATCTTCACCAGTGGAGTCTCTACCTTGTAGTAGTGTTTAGTAATTTTTCTACAGGTGAGTCAGGAAGAGCTCTGTGTCGGGAGGAAAAAAACAGGCCCTTATATCTGCATTATGCTAACCCTCCAACTATGTAGAAGTAACTGATGATTTTTTTTTAATTTCCAGTCCGGATGTGTGAGATTCCCAGGGGAAAACTCTTTGTGGTCTGGCATTCCTAATGGGAAGAGACATCTTTTGTTATTAGACATTGAAGAATTTGAGCCTAAAAAAACCCAGATTGGGAATTTGTGCATCAGATTTGCTTTTCCTCAAATTGGTCTCTGCCTGTGACATATGATTTCCACTGAGTCCACAGTGTACTTTCTGATTGTTAATTGAGGAGTTGGCAGGTTAATTAAGTAATTTTAGTAGCAGAAGCACATGGGAACATTCCTACCATGGATTAGACTCTAGTTCATCAGTATAATCCACCATGAGCTGAGAAATGCTTCTTAGGGCCACATTGGCCACCAGTCAATCATGAATTTTCCACAGTTACTTCAACGGTGTCCAAATCAGCACTGAGGGAATCAGAGACAATGTCTCAGAGCCGTGGGCCAGAGCTTCTACCTGGGTGATTTGGAGACTTATGGAAACAAGGTATGTAAGAGCATGAGCTTAAATCGCAGCTGAGGAATCACAGCTGAGGGATGAAGATCGCTGCTTCCTGAATGTACCATGGTCTTTGAGCCTGGCGGGACCTGGTTCCTAAGGGGATGTTGTCAGTTCTTGGCTCACCAGGGCCAGGTATCAGTCGGCACCAGATGTTTTCTACTGCAGACTGTCAGCTCTGCTGTTCCGGGGCAACAAGCGTGTGGAGAACCAGACTCAAGCATCGCCTAGTTGGTGCCCACCTCTTGCAGACTTTGATTCTGACTGTCTGACCCCACAGTTTCACCTTCCCCATCACAGGTAAGAGTTGGACTCCATGAACACTTCTACTTGGAGACCTCTCTCTCTTCCAAGCAGCCATGTACCCTTCTCCTCCACTTCGGGGCTGCCCGTGTCTAGAAGGTGCTGCTCCCCAAGGAGACTGCTACGGCTCCCCTCTGCTGCACCCATCTGTCCCAGGTCACGCCTCTGGATGTGCCCCAGAGGAGATATTATTCCACCCCTCACCTGAGCTCCAGGTCTTGCCTTTTATTTTTGCTTTTGTTTTCATTTTTGCTTATGTTTTTGTTTCTTTGCTGTATTGTCATGATTGCCTTCCCAGCTTTACTTTGTTTCAAATCATTTTGTGCCTGGATCACATGAGCTACAAAAACTTGGGGGATTTTCACTCTCTGAAGTGTCCATGCCCCAGGCAGGAACTGCCCCCAAGCCCACTTGTCCCAGCGAGGAGGCTGTGAACCCCACTGCAACAGCCAGACTCTCAGACTCACTGATGCAAAGTCAGCACTCAAAGGACTGAAGGGATGTGGAGCCAGGTCACGTCAATAGATTTAACATGAAAAGCTCCCACAGTGGGGGAAACGGACTAACCACTGAATCACACCCCCTCCTGGCTGCACATCCTGCACAGAATCGCAAGACCCACTTCATTATTCAAGCCCACCGTGAACACTTGACCGCAGTCATACCTGCCGGCCTCACATCTGCATCCTGGTCCCTGGCATTGCTGCAGAACATACTGTTCAAACCTCATGCAATGGCTAGATTATAGATGAGGGCTGGCACAGTGGGTGATTTTCCCACAACTAGTTCATGAGTCCCTGATTATTTGTTTTATATAAAATTAGATTAACAAACAACAAATTCTCAACATTGTAAATCAATTATACACCAATAAAAAAATTTTTAAAAAGACTTGACAACTAAATGTATGCTGTGATTCTAAGCTGGATCCTTTTATCATAAAGGTCATTATTAGGACAACTGGTGAAATTTAAATGGGGCCTGAGGATTAAATGTTAGTGATGCTTTGGTGGTCATTTCTTGATTTCAGTGGTTGTATTATAGTTGTGTAGGAAAATGTCCTTGTTGGTAAGGAATATGCGTCATAGTATTCTGGGGTAATGGGATATCAGGTTGGGAACTTGTCCTAAATGATCCAGGAAAATAAAAAGTTTCTTGTACTGTTACCTCAAAAAACAAACAAAACACAAAAAATTCAAAAAGCCGTCAATTTGGGCTCTGATATTAAGCCAGTCTAAAGGCAACGTGTCACAGGGCAAAGAGTATGGCCTTCTGAGTCCCAAGACCAGGAATCGAATTCTGGCCTTAAAGTGTGAGCTTATCACTGAACCCCTCTGAACCTTCATTCTCTACTCTGTAATACCAAGTTAGGAAGTTAATGGTGAGATGGGTGTTGGGATATGGAGAAAACAACTGGGGCGTTATAGTCAGGTGGCCTTGCATTCAAAAGCTGGAACTCCCCTGACTCCAGACGGGCAATCTGTCTCTAACTGATACAACTCCCTTCAAAAACCAGCCTTAGCCCATCTCCAGTGTTCCAAGCAGGCATCTCTTAAAATATTCCCCAAAGCCCTGGCTTCACCTTCCCCTTGGCAAGTAAGAGGCAGATTGGTGAGCCAAGGAGCTCCCACAGGGACACAGCCTCACAGCTACACCTCTCAAAACAGCACTCACATGAGCTGAAGACAATTTCAGAGCCAGTGCAAGTGTATCAGCCTCTAACCAGAACCTACAAGCACAGAGAGCTCGTGGCTTCTCCTCCCTGGATTCCAGGCAGCTCGGTTGTGTGTGACTCAGATCTCCCCACTCCCTGGAAGGCTCCACATTTCCCCAGGGAACCTCAGCCAGCTGGGCACTGCTGGCATTCTAGTCAGAGCCAAGTATATCTCTGCTTTTATCACCAGAAGTTCAAAAGGGATCACATCATTGGGGTTGGTGATGTGGGCTGCCAGCCGTTGTCCGAGGTACCAGCTCTGGAGGGACACCCTAGGGAGGCTCAGGGGGAAACGGACCTGCTGCATTAGTAATTCACAATTATTAATGGTACAGTCCAGAACTTGGACTTCAAGCTATTGATAATGCTTTTGAAGTCAGAATCCCTGGGTTGAGGTTCCTGCTTAGCCATCCACTAGTCATTGACAGTCTCAGCTCCAGTCTCCTCACCTGTACGATGTAGTTTTACCATCAATAAGTTTTGTCACAGTTGAAATGACAGCAGTTGGAGCATACTGATTCCAATATTAAGCCAATCTAAGGGCCAATATGCTGTAGAGCAAAACATAGGAGCTTTTGAGCCACTAGATAAGAATAAGGTTCTTAGCCATTCTGTTTCCTCATCTGTAAAATGGGCAATGGTAGGCCTATGTGTTGAGTCGGGCAGTCCTGAGCTCAGAGCCGTCACCTGTACTTGGTGATGTGGCCTTGAGCAAATCACTCATTGTCATTGAGTCTCAGTTTTCTTCACTGTTTAGTGGAACTAATATTACCTATTTTTGCATGTAATTGCAATTTCTAAACGGAAAAATGAATGCATGTAAAGAGCCTTCTAGAGGGATGCCTAGCATATAAGAGGCACTTAATAAAAAGAATAAAATGGAAACTATTATTATTAGATGTGAATATGCCTTGTATTTGTGTGCAAGGTTATACACATATAACTTATTAATTTATCTTTTTTTCCTCAGAATGTCTAAGATACACAGTGTAATGCCTAAATTATTACCTTAGAAAAGTAAATAAATTTAGCTATGGTCACAGAGGGCTAACAAACACAGGAAAAGATGCTCAACATCACTAATTATTAGAGAAATGCAAACCAAAACTACAATGAGGTATCATCTCACACCGGTCAGAATGGCCATCATCAAAAAATCTATAAACTATAAATTCTGGAGAGGGTGTGGAGAAAAGGGAACCCTCTTACACTGTTGGTGAGAATGTAAATTGATGCAGCCCCTATGGAGAACAGTATGGAGATTCCTTAAAGAATTAAAAATAGAACTACCATATGACCCCACAATCCCACTCCTGGGCATATACCCAGAGAAAACCATAATTCAGAAAGATACATGCACCCCAGTGTTCATTGCAGCTCTATTTACAATAGCCAGGACATGAAAGCAACCTAAATGTCCATCAACAGAGAAATGGATAAAGAAGATGTGGTACATATATACAATGGAATATTACTCAGCCATAAAAAGGAATGAAATTGGGTCATTTGTAGAGACATGGATAGACTTAGAGACTGTCATACAGAGTGAAGTAAGTCAGAAAGAGAAAAATAAATATCATATATTAACACATATGTGGAATCTAGAAAAATGGTACCGTTATTGACAATATGATTCAAAAATGTAGCTGGAAAAATCCTAAACCAAATATTACTAAATCAAATACAACAGTATACTAAATATAAAAAAATAAATTTCTTATACATTAGGTTAAATATACTAATAATAAAATAATAATTACTTGTATTTGCTTTTTAACATAATGTATACCATGCTAAATTTTCTTTTCTCAATTTTGTTCAATGACTCATATTCCAACAAACTTAAATAACTATTAACATAAAAAAAATTTAGCTATGGTCAGAACACAATAATTCAAATAACTATATTTGGATGGTCAAGAGCTTGAGCTAGGAGTCAGGCTGCGGAGCTAAATCCCAGCTGTGTGACATCAGACAAGTTACTTAACCTCCCTGTGCTTCAGTTTTGTCGTCTCTAAAACAGGATGATAATTACAGCTGTCTCGTAAGGTCATTGTGAGAATTAAATAACCTTAATAAATTGAAACATGAGAAGTCTTTAGAAAGTGTGTAACTCATAGTAAATGTTCAGTAGATGTTGACAATTTTATTACTATGTGTCAATGGCTATGCTAACAGTTTGGTAAATCATAGATCACTAGGCCCTATATAATTCATCCCCTGAATGACTCATAATCTAAGGAGAAAATAGGCCTTATATAACCAGGCTTTGGGTTTCCCCAATGGTGCATTGTGCAATTTTGAAAAAGCTGTCTTTCTTGACACTTTCTTGTCATCTGCCAGAAATTTTTCCAAATAAATATGCTACAATAATTATGCATGTAAATGATGCCCCCAGGTAAGCGCAGTATATAGCCTTAACAACCGTATATGGGGACCCTGTATAGCTGGACATAAAAAATATGTGTGGGGCTTCCCTGGTGGCGCAGTGGTTGAGCGTTCGCCTGCCGATGCAGGGGACACGGGTTCGTGCCCCGGTCCGGGAAGATCCCACATGCTGCGGAGTGGCTGGGCCCATGCGCCATGGCCACTGAGCCTGTGCGTCTGGAGCCTGTGCTCCACAACGGGAGAGGCCACAACAGTGAGAGGTCCACGTACCACCAAAAAAAAAAAGTGTGTGTATGTATATGCATGTACCTATGTGTGCATGCACAAGCACACATTTTATTAGTAACAGAATAAAGGACGAAGTGCAAGAGGATGGGCTGGAGAGAGTGAAGGAAGATTTTGTGGAGAAAGCAACGCTTAAATTGGGCTTTGAGCGATGAGTAGAAATTTGCCAGGTGGAATCAAGGGCTAGAAGGGGACAGTGAAAAGGGAAATCTAAGCAGAGGAAACAAAATAAGAAAAGTTCAGAAGCATAAGCACGTTTGTAGACTAGAGAAAGGAGTCTGATGTGTGAACAGAAGCGGGTGAGAGGTTGAACCTGGTAAGGGAGGGTGGGAAAGTGCCAAGAAATGTGTGATTAGGTCATTGCTCAAAATGTTGGTGCCTCTCCCAGTGGAATCACCTGAAGTATGTGTTGAAATGCAGGTTCCTGGGCCTCAGCCCAGAATTCCTGAAGCAGGCTCTCTGGAGGTAAATTCTGGGAATCTTCGTTTTTAATAAGCACCTCAGACAATCTTTATATTCAATAAAAGTTTGAGAACCGCTGCTGCAGGTAGCGGGGAGCAATCCCAAATTCTGAAATGGAGGAGGACTCCAGAATAAGTTAGTTTTAGCGGGTACTTTCCTCCCAGCAGATGGAAGGGAAATTTTACATGACAGGAGGTGACCCAGTAGCTTTAGGGTGTCCTTCTCTGCGTCCTGGAAACAACATGTAGACCCTGGGAGCCCAAGAATTAGAAGGAATCAGCCAACTCCAGGAGGTAGGAAAGTAAAAGGAAACTGGAAGCAACGTACCTGTTCATCAAAGACACAAGGGCTGAGTCAACTCTTGTTTGTATACCACACCAAATAATATACACAGCAGTTAACAAGAACAGTCTATATAAAAGATCTCCAGGAAATATTGTGGATTGAAAATTGCAACTGACTGAACAAAACCCGTAGTCTGATCTTCCTTTTGGTAAAGTAAACACACATACCACACATACGTCCACACAAAGCAATGTCCCATAACCTCACACATGCATATACATGTATGTAAATACGTAACCAATGTTCTTGGATGGATCCTCAATGCACTGATAATAACAGTGACCTCTGGGAACAGGGTAGGCTTGGGAAGAGTGGTTAAGGGAAACTCAGACACATCATACCATGTTATTTTTATAAGAAGAATGTATTCATATATTACCATGTAATTCATGTTGAGAAGAGATTACAGATTGAAACAGAGCTGACTTTGAAGACAAAATTGTCCCTCTTCCCAATTTTGCTACAAGGGTAATATCAAAAAAGCACCCCCATGTGTGTCTCCACACAACCAGACCCGAGATGGAGACCAGGCAGGACTAAGCCCAGACTTTCTGCCTCCCAATAAATTAGGGAGGACTGAAACTGCTAATTTGAATAACACATGACATAGAGGATTCTTAATAGTACCGTCTCATTCTACACAAGATTGTCTCTGTAACCAGCGTGAAATCGTCCTCATTTACTAAGGTTCAGCTGTTGCTGGGCAGCCTGGCAGGAAGGATTTCATTGCATCCAAAGCTTTCTGGCTTTGCAAAAAAGTGTGTGACCACTCCACCAAGGTAATAAAGAACGAAAGGCCCAAGTGTACATTTTCTTCCCTCATATGTTCAATGTTCTCTCTCTAGTATCATGAAACTGGAAGGCTGTCCTTCAGCAGAACAATTCCTGCTAGGAATTGCTCATGATGTAGGTCTTCCATTGGGATTTGCATAGAGAGATATAGCAGCATAAACAGCAAGGTAACACTTCATTTTCCATGCACAACTGTCGTTAATTCATGTGCTACCCCTTACAAATTCCAGGAGTCAACCCAGAAAAACCTGTTGACGTCACACATGAGAAACTGCCTAGAAGCCAAACCTTATTGCTAAATTAAATAGTGTTTCATGTGTCACTTTTTGAAAAATAAACGACATGACACATTTATCAGAGCAGAAACTGCAGAAATGTTTAATGTTGGCTCTTCCACCATTAAGACTAGTATACATCTTGATTCTATAGCGGTAGGTTTTCCACTGAGGGATTACAGAATGCAATATTTAAGGTAAATCTGGGTGATTATAAAATAGGTCAGCTAATGCTGTCCAGCCAGCTTTTCTGTGATACCCAAGGCCCAGCGGTTATGTCCAATAAGCTCCTAGAGGTGACTCCAGTGTCACCTCTATTCTCTGGAGTGACTCAGCATGTCACTCATGGCTCTTAGAATTGCCAGCATTGCTGTGTCCCCTTGTTTCTCCTCTGCACATTACTTACAACAGAACAGGACAAAATAACCCTTTAAACAAGAAGGTATCTTGTGTTTTTCATTTTAAGTGCCCTCAGTCCATAGTTATTATGGGTTTTATAAATAAATATCAAGTTGCCCAGTACTCATGAAATACAGTACAATGCATTTAAACACACAAACACATTTTGCCAGATGGTACGCTACTAATCGAAAAAGGTACAGTGGAAATTGAATTATGCAGGGTTTGTTTTTTTTTTTTAAAGCAAGATCCACTTAGCTGAAGAGATTGTGGACTTACACTCAGTAAAAGCTTTGAACCAACAGTTAAATAATATCTGAAAAAATTCCAGGTTCATTTAGGTCACTGAGTACAAAAATGTTTGCAAATAGGGCTCTTGAGAGGTAAGGTGGGCTTCTCCATTCAAGGTCCGTGGAAGTTGCAATCTTCCTTTCAAGAGGTAGTTCTTTAGTAAATTAGCCATTAAGGACAGAGAGTGTGGTTAGAGAGATGGCAGATAGAGAGATGTCCTCTACTCTTACTTTGAAGCCCTTTCCTTTAGGGAATATGTTGATTAAAAAAAAATTATCAATTTGTATAATAACTATCATAGAGCATCTACTCTGTAAGTGCTAAGCACACTGAATATTAAGTACAACTCCTACTGTCAAGGATTTTATGGTCTAATGAGACAAAAAGAGATAAGTTGAGTGCTAAGGTAAGAGGAGGCCCTGCTTACTATAATAGGGTCCTCGGAAGGGAGAACCCCAAATGCATCTTTGAGGATGTGGGAAAACATCTAAGAGGAAATGCCATCTAAGCAGACAACCGAAGAACAATCCAGCCGTTAGTAACATCCGTCGGCAGCAAGCAACAGAAAAATCTAATTTATGGTGATTTTAACACATAGCAGGAAGACTGGAGGTAAGCAGCCCTTTACGGTTCTACCTCACGCCATGCTTTTCCCTAAATTACCCCACCTGATCACAGCTGGTGAAACCAGGTCTGAGAACCAGTAGCCTATTAAGTGGCCTGCTGTAGAACTCTGCCCAAAGAGGCACGTCTACGGGATTAGAGCTGGCCAACCCAATGAGTCCCACTACATTGGGGATTTTTTTTTTTTTTTTTTTTTTTTGCAGTACGCAGGCCTCTCACTGTTGTAGCCTCTCCCGCTGCGGAGCACAGGCTCCGGACGCGCAGGCTCAGCGTCCATGGTTCACGGGCCCAGCCGCTCTGAGGCATGTGGGATCTTCCCAGACCTGGGCACGAACCCGTGTCCCCTGCATCGGCAGGCGGACTCTCAACCACTGCACCACCAGGGAAGCCCGCGAATTTTTAATGTAACCCATACAAAGGGAATCAGCAGAGCATAGAGTGGTGAAGCTCTAGGAGAAAAAGCACTGATGTAAAATTTTTGATTGGTATAGAAGAACCTACCTGTACATTCTTTTCTTAAATAGGTCACGATTCCATTGGATTTAGTACACGAGTGATGAACAGCTTTTATTTTTGTGCGAATATTTATAAAATTCTTCGAACTAGATCCTTGACAACCATTTAAAATGATGATGAAAAATATCAGATGCCTATTTCTAAATGTTCAAAATTCATTTAGGGGATATGGAAGCAAAATCTTAAAGACTGGTGCTCAAATTGAAAAACTATGACCCAAGAAACATAAAGGGAATCTGCCACAATGTAGGGAAGCTGATGTGCAGAACATCCATCAACAGCACGCTAACGATAGAAACCAAAGCACCCTTTATTCAGTGCAAGAAGGTCACATGTAGCAAAGTTTCGAGAGGTGAAGAACGGCAGAAAGGCATCAGGGCTTTCCAAGTGCATAACAATCTCAATTACTGCAAGATATCCAGGTATCCACCAGCTGGCCTCCTTCATCCCATATTTCTCCATGAATGACTGTTCTCACTGAAGCTTTCCAAGTTATTGTCTTATCACCTTAATAAGTTTTTCCCTGCGTGCTGCCACCAGGACAATTATTTACTTATTATTGCCTCCAAAATCAACTCATTTTTAAAATTTTAGATTGATACTAAGGAATCATTATATCCCTAAAATAACAGATGTGATGTGTTCATTCTACTTTTCCTAATTCATAATAAAACTTTAAAAATAAAAAGTCCCCTATTGTGCCAATTAAACACATTCTGTACACCTACTGGTGAGACTAACAGGAAGCATCATTCTGACTTAAACTGCCAGTGAGCTAAGCCTTTGATTTTCCAAAAACGGGTGGAAATAACTGTCCTACTTAGGAAGAAGTTGGGGCTATTTCATCAACCTAAGGATTTAATCTGTCTCCAAGCTCGGAGAATGTGTTTGGTTAAAGGAATGCCCAACAGTGACCAGGATGGTCATTTTTTTCTCTGTCTCTCAACAAAGGGATAAAACTATATTGTTCATTAGCTTTGTATAAAGCATTTCATTTGCTACTTTACCTGGGCAAATGACCCATTATAAAACAGTTGGAACTCTCATAACTAAAATCAGCTGAACTTCAATGACACCAGAATAAAGAATGGGAAAAGCTTCCAAACATTTCTTTAGCAATATTTAAGACTGAGTCAATCCATTAAAAAAGAAAAGTAATTTGGGACTCCCCTGGTGGCGCAGTGGTTAAGAATCTGCCTGCCAATGCAGGGGACACAGGATTGTGCCCTGGTCTGGGAAGATCCCACATGCTGCGGAGCAACTAAGCCCTGTGCACCCCAACTACTGAGCCTGCACTCTAGAGCCTGCGACCCACAACTACTGAGCCCGAGTGCCACAACTACTGAAGCCCGTGCGCCTAGAGCCCATGCTCCGCAACAAGAGAAGCCACCGCAATAAGAAGCCCACGCACTGCAACGAAGAGTAGCCCCTACTTGCCACAACTAGAGAGAGCCCACATGCACCAGTGAAGACCCAACACAGCCAAAATTAATAAATAAAATAAATAAATTTTTTTAAAAAAGAAAGAAAAATTATCTGCCTGTAGCCAAAAGTCTGGCAGTAGGTTTAGACTTTTACAACTCAAAAAGGGGGTAGGGGAAGAGGGAGACAGGGAGAGGGGAAGGGAGAGAGACAGAGAGACAGAGAGAAGGAAGGCAGTAAAGAAATGAGAGATAGGCTAGATTTTATGACTAAGAAAAATTATAAACAATTATTGAGTCTAGATAGTATTTATTTACATAGGTATTTCCTTCCCAGTTGCTATTACATCCCTTAAATATCTTGCCAAAAAAAATTTTAGACAGCTTACTATATATATATATATATATATATATATATATATATATATCATATATATATCATATATATATAATACAAATAAGTAAGTAAATACATCTTGGAAATGGGGAAATAAGGGTAGAGAAAATAAAAGAAAGACAGAATTTAATTCAATACACTTAATACCTCTCATCAGATTCTGTACACTTGCTAGATATAGGTGATGAATCTGTCTTCAGCAAGCTAGCAGCTAATACAGAAGAAGAAACCTGATCTAGGAAGCCTTATCAATGCCGTGGAGGGCCTTGCAGTCAGAGAAACCTACATTTGAATCCCAGCTCCAGCCAGCTCTGTGGCCTTGAGTCCCAGTCATTGAAACTTTTAAGTCTGTTTCCCCCTCCAGAAAATGGGAGTGATAATAATCAGCTCTTAGAATTATGAGCTACACAAGTCAGGTATCTAGTAGAACACCCGGCATTCAGCACATGTTTAATATAAGTAATCCAACAGCTCATACAATCCGTAGGATAAAAAATAAACTAGTTGCCGGGGGCCAGAGAGCAAACAGCTAACCCAGCAGAACGTGAATGAAACTCAAGTAAAGAGGGGATGAAGATCCTACCCAATTTCTTTAGCGACACTTGAGTTTTGAATCAATCACGGTGAAAAGTAAAATAACTTACACGCGGCCAGAAGTTTGACAGTGGTTTCAGGCTTCGGCATAAGGCATTTGGGTTTGTTGCATGTGTGTGTTTGTAGGTGTGTGCATGTGTGTGTGTGTGTCATGTTATTGTTTTAACCTCGTAATCCCTTGACTAAAAGTAATGCATCCCTTCACAGATTTGCACAGGTGGCTTCAACATCGACCTTTCTTTCTCTATTTTCTTCAGAAATAAACTGAACTTCCTGGCTCTGCTTTCCTCTCCCTCCCTCCCTGGAGGCTGTGACAAGCTTCCTCCGGCTGAGAAGGCAGGAGAGTCCGTTGAACCAGATTAACATTGTTTTCATGGATCCACCACTGCCAAGAGCTAGACTCACGAACTAACGAGATGGCAGGCGTCCCTACCCGATCTTCAGGGGGTGGGCATGAGAGTGGCTAGACTTCACACACCCCCAGCCCTCTTTGGCTCTCCACAGCTTTCAGCTCCAGATCTTCTGGGATTCCGGTCAGCGGGCTCCTGTGTCTCATTCTACCTCTGAAACCCCCAATGGCTGAGCCGTGATGATTTTTCCATGCCTCCCCCTGGCGTGTGTCAGTACACAAAGCCCAAGTATTCGAAATCTTTTGGATTCATTCAAACAGATGTGCATATATACAATGGAATATTACTCAGCCATAAAAAGAAACAGAATTGAGTTATTTGTAGTGAGGTGGATGGATCTAGAGTCTGTCATACAGAGCTAAGTAAGTCAGAAAGAGAAAAACAAATACCATATGTTAACACATATATATGGAATCTAAAAAAAAAAAAAATGGTCAAGAAGAACCTAGGGGCAGGACGGGAATAAAGACGCAGACCTACTAGAGAAGGGACTTGAGGACACGGGGAGGGGGAAGGGTAAGCTGGGACAAAGTGAGAGAGTGGCATGGACATATATACGCTGCCAAACGTAAAATAGATAGCTGGGATAGCAGCCGCATAGCACAAGGAGATCAGCTCGGTGCTTTGTGACCACCTAGAGGGGTAGGATAGGGAGGGTGGGAGGGAGACGCAGGAGGGAGGGGATATGGGGATATGTGTATATGTATATGTATAGCTGACTCACTTTGTTATAAAGCAGAAACTAACACACTATCGTAAAGCAATTATACTCCAATAAAGATGTTAAAAATACAAACAAACAGATGTGCAATCGGGGTCTGTTAACTCTGGTCCCCAGTATCCAGTACTCTGGGTCCTCACACCCCACTGTCCCCAGAATTCACAACCCCAATATATCCCATGAATAAAGACATGCCTACCTGTCTGTGGCTGTCTGGAAACAGTAGGGTCGTACTTCCTTCCCGCTTGTGCCTGGTTTCATCTTCAGTGGACCCATCGCCTTTCTACCTCCCACGTTAGTATTGCTCTGAGGCCAGAAAAGATGTGACTGAGGCCCAAAGTCATGTTTTCCCACAGGAGCCAGAATTGCCATATTTCTCAGAAGGTTGTGTGTTTTTATCCAGGACTGATTTGAAATGCTCCAAAAAAGAAGTTTTTTAAAGTAGGATCAGAGAAGTCAGAACAACAAAATATCCTTTACTTGGTAACTTAGTACTTCTTGGGAAAGGAAAAAAAGAAAACTCCCTGGGCCACAGAAGACAGCATCATGAAAGGAATACATTTTTATTATCAGAGACATTAGGAGACAGTTGGTGAAAGCCTTCTAGCCGACCTTCTGACAAAGAAGCACAGCACATCAGTCAACCACAAGATCTGGAGGCCTGCCAAGCTGCTTGTGATCAGACAAGGAAAACAGCATCAGGCTTAACAGCTCAAGTCGATTTGGACTTGAGTTTTGGACTCAAGTCGATTTGGGGATCATTTTGTGCATTCTCATTTTGGGTGGTCGACCTGCCTCTCCCACATACTAACTGCATGACTTGGGATAAATAACTTAATATCTTAAACCTCGGTCTCTTCCTTTGTAAAATGAGGCTGATTACATCTCTTCCATAGGCCTGCAGTGAGTTTAAAAGACAACTTACTATTGTATGTAGAATGGGGTAGGGCCACAAACATAAGTGCCTCCTTACATGGCACTACATGGATGAATAAGTACCATATGAGGAGGAACTTACAAATGGATGGATGGTGGAAAAGGAAATGGTCACTGCCCTCAAAAAGCACACAATCTAGTGAAGAAGAGAAGGGCGAACATCTGATTACGATATGATGCAATACCTGCCCTAACTGAGGTTGGGCAGACTGCTCTAAGGGGCAGAGAATGGGGACATTGTCCTGGTGGAGCCAGGACACAGACAGTGGCAGTCTGATCCCAGGGCTTCTGCCCTTCATCATCACGTCCAATGGCAGCAAAATGCCATGATCATCAGTCTCGCTCCCAGCCTTGTGACGTGAGAAGATTTCAAATTCAGTTGGCCACTTTCTGTTACCCTGTTGGACGCACTGAAACTAGCCTCACCTGTGCCCTTTTTAAAATCTAGAAAACTATCAGAAAATAGATTCTCTTGGGCTTCCCTGGTGGCGCAGTGGTTGGGAGTCCGCCTGCCGATGCAGGGGACACGGGTTCGTGCCCCGCTCCGGGAAGATCCCACATGCTGCGGAGCGGCTGGGCCTGTGAACCATGGCCGCTGAGCCTGCGCGTCCGGAGCCTGTGCTCCGCAACAGGAGAGGCCACAGCAGTGAGAGGCCTGCGTACCGCAAAAAAAAAAAAAAAAAAAAAAAAGTAAAAGAAAAAAAGAAAATAGATTCTCCGTCAAAGGACTTTGGCCACTTCATTTATTTTCTTGAGGACCTTTGAGTCCATCCCACATCACACAGTCGTTCAGCTGTGCTCAAAGTCTTCCATCAGAATCTTCCCATAAGGATGGAAATGTCAAAATCAATTTCCTGGAGAAGAAGCAAAAATGGCTTTTTTTCCTAAAATGATCCTGATAGCAAAATTTATGAGAGTAGAAACACGTCCTGAGGGATCGGATGGAAGGCTCATTGAAAGAGTCATTTTCATCTGGACCAGAGAAAGTCCTGGAGAAGAAACTCCACTGGTCCCCAGAGGACAGACTACTATATGTTGGAATTTGTCCTTGTTTCTAACAGCCACAGTGGTGGGGTTTTTTTTGTTTTTTGTGGTTTTTTTGGCTTTTGGGTTTTTGGAGGGTTTTTTTTGGTTTTTGAGGTTTTTTTGCAAAGTGCTGGTTGTATCTCAAGGGTAGTGGGTTGGAAAAGCATTTTACGTGGGAAAACTGAACAAGCTGGAGTCACGGACAGAGGCTGGCATGTCACACTGCAGACAGCTCAGCGAAAGGTGAGGCATGTCCAGGTGCCAAGGATATTTGGAGAGGCCCAGAGCCCTGTTACGCTTTCTGGTGCTTCCATCTACAAGGACAGCTAAAATCTTACGGGAATATACCCGAAAGCGCGGCCCACTGTACCGCAGAACCCCACATCTGGACTCATTACAGAATGGTCAAAAAGTAAACTGGTTTCTCTGCCACAGAAGGAGACAAGGTTCTGAAGTAAAAATTAGAAACAGTTCTTCCCCATACTGTCCCTGCCCCCTCTAAATGTGTCGAGCAGAATTTAAAGTTTGTCAGCCTAGGGACTCCCCTGATGGCGCAGTGGTTAAGAATCCGCCTGCCAATGCAGGGGACACGGGTTCAAGCCCTGGTCCAGGAAGATTCCACATGCCATGGAGCAACGAAGCCCGTGCTTCACAACTACTGAGCCTGCACTCTAGCACCTGCGATCCACAACTACTGAGCCTGTGAGCCACAACTACTGAAGTCCACGCGCCTAGAGCCCGTGCTCCGCAACAAGAGAAGCCACCGCAATGAGAAGCCCAAGCACCGCAACGAAGAGTAGCTCCCGCTCGCCACAACTAGAGAAAGCCCGTGCACAGCAACGAAGACCCAACGCAGCCAAAAATAAATAAATAAATAAATAAATTTATAAAATAAATAAGTAAAGATTGTCAGCCTGAAGGATGCCATCTCTATCCTGCACCATCCCCCTCCCCCCATCCACTTGGTCCAGAAGTACCAACAACTTCCCCCGAGTCTCAGGATAAAGAGACTGAGTGTGCCATGGGGACAGTTCAGGGGAACCATCAGGTCTTTTAAACAGGAGTGATCACCACGGTGGTCAGGACACCAGGGCCCACAGACAGCCGGAGCCCTGGCAGCTGGGCCGCTGCATGTGAGACGACAGCCATGGCTCCATCTGAGGGACAGCTACGAGGACGCGGCAAGGCGTGTCCAGGCAGAAGGCAAGAGGGCAGTGGCGGCTCCAGGAGTTCACTTTCGGGAAGGACTCCGGGACAGCTGTTTGGTTGGAAGAGGACTAGAAAAGCTGAGTGTGTAGGCACTGGACACAGGACTGAGAAAACAGCAGTCATCCATATCCAAAGATGTAAGTGCTGCAGAGATTTGGGAGGATAGCGAGAGCCTCCCATATCACACACTGCAAGCCACCCAGACACGACAGAATCGAGAAGCTTCCTGGACCAGAATTCCCTAAGGTCACGGCTCTGAGGTCCCAGGCGGAATGGCAGATTTAGAAAGCAGGTCTCGCAGTGGGTGGGGGACAGGCTCAGGCTGCCAAAGCCAGCTGCAAGATGTCCTGTCCAGCAGACAGGAGGCAGGGGGCTGGGAGGGCACGCGGTAACCCCTGAACAATGCAGCTATCCAGCGGTCAGCCGAGGGTCACGCATCCTGGGTGAGCAGAACGGTGAGGATATCTGGGTGGCAGGGCCTGACCCTGTGGAGAGGCAGCGCTGGGTTCTGCTTGATTGTTTCCTGCCTCCAGCCCACATTGGTCTGGGAAGGAGGCAGGGCGGGCTGCAGGTGGGAGGTCTGTGTGGCCAGCTGTGACCGAGCTGGAAGAGGCTGAGTCAGGGGAAACACCATGGAAGGTCAGGCTGGGGTTGGGGAGGACCTGCTGAAAAGAATCCTTGAACGTTCTAGGGAAGGAGACGAGTCTCACTTCACGCGGGGCAGGAACATCCTTCCCTCTTTCTTTCTTTTCCTTCCTCTCTCTTCCCTCACAGGCAAGCAACTAGAAGCAGGGTGAGCTGTCTCAAGGAAGAAGAAATAAAAACAGCTTTTAAATGACTGGAGGTCATGTCCTGTTTGAAACAGCAGCAAGAAAAGAGAGCAGGGCGTTACCTCTCCCGCAGAGACCAGGCTGCCGTGATCTCTGGCCAATGGGATGGCGAGAGGACTTGAGGACCGTCTTCATAGGCTTGGGCTGAGGCATGAACCCACAAATCTTCCTCTATCACTCCTTTAAAGACACTGCTAACCACTTCCACATCGGCCCCAGCAGCACTTGATCCTTTCACTGTGGACGTTTCTGCAAGGTCTTCCTCCCCTGAGAGTTGAGACAGAAGCCATAATCCAAGAGGCCGTGTCTGGGGCTCTTTTATCCTTGACTCGTGTTCCTGTGCATTTGGCCTAGAGCCTAGAGAGGAGACCCCCAGTCACAATCAAACAGCTAGGCGGTGAGCAATGCTATCAGAGCTCCCCTTTTCAGCTCAGTTGAAGATTGACTAATAACCTAAGAAATAGTCATCCCTTTTTAATTTTCCGATGAAACGTAACCGTCTTCAAGGTGCCAGTCTTCCGTTACCTGCCTTTCATCCATCCAGTCTTCAAATATTTGCCAATATTTGAAGTTGCAAATATTTGTTAAATGCTCCGTGGTTTCCACAGGGAAGCAGGAGAGGCCACAGAGCTGTCAGTACTTCGATGCAGCAGTAACTTAAAGCAAAGAGATAAGGTAGACCTCGGAAAGATAAAATGTAAAATCGTTATCTGGAAAGATAGGCCCAGTCACCTTAAAGCATCAGGACAGCTCCCTGTACATGTCAGACATTCACAGCGTTGGGTAGAAAAGCAGCGGAGCTGGCCCACCAGCCAAAGGACCATGGCAAGGCCCGGCTGGCACGTCCAGGGAGCCAGGGACCTGAGCTGTGCACTGGCTCATATGGGCAATGGAGAGCAGAGCCCCATGGGGAGAGAGGAGCATCAGGCTAGCTGTAGCTCAGGGCATGAAACAGGAAGTTTTTTAACTCACCAAGTAATCTCTGAGGAAAATCGGGATCCTTCTACCAGCCCACAGAGAGAGAGTGCACCAGCTGAAGTTCAAGAGCATCCTTTTAGTCTCCTCAGTACCTCTGGTTCTTATAAATTAGCTTGCTTACTTACTTTACAAGTAATCTTGGTTACTGTAAGTCTGCCCTTGAGAGATTGGGTAAGCTGGAAATTTCAGTGCTTGTGGTAAATTCAATCAACATCTACTGAGTGAAAAAATGAATGAAATTAGGCTTCTGTCTGCAAGTTTGAAGTTTCGACTCTGAGCCACAGGCAATTCCTAGAGGCCACACCTTCCTGTGAGCATCTTGGGAGATACCCTGCCGGTCTTTCCCGGGCTCTGAACCACCACCACTTATTGCTCCTTAGTCAGATGTGCAACTAACATGTTGCTAACACAGACAAAAACAAATAAAACCACGTCTTTGACCAGGAGGGAAAACACTGATACATCAGAGAATAATATAAAGCAACAGATAGCTGCTAAATCACATGGTTCATGGGCAGGAAACTAGGGACGGCTAAGAAGGGCCTTATGGAAAAGATGGGCATGAATTGGCTCTGTAGGTTGATATGGCTGAGGCATTGGGCCATGGTGCCCTGGATAGGGATGGAAATGTGTGGGACCGACAAAGAAGGTGGGAACACTTGAAGGAACACAGAAGGTTTCCGTTCTGAAGTGCTGGTTATGATGTCAGAGGCCTTAGACTGACCAGATCCTGCAGTGTCTTAAATGTCAGGTTGCTGCAGGTTTATGCAGTGGAAGCAGACCTAAGAAGACAGAGCTGGGAAGAGGACACAGTCTGGGTCACAGAGGAGAAAGAGCAGAAGTAAGGGAACGGCTAGAATATGAATGCAGGAATACACAGACAAGGGCTATGGAGTCTACGTTTAGGACTTTGTCCCTCCCTTCAACTGTCTAAATTTTTTCTCCTATGTTCTACTATGTCAACTCAGCCCACTTTATTTTGCTGACTTCTGCTGTCCATACATTATCTGGTTTAATTCTCCCAACAAATGTGAAGTACATATTCTTTTCCCCATTGTGTAGGTGAAGAACAAAGAAGCTACTTGCAAGTTGAGTAGCTTGCCTAAGGTCATGCAGCTGACTAGCAAATAGCTGGCCAGAGGCAGAGCCCTGAATTCAAACACAGGTCTGCCTGAGCTAAAGGCCAATAATACTTTGTGTGTGTTGGGGGGGGCGGGGTGGGTGAACAGTTTTCCAGCTATTTAGAGAAGTTAGAAAATATGATTTCTTAGCACAGGCTTTAAAAGTCAAGTTCTATATTTGGCACCTAGGTTTTCTGTATGCTTTTATAACCACATCACATTTAATCCAGGAAGAATTTGCTCTCAAGAAGCATTAATTAAGCATTAGGTAAATGAAATTCTCACAGATACTCAGTTCTTAATAATATAAGAACAGGATCAGCATTAATTAACACAGTATATCAAATAGGATTCAAGGCTTAAACCAGAAAACGTTTATTATTTCCTTACAGTAATGAAGTCCCAGAATAAACAGTCCTGCAGCAGTGACAGCAGCACCACAGGACCATCAAAGACCCACACTCCCATCTCCCTACTCCAGCATCCTTAACACAGGAGCTTCCATCTTCAAGGTCACCTCAAAATCCATTATGGTGCTGAAGGTCCAGCCATCAAGTCCATGATCCTGGTCGGCACTGAGGAAGTGAGGATGAGCTAGGAAAAATGCCCTGCCTCCATCTGACCCTGTCATAAAGCGCACTTTCTAGAAGTCCCTCCCAACAGATTCCACTTGGAACTAATTGGCCATTCCAAGGCAGAATGGGGGCTGCAAACGTGTCTTGTTCTAGGCAGTAATGTGCTCAGCTAAAAAAATCTGTCACTCAGGAAGAAGGCAAGAATAGATACTGAGTAGGCAACTAACAGCCTATACCACTCAGATCACCTGAATCAGCAAGGAAGCCAAAAATTAATTGAAATTCAGACAGTATGCTAGGATTCCATTTGCATGTGAATCATGGAAATCTGAGACTCTTACAGCACTTTTCTGCAGGCCAAAGAATGCAGAGATTTGAAAACATATTTGAGGATCTTTAGGAGGTTTTTTTTTAATGACCTTTGGGTATTTTAATGAAAGAAGTTTGCTCCTGTCAAGTAAGCTTAGTTTCCTAAGACCTGTCAAAATGTTCTCTTATTATATTTCTAATATAAGCTCTTAGCATAATGAGGGCAATATATGAAGGGTGAGAAATACAGCTATAGGGGCTGGGAAGGTTGATGCTGGGTCTGGAGAGTATTAAGCAGTGAAAAGATGGCCCTTTTTACACAAATGAACACCAGCGTGAGGCGCCTTCCCCGAGAGCTCAGCTTGTCCACAGAACTAAGTTGTATCATGAGAATTGCAGGGTGAAAATTGTCTACTATTTTTAAAGCCAACCCCAAAGAGGATTAATCTTGCTTCCCCAGGACCACCAGAATTGGTCTCTTACTGGTAAAGTAGATTCCTCTGCACCCTTTGTTTTATTCCTAAATGGGCCAGTATGTTTTAGGATTAAGGCAGCCTTGGAAACTTTTCAACAAGGTCAGAGTTCAGCCATCAGCCAAGCAATTCTGATTTTGAGAACTCATGAGAAAAGGACCAGCTATCTCCGTGATTTTCCAGACTTAGCTAATTTCGAGTAAATACATGAAAACAGTCTCTTAACCCTGATTCCAAATCTTCTGATTATGCCAGAAATAAAATCTGCAGAATTTCCAAGACTTACCATTTTTGACACTTTAAAAATAATGTCAGACCATTTTCAACTTACACTAACTTGGGAAAACCATTATAAGACAGTGCTGGGCTGAGGTAAACAGCTCTAGTTCACCTTTAAATAAAATAGTGACCTATTTTTAGAGACCAAGGGTTTCAGTGTTTTACCATTCTGGAAGTAAACATCATCATCGTTCCTTCTATTTCAATGAGCACAGCTGTCTGGGTGGGGATGTAAACATCCCCTGGCGGTGTTGTGAATCCAAACACAACAATGTCAGGCTGCTGTGTGAGAACCAGGAAACGAAGCTGACTACAAACTGCACAAGAACTGATCTATTTTCATTGTCTAATCGAAATGAAATAGGACCTACAAGACAGATAATAGGCTTGGGCCTCTTTTAGAAATTAGCCCTTTTGTCAATCCATGCTTCTCCTAGAAGTACAAAGATCCGGATGGAACTCTATATTAATCTTATTTCTTATTTTCTTTTTTTTCTTGTTTCAAGCCACCAGGTCATGGCAGAGAAGTCAATAGGTATGTGTTAGAATGATTTATTTTATTTATTCAGGCTCTCTAAAGAACAGGTGAGGGAATTCCCTGGCAGTCCAGTGGTTAGGACTCAGTGCTTTCACTACCAAGGGCCCAGGTTCGATCCCTGGTTGGGGAATTAAGATCCCGCAAGCCACGCAGCAAGGCCAAAAAATAAAATAAAATAAAATAGGAGACACCTTAACACGAATCGAGCCACTGTAGAGATAAGGCCTGGGGTAGTGGATGGGAGTCTCTAAATCACCAGACACCCAGGTGGGTTCTCAAGGGCACAGGCAAGTATACTTAATTCAACTCTAGGTGTGAATATTGATCAAGCATCTTTACCACACTGAGTCCCATTGTAGCCCCAGGGATTCAGTGATGATGTGGCCCTGACTTCAGGGAGCTCACTCTCTATTGAAGTGGGGTGGACGTGCACAGAAAGGCCTCGCAACACTGCAATATGACTACAGCTTAAAATAAGGATGCCTAGACTACCTTAGGAGCAGAATGAAGATGATCTGGGAGAGAATATTTGATATTTAAATATTTTTTTACAAATCACTATCTTTTTTTTTTTTTTGCTGTTGTTTCTTTGGGTACAAAGGAAACCTTCACAGAATTTTTTAAAATACAGACTTTTACAGGCTATGCTCTGATCATAATCAAATGATGTTAAAACAAATAATAAAAAGATATTCAGAATGGAAATGTTCTGGGTCTTGAGTGTGGCAGTGTTTACCCCAGTGGACACATTTGTCAGAACTCACTGAGCTGGACACTTAAAATGGGTGCATTTTAGGGCTTCTCTGGTGGTGAAGTGGTTGAGAGTCCACCTGCCGGTGCAGGGGACACGGGTTCGTGACCCGATCTGGGAAGATCCCACATGCCGCGGAGCGGCTGGGCCCGTGAGCCATGGCCGCTGAGCCTGCATGTCCGGAGCCTGTGCTCCACAACGGGAGAGGCCACAACCGTGAGAGGCCCGCGTACAGCAAAAAAAAAAAAAAAATGGGTGCATTTTATTAGAAGGCATTCACTCCCAAATACCTCCTGGATCAAAGCAGAAATCAAAACTAACATCTGTAGGAAACGATGAAAAGGAGAAGAGTTCACACCCAGGCCTGAGGACATGGCTAAGTTGGACTTGGAAGAAAATTCATGTTCTTAAATACTTGCATTATTCCAGAGAAAAGAGCAGTGGTAAAGGCACTTAACTCTTAAAAATCCTCATGGGACTCTATATTAATTTTATTTTTTATTTTCTATATTTTATGATGTTTTGACTTCTTGGGGGCCTTGGCTGGCCAGGGAGAGACTGCCCACCCAGGGCTAATTCCTAAGATAATAACTTGCCCATTAACACAATTTTTATATGAAAACCAACCAATCCTGAGTCCATACCTTAGCCACCTTCTATACCTAACTTTTACACACCAAGTCAGTATTTCCCCTGCCCTCAATCAACCCAGCACCAGCTATCAGACAACTAGGGATGGCCCCTATGCCCCAACTGCCAGAATCATTCAAACTAGCAATCCTAAAATGTTTCCCTGCTCTGCCTTGCCTTCCCACAGGAAACACTGTGTTTTCCCCTCACTGCTTTCTGCCTCCGGACTGACTGGTGCTTCCCCATGTGGCCCTGCAGAGTACGGCATGACCCCTCATTTGGGGAAATGTAAGTAATAAAAATCTTCTTTCAGTGGCAGTAGCTATGCTGTCATACAGTCATCTCTATAAATTAAAATCGCATGGGTGCCAATATTGACACAAATCCCCACTCACTAGTGCTTCAGAACATGGTAATAAATGTAGAAGTGAAAGTCTCAGTTCTCTCTATGTCCATCGTCCAGTTAGCTGGCCCAGTCTATGTACAGTTGGGTACATATGACATCTGACAGGGGAAAAGTATTCTCTCAAGTGTGTAAGCATGTCAGAAGAAACTCATCTCACAAGACTCTAATACATTTGTGCCCTGGCTTTCCTCCCATGCTGAGAACAAAAGAGAGGTTCCTTCCATACAGCAAAACTCTCCTAACCAAGATGCAGGATGCAGACTCAGACCCTCTGAACCCCCTGCCTGGACCACTGTGGCCTCCCAGACTTGTAACCAACAGTGGCCTGTGGGCCAGGTCTGACCCACAGATGGGTCTTATTTGGCCATCATAATATGTTTAAATACACTTAAGCCAACATCTAAAAATCACAAAATTTCACACAAAAATCTAGATTTCCAGCTTCTTTTAAAATTTGAAAACTTTTGTGGTGCTGGCCTGTTCTCCCACATGGCAACCACCAGCTGGAGCTGACGAGAGTGTGCCGCTTCGCTGGGGTTTATCCCTTTCAGCCCCCAATGCTCCATTGGTTCAAGACACTGAGAGCGAGTGTCAGTGGCCTTTTAACACTGTGCTTGCTCAGTTGACTGTCTCATACTAGAGGTGTTTTTCTGTATCCCCAAGGGCATCAAGTAAGGGGCCCTGGAACCAGACATTGCCTGGGTCCAAACCCTGGGCCTCCCACTTTTGTCATGAGTTTGATCTGGGCCAGAGTTGCTCATCAGCTTGTACCTTAATAACCTCATCATTAAAAAGAAGGATAATAATAATACCTACCTGTTGTAAGGATAAAGGATTTAAAAGCACTTAAAACAACATCAAAGTGGGCTTCCCTGGTGGAGCAGTGGTTGAGAGTCCACCTGCCAATGCAGGGGACACAGGTTTGTGCCCCGGTCCGGGAAGATCCCACATGCCGCGGAGCGGCTGGGCCCGTGAGCCATGGCTGCTGAGCCTGCGTGTCCGGAGCCTGTGCTCTGCAACGGGAGAGGCCACAACAGTGAGAGGCCCGCGTACCGCAAAAAAAAAAACAAAAAAAAAACAATGTCAAAGTGACGCCAAGTAAGAGTACAAGGTATTAGCTGTCAAAATCCACGTCTTCATTCAAGATTGAGTCAGGGGGAGGGGAGGGACTGAGAAGACCATGTATTTAAAAAAACTAAGAAAATGTTTCTTGGTAGAATGAATAAAACTCACTCCCAGATGTTGAACAGGGAAACCACGAGCCAGCTTCATTCAGTCCCTGACTGTCCTGCCTGTCTGGACTCTATAGGCAGTGTCATATGACAGAGCCCAGCTTGAGGCTCTCTGGTCCCTGGTCTAACTCTTTCCAGAGTATTCTTCCCAGAGTAAAGCTCTACTCACTTCCCTCAACCTTTAGAGGAGCCAGCCTCCCTAGCCTGACAGCAGGGTCCCCTATGATGGGTGCCTCATTACTCCCTTTATACAGGTTGCATTCCAGACAAATGACCTACTGACCATCTCCTCAGATAAACCACCAAACATCTCCCAGATAAACTATGGAACACTTCCCACACCTGCAGTGCTCAAGGCCACCTCTGAACCTGGTCCCTGCTGTTGGTGGTCCCTGCCATGTTCTTTCTGCCCTGCACACAGCTTGGTCAGATCCAACCCACCCTCCAGGTTTAATACAAAGGGCTACTTCTTCATGAAAACGTACTGATCTCTCCACTTGAAAATAAGCTCGCCCTCTAAACTCCCCCTAGCTTTTTCTCTTACAGCATTTCACACTTTCTTCATTGAACTGCTGTTAAATGTATACGTCTCTTCTTTTTCCCACTAAACTGTAAAATTCTTGAGAACATACTTTTTTTATTTTTCTCAAAGCATCAATCACAGAAAAATGCATTTAACCCGAGATTAACTAAGAGACTAGAGGACAACATTTTTCCCCTTTTTAAAATATCTTCTAAAATATAGTCTGGGTTTTGGTACAACACAGAATTTGGCCAACAGACACAGCCTCTCTCAACTTCCCAGAAAAGCGGTGGAAGGTGAGTCATGAGAGGTAGGGATGGGGAAGCAGGTAGGAAAGGAAAGTAAACACACTGAAGATTCAAGTGAGTGCCAGAATTAGGAGGAATTTTCAGGGACTTCAAGACCAGTGGGACTGGATGCAGAAGCATGAATCCTGGTGCACAAATGCAAGGCTACTTGAAACAGAGTAAACCTGCCCACCAGGAAGAAGGTGGGAGGCTTTTTCTCCCTCCTACTCTCTAACACACTGTCCTAAATGTAAGTTTGCAAGTTATGAGAAAATAGAACTATCCTTAAAAGTAAGAACATAAAAGAATGGAGCAACAATCAGGCAAGAAATTAAGGAAGCTGTCAATAAAATAACACTCCCCTCAAAAAAAAAAAAAAGTGCAGCTACGAATACATCAAAAAGATGAGATTGTTGGGATTATGTATTTTTCCCCTCTTGCTGATTTGTATTTTCTAGTTTTTCTAGGACTGCTTCTGTAATAATAAAAAAGTAACTACCATTACTTTTTTTTAAAGTTGTTTAAAATACCAAATAAAATGACATGAGATATCATATTGCCCATTAGGATAGACCTTTTAACTATCAATTTTATTCATAGCTAGCATTTATTAAGCACTTACTGTGTATTGAGTAATATGCTGTGATTTACTATCACCTCAATTTGTCATTATGTCATACCATTTACTTTTGAGAAACTGAGGTTCAGCAAAATTAAAGAACTTGCTTCAGGTCCCACAGGTAGGAAATAGTAGAGGCCAGGTCCACCCAGGCACCTCGGATTCATTCCATGGTTTCAGCTCAAACCACCAGGTATAGGCACAGTCCTGCAGGGGGCGCTGGGAGACACTGTCACGTGCTGTTGCTGGACGAATAAATGGTACAATCTTTCTAGAAAGCAATTGTGCAATAAATGTCAAGGGGTTTCCAAATGTTCACATTCTTTGCAAGTAATAACTTTAGGAATATATGCTGAGGAAATAAGCTGAGATTCTGCAAAATTTATGAACAGGATGTTCACAGCATCATTATTTATTACAGTGAGAAAATGCAAACAACTGTATGTCAAAGAAGGGAAACAGTTAAATAAAGTATAGTGTTTCAATTTAAAATTATTTTCAAAGACTTCAATAACATGGCAAGATCTTAAATAAAATAGGCGAAATATGAAAGCTAATTTTATATAATTCTGTTTTGTAAATATATAAAAATCTATTTACATACACATGCATAGAAAAAGAACTAGGAGGAAAATCACCCAGCTGGCATTTACTGTGATGAGATTATAGATTTTTAAAAAATTTCTGTGCTTTCCATATTTATCATGATGAATACATTATTTTCATATGCATAAAAATAAATTTTCTTATACAAGATTCATTCTTCAAAAACCTGATTTATACTCAACTTTCTGGATTGCACCAGTTGCCTCAAAAACACCTTTATTTAAAAGAAATGTTTTCAGATTTTAGTTTAATTCCTACAATATATAAGTAAATTGTAAGCATTCCATATGAGCACTGTTAATAATGTAACATAACACATTTAATTCACATGGAGCCCCAAAATTAAAATGTGATCACTATTAGACAAAAAATTAGAAACTGTTTTATTTGCAGCAAAGATCTGTTTGTCTTGAATCCAAACTACTGGAAAACTAAGATAAACATAATTATCCCACGCTGTACGGTTGAAGGGTAATTACTGTTCATAATGATGACTCCAAGACATTGCAAGACCCAGAAATGTCTTCTAAGCCACCAAAAAAAGATTGCATTGCATTACATTACATAGCTTCATTGTTAAGACTGTTTTATTGTTCTGAATTCTCAGAAAATTGGCCAACCTACATTTGGCAGGTACAGTTATTTTCAGTAAGCTAAACTTGTCTATCAATCAGAATGCCCTATTCCCCCATGCTTTTGAATAAACTAGAGTGCACTATATATTTATCAGAATTTGTTCAGAAAACATGAGGAGTATGAAATGCCTCTCAGCTCTTTAAGTTTACGGGGGCCAGGAGTTACAAAAACAGAGAGTATGTGGGATTGGTAAAAAGAGAAAGAAATCCTGCAGGTGGTTAGAGAGTAGCTGGGAAGGGCCCTGTTTAAAGATAATGCGATGTTGGGACTGTCAAGTTCCATTAGCAAAAGCGAGTGAAGAGAAACTTCCGCACAACTGCTAAAAAGAGGTCAGAAGCCAGAAGAAGTTTGGCAAGCGCTGAGCCTGGAGCGAGTCCTGTGTGGGAACTGCAGGATGCTCCGGGCAAAGGACAATGGCAGGAGGAACCATTCTCAGTGTTCCCTGGTGGAAACGCACCTCGCTGCCATTCTGAGAAACAGAAAACACGGCTGCAGGGGCTTCGGGTTTGGGGTCAGCACTCTGAGCAGGGATCACCCACGCTGTCCTTCTGAAGAGCTTCTTTGGGCTTCCTGAAATCACGTGGTTGCTGCTTGGGACCCCCCCAGGGAGGATAGAGCTGTGCTGGCCGAGACACAAGAGAAGCTGTAGGCTGGTAAGCAGTGCTGGACAGTGGTGGTGTTTACCGAGAGCCACAGAGAGAATAGCAGGTTAGCCAGCATCACAGCTGCCTCGTCGATTTTAAATCCACCCACAGACAGACCATGGTTGAGCATTAGGCAGTACCTGTCCCCAGTAATAATTGCTGTTATATCAGGAAATCCATGAAGCGGTTGGCTAAATATAATGCGTCCATCTAGAGCTGTGCTATCCAATATGGCAGCCACAGTGTCACATGTGGATATTTAAATTAATTTAAATTAAATATAATTAAAAATTAATTTCCTCCATCACTCTAGCCACATCTTATGTGCTCAGTAGCCACATGTGACTAGTGGCTACTGTACTGTACAGTGCAAATATAGAACACTTCCTTCAGCATTACAGAAAGTTTTGTGGAACTTGTTGAAGCCAACGTTGATATATTAATAGAGCCAAATACAAGAGGCTTATGCGTTTTTAAGACAACATACAAGAACTCAATGAATGTTTGTGCTGGCACCTGGCTGTTTTGAGCTAAGCCTCCTGGGCCTCCAGGTGTACCAATTTATACTCCTTTGCCAGGAATGTTTGAGAAGCATCGCATAGTGGTCAGTCGGCACCTAGAACACTGCATCTGACATCCCTTACATACTGCTTATCAGGTCTGTGAACCAGAGGAGAAGCCAGATTTTGAGATAAAGACTGCTCTCTTGGGCTTCCCTGGTGGCGCAGTGGTTGAGAGTCCGCCTGCCGATGCAGGGGACACAAGTTCGAGCCCCGGTCTGGGAAGATCCCACATGCCGTGGAGCGGCTGGGCCCGTGAGCCATGGCCGCTGAGCCTGCGCGTCCGGAGCCTGTGCTCCACAATGGGAGAGGCCACAACAGTGAGAGGGCCGCGTGCCACAAAAAAAAAAAAAAAAAAAAAAAAGACTGTTCTCTTGGGCTCCTTCTGCTTGTAAGCAGCTTCTTGCCCATAGGTAATAATTAGCTACTCCCAGAAGCAGTAAAGTAAATTTAAAAAAATATCCTCCACCCCAGGTCTTCAAGACCCAGTAGTCATCTCTCTCTTTCCATCCTTTGTCTGAGCCAGATCAACTGATGGAGAGTCACAGGCAGGATTACCCAGTTCCCCCCAACTTGAAGATAGGCAAAAAGGGGCAAATGTTTGTAACTCAAGTTTTCTTTCCAGAGTAATTTTAGCATTTATTAGTCATTGTGTGCTCTAGAATACATGGGTGTCTCTAAGGACCTCCTGCTTCCTGTGGCTGATGTTTTAACCTCCACCCCACCTTGGTGAGGTTCATGCAGCTTGAGAAGAATGCTCTCTAGCTCAACAATTGACTATATCTTAAGCACAATAAGTCGATCTTTTAAAAAAAATGGGGCTGAAAGTCAAACCTTGTAAAATAATTCAGACATTTTATAGTGTTGTTCTGATTACATACAATTCCCACGAGAAGGGAAGTACCTTTAAAATAAGGACTATTCAATACTAGTACAGGATTTCCTCTTGTTGTTGATAATTTCCTCCTAACAGAAGACATGACACAGTCCAAACCAAATTCAAAGGAGGTGTCCAGAGACAACGCGGCATCTACGTTCCTCGGGGAACATTGTTCAATCTAATTGATGTTTTCCTTGCAAAGCAATAGTGAGTGCAACTATTTTTATCCAGAACAGAATAAGTTCCCCCTTAATCTTATGATGCCCCCACCCCCAACTTGTTTTATATGTAGTCAGAATCACAGCGTGTACCTTTCCAAAGTCAACGTTTCCATGAAATGTTATAAACAATAGGCAAATTTAAATGCCAAACTATGTTCTCACTCAGCAGGCAAACCTTTACCAGCCATAGAGTCTTGAATTGTGGAAATTCTGGTTCAGCCGTTGCATTTCCAGTGGATTCTATCTTCTCAGCAGGAGTGATGCCCAGAAAAGGGTCCTCAACTTCTGTGAAGTTAAATACCTTCCTCTTTGCTGGAATAATGACACGTGTTATGTACAAATCAGTTGAAGTCACCTGTGGAAGCTGACGCCTTTAGTTACATACGGTCGAGTTCTCTAAACAGACAATAAACCTTGATTGTTGTATATACAACGGCAGTAAATCAGTAAGCACATTTTGGCAGAACATTCTTCCAATTTCCTCCCTCCAGCCAAAGGCACAATTCGACCTTCACAATTTGGCCAGACTTTCTAGAAATAAACGAAGGTTTGTCTTTTGTCCAATTACATAAACATACCTAATGCAGAAGATGGTTCCTACATGAGGATGAATTAGATAAAAGCTATGATTATGAAAAATAAAACTGCCTAGAAGGGGGGAAATGTCACAAAACAGTAATAAGAAACCTATAAGATCCCCTCATCACACGGACTTTTGGAATTTTAGCATGAGAACTTCATACAATGTGAGGGCACCGGTCAGCATAGCCCAGAGCTCAGCTACAGGCATTCAAGAAATGAATACATGAAGAATGAACATATAATCTAATTAATTGTCATGGTAATATTCAATATTATATGTTTTCCAGGTCACACCAGCAATCTGATGGCTGAAATAAATTCACAGTAAGAGTGACCAAAACTATTTCTTTAGCTTCATTTGTTCTCACTACCATGTATGTAAAAGTTAAGAAGGTGGGCTTATAATCCAGACAGATCAGGTTAGAATTCCTACTCCAGTACTCGCAAGCTGTGTGTTATTCTTGGGCACGTTGCTTACTTTCTCTGGAGACGGTTTCCTCATCTGTAGAGCAGCTATAATCATAGAACCTACTTTACTGTGATGTGAACTTTAAAAGAGAGACTGGGTGTAGATACCTGGCCCATGGTAATCATACACTACTATAAATGATTACAGTATTATAAATATTTATTATTAAACTACTGCCATATCATCATCATTATTATTATTCTGTCGTTGTCATCTTGTGCTAATTGTGGTTGTTACTCTCAAGCCCAATTCCCCGCGGCTAGTTTCTTTTAGTGGCCCAGGGATAGCTCACAATTTCTTCTGCCCTCAAGATGACATTTTCCTCTTCTCTTACTAAACAGCTGCTACCAAAGTTGTCCGCACTGCCTCAAAGCTGCCAAGACCACAGAAGCATCATGTCTTTCCTGCATCCTTTCCAGATGCTTTGTGCTCAGAAGGCTTCCTTGGGGGCGGGGTAGGGGGGAGGCGTGGGGGCAGGGAGGGCTAGCTCTATTCTCCATCGGGCTTTGACAGTGACCTGTGGAGAAAATACCCTTCATCACCAATCACACTGGGCTGTAGCTCAGCCTGGGGTTCTCAGTGCCACTGCAGGCATTTTAGCAAAACGCCTTTTTAATTTTCAGGACCCTCTTTATTGCAGGTCCTGGCACGGGTCCTTGGGGACTGGCCTGGAAAAGAAAATCTAGATGACAGACACCACTCTGTGATCAAAGCAAACCCCATCCCCCCACTGCCGTGTTCCAAGGCTGGTTGTCCTTGTTTCTGTCAGTTCCATCTTCCCTTGAGTTCTTCCCAGAAGTCACCCGAGTCCTTCCTGTAACTACGTTTCCCCAGATAAGCACAGACCTGACTGCATTTTGGGGCACAGCCAGTCGGGGGACCCAGACTGAGGCCTGTCCCCCCATCCCAGCCCCGCCGCAGAAGTGAAGAGCAACGCTTCAAGCCTTGAATTATTTGCCCAAAGCATCATTAAATACCACATGGTAAAATACCAAAGAGCTAGCCCAGATCCCCGCACAGACTGTGGAGGGTTTCAGCAAGTGCCGGGGGTCACGAAGTCCCAGCATCCACCTCTGATTTTTCCTCTGGTCCTCACTGCCAAGTGCCTGCATGTGTTGCATGCTTGTGGCAAGCCCAGTGTAAACAAACAGAAACACGGGGCCGTTCAGGTGGCTGTCCTAAAGCTGCAGACAGCCCTGTAAGGAGCTGCAGGCATGTACCCCTACACTTCATCAACTCTGATGGCGACACGGGAGGATGACCACAAACACACCAAAAGATAACATTTTCCTGTGCCGTTTTAACTTGATTTGGCCCAATGCTCCTCATTGTTTGGTAGTCTGGGTCTTTTCTTTCTGTTTGTTAGTTTTGAATTTTGTTTCTTTGCTGTTAAATATGCTGAGAAACAATCTTCTTTATCTTATTGCCCTGAGCATCCTTGGAGGTCACCCCGCCCCCCCAGAGGGGAGGAGAGGAGTATTGTTTTGTTTTGTTTTGTTCCTAAACTCTACAAATAATAGAAGAAATGATATTGTTTGTATTGGGTGCACCTGCTTCCCTAAACCAGGGTGAGGTGTTTTGTTTTTTTTTCCTCTCCACCCCCTCTCTCCTTTTATCTTGACTGGGCGTCCTTTGTTGTTTGGTGGGAATTTGAGTGGCTCCTGCTTTCTTAGGGAACTTCCTATCCCAGGGAATTCAGAGATTCTCCCCAGGGGCCCCCAGAGACTGTATTGTTTTATTCCCCCACCCCATACCCTCCCATTTCACATAAACACGCACCCAAACACACAAGATATTTTTATAAAGGAGCAAAAGAAACACAGTCCTGAAAAGGTTTCCTGCATGTGTGCTGTGTGTGTCTGTGAATGTGTTTTTACACAAGTATGTGCATGTTACAAAAAAGGAGAATGGAAATATGTATGGTTTCCTATGTGCATTCTCTCTAAACTTGACTACAACAGAAGTTAAATACAGGAATTTCTTCTTTTGCTTCCTTTGCTTTTCTCCAAGTTACAGGACAGCCCCAGCTGATCAGCAGCTCGACACCCCCTCCTCTTTGTCCCATGACCTTCTTTCCCCAGGACCAGTCTCAGCCCCTAGTTGCAGGGGGGTCACTGGACAGCACCTACCAAAAAACCCACAGTGCAGGGAGAAATGCACTCAGCCCAGCTGGTTCCATTTTGTAAGTCTCTGGATAACGAGAATCATGCCCTTTTTCATCTTTGGCCCTCCAGCTCCTGGCAAAGAGCCTCACGCATAGGACATGCTCAGTAAATATTTGTAGAATGAATGTGGCATGACATGACTTTGGGCAAGCCACTTCGCAGCTCTAGCTCTGATTTTCTCTTCAATAAATAGGAGTCGATTTCTTGAATTTTTTCTAACGTTATTATGATTCTCTTTGTCTAAAATGGATTTGGAGTTGTCTCTTTACAATAGTTAGGATTAGACACATGTAATAGAAAACAAAAGTTAAGTAGTATCTTAGATAAGTTGAAATTCTCCTCTCATGTAAAAGAATTCCAAAGGTGGGCAGTTCAGGACTCCAAGATGTCATCGGGGACCCAGGCTGCCATCTTCTGCCTTGTCATCCTCAGTCCAAGAGAGATGCCACCATGTCCTCCTTTCAGATGAGTGGGAGGAGGAAGTGTAGGAAGACAAAGGGCCTCTTTCACAGCTGAGCCCAAATGAAGTACTGTCCTCGAAATCCCACTCACCATTTTGCTTATATCTCATTGGCCACAATTTAGTCACATGCCCAACCCGACCTGCAAGGAGGTATATACATTCGCTTAGCTGGACACAATATTGCCCCAAATAAACACCAGGATTGTATTACTAAGGAAGAAAAGGAGAATGGATATTGGTGTCAAGTAGCAATCTTGCTACGTTATTCAACATTGTTTGGCCTGATTTCATCCTGAAGTAGCTGTTCCCCTTTTTTAACTACCTACCCCTTCTTTGAGACCTTAAAGGTTTCCCAAATCCTGATGACATTTTCACTAGTCCTTGAAAAATGAGCAAGAGAATTGGTATTTTTCAAATGCTAAATTTATAATTAAATGCATTTGGCTTAAAGGACTGCCCTTTATTTGTGATTATTTTCATTCTTTCTCTCACACGGAAATTTGCTTTTTTCATGAAATGTTGTTTATGGAAGACGATAGTTTGTTTTTATTAATGCCTTTACTTTGAAAAATAAAAATTTTGAACTCTATGTCAGTCATCTGATTGTTTTGTAAACTGTTTTTTTTATATTGAAGTATAGTTGATTTAGAATGTTGTGTTCATTCCTGCTATATAGCAAAGTGATTCAGTTATACATATATATAAATTTTCATATTCTCTTCCATTATGGTTTATCTCAGGATATTGAATATAGTTCCCGGGACATACAATAGGACCTTGTTGTTTATCCATTCTCTATGTAATAGTTTGAATCTGATAACCCTAAACTCCCTGTCCATCCCTCCCTCATCCCCTCTCCCCCTTGGCAACCACAAGTCTGTTCTCTATGTGCGTGAGCCTGTTTCTGTTTCATAAATAGGTTCATTTGTGTCATATTTTAGGTTCCACATGTAAGTGATATCATATGGTATTTGTCTTTCTCTTTCCGACTTACTTCACTTAGTATGAAAATCTCTAGGTCCATCCATGTTGCTGCAAATGGCATTATTTCACTCTTATTTATGGCTGAGTGTATAAACTGGTTTTGTAAATTCAGAAGTCTAAGAGCATTGCCTTAGATCATTTCCTTAGTTCTCTCCCCAACCTCCATCTTCTGAGGACAGAGGGTTGAGTATATTAAACTAGAAAAACTTCAGGCACGTGAGTCTGTACCCCATCAATAATAGTAGAGAAGTAGAGAACAGAGGTGTAGTTCATTCAAGAGGAACATCAGCCTTCTGAATTCTTTTTTTTTCTTTTTTTTTAATTGAAGTATAGTTGATTTACAATGTCGAGTTAGTTTCAGGTGTACAGTACAGTGATTCAGTTATACATTCATATATATATATATATATATTCTTTTTCAGATTAACATTTTCACACTACTATATATAAAATAGATAACCAATAAGGACCTACTGAATAGCCCGGGGAACTCTATTTTGTAATAACCTATAAGGGAAAATAATCTGAAGAAGAATCTAAACCTTCTCAGCTCTTGATATCAAGGGAACCTTGGAAGAGTGCTGTCCTCAGTATGCACAAGCGAGGGCCTGACTCCTGGACTCTGCCAGTTGGAGTTCAAACACCGCCCCCAGAAAGTACCAGCCGAGTAATATTAAACTTAACCTCTTTATGACTAATTTTTAAAATCTATAAAATGAGGATAATAATAGAATCCCTTGAATGATTTTTCTGAGGATTAAATTAGAAAATATACAGAAAGAGCTTAGCATGGTGCCTGATACATAGGCTATAGTCCATAAATGTCACTTATTTTCATAGGATTTGATTGAGCTATGAATAACTTAAAAGCCAAAATTATTAATGGCTTAAACACAGAAATGTTTGGTTTTCTCTCATGCAATCAAAGTCCAGAGGTAGTCAATCCAGAGCATAACTGGAGTAGCAGTTCCTCAAACATCAAGGACCAGATCCTTCTCTCTTTTTGCTTCACCACCCCTAGCTTGTCGCCTGGCCTGAAGATCCAGGATGGTGCTGGAGCTCCAGCCATCACACCCACAAGCAAAAAGCAGAAGAGGCATAGAAGACTGCAATTCTACCTTTACTTTCAAAAATCCTGCACAGCACTTCTGCTTCCAGCACCTTGAATAGAGTTGAGTCCCATGATGACGCCTAGCTAAAGTGGAAGCTTAAGACGGGGCGCATTGCTGTCCTGCATAAAAATTGAGATCCCGTTAATAAAGAAGGAGAGAATGAATGGTGTGGTTGGCGTGCAGTCATCTTTGCCTCAGATATAATGGTCATTGATGTTGTTGTTGTTATTACAGAAGACAGGACTCTGGGAAAGGGGAGTGGGTGGGAGCCAGAGACCCTGAATGTCACCACCATCACAGGGGATGAGTGCAATTACAGGAACAAGAAGAATCCTGAAGGAGTGACAGGAACAGACGTCCCAGAATCCTCTAGTACTAGTTACCTCCATGGACCTCCAGGTTTTCAACAAGCCCTCTCCCCCCACCCAAATCTAATTCAGTAGATTGGGATCGGCCCAGATCATCTCTGTTTTTACCAAGCACCGCAGGTGACTGATGCAGCTGGCCCGTGTACCAGTCTGTTTCATGGGTGGATTATGTCTCCATTGGACGTACTTGTAGGATTTCTGCTTCTATAGAGGTACAATGTTATGGCTGACCCTGGGCCATGGGAAGGGGAAGGGGAGTGGTTATAGAAGATTCTGACATTTCTACCCCCCTCAACATTCACTTAGAGATCCAATGTTTCAACTGAATTAGAATATACGTATGCACCATTTTATTCAATTTCAAAATAGCTTGATCTAATTAAATTGCTCAGTGTCCAACATAAACCAGCAAGAACATATAAATACCGTAATTAATGTAAAGATGTGTTTCCTTCACAGCCATTGACTGTGTCATGTCTAGAAACCACGTGGTTAGAGATGGGGCAGAAGAGAGGTTTCACAGCTGCAGATCAGCAGGCAGAGTTCATTGTCTTTGGAAGAGAGCCAAGTTCCATATCGACAGAAAAATGAAAGTTCGTTCAACCCACAGGAAATATCATTGAAAATCAGTGTTGACGATGAGGCCCAGAGTTTATCTCCCACCCACTCTCTTTGATTGCTGGACCGGTCCACTGCTTTTTTTCCTTTTTTAATTGAGGTATCGTTGTTGTACAATGTTGTGTTAGTTTCTACTGTACAGAGAAGTGGAGTTCCCCGTGCTGTACAGCAGGTTCTCATTAGTTATCTATTTTATACATATTAGTGTATATATGTCAATCCCAATCTCCCAGTTCATCCCACCACCACCCCAGTCTGCTGCTCTTAAACAAGCTTCCTGGGTAAAGGGGTAAAGGCCCAAAGTCTGCCACCTGCTTGGTTGTTCTCTGATCAGTTCACAAGCAGCCTCCCTTTCAGTGACTGGCCTCTCCCTCCTTACCTGAGTACTTTGCCCCAGCCCCATATCACTCTCCTCTCATCTTCCTAAAGCAGCAATTAACAACTTTGGCTGTAGTTTTTTTTTTGAATCGCGTGGAGGATTTTTTTAGATACTAATGCCACCTCGAGAGCTTCTGATTTAACTGGTCTGGGTGTGGATTGACCATTGGGAGTTTCTCAGTCTCCCCAGGTGACTCTTGCAAAGTTGAGATCCATTGTCCTAGCATCATTAACAGGAAATTACCATGTATTCAGATTTTTACTGAAGTTTCCAGCGTTAGGAAGGCATAGTTATGGCAGAAGGTGAAAAACAACTTCAAAATCAAATTTAAATACATTGTGTACTTTAAAAAAAATTTAAAAAACAACAGCAAAAAAAAAAACTTATTCTGTCCTCTCCCTTAGGAAATTCTTCCTGGCTGGAGAGAGATTAACACCAGCTACAAATTAACTTCATCTCCGCAGGTCCCTCTCCTCCCTTTCAAGTCTCTTTCCTCCCCACCCTAGCACCCTGCATCCAGTTCTGGCATTTCTGTATACACAGTATAAGTGGTGCTCCCGAAACCATATGCACGAGTTTGTGTGAGGTTAATAAAATGCCCCAGATCAGCCTCCACAGCTGGCCAGCTGGGGATCTAGGAACCAGGCTATGCCATCCAACACATTCCACCTGGTAGTGACTTAATGCTCCAGCTAGAATACAGAGAGGGATCATTCTGGACGTTCTGGCCAACTAGGACTTTCAGGACTACAGCTGGGATTACAGGCTCTCCAGGTGGCTGGCCACCCTTCTTCCACCAGATCTGGAGGGATTGGACAGGATCACCCAGGAAACCCTCTGACTCCCAACATTCCAAGATGAGGTGCTCGCCATTCCCTGATCGGTCGGCCCAGCTCCAGTGTCCTCCCACAACCCCACTGCAGGAGCTAAGAACTTCAGGTGGCCCAGGTGAAAATGAGAGATGAGCAGACAGAAGAGGGGAATTGGATGCTATGCTCTGTTAGGAAGAGTGCGTCTAGACCAGCGCTCCTCACCTTTCATGGCCAAACAAACCCACTACTGTGTTCCATACACCAAAAGAAAACCTCTCCTATGTGGAATTTGCTGTTCCTTGAAGGCCACCCAGATCAGACTGCAAATAACTTGTTAAATAAGTTTGTTTGTTTCTTGCTTCTTCCTGACACCCCTATGGTATGCCAGACACTGCGCTAGGTGCTTTACACACATGTTAAAATATATATGCTTCAGTTGAGGCATAATTCAAGTTTTTAAGTGTTTATCTCAGCAAAATTTGATTCAAATGGGGCAGCACCAAACCAGGAGTGGCTAGGGGCACTCCACCCACAGGAGCTCAGGAGACACTTGTATAGAGAAAGTAAGGAAATTAACGATTGGCTATAGTTTAAACCTTGTTGGTATTTGTGATGGTCCTTAAGTTTCGATTTCTTTACCTTGAGGCAGTTACAGGCTTAGGCTTTGGTTGGCTTGTAGACCACCAAAACATGAGAGCTACTTCAGTCTAATGGCTTCCTTGTTTAATTAATTTAATATACAGTATCCCTATTCATCCTCGTAGCAACCTCATGAAGAAGGTTCTGTTATCATCCCATTTCTCAGGTAAAGACTGAGGTTCAAAAAGTCTAAGTAACTTGCCCAGCGTTGCAGCTGGTAATCTGGAATTGAACCAGATTTAATTCCAGATACTTCTCTATATAATAAAAGGATTTCAGGCTTAAGGCCATCTGGATATTAAAGCTTTTGGGGCTGTGTGATATTGTGATTTATAATAAGAGATATATGTTTGGTCTTCATCCCTGTTTCTGGCACAGACCTCCTGAAACGCTTGGAATTTCCTAAGTGGTAAGTATGATAAAGGTCTCTTTTGAAAGCCCCTTTCAACCACACCCAAAGTTATGTGAATAAGAAGAATTTGGAAAGCCCCTAAGGATAGGTGCCCGTTGCCAGGGGGACCAATCAAGCGATTTGAGAGTTGGGACTTTCAGTCCCATCCCCAGACCTCCAAGGAGGGTAGAAAGGGCTGGAGATTAAGTTCTATCAATGGCCAATGATTTAATCAATCACACCTCTGTCATGAACCCATAAAACCCCAAAAGGATAGAGCTCAGAGAGTGCCTTGTTGGTGAACACATCCACATGCCGGCGGCTGGCACACCCCAGTTCCAAGGGGACAGAAAGTCCTCCATTTGAGACCCTCCTGGACCTCACCCTTTGCACCTCCATACCTTTTCATCTGGCCGTTCATCTGTATCTTATATAATATGCTTTATAATAAACCGGTAAATGTAAGTAAATATCTCTCTGAGTGCTGTGAGCTGCTCTAGCAAATTAATTGAACCTAAGGAGAAGGTTTTGGGAACAGAATCTCCAATCTGTAGCCAGTTGGTCAGAAGCACACAGAGCACAGGCATCTGAAGTGGGGGGAGGCGGGCACTGAGCAGCTTTGTGGGACTGAGCCCCTAACCTGTGGAATCTGACACTATCTCCAGGCAAACTGTGTCAGAATTGAGTTCAATTGTAGGACACCCAGTCAGTATCCACTGAGAGTCGGAAAATCGCTTGGTGGTGTGGAAAAAACCCACATCAGAGACGGCACACTCCACAGAACAATTTTGAGAAACTCTCTCTACCATATTTTAAAATTGATACCTAAAATTTTTCCTAAGTTTAAGTAGTGGCAAAAAAATTGCAATTTTCACGGTGTAAGGTTGATGTCTAATAAAATGTTAAAGGCAGCCAATGAAAGCTAAATTCCATAATGACTTTATATCAGCCATCATCTTTTATGGAAATACTAGAACAATTTCCTCTTGGACAGTGGGAAATATTATTTCATTCCTTTTTCTCTTTGAATTCCTATTGCCATTTCACGTCCCCACAGAATTTTATCCTAGTAACATTTTTATGTTTGAAAGTATTTTCTTGCTCTTATCATAGTTATTTCTAATAGAGATATGTACATCAATTTAATTTTTCTTTTAGTTTTTTATTTCTTGTGACCATTAGGCTGTAAGTAATAGAAAGAAGGGAGGAAGGAAGAAAGGAAAGAATTGTGAGAGGGAAGAAAGGAAGAAAGGAAACAAGGAAAGAAAACTCTGGCTTGAGTTATTACAATTATTAGTACTGTACAATTAATCAAATAGTATTTTGATAAATTTATTATTAAAAGTAAAATGTTATTGAATGTGCATCTCTTCTTAATAAAATAAATAGAACTTTTTTCCCCCAAGTAGTTCATGTATAAATGAATGAATATTGCCAGAAATCACATTCTGATGACCCATCATCAAAATTATTAGTAATGTTCCAGGAGCTAACGATTTAGGTCAGTCTTCATTTTGATGAAAGTGAAGAATTGTGAAGTACCTACCTTTCAAAAATATTTGTTACATAGTCATTAGTTCTCTTCCCAATTCTGGGAAATATACTAAAAAAGATTTACCAAGCCTCATTGAGGAGCTATTAATTATACCAATGTCTCTTCTATTAGAGGGACCTAAGGGATGAGCATTGGAAATAACTGAAAAGAACTATTTGAGTTTCACTACGTGAAAGGGGAAAGACAGTCACTGTAGCATCCACATGTCTTGCCAATGCTTTGCGCTTACCCTACTCTTTGGAGAGGGATTCAGTCTTGGACGGTATTTTGAGAATGGAAGAGGCAAGGTCATTATATGATCATTGGAATCATTCCCACCACCTTCTCAATATTTCTAAATTCAAGTCATGTTAACATGAACCAAAACACCCTATTTTATAGGCCGTGTTTCACCCACAACCAAGAATATGTGTAAGACAGGTAGAAACAGAAAGCCAATGGTGAGTTTATAGCTCCTCAATTATCACTAGGGGACAATTCCTGAAACCAAGTGTCAAAACTGTCCCTTTGGTTGGTGCCTTGTAAGTTTCTGTGTCCACAGATTCGGGATGGGTGAGGGTATGGCTTTCTTCTGTAATATAGGGGAAAGCCCACGGTGGGCATGGAAGGGAGAAGATCAAACTTGTAAGTCAAGAATTGCATACATGTGATGGTTTAGCATTCAGACATTGATGCTTATAAAACAGCTGTAACCATGTAACTGTCACCCTTGGAAAGTCTTACAAAACCTAGTCTGTTTCCTACCTGAAGCTCTTTAACATCCAGGCAACTAGCTTCTGCTTCATTGCCCTCTGTGCCGGGCAGCGCATCTTCTCTCAGAGCAGTCTGTTCCATTTTCAGGCTTCTGAAGTCAATAGAAAGCATCAGAGGAGACCACCTACCAAACTGAAATCAATCAGTTGATAAATTGAGTTTGTGTATTTAAAAAATAATGGACTATTTATTTATTTATTTATTTTCAGCTGCGTTGGGTCTTCGTTGCTGCATGCGGGCTTTCTCTAGCTGCGGTGAGCAGGAGCTACTCTTCATTGTGGTGCACGGGCTTCTCACTGCACTGTCTTCTCTTGTTGCAAGGCACGGGCTCTAGGTGCACGGGCTCAGTAGTTGTGGCTTGCAGGCTCTAGAGCGCAGGCTCAGCAGTTGTGGCACACGGGCTTAGTTGCTCCGTGGCATGTGGGATCTCCCCAGACCAGGGCTCAAACCCGTGTCCCTTGCATTGGCAGGCGGATTCTTAACCACTGCGCCACCACGGAAGCCCAAAAAATAATGAACTTCTGATATACCATTGAATCCTAGCTTTGCCTCTTAACAATTGGATGATTTTGGACAAGTGTCTTCACCTTGCAAAATCTCACTTTCCTCATCTGCATAAGAGAAAATAATGCTGACTTTTCAGAGTAACCAGTCTAAAAATATCAATGTATGAAAAGCCCCTAGCCCAGTGCCTGGAATATTGTAAACACTGAGTAAAGAATTGCTCTCATTCAACCAATTCCTGAGCCTTCTAATTGTCCCATCATCCAGCTCACGTTTCTCTTGCTGTTCTAGCAGACAGAGGAACACTTGGTCAAGTAACCTGCTGCAGGACAGATGCATGATTCTGCAGTGTCCCTCCACTTCCCATGGCCCAGCAGCATAAGCGTTTTCAAAAAGAATGGGGATACAGAAGGCAGGGTTTATTGTTTGTGAAATCTTATTCACAAAGAGTGAATGAGAACAGGTGCTTTTCCTTTTTGGAAGTGCTCCAAACGACCATGTTAATCGTTTGTCTTAAAATTTTGCCCTGTATTAACATTAAACTCACTGGTTCATAGTACAGAAAATCTATCTTCTCTTTAAAAAGATCCAGTCTCCTAGAATCTCTTCCTGAAATGGAAACATTTCACTGTTCCCTCAAATCACCAGCACTGGCGTGGCAATCCCGCGCATAAGCTCCTTTCCTTGGCTGGGGTCTCATTCCTTTGACTACATGTGCACTTCTCCACTGAGTGAGGGACAACGAATAAACAATTTTTTAAATAATAACTGCCGTCAACCATATCCTGACAAATCTCCTTCTGCTTTCTCTTAACGACATCTTGAATAGACCAAACAACTTTCTTGTCACTTTCCGGGAATGAAGTTCAGTCCACTTTAAAATGCCAATCATCTCCTTTCTCATTAGCAACTCATCCCCCATCTCATCATCAGCTCAATTGTGGGAAACTGGCAGGGGAGGGGGCAGCTCAGGGAAGGAGGGGGGGCACCATCTGCCCTTGGGCCTCTCTTCCTCCTTTAGCACCTTGGAAGGTGGGAGTGGGGTTCATGTTCCAGGCAAGTTCTGGTTCTAGAATTCCTCCACCCCTTACCTTCCCAAGGTTGACAAGTCAGCGGGAGGGGCAGGCACCCATGTTCTCTCTGTGGCTCTATTGATTCCCCTCAGCAGAGTCCTCTGCTGATGTGATGCTTTCCAAATAGATGACGTGCATGGTATCTGGGGGGAGATGTTCAGCTTCACCTTAATCCCCTCTGTTTCCAAGAACCCCAGCCCATGCAGAAGGAGGCAGCTCAGCTCTATCCACCTTCAGGCCTGACAGTGGTCCAAGCCCCAAACCCACTTTCTTTGAATCCTGTAGCCTCATTTAGCCACTGCAATCCCCTGTGAAACCTTTCAACTCACCTACACCCACAGGGAGGGGAGAGAAAGGCCCCACTAGGCCAGCTCCTCACAGTGGTAATCATTTTCTTTCTCATGCTCTCTCCATCCTCTTAGGTAAGCTGGGATGGGGTCAGTGATGGAGCTATTGTTGAACATGGCAGGGATAGTTTGACTTCCTATTAAAAACCCTGAAGGAGGTATTGGGCCAAAAGTGGTTTTCGGTTCTTTAGAATGTAAGGTATTTACTGCTTCTGTGCCCTCAGCAGGAAAAACTACACCCAAGATCCTGCTACAAACCATTGCTATTTGATGGTCAGAATCAAAGTCAAGAATGAAAGTCCCCTTCCCGTCACAACCCTACATTGTCTCTGCCCGTGTGAGGATATGGGTCTCCACCTGAGAACCACTGGCCTCTGCTTTCGTAAGACTCACTCTTTACATACTCAAAATATGAGTGAAAATAGTTTACCTACTATTCCTCCAGCCCCCAACTTATCCCAGACTCTGATAGTTTAGTTCATTTAACCTTGTCACATTTCGTCTAAATATTTTATCTGTGTTGCTCTTCTGTGGGGCCTAGGTGGATGCAGTCTGTTCACGTAACAGAACTTCTTTTTTCTCCACTTCTATAAATGCAGATGCGGTACTTCCCCACCCCAAAAGGTTGGGCTAAAACGTGGCAAGATCAAAAATACTGAGACCCCTTAACTGGAGAGAAGGTGGAGGTGAAGGTGAATTAAGAACTAAATGCTTTTGGGGGGAAGAGAAGGGTCTTTTATATATATATATATATATATATGAATGTTTATTGAGTGCTTACTATGTGCCCAGCATTTTTTATGTACTTTATATATACATTAAATACCACATGTGAAACTCACAAGACAGCAGTAAGTTACAATTATACTCCCATTTTACAGATGAGGAAACTGAGTCACAGATTGTTTACACAAGCGTCAGAACAGGGATCTGGCTCCCGCGTTGGCTCTTGACTGCCACATTGAGTCATCACGGAATAGAGAGTCACAGGAGTTGGGAAAGGATACCTTTGCCAATGTGATCCAGGAAGGCCCCTCTGAGCAGTGACATGGGGTTGTGACCCGAACAAGAAGGAGCTATCTGCCAAGACCCAGGAGAAGCATTCCAGGGAGAAGGAACACAAGGGGCCAAGGCCCCAGGGAGGAGAAAAAGTTATTTTGCTCCAGGTAACAGGCAGGGGCAGAGAGAAAGGCAGAGAGTGGCATGGCAACAAACGGAGGGGTGGGCTGGCCAGATAAGAGTAGGGTCTTTTGTGGGGAATCTCAAAAAGGTGACCAATGTCCCCCCAAACCCACTAAGCACACTCCAAAAAGGAAATAGACTTGAAGAATGATATTTGAGTTAGATTTTTAAGCAGAATTTTATAATAGTGAAGAGAAAATACGTGAAACATGAAATTCCCTTCCCTGGTAGTTTTTAAAATAAATGGTTGGGGTGGGGAATAGGGGGGATAGAGACATATCTGTTTGGATCTGTTTTGTTCCACTTCTTAGTGATAACAAAAAGGGGAGTTAGATTCACTCATTCATTCAACAAATATTTGAGTCCCTCCTACATGCCAGTCACTGTTTGACAGTCTGTAGAAGTGAACAAACCAGGCAAAACAGACAGTAAACAGACAATCAATGAAATATATATTCTGTCAGATAATGCTAAGTACTGTGGAGAAAAACAAAGAGGAAAGGGAAGCAAGGGTGGCAGGAACAGGCGATGAGGGGGTAAAGGGGGGATGTTTTAAGTAGGGTCCTAAGGGAAGACTGCAAGGGAAGGTGACCTTTGAGTAGAGCCCCAAGTAGATGACAGGTTACAGGAAGATAAGCAGATAGCTGGGGGAAGAACATTCCAGGCAGAGGGAAAAGCCGGTGCAAAGGCCTGGAGGTGAGCGCATGCTTGGCAAGTGCTAGCAACAGCACAGTGCAATGTGGCTGGGGCAGAGTGACGGAGGGGCGGGTGGTAGGAAATGAGGTCAAAGAGGATGATTCAGGGCTCAAATATGTCCTCCTTTAACTTATGATTCAATTCCGCATGCATGAAACGTTCCTACACACCAGAGACAAAACCATGCCCTCAGGGGAGAGATTAACAACAACAATGAAACATAAATAAATAAAAGTAGCTACAGAAAATTTTCAGTCATCAACTCTCTCTCGGGTATCAGCCTGTCTCTTTCTGCCTAACATGGTGTTTTCGAGTCTCTTCTGCTAAATCAAGCCATAGACCACCTAGCAACTGCCTATGAATGATTAAGAGTTTCAAATTCAGGCACAGTCTTTTCACTTGAATATATGTCAAACCCAACACAAAGCACTTAATGAAAAATATGAACAGAATAGTAAATAGGATGGGAAATGTGACAACATAACCCTGAAGCAGCGGGATATCATAGCCTATTAGCACAAAATCCAGAAACCTCCCGTGTTCCCCAGACCCATCTCTCCACAATTGTTTACCTCCGGGTTTCTCTGGGACTTGTGGGCCTGGGGAAACAGTTCTGACGCAAATGCATGTCAGTACCTGCAGACAATTCAGAAAGGCCTGGGTTTCTCCTTCTTTGCTTCTTTCTCCCCTCTCCCTGCCCCACCCCAGAGCAGAACACTAAAGCATCCGAGTGAAAAGCCCTGCAGCTCATCAAGATCAAGACAGGCATTATATTTCAAGTTGAGGTTCAAAACAGCTTGCTCTTTGCCAGGACTTCTTTCTCCCTGAAATCAGATGGCGCCTCTGAGGACTTCAGTGTCCTGAGTCAAAAGCAAGGTACACACCCGCTCTTTCATTGAAGGCCACCAGGCTGAGACCCCATCTTCATCCTCGGTCAAGTGAACACAAGGACCAAGTGGAGAGCACCTTCAGAAGAGGTTCCTGTGAAGGGTCCAGGCTTAGAATAAAAGGAATGATTTCAGTTTCTCTCTTCTTGTGGAAATATGACAACCCAGAAATAATTTTTAAAATCTCTGCCCCTTATCTTTACATAAGACCACCTACATCTGCCTAATTACTGAACTGTTTAGTTTATGTCAGGTGACTATTTCTCCATTAAGCATATCCATAGGCCATGCATGACAAAGACACTGTATTAGAAAAGTTTCGCCCTCAGAGAGCCTTTCAGATTAGAGCCCTTAGATGAGAGTAGGCTGCTACCCACTGACCCAGTCTTGCTGGAAGACAGTTTTCCGTGAATTAGTAACCAACCTACATAAATTGGGCAATTTCACATAAAAATCTAAAATTGGAGATGCTCTTGAAAACTTGAAAGATCTGGCAACGCTGGACCAAAATTCCTACGTAGAAACAACTGGTGTGACCCTTCAGACAGAAAGCGAGGGGAGCACATGCCCCCTGGGTCAGCACCCACTGTCTGATACCCCTGCATCCTTCCCCATTAGTGCCTTTCCCTGGGAGTATGCACCTGGGACCCCCCCCCCCCATCTAGTCCAACCACTTTATGGGACAGATGAGGAAAGCAGGGTCCAGAGAATTTTAAATGACTTACCTAAGGTCACTCAATCAGATAAAAGCAGAGCAGGAACCAGAATTCGGGTCTCCTTCCCAAGACACCCCCATTCCCTGGAGCTCCAGTTTTGAAAGAAATTGTGCTCTATTTGAAGCAGCTTCTCAAATGATATTAGCTCTGAAGTTATTTTAATTATAAATCACCGGTGCAATCTAATGAAGACATCAAAGCTGTGATACTGGTATAGACGAGAAGGGCTGGGGAAAAGTACAACTAGGAGATATAACGCTTTCTGAGGGATTTAAAATGTAAGTAATCTATATTGAAAATATCATGATTTTTGTGACTGAGTGCAACAAAGAAAAGCTGAATAAAAGTCACATCCTAATTGAACTATACTGAATAAATTAGCAATGATACGTCTTGGATTATTTTTCTCTCTAAATCTAAAAAAGATTTAGACTGAGAGGTTTTTCTAAAGCATGAATTCTGCCCACCTATCTTTCATGTCATTAATTCATGGTAATGTATATATAATGAAGATAATGGGTAATTATTGAGGACTTTCAAGATTCTTTATAAGTGATATTATTTTCTCCATAAGGTAGATTTACAGGCCAACCTAAAAACATCTTGTTTACATGGGTAGAAGTATTACAAATGTATATATAATATAAAAGTATAGGGCTTCCCTGGTGGCGCAGTGGTTAAGAGTCCGCCTGCCGATATAGGGAACACGGGTTCGTGCCCCGGTCCGGGAAGATCCCACATGCCGCCGAGCGGCTGGGCCCGTGAGCCATGGCCGCTGAGCCTGCGCGTCCAGAGCCTGTGCTCCGCAACGGGAAGGGCCACAGCAGTGAGAGGCCCGCATACCGGGAAAAAAAAAAAAAAAAAAAAGTATGGTAGCACTAATGACCCTGATGTTTTCATCCTACCTCAACTCAGAATAGAAATGAGAATTTTTCTACATTTATTTTTCTACATACCACTGGCTTATCATCATAACTCCATTCTCTTTCCCAGGAAGCTCAGACTCCATCTCCACGATCTCCAGAAACCTGTCACCTTGAAGAGGTTTAAAAAGAAACCAAAATATTTCTTCCTGTACGGGGTCTTAGTTCCCAGACCAGGGATGGAACCCAGGCCCCCAGCAGTGAAAGGGCCAAGTCCTAACCACTGGACCACCAGGGAATTCTCACCCAAAATATTTCTTTGGAAAACTATGTAATCTTGAAAATGACCCCCCCATCCCCCTTCCAAAAAAAGAAAAAATTACTAACCAGCTGGTGACATAGGGGTCATTGATATGACAAGTGGAACGTGCCACACGTTTACGGTTGCACAGTGCTTCCAGCAGGGCCGGTAAAATGAGAGGCTTTCTTTCTTTCCTACCACATTAGCAGCCATCTAAACCTGGGTGCCACAGAGAGCATCTAAGACAGTCTAAGCACAATGCTGTTCAGTAACGCTGTAATGCCATGTGAAATCCCGGCTGCTAAAATTACACTGACACTTGGCAGAAATTATCATCACACTTCCCATCACAGCATTATGACAGGCAGAAAGAGTGTCTGCGTGGTACAGGCAGCGCTCAGAGCAGAACCGAGGGCACACAGAGAAGGGTTGAGTGGCAGCTAGCCTTTGAAACCCACAATCAGAAAAATGCCGCAGTCTCCATCCATCCCCTTCCTAGGGACCCAGATGTCACTGCTAAAGTTCAAAGTCCCAACTTCGCTTTGCCTTCATTTCTTAATCAGAGGAGGGAGGAAGAGTTCAGTGGCCAGGCAAAGAAAAGGAAGGCTCTATTTCATCCACAGAGTGGCTTTTCTCCTTCTGCTCTCTACCCACCCTCAGGATCAAGGCAAATTCCTTCGGAGCTAGGAGACCCCTTAATTGGCAGAAGGACGACTTTTAAAGCAACGGGAAGGCACTCCTCTCCCCAGAGGCCAAGATTACTGCCTCTGTTCTGGCAGGGGTTTGTTCTAACCTCAAGCACGTGTCTGCTTCCTCACTACACAGAGAAGGAGTCAAATGCAACTAAAGGGTTAAACAAATGCCTTGGAAACCAGACAAGGAAAGACTCCTGGAGCCATGCAGGTGCGGAATTACAGCCTGCAATCGCTCACCAGGCCTCAGATTCCCGGGCTCAGAATTAGCAAGGTTTGGCTTTTCTTGTTTTGCCATTAAAAAAAAAAAAAGAAAAGAAAGAAATTTAATATTCTGTTCCCCCTGCATAGAACTGAGCACACAGTAGATGTCCTCAGTAAATATTTGTTGAACGGTCAACACGGTTTTATAATTTCATCAGAGTTCTCTCCCACCCTGCAACTACCAGTCTGATTTGAGGTTTCTGGTCCATAGACGGCCAGTTTAGGGCCAGATCATCTGACGTAACAGCTAGAGGACTATGTCCCCTTATGGGAGTCACACCAAAGCTCTGCACCATAATGAAGTCACCTTATTCAAAATCACAAACACCAAGAACAATGAGATTATTAAACATAAGAAAACTGATGACCAGGCAAAATGAAAATGAGAGACAATTTATCTCATCTTAGCCAATAGAGGGAATGGCTAAAGTATGTAAGACATATACTGGAGAAGAATTTGTTCTTTTTTATTTAGTCACAACACATCAGTACAACAGAGGTCAAACCCAGTTCAGTGGAGGTTGTTTAAACTACACCTGCTAAAGGAATAAACCTGTAAAATGATGCTTTAATAGCCCAAATCAAATTAAACCAAATAGAAGGCAGCAAAGCCCTTTTAAGTATCTCAATAACCACATTTCCATGCACCAAAAAGGAAAACACAACATAAAAATTTCCAGTGAAAAGAAAATATGGCAGCTCCAGGAAGAATTAGGTTATACATTTAACAGGTTCCACTGGACTATTCCATTGACCACTTGCACACCATGATCACTTATCCATGTTGACATCTGTGAACTTGAGATCTGTGAACTTAAAAATTCATTGCATTGCTTGGGGCTGGTAAATGCAGACATATTCTACGCAAATCATCTTCTGTCTCTTCCCTGCCAACTCCAAATGGGGACCTCTCCTAACCAAGTCCTGGTAGACGACAGCAATTGGTCATTCAGATTCAGGGGCCCTGACGGTTTGTACATTCACCCTACTGCTGTAGGAAGCAGAGGATTAGCTAGTCTTCTTTCTTGGATAAAGCTGATCATCTGATTTGTCAACGCTTTATTCAGAAATATAAAATTCGATATAGCCCCCCCAAAAAAGAATATCATTTATACAACACCTTAACTGTCAAAATATTAACAAATAGCGTCATGTTAACGTTGAGCATAGTGGTTTGTAAAATTAATTCTAAAAAGAGACTGTATACAAGGAGAAAAACCGACCAAAAATACTAAATGTTAAAATTCCCAAAACTTTGAGGCAAAATGGAATCATTCTTAGACAGATAGGTTTACAAAGTAAATTAGGCACAGTCCAAACCTATCACCAATTTGTTGGTTTATATTCACTATTTCAATTTAACGTCTGGAACAAAATTTAACAACTAGTTTTTAAAAACTGCTAATACATGACATGATAAAAAAAAAATTAAAAAAGAAAAAGTGAACCAACAAACCTTTCGTCTTTCAACAAAATTTATCTGAAAGTGTACCTTCTTCCTTTTTATTTTACTGATGACTTTAAGGTGATGTTGGCAACAGCCCAGCTCAGCTGGGATATTAAGCTTTCCCTTCCCTCATTCTACAGCATCAGTTCTTTAAAAAGCTCCAATCTCCGTCCCCCAAGGTCTATAGGGTTTGCCAAGGTTTGCTGCCTGTGTGGGTGCCGAAGGGCTCAGTGCATTGGGAGAGAGTAAGTGGAAGGAGCCAAAAGAGAAGGGGAAGGCCGACAGGGAGGCCACTGAGGAGAGCAGAGGCGGCGAGAGTTTGGAGGCGGAGGTGACCACGGGGAGCACCGGTCCAAGGCTGCCGCTAGGGGGCGCCCGCAAAGCCGACGCCTCCGGATGTGCCGTGGCCAACCTGCCCTGGTGGTGGGGTTCCGTGGGCGAGGCCGTGGTGCCAGTGTTCCCGTGGCCATTCTGGGGCAGCAACAGGGGGTGCGCGACGTGCGGGTGATGTCCGAAAGCACTCCCCCAGGGAATGTGTCCAAGGCCTGCGTGAGCGCCGCTTGCCGCTTCCCGCTGGGAGGCATAGTTGTTCAGATGTGAGACCAGTCGAACTCGAAGCGGGTCCGTGGCATCTAGTCCTTCAATGATGCTCAGGTAACGGGCGACTTCTGCCAGGCATTCCCGAAACCCCAAACTCCGATAGTCCATAGCAAGGGCGTGCGCGTCAAAATAGCCTGGGGAAACGAACAAAAGAAAAACCTCAGAGCTTTGCTCATTTCCCGCATTTCTTCAATCCCAAAGGCAGCCCTTCCTGGCAAATATCTACATCCTTTTTTAAAAAAAAAACGGCATTCACGGGCTCTTCTGAAAGTCCAAATATTTGGGAGTCGACCAAAATCTTTGCATTAATCAACATGAGAAGTATGTCTTTGCTAATGCAAGTTCAAAGCCCAGTTAGAGACTGCCAAGCAGAAATTGGAATTATACCCTACCGGCAGATGAAACTATGTTCATTCCTTTCATGTTTTCCCTCAACAACAACAAAAAATACATCAAGGACAGAAAAACCACAGAGTAGTGAAATTCATTAGACACACAGATGTAAGTTATCATCATGGAGCTTTTAGGCACTTGGTCCAGAGTAAAGCATTTTTCCGGCTGGAGACAGACACACAGACCTCCTCTGTCTCCCACCTTCCTTTGGGTTTTCTCTACTTAACCACAACAGGTTTCTTTCCTCAACAGTCATGTGGCAGCTTATTCTTTAAGAATCTTGTATATGAAATTAAGAGCATATACTTAAAAAAGATCTTTTTCTCAGAAAGGTTAACAAACAATTGTGGTTTGAGCTACCTGATCAGAGCTGTCACAGCTTCAGGGCACCTCACCCATAATAGGTATTTTCCAAAAGAAGGTGCATACGCTTAATTTGCAGAGGGCTGGGGTGATGAATTCACTGGAGAAAAACCTATGCTCACGTGAAAATACACTGACAGGCAACCCGACACACCACACACCGTTCTCTCCCCACCCCCAAAGCACACAGTAAAAATAAGACAGCGACTGCACCAATCCTGGCCATCGGTGGCTGTTCACTCTTCCCCCACCGGACTAGAGATGTACCTTTCCCTCCTGCAGTGTGCAGCATTTTCAGGTGATCCACCGTCATCTGCAGGATCTCGGCTTTTTCTAGCTTGGCAGATCCCTAGAGAAGAGAACAACAACAACAACAAAAACGGATTTGGCACCAAGTGCTTTTGGGGAACAACTTAAAATATATATGCACATATATGCTGTGTAAACCATAAAAGTACAGACAACAGCAAAATAAATTATCTTCCAAAATATGCTGGACTCTGTATGAATTCATTTCCTCCGCACAAACAACGCAGTTATTTTCCAAGGCACGGGTAAGGTTTAGATTAATGAGGGGAAGAATTCTGAAGGCGTGGATAGCTACACGGAGAGCTCTATCTACTTTCACCATTACCTGCTTCTCAAAAGCACTGGGTACCAGCCTCCTCAGCTCAGACAAACTGTTATTGATCCGATCTCGTCGGCGCTTCTCAATGATCTGTAGAAAGCAGGCAAAACAAAGGGGGACATTTCCATTCCGACTGTAAATTCCAAAGTGAAGAAAGGTGGTTTTTCCCGTTAATTAATAAAACAAAACAACCCCCGCCCCCCCCCCCAAAAAAAAGGGTGCACTGTAAAGAGACTCACGCCTCTCCGTCTTTTCCTGGCCAAGATCTGTGAAGATGTAGTTGGGGACATGGAACCTAGAGCCGAACTCAAGTTCCTAAATGGGGGGTGGGGGGGACAGGAATCGCCGTTAAGCGAGAGGAGGTGATCTGAGGGGTCGCCCCCACGCCCTCCCCGTACTCAGATTTTTTTTTTGGCAACTTGGTCTTCAAGAGCCTCCGGGGTCTTCACCCGGGGTGGAGGCCTGCCGGAGATGCGCGGAGGTCAGTGCAGGGCGCCGGCGTGCCCCGGGCCCTTGGGCGCTGTCACCGAGGCCAGCCGGCGCTCGCCTCCCGCTCCCGTTCCCGCTCCGCCGCCGCCAACTCACCCATTCTCATCCGCACTCTCCTTTTCCACCTCGATGGTCTCGTCCAGCTCGCTATCGGAGGAGCTGTACTCGGGGTGGGCTCGCTTCATGCTGGCTACGCGGGGTATCCGGGGGAGGGTCGGCGCGGCGGGCAGGGAGGAGTTAACTGCAGCGGCGCCTCTCCGCGCTCGGCTGCTCGCGCTCCGCACACACTGGTCCGGCTCACTCTCTGCCTCCGGTTAAAACTCAACCATCCCTTTCCCACGCTGCGCCCCTTCCCAGGGCCCTGGGGAGGGCGGAGGAGTAGAGGGGGCGGGCAAGGGGGCGGACGGGCGGGGCGTCGGCTCCCGGGCAACAGCCTTCCCTTGGCCAATCCGGCTTCTCGCTCCACTGATTGGCAGCCACTCAGGGGCGGGGTGGGGGCGAGGCCAAGGGCGAGGGCGAACCCCGCGCCCGCCCTCGGCGCCCGCCCCTGCCCGGCGGCGGTGTGTCGGCTCCACAGGGGCTCTGTCGGGCCTCCGCTGGGGGGAAGGAGGAGGCGCGGGCGGCGGTGGGCCGGCGGCGAGCAGGCTGCGGAGGCCGGGCCGGGACACAAGCCGGTCGGCGGCCGCGGCCCCGCCCCGCCCCGCGCGCCCCGATTGGGCTGGCCGCACGCCAGGGCCGCGCCTGCAGCGCCGCCGGTGAGCCGCACGCGCCGCGGGCCGTGGGAAAGTGCCGGCGCCGCGGCCGCCAGCCAATCCGGGCGGCCGACGGCGGCGGCGGCGACGGCGGCCGCGCTGGCGGCGGCGGAGGTGGTGGTGGCGGCGCTGGGCGTCCGCATGAATGGAGAAGAATGCGCAGGCGGGGGAGCGGGGCCGGGAGGGCGCGCCGGCGGGGCTGGGCGGCCGCGGGCCCGGCCCCCCGTGTGAACCTGTAATCGGAGCCTGGGCGCCGGGCGGCCCCGGAAGCCACCGCCCTGCGCCGAGGTAAATCTCCGCTGCGGGCCCGCCGTATACGGCGGCGGGAGCCGCGCGCCTCCGGCAAAGCCAGGCCCGATGCACCTGGCCGGGCGGCGCGCCGGGCGTTCCGCGGAGGGTGCAGGGAGCCGGGAGAGCGGCCGCCGGGACGCCATTCACTGTGGCCACCAGCCCAGGGCCCCGGGCGCATGCAGGGGAACATGTGGTTTCAGAGAATGTTCTTTTTCGGTTTCTGGAGCTATGTCCTGACTAGCAGACGGTCTCGCTTCCGCAGGGGCTTCCCAGTCTCCAGGATGGAATGAATTCCCCTGTGCATCTAATGTCCGGGGAGAGGGAGCGCTTGTTTTCTCGGCTGACTTGGGGGGGTGGGGGTAGGGAGGAGGCCCCTGGGGATTTTTTTTTTTTTTCCAGGCGTTGGCGGCCAGATCTTGTCAGCGGGCGACAGGGTGGCGGGACTGAGTATTTGCGTCTGAGGCTGCCCTTGCTGAGGGGATGCAAGTCTCTAATTCCTAGACGCACACGCGCAACCCACACACATCCGGCCTAGGTGGTGGCGTGGCGTGTACTGAGTGCTACGTGCAAGTCCTCGAGAAGATAAATGTTTTAAAAATATATATTGTGTATCTCGGGCCGGTTCCTGATTTGTAGAAACAGCTGGGTGGTTTTTTTGAATTTAGAAATCCAGGCTTCTCTATCCCTGACAAAGGAGCAGAGCTGTTCGTACTCCTCTGAAGTCCACTCTTGTGGCTGCTGTCAGTGAGGGAACGCTTGATAAATATTGTTGAGGATAACAGAAATATGCTCACTTTGAAGATTGCTTGTCCGTTTCTATCCCTCCTTATTATTGATCTCAATGCCATCTTAATGCATTTTGGACGCCGCACAATGAGTGGCCTGAGCCTAATATGGACGTTGGTTTCTCAGCCTCTCACCCCCACACACACATTATGCCACTTCCTGAACCTCTTATTCCACTAAACCTTCACCTCCAGCCCCTCAGTCCTTCCCAAGGGCCTCCTCTGCTTCCCTGTCTAGGCTGGGTCCCTCCATCAGCCAACTGGGATTTGTTTTTTCTGGTGTCCCAGGCATCCTTGCTCCCTGGTATTCCACCAGAGTCCACTTGTCAGTTGTCCCCCTGAGGATAATCCCACTATCTGCTTTCTCTGCTCTTGGCACAGGTAACAGAGCTCTCTGGGGTCTGCTATAATCACAAAACCAGAAGTTCAGCCTCCTATTCTTATTTCCATCCTCCCCAATCTTCCATCAAGAATATCATTGCCACCTGCCTCTTCCCTCCCAGAAGCTGGTGGTCCAGGCACAGGAAACCATCCACCCACTCCCCTCTGCCTTCCAGAAGTTTCTCTGACTTGCAGTTTCTTCCTCCAAAGTGACAGGCCACCCTGCCCCAGAAATCAGTGTGTCCACTACCCCGCTGTGGTTCTGTAAATTTTCCCAGCCTCCAGAATCTACAGTGAGTCAGCCTTTCCTGCCTTGGCCCGTTTCTGCTGCCTTGTCGAGGTGTGGACAAGCTGCAGATAGGTGGGGGAGAGGAAGAGACAAAGTGAGGTTGAGGATTCCTCACCCGCATTGGTACCTAAACAAAGTATTTCTCCCATACTCAGCATTACTTTTCGGTCAAAATTGAGGTCTACGTTAAAATTATCCATTTCATGTGCTTCTGAATGTTGACTCTCCTTCGTTCATACATCCAACAAACACTGTCTTCTATGTGCCTGGCACTGTGCTAGGACCTGAGAATGCGACCGTGATCCAAAGGTTATATGGTCCCTGCCTCAAGGAATTCACATTCTAGTGGGGAGATAGTACACAAGTCAAATAGTTAATAGACGTGTCAGTGCTTGGAAGCACCTTTTGCTAAGGAAGAACGAGGGGGTGAGGATATGTTCTGAGGTCTGAGAAGGCCTTTTCTGAGCTTGGGAAGGGACTTGGATGAAGATGAAGTGAACAAGGCAGTTCAGTTAGAGCCAGGAAAGAAGGGGTCGAGGCCTCCCACCTTGGGTGGTGGATTCACAGGAGAGAGTTGGACTGAAAGCACGAGGCCCAGTGTTGTACCGCCTGATCCCTAGAGGGGATTTATCCCTGGAAGCTTGGAGCAAAGAACTGCTGCTTTAAACTTAGCAACCCCCTGTATGCAAGGCAAACCTGCAAAAGTGACCCCCTCTCCAGCCTGAGAGCAGCTGCCCAGCCTAGCCCCTCAGGAGAGGGCCTTTTCCAACCGAGTGGGCATGGAGTAGAGGGGAGTGTTATTCTTTTATAATTCATCGCTCCTGAGGCACCATCCTCTTCCAGTTTGCATGCAGACCCATTTCCTTGCCTGATTTGTGGCGTTTCAGTTTAGTTATTTGTATCCAGCCCATTGCCTTTCTCTGTGTTCTCTTGCAGAAGAGATGCTCCAGGTGCCCCAGAATAGATAGATACTCCAGATATGGGAATTTATCCACAGGGCCACTCCTGGGCTGGGCTTCCTCGGAGATTAACTGGTGAGCCCTCCAGAGGAAAAGAGCTCATCCTCACACTACAACTCCAGCATTCCCATATGAAAGAGGCTTAAGTTGGGATGAACATATACACACTACTATATATAAGATAGATAACCAACCGGGACCTACTACTGTATAGCACTGGGAACTCTACTCAATATTCCGTGATAACCTATATGAGAGAAAAAGTTTTAAAAGAATGAGTATAAGTATATATATAACTGAATCACTTTGTTGTACACCTGAAAGTAACACAACATTGTAGATCAACTGTACTCCAATTTAAAAAAATACATATATATATATATATATATATATATATATATATATATACACCACCACTGTGGGTATCAGTAGCTCAGTCCCCTGGGGAACTCTGGAGACTGCATAGGAAAAAAAAGAAAAAGAAAGAGGTTTAAGGATGGCCAACTGGCCAGAAGGGACACAGCAGCAGTCAGGTCAGGGACTGCCCTGGAAGAAGCCATGAACCGTCAGTTATCCTTTCATCAGGGCTTTAGCCACTGTGGATGTCCTTACTTTGGTGTCCTCAGTGAGGCCCTTTTTCCGTCAGTTTGCTAGTGAGGGCGGGTGATCGTGAATAAACAGATGTTGGGAATGGTGTGCAGGAGGGCCAGAGACTCCACCTGCAGCCCAGAGAAAAGAGAGAGGCTGCCTCACTCTGGGCTTTTAGACAAGTTGCTGTATCCATTCCGAGGCAAAACGCCTTTGTTAAAACAACTTTTACGGGAAGCCAGCCAGTGTTTGAAACATCCGGGTCTTGCTTGTTTATGTATTCATTAAACAAACTCATATAAAGCCCCTACTATGTACCGGGCACTGAGTCAGTCCTGGAACAGTGAGCTGGGAAGCCACAATCCCTATCAAGCTACTCACAAGTGTGTTCTAAAGACGTATTCAGATCAACAGCTGCATGACAGCGGGCAAATTATTTAACATCTTGAAGCCTCAGTTCTCCTCTGTAAAATGGGCATATTGATAATTATTATTTTCCATTGTCACAGATTAAAGATCAATTATGTAAAGCATTTTACATGGTGCTGAACCATTAGTAAGCACTCAAACAGCAACTGTTATTATTTACTAGTAATATACCTGATTTACCAATGAGTAAATAAACTTAACACTAGGTTACCCCTCAGTTTTCTTCAGATACTGTTACACCTCTAATGAGAAATAAATAAGCATCTAGTAATTGGATATATTAAAGAAACAGTGTCACTGTAAATCAACTAGATTCCAATATAAAATAAAAGTTAAATTTAAAAAAAATTTAATTAAAAAAAATTTAATTTAAAAAACAGTGTCTCTAGATATTAATATCCTTTTAAGATGAGAAAGAACCAGTGCTTCTTGTGAAGAATACTAAATTATTTTGAGTAGAGTGAAAAAATAAGCATCTGCTATTCATTATTAGTGAAAGTTGTGCTTTTTTTAGTCTCTTTCTAAAGAGCATCCCTTGAGCGTGCAGTGCTATGAATATGAGGACAAGCAAGTTGCCTACTTATGGAGGTCAGCGATGGCTCCTTTGTGAGAACCCACCAATCAGAAACCACACGACAAGAGTCGCCCAAAACTGTCAGACCAGAATTCTGACTAAATGCCAGTTTTCCTCTGTTCCCCATGCTTCCTGCTTTCTCTAGAGGCCGTGTATCAAATGCCATATTGCCTTGTGGCATATCATGCCTCGCAAAAATGCACTTCCACTACCGTCTCTCCTAATTGAGGTCAGATGTAAGACCCTCTGTGTTTGCCCTGAAAGAATTGTTTAATTGGAATCCCATCAGGCAGCAGTGTGGTACGGCGGGAGAGGTAGAGGATTCCAAGTTGCCTGCTTGGGTTTTAGTCCCCCTTTCCTGGCTGTGTGACCTTGAGCCCACGACCATACTTCTCTCCTCCAAGCCTCGGTTTCCTCATCTGTAAATTAAGAATTATCCCTCAGCGTTGGTTTTGTCTTTTTCAAAGGTAAAATGAGACAAAGCATTTTGTAAAATACTATACAAATGGTACGCTTCCTGCTTATGTGTTATGATGGTAATAACCTGGGCTGCTTCTTCTGGAGTTTGGCTTGGCCCCTGAAGAAGGAGCTTCTGTAGGTTTTCTTGCTCCTGCCAATGAATTGCTTCAGGATGGACCACTCCGTCTTTAAAAAAGAAAAAACAAAAAAGGATATTTAAAATGCCAAAGTGCATTTCACAGGACATTAACCTTTCAAGACTCTCTGTAAATAAAAGAACCAGTTTTCAAATACATTTGGGCAACTCTTGGCAATCTCAGGGCACATGAGAGCATGAACGGCTCTGAGAAGTCCTTAGTAAAGAAGCCTCATTATCCTGTGCCTAACTCAACACTTGCCAGATTCATCACCTTTTTTCACATAACATCTGCTAATATTCTACTAAAACAGCATCCCTAAGGAATAGACTTTGGGAAATTCTTCACTAGCATAGAAAGGATGCATTTTGCTTTTGATTAAAGACTACTGACCCACAAAAAATTAAATTTAGCATAAGTGAAAAGTGACTTAGTAAGAAGTATTATTGAGTTCTGGATATAACTTTTGCTTTGAAAGTTCTTTGCTGTCTAATCTGAGAGACCAATTCCTTGAAAAAACTTTAAATGCTTTTAACAGCAAACACTCTTATGGTGCTTACCATATACCAGGCACAGTTTTAAAAACTTCACCTATCATTAATTGAATCCTCACAATAACCCAGGAAGGAGAAATTATTATTTTTTCCCAGTTTTAGAGGAAGACGCCTGGGCAGAGAGAAGTAGGAGATTTGCCCAAAGTAATATCTGAATCCCTGCTATTGGTTTGACTCCATAACACCTTCTTTCCCTTGAAGAGCAGTTTACAGCGTATTTTTTTCTCAATTAAAATGATGCAAGTAGTAATTTACAACATTTTTTTCTCAATTAAAATAATTCAAATACTAATTTGCAGTGTATTCTTTTCAAAATTTAAGTAACTCAACTAAATTTTTTTTATTTTCACACTTCCAAGACAGCTCTGGATATAAATGAGATAAATCTTAGGGTGTCACGAAAGCAAGTTTGTGAATCATTCCTCCTCAGAACCTGTATCCAGTTTCATTCAGTGGAAGTGGAGGCCTATTTTCCTAGGTTGCCTGGACATTCATGCAATACTGCAGTAGCTGTGTCCTATGGTGTCATTAGATCCTGTGTCTAAGTGTTTCATAATTTAGGACTTTTGTGTTCATAGATCGTTATTATAAAGAAGTCTAAAATGATTTAAAATTATTAAAATTCAGAGTATAGTGGGAGGGTCCAGGTGAGCCCCAAACTGGGATTTTGTATGTTTTTGAAACTAGTGGACTGCTAACCCCCTAAGTTGTCTGTCTCCCTGAATTGATGTACACTGGAGTTTTGAGTTTAGGTTGAAAGGAATGTTGTTGTTTTGTTTTGTTACCTTTTGATTCAGGGGCCCAGGGCAGAGATGAGGAAGAAAAGAAAAAGAGAGGGGAAGGTTTTGAGGCTCGGTAGAGAGATTAGGACCAGAGGCTGAAGGAACTGTTTGTATGATAGATTACTCTGGTTAAAAAAGAAAACAAGGGCTTCTCTGGTGGCGCAGTGGTTGAGAGTCTGCCTGCCGATGCAGGGGACACGGGTTCGTGCCCCGGTCGGGGAGGATCCCATATGCCGCGGAGCGGTTGGGCCCGTGAGCCATGGCCGCTGAGCCTGCGCGTCCGGAGCCTGTGCTCTGCAACGGGAGAGGCCACAACAGTGAGAGGCCCGCGTACTGCAAAAAAAAAGAAAAAAGAATACAAAACAAAACAAACCAGTGCTGATCAGCACCCAGGTAACAACATGCTGCAAAGTTGGGATGGGGTGAGTCATTCTGCACCCTCACCCCACCCCTATGCATACTTACCACCAAACGGCACTCTGAGGGTGCAGGGTAATGCACCAGTGGAAGACTGGAGGCTTGGCAAGTCAGCAGTCTTCAGGAGGGCCTGGCAGTGGTGAACTTGTTCCTGAACATCAATGAGGCACTGTCCAGGTAGGGCCGAGAAGTTAGAAAGGGGACAAAGTCCCCGCAGGCAGGAAGGGTTAAGAGTCACTGTAATTTGGGCATTAATGTGACCTTGCCTATACTCAAAGGCTAGTGGGACCAGGCAACCTCCCAGTTACAAAAAGAGGAAAGAAGTGAATGGTGTTTGGATCTCATTCCTGCTATGGACTATACTGTGTCCCCCCAAAATCCATATGCTGAAGCCCTCACAACCCCCTGCCATGTGATGGTATTTGGAGATGGGGCCTTTAGGAAGTAATTAGATGAGTCATGAGAGTGGGCCCCTCATGATGGGATTAGTGCCCTTATAAAAAGAGACTTCAGAGAGCTGCTCTCTCCCTCTCTGCTATGTGAGGACACATTGAGAAGACAGCCTTCTGCAAGCCAGAAAGAGAGTCCTCACCAGAATCTGACCATGTTGGCACCCTGATCTCAAATTTCCATCCTTCAGAACTGAAATTTTAATTTGTGTTGTTTAAGCCACCCAGTCCATGGTATTCCTATTTCGAAACTTATAGAATGTTCATGTATTTTATTTCTTTTATAGATGTGTTCTATTTCACAACTTTTAAAATATATTTTACTTGTCAATAATTGAAAGAGCTAAACAAAAGATTTTCACAAATGTTTCTCACTTAAAAGGTCCCATTGTTACAGCATCAAAGATATTTTTCTGTTTTTCAATGACTTTTTTCAATCCCTTATCAAGTATAATTTAATGAAATAGGACAAGTTTCTTTCCAAAGAAATGGCAAAGGGCTTGGTATTTCTGGTTAGTATCACCATTTAACAGAGGTTTGGGTTTTCGGTCTGGAATCTTCCTTCCTGTCCCTCTCCTTTATGAGCTGCTCGTCAGATGACAATGAAATGAAGAGATGGTTTATCTCTGCTGCAGGTTCCCATGTAGAGAGCTGGCCCTACTGACCCTCCCACTAGCACATGAGACAAATGAACCCAGGACCTCTCTCTTTGGGCCTTCTACCCCCATCTACCTGTCATGCCAAATACCCAGAATTCACTGCTACTAAGGTTTCCTGCAACTGTGGCCATCCCTCCGTGAGCATCCTTCCCAGGTGCAGCAGGCAGATTGCTTACCGTCCTTGAAAGTACACTCTGGAGGACACAACTTCCTCAGATCTTAATAGAAGGCGTAATTGAATAAACTTTTCTTTTACCATCTAAAAACACTATAAAATACTTAGCTATCTTTGGCTATTTAGGTTTTCTCTTTGTCATATTGTATTAAGTAATGATAAAACATAGTATAGAGAATAAAATTAATGTATTTCCCCACTGGAAAAAATAAGTAATAGAAACAGAAAGATGAATTGGCAGAATTGTTCATAGCGTTTAAACACATGCCCTAATTTGCAAAAGGCAGAATGTATTCAGCATTGAAGACAGCTTGATTAGTCTTTGCTTGTGTGTGTTGTCACACATCATTGCCTCAGTCTGTACACAATTATCATAAGGAATATTTTAAATGCTTTTTTAAAGTTTTTACCAAAGTACCCAAACTCCAAGTGTAGTTTTCTGAGAATCTACAGCTCTGAGTTAAAATTTTTGTCCTCTGTAAAATACTCTTAGTGAATTTTCACACCCAGTTTTAAGAGTTTGTTTAATGTTTTGTATGTGTTAAGCAAACCTAAAAGTGTTACGGAATTTAAGTACTCCTTATATAGGTGACTCTAACCAAAATTTCACTCTACTATCAGCCAATGTTAAATTTTTATAGTTCTTATTCAAACCGTCTTTGTTTCTAAAATTTCTATTCAAAACACAAAAACTTAAAACATGCCCAGAGACTTCTTTTACTGTCCTGGTACCACTTATTGTCAATATGTAACATTTACTGAGATTTTTTTCCTTGAAATTTGACAAGAAGAATTAACTTTTAAATCAATGTTATCTAATTTATAAATATTACCTTCTTCTATTCCTTCCCCAAAACTCAATCCTTACTGACAAGCTACAAAGCACTTATATGGGACAGCATATCTCTATTCTATTTTACCAAGTTCCTGCCAATAATTACTTCTAATAACTGAGGTATAGAGAAAGCGAGTAGAGTACATTGAAAGAGGAATTCATTAACAATTCTTTGGATTTTATCATTGTGAGCTTAGATCCTTTTAAAAACACGTGTGTGTGTGTTCATGCACACAGATACACACACAAGATCTTGCTTTACAATTGTTGAGCATTAAGGGTTTTCTACAAAAGGTACCATATTATAGACCATAAATATTCTTCCTTCTTGAATTGGACACACAAAAGCCTTAGAGAAGATTGAACAAGAGCACATCCTAGTGTCATCTTTGTCATCATTTTCTCTCTTGTTCTCCTTTGTAATCAGATCAACAGGTAAGGAGTCCACAAGTCCATGCATATGTTTCCCTAGGAGGAATTTTCATATTGCTTTGTCCATGTGTTTATTCATAGAATCTGGTCTCTTGGACCCACATCTTAAGTGCAAGCCAGAGAGTAAGAATATGCTGATGGATGGTGAGTGAAGGAAGAATCGTGCAGGATGAGACACTTCAATGTCATGCGTCAAAAGCAATTTGCTGCCTTTATTCCCTGTACCTGTATTTGTGGCATATGTGCAGTTAGGAGAGAAAACAGAAGAGGGTGTGATGGTGTCTGTGCCATAGTCGGGAGAAGAGGGCCTTGAGTGTAAGGAAACAGGGCAGTAGAGGGATGGTCCAGTGAAAAATGATTACCATGCTCATGAGGACAAAGAAAGTGAAACGGGATAAGATAATCTAGTTAGGTTCAGAAACAGAAGGGAGAGATTTTGAATCCTCCTTATACATAGTTGAGGTGATACAAAAAGAATACACACATATAGAAAGAAATCCTAGAGTTGGGAATCTTCTGGAAATGAAACTGGTTTCAGGCTATGGTTTCAGGGAGGGAAAGAAAAAGGGAGAGACAATCTGAAAGAACATTGAGCAGTACTTGGCATGTTATTGGATGGAGAGAATACTGCCCTGCCAGGTAATGAGTCAAGAATCATTCCCAGATTTCTTGCTTAAGAAAGTGGTTCTCAACTTTTAGCATGCATCAGAGTTACCTGGAGGGCAAGGCGGTTCTGCTGCTGCTGATGCAGGGACCACACTTTAAGAACCACTGTTCTAGAAGACCATTTGTCTTTGCTCATAAAGAAACTTGGCTCTAATAGAGGAAAGTTGAGGAGAAAACAAGTTGCTTGGCTTCAAGTCTATGAAAAGATCATGATGAGATACACAGTATTCAGTATGTATCTTTGAAATCAGCCAGGCTGCTTCAAATGATAAGAACTTTGTACTCTTCTAATTAGTTCAGGATATATGTTAAATTCCTAAATCGAGTGACTTGAATTTGGGGATGGCTTTGTTGGTTGTGATAATGGTTTGATGTTTGTTTTAAGAAAGTCGCTGCCAACTTGAGAAACCATGGATTCTCAAAATAAGTTTCCCATGGGAAGGGCTCCATAGAGAAGAAAGGAAGCCACTGTTTCCCCGATGTCAAATGAAATGTCCAGGCCTCTGAAGCCCAAATAAATGAGCAAATCAAGATAAAAGCATAAAGGAAATCATCCTTCAAATCCACAAAGGCAAAATAATTAAAAAACAGGTGAACATTACAGTGGTAATAATAGAACTTAATAATACATATTAATTACATAAAGAGAAAGCGTGTTCCTCCAGGGCCTACTCGTTTTGTATGGAACTATGAGTCACCCTACATACATATACATAACCCAACTTCAGACCTAGAACTATGCTGTTTAGACGAGTGGTTTTGAGCATCAGAATCACATGGAGGGTTTCAGAAAACACAGATTCTTGGGCGCCACCCGCAGAGTGTCTGATTCAGTAGATCTAGCACGGACACAACCATTTGTAGTCCAAATTCCCAGGTGAGGCATTCGGGACCACACTTTAAGAATCGCTGGCTTAGATCTATAGTTTACAACTTGGCCACATATTAGAATCATCTGGGAAGCTTTTTTAAAAATCCCAATTCTTATGCCACACCTCAAACAATTAAAATCAGACATCGGGATGGAACCCAGGCATCGGTCATTTTTTGAAGTTCTCAGGGGATTCCAACGTGGGGCCAAAATGGAGAATTTCTACTGAGACCAGTTCTCAAACTTCAGCACGCATTAAAATCAGCTGGAGGACTTGTTAAACCACAGATTGCTGGGCCCTCTTCTGGAGTTTCTAATTCACTAAATCTGGGCTGGGACCAAGGCTATGCATTTCAATCAAGTTCCCAGGTGACAATGCTGTTGGTCCTGGAACCACACCTTGAGAACCATGGGTCAGACCAACTTCAGCCCTTGAAATCTGTTGGGGGATCTGATATAAAATACTGAAGTTAGCCTCCCCTACCCAAACCCCCTGAAAAACAACAAAAACTGGGCATCGGGATTTACTTCATCTGGGACGGCATTTGGCATAAACATGTTTTTCAAGCTCCTCAGGTGATTCCAATGTGCAGGCAAGACTTAGAATCACAGTCAAATCAAGCAAAGGTGAGAATGCAATGCACGCCTCACCTGCAACATTTGCTGCTTGTCTGGCTAAATATGACCTCTTCCAACCATATTCCAAATATATTCCTGCTTTAATCATTATATGCAATATACATATTTGCTTAAGAAAAATACTACATTGAAATAAATGGAAGATTATGGCAGGCATTTCTGAATTTGAGAAATAACTAGGTTAAGCCAGGAAGGGATTCTCCACCCCTCCCCACCCCTTCATTGCTATAAATGCAACTTACTGTCTGAATTCTCTTTTAGTGTAACATGGTAGCCCATCCCTTTAGTGATCTGCAGCTAGTCATGTAAACAGAAACATTATAACTGTTACTATAAAAGCAGTTTCTTATAAATGAGAATTTATGATTATATCTAAATAAACTTAAAACCTAATCAAACACCCTGGTTCCAGGAAAATAACTTTGGGTTTGGACAACACAAACCAGAATAACATTTGACTGCCAGATAAAGTTTTTGAACATACAGGGTCATGTTTAATCACATACTATGAGAATAACTTGTCTGCTACAGACAGTAGAAGCTGAGATTTGGGAATAGGGTGGTGGTATGGGAAGTAGCAGATGGAGTCCGCTCTTAACTGGAGCTTCCTTGGCAAGCTCTTTGCTATCAATCAGATACATGTTTGTAAATTACTTTCTACTTCAGTTTTCACTGGAAACAGTGATACTGTTGTGTTTTACAAGCTGATTGAGTCACCTACCATTCATGATCCTTCTAGAATATACTATGCAAGTCCAGTTCTTACATCCAGAAAGGCTTTAGAAGTTTTGCACTGGAAAAGCTGAGGAACCACTGCCCACCCACTAGAGTGGCTATAGCAAAAAAGTCAAATAATAGCAAATATTGGAGAGGACCTGTAGAGACTGAAACCATCATGCATTGCTGGTTGGGAATTTATCACCCGTTTGGAATCAGTTTGTCAGTTTCCTTAAAAGTTAAACATAAATTGACCACACAGCTGAGCAATTCTGCTCCTAGGTTTTACCCAAGACAAATGAAAACACGAATGTGAATGTTTACGTCACTATTATCCATAATGGCCAAAAGATGGAAGCAATTCAAATGTCCACCAACCAATAAATAGATAAACAAAATGTGTGTACAGTCCATGCAGTAGAATATTATTCAGCAACAAAAAGGAAGTAGTGGTATCTACTGCAACCTGGATAAACCTTGAAAGCAATGCTAAATGAAAGAAAACAGTCATATGATCATCAAAAAGATGACATATGATTCCATTTAGATGAAATGTCTGGGATAGGCAAATCTATAAGAGAGAAAGTACATTAGAGCTGGGGAGGTGAGAGGGAGGGAGGGATACAGAGGAAGTGAAAGCTAACGGGTACAGGGTTTTGGTAGGGGGTTGTTTCTGTTTCTGTTTTGAGAAGATGAAAATGTTCTAAAACTGACTCTGGTGATGGTTGCATTTACCTGTGAATATACTAAAACCCACTGAATCTTCCAGTTTAGGTGGGTGAGTAGTATGGTATGTGAATTATATCTCAGTAAAGTTGTTCTATATGGTAGGAAGCGCGCTGGGAAACGTCAGAAGCAAATCTCCAGCAGCCTATCTGAAGTAACCTTGGACAAGACCTCTTGGCGCATGCGCATGAAGCTGCTTGGCGCTAGTAAAGGAGACCGAGGCTTAGAGGCGCCGGCGCTAGGTTCTCAGTCTCCCTGCAGTCGCTGAATTTAGGCCCGGCCAACAGCCCCTAGCAGCAGCACGCGGAAAGGGCTGGGACCACTTATCCCATGTAGAATAAAACGCGAGCGCGTTCCCCGCGGTGCCCCGGCCGCCGGTTGCAGACGTCCGGCGGGGTACCTGGTCCCCACGGCTGGGCTGTGCGCCCCTAAACTGGCGGGTCCCTAAGCTATCGCAAGGAGGCTATCTGATGACCGTCTTTCTTCCCTCTCTCTTTCCCAACAAAGGGTAACTGACCTCCCGCGTGATCTGGCAGGAGCTGAGGTTCCCTAAACACGTTTCCCCCTATTGTGCGCAGACTCGCAGAGAACGCAGAGGAGCTGCCGGACCCACCGGAGGGACGCGGGACAGGGAGGCCCCGGTGGCTCCCTCCCTGGGCGGCAGGCGCGTCGCCCGCAGCGGATGGCGGGTGGGGGTGGGGGGGGAGGGGAGCTGTAATTGCGGCGCAGCCCTGGTTCCCACGCTCCTATTGTTGGCGACTTTGTTTCCAATTCCCATCACGTGTGCTAATTAGTTAGAGCTGCTGGCTGGCTGGGAGGCGTGTGGCTGCCCTAAAAGCAGCAAGATCACTTCCTGCAGGGAGCCGGGCAGACTGAATGCTACTCGGGGCTTCTTTCTCTCCCCTTTTCTTCTGCGCCTCCCTCTCTGCCTCCCAGGAGGGTGGGAGTGGGAAGGGAAGGGAAGAAATGCTGATTGTGGAGCAAATGCCACTGAATTGCAATGGCAACCGGGAGGTGGGGAGGGGGGGGGCAGTAAGGGCGGGAATAGTGGAAGAAGCAGGATTAAAGGAGAAATTCTCATTAGACTTCTAACCTGATTAGGAAATGCTTTACAAAATTACTTTCACAATTTTGTTCCACGAGTCTTTTCCAGAATGGGATAATAGAGGAAAGGTTTCCACACTCTGAATAAAACAAGAACTTGCATCCCTGTGCAATGGGAGAGGGGAAAGAGAAGAGTGAAGCGCAGTTAAGTGGTGACTTTTGAGCCAGTGCCTTGTCGTTGGACTGAAGCTTTGAGTTTCATGCACTTGGGTGCTAAGCTTTTAGAAGGGGCGCAGGAATCTGTTAGAGACCACTAACAGAGGACAGTAGTAAGCTTGACAAAATAATACAAAAAACTTGCTTTCTATGTTTCTTGGCTTTTTGTTGGGTTCTAAGATTTAGTAACGCTTCCATTCTCACGATGGAAGTCCCCACTTTGAAAATACAATATTATCAATACTTCTCTATAAATAGAAGGAAAGCTGGCTTTCATAAGGACTCATTGTATAAACGTATATGCTGTAGCAACAGGAAGAAGTTTCTGCCCTTGCCTTGGAAAGTAGCAGAGCGGTGGAGGAAGAAGACCAAGAGTAACTTCAGAGCTTCCCTGGTGGCGCAGTGGTTAAGAGTCCGCCTGCCGATATAGGGGACAGGGGTTCGTGCCCCGGTCCGGGAAGATCCCACATGCCGCGGAGCGGCTGGGCCCGTGAGCCATGGCCGCTGAGCCTGTGCGTCCGGAGCCTGTGCTCCGCAACGGGAGAGACCACAACAGTGAGAGGCCTGCGTACCGCAAAAAAAAAAAAAAAAAAAAAAAAAAAGAGTAACTTCATTAATCCAGCAAGGATGTTTTAAGTATCTCCTGCATGCCAGGCACTTGGCTAGAGCTGGAGATGGAGAGATGAAACACGCAGAACCTGTCTTTAAGTCACTTACAAATCTAGTTGAGGAGACAGATATGTATGTAAACCGATAATTAAGGATGACTCAGAAGTGGAGGTCTGCATTGGGAGTTATGAGAGCTAGGCGAGGGGCACCAGAGCCAGGCAGGGGAATTCAGGAAGACTTCCTCTAGAGAAGGGATGACTCATCTGACATTTAAGTGGCAAATAACAAATGGCCCAGAAAGGACGGGAGAAAAGGACTTACTTTCTGAAAAGAGGTAACAGGAGGTGCAAAAGGCCTACGGGACTTGATGGAGTAATGGAGGGGCTATGCAAACAGGTGTGCACAGCTGTGGCACAGAGCTGGGGGGCGGGCAGGATCGTGAAAAGTCTTGTTGAGGCCTTTGGACTTTATCCTAAATGGAAAAGATTTAAGTAAAGGATTCAGATCGTCAGATTTGTCCTTTAGAAAGATAACTCGGGCAGTAGTTTGGGGATGGATTGAAGGGACTCAGGCTAGAGGCAGGGAGTGCAGGTTGAGGACTAACCCCATAAGAGACTGAAATGAGCCAGATAGGGAAATAGTCCAGGTTCAAAAGATATTTAGAAGGTGAAACTGAAAGAACGTGAGGACCAAACTTACTTTGGCAATAGGCAACTAGGAAGAGTCTGGGATGACTCCAGGCTTCTGTCTCATACAACCTGGATGAATGATGGCGGGATTCACTGGGATAGGCAACTTGGAGGACAAAGAATAGGCTTGAAATGGAGTGAGATGATGAGTTTAGTTTGGGCCATGTTGTGTTGTAAGTGACTGTGGGGCATCCAAGTAGTGATATCCAAGAGGCAGATGGATATATGAATCTGATATGGAGCTTAAATGTGATAAGGTGGGCCTGGGGTGGGAGAGGTAGCAGTAAAGGAGAAGGCCGCATGTTTGCCTCTCCCAGAGGTCACACTCTGAGTGACTGCCCCTCTGCAAGTAATTTCTAGATATGCTGCTCCAAAAGGGACTCGGGAGGACTGTATGATCCCACTTAAATGAGATCTCTGAAATTGTCAAATTCATAGAAACAGAAAGGAGATGGTGGTTGCCAGAGGTTGATGGGAGGGAGAAAACAGGCAGTCATGTTTTAATGGTTACAGTTTCAGGTTTGCAAGATAAAAACTTCTAGGGATCTGTTTCACAACAATGTGAATATATTTACCACTACGGAGCTGTACATTTAAAAATGGTTAAGATGGTAATTTTTATTACAATACTTTTAAAAGGTGGTGGGAGGGAAGGAGATAAGAACCCTACCAGCTTCCTCTGGACAGCATGAGGATGAAATTTGACCTTCTGCTAATGTACTCTCACCCATTCTTATGGGAAGGTTAAGTTGGAACAGACATTTTAGAATAGACAGTATGAATCAAGAGCCTTAAAAATGTTTATACCCTTTGACCTATATATTTCACTGCCTCAAATCAATTCTAAATAAGAAACCAAAAAAGTGGGGGAAAATGATTAAAAATATTAGATATAATTTTTTAATTCAGTGTTCAATAATAGAAAAACAAATAATTAAGCAAAGTGAAATAACATACAACTGATATAACTTTTTAGAATTTACAACAATGTGGGGAAAATTTTTAAAGTTAAGTGAAGCAAAATTCAGGATACAGACTGTATTCATACTTTGATCACAACTATATTAAACACAATCTATACGCAGAATAAAAGCCTGGAAGAAAATATACTCAGATGTTTCTAGTAGATATTTCTGGTTCGGGTCCTAGAGGTTTTTTTTTTGCCCATGTACTTTTCTACATTTTCCAAATTTCCATATGAAGCATATATTATTTTATAATGGGAAAATTAACCTATGTAAATTCTTTCCCATTAATTTCTTTTACAAAAATTTCTTGCAGTCCTTTGACTTAAAAAGAGGTGATTTGCATTTAGTTCAAAGCTGCAGCAGATTGTTACATAAGTGATTTATAAATGCATCAAAAGCCAGAGGGAAGGAGAAACCATCTTTCAGTAAAAATTTAGAAAGACTTTGAAAATTCCTTCATTTGAATATGTTTCTTTTTGCTGCTCTTGTGTGGGAAAGAGGAAGCAGGAGATCTTAGCATCAGGAAGTGATGTCAAACAGTTTAGCTGATTATAAGTGCTTGAAAGGCAAATTAAGGCCTTCCCTTTAATTGGATGTAATCGCTTAAACAAGGTAATAGACCACCTGTGGCTGAGATGAAGCCAAGTCCCGAGAAGCCCCTGAGACCACAGCTTGGTGTTGACCTGCCCAGAGGTCAGCCAGGATGGGCTTTTGATTCCATCTCAAGTTACACAGGCTGTGTCACAGAGAAACATGCTAATCAAAACCTGAGTGTACAATTTGGTTTAGAATATGTTGACCAAAGGAAAAAAGGTATAGAATCTTTCAAAAAAATTATTTTTAGAAAATAATCAACAACCAAGCAAGTGAAGAACACTTCCTACAGGCCAGGTACTTTTTGTAAGCATTTCTTATCTAATGAACTTGCTAACCAGCTTGTGATATTGATTCTATTACTATCATCATAATCAAACCCACTTTGCAGCTGAAGAAACTGAGGCACAGAGTAAGATTGACTTGAGGTCACACAGCTTGTAGTGGTAGAGCTGAGATTTGAACCCAGGCAATTTGGGTCCATCATCTACGTTCCTAATCCCTAGACTATGCTGCTTCACAAGAGCTCTTTACTCGTTACTTGTGAATTACAAACACACCATACATAGGCTAGACCTTGCATTTCAAGTAAATGTCTTTAGCACACTCCCACCTCCTCATGGTATCAGAATAATCGCAGAAGCAGCATTAGGGAGGTGAAAAGAGCTCATTAAAGACTGCATCAGCAAACCTAAAATTACCAGGTGACAACAAGTGTCACAAACACCTTAGTCATATACAATCTTGTCTGAGTTTGAGGCATGGTGCTGGGGTGTTTTAATAAGGAGCAAATTAACTGAGGACCCCCTTGGAAGCAGAAAAACATTCACACGTGATTTTGCCACAGTGCAGCAGGACCATCCTTACCACAGCTAGAATAGAATCTGGGTTGGCAATGGAAGAAGCTCCTAGAGGAGCGTATAGCTTCTTGGGCCTATACTCTTCTTAACGAAGGATGTGTCCTCAGAGGTTCTGCAGTGACCTAAGTCTCCTTTGGACTTTTCTACTAAGTGAAAGCAAACATTGGGATGCAAGTCTAAAAATAAGCTTATCATCTTCTCCACAAACCAATTCTTCCTCCCAGATTCCTTAATCAGTAAAGGGCACTACCATGACCCAGTTGCCTAAGTTAGTGGACATCGTGGCTGGCCCCCCCAACATCCATTCCACCTGCCCCCTCCCCCAATCCCCTCTTATGACTGTAAGTCCACTGTAGTAATCTCATGTCCCATGCTGGTGATTGATAGCTTCAGGGTGGGCAGGTCTGAGTCAATCTAGGCCAAAGAGACCTGAGAAGAGACTTGTTTTGGACTTCTCAGAAGAGAAGCTATTCCCCCTGCCCCCATCCCATGTGAACAAAAACACATCCCTGGGGGTAGCCTTCTATTGATGTGATGGGAAACCAGCCTTAGGATGAAGCCAATGCTTTTGGTGGATGGCAGAGTGGAAAGACAAGGAGTGTTGGGCTGTTGAAGTCACAAACCCTAAAGCAGGTCCTAACCTTAAGTCTTCTATTATTTGAGAGAATACATTTCCTTTGTTTTTGCCAGCATGAGGAAGGGTGTCAGTTATAAGCAATGGAAATCATCCTCACTGATATATTTTGCACATCCAACCAATCAGCAAGTCCAGTCTGTTCTTTTTCCTAAATATTTCAAAATCCACACACCTCTCTCCACCCTCATTACTAATAAGGATCTCGTTCAGGCACCATGTAGGTCTCATCTGAGTTACTGCTGCAAAGCCTCCCATTTCCAGCATCCCTTGGTTCGTTGGAATAGGCCTGAAAACAAAGTAAGAAAAAAAATGTGGAAGTATGAGACTATGGCAGGCACAGCAAGAATTTCCTTGTCATGTCATAGGGCAGATCTGGAGTGAGTGCCGCCATGCCTTAGCCCTTCCCAAAAGGCATATCAGGTAGCAATCCTCCATTCTGAGCTCCTCTAACCTCTGGGTCTTCCATCAAGTGGGCTGTCAAAACCACCTAACTGTGGTCATGTCACTTCACTCATATCCTTATCTATGATACAGCCTTTCCATGGCTTGCCTGTTGCCTTTGCAGTGACCCCCTACATGACACACCCTCAGCCTAAGTTACGGTTCTCACCAGGCTTTATGGCCTGACTTCACTCGGACACGCCAGGGCCACCTCACCAGGAAATGTGGTTCTTTCTATCAGTTCTAATCTCAGTTCGACTCTAGAAATGCTGCTCTGTGCTGGGAACGTTCTAGGCCTTAAAAGGGCAGACAACGAGCATGCCCTGCTCTCTGTACCACAGGGTCTGACACACAGTGCTGCTTAAAAATATTCGTTAAGTGAGTCTCATGTATATTGATGAGTGTGTTTAGTCTATACTCGAGCAGCTCACAATCTACTGAAGAGATAAGCACAGAGTCAGTCTACCGCAAGGCTCACTGGTATGTATATAAAGGCAAAAATAAAAATGATAACATATATTGATACTTTCCGGGCTCAAAGCACTGTTCTGAGAGCTTTACTGCATTCCCTTAATCTTCACAACGACTCTCGGCACATGCACTAGTACAATATTGTCCACATTTTACAGAGGAGGAAACTGAAGCTCAGAGAGGTCAAGTAAGTTGTCCAGAATCACTCAGCTGCTAATGTGGAGAAGAAGATGAATTGCAGAATGGAGAAGAGAAATATTTTTTTAGCTGGGGGTCTGTAAAAGCATCTTGGAAAAGTGGGTTTTGAGTAAGTATCCAAAATGCCGGGGGAGTGAGGGGTGGTGTATATTATCAATTAGAGAAGAGCATGAGCAGACTTAGAGGTGGAGATCGCAGGGTTTATTCAGAGAACCACAGATAGTCCCACGTGGCTGAGTACAGGGTAGGCGAAGGAGGAGGCTGTGATGGGAGTTGAGACAGGATGGATGGTTGGTAGCTCAAATGTGGAGAGTTTCTAGAGGCCCACCCAGGTTTCAGCCTCTCCTGTATCCTCATAACTGTTCTGGAATCTCCCATCCCTATTCAACCCCAGTACTTCAGGTGAAGTGCACAGTAGCTCCTAGTTTATTTAAACCAATCAACACTTGCTATGCCCCTGGCCACAAAGTTGGGCCTGTGACCTAGGCCTATCCAATCAAGTGAATCTAAGGATCCTTGCCCAGCTCTGGAACAGCACTCTCTGCCTTTAAAAGTGGTCAGGGGGTTTCCCTGGTGGCGCAGTGGTTGGGAGTCCGCCTGCCGATGCAGGGGACACGGGTTCGTGCCCCGGTTCGGGAAGATCCCACATGCCGCAGAGCGGCTAGGCCCGTGAGCTGTGGCCGCTGAACCTGCGCGTCCGGAGCCTGTGCTCCGCAGGGGGAGGGGCCGCAGCGGTGAGAGGCCCGCGTACCGCAAAAATAAATAAATAAATAAAAGTAGTCAGGGAAGCATGCAGTCCCACAAGCTGTTGGCTTCTTCTTGCAAGCCCAGGACCAGCCAGCCTCAGTACAGAATGAAGCTGGTACAACGGGAGACGCAGCAGGCAGACACAGACTTGGTCCTTGGTCACACCATTGAGCCACGGGATCAAACCATCCTGTAGCCAATTCTCCCATCTCTGAACCTTCTCATTACATGAACCTAGAAAGCAAATTTTTTACTTAAGCAGCTTGAGTCAAGTTTTCTGTTATTTGCAATATCAAAAGGACTAACTGATAGGTCTTCTTAGGTCCTGTGGTTTAAAAGTATAATTCTGGGGAATGGTTTAGAAAGACCATTCATGGCCATGTGGAGGGTAAAGTGGTTAGAGAATCTTGAGGCAGGGAGATAACTAGAGGCCATCTCAACATGCCTAGTGAGGCCTAATGGGGCAAGAATTAAAGCCTTGACAGGGGACATAGGGGAATATTTGAAAGAAGAAACATTTATTCAAAGTTTATTTAAATGGGCTGGTAAGTTCATCTGGGATTGAAATTTCATTTGTCCTCCTATTTCATTCCATTGCAATGGGACTTTTGTTTTGAAAACATGACTTTTAAGATTGTCAGTTCCCTGAAGTTTATTTATTCCTTTCAACTCTACAGAAACCAGAGAAAGAAAAGAAGTTATTTCCCTAGTTATTTTTACTATCCAATTTATGTTTTGATGTCACGTTGTTCACTCATTCATCATATCCCCTGCTAAATAGTTCATTATTCCAGGTGTTTCTGTCCTTCCAACATTCACAGCCTGATAGCCTAGCTCTCCTAATAATTAAGTACCCAGTTTCATCTGTTTAGCTCCTTGGGCTCTTTCTTCATATTTCAGTGCCTTTAACTCCTCTGCGATACAAGGAGCTACCCTCACAATGCCCTCTGTTGCCTTTCACAGCTCTTGAGTGGCAACAGCCCAGTGTGTGTGGTCTGCTCAGTGAGTCTCGGCAGGAAGTAAGGAGTGGAAGGCGCCATATGCACTGCAATTCCGCAGGCTCAGCCAGACGCAACTACTATACTGGGACCAGCTCTGCCCAGCTGCGTGATGCCAGGACAAGCCACGGAAGCTTCTGAGCCTTAGTATCTGCAGCTGTAAGGCAGGAATGAGTATCATCCTGTACACGGGCTCTAGTCCACCTTACTCTCTTCTTTCATCCCCTCCTGTCTATTCCCCAAGGAGGATGACGGCTGCCATGGATGAATCAAGGACTTGTTACTCGGCCAAGTGGTGAATGGTATGGTCTCACTCTTTAAAGAGCATTGATCTCTGAATGGCAGATCCCTCAGAGCCAGAGACCAGAAGAGATGGCGGGCTACTCCAGCCTGGGTTCTGCTCTGATCGGGTGAAATAAGCCAGATCTGCTCTAGGCTTAAAAAGAATCTCCTTTCCCTCTCCTTTGCTTATCTCACCTTTTCTTGGACTAGCCTCTCCTTGGATTCGGAGCAGGAAAACACAGGGCTGAGAACTGAGTGCAGCATGGTGGCGAGCACCAAGAAAGGGCTTCGGTCTACTTTTCACGTTGCTGCCTCTCTGCCCGGTCACACAGGGACCTCCAAGCAGCCCAGCCTGGCTTCCCGGGGGACACACTGTGTTCAGCAGCCAAAGACTTGGACTAACAGAGGCTTTGAATCAGCCTTGCCTTGGCGTCAGCACGTCTATCTGGGGACAGAGACAGAGCCACAGTACTAGCTTCTCTCAACCTTTTTCTGTCTCACCAGAACTAATAATAATATTGCCATCTTGTGGGACTGTTATTATGATTAAATGAGATCGTACGAGAGAAAATGTTTTGAAAACTCTCCAAAAGTGTCAAGTAATACTCTTGAATTCTAAACCCTTCCAATTTTAGTTTCCTCATTTGTTAAAGGTAGTGAAAATATCCACCTACTCAAGGAGCTTTGAGGCATGGCCAGATGAAAATGTTGGGTTAAAAAAATGGCAGTCCATAGCCATGTGACAACTTCATTTTAACTTTATGATTAACAGCTTGGCATTGAAATCCTCTATAAAGTTAATACATTATTAAAACTCTTATAGGACTTACGCCTTGTTACCAATTTCCTAAATCTGCAGAAAACAGGAACAGTCTTTTGCTGTGTTCTCCCACTGATGCTACAGTTGTTTTTTCCCTAATATCACACAACAGTTTCATTTTAGTTTCCTTGAAATTACATAGCTTCTAGCAGCAAATGAGCCTCTTCTGATTCATAGTGACTCTACCCCATGATCAGGATCTGCCCTTTGATGGGCTGTTCATATCTGTGTATTGAGTGTGGTTGCTAAACTTCATGTAAGTCCCAAGTGGCCAGCATGGCCCTGACCCCCTAGGAGGTTATACTCCAGGCAGCTGGCACTGATCTTACAGATACAAGTATAGGTAAACCTCAGCCAGTCTCCTGCGTGTGTTGCGAACATCATGTCTTCACCAACATAAAGAGCTAAACATGGCGAAGTTTTAAATAAAGTCTAATTTTCTCAAAGCATAGTCAGCACTTTAGGGGAAAAGAGTTTTTCTAAAAACTGCAGGAATGGAAATGCGATCCAAGAAATTCCAGGAGTTGTTATATCTGGTAATAGAATGAATGGGTGCCTGAAGATACCACAGACCAGAAGTTAAAAGCAGCCAAATGACCATACAACCGAGAGCAGATCTCTTTGGGGTTTCTCCAAAGCTTCATCGTTCTCATAACCCGAAGCACTATACTCGTTTTTCCTTCTCCAAGGGCTGCCTTTGCTGAGCCCTGTGCTATCAGAGGGCTGAGTCTTTCTCCAATCTGTCTTCTGTGCCTCTAGTGGGAGGTCTATAGGGGATCGCCTCCCTCCCACCCGCCCCAGAGTCCAGAAAGAAAAGGGCAGAGCTCACATTCATGCCTTTCCCTGGCCACCAATCCCATCAGGTGCCCTGGTCTGGCACGTGGCACAGCAGTACATGCACAAAGCCAGGTCCTGAGGGGCTGGTACCCTCTCTGAGGAGAATCACAGTGTAGGAGGACACAGTGGACTTTCTGGCTCTCGTCAACTGCCCTTGAACCACAGAAACGAAAAACTTCAAGGCACTGGCCTCCTGGGAAAGGGTCCACTCCAGTAAGTCCCTTGTTTGCCCTACAACTATTTTTGAACTATCCCCAATATGCCAGACCCTCGTAGGCACTAGAAACACCTGGTGCCTGGCCTCCTCCCAGAGCTAAGGTGAGATGAATCCTGCTCTTCAAGTTTAGGCTTCTGCACCAGCGAGGGATCCAGACCTTCTGTTTCCTTACTCAGGGAACTTAAGGGCATCTCTTACTTAATAACACTAACATCTAACACTACAACGTTCACTTTTCTCAGCATAGCACTGTCCAGTAACATAGTGACAATCAGATATTTTTCCAATTATCAGGAGTCAGACCTCAGACAAGGAGGTGCAAGGTCTCCTTCCTGCCCCTCTGATGCCAAGCATTGCCTCTCTAAATAAGCAAGGAAATGACTCCAGTGATATCCTTTTGACTCAGATTATCTATCTGAGAAAAGGGGACTCAGAGTAAAGGTTGGGGTGGGATGGACTTCATTTTCCTGGTGCCCTGAGCTCTGCTAGCGTCTTAGAGTACGATGAAAAGATACTGACGTTTTCTGGGCGGGACTCAACAACATAACTTGATCAGCTTCACGTTTCTTAGACAAGCCTTTGTCATGGCCCCAAACCGAAGGATAACAAATTCCATTCTGTCACAGAGTCTGAATCGATGAGCTTTTGCTGAATGTCTGTTTTGTAGGTGGAGATGCCAGAGGCTTGTTGAGGCTGAGGGACAGACAGAGGTGGCTAGTAACTCTGTCCTTTGACCCTTCACCCAGTGCGCTTTGGGAGCACAGGGTGAACAGGCTAAACCTGCCGGGGGCCACATGACGAGGGGCATCAGCCTTCCCTGCACAGACTCTAGGCCCTAAGGCGCTCCAGCAACTCACCTTACAGATGCAGGGTTGGCCCCAGGGAACCACACAGCTCATGCCACCTAAAGCCTGGGGACAGGAGTTTCAAAACAGATGGCCACAGTCTACTCAATTTCATAGGTGATAACCAGCATTTTCAAAAAAGAAGAAGATAGGAAAATGTCAGAGTGCACTGCACATAGTAAAGGTAACTATTGTTTTGTGGAATTTCTTTTTTTGAACGCTTAAAAAAATTTTCTTAATTGAAGTACAGTTGATTTACAATGTCATGTTAGTTTCAGGTGTACAGCACAGTGATTCAGATATATATATATCTCTATATATTCTTTTTCAGATTCTTTTATTTCAGGTGGGTAGGTAGGTAGGTGACACATCATCATTGCAGGCTGGATCGTAATAGCGAATGTATTTCTATTGAGGATCTCAGTCAAAGCACACAATGGGTGAGGTGTGCTCTCACTTGTGTTTAGTCCTCCTTTTTTCCACTCTGCTCTTTTTTTTTTCTTTCCTCTTTTTTTATTTTGGCTGCATTGGGTCTTCATTGCTGCACGCGGGCTTTCTCTAGTTGTAGCGAGCGGAGGCTACTCTTTGTTGCGGTGCGCGGGCTTCTCAATGCAGTGGCTTCTCTTGTTGCGGAGCACGGGCTCTAGGCGCACGGGCTTCAGTAGTTGCAGCACTCGGGCTCAGTAGTTGCGGCTCGTGGGTTCTAGAGCACAGGCTCAGTAGTTGTGGCGAATGGGCTTAGTTGCTCTGTGGCATGTGGGATCTTCCTGGACCAGGGCTCAAACCCGTGTCCCCTGCATTAGAGGGTGGATTCTTAACCACTGTGCCACCAGAGAAGTCCCACTTTGCTCTTTTCAACCCTGCTTTCTCAGTTTTGCCCAATAAACAGTGTGTTTCACTCCTCATTCTTAGGCGATCGTATTCCCCAAAGCTGTCAACTGGTCTTTTCATACAAGTCAGGACCTTACCTGCCTTAAAGGGGTGACTTTAAGACATATATTCCTTTTTAAGAAAAGAGCAGCCTGGTAAATGTGTCCTTCACAAAAATTCCAAACATTTTACAGAACTTAACAAACTGATTGCACACACACACACACACACATTTTCCTTTTTCTTGTCAAGGTAACAAATGGTAGAATGATTTTAGCATTTGACCTAAGATTCATCAGGGTCCCATGCACCGTGGCACCCTCATTTTTAGGCTTCTAAAACTCGACATATTTGCAAAGGCCCCATGTGGCCGGTGAGCTGGACTGACCTCCAGGTCCTGCAGCCTGTGTAGGGCTGAAGCAGACCCACTCCCAGGGACTTTGCTGTAGCCAAAGGGTTAATCCTCCTTGAGCTGAGTGGTGTGAACTCCTCACAGCTGTTTTAGCTTTTCAGGAACCTGACAAGAAGCATTTATGTCCGACCTAAACCTCACCTGTTGCAACGTGACTCCGCTTCATTCATTCACTGTCAGACAGTCAACGGATGGTTCTTGAGCCCCTGCGGTGGGCTCACCATTGCAGAGCCTGGGCTGCAGGCGCTCACAGCCCAGCCGCAGGACAACACGCTAAATCACAATGCCAGGCTGTTGCTTGCGTGATAAAGGCAATCGGGCTCTAGGTACACAGGGAGGGAACATAAAGGGCTGGACTCAGGTGTTGTGGTTTGGCTCCTGGCGATGCTGGTTATGATTTAGAGGTGGAGAATAGCTGATATCTTCTTCCTGAGAGTAACTTTCCACAAACTTCTCTTTCTGAGTCTTAGTTCCATAGTCTCAATTAATTTTTTTTTTACTCTTAAAATAATATATTTTAGTTTTAGATCATTTTTTTAGGTTCACAAAACTGAGTAGAAGGTACAGAGATTTCTCATATACGTGCTGTTAATTTTTCTTTTCTTATCCAATTTTTAGCCCTCTCATCAATTCCGTGGTTGAAGTCTGTTTATTTTCTCTCTCTCCTTGTATACTGTATTAAGCTCTATGAAAGTAGGGACTGTATCTGTTTCCTGCTCTCAGCATCTCTACAGTGTCGGGCAGCAAATATTTGTTCAGTCAACGCGTGTAGCCCATTTTCCCTGGGCTTCATTAGACTGAAGCGGGAGCTGGAGCTGATGTTTCAAATGAGTTCTAGCTGTGAATAATGCCACAGACATCTTCGTCCTGTTGTAGTAGCTCCACCCCCACCAGGTCTCTCCGGCTTATAGCTGAGAGTTTCTGGAGATGTCTTCAATGTAGTCAAGAAGAAGTGGCTGGAATGGGACTACCACACTGGGGACCTCGACAAGCTGAAGCAGTTCTGTGTTCTCTGACTCCCTCCATGCATCAAAGCTGTGAATGTCAGCCATGGAGAAGGGAAAGAACACCTCTTCCTCCCCGTGTGTCACCTCTGTTTCACAGCCCCCAAAGCAATGTGGCTTTGTTCCTTGCCTTTGGAGGATTTGTAGTGAAAATACTTCTTCCCATATTTAGTTACAGCTCCTAAGACAAGGGACAGTATTCAGAGTCTCTTCTCTCTGCGGATCATTGAGACGTTGGTATTGAGCTCAACTTATAAAACCTGATTCTTCCGTAGGGTGAGGGACCCCCACGAGGCTATTCAGTGCCCCCTGCAAAAGGGACCGCTGTGTTAACCAACCAGCTGTTACCAGGCACATCTAGATTCCAGCAGTGACCATGTTCAATCCTGAGCTTGAAACACTAAATCCCTTCTTTCAAAGAAAACCTTGGGCTAGGATAGAAACTTAGCACGAGGCTGACCAAGCCTGTGTATATGCCATTCATAGTTTACATAACATTCTAGAGCTTGTGTGCGGCCAGGAAGCTCAGTGAATCCAGACGACATGGCCAGTGGCTGAATCGTGTGGGAAGTCACTTAGCTTGTCTCTAACCCACGGACATTCTGCCCGCTGAGCAAAGGCAACTTTGAGAGGGAGTGTGGACCATCACTCCCATCAATACAGCTGCAGTGAACAGAATCACTGTTACTCCTCAGCTCAGAAGGACAGCTCACTCAACACTGTCCTGACGGCACGTCAGTCAACCTGCCTAGGACGCTCACAGTTAAACTCTGATGTACCTAGTGCTTTGTACCTTTGTGTAGAATAGAAATCCATTTATAATATGGAGGCACATTTTATTTATTTTGGTTTGTTCATTCAACAATCAACAGGTAGGTTTTTTTGCGGTACGCGGGCCTCTCGCTGTTGTGGCCTCTCCCGTTGCGGAGCACAGGCTCCGGACGCGCAGGCTCAGCGGCCATGGCTCACAAGCCCAGCCGCTCCGCGGCATGTGGGATCCTCCCGGACCGGGGCACGAACCCACGTCCCCTGCATCGGCAGGCGGACTCTCAACCACTGCGCCACCAGGGAAGCCCAACAGGTAGTTCTTGAATGCCTACTATGTGCTAGAGATTGTTCTAGTCACAGTCAGAAACAAAAGAGATAAGGTTGTAAGATTCTTGTGTAGCTTACCGTAAATAAGAGCATACTATAAGTAAGAAAATCGATAAATAACAAGGTAATTTCAGATAATCATAAAAAGTAAGCAGGGTGATATGACATAAAAGGTGACTAGTATTAGCTGCCTCAGATTATTCCCGTCCCCCTCCTCCTTTGCATTTGCTAGCGTACATGCTGGAAAGATACGATGCTTGTGTCACCAACGTCCCTTACTGCTGGCGGGACTCATATTCGTGACTTCGGGCAGAATACCCTGAGGAGGGCTTCCCTGCCCAAAAACATGCAGAGCCGCATAAGAAAAGATTTTGATCCTTGAACTTCCTTTTCTCCTTGTCTGGGACACAGACATAATGCCCAGAGGTGCAGCAGCTGGCTTGCAACCTTAAAGTAATAGCCACAAGGAAGGAAGTCAGGATGTTAAGGCTGGCAGAATAGAGAGTGAGAAACAGCCTGCATCACTGATGGCATCACTGAGCCTTGCACAGCTTTGATCTAACTCCCCTGGATGTCTTAATATGCGACACAAAGATATATCGGCTTAGACCTGTGTTAGGTTTATACTTATTTACAGCCAAACACTTTCCTGATTAATAGACATGAAGCTGTGGGTGAGAAGCTCATGGAAATTTCCAAGGTGCTCATGGAAATCTGCTCTGAGAAGATGACATTTAGTTGAGACCTGAATGATAAGAAGGAGCCAGTCATGTGAAGATCTGGGATAAAGAATTACAAGCAGAAGAAATAGCAAGTGCAAAGGCCCTGAGGCAGAAGTCTGCTGTGTCCAAGGAATAGAATCCAGTGGGCCTGAAGCACCATGAACAGGGGAAACTGTGACCACACTGAAGGTTCGAGAGGCAGGCAGCACAAGACCACCGAGAGCCTTGTAAGCCATGTCAACCACTCTGGGTTTTATTTCAGTTCCAAGGAGAAATTTCAGATGGATCTGAGATACATTTTGGAGGTAAAGCCTTCAGCAGGACTTGTGGATGGATTGAAAGTAGGATAAGGGAAAATAAGGAATTAAGGGTGACTTAGATTGTTATCCTGAACAACGGATGGAGCCATTACTTGAGTGGGAAAGAATGTGACAGGTCTGAATGGGGACAGACAAGGGGATACAGAATCAGGAATTGTGTTTTATGCTGAGCTACAGATGCCCATTAGAGTTGCAAGTGGCAATGTCATATGGGAAGCTGGATACATAAATCGGGAACTTCAGGGAGAAGTCAGGGCTACAGAGAGAAATTTGGAACCATCCGCTTACAGATGGCATTTAAGTCATGACTCTGGATGTGACTTCCCGGCCAGAGAATGTAGATAAAGAAGTTTAGGCCTGGGATTACTTCAACGTTTAGATGTAGAATGGAGGTGATGGAGACAGCAAAGTGGATAAGAAGGAGTATCTAGGGAAGTGAAACCAAAGCCAAGAAGCTCGGAGGAAAGAAGTATTTTGAGAAGGAGAGTCATTAGCTCTGCTGAATGATGCTAAGAGGCTGGGGAAAATGAGACAGAGAAGAGGCTGGTGGATTTCGCTCATCAGATATATTTGGTTATCCTGCTAAGAGCAGTTTCAGAAGAGAGGGGGGGCAGAAGCCTGATTTGAGTGGATTCAAGATAAAGTGGGTGGTGAGAAAATGAAGTAGAGGCATCGCTTGAGTACGGAGTAGTTCTGACCTGAAAGGAAGAAAAAGAATGGGGCAGTGGCTGCAGGGGGGTTGGGTTAATGGAGGACCTGGGCAGAGTTTTTAGTTAGAAGATAGATACTAGAGCCCTTGTCTGCTCAGCAAGGTGAATTGTGCAGAGTGAGGCGGAGGGGTTGATATCCACTGAACTCCCACTACGTATCAGGCACTTTACAAATTCTGTTTAATCCTCTCAACAAGCCTGTAAAGTTGGAGTTTTTCACCCTCTTTCTGAATGTGAAGGAGGCACCATAACATGTTGGTTGGCATTTCAGGTTTGAGTCCGACAGAACCTGAGCTCTGCTGTTTGTTGGCTGTGTGACCTTGACCTGTTACTTACCTCTCTGTGCCTCTGTTTTCTCATCTGAAAAATGTGGATTCAGAACAGTACTTACCTCACATGACTGGTGTGAGGGTGAACATGAAATGATCCACGTAAAACATGTGCACAAGGCCTCACGCATAGTAAGGGCTCAATAAATATTAGTTCCTTTCAGAAATGAGAAAAGAGAGCCTCAGAGGTGAAGTATCTTCCATTATTGAAAAAACATATTGAGCTTCTACTTTTTGCTAAGCACCATGTGAGACCAGGGAGTACAGCAATGAAGGAGGATGAAGTGACCCTCTCCTCATAGAGCTTAGAGCCAACAGTGTTGATGACGATGACAATAATACAACCAACAACAGCTAACATGTACTTACTACATGCCGGGCCCTGAGGGCTTCATAGTAGTGAGTAACAAAAGCAGAATGTGTCTTGCTCCATCTTGCCTTTCTATTATGTCATCTTTCCCAGGGGTATCATTTTGCAAGAAGAATGAAACCCAATTCTAGTGAAATAACCCTGCGGTGTGAGGACGTGTTATTGAAAGGAAAACATTAGAGGTGATGACTAACCTTCCTTGCTTTCTCCACGATTTTCCAGAGAAACATGTTTTAGGAATTGTTTTTCTCTGCACACTGCCTTGTTTCCCCTTCCCTGGTTTCTTCTCACATCATACAAATGTGACAGGCATCATGTTAGATTCTCTGGGGTGTCAATGATAAGTACTTTGGGCTGAATTGTGACTCCGTCAAAATTCATACATTGAAGTTCTAACCCCCAGTGCTTCAGGATGTGACTGTATTTGGAGACAGGGCCTTTAAAGAGGTAAAGTTAAAATGAGGTCATTAGGCTGGGCCCGAATACAATATGACTCGTGTCCTTATGAGAAGAAGAGATTAGGACACAGACACCTTCAGACGGAAGACCACGTGAAGACACAGGGAGAAGACGGCTGTCTACAAGTCAACAAGAGAGGCCTCAGAAGATACCAATCCTTCTGACACCTCGATCTCAGACTTCCAGCCTCTAGAATTGTGAGAAAATAGATTTCTATTGGTTGAGTCACCCAGCCTGTGGTACTTTGTTACAGCAGCCTTAGCAAACTAATGCAGTAAGTAAAACACAGCACTGGTGTGCACGACTTTGCAGCATTGTAGAGGAGATGGACAAGTTCATAACTGACTACCTGGCAGGTAGGGCAAGGCCGAACCACAGGAGAAGTGCTAAGGTTAGCTCCTGGGCACCAAGGATAGAGAAGCCACTTCCAATGGCAGAGCAGACAATTGGGGAAAGATCTAAGGAAGAAATCGATTATGAACCAAAACTAGAATGACTCACAAGGACTTCCTGGGTATCAGATGGGAGACAAGGGCATTCTAGGGAGATGGCCCAGCGTGAATCATCTTTCTTTTATTATTGGGTCACTCTCTTTGTCCCCCTTGTGTATTATCCTTACCAGCATCTATAATCAAATTATTACATTAGTAAATATGTTTATTAAGGGGCAACAGTATTACTGTCCCAATTTTCCAGGTGAGGAAGCTGAGGCACAGAAAAGTGAAGTAACTTGTCCAAGGCCACACAGCTAGTAAGTGGCAGAGCCAGATGCACACCCAGCAATCCTCCTCATTCACTGGTCTAATAACTGAGACCAGGTTTGAACAAGGAGTGAGGTGGGTGCAGACTGAGGCTCTGTAAGAGAGCACAGAGGAAAGTGGGGACTCCTCTTTTGAGACATGTGCGTGGAATCAGAAGGACAGAGTCAGACAGTAGTTTGAGAAGAAAGGAAAGGTGAAGGAAGTTGATTTTATTTTTGAGAAGAGGAAAGATTAGAAACTTTAGGTAAAGGGGAGAGAGGAGAAAGGAGATAGTTGTCAAAGAAAGTTCCAGAAGGAGAGGAGAAGCCTGTGATAAAGCCTAAGCCTCCGCAGGGTTGAGGGGGCATCGAGGGTGGTAAGGACAGCCTTGGAAGGAAATAGGGGACACAGTTTCCTCTGAAATGAAAGTGGAGAAGAGCTAAAGGGAAGAGATTAGAAGATGAAGATTCAACAGGAGTGATGGCCCCAGCCTTCGTGTTGTGTTTTGTTCTCTCTGCCTCTCTGTCTCTCTCTTTCTCCTTCCTTCCTTCATCCTTCCTTCCTCTTTCTTTGCTTCTTTCTTTCTTTCTTTCTTTTCTTTCCTTCCTTCCTTTCCTTCTTTTTAAAAAATTTCTTTTATTATATCTATATCTATCTATCTATCTATATAGAGAAATAGATAGATAGATTTTTTTTTTCTGGGAAGTACCAGGCAAGGGGAAGGAGTGGGGTGGTAGACCTAAGGGGAGCTGTGAAGTTTGGGGACAGACGCTGTGGGGTGTGGGAGAGACACTGAGGACAAGAAAAGGGCAGAACAGGAGTCAGTCCCCTACAGGTAGCGTGAATCCGTCCAGGTGGGCTCTGCAGCTGGGGTGCAGGGGTGGAGAAAGCGGGTTGGTCAAGGGATCAGGGTGGGGTCAGTATGGGGCAACGTCAAGGGGATCAGAGAACTGAGAATGAGGAGAGAATCTAAGGGATAGAACAGGGGACGCAGCCTAGGGAAGTGAGGAGAGTAAGAAGGAAAGCACAAGAAACAGGGAGAGTTTCTAGGACTAAAAAGTATCCATTCCAATATCCCCGTCCATTACTCACTAGATATTTCCCTTTTATTTTTGTTACACACGTATTTAAAATTGAGACTTCTAAGCAAATGAAGCCCAGACAGGATTTTGTTCTGGTGTCACACTGAACGATCATGCTGGGAAGACAAAGTGTGTCACACTGATGGCACAAGCTATGACACGAGGGATGCACCACTTTTCACAAACATCAGAACTAACGTGGTCAATACAATCTCCTTGGAAGGCCGAATCTATTCCAGGGAGGCTGCTGTTATCCACAGCATTTCTGACCTCCTCATGGCACTATCCTTCATATCTTCTCACTTTTACCATGTCATCATTCTTTCCACATGGATTTGATTTTGGTGGCTTCGATTTTTTAGAAAGAACCAAAAATCATTCAAGCATTGTTCGATAAGTGAGGTAGTCGACCAAACTGAGTATCGTACTTTGGGTCAAAAACAAAGTGACAATTAAATAAAGAGACCAAATCTCTTGGGTTGGGGCAGGGGCTGGGGAGGTAGGGGAGACTCATCAGCTAGCTTGAGGGCAAACACTGGAGGAATTCTAACATAGTTTTGAGAGTACGATGTAAACAAGAAGTGTGTTCTCCCAGGGTGAGTGTGAGAAAGGACCATAATTTAAATGAATTAACCAATGTATTTAACATCTAGTCTCCTTTCTCCAAAGTGACACCTGGCACTGACCACTTTCTGTACTGTACTGGAAAATTCCATGTCTGCAGCTAACAAACACAACGTACAAATGCACTAGTAGTAACACACAACGAAAATGTGTACAAGATGTCATCCATGAACCGAACGAAACATGATCTCAATTTAATACACATTCTTCACAGAAAAATACGCCTGACCAAGAAAAGACATTTTTTAATTACATCTTTACTATTGAGTTAGAGGAGAAATAAAATTTTCTTTCTTGCACTTAACTCACTTTCACTCAGATACTGTTTTACTAAGTTGCTTAATGTACGGGCTAGAGTGGTAATAAAACTAAGATAAATTTTAAAAAATATTTCTTTTCTAAAAAGAAGCACCTCCTTAGCACAGTATAGAGTCCTGGTCAAGGAGTCAGGAATTCTGACAAATCCAGGGTTTTGATCTTACTCTGTCAACAAGTCACTGTGACTTCCCAGGCAGGCCCCTCAAAGGCCCTCTTCAGCTCTGAACACATGCAATATATTCCTACCTCTTTCTTATCTGCTCTGCAAAATTCCCTTTTCTAAACTTTTAGGAGTAAATGAGCACTTTTAGCCCCTAATTACATGAAAGTATATCATTTATTTTCTACGTAAATACCTTAAAAATTGATATACCTTAGTAATCCTTCATGTGTTAAATCATGAGAAAAGATAAATTTGTTCACTGCTATAAAATAAATTCCCCTCCTAGTTATTTTGTCTATTTGCTCAATTCAAAATTTGAACAGTATAATCATTATGTATTTTTGGTATTCATTATCACTTTAGTACTTCATAAATATGATTCATGCCTTAACTGTGTTTATGGTGATGTTGTCTAATTACTATTGTTTGCATACTACACAACTCTTATCTTAAATTGTCAAAAGAGTAAAAGAACTATTGGAAAGTACACTGCACATTTCTGTCTGCAAAGTATAGCATACTATAAGCTGAACTTGACCTTTAAATATATGTAAGAGAGACTTTTTACTAAGTAAAGTATACAGGAAATTATTCCTACCTCAGTCAAGCCAACAAAATCCAGGAGAAACTCATAACTAACTCCATGCAATAGAAAGAAGATTATGAAATTGTTTTATTTCAGACAGAAGGAAGATATTTTTTAAACATTTTAAAATTTAGAAGTCTTTTTTTTCACATTAACCTGGATTAAATTTTTTTCTGTAAAAATAAGGGGAAACAACGGTGGTAAGGTTTCCTTTAAATATGCAAAAGCAAAAAGATCATGGAATGGGGATTATAACATCTGTTTATATAATATATGAGACAATAAATGATGTAAACCTTAAGAAAAGCAATAAAAATGCATGATTTTGCAAGGTAGCTTTGGTCACTATTTTTAATATTTGGATTCTAAAGAGGGTTGCCCGTGACAGTGGCCTTCCAGTATGTAAAGCTTCATAACACCAATCCCATAAAAGACCACACTTCCCGGTAGGGGCAAAGCTATTTTAAAAATATGTTTGTTGTAGAAGGGATCATGAAAACTGTCTTTTAGGAAATGATATCCAGGTTCAACCATAGTAGTCTCTAGGCACAAAAGCATTATTTTCTTTTTTCACAATAATTCATTCTAAACCAAGAAGCCATCTGGGAAAAGGAAAAAAAAAAACAAACCAAGAAAGTTTATTGTTCTACTCAGATGGAGAATCATCAGTAAGGAAAACAGAGTTAACAGCATATTCATTTTTAATACTTCTTGGGTGGATTTCCCTGGATGGTCTGATTTCCCAGTATTTCCCCCAAATAAGTGCTTGTGTGCCGGGCATGCAGAGCGGTGTACAGCAGTACTTCTCAAAGGATGATTTCCTAGACCAGGAGCATCAGGGAACTTGCTAGAAATGCAACTCCTCCCACCCCACACCAGACCTACTCAATCAGAATCTCCAGTGTGGAGCCCAGGGACGCGTACGTTGACACACCCTGTGGAGGATCCTGATACACATTGAGGGTTGAGAACCACTGGTCTCCAGCACATGGCCTGCCTGATTCTCACCCCATTCATTTTTCCTTCCTATTAATGCCCTTCCTTCAGCCCTAAGCGTCTAACTATATCCCACTCCTCAAGTCTGGCCCAGCTCTTTCTTTGAACTTTGACACTTCCCTTACTTGAAATAGCACTTATCATTTACATACTGCAATTAAACATTACCTATATCTGAAGTGATTTCCCCATACCATGCCTTATATTGTCCTCTAAATTATTTCTTATCTGTGTTTCTTTTCTCACTTTAACTGAATTGAAACATGCCTCTTTTTTTTTTAACATCTTTATTGGAGTATAATCGCTTTACAATGGTGTGTTAGCTTCTGCTTTATAACAAAATGAATCAGCTATACGTATACATATATCCCCATATCTCCTCCCTCTTGCGTCTCCCTCCCACCCTCCGTATCCCACCCCTCTAGGTGGTCACAAAGCAGTGAGCTGATCTCCCTGTGCTATGCGGCTACTTCCCACTAGCTATCTATTTTACATTTGGTAGTGTGTATAAGTCCATGCCACTCACTCACTTCATCCCAGTTTACCCTTCCCCCTCCCCTTGTCCTCAAGTCCATTCTCTACATCTGAGTCTTTATTCCTGTCCTGCCCCTAGAAACCTGCCTCTTGAAGGCAGGAACTTTGTCTTGTACAGTTGGCCCTCCGTACTCTCGGGACTTGCATCCGCAGGGTTTGCATTCGTGGATTCAACTAACGGCAGATACAGCGGAGAGTTGACTGTATTCATTATCCTTCACCATTTGATATAAGGGACTTGAGCATCCTCAGATCTGGGTACCCGCAGGGGCTCCTGGAACCGATCCCCGAGAATACTGAGGGGCGGCTGTATACTCTTTTACTTCCCACAGCATCTATCAGTGTTTAAGCCTTTGCTTCTTCTCCTAATATGCCCTTTTCTTCTTCCCACCAACTTCCAAGTTTCCAAATCCTTGCAATTTTTCAAGGTTCAACCCCAAACGCTTTTTCTATGACCTGGCTTTTTCTATATATGGAAGTATTTTTCTTGAAAAAATCATAACTTTATCTTTCTAGTTTTCCACTTCACATTAGAGTCATTTGTTCGTGTCTTCCCCGTCTCATCATTGAAGATGGAGATAATTGTCTCAACCAGACTTTTAAATAACAGGGGTGGGGAGGAATAATTTAGCATGCTTCAGGGTATGCATGTATAATTAGTTTATTTTCCCTCAATATTGAATGAACTCTGATTTTGGATAATCCTACTATTTACACAGGAAGTAACTCTCACATTTCAGAAAGATGCAGTATTTCTCCTAGACGCATTGCAGGTCTGGGACAGGGTCTGCGTGCTGGAGACAATTGTTGCAATTTGTGTGGTCTAATAAGTGGTCTCAGAAGATTAGACATGAAGTAACGGGAATCTGCAGGAAATGGAGCCATAAGGAAACCAGGGCGACTTGAAGTCACATGGGTGGGGGAGAAAGGAGCCTCACCCCAGGGTAAGGACCAGTAGCAGAAGGCTTAATTGTTACCATGTCGCGGTGTGAACCCACTGTGTTACTGTCTGAGCTAATGGGAACCCGATGCAGCCAGCTTCCTGAACCCACCAGTCCTGACTTCAAACACGGCAGCCCATCCTGCAGGATCAGGCGGGCCAGAGTCCCAGGTTTATTTCCTCTCCAACAAAGGAGACCCCATCCCCACCCCCATCAGCTAAGATAGGCTGCTCGGGACACTGGCAAGGCTCTGGCACCAACCCTCCTGTTTTCCCCATTGAACACTCAGTTCTAACTCCCAGACCCCCGACCTTGAAAGTCTTCTGGACTTAGTAGCCCCCCAAGAGCCCCTGGCTCTCTGTGCTTACAGACCCAGGAGTGAGAGAAAGCTCACAGGTCATTTGCTAGCAAATCCCGCGCAGCCGACTGGGAGTGCAGATAGGTGGAGATAGGCACGCAGGAAAGTCAGGTGCTGAAGATTCATCACTGATGGGGTCGGGCAGTGCGAGGAAAGAGAGTTCATGGGGGCGCCCGAAAACTTCCAAGGCTGGTTCTCCTGTTTCTACCTACATCTATCACTTCTGTTTTGTCACCGGCTCCTGACAGGAAAATGCCAAAGTGGCAGGCAAAGAATCTCCTCCTGTTTATGTGACTAGAAAAGTGTTTACAGCCCCTGGTGTTTGGGGTCCGCCCCAAGCCCCAGGGCAAGCAAGCCCTGTCCCAGGTCTCGAGTCTGAGGACGAGGGGAGTGGTTCTGGAACGTCAAGCTTCCTGGGCTTTTTTTTTCTGACTTCAAATCTCACAGGCAGCCTTGGTGTTTTTCCTTTGCCGAGATTTCTAGAGTTCCTTTTTTTATAGCGCTTATCGACATGTAAATTCCACACGAGGGTGAAAAGGTAGGTGTTTAAGATAGACTGCAACAGCTGGGGTAAACTGCCTCTTAAAAGGCTGTCTTAATGAAATGCATCTCTTTATATTTGGGGCATTTGTAAGCAGAATGGGAATGAAACTTGAGAAGATTATGTGATAACCAGGCTACATCCTGTCGAGAGAGAGAGAGAGAGAGAGAGAGAGAGAGAGAGAGAGAGAGAGAGAGAGAGAGAGAGAGAGAGTTTCTCTAATAACACAAAGATGAGCTTCTAGATAGCCTACCAGATAGCCGTCTTCCGGCCAGCATCTCCCATCATAAATCTTCATTCTGACTCAGGTTTTCTGTAGATTTTTGAGGACAGAGCTCATTTCCCTGGAGAGACAGGACTAAGGAAAGATCTGGAATTCCTCCAGTTAAAAAAAGCCACCATTCTGCTTAATCAACATTTGTTCCATCAGAATCAATATCCTGCAGAGGGTGGTTCTCATTGTTTTAAAGTCTGTTTGCAGGTGACAGAGCAAAGATACGGTTCCTGATAAAGACTTGCTGAAAAGGAAAAGAAAATATTCCTCAAAATAGCCAAAAAAAAAAAAAAAGTTCCCAAACTCTCCTTTTACAAATAAGCTTCCTTTTGTGAGATATTCTGCCTGGCTTTGCATTCTCAAGGAATGTCAGTAACCTGACAGTGAAACAACACCTCTCTTCCCAGGGTTATCTATCATTTCTCACTGAAAGTGCTCAGCCATTTACTAAGCATCTACAAAGTCATGGGTCCCCTCTGAACCTTAGTTTCTTTATCTTTGATAACAGTTTCCTACCCTGCAGGTTTTAGATGAGGTAGTGTGTTTGAAATTACCTAACCCATGGCGGACACTCAATAATAACTTCCCTACTTCACTTGATTTATCCACAGAATGGATCAGCGGCGGGTGGGTTTTAGAATCCGAACTGGGTTCAAGTTCGGGCTACATTATTTTTCATGAGGTGGCCCTAGACAAATCCCCTCACCTAGTATCTCCCCTGAACTTCAGTCTCCTCATTTGTGAAAATAGAATAATGATACCTCTCCTCATTTTAGAAAGAGCTTATGAGAGCCAAATAAACAAATATGAATCTTATAATAGACATTTGTATATCTGTAAACAGTAAAGCACATAAATCATGTTATAATCATTTATATTTTTCATAATTGGATAAAATGCATCAAATACTATTGAAACCACAAATACACTTAGGAAATCAAAGAAAAATGTTTATTTCATGGTAAAAAAATTACTGTTATCTTGTTCTAGTTTTGACTGTTTTTTTTTTTTTAAATTTTGGCTCTTTTTGATGAAGGCTTTTCTAGAGAGGCTGTACCAACTGAGATGTTCAAAACATGTACTCTTGTGCTACCAGGAGGAAGCCCAGAAAAGTAAGGTCTCTTGAAGTTCAAAATATATGGATACTCAAATAATTTCTAAAACCCCATTTGAGCAGAAGATTAATTGTTCATGGCACTCCTCTTCCTCTGTTTGGGCTTCCTTAGTTTCCTGAGAGGGATGACGGCACTTGGGATCCAGCGTAGGTGGAACAGCTGGAGATCCTCCTCTGTCTCCCGATGTGTCAGCTTATCAGTGTTGACGGACAGAGCACATAAGGCCTTGCCTGCCTTGCTGACCAAACAGAAAACACAATTCTCTATTTCTACCGTGCTCTTTGCTTCTTGCAAAGGAAAGAGCCACTTCATTTAAGACACTGAAATATATAGGATGCAATCAATGCATTAATGTCACTAGACAAATTCCATTCCTGGACCTCGGGATAATCTAATTGTATTACCCAGTCCTTGGAATCTCCAAAGTCTAATGAAGTCAACTTTTGATCATGATCAAAAGAAATAGCACGGATTCTATGAAAATCATAGGCACACAGCACAGCACCCACCTTTTGATTTGTTGACTGGAAGAGGGGTAGGAAGCTTGAACAACCTGCAAATTGAAGAATGCACATATTAAATAAAGCAAATACATATGACACAAGTGGAACACACACGCACATACGCCATTGATTAATAATTTTGGAAGAAACTAATCTCTGTAAGTTTTGTCTTGGGGTTGACTATTTCACAGATTTCCAATTATATATATGATATGTGACAAGGTTTTAGTGAAATGCATTGCTCTTGTTAAATTAATTGAGAACATATGTCTGAATTCAGTTCTTCGTAATAAGATTAATAGGTAAATATCAATGAATTAATTGTTTATTCCATAAATCTCTAGTGAGTACTTACTATGTACCAGATGCTGTACTTGGTACTGAATATGCATTGATGAATAAAACAGACATGGTCGCTACCCTCAGCGTTGACCTTCTGATATTAAAACAGCATGAGCAACTTTGATCTAAGGAAGGAAAAACTGGTATAAGAAAACTATATCCGGGGCTTCCCTGGTGGCGCAGTGGTTGAGAGTCCGCCTGCCGATGCAGGGGACACGGGTTCGTGCCCCGGTCCGGGAAGATCCCACATGCCGCGGAGCGGCTGCGCCCGTGAGCCATGACCGCTGAGCCTGCGCATCCGGAGCCTGTGCTCCACAACGGGAGAGGCCACAACAGTGAGAGGCCCGCGTACCGCAAAAAAAAAAAAAAAAAAAACAAGAAAACTCTATCCGTACTCATGGTAATTTCCACTCTAACCTGGATCAATGGGTAGGAACAAGTCTCCCTGGTCACTTGTCAAGGCAAACCTGAGCAGCAACCTGGCCTAGCCATTAAGACTACAGGCTCTGGAGTCAAACTCTGGGGTGAATGCTGGCTTCTCTCTAGCTGTGTGCTGTCGAGCAAGATACTTGAGCTCCCCGTGAATCTGTAAAATACAAGACATATTAATACCCACCTCATAGGGCTGTTGTAATGATGAACTAAGTCAACAAAGAAAGCTGTTAGAACAACACCAGGAAAATAGCAGGTGCTCAATAAATGTTAGCAAATCTTATTCATATCTGATCTCATCTCCCATCATGGCTCCATACACAACCCAGGGTCCAGGCAGCATTATATCCATTCTCAACATCTGCCACTATTTCCCTTGCCTGCCCTCTCCCCCAACCCCTCCATGCTTTCATGCATGGCGTTCCATCAGCCTGGATAGCCTTACCATCTCTTTTGTTCCCAGCAAACTTTTCTTGTGCTCATTGAGACTCAGCTCAAGATGACTTCCTCTGGAAAAATATCCTTACCCCTGACTGCCAGTGGTCGGGTGCCCCTCTGCCCTGCTCAGCTAAGCTGTGCATAACTCTAACACTATAATGCACCCTGGACTCAGAGTGCTTACTCTTATGTTCCTTTCAGCCAGATGGGGACCTCTATGAGGCTCCAGGAGAGGCTCAATCTATGTTTGTTAAGTGAACAAATGAATTGGTGAATAAATAGAAGGAAGGGAGGAAGGAAGGAAAGAAGGATGGCTCAATCCCTGGAACAACCTCATCATGATACATATTATAACCTGTGGGGCACGGAGTGAGATAAGCTTCTTGAGGAGCTCTGAGCCTGACGATTATTGCTGTTGCTGAGTCCAAGTTGCTACTGCTCACTGCACGACAGGCCAATAAATCAAGAGACGAGGTGTTGGGGCGAGGAATAGTGACTTTATTCGGAAAGCCTGCGACCGAGAAGATGGTGGACTAGTGTCCCAAAGAACCATCTTGCCTGAGTTACAATTCTGGCTTCTTTTTTATTAAAAGGGAGGGAATAAAGTCAAATGTTTCCTGGTTCTGGTCAGCCTCTGGAGGAGATGTGTTAATTTCTTCCTTCCTGCCTTCATTCGCAGGTGGGCCTGGTCAGGATGTTTCCTGTGAGCTAAACAAAGCTTAACGCTCATTACATGGGAGGCGGGGTTCCCAAAGTTGTGCCATTATGTATAATTTCAGTTTATAGGCAACATCCCTTTAGCAATTAACTTGTAATAGAATACAAAGTTTCTTCCCTACTGCATTGCCTCCTCCAGACTCTACAGTTCTGTACTAGCCTAAAGACACAGGGCAAGCAGAGGATGAGCTAAAAGCCAGAAGCAGCTAACTTTCCATATAACTTTACCTTCCGTGAACTCTGACCACACCAGAGACCTGCAAGCAGTCTTCAGATAGCATCTGGACCCTCTGTCTCTGAGTACACAAAGCCCTGCATTTCACAAGAAGGATGGTTATCCACAGCTTTAAGTGTATATTCAAGTCTGGAAAGGGCATAGTTCCCCTTGGTAGCACTTGCTTCAGGACACTTCTCAACAGAAATGCCCTTTCTTAAGCTGCCATTCAAGCCCATGATTTCTGTCCTCAAAACTGGTTCATTCTTTCAAGCTCCGATTCACCAACAGCATTACATTTGGATTAACTATTTGCACTCCCAACCAAAAAATGAAATGTTAATTCCCCAATACCAAAGACCCCTGACACATGAATATTTACCAAACACACACGCATGCTGAGAAAGGGGAGAAGGTAGAGATTATATTTGAATATCATATAGACCCGAGTGCCATAATGAAAAAAAATCACAAGACTTCTTCATTGAGATCTCTGAAAAGGGTAGGTATTATATTCATTGGGGTAGAAGTTCTAACTAGTAAAAGAGTTTCATTTCCCCAAACTGAATAGAAACAGTTAAACATTAGAAAAACAAAGCCTAGTTTTTCAAGTTGCAAAATTGAGCTCTCCACATCTTCTTATTTTCTCTCTCACTGTTCTTAGTCTACTGTATATGAGCTCACTTTTGGTCCATAATGAGCTATGCCCACATCTTCATGTCCAGTGCCCATGTCCTGCTTCCACTTTAAGGAATAAGACTTCTTAATCACTGCCCTCAAAGTAGTTCATCCTCGTACTTGCTTCTTCATTCAGCAATTACTTTTTGACCTATAGCAGATACTCTACTAGGCAAAGGGAATAAAATAGCACAAGCCACCCTCTGCCCTGGGAAAGTTCTGACCAGTTTGTGAGTTCTCGGTGAGAGACAATTTGCATGTACAGACCTAAATTTAACTGATAAATGTATTTTGAAAATATTCCACAAGAATTGAATTTTTCATCAAATTTCATTTTTGACAAAATGAGAAACTTGTGTCCCCTGGCATAGTAGCCGGGAGATAGTAGGCACTGGGCAAATATCCATTTCTTTTTCTTCCTTGATTTTTGAAAATCAAGTTGTGTGTAAGTTGAATTTGGGTCTTGACATTTCTGGGAAAGCATCAGATTCTACTGCACTGAGAAGCGACCTAGTGGAGACTGTGAGAGCCCGGCCTTTGGAGATCGCCTCTTCTGGCTTTCAGCCTCGGTTCTCTCTGCCAATCGGTGAGAAGTAACGGCAAAGAAGCGCTTTGAGGTTTCTAAGGCTTAGGTGCCTTATCTGAAAATTGGGCGAAATAGCACCTCTCTCACAGAGTTGTCAGAAGGTTACTTGAAATACAGTATGTAAAGTTTCCCTCATAGGAATCTGGCATCCAGAGTAGGTACTATTTGATGTAAATTATCACCGTCCCCAATTTGTCTGTGTTCAGAGATCAGCTTATTTATAAAAATTGGATTTTCTTACAGCAAAACATGCCCATAATTTGCAGCCAAACATCCAATTTGGAACTCGGGACAGAGGACCGTGGGATTCTGGTATCTTTGTCATTTTTCAAGACGTCTTATGACAACCACCTCTCCCTCAAGAATCCTTCCCTGCCCTGGCAGAAAGAGGTTTGTCCCACCGCAGGCCAGCGTACATTCTTTCCATGGGACGGGTCCAAATCTCACTCTGTATTTATCTAACTTCCCTTTCCAAGAGGTTTAGCAAGTCTGAACTAGACTGTAAGCTCTTTAACGGTATCATTTATGTTTTCTCTCTTCAATAATATAATCTTCCCAGAACACTGCCTTGGGCCCACAATATCTGGGACCAGGGTTTCAACTGGATGGATTCATCCCAGGGAGAGGCATACTCCACGCTCCGCATACTCACGTCAGCAGCGGCTCTACAGACACCCTGCCTGCTTTTGTGTCCTCTCAGTTATTATTTTCACTGAGTTACATGAAGCAAAGAGCCAGGCTCCCCTGTGGCACAGGATACAGTAGGCAGTATATTTTACTTTGTAGAACCTATGATTGAGGGAGGCCAAGGTCCCCATCCCCCCAGCTGAAATTACCATTGGAAAATCTTCAATATAAAACAGTAGTCTTTAAATCAGAGAGAGTCTTGGACTCTTGAAAATCTGTTGAAGACGTAAGAACTCTCTTCCCAGGGCTAGGGGAAATAATATAACATTTTTACATATATATTTTTAATTATAGATCACAGACTCCCTGCAATCTTTCCCTGCACCCTTTTGGATATCCACCTGACCTAGGAGAATCAAAACCAGCACCTGAGTTCTAGCTAGGATTCTAATTGTCTTTTTTTGCGAATCACGAGAAATCCAATAAAGCAGCGAGCGCCTGAGAAATCAGACGTTGAGTTGGATCCGGCACAGCAAACTCTGTCTCTGCTCTGCATGTTTCTCTCTTTTACTGAGGGGTGACAGTCCATCCCACTGGGGACACCCTGGCCTGTTTCCTTGGGCCCACACATTGTGCAAACTCCAGAAACTTCTCAGTCCAAGAAAAGGAGCATTATACAGGAAGCACACTGCATGGTCAAAAAACATGGGATATTCAGTGAGCAATGGTTCGAGGTCATTTTCTCATCAGCAGCAGTGAGCTTGAAATTGATGTGCAAACCAGAAGATTACAGAGCTCTGGGAAGACTCGGGTTGTTTTTTGCCTGGGTCAGGGGAAGCTGCTGGCCGAATTTTTGCCTCCAGCCTCTTGTTGAGTGACAGGAAAAGAAAAAAGGACCATTTGAAGGCTCCTGGATTCAAATGGCTTGGACAGAGTGCCAGGCCCTCGCTGCCCTGGAGAAAGCCACTCTGGTGCCAGCTAGGAACAAGTGTGTTCCCACTGTCTCCTGGAGAGGATTTCCCCGCCCCTGCGGAGGGGGTGGATTTCAAAGATGCTGACTTCTTGCCTTTTTAATAGGACTGCAAGTGTTCCCGCTTTAATCTGAAAACTTTCCCCCCATCTTCCACTCCTCCAATGCCTCCCCTAAAAAAGCTGGTATTCTGGGTCACTGAGATGGCGTTAGGTTATCAAGCAGAGACAGGAGATTAGAGGAGCAGTTCGTAGCAGCAAACACAGCTATGGTATTGAAAGGTCACGTTGCACGTTAATGAAATGCTATCAAACATCAAACCCTAAAGGTACGGGTTAAAGCCACCAAAATCCCTTCTGGAGTTTGCCTTGTACAAGTGTGGACCTAAAAGTCCCATGCCTTTCCCATACTTCCATCACCATGCTTTCTCTCCTTTAAAGACACACAGCATGCTTTCCCTCCCTTCAGCACTCCCAAACCAGGGTGTGTTTTCAATGCTGACCGCCCCATCTCTGCCTGACACCGTGGAGCCTTTCAGTCTAAAATCCCAGAGTCCACGACGTCTGGGGAGAGGGAGACAGTAAAGTCAGCTGCGAGCTGCTGCGAGCTGAGCTGACTTCGGGATTGCACCGCAGCTGCCTGCCTCTGTCTCCACAGCCGCCCTCCCACATCTTCCTAGGAGACGGCTGTGTGTGAAGAAGGTGGTTTCCCACAGCTCTGATCTAGTTCGGCTGAAATTCAATCTCCGTGTGACCAACCTCAGCCAGCGCTCTCCCACCCGCCGCCGGCTCCCCTCTCCAGGCTGTGTGTGTGCGCTGCCCGCTTACGCCGTCAGTCCCGCGGCCTCCCCTCCACCGGCCCCTGGGTATAGACTTACGGTGTCAGCGGGCCAGCCTTGGGGGCTTGGCGGCTGCCCGGACGCTCAGCCCTCATCCTCAGTGCTCTGAGGGGTGACACCCTATACCCGCCACTCAGCGGGGTTGAATGGGGCTTGTGAGTTATCGCTGGAGAAAAGGCAGCTGAGCCAGATGAGGCTGAGAACCCGAAACAGATGTAAAAGACATCAGGCTGAGTTCTCCGTGGATCTTCAATGCCCAGAAAGATTTATGACCTCTTTTAACCCTCTTCTAACACCGGTTGAACTGAGCTTGTTTTTTGTTGTTGTTGTTTTGTTTGTTTTTTTATACATTTTAATATATCCTTATTTTTTGTTTATTTTTTTAACATCTTTATTGCAGTATAATTGTTTTACAATGATGTGTTAGTTTCTGCTTTATAACAAAGTGAATCAGTTATACATATACATATGTTCCCGGATCTCTTCCCCTGAGCTTGTTTTATAGCGAGAAAACAAGCCTGGCAGTCATGAGGAAGATCACCAGAGCCACAGGGCCTGCCCCAGGGTCTGCAAACCCTCCCTTTTTTCTTTGTCCTGTCTCCCTCAAGCTCATCTAATGGCCTCTGCATCTGGTGGGGACATTTCATCACAACCTCTTTAAAACTCTCCGTCCCAGAGAGCCCAAAGCTACCAGTTGCTTTGGCCCTAAATAGTGTACTGTTTGGGGGTGCGCCTTTCTACTGAACAGGGAAGTGATAAATATCTCTTAGAAAGGTGAAGATTGCAAGGAACCAGCTCTAGCCAGCGATGCAGTAGCCCTGACTCTTTTTTTTTTTTTTTGGCCTAATTGTCACATAATCACGTTACACTGGATCAGGCCGCACTTTCTTTTGATGGAGAAAGCTTTGAACTTTGCTCTGCACTTCCTGCAAAAAGAGGATTTCTACCTCGGGGCAGGGAGGCACAGGAAGGCAGAGGTTTGTGGGTGCCTTTTACAAGTCCTGTGAAGCGAAAGGGAAGGGGTTTACAAAGGCGTCATAATTAGGAATGATGTGTCAAGGCAAGCAGGCACCTCCTGAACCTGACCCCACTCCTCTCCTCCAGGGCAGCCTCAGGAACACAGAAATTCAGCACTGAGCACACAAGCCATTTTCCAATACAAAGAAGCCCAGGGGTCTTTCTATCTTTCATTTATTTTCTGCACACAGTGGGAAAGTGACAGGCAGGGTTGCTCTTTTTTACCGTTATTACTTTTTTAAAGAGCGATACATTTTGCATGACAAACTTTATTTTGGTTTACAACCAACTAGCTTGCTTATCTTGATACAGAGATAAGAACAGGCAGGTAGAGCTGGAAAGTGTTTCCCTCACCTCCTCCAGACTCCCAGAGTCTGGGGCATGCCATCCTGAAGAATCAAACCTCAGTGTCCAACGTGGTGCAAAGAAAGCCTCCGTTTGAATTCAGTCTCACTCTCTCTGCCGTAGGTGGTTATGACCAGAGCAAGAGCTACCCTGAGCACCTAAAAACATTGTTCCATTCATTCTGCTCCCAGCCAGGCTGCATCGTGGCGGGAGGGCTTGTGGAATGAAGAAACACAGTTTTGGGGGGTGGAGATTCTACCCTGCCTGGGTAAGAGGAAGACTCCTGAAGCCAAGTTCAGAAATACTAGTCTCTCTGAGTTCTGAGAAAACTGCCCCGAATGTTAACACATCAATCTTAAGGAAACAAGCCTGGTTTTTACCGACTTAGTTTCATATAATTATTTCAGAGTTTGAGTCTTTACAAGAAAGAAGGAGTGGAGGAAAAAGATCAGAAAATTGAAGGGGACGAACAAAAAAGGAATGAGATTTCCTTTGTTTTGAAGATTCCCATCACTCATTGGTGCCCAGGGCTCCATCTCGGCTTTCATCTTTTAGGAGTAGATGCATAGCATTCTCAACAGCATGTGGAGCAGCTCAGAAGGCACTGATTTCCGCTCAGCTCTATTATGAAGGGACACTTTAATAAGCTTTCTCTGTGTCTTGGGTCTTACAGTACCAAATGTGCAGTGAAATAAGGCTAGAAGACTTGCAAGCCAGTCCTGACTTCAGGCTAAGTCCCAGCACAGTTTGCCCAAGTCATTAAGCCACAGGGAACTCAATTATGTCTCTAAAATGGGGGTAATAATACCTCCCCTGCCTGCCTCAGAGGGTTACATATAGGAAAACACTTTGAAAGGGTAAAAAAAAGTTGCTATATAGTAATTTATAATAGCCTTATCTTTATAATAAGATGTGGAAACAATCTAAACGTCCATTGACAGAGTAATGGATAGAGAAGATGTGGTACATATATACAATGGAATACTACTCAGCCATAAAAAAGAATGAAATAATGCCATTTGCAGCAACATGGATGGACCTAGAGATTAATCATACTAAGTGAAGTAAGTCAGAAAGAGAAACACAAATACCATATGATATCACTTCTATGTAGAATCTAAAATATGACACAAATGAACTTACCTATGAAACAGAAACAGATTCACAGACATAGAGAACAAACTTATGGTTGCCAAGGAGGAGTGAGTGTGGGGGAGGGATGGATTGGGAGTTTGGGATTAGCAGATGCAAACTATTACATATAGAATGGATAAACAACTGGTCCTACTGTATAGCACTGGGAACTATATTCAATATCCTGTGATAAACCATAATGGAAAAGAATATGAAAAAGAATATATATGTATATAACTGAATCACTTTTCTATACAGCAGAAATTAACACAACATTGTAAATCAACTGTTCTTCAATAAAATATTTTTTTTAAAAAATGCTGCTATATAAATGAAAGAGATTATGCTTACAATAATAAAGTTTAATTATGATTAGTATTCTCTAAGTATTTAACTGAGTTTGTTTCTAGTATTTACGTAAGAGTCAGACACATAAAAAATGGTAGGTCAGCAAAAAACGAAGACATTGTCTGGTTGATTTAAAATGCAAACCACAGGGCTTCCCTGGTGGCGCAGTGGTTGAGAGTCCGCCTGCCGATGCAGGGGACACGGGTTTGTGCCCCGGTCCGGGAGGATCCCACATGCTGCGGAGCGGCTGGGCCCGTGAGCAATGGCCGCTAGAGCCTGCGCGTCCGGAGCCTGTGCTCCGCAACAGGAGAGGCCACAACAGTGAGAGGCCCGTGTACCACACACTACAAAAGAAAAGCAAACCACAAAGCCCCATCATCCAGAAATTTTGATACAGTAGGTGTAGAACCTGCCTAGGAATCTGTATTTTAAACGAGCACCTTGGGAGAGTTTGAGTCAGATAGTTCTGCAACAACCCAGCTTGGAGAAACACTTTGTTTTGCAAAATGAGGACATTTCTCATCCTCTCACTCCCTGCCCCTGCTCCCACTGGATCTGGGTGTGAGAACAGAGCCCACTGCTTTCACATCCGTTCATTAATATTTCAGAATTTACAGCATGAAGGACTGGAGAGAAACAAAGCAGAATGGGGGATTACGTTGATGGGTTTGGTTTCCCTTTAATGATGAGAAAAATGCATGTCTGCTCTAAGCGGATGATCAATTGATGCAGAAAATGTTGCACAAGTGTTCTTTGCTAAGCTGCAGCGTCAAAGTCAACAATATAAAAGAAAATATACCTCCGTTTAGTTGAAAAGGACTTACGTTCAAGACGTTGCTCAATAGGACTAGTATGGGTTACACTCTGTGAAACGGCCCTGTTCATTTACTCAGCTTTCCACAGAACCCTGCCAAAGAGAACAATAAGGAAGAGATTTAGCTCTAGGGACTGCAATTTGTTTTTGCACCTGTGGATTTCTTTTTTTAAATGACAATGGTTTGAAAACATCATGATAATTTTTTTTTTTTTTTTTTTTTTTGTTTTTTTTTTGCGGTATGTGGGCCTCTCACTGTTGTGGCCTCTCCTGTTGCGGAGCACAGGCTCCAGACGAGCAGGCTCAGTGGCCATGGCTCACGGGCCCAGCCGCTCCGTGGCATGTGGGATCCTCCCGGACCGGGGCACGAACCCGTGTCCCCTGCATCGGCAGGCGGACTCTCAACCACTGCGCCACCAGGGAAGCCCCATGATAATATTTTTAAAGACAGTCGGTGAAATAGTTTGTATGTGAAGTGGGACGATTGAATGGAGGACCTCTCATAAAAGGAATCCCTTTTTAGTGACAGTTGCCCACTCTAGAATGAAGAGATAACAAAGAATGAAACAGAGGAAGAAGCTTCTAGAAAAATAGGTGGCTCCTAGAAATCTAGGAGTAACTTTTTACCAACATCCAATTGATTTGTCTTGCAACTTTCCATTTCTAAAATGAGCAAAAACATTAACAAAAATGGCCTCTGGGAAACCAATAGAAGACTCACAATCTATTCAGTTTACTCATAGAAAACTCTCAGGTCCTTGATTACAATTTTTTTACACACAGTTCTAATACAACACACGTGTGCACCCATGCTTGAGTTTGTATATGTGTGTGTGAGTGCATTGGTCTTCTATGCTCACAGTAAACATTGAAAATTCGAGTGTTTTTAAAAGAATTTCTCAAAATAGGTACATTGATAATGGGAAGCAGCAGCTCATGGCCTGATAAAAAGCACGGAGACAGTCCATTTAAAAGTTTATGAAATTTTAATATACTTTGATAACCTACAATGGGACAGAACGTAAAAAAGGAATATATATATTCTTTTTCAGATTCTTCAAATCGCTTTGCTGTACACCTGAAACTAACACACCATTGTAAATCAATTATACTTCAATAAAAAAAGGTTCACAAAGTGACTTCAGAATCTCAGAAATCTAGGACCCTTTTACCCCAAAAGACCCTCAGGGCCCCACTGTATGGCAGCAGAGTACAAAACCTTGGTTCACTGTAATGATCCCAAGACATCAAGAAAGAGTTAAATCCTGTTCTGTGTCCTTCGCTTAAGAAGGTACTAAACAATGTATTTTAGAAATTTCCATTCAAATGGTTAAAATTAAAGGTGCTTCCATACTGAAAGTGGCAAATCCTTATCTTTCCAGAACTCCTATTTATTCAAAAATACTTTTTCCCCAAAGTTTCTGGATAAGCAAAGTTTGTCTAAGGAGGAAAGATTGGAGAGGGGAGGAGGAGAAACAGCTGTTTTGAGTTAAACAAGAAGCATGTTAATGACAGCACAGGAGTCAGAGATACTTGGGTTTAGCCTTCTGGTCAAAGAAGTAATGGGCTAAATGGTTGAATGAAAACAATTATTCAAGCTCTGTCATAGTAGATGTGAGGAGGGACATTCAGAAGACAGCACTGACAAATGAGGTATCCGTGGCATAAAACCATCCTCCCCCAAGCTGGAGTAGGAAGTAGAAGACGGTGCCCGCCGTACTTGGGGAAAAGGGGTGTGGAAACGGCCCAGCCTAACTCGCCAACATTGGGTGTTTACAGAGAGCATTTTCTGAGAAAGGTGATAACCTGACTACAGATGTTCCGTGGCCAGATCAAGAGGGGAGAAAAGAGGATGTTTTCAGCTCGAAAACTAATGATAAACATAAATGTCATGATTATAGCGTACAAAGTTATAGGTACCAGAGACACTAAGAAAAATTAAAAAAAAAAACAGTAAGTCATTTTATCTTTACAGCAGTTCCCATAAGGAGGTCAGTAGGTTGTGGCAGAATCTACCAGTTAATTATCTCCACGTGTCTCTAAGTCAGCAGGATACCTCTAGCCGGAGAGCTCCAGCCTCTTTGCAAAGAGACCCTGAGCTTACTGGGGCAGACTGGGAAAGGCCTGGAAAATAGGGGAGGAGTCCCAGCAACTAACCTTCCTGAGGACAGGGAAGAAATTGGTACCAAGTCGCCCCCCCCCCGCCCATCACATCCTGCTTACCTCTCACCCCTGCACCTCCATTCTGTAGACCCTGAAGACCCTCCCCAAACCTCCTACTGCCTAGGGAACTCTGCCTCAATTCAAGTGAGACTGAGACTGAACTGTCCCTGTTCTACAAGTGGAGATGTGTGGGAGGAACACAATCAGAATCAAAAAGTATTCTCATCAAGACACACTCTAATTAGAGCCCTAACCCTCTCCTGAGCCACTTGACCAGAAGTAGCCACGTTTAGGACTTTGACACACATAAATCCTTCAAATATTTTTTTCTAGTTCTGTGTCACACCATCTAATTTATGCTGTAGATTATAAGAAATAAAATACACAATTAATATGTTTAAAAAATTTTAGAAGGTCATGGCCACCAACTACATCTTGTGTATAAATAACTCCTACATCCAGCTCTCTCGTTGGCCCTGGACCCATATTTCCAATTGCCTGCTGGACACCTCCATCCGGGTATCCCATACCTTCTTGACTCTTTGTACTTGAATTTGCTACATCCCAATGCAGGTCCATTGTCACCTTTTCTGCCTGGCAAATTCTTGAGATGAGGTAAGACTAATAGGCTGGATAATTATAAACACATCTGTCCCACTGCACCATAGGGGCAGATCAGCACTAGCTGATTCTTAAGGACGTTTATAGGATTTAGGATTCAAGTAGCAGTGAAGAACTACTTAGAGACGCATGTGCCATGGTCCCACACATCAGCAATTCTCCTCAGTCATGAGGACTTAAGGGAAAGGGTAATAAGACAGCAGGAGCACAGAACAGGCACTAACAGTAGTTTTTATCACTGTTATGGTAATTTAGATATATAGCCTCAGGGGTTTTCCTTGACATAAATAGCATAAGAAAATTTGGCAGTGGGTGCCTGACCTTCTGTTCTGGGCCCTTTGCCCCGAGGGTAGAAACCTGCTTGCTCACCCATATCCCCACTCTAAATGCTCCTGCCCACATACTCTTTCCTCATTGACTCATACAAAGTGGAACCAGAAAGGAACATTAAAGATCTTCTAGTTCAGCCTCTTTCTGTACAGATGAGGTCATGGAAATTGAAAGAGTTGTCGTGCCCATGGTAACAGAAATCCAGTGGCAGAGCTGTAACTAGAACCAAGATCATCTGCCGTATTCTAACCTCCTTTCTACTTTCACAACCACACGATGACAAGAAAAGTTAACACCCTTCCCAGGGATCCTTACAATTTCAAAAGGTTCAAAGAATCAAGCTGACCCAGCTCTAAGGGTAGAGCATTAGGGATCAAGCGCAGAGCAGAGCAGGTGTTTCTAGGCTAGCTATTCGTGACGCTTCATATTCTAGAATGCATCTCTTTCAACATCCCAGAGGTCTAACATTTATACGAAGCTTCACTGTCTCTCAAACTCCATTCAATATTCATGCCTTCATAGCTGGAGAGGAAAACACCTAAAGTGACTGCGTTGTACCACTGCACAGTCTGCATGTCCTGATGGGATTCATCATGTAATCTGGGCCTTCTTCTCACACATAAAAGTAATCTACATTATTTCCCCCAAAGAAAACTGAGGCTAGTAATAAATTCTCATTTCCTTTTCCAGTTGTTCTTGGTATTTTGCTGCCATTTTTGTGATTGCTTAGCTACAAACTTGAGCAGGAAGAGGGACTAAAGGTATGGGGTGAGGTCATGAACATGGGCGTGGACCCAGGAGTTGTCTGTGTTTACTCACCTTGGTGATTGTCAAGTCATTGCCCCTGGGCACCCTAATTAGATTGCACGCATAGTGCTAAGTATTGCTTCTTGAACACGCTCTCACTCTCTTCTCACATCCCCATCCTTTTTCTCTTTAAAGATTGGAAATAGCTTTGTCATTTCCATTTACCTCCACCCCTGTCTTCCCTACTTCCTTCCATTTATCTTAGCAAGGCAAATGCAAAAGAAACTGTATCTGGAAAACGTTCTTAACCTAGTATGTCACAGGTATGCAATAAAAATGCTGAGATTAATCTCATGATTGGTATCCTTTCCTCTGTGCCTATGAATCAAGAAGCCCTGGAGAATCCAGCATGGTATTAAATGTCAGATATTCACACAGGATGTACTTGATAAGATGAAAATATTACTTAAAAGCTAACAAGGGAGGCTTCCCTGGTGTCGCAGTGGTTAAGAATCCGCCTGCCAATGCAGGGGACATGGGTTCAAGCCCTGGTCCTGGAAGATCCCACGTGCCGCAGAGCAACTAAGCCCGTGTCCCACAACTACTGAGCCTGCGCTTTAAAGCCTGCGAGCCACAGCTACTGAGCCTACGTGCCACAACTACTGAAGCCCTCATGCCTAGAGCCCGCGCACCGCAACAAAGAGTAGCCCCCGCTCGCCATAGCTAGAGAAAGCCGGTGCACAGCAACAAAGACCCAACGCAGCCAAAAATAAATAAATAATAAAATATTTTTTTAAAATAAAAGCTAACAAGGGTGAGGATTATGATTCTACATAGAATTCCTCACATTATTCATGAAGTTTTCCATGGCTTCAGGATCTTTTCCACAAAGGACTCATCCACCAGCATGAAATTCAAGTTCTATTCCATGTCTTTAAAAATCCTGACTGATTTTCAGTCTACTCTATCATACATGCATGTTTGTCTTAATATAAAATCCTTCCACAATTTCTAATAAAATTAAAGGTTCAAGAAGACGCACCATGTTTATTCTATGACTCTCAATTGCCCCTGTAATACCACTGCTTACTCCAACATGAAAAATCAAACTTAACCATCAGGGAACCATGGAAAGAGCCATGCTCTTTGAAGGTCTGTGTTACAATTGTATTCTAAGACTTTTTGTTTTCCCATAAACTCTAAAGTCCGACAAATTTTTCTTTGAATAAGTGTACAAGAACTTTTGGAGTGCTATCCAGTCTGTGTGCCATTTTTTTCTAAACTGGTTTTATCCACAGTCCTGCTAAAGGGATAAACCAGACCTCCTTGTTAATTCTATGTGCCAGCAACTACCGTGGCCACAGCTGATTGGACCTGATGCAAGCTGACCCAATCAGACACTCTACTGAGAGAATTTAGAATTGGGTTGCAGCAATTACCTGATGTTGGGCCCTAGAGCTGAGAGGTCATACAGAACCAGGATTGGAGCAGTCTTTTTATGCCATAAGCATTCTGAAGCCAAGCAAGCCAGTCCAGAGAGAAAAAGAGAATAAAAAAAAAGAGAAAACAAGCAGCAATAAATAAGTTAATAAGATATTTTTCTGACCCAAATGGAATTAAATTAGAAATTAATAACAAAGAGCTATATAAAAACCACCAAATATTTAGAAATTAAGAAGCACACTTCTAGGTAATTCACAGGTGAAAGAAAAAATTCATAAGAGAAATTTTAAAATATTTTGAAATGTATGAAAATGACAACACAGCATATCAGAATGTGTGGGATGCAGCTTAAGCAGTACCAAGAGGAAATTTTATAGCATTAAATGCTTACATTAGAAAAAGAGAACAATCTCAAATCAATGATCTAACTTTCCACATTAAAAACTTTTTTTAAAAAAAGAGCAAATAAATCCAAATCACGAAGGGGACAAAATAATAAAGGTAACAGCAGAAATTGATGAAATAGAAAACATGAAAGCAATCGAGAAAACAATAAAATCAAAAGCATATTTTTTGAAATGATCAATAAAATTGAAAACAGGGAAAAGAAGGGAGATAACACAAATTACCAATGTCAGAAATGAAAATGCAAGCAGATCCTACAAACATTAAAAGGATAATAATAGCATATTATGAACAATGTCATACCCATAAATTTCACAACTTAGATGAAATAGACAAAGTCCTGGAAAGACACAAACTATCACAGCTCACTAAAGAAGAAACAGTTAATCTGAAATGACCTACATCAAATAAAGAAACTGAATCAATATTTCAAAATTTCCACAAAAATAAAACTCTAGGTCCAGACAATTTCACCAGTGAATTCTACCAAACATCTAAGCAAGAAATAATACCCATTGTATACAAACTCTTTCAGAAAATAAAAGAGGAGGCAACATTTTAAAACTCATTTTATAAGTTCAAGATCACCCTGAGACCAAAACTAGACCTATATCACATAAAAAAGTTATAGATTAATACTCCCATGAATATAGACACAAACATCCTTAACAAAATATTAGCAAATTGAATCCAGCAACACATAAAAAGGATAATGCTTCCTGATCAACTGGGACTTTTTTTTTTTTTTTAGCAATGCCAGGTTGTTTTAGCATTTGGAAATCAGTCGATATAATTCACTATATTAACAAACTAAACAAGATAAAAAATATAATCATCGCAACAGATACAGAAAAACACCTGAATAAATTCAACATCTTTTCATAATAAAAAGAAAATCACAAAAAAACTAGAAATAGAAGGGAACTTTCTCAACCTGATATAGTGTTGAGAAAATCTAGAGCTAACATCATATTTAAGGGTGAAAGACTGAATGTTTTTCCCCTAAGTTTCAAAATAATGCAAGGATATCTGCTTTCACCACTTCCATTCAATTTTGTACTGTAAGTTCTAGCCAATGCAACAAGGTATAAGAAAAAAAAGTATACAGATTGTAAAGAAAGAAGCCAAAGTATCTTTATTTACATATGACATGATTGTGTTTTATAGAATTTTAAGGATCCTACCCAAAAAATTACTAATACAATAAATAATAAAAGAACTAATAAGGGAGTAAAGTTAATCCTTGAACAATACAGATTTGAACTGCACATGTTGTTTACACAGAGTTTTTTTTTTTCAAAGTATTGATAAATACTACAGTTACTACACGATCCCCAGTTGGTTGAATCCACAGATGCAGAACCACAGATATGGAGGAATGGAGTATAAGGAAAGCTGACTATAAGTTTATGTGGATTTGGGATTTCGTGGCGGGTCAACACCCCTAATCACCATGTTGTTCAACGGTCAACTGTATAGTAAGATAACAACATACAAGGTCAATATTAACAATCAATTGCATTTTTTTATTGGCAAAAAAAATAATTGGCATGATCCATGAAAGAAATAATTGATAAGCTGGACTCTATTAAAATTGACCACTTCTGCTCTGAGGAAAACATTGTCAAGAGAATGAGAAAACAAGCCACCAGCCTGGGAGAAAATATTAACAGAACACATATATGATAAAAGACCGTTATCAAAAATATTCAAAGAACCCTTAAAACTCAACAATATGGAAATAAACAACCAGTTTTTAAAATCTGAACAGACACCTCACCAAAGAAGGTATATAGATGTCAAATAAGCAAATGAAAACATGTACAACATCCTATATCATTAGGGAATTATGAATTAAAGCAACAGTGAGATACCACTACACATCTATTAGAATGGCCAAAATTCAAAATACTGACAATACCAAATGCCAGTGAGGAAGAGGAGCAACTAGAACTCTCATTCATTGCTGATGGGAATGTAAAATGATACAGCCACTTTGGAAGACAATTGGGCAGTATCTTACAAAACTAAACATACCCTTATCATATGATGAGCAATTATGCATATTTGTATTATCCAAACAAGTTGAAAACTTATCTCCACACAAAACTTCACATGGATATTTATAACAGCTTTGTTCCTGATTGTGAAAACTTGGAAGCAACCAAGATGTCGTTCAGTAAGTGAATGGATAAATAAACTGTAGTACATCCAGACAGTGGAATATTATTCAGTGCTGAAAAGAAATGAGCTAACAAGACATGAAAAGACATGCAGGAAACTTAACTCCATATCACTAAGTTAAGAGCCAATCTGTAAAAGGCTATATATACTGTGTGATTCCAACTATATGACATTCTGGAAAAGGCAAAACTATGGCAATAGTAAAATGATCAGTAGTTGCTAGGGATTAAGGAGGGAGGGAGGGATGAATAAGTAAAAGCAAAGGATTTTTAGGACAGTGCAACTACTCTGCATGGTGCAATAATGTTGAATATATGTCATTGTACATTTGTCAAAACCTATAGGCTATACAACACCAGGAGTGAACCATAATGTAAACTATGGACTTTGGGTGATAATAATGTGTCAATGTTGATTCATTGATTCTAGTAAACACACCACTGGGGTGTGGGATTTTGGTAGCAGGGAGGCTGTGCATATGTAGGTGAAGGGGATATACAGGAAATCTCTGTGCCTTCCTCTCAGTTGCTGTGAACCTAAAACTGCTCTAAAATATAAAGGCTATTTTAAAAATTAGAAAGTGAAATTTTAAAATTTATAATAGTGTAGAGAAACATTAAAAATTTAGGGACAAATCTAATAATATAAGTGCAATATTTGTATTCTGAAAACTATAAAACATTCCTAAGAGAAAGGAGAGAGCTAAATTAATCAAGAGATATACCCTGTTCATGAACTGAATGATCAATATTGATAAGATATAAACTTTCCCCTAATTGATTTGTAGCTTCAGATCAATTATTACAGTCTAAACCCCAGCAAGTCTTTGGTAGAAAATGACAAATAGATTCTAAAATATATATGGAAATGGAAAGGTCCTAGAATGGCCAAAACGAAATTGAAAAAGAAGAACAAAATTAGGGGATTTACACTGCTTCATTTCAAGCCTTACTATAAATCTACAGTAATCAAGACAGAGTAGTGCTAGTGTAAGTATAGACATATAGAATATTGTCTATTTCCATTGGAATAGAAGAGAAAGTCCAGAAATAGATGCACACATATACGAAAAATTGATTTTTGACAAACGTGCAAAAGATAGTTCAATGGAGATAAAGACAGACTTTTCAGTAAATGGTGCTGGAACAACTACACATGGGGGAAAAATTAACCTCGATCCATAACTCCTATCATACACAAAAACTAACTTGAAATGGATCATAGACCTAAATGTAATATCTAAAACTGTAAAATGTCTCAGAAAACATGCAAGTAAACCTTCATGATCTTGGGATAGACAAAGATTTCTGAGGATATAAAAAGCCCTAATAATAAAAAATTGATACACTTATCAATGTATAAGTTAAATTGATACGTTTATGAAAATTCAAAGTATTTTTTCTTTAAAATACATCATTCAGAAAATGAATTGACAAACCAAAGATGAGAAGGAAATGTTTACAATGCATGTATCCAACAAAGAATTTCTATTCAGAATATACAAACACAATTCAGTAATAAAAAGGCAACGCACCCTAGGAAAAAATGGGTGGCAAAAGATTTGAACAGACACTTCACAAATGAAAATAAACAAATGGCCAATAAGTACATGAAAAGATGCTCAACATTCCTGGTCATCAAAGAAATGCAAGTTAAAGCCCCAATGAGATACCACCACACACCTATTAGAATAGCTAAAATTAAAAATTTGACATAACCACGAATATGGAGCAGCTAGAACACTCAGGCATTGCAAGTGGAAATATAAAATAATATAATCACTTTGAAAAACAGGTTGTTAATTTCTTATAGAGTTAAACCTAGATGTACCACAATGTAGCAATTATACTCTGAGGTATTTACCCCACCTCAAAATGATCACACAAAAGATTTTACCAAAATGTTCATAGCAGCTTTATTAATAAAAAGCAAAAACTGGAGACACACCAAACGTTTACCTTCAGGTGAACAGATAAATTCCGCTATAGTCATACAATGGAATACTACCTATCCATAAAAAGAATGGCCTACAGTTACCTGTAAGAACATTGTTGTCTCAAAAGCACTATGCTAAGTGAACAAAGACACAAAGGTTACATATGTTATATCATATATATGAAACTCTAGAAAAGACAAGACTACCTCACTATAGAAAAGCAGTTCAGTGGTGGCCTGCAGCTGGGATTGGAGAGCAGGTGCACAGGGAACTTTTAAGGATGATGGAAGTGCTGTGCGTATTGATTTACAACAGTGGTTAAACAAGTATATACAAAGCACATAAAGCTGTGACTTAGGATGAGAGCATTTTATTGGATATATAAGTCAATAATGTCGTTTTGTAAAATTAATTTGGTATGTCTAAAATATAAAGTGTTCATGGACAAAATGTCTGCCAATAAGGTGGCAGGGGGCAGGTCATGATGGCTTTTCATCCCATGCAAATGTATATTTTGTTCAAAATATGTTTTAAAATGTATATGCTAGAAAATGGCATGGACTATTTGTGAAAGACAATGTGGAATGAGTCAGGAATCTTTTTTTGATCATGGCCGGGAATACGAAGAACACTTTACTTCATAACCCAGAATACAAATATGCACATGTATAACTGTGTTTATTCCTTTCTGCATGCAATGAATATTCATATAAATATTCAAAGGAACAGGAATACTCCTTATTCTATTACAATATCATTTTTAAATGCTATTTTCAATCCTTATATTTATTTCATAACCCACTAAAAGGTTAGGACCTTTAGCTTGAAAAACACTGTATTAAAAACGTATCTGGGCTTCCCTGGTGGCTCAGTGGTTAGAATCTGCCTGCCAATGCAGGGGACATGGGTTCAAGCCCTGGTCTGAGAAGATACCACATGCCGCGGAGCAACTAGGCCCGTGACCCACAACTACTGAGCCTGCGCACCTGGAGCCTGTGCTCCGCAACAAGAGAGGCCGCGATAGTGAGAGGCCCGCGCACCGCGATGAAGAGTGGCCCCCGCTCGCCGCAACTAGAGAAAGCCCTCGCACAGAAACGAAGACCCAACACACCCAAAAATAAATAAATAAACTTATCTGATAATGGTTAAAGGGTATGGATAAGCAACTTAATATTAATTTCTAGATAAGATCAAGCTTCAAAACAGAAGAGTTCAGAAGGAAGATATTGAAAAAATGAGAACTAAAAGGATTAGGGACATAAACATATAGGAATGGTCCTAGTTTATCCCTTCTAGCTGTGTGGGGGAAGATGAACCAGAGCATCAATGGACCTTGAGAGACAAACAGATCTGGCTTCACACTTGGTTATGGCACCAACTAGCTGTGTGATCTTAAGCAACTAATTTGAGCTCTCTGAGGCTCAGTTCCTTTGTCTGTAAAAGGATAATAGTTATAATACTTACAGAGCTGTGTGAGGATTAAGTGAGATGACCTATAAAGAGAAAGCACAGAATGGATTTCCTTTCTAATTTTTCATGTGACATAGATCATATAGCAGAAAACTGATTCTCCTTTATTAAAAAACAAAAGGAAAATACTCAGAGTGACCAAAGAATGCTACAGCAAGTTTGAAATGTCCATAAGACAGAAGGGTGCCCTTTATTTCCAAAAGGTTTCATATAAGTAAAGCCTAGATAAAACCATATCTTCAGTTCTTCTTTAGCAAGAAGGCGGCTGCCTACAAGCCAGGAAGAGAGCTCTCCCCAGGAACAGAGTATACCAGCACCTTGATATGGGACTTTTAGTCTCCAAAATTATCAGAAAATGAGTTTCTGTTGTTTAAGCCCCCCAGTCTGTGATATTTTGTTACGGGAACCCAAGCTGACTAATACAACACTAAAAGTTACCTTCCACTCATCTTTTCTCAGGAAGCTACTAGAAAATGTAGTGGGGCAAGAGAGCAAAATGAGAAAAAGGAAAAGATGGGAGATGGGAAATAGGATCTGCAACACAGAAAGGGGATGGGGAATCTGCATGAAGGCAGATCTGGGATGATCACTGAGCACCAGTCACAGAGGGCACCATCTAGATGGGAGCAGGTCAGGTTCCAGGAGAAACTTCTTCAAGAAGTTGAATGCAATAGAATACCTAATGTGAATAAACATTTGGGGAGGCAGTTAGATAAATGATGGCGATTGTGTGGTTGAATTCCTAAATGCATTCCAAAAAAATTTTTTTAACTAAGCAAAGGAGAAAAATAGAACACTGGTAATCCAAGGAAAATAAGAAATTATATAGAAAAGTAATCACAGTTATCTTAAATGGCTCCACTATGAATGGCATACATGCTTGTTATATTGCAATGTAGCCACTTTGAGAGGGTGGGCATGGGAACGTCAGAAAGGTATCTGTGGGATGATGGAGTAGGGGGAGAAAACAGAACTAAATTCCCACCTTCTGTAATAGGAGGTTAACATATAATATACATAAAACTGAAGGGAGAATCAAGGTGTAGCTGTGCTTTCACGTTATTTGGAGATATGAGGCAAACACAGAAAGAGTCAGCTGGAAGAGGAAAGTGCTTGCTTTGGGGGTAGGAGACTGGTGTTTCTCTTAACAAAACCTTATAGACCTACTTGACTTTTTAACTATGCATATGTATAACTTTGATAAAAATAAAAGATTAATGTTTGTGCTTTCAAAACCAAAAGTCCAAGCCTTTCACTTTTGTATTACAAGTTAATTTCTTAATGCCTATTCAAACCCCAGGGTTTCCCCTACTTATAACATGGCTTGTTATAATCTTCGTTTTGTTCCAGGGTGTAAATAATGGCACATTGCAAAGTGAAGATATGGATAGGGACAAAGTACAGCTGGCCCTCTGTGTACTATGTTTATGATCCATAGATGGTTGAATCCATGGATGTGGAACACACAGATATGGAGGGCCAACTATGGGGCTTATCAGCGGATTTTGGTATCCGAAGCAAGTCCTGGAACCAGTCCTCCATGGATACCGAGGGGCAGCTGTATAATCAGAATTTTTTTTCCTTTATTATATCTGAAAAAATCCAAATAGATGTAAAATAGAGATTACAGAATAATAGGTAGGAATAAATCCAAAGGTGTCAGTAAACATAATAAATCCAATTAGGTGAGTAATTTCACAAAGTAAAGGCAGAGATTCTCAGCTGGAGTTAATACCAAACCAAAACAGGGAGATGGCCAAGATGATGGAGTAGGAAGACCCTGAGCTCACCTTCTCCCATGGGCATACTAAAATTATAACTATTTACAGAATAACTAACAATGAGGACAACCTGAACACTAGCAGAAAAATCTTCTACAATTTAAGATATAAAGAAGGAACCAGAACAAGATGGGTAGGAGGGGCAGAGATGCAGTATAGTCAAGATCCACAACCCCAGGGTAGACAAGGCACAAGCGGGAGGATAATCACAATTGCAGAGGTTCTAACAAAGGAGCAAAGGATCTAAGCCCTACGTTGGGCTCCCCAGCCCTGGGGTCCTGCACCAGGAAGAAACACCCCCAGAATGTCTTGCCTTGAAGGCTAGCAGGGCTTATATACAGGAGATCTGGAGGGCGGTAGGAAACAGAGATTCTGTTCTTGTAGGGCACACACAAAATCTCACATGATCTGAGACCCAGTGCAGAGGCAGTAATTTGAAAGGAGCCTGGGTCAGACCCATTTGCTGATCTTGGAGAGACTCCTGGAGAGGCAGGAGACAACTGGAGCTCACCCTGGGGACATACATGCTGGCGACAGAAATTTGAGGAGCTCGTACTACCACAAGGACACTGGTGTTGGCAAGCACCATTTTGGAGTCCTCCCTCTAGCCTATTAGCCCTGGAGGCTCTCCCGTCCACCAGCGAGCCAGCCCCAGGACCCTCAGACCACACAGCCAGCTGTGCCAGGGCTCAAACTCACCCACCAGTGGGCCAGTATCAGTCCTGGGACCCACCCAGGCCACACAGCTAGCCATGCTGGGACACGGCCCCACCCACCAGCGGCCAGCAGTTACCACTCAAGGCAGGGCCTGGCAGCCAACAAGGCTGGGGGCCAGCCCTGTCTACCAGCACACCCATAGTAGTTAACCTCCCCACAACAGAAGGGCCCATGCAGTCCACATATACGGAACCCCTAGACCATATCATTCTGATGACCAGAGGGGAGTGTGCTGCTGGACCCTATAGGATGTCTCCTACATAAAGCCACTTCTCCAAGATGAGAAACATAACTGACCTACCCAATTCATAGGAATAGACACAGAGAATTAGGCAAAATGAGGGGACAGAGGAATATGTTCCAAAGGAATAAGACAAAACCCCAGAAGAACTAAGCAAAGTAGAGATAAGCAATCTACTCAATAAAGTTCCAGATAATGGTAAAAAAGATGCTCAATGAACTCAGGAGAATGGATGAACAAAAAGTTTAGAGTTTAACAGAAAGTTAGAAAATATAAAGAACCAAACAGAGCTGAAGTATACAATAGGTAAAATAAAAATACACTTGAAGGAATCAACTATCAAGATTAGATAGTACAGAGGAATGAACTGGAAGACAGAGTAGTAGAAATCTCCCAAGCTGAACAGAAAAAAGAAAAAAGATTTTTTTTAAATTGAGGATCATTTAAGAGACCTGTGAAACAACATGAAGCATACTAACATTCACATTATAGGGGGGCCAAAAGAAGAAGAGAGAGGAAAAGGAGCAGAGAAGTTATTTCTTCTTAGCTAAAGAAATAATAGCTGAAAACTTCCCTAACCTGGGAAAGGAAACAGATATCCAGGTCCAACAAGCACAGAGAGACCAAAGAGGTCCACGCCAAGACACATTATAATTAAAATGGCAAAAATTAAAGAGAGAATCTTAAACAGGCAGCAAAGGAAAAGCAGCTAGTTATATACAAGAGACCCCCCCCATAAGACTATCAGCTGACTTTTCAGCAGAAACGTTGCGGGGTGGAAAGGAGTGGCACAGTATATTTAAAGTGACGAAAGGGAAAAACCTACAGCCAAGAATACACTACATGGCAAGGCTTTCGTTCATATTTGGTGGAGAGATCAAAAGTTTTACAGACAATCAAAAGCTAAAAGAGTTCAGCACTACTAAACCAGTTTTATAAGAAATGTTAAAGGGACTTCACTAAGCAAAACAGAAAAGATCACAACTAGAAATATGAAAATTATGAAAGGAAAACCCTCATTGGTAAAGGCAAAAATACAGTAAAGGTAATAGATCAACCACTTATAAAGCTAGCAGGAAGTTTAAAAGACAAAAGTAGTAAAATCATCTATATCTACAATAAGTAGTTAAGATAAACACAAAACAAAAAAATGTAAAATATGATGTCCAAAACATTAAAGATAGAGGGGGGAAGGAGTAAAAATGCAGGGTTGTTGGAATGCATTTGAACTTAAGGCATCATCAACTTAAAATAGTCATGTGTGTGTGTGTGTATATATATATGGGATATATATGGTTTGTTATATATGAACCCCATGGTAAGCGCAAAACAAAAATCTATAAAGATACACTTACAAAAACGAGAAAGGAATCCGAACATAACATTAAAGAAGTCATCAGATCACAAGGAAAAAGAGCAAAAGAAGAGGAAAAGAACAAAAAGATGTACAAAAACAAGAGAAACAGTTAACAAAATGGCAATAAGTACATACCTATCAATAATTACTTTAAATTAAATGGAAAGGCATAGAGTCACTGAATGGATAAAAAAACCAAAATCCATATACATGTTGCCTATAAGAGACTAAAAGATCAGCACCCAGAAAGCTATAAGACATTGATGAAAGAAATTGAAGACAACACAAACAAATGGAAAAACGTACCATGCTTATGGATTGGACGATTAATATTGTTAAAATTATCATACTACCAGGGCAATCTACAGATTCAGTGCAATTCCTATCAAAATACCATGGACATTTTTCACAGAACTAGAAAAACTAATTCTAAAATGTGTACGGAAGTACAAAAGACCCTGGATAACCAAAGTAGTCTTGAGAAAGGACAAAGCTGGAGGTATCACATGCCCTGATTTCAAGCTATACTACATAGCTACAGTAATCAAAACAGTAGGTAGGGTACTGGCATAAAAACAGATACATAGATCAGTGGAACAGAATAGAAAGCCCAGAAATACACCCACACTTATGTGGTCAATTACAGAGGAAGCAAGAATATACAATGGGGAAAAGACAGCCTCTTCAATAAGTGGTGCTGGGAAATTGGACAGCTACATGCAAAAGAATCAAACTGGACTACTTTCTCATACCACATACAAAAATAAACTCAAAATGGATTGAAGACTTAAATGTAAGACTTAAAACCACGAAAGTCCTGGAAGAAAACATAGGCAGTAAGCTCTTTGACACTGGGTCTTAGCAACATTTTCTTGGATATGTCACGTTAGGTAAGGTAAACAAAAGCAAAACTAAACAAATGGGACTACATCAAACTAAAAAGCTTTTCCACAGTGAAGGAAACTATCAACAAAACAAAAAAGGCAGCCTACTGAATGGGAGAAGATATTTGCAAATGATGTATCTGATAAGGGGTTAATATCCAAATATACAAAGAACTCATACAACTCAATAGAAAAAAAATCAACCTAATTTAAAAATAGGGAGAGGACCTGAATGGACATTTTTCCAAAGAAGACATACACATGGCCAACAGGCATATAAAAAGACGATCAACATCACTAATCATCAGGCAAATGCAAATCAAACCCACAATGAGATATCACCTCACACCTGTCAGATTAGCTATCATCAAAAAGACAAGAAATAACAAGTGTTGGTGAGAATGTGGAAAGAAGGGAACCTCATACACCATTGGCGGGCATGTAAATTGGTGCAGTCACTATGGTAAACATTTTGGAGATTCCTCAAAAAATTAAAAATAGAACTACTGTACAATTCAGCAATCCCACTTCTGGGCATTTTTCTGCAGCAAATAAAAACACTGTTTCAAAAAGATATATGCACCCCCTGTGTTCATTGCAGCATTATTTACAATGGCCAGATATGCAAGCAACGTAAGTGTCCATTGATAGATGAACGGGTAAAGAAAATGTGAAATACACACACACACACACACACACACACACACAATGGAATATTACTCAGCCATAAAAAAGAATGAAATCTTGCCGTTCACAACAACATGGGTGCACCTAGAGGGTATTATGCTAAGTGAAATAAGTCAAACGGAGAAAGTTAAATATCATACGATTTCACTTATAGGTAGAATCTAAAAAACTAAACAAATGAACAAACATAACAAAATAGAAACAGACCCCTAGATACAGAGACCACATAGGTGGTTGCCAGAGGGGAGGGAGGAGGGGGAATGAGTGAAATAGATAAGGGAGATTAAGAGATACAAACTCCCAGTTATAAAATAAATGTCACTGGGATGTAATGCACAGCAGAGGAAATATAGGCAATATTATTGTAATAACTTTGTATGGTGAAAGATGGTAACTAAGTGTATCATGGTGATCATTTTGTAATGTATAAAAATATCAAATCACTGTGCTGCACACCTGAAACTAATATAACATTGTTAGTCAATTACACTTCAATTAAAAAAACAAAAACCAAAAAACTAGAATAGCAACACACACACATACACACCCCACTTGGGACCTTTAAACTAAAGTTTCTTCTGTGGAGGAGGCTGTTATTCCACCTCCATCCCCATCACCCCAGGGGCTCCCTCTGGAGAAACTTCCTCTCCCCCTTCAAGTTCAGCTTAGACGTAGCCTCCTGTGCGAAGCCTTTTCTGAGCCTACTGGCTGATTGGTTGTCCTCCACTGTGTGCCCACAGCCCTGTGGGTTTATGCCCATGTCCACAGTGATTGCTTTGATGACAGTCCCCTCCAACTGCCTGCCCAGGAGCTCCCTACAGGGCGTTGCCCCATGTGCCTCTCACACAAAGCTAATCATGCAGGATGCTCAGCCCTTGGCCACAGTGGACAGGACCACAGAAGCCTTGGATCAAGGAAACTTGATCTATAGGTGGTCTACATGTGGGCTGGAATAAAAACAGTACCCCACAGAGATGAGGTGATGTTATTAGATAAGGAACACCAGATTGGGCACTTGGTATCAGGGGGGAAGAAGCTGAAAGAAGAGGTATTCAGATCTCCTGAGGCAGTCAGAGGAAGGTATCAGTAAGCAGCCCTGATGCATAAGTAGGAGCCACGTGGTAGGGAAAAGATACAGGAGTAAAATGAAATTATGGAACAGAAGTGGGAGAAGTGGAGAGGAACTGAGTCACCCCAACAGGTGTCTCTGAGTAACGTGATTACGAAAGCTGCCTGGGATCCTGCACCTCTTTCCCGTTTTCACACAGCGTTCCAACTTCCCAGAGGCCCACAGGTAAAACTGTTCCTGGTTCCCTGTGATTCCTTTTGTCCTTATATGAGATGCTGAAGTGGCACTCTGTTCCTTGCTACCAAAAAAAGCCAAACAGACATCACCTCTCCGGGCATTTACCACACTGTATTGTCATTCTCTGCTTGTCCATCTCCCTGTCTAGACTGGAACCTTGCTGTTTCAATTCTGTATGCTTAGTACTAAGCATAGAGCCTAATGTCTTATAAATGTGTCTGGGTCCACGTTGTCGCTCTCACACAGAAACTTCCCAAAGATTAGCAATTGACTGCTGTTAACTTCTCAGGACCCCATCTGGTAGAGAACCAAATGCAAATGATCCAGGAAAAACACTTACTGGTCTTGACATCCTCCAAGATACCTACTAAGAATGCGGAAGGATTAGGAAGCTGATATCTGTGCTGGGATCTAAATCTCTGGAGGGGTTGTGTACCTCTGCACAGAATGGAAGGTTACAGAAGTGTTGTGTGGGTTTTATAGAAATCAAAAGTACATGCAATTCTTCTGAAGGCTTGCTGATTACTCTTAGCGCATTGTGTTTTCATTTTGATCTCTGGAAAATATCAGGAACAAGGAAAGAACTCCCCACCACCACCCCGCCAATCCCAGGCTCCATAGGAAAAACAGTATTGAAATAATACAAACATCTTGGATCGACCCTCTTTTGAAAGTAAGGAACGCCTCACCCTCCCAGCAGGCCCGAAGTCTGCACAGTTTGTCCGCCAAGAGAGTGAGCTTTGGCAGCGCTCCTTGAAAACTTCAACCGCAGGAGGCCTCTGATTGAATTGAAATTGTTTCCTCCGGTCAGATTTTGTTGGTGGTACACCCGCCTCAGGATGTGAATTCATCATGTTTGCTGTGGGGTGAGACTGGGGCCGTGGAAAGGGCATAGGAGAGTGGATGTGAGTGTCGGGATGTGTGTGTGTGTGTGTGTGTGTGTGTGTGTGTGTGTGTGTTTGCACGCAGACACGCATCCATTTATTCCCTAACGTCCCTAATAAACACATTGACACTACCCAAAAGAATTCTGGAAGATTTGATACATTCTTATTCATCCTCAATATCTTTTAAAGTGATTGGAATTTAATCAACAAAAATAAGGAGATTGGAAAATGGAAATGGCAAAATTGGCAGTAAATTTTCCACAAGTCATTAACCCGGCCTCCGTTGACAGCACGCACATACTTATAACATTCAAAGGGAGGAAGACCACGTCCTCTGGCTTCACAGGGATAGAGGGAGTGGGGAAGGAAAGCAGGTTTGGGCTGTAAGAATATTTCACCTTGACATGTGGTGGACCGGTATCTCTGCTTGCTCTTTTTTCAAAGAAAACCCTACCACCTAAATAAGGTCACTATTTTTTTTTATTGTGGTCAAAAACACAAAACTTAAATCTGACATCTTAACCATGTTTAAGTGTACAGAAGTACAATTCATATTGTTGTGCAACAGATCTCTAGAACTTTTTCATCTTACAACACTGACAACTTATGCCCTTCCTAATTCTGCCTTCCCATCTCCCACTGACCCTTGGCAACTACCTTTTTTCTTTCTGTTTCTATGATTTTGACTACTTTAGATACTTCACATAAGTAGTATCATATAAGCATTTGTCCTTTTGTGACTGGATTATTTCACTTAGCATAATATCTTCAAGGTTCATCAGTGTTGTACATGTGATAGGATTTCCATCTTTTTAAAGGGTACATAATGTTCCATTGTATGTATATACTACATTTTCTATTCCATTCATATGTTGATGGACATTTGGCTTGTTTCCAACCTCTTGGCTATCGTGAATAATGTTGCAATGAACATAGGTGTGTAACTATCTCTTTAAGATCGTGCTTTGAGTTCTTTAGGCTATAAATCCAGAGATAAGATTGCTGGGTCATATGGTAGTTCTATTTTTAGTTTTTTGAGGAACCTCCACGACACTCTTCATAGTGGCTGCATCCTTTTATATTCCCACCAAAAGCGCACAAGGCTTCCAACGTTTCCACATCCTCGTCAACACTTGTTATTTTCTGTTCTTTTGATAGTGGCCATGCTGATGGGTGTGAGGTGATATCTCATGGTGGTTTTGATTAGGACTCTCTGTTTTACATGAGGAAATCGAAGACCTGGTCACTAGATCTAGAACTTCTACATTGGAAACCGTGCCAGTCTAAGTCAATCCTCTCGGTGCTCCCATCCTGGACTTCTAACCAGTGCTCCCCAGGAGCATTTGAACCAGTGCTTGAACCCTATGAGCAGTAAACCAGGGAGTAGTTGAAGTCACAAGATAAACGTGGTGTTTCTTCCAGTCCATCAGTTCTGGTCAATGGTAAGTAATTTAAAGCGTTGATTTGATATTAAAACAAACACAAATATATTATGAAATATAATACAAAAGTTATATGAATTTTTAAAGATAAGACACAGGACTACATGGAATCTTCTGGAAACACCTCAGCAGGCTACTCTAAGCCACACCCAGGACGATCCTGGGAGGTGCAAGCTCTCTCTTCTCTGCCACTAGAAAACTGCGGTGCAAAGGTTTGAAAAGCACTAGCATAGTCCACAGAGTACCATGAACATATTTTTCTTTTCTTATTTGTTTATAGAATTTTGGGGGTGGAAAAACCATTACAGAACATCCTAACCCGTGCTGTCATTTTACAAATGAGGAAAGAGAGGCCCCGAAGGTGAAGGCCATGTTCACGGTCCCACAGCAGTGCTTCCTCCTTTCCCAACCAACGTGGATGTGTCTGATCACAGCTTAGAGGATTTCAGTTACTGAGAGAAAACAGTCACAGGCATAGAGGGACTGCAGATGTACTCATGCTGCAACTCAGATATGCAGATTATTTTTTGCTCTGCATTTGATTTGATTTGGGCCCACCAGATAGGCTGTGAGAAAACAACAACTAAATCTCCGTCTTAAGCTTTAATCCAATGCCATACACTTAGACAGTTCACTAGGGGATGCTCAGCCTCTCCCTTTATACTTCTCCTCCCTCAATTCTCTCCAGAAGGTGGCTAGGTGTTCCGAGGAGCCCAATGACCTCATGGAGGCCGGGGTCTGGGTCTGAGGACTGGCCTGCTGTTCTCTGGACCAGCTGCAGACTGGCTCTTCTGAACTCCACTGGGGAATCTTTGGCTTGAGTGGTCCCTGAGCATTCAGCTGGTGTCTGTCGCTAGCATCCTGCAGCTGATAAACTCTCAGTCTATTCTTGATCAGCCCATTCAGGGCGTGGGGCCTCTCCCTGCTGACTTGTCCTCCCCTTGGCTTTCATTGGTGATTGACCCCTCTGAGTTTCTGCCCCATCCTCCATCTGGTCCTCCAGCCCTGCAGTCCCTGGCCCTACCCAGTCTTTGCTGCACGGCCATCTCACCCTCCCACAGCGGGCCCCATGTGGACTCCCTCACGCCCAGCATGCATGTTACATGCAAGCCAAGGGTATCTCCATGACGTGCTTAAGACCCTCTCTCCATGTGACCACACTGCCCTATTGGTTCTGTTTTTCTGGAGAACCCTAACTAACACATAAGCCTACCAAATTCTTCCTCAATCCATGTAAGCAGAACAGTTCTAGTCAAGTAAACAAAAGTCTAACCTGAATCATAAAAACCGAGGGTCACAGCCCTCAATCATTTCCAAGACTTGAGCCAGTATACAGACCCAGAATCCCTTGAATGAAGAGAGGTCAGGTCCCCTTAAGAAAGGACCACAGTACACTGCCCAGAATGAATACTGTTCATCTTTCTCCCAGCCTTCCCCAAAGGGACCTACAGTCTTATCAGGATTACTCTGCATTGAGGAAAAGGAAATAATCAGAACTTTCAGGAACTATACACTGGCTCTGAACTGACACTAATTCCAAGAGACCCAGAATGTCACTGTGGTACACCAGTCAGAATAGGAGCTTATGGAGGTCAGGTGGTTGATGGAATGTTAGCTCAGCTCTGTCTCACAGTGGGCCTGGTGTGTCCCTGAACCCATCCTTGGTTATTTCCTGAGTTCTGGAATGCATAACTGGAATAGTCACACTTAGCTGCTAGCAGAATCTTCACATTGGTTCCCTGATCTGTGGGCTATAATAGTGTGAAACGCAAATGGAAGCCACTAGTACAGCCTCTACCTAGGAAAATAGCAAACCAAAAGCAATGCCACATTACTGGAGGGATTGTAGAAATTAGTGCTACCATTAAGGACTTGAAAGATAAGAGGTTAACAATTTCCACCACAGCCCCATGCAACTACCTGTCTGACCAATGCAGAAGACAGATGGATCTTGGACAGCAACTGTTGATTATAATAAGCTCAACCAGGCGATGACTCCAGGTGATTGCAGCTGCTGTTAAGAGATGTGGTTTCATTGCTTAAGCTAATTAACATATCCCCTGGTATCTAGTATGCAGCTATTGACCTGGTAAGTTCTTTTCCCTCTATACCTGTCCATAAGGCCCACCAAAAGCAATCTGCTTTTATCTGGTAAGGCTAGCAGTACACCTTCACTGTCCCACCTCAGGGTCGTATCAACTCTCCAGCCCTATGCCATAATCTAGTCCACAGGGATCTCCCTTCCTCAAGATACACATCGGCTCATTGTATTGATGAAATTATGCTGATTGGACCTAGTGAGCAAGATGTAGCAACTACTCTAAGACTTATGGGTTAGACATTTGTGTGTCAGAGGGTAGGAAATAATTAGACAAAAGTTCAAGGGCCTTCCACTTCAGTGAAATTCTTAAGGGTCTAGTGGTGTGGGCATGTCAAGATATCCGTTCTAAGGTGAAGGATAAGTGGTTGCATCTGGTCCCTCCTCCAACCAAAAAGGAGGCACAACGCCTTGTGGGGCTCTTGGGATTTGGAGGCAGCATATTCCCCCCATTTGAGTGTGTTACTCTAACCCCCTTACCAAGTGATCCAAAAATGTCTTACTTTTGAGTGCCCAGACACAGTGGAAGGGCCTTTTGAGGACTCAGTTACAGCACCAGCGAGGTAGCAGTAACTTGTAGGGCTGGGGCGAGGTTCTGCAGAAGGCTGTGTGTGCTCAGAATCAGCACCGAGTATATTGTTCTGTCCCATAGCCAGGATTCATGGGTCCAAGGATCAAAGGGTGGAACTGGGAGTAACACCACTCACTCTTACCCCTAATGACCCACTAGCCAAATATTTGCTTCCTGTTCCCATGGCCTTAGGCTCTGCTGGCCTATAGGTTTTAGTTCTAAAGGGAAGAATGCTTCTGCCAGGAGACACAATAATGATTTTATTGAACTGGAAGTTAAGACTGCAGCCCCACCACTTTGGGCTCCTTGTGCCTCTGAACCAACAGGCAAAGAAGGGAGTTAGTGTGCTGGCTGGTGTGACTGATCCTGGCCACTAAGAGGAAAGGGGACTGCTACTCCACAACGGAGGTGAGGAAGAGTATATCTGGAATATAAGAGATCCCCTGGGACTTCTCTTAGTATTATCTTGCCCTGTGATTAAAGTCAATGGAAAACTACAACAGCCCAATCCAGGCGAGACTACTACTGGCCCAGAACCATCATGAATGAAGGTTTGGGTCACTCCACCTCGTAAAGAACCATGACCAAGCAAGGTGCTTGCTGAAGGTAAAGAGAATACAGAATGGGGAGTAGCAGAAGGTAGTTATAAACACCAGCATGACTAGGTGACCAGTTTCGGAAATGAGGACTGTAATTTTCATGAGTATTTCCTCCTTGTTTTGTTATGAATATGTATACATACCTTTGGGGTTTTTTTCTCTCTTTTATCCCTTTATCTTGAAACATAAGATGTATTGACTTTATATCATAGTATTTAAGTAGTGTTAACTTTACATCATACTGTTTAAGTTACAGGATATCAAGAAGAATAAACATCACTCAAGGACTTTACCTCCTCTTCTGAGGAAGAGGTTAGTGTGTTTTCCGTAAGTAACAGCCCTTGATCCCAGAAAGGGTGGGGGGGGGGTGGAGATGTCTCTTAGTATCACCCCATCATTTGAAAGTTAAAGAAGTTGTCCAATGAGTAGCTTGATGGACGCTGGGCCCACCTCAAACATTGCTCCCAGGAGGTGGCAGGCCCTCTTACAGAGTAGATAAGTGTCTGAGACTCCAATACCAAGCTCTGTGGCTTTGGGGGCTGTGAGTAATGTCTGAGACTCTCCCTTGGCCTCACACTGAAGGAGTCATTTTCCTTTGAGAAGATGAAGGAACTTCAGTTATGAGCTTCTCTTCAGCAAGCATGTTAAGCTGAACACTAGAGGCCTTTCCCCATTTCTTCCCTGGATTGCAAAAGCCCTAGGAACCTTGTAAGATCTCAAGGAGAGAAACTGAGAACCCTAAAACAATAACTGAAACTGGAGGTATGTCCAACTAGATTGTTATAGGGCTAAACTTCATCTATTTATTTTAACTCAGTCATGAAAATAAATGTGATATTTCTTGAGTCTTAAGGTCATGGAGTACTTTGTACCCATTCAATTTATATGAAAAGTCTCACGAAGTCATAGAAACAAATCATAATTAGTTATACAACTGATGGTTAACTTTATTATTATTATCTTTTTGAATCACTACATCTGTGATGGATCTTTCTGAGCTAGGCTTAAGTTCTGTGTCTATGTCTAATGGCAGTACTAGGAGTACAAGGACCATGAAGACACTCAATCTAGATGATGACTTACTGTACACATGCAGTTATTGCAGCATTCCATAATTCTTGAGCATGTGAGTTCTACCTTCTGATGTCATTTTGTCTTCTCACTCCACTCTTTCTCCCTCTTTTTTTAAAATTAATTTTTATTGAAGTATACTTGATTTATAATGTTGTATTAGTTTCTGCTATACAGCAAAGTGAATCAGTTATGCATATCCATATATTCACTCTTTTTTAGATTTTTTCCCACAGAGGTCATTACAGAGTATTGAGTAGAGTTCCCTGTGCTGTACAGTAGGTTCTTATTAGTTATCTATTTCATATATAGTAGTGTGTATATGTCAATCCCAATCTCCCAATTTATCCTTCCCAGCTTCCCTCTTTTTTAAAAGATTTACCAAACATTTATTGATAGCCTTCCATGTGCTGGATTTTGAAGATAAAAATAAAATAGGAAAATATCCTAATTAATAGAACACTGCTCCATGCTGAAAATCAGGCAGAATAATTTAGTAGTGGCTCTTAAAAAACAAGTGTTGACATCACTGTCAATTTCAGTTACCAGGGACTCAAGATTTCACAGCAGTTAACCAGGACGTTGCACAATAAGACTTTGCTCACAAACCCTTCATTGTGGAATTTAGGATCCTTCAATGTTGTCACAGGTGTGGTTTAATAGAAGTCACCTGTTAGCCCTCCAACGTCAGCTCCATGCTCAGAATAGGAGAGAGGATCCTGGGTTCCTAACTCTACCTCCTAGGCCCCCTCCTCCAGTCTTCCTCCAGGGCAAAGAGCAGGGACCCACTCATCCTGATCGGGAGTTCTCCCATGATCCTGTTCCTTGGATTACAGGATGTATGGCCCGGTGGATCTCAGACTTGTATTTCTCATCCCAATTTTTATGTTTCCAAGAGACCTTTTAGGCCTAGTGTCTGAAAGTTGTCACCCAAGGAGTATAGACCTGTTTAACTGCAACATCTCACATCTTTTTTTGACTTTTCTGACCCATGCTCATTTATTAATAAACAAGATTATTGTTTAATCTTGAACTGAGTCATTGTAATAAAAGACTATTTCAATTATGCAGCTAAACTCCCTCTAAGATCCATAGAAGTTTTACATACAAAACAGAGAGAGAGAGAGAATGCAGTCTGAAAGTTAGTTTCCTAAAAGAAAAAGAAAAACAATAAAAGGGAAATCAAATAAGATGTTATTAAGAAAATATTTTTCTGTATAAATATTTTCATTTTTTATAGTGTGGCACTAGTTTTTATATCACTCTTCCAGTGTACTTGTTTTAATTCCTTTTAATGATAAGTTGAAGAGTTAAATGCATCTTTCAAAAACCAAAATTTCTCTGAAATGTATACATCATTGACAAATGGATTTGGGCACATTATCTAATATAAACTCTTGGCTTTCGAAAGATCAAAAATACTGTTAAAACGATGTTGGAGTATTTGTTTGAATTAACATGCATAATAAAGAATCATAGGCAGAAGAAAAAAGATAAGGCACAGTTTTCCAGCATCCAAATGGTTCTCTTGCTCAAAATTTCAGCCAAAGGTATAGACCACAGTAGGTAACTGAGAGCAAAACATCTTTATGTAGATTTTATTATTATTACTAAGCTGAAAAGCTTGGGGGTAGATTTTCAAAATGCAGTCCCCAAATGCATGCTATGTTGACTGAAGTCCAAAATGACTTGAAATTTTGGAAGTGACAATAAAATCGAGGTCTTATTATGAATCATATGTGGGAACCCCAGCTGAAACAAAATTATACAAATCACAACCCTAATAATTAAAGAGTTTTAAATTTTTTTAATTGCTCAAATAACATGTCCAAATGTTGCCATTAGACTATAATGACACCATGCCATCTTCATTTTTCTTTTTCCTCTTGAGTTGAGACCCATTAACATATTGGATTGGAATATTTCTGGGTCTGTGCTTTCCTCAGGACAGCAAGATGTCGGGATAAACCGGTAGTCAGTGCAGACACAAAACCCTGAGAGAGAGGGGGCCAGCAGAAGTAGCAACGGCACCTCCGCAAAACCCTGTCAATAACGTATGGGCTGTCGGCGGTTGATCACTGAGCGTGGCCCCTCTCTCCCTCTGCAGCCTCCTTTCCCAGTGGACAGTCAGGCCAGCTGTCTAGGCAGCAGGAATAGCCCTCCTCTCCCAAGCCCAGACCTGTGGGAAAATCTTCATTGGCCAGTAATTGATTCCACACTGCCAGATCCATGACCCCAGGCTCCAGTCAAACTGGCAGCAAGCTGGGGAAGGCAGTCCACTGAAGGGGTGAGGGGGCGGGAGCAAAGGCCATGGGGGGGGCCCCCTGCAATTAACACTAATCTGAAAATTGGCCTCTGACAGCAAAGCCCAGCACCTGACAGCTAATTACTTATGTCAGACTGATGTGCACTTCACATGGAAAGGTTATTTATCAGAGACCAGAGTTTTTTCCTCCCCCCCTACTTTATTTTTTTTTTCTGTTTGTCTTAGTTGAAAACAGTGAGGAATTGTTCCTTGTTGCTTAGATCCCAGAAACCCTGGAAGTACTCACACTTCATTTAACTGAAAGGCTCCTAAATACCCTTTCTAAGACCTGGTGCACGTGTGTTGTGCTGCCCACGTGGGCTGGAGACCAGAGAAAGATGTAGATATCCCAGAGGGTGTGGCTCATTTCCTTTCATAAATGGAGCCAAAGTGATGGAGACACCGGAAACCCAAATAATCAATGTAGGCGCAACAAGGAATTCAAGACAGGCAAACCAACTTCGTTCATCTCATTTTCAAAAAGCCAGTCCACAACGGGGAAGATCGGTAAGGGGCTTATTTTGCAAATGGAATCAAAAGCCTGCTGTCTTAAATTATTTTAAAATATTTCCTCTAATCTTCATATATCTGTATAGTAAGTGTCTAGGTGACCCACCCAGCTACACTGTCTTTAAGTTGGTGATTTGACCTGCCTTGTCAATAATAAAAGTGGTTATCAAGGCGGGAGAGGAGATTATATGGACTTTTCCTTTCTACTTTCCACTTTCAGTCAACAAATACTTTTTGAGCATCTATTTTATGCTAGGCATTGTGCTGGGTCCTGATAGATAGTTTTTTTTCCCTCTTAGGATGGGTTTGAGAGTGACACAGAGAAATAAGGAAATTACAATGTAACATGATAACATTTACTGAACATTTACTGATGGTGAAATACAAGATTTGGAAGCACTTAAACCAGGATCTAACCTAAATTTATATAGTACATAAAGTAGCCTCTAGGCTGAGATCTGAATAAACAAGAATCAGGCAGGCAAAGGAGGGAGAGTGTAACAGTGGAGGATAGAAAAGATAAAGGAAATACATTCACAGAACCTGACATGAGAGAGAATTCAGCAGAGGTGGAGCCTAAAGAAGACATGACCAGATGAGGCTGATATTTACGGTTCCTGGTGAATTTGTCCCAAGTTTTTTCAGGTAGAAATTATAAGGCTTCTGGTTTAACGGACTTTACACTATTGCTCTCCTCTCTCATCCAACCTGATCTCACTTCAGGTATCCAAGTCCTGGACAAGGCCAAGCCAGGGAAATCCTGCCAGGGAAATCACAGCTACTGAAAAGCTATAGAATTATTGGGTGAGTATTAGAGCAGGAATCAAGGGTCCTGGGAGAATGGACAAACACAAACTTTTGCCCACCAACTACCTACCTTGCCAATGGGACTCCCTTTCCCCCGTCACATGTGAGTCTGGGTGTTCATAAGGGTTAATGTATTTATCCAACAAATGTTGAGTGTGTCCTCTATGCCAGGTGATGGGAGGCACCAAGAATTCTGAAGTGAACAAGGTGGGCATGGCCCCTGTCTTCCAAAAGCTAGTATATTCTAAGGAGAAGACAGATATGAAACAGATAGTTATATAAATCATCAAAAATGTCCTGTGTGCGAAAAAATTAAGAAGTACATTATCAAAAACCATCTGTATGAAACTGTTTTGAAAACTGTTGTGTAATAACTAAAATGAAAGATATTGTCATTAAGATACCTGGAATGTGAAGTCATAGAAAAAAAGACAGAAGAAAGTAGGGCACATGAGTTGAGATCTTGCCGTGTGTTCGGTACTGGGCTAGAGCTTTATATGTACTGTGTCACTGGTTTCTCGTAACAAACTTACGAAGGTGTTATTATTTCCCCTACTTCGCCAGCGGAGTTACTGAGATGCTAAAGAGTTTAAAGGAACTTACTCCAGGCCATCCAACTAGTCAAGGAGGGAATGGTGAGACCTGGGGTCCGTCTCTACCCACCAAGGGAATGTAACTCCAACAGTGCCTCAGCAGACTTCATTCTTCAGGACCAGAGAACTAGTTCCCACCCGGGCTAGAATCACATCGAGCAGACAGAGCAAACCTGACTGGAACATTCTGCGTCTCCTGGAGACCACATTTTCCCTTAGTGGAAGCATCAGCTTGTATCATCTTGAGAGAATATTTATACTTTCTCAGGCGTGAAACCCTTCTCATAAGACCTGGTGGACCTTACGACACAAATGTAATTTCTGTCCCAATCTTTTGACGGCACTTACCACCCAGCCCTTTAGGAAGTGTGACATTGACTATAGAAAAACTCGTCAAACTTATGCTTTTGAAATGTAGAGAAACTGAAATCAAAGCAGAAAGGTGGGGCTATTCATTGTTTCTGAAAACAGGAATCAGAGGACTAGACCAGAAACAAAAAAGACCTTGCAAACAGATGCGCCATCATGAAAGCGTTAGTCATACCACCCGCAGTAGAGTTCAGAAAGGCCCCCAATGGCAGAATTATTACTGCACAGCCATTACGCCTGGCTGTTATTTAGGGAGCATTGCAGTTTCCACAGTCACGACCAAGTCTCTGGGCACCCGCAGAAAATAACTCCACTTTAAATAATTAATGAACAGAACAGCACCAGTCCAGCTCACACACAAAAACCTGATGAAAGGAAGCAACCTCACACTCTGCCTTATGCCCCCCAGTTCCTGGGTCTGGAGTCTTCTCAGGACACAAAGCCCACAGCTCCAACTCAAGTGACCCCTGAGCTGGAGTTCTTGTCAAGACAATGTCAGCAGCAGCTTCTGGAAACCGCAGACACTGATCTCCGTCCATAACAGATCGTTATGTTTGGGCTTCCTAATCGCCCTGTTGGAGGACAGAAAGAGAACACTAGCCAGAGTGACCAGGCTGTGGCCTGCCCTTGGCCCCTGCTCCCGCTTAAAGGACCACCACCCCCCTTCACCATGCAGGCTTTTTTTAGGCACTGCAATGGAAACAGTCAGATAGTCTCTTGGCCCCAAGTGAGGTCTCTGTTCCACAGCTCCTGCTGCCTGTTTAGCGCAAACTCAAGCGTGTGACACACTCACATCCACTTGGGTTTCCTAAATGCTTCTTTGGTCAGTGTTGAAGATGCTTAAATCTTGTCAGTGTTCTATTTTGCCCTAATCTCTCTTTCAAAATATCTTTTTGGTTTTTAGTCAAACAAAACAGAAACCAAAACACCTCTCGTTCCAAGAGTGAGCATGATTTTCTTTTTAAGCTTTGGTTTGTTTCTATGAAATGATCTCATGCTGATCTGAGTATAAATGGTGAGACGGTATGGTTTCCGATTAAAGTAAAGAGACATCCTTTTTGTAAATAAAGGATTTACATTTTGGTCTTCTCAGAAGTGCTTATTTTTCTTAAGAAAGACTGCCTAACCCTAGCTTTGCTCTAAACTGGGCATTGCTTGCAAGCCAGCCCATGGAATGGCCAAGGGCAGGAATGCCAACAAGCCCCCATGTCTTCCTACTGCCACCACCAAGTTCCACTCCCTCCCGCTTACCACTGACCACATATCACAAAACCATATGTATGCCTGGGACCCCAAAATATTTCTGCATGAGGGGTTCCCCATACAGCCCTCTGGATTGCTGGACATCAGCCATCACTCTCAAAGCTTCCAAAGTCCGTGGACACCATCAGAGTGCCTCTCTGAGCCGAGTGACACCTGCTGTCTGCCTGTCTGGATGGGTGGAAGCCTGCTGTGAGATCACTGGCACAGTGGAAGACCCCCAGAGAACTCCCTTAACCAAATGCTGGGCAGGTGGGCACCAAGGCCGCCACTCAGGGGCTGACTTGGAACAGTACATTCAAAACTATCATCGTCCAAAAAAAAAAAAAAGAGTATTTTGGCAGCCCCAAATATAAACTCTCATTATTATAGAGACAGGCTCACTTCGATTCTCATTTGGCCATACTCTGATCTCTTTGGGGCCCATTTAGCACCCACTGACAACATGTATATTGTTTCCCCTGGAATTGCCTTTTTTAAACTGGATTAATTGCAACGAGACGCTAATTTACAGATCAACATTGTCTTAAGCATGATGATGGTTTAAAATAATAATAATAGCTATGGTTTTGGCTTATACGGTGCCTATTCCAACAAAGAGAGATGCACATCTTTCATAATCATTATCTGGCACTAACTGATATGCAAATCCTCCCTCCTACCCCCGGAGCTCACAGAGTTGTATGCTGCACAGCTGCGAGTCATCAGACATTAATGTGGACTTAATTTGAAGTGGTGCTGGAGGTAGTGGGCACAACTCAAATTAGACATGTGGTGGGCGTTTAACCACAGTATTACCAATTCCCATTCTGACATCTGACAGCCCTTAATAATTAACTGCATGTAAATGGTCAAACCTTCCCTCTCTGTTGGACCAGTCTCCAGCTATACCAGTCTCTTCATCATAATTGCAAGTCGGGGCTGTCAATTGCACTTGAGACAAATCATAGGCAAAAGATCAGACAGCTTCAGGAGTCCTGTGTTCTCTGATCTATCTGCCTTTTAATTGGACTGGAAGGCCTTCCCGGCAGCTCCCATATGCTGCCTCCTTAGAAAGATATAATATTCTCTCTGGATAAGAGGGAAATTGATTGTGCTTTGAGGCTTATTTGGAGGCTTTGGGGAAACACGCTTTTGTGGTGGATTTTCAAGGTTCCCCTAGAACACACCAAGGCAGGTACGTTGCCCCAAACCCACAAGTTACTCCTTCTTTTCTGAATCCTCACCCTTGTGTGATTTTTCTTCCTTCTCCTTCTAAAATGTCTTATTCCGATTTGAGCCACAGAGTGACAGTCTGGGCCCCCACTGAACAAAGACTGGCACTCTCTGAAAGTCCAAGGGAAATGTCACACAACAGAGGTGATCAAAATCAGAACTATACTAAACCCATCATCTCTAGAAAAAGCAATATCAAATTCAAGCTCGGGTGAGCGACACATTCTACGGCCTCTAGTCAGCCAAGCTAAGGTCCTAGGGCTGCGTGTATCTTTTGTGGACAAAAAAAAGATTCAGTTGATATTCAGGACAGTGTGATCATCTGCAAAAATATCATTATACCTATTAGTAAAGGCAACCTTGATTGATAATGGGTACAGTACACATACAGGAACTAATGACACAGGTACATTTATAATCAGATTAAATATAATGTGGATAGAAACAGAAATGATTTTTATTTTTGTATTATGGATGAAAAAGGAATTTACTAAGCAAATGAATTATATAAAACTGAACTTGTAAAACAAGTAAAAGCATGAAGTTTTTAATGTGATTTTCTTTGATATACCATTTAAGTACAATTGACATGCCGATTATGAAGTTGTTTGTTCTCTTTTTAGTAAAATAGATCCCCTAAGAATTCGTCCTAAGTAATATTTTATTACTTTAGTTGGATACTCCTCAAAGCATTAGATTTGCACTTTTTTTTTTTTTTTTTTTTTAAGATTCTACAGTTGAGACTGGATTTGCCCATTAGGCAGCAAGCAGTAAGTTTTATGGTAGAGGTGGAGGATATATCACTCCAGCTGCTGGGAAGTACAGTAACAAGCCTGATATTATGTGTTAAGTAGTAAATAAGTAAACAATTATGGTGGCTCTCAGGCTCTGCCTGTGTTTTTAATCCTGTATTTGCCCCTCAGGCCAAATAAGCATACTTGAAGTATCAACCCAATTATAACCTAATGGAATAAAAATGAGCTAAGAGGGAAGAGAAGAAGCAAAAATACATTAAAGAGAGAGAGAGAATAAAGAAAGAAAAAAAATTTAAAATCGTCATATATATTTGTACACAGAATGCATGAAAGCAAACAGATGTGAGGGTCCTTGGAACTTAAAATATTGCTGTGTCCTGGTCATTTTCTCTGTCCCAGAAAAAGAATAAGCTCTTTTCAAAGCCCGGTTCTGAAAGAAGGGCTAACATCAAACAGCCCCAGAATAACCAGGAGACTAAAGCCTGAAGCTATTCAACTTCCTGCCTTGTAACTAACTAATCTACTTAGAGCTGGAAGAAGATGAGGGGCACCTTTGTGCCAGAAAAGCTTTCCAGAACAGAAGCAGCATCGTAGTCTGTTGGACAGAGCCAGAGCCAGGAATAAGAAGACTTATGCCACTGCCCACCTGGATCTGCCCCCTGCGGCCCAGGCAGGTCCATATATGTCCCTCCTCTGGAGGTGAACGCGCTGGCCATCTCCCACGTGGCTGCCCTGCTCAGCACACGGTGGGAGCAGCCTCAGACATTGTGAGAAGCATAGGAAAGGCTTCGTGGCAGAGGAGGAAATTGGTTCCACTTCCAGGGCCCCTGACAGCTAGTGCCTCCTAACTGTTCTCCTGACATGCATGGCCAGGGGCACCTCTGCATTTGCGTGTTCGCTGAATCATTGCTGTTCCCCAGGCTCCGTCTTTAACTGCTAGTTTCTAAGCACTCCGAGGTCCTGCCAGCTCCCGGGTCTGGCTCTCCCTTTGTTCCATTCCCAGCCTAGCCTTGGCAGTCCTTGGTCCTGGCCTCAGATATCTGCCTCAATTCAGGGTCCTGGCACAGCAACAGTACTTTAACTAGAAACCGAAAAGTATTTTGGGAAATGACTGAGAGCCGATATGAGAGGGTAGGGCCACTTCCACAAACCAGTAATGATGACCGACGGACCTGGCATGTTGTTATTTGATGAAACTTAAGAGAAACTTTGCAGAAATTTTAATATCACTTTTGCCTCCCCCCGAGCCAAAAAAAAGTCAGGTATCTTTATCAGTCAAGTTTACATTCATATACACAGTTGAGCAGCTTATGAAACTGAGAATACTGTGAATATTTAAACTAAAAAATAAAGTGTCTGCAAACACCTTGTAACACCCTCAAATACTCATCATGTCGCAAAGAAATGAATTATTATAATGCACTCAAATTTACCCAAAAGATACTGTAACAATCTACTTGGTGAAAAAATATTGAAAATTTATAAAAGCAAATATGTTATCAAAATCTATGGGATGCTATTCTAAGGTAATTCAATGTTGAAATAGAACCATAAGAATAATTACATTCTGCTTCCTAGGTATACTTTATAGTTGAAACCTCCTAACCGGCATGCCCTTCCTTTATCCTGTAACTGAATTACAACTGTTATTGCTACCTGTTGTTTCTCTAAGAACAGAAGAAAATAACTTGGACAATAATAAAGAGATAATAACTATTCACCAAGCAGCATTTACCACAAGCCAGTTCATTAAAAATTCCTGTTGAATTAGGGATGAATGAATGAATGGAAATCCAGCCGTTGTCACTGCTGCTGAAGAAATTTTAAACCAGTATCTGGTCTACTTTTTTCAAATCTGATAGCTCAGAAGACTTTCCTCAGTCTAAGGTGGCATTTAAATGACAGTTCAGAAATGTTATCAAAGTGAAAAGAAACATATGATTCAGGTTCCTTCAAAAAGTCAAACTAGTTTGACCAGATTGGTTTTTCTCCTCCTGTGCACTTGACCCTTGCCCTCCTTGGCTGCTGGAATTGATTAAGAGGTGTGAGCCATCCCACCCCAAGCTCCTGTTTATTCAAGGCGATGAACCCCAAGGAAGCCAAACTGTTTCTCTAGGCAACCAAACTTACAAAGAACGCAAGCTCTTGACTGTAATACTTTCAGTAACTACAGAAGGCTCCTCTTGAAAATGTCTGTGGTGCTCTATTTGCTTTTTGTTTTTTTACTAAAACTTGAGAGTCAATCCCCGCATCCCACCTCACTAGAGTCATTTATGAACCCAAGAAAGCAAGGGGAAGCTCAGAGAATTTACTCATTTTGTTGGACCCACTGAACCACCAGCCGGTAGTGTGGGGCAGTGGAAATAGGGACCAAGCCAGGCTAAGTAAGGACACTCACAGAAGCCATTCCAACTCACCACCATCAGCTAGATTAGTGAGAAATGTAGACAGATCCCACTCTTCATCAATTCCCACCTGCTGCTGTGTTTATTCTTTGCTACCTAATAAGCAATTAGATTTCCCATCTAATAGGTACTGCCCACCAATTCAAAGGTTTCTACCAATGTACGGATGGAAACAGCACAAACACTCGCCAAATATGTAAAAATATGGTTAAGATTTTACCTGAAAACAATATACTTTCTAAATTGTTTACAAGGAGCACATTTTGGCTAAAAGTAGATTACAATACCTTATTGTACCTCCGGTAGAGGGTAGTAGCAAGAACTCTTAAGACCATCGAACCGGTTTGGAATCCAGATATAGAACTTACTGGCTATGTAATATTAGGTAAGGTAGAGGAGTTGAACTACTCTACACCTCAGTTTCTTCATCAATAAAGTGGAGATAATACTATGTAAAAGGATTCATAAGGATTAAAGGAAAAATGTACAGGAGGAGCAGAAAGAAACAAATACTAGCACATAATAGGCATTTAATAGCCATTAATGCTACTAATATACTAACATACTATTGTTAAGTATAGGAAAAGCTTTGAAAAGTATCAAGCTCTAGACAAATGTAAGATACTGTTAATGGCCCTATGCTTGGGTTTGGCATGTGGGAAATGTGAGCGGCTGCAGTTCTGAATTTAGGAAAAAAAAACGCATAAGTGATAACATAGGAATAGGTAAAGAGAAGAGTGAAACAGAACAGAGAGTCCAGAAATAGATCCACATATATATGGTCAATTGTTTTCCAAATTAAGGTGCCAAGTTAATCCAATGGGGAAAGGAAAGTCTTTTTAAATAAATGTTGTTGGAACAGTTGAATATTGGCAAAAATTCAATGTCTATTTCATTTCATACACAAAAATTAATTTGCAATCCATCATAGACCTAAACATAAAGCTTAGAATCATAAAGCATCTAGAAGAAAACATAGACTATCTTTACAACTTTGAGATGGACAAAGATTTCTTAGAGTGAATACAAAAAACACTAACCATAAAAAAATGATGAATCAGACTACTACACTGAAGTTAACATTTTCTGCAGCATTAAGAAAATTAACAGGGACTTCCCTGACGGTCCAGTGGTTAAGAACCGGTGCTTGCACTGCAGGGGGACACAGGTTCAATCCCTGGTTGGGGAATTAAGATACTGCATGCCGTGTGGTGCCACCAAAAACAAAACAAAAACAAAACAAAACAAAAGAAGATTAACAGACAAGCCACAGAAATGCAAAAGTAATTGCATAAATATAGCTGGTAAAAGACATAGCTACAATATATAATCACTCCTACAAATTATCAATGAAAAGGCAAACTATCCACTTTAAAAGGGAGCAAAAGATTTGAAAAGACACTTTATAAAATAAAAAATACAATTGCCCAATAAAAACACACAAAAATGCACAACAGGGAAATGCAAGTTAAAACCACAATGAGATACCATTTCACACCCAATAAAATGCTAAAACAAAAAAGACTGGTAATATGTATCATTGAGGATATAGAATACTTGAAACTCTCATGCCTTGCTAGTGGGAATGTAAAATGTTGCAATTACTTTGAAAGACTGGAAGTTTCTTGTGATATAATTTATATCTACCCTATGAACCAGCAATTCACTCTTAGGTATTTCTTGATGGAAATGAAGACATATGTCCACATTTTGCGCGCCTTCCTGATAAGAGGCATGTCCATCAACCCAAATGTTCATCAACAGGAGAATGGATACGTTTTGATACAGTCATACGATAGAATACTACCTACTCACAAAGAAACAAACTACTAATACACACACCATGTGGATGACTCTCAAAAACGTCATAATAAGGGAAAGAAGCCAGATACAAGAGTCTACGTGCCATCTGATTCCATTTCTATAAAATCCAAGAGGCGGCAAAACCAACCTAGGATGACAGAAATCACAAAGGGGTTGTTTAGTTGAGGATGGGGGCCTGAGGAAAGACTGAAAAGGGGCACGAGGGAACTTTCTGGAATAATGGAAGTGTTCTATATCTTGTTTTGAGTGGTGGTCACATGACATGAGCATACACAATTGCTAAACTCATCAAATTGAGCACTGAAGATTTGTATCTGTTAATATGTGTTAATTACATCTCAATTACACGTAAGCGCGTGCACACACACAAGGCCAAGCGACTCGGTCCCTGACCTAGCAAAGTCTGCAGCTGTGTTGAAGACAAATGGCATCGTCCTCATTTAGATTATCAAAGAAATTAAATTACATTTATAAGGTATTTGTAGAGTTTTTAGTTCATTCAAACAGCATGTTACATGACACACAATGAAATGTTTTTCATGAAGCCAGTGAACTGCGTGGTCTGGATGGGGCTTTTAAGGCATAAAGCGGCTATTTTGGCCTTCCTTCCCCACTATTTCTAGCGCTTGGCTAAAAAGGAGCTGGCAGGTGCCTGTGAAGGGAGCCATTCTCTTCTGGCAAAAGAGCCCTAGGTTATTAAATTCTTCCTCCTCCCGCCTGGTTCACCTCCACTGTTTATTGTTTTGTCTTGTTTATCTGCGGCTGCCAGCCCAAGGCAGGCCCTTGTCCTTTGTGTACTCCCCACAGGCATTAGGCTTCACTCAACACTCGATAATGTTTTCCTTACTGATCCCAGAGCGGTCACAATATGTCTAAAAAAAAAAAAAAAACAGCAAGGCTCCCACTCTTGACCAAAAATCCAAATTATTTTTCCCTTCTCGGTTTTACTCTTGTGTCAGCTTCCTGTATTTGGATCCTAGGGCAATCCTGCTTTTTAATGTATAATGTTCTAATGGATAGTAACATTGACCGAAACTTTAAAACCACTCAACAGAAACCATTCCTGGCTCCCCGGGTCAGTGGATGAAGGGAAGTGTCCTGACACCGTTCAAAAAAGCTCTGTGGGGTGTAGAGAGGGAGAAGCCAAGAACAAGTCCTTTATTTGGGGGGCATTGTTTCTATTTCTAAACCGTTCTATCGCGTGTCCTCTTTTCACTCACAAATGAAATATTGTTCCCTTTCTCTCTGCCAACAGACCCAAAGGGGAGAGGAGAGGGAGAGTATAAGAAATGGAGCAGGGAAAAGGTATACTAAATGGGTCTTTTTATGAGTAAAATACATAGAAACAAGAGAGGGAAAAAGACCTGTTTGGTTACATTGTTCCTCCCTCATTTAGGGCAGATTAAATCACATGCAGCAGATGGAGACAGTTTGCAAGGGAAGGGAATTTAGAGCTCCCCATCTAAAAACACTTACTACATGTGAGTAAAGGTAGAGACAACCTAATTGATAAACTCCTGGAAAGGCCATTTGTACAGATGCTGTTGCCTTTCCACCCCTGATTCCTTCAAACCAATGGAGCCTTCCCACTTGCAGATGACATTCGCTCTGGCCTTCCATATCGCAGTCTTTTAGACATGGACTCCTTCACAGTTTTTAGCCATCTGACTTCCAAGATGTCCACATCAGATCCATGTTTCAGAATTCCAGATCAAGGATCACCTCCTTCAAGAATTCCTTGAGCACCTCTTTTGTCTCCACCCCTTGGAAGTTCCCTTGCTTTCCTGTATCATTTTGTCTGTGCTCTCCTCCTTTATAGCACTTAGAATTTTCAACCTTATCAATGTCCTTTTCTTCTTACAACTCTCAGCTGAAGGACTGACTTTTTCTTTCTTTAATTAGTTTTTATTGGAGTATGGTTGATTTACAGTGTTGTGTTAGTTTCTGCTGTACAGCAAACTGAATAGGTTATACATATGCATATATCCACTCTTTTTTAGATTCTTTTCCCATATAGGTCATTACAGAGTATTGCGCAGAGTTCCCTGTGCTACGTAGTAGGTACTTATTAGTTGTCTTTTATATATAGTAGTGTGTATATGTCAATCCCAATCTCCCAATTTATCCCTCCTGCTGCCCCAAGGACTTCTTAGTGAAGCACTTATCATCTCCTCTAGGTAGACTGCTTCGTGATTTCATCACACTCTGTGGGTACTTCCATAAAGCAATTATTTCTTGTATTGTAAATCTTTATTAGCTCCTCTGCCTCTGGGCTCCAAGAGGACCAGAATGATGTCTCTACCTCTTTGTATACCCAATATGATCCCTTACACAAAGTATACAAGAATATCGCACACACACGTGTTTATTAAATGTAGCTATTTGGAAGTCACTATGGACCTTCTGTTTTGCTTTGTTTTTTATTAAAGTAGAGACGTCCGAATCAATAGTGCAATGAGTATAAAAGTAGCAGGTGTAAAGAAAGCAGCAGTTCTAGGTGTGGACAACTCAAGGAATTTGACTGTAAAACAAGACATCAAGATAGGAAAGTAATTGGAGGTGGAAAAAAGAATCGTGATAAAAGTAAAGGCTTGAGGGATTTTTGAGAACAGAGCATGTGTATAGGCAATGAAGGGGGACCAGTGGAGAGAGAGAGAGAAATTGAAAATAAAACAGGTAAGTCACAATAAAGAGATCAAAGTCTTAAGGGAGACAGGAGAGCTGGGATTAAGATGGAGACAGAGAGTAAATTTTGGAAAAGAATAAAATGCCACTTATTCTGAGACAATAGAATGAAGGCAAAGATGAAGAAATGAAAAGGAAGAAGGAAGAGAATATTAGATGAAAACCCAACCAAGTGGAAATAAGTAGGTTAGAGCTTCATCTTGTTATACCTTCTTAGTGAGTAGCTTCTGCTAGAAGTAGAAAGTCAAGGGAAGTCCTAGAGGCTTGAGGAGCGAGGAGGTGGGAGGGGCTAGAGGGGAGGGAGAGAATTGCACAGTAGCCAAGTTACCTTGTGAAGGTCTTCCTGTGCCCCTTCTCAGCTCTCCTCCTCCCCGACGCGCTCGCCCAGTCCGTATTAACCATGCAAACACAAATAAAGAGCTACACCAGCAAAACAGACAAATTTCAGAACTGGCACCAACAGCTTCAGGTAGAACCAGTAATTTTTTTAAAGTCACCATGAGATTCCATTTATTAAGTTGGATTTCCTAAGATATAAGCAGCTCTCAAGGACAAACTATTAAGAGTTATACTTCCAAATCAGTAACCTGTTGACTTAAAATTCATTGAGGAAAATCTCTTCAACCCTTCTGATATACTGGGTCCTGTGCCAGGCCCAGGGTAGAAGGGGTCTCCTGACCTCAAGAAGTACATTGACAAGCAGTGGCGAGGAGCAAGATGCCTTCCCATTCATTCAGCAAAGTCTGTGGGCTACTGCGTGCCCAGAATCTTGCACCTGATGCTGTAGACAGAGTATAAGCTCTCGCTATGAGTATATACCGTCTCTTAGAAGAGACATATATTAAGCAAATACCAATCAACTATTTAAGTATAAATTTCATAAGTGCAACATAAATGCTTCATAAATGCATAAAGAAAAAGTTTAAGTGCTAAGAGAGCATATAACAGACCTAGCCAGGGGGTTGGAGAAATTCTTTCTCAGGAATGAAAGGATATAAAAGAATTATTTAAACCAGGAGGTGGGAGTGCCTTCCAGGCAAAGAAAAGTGCCTGCTGAAGTCTCAGAAGCAGTAAAGAATGGGGCATTTGAGAACAGGAGAGGGTGCCAGGGTGGCTGGCACACCTACAACAAGGGGGATGACACAGCAGGGTGAGGGACGAGGATGGAGAGCAAGGCAGGATTGACCTTACGGAGAGCTCTGTAAGTCATGTTGAAGAGTTTGGGTTTTCTCCTAGGAACAGTAAAAAGCCACTGATTTTTTTTTTTTCTTTGCGGTACGCGGGCCTCTCACTGTTGTGGCCTCTCCCGTTGCGGAGCACAGTCTCCGGACGCACAGGCCCAGCGGCCATGGCTCACGGGCCCAGCCCCTCCGCAGCATGTGGGATCTTCCCGGATCGGGTCACGAAGCCGTGTCCCCTGCATCGGCAGGTGGACTCTCAACCACTGCGCCACCAGGGAAGCCCTCCACTGATGTTTTAAACTGATTAAATTACACTTTTTTTTTGGAGGGGGGGTACGCAGGCCTCTCACTGTCGTGGCCTCTCCCGTTGTGGAGCACAGGCTCCGGACGCGCAGGCCCAGCGGCCATGGCTCACGGGCCCAGCCGCTCCGCGGCATGTGGGATCCTCCCAGACCAGGGCACGAACCCACGTCCCCTGCATTGGCAGGCGGACTCTCAACCACTGCACCACCAGGGAAGCCCTTAAATTACACTTTTTTAAAATTAAAGTTGATTTACAATGTTGTATTAGTTTCAGGTGTACAGCACAATGATTCAGTTATACATATATATACACATATATCTGTTCTTTTTCAGATTCTTTTCCCTTATAGGCTATTACAGAATCTTGAGTATAGTTCCCTGTGCTATACAGTATGTCCTTGTTGGTTATCTTGTTTATATATAGCAGTGGGCATTTGTTAATCCCATCCTCCTAATTTAAAAGGTAACTCTGCCTGCAGAGTGGAAGACGGATTAGAGAGGGTGTCAAGATTGGACGCTGGGAGACCAATTAGGAAGATATTGTAGAAGTTCCGCATGAGTGCTGAGTGTGGCCTGGACTAGGATACGGCGATGGAGGTGAAGAGAAGCAGGTGGATTTGGGAGAAGTTCAGCAGGGAGAACTGACAGGACCAGATAACGGATGGGCTTCTGGGAGAGGAGGAAGCAGCAGGGTCACCTATGTGTGAGTGAGTGGACAAGATGCCATCGGCTAAGACAGAGGCATGGAAAGAGGGCCTCCTACTCCAACCATGCACTGGAAAAGCATGAATCTGGAAAACTCACAGCAGTTCCCCAATCCAGCCATGCACAGGCTGGTGAGAACACCTGCTCCTCAGGTACCAACGCTGACAATAGTGTGGTTCATGCTAAATAAAAGATGAAGCGGTTCGCCTCCCACTGCTGCACTCACGTGCTGTCTGACAGGGTGTTAGGCTTTCTTTCCTTCCGTCTTTCGTTGGCTGCTATCTCAGTCTGACAACAGGAACAAACGGAACTCTGATTTGATTTTTTGGTTTTTTTTTGAGCTTTCACATAATCTTCAGCAATAACTGGGCTTTATGTGTTCGGGCACAGGCTGTACTCTGCACTCAGAGACCTTCCATGCTTAGATGAAACGATAAGCATCCAGTCTATAGACAAAGCATTAGGCAGCTAATATAGCATTAGGCAACGTGTTTTCCATTCTACTTTTCTGTTCAACCATTAAAAGTGCCGGGGTGTGGGGGTTTGCCCGGACTATTTTAACCCCACTTCACCTACTGTAGCTGTTTACTCTTGGCGATGGGTTTGACACCTAACACAGCATGGAACAGGCACATAGCCAGCTCCTGTTCTCTTTTCTTTAAAAGGAAAAAGGCAGGGATTCAAAATTCAAAAGAAGGAGCAGCTCAGATTCTAGTCCTAAGGAGGAAGTCTTCCTGCTTCATGAAATCAGGGCCTCTTCAGCAGGCCCCACCGCCTCGACCTCGTGCCTGGACCACAAGCAGTTAGTGCTGTGTCCTCAGGGTGCCCCCAACCAACACTTGGCCATAGAACCAAGGGGAGATTCAGTGAAAATAGTCTGACGGCCCATGGTCTAGTCCTCGTTCTGGTATTACTTAGCCCAGTGACCTTGAACAAGTTACTGGGTCACAGTTGTGTCGTCTTGGAAAACAGGGTGAAGTGAAGTGGAATATCTCATCTCCAAGTCCTTAAAGCCTTACTTGCCTTGGCAGAATCAAAATTACGTCCAGATCAATGTTGCTTTGTTTTTTAAACAGGCAAAAATCTTTTTTTTTAAATTGAAGTATAGTTGATATACAGTACTATAAAAGTTACAGGTGTACAACATAGTGATTCACAATTTTTTAAATTAATTTTATTTATTTTTATGTTTATTTTTGGCTGTGTTGGGTCTTCGTTTCTGTGCGAGGGCTTTCTCTAGTTGCGGCGAGCGGGGGCCACTCTTCATCGCGGTGCGCGGGCCTCTCACTATCGCTGCCTCTCTTGTTGCGGAGCACAGGCTCCAGCTGCGCAGGCTCAGTAGTTGTGGCTCACGGGCCCAGTTGCTCCGCAGCATGTGGGATCTTCCCAGACCAGGGCTCGAACCCATGTCCCCTGCATTGGCAGGCAGATTCTTAGCCACTGTGCCACCAGGGAAGCCCGTGATTCACAATTTTTAAAGGTTATACTCCATTTACAGTTATTATATAATATTGGCTACATTCCCTGTGTTGTACAGTATATCCCTGTAGCTTATTGATTTTATACATAATAGTTTGTCCCTCTAAATCGCCTACCCCTATATTGCCCCTCCCCGCTTCCTTCTCCCAGCTAGTAACCACTAGTTTGTTCTCTATCAATGTTGCTTTTGAGGATTTCTTTTTTCTTTTTTTAAAAGAATGTATTTATGTCTTTATGTATTTATTTATTTATTTTTGCTATGTTGGGTCTTCTTTGCTGCACGTGGGCTTTCTCTAGTTGCGGCGAGCTGGGGCTACTCTTCGTTGCGGTGCGTGGGCTTCTCCTTGCGGTGAGAGAATGTTTCGGGAACAAATCGCCCCATAGAGAGAGGAGGAGGCTCTCTTTGTCTCATAAAAAGCAAGATTAGGCCTTAATGAAAACTGAAATCTCACTAAGAAGAGGAGAATTCTTTATTTTCAGGTAGGGACTAAGGACCTGGATCAGCAAGTGACAGCTCTGCAGAATAGGAACCGGTGTCTTGCGTAGAGTGAGGCTTCTCTAACTGGGTTCTCATGCAGCACTATGTCGGAATTATGCAAAATCACAGGATCTTTATGAACATCAAAATAAAAATACATACTTTATGAAGTAGAAGGCAAAATTATTATCACTTGGAAAAATAAGAAATGAGGCTTACAGGTTTTGGGCACAGTGAAAGGAAACAGCAGTGGGTTAGGACCAGAAACCAGGAGGCCACTCCAGCAAGCTGGCTATTTGAGTTTGGAAAAGTCACTTCTCTCTGGTCTCAGTTTTCCCACTTATGAGAAGGAGATTGGACTAGATGGTCTCTGATACCTCTTCCAGTCTTAAAACACTCTGATGACGATTCCACCGGGAAAGGGTGAAAACAACTCGTATAGTTGTAGCATCTGATAAATTTTATCATTGCTCTGACCTGCTTTGACTTGAATTAAATTCAGGGGAAGGTAGGAAATCTCTAAGATCAGATATTCTAAGACACTGCATTTTCCATTCCTCCTTCTTACTCTCCTTCCCTCCCCTGTCTTCCTTGATGGATAGGTAGGTAGGTAGATAGATAGACAGACAGGTAGGTGGATGGATAGATAGATAAACAGATAGATGTATATACGTATATATATGTGTGTTTCATATATATATGAAATGCTTCCAGAAAAATGCCAGCAATGAATCCAGCTAACTCCTGCGGCTACTAGTGTCTTAATTTTCTTCCCCCCCCACCCCGACACCAGCATAGTTCTTGGAAAAGCAGTCTGCCTTCCTTGTCTCTCCCTCCACACCATGCATTTGCACTTTAATTGCTTCCCATATGTCTTGCACCCTCACAACTCTAGGAAAGGTCACTCCCTCTTCTAAAGGCAGCCTGTCCAATCCTGTGGCTCTGAGCCCACCCTCCTTCTCCTCCTACCTCCCTCAAGGCCCCTCTTCCATACGGAGCCTGGTACAAATAGGCACCGCATAAATATTTGTTGAATTGAATTTCTGAATGTCCAAGTATTACTTTATACTTAATGTTATTAAAAGGAACCCTACTCCTCTTCCTAAAAAGCCTTCTCTGCAGGAGAGATAACCCCATTTTGGCCAAATTGAACTTAGGATAAAGCAAAAATGGCGAAAACATAACAGAACTACTCCCTCCCCTACCAAAGAAAAACCTTCTAAGGATGGTAAACTTTCACGAATTCAACGAATAGCTTCTCTGTATCCCAGTATCTGTCTCTGCTTGTCAAATCCGAACTGTGCTTCAAGACCCATCTCAAATATCTGCTCTTACATAAAGCTTTTCATGACCCACTGCTATCGACAATATTTTCTCCATCCACTCTATCCTAAGAGCTCTGTGTTGTTATGACTTTCTTGGTATTTATCTCCTCATATAGTATTATAGATAGTAATAATCCTACTAAAAATAAGCTTCTAGAAAGGCAGGGTCTCTTTATTTTCTTTTCTATATGCACCAAGGTATATAATAATTACCTATTAAATATTTGTTGAACGGAAGATGATCATAGTGTCCACAGAATGTTTCAGTGCCAGACCCTTTGCAAATATGTGTTATAATCACTGTTTCCCTAGACAAATCTCATCTCTACTATCACAACAAGTTTAGCCTAAGAGGTATTTCTGAGTAATCTGATTTTGAGGAATATTGAGAGAAATTACAGAACTGCCATGAAGTGCTGGTGCCCAACTAGAGAATTTACTGGTCCTAAAACATTCATCCAGTCATTCAACAAATATTTAATGAGCACCTGCTATGTACCAAGCACTGTTTTAAGCACTGGAGATACAGCAGTGAATAAAATGAAGTAGAGGGCTTCCATGGTGGCGCAGTGGTTGAGGGTCTGCCTGCTGATGCAGGGGACACGGGTTCGTGCCCCGGTCCGGGAAGATCCCACGTGCCGCAGAGCGGCTGGGCCCGTGAGCCATGGCCGCTGAGCCTGCGCGTCCGGAGCCTGTGCTCCGCAACAGGAGAGGCCACAACAGTGAGAGGCCCGCGTACCGCAAAAAAAAAAAAAAAAAAAAAAAAGAAGTAGAAAAACAATCCCTGCCCTTGTGCAGCTTACATCCTAAGGTTGGGGTGGAGATAGACAATAAACAAAGTAAATAAGTATATGATATAACAGAAGGTCAAGAGTGCTTGGAGAGAACTAACACAGGGAAGGGGATGGGGAGTGTGGGGCAGGGGCCGAAATATTTTATTTTATTTTTTTGCTACATGCTGCATGGCCTGTGGGATCCTGGTTCCCTGACCAGTGATAAAACCTGGACCCTTGGCAGTGAGAGCATGGAGTCCTAACCACTGGACTGCCAGGGAATTCCCTGAAATTTTAAATTATGGTGATCACAGTAGGACTCTGAGACGTTAGTATTTGAAGAGAGGAGGGAGGAAGGCTTATGGATATCTCAGTCGGCAGGGGTGGGAAATCTTTCCAGGCAGAGGGACTGAGGAGTGCAAAGGCCCTGAGGGCAGTGGCCTTGGTGAGTTTAAGGAACTGCAAGTTCAGAGTGGCTGGAATGGAGGGATTGATGGAGAAAATAGTAGGAGTGAGGTTCGGGAACTAAGGGAGTAGTGACAGGGCAGACTTCGTAGGGCCTTCTAGGCCATTCTAGGGACACCAAGATTTACGTGGAGGGAGATGGCGCATTTTCAGCAGAGGCATGACAGGATTTGACTTTAGTTTTTAAATGATCACTCTAGCTTCATTGTTGAGAAAAGGCTGTTAAGGGAGCAGGGGTAGAAACAGGGTGACCGGTTAGAAGATACTGCAGTAATTCAGGTGACAGATGATGGTGGATTGGACCAAGATGATAGAAGCAGAAGTGGTAAGTGGTTGGAGCCTGGATATGTTTTGAAGGTAGAGCCAAAAGGATTTACTGTGAAATCAGAAATGGGATGGACATAAAAAAGAGAGGAGTCAAGGGTGATTCCAGGATCTCTGACCTGAGCGAGTGGCCCAATGAAGTGGGGACAGAAGGTGGGAGGTTGGAGGTAAAGGGGATCAGAGGTTCATAACTATGTTTTACAATTCTGACCAGACATCATAATGGAGTAGATGTTGAGTAAATATACACACATATACATACATATATTTAAAAGGCTGGTGCTCTGGAAGGGTTCAGGCTAAAAATCCAGACTTGGGATTAAAGCCGTAAGACCATATGAGATTGCTTGGGCAGTGAGTGTACATAAGCAGATAAAAAGTATAAGGACTGAGTCCTGGATGCTCCAACTTTAAAATGTAGGGAAATGAGCAGTAAAAACATGTTTTCATGTTTTAAATCTGTTTCTAAATTGTATTTGTCAGCTCGCTCACATTCAGAGGATCTCTAAAGTAAGCCAACTAGGGTCCTTCTGCTCTAAGACCAACAACTTCTATAATTGGCAGCTTCTTAGCTACAATTTTCTAGAAAGTCATCCTAGAACTGGCTACCAAAAACCATCTACTGGGCTTATGGACCCTATACATATTCTAATCCTACCTTCTCTCTTTCACTTTGGAGGGTAAAAGTGAGAAAAATGGAGAGGGGTGTTACTTGATCCCCCTTCAATAATATTTCCAAGGTAAATTCATTCTGGAATGTTCAACTCCAAGATGCATATTTGGACACCAAGTTATGTAAGTTCTCTTATCCTGCTACTTTAAGACAGTTCAGTTTCGCTTAGAAAGATGTAAACAGGACAAATGCATCTATCTTTGACTGGGTTCTTGTAGAATACATGGAAACCTTGAGCCCTGAACCCAGAAATTCTCTTACTTCAAAGGAAATCTTTTAAAATTTACTTTTTTGTGTATGTCTTATGCCTGGCTCTTGAGGTTTTAACGTTACAATTTTTAAAAAAATATGAACATTATATTAAATAAAACGTTTAAGCTATTTTCTGATTGCCCTCTCCACCCACCAACACTGGAAGGGGAGACAGGTAGGAAGAGAATTGTATTCCTATTTATATTTTATTTATTTGGGGGGGAGGGTTGGGCAAGGAAAAGTGACTTTATTTGGAAGGCCAGCAAACCGAGAAGATGGCGGACTAATGTCTTAAAGAACCACCTTAACTTGGGATAGAAGTCAAGCTTCTTTTATGCGAGGGAAGGGGGAAGCAGGAGGGGGTTAAGTTCAGGCTGTGACTAACAACGGCAGATATCTGGGCACCAGGAAGGGTCTGAGGAGGGTCGTGAAAACTCTTTGTTCCTGGTCAGTTGACTTCGGTTGACATGAGTCTGGTCACAGTGTTCCTGCTGCTATTGGAGGGTTTCCTGCAGAGGCTGGGGGCAGCTGTGGCCCACTGCGGGGACAAAGACACAGGCAGTGGTAGTTCTGAGGAGCCCCCCACTGGTGTGAGACCTCCTGGAGGCTGCCACCTTCTCCCTATTTATTTTTTAAAGTTTGAATAGTTAAAATGTTAGCTCACTGAGGAACAAGCACTACTATCTGGAAAGAAATCATGGGGAACGTAAATTTTAAAAATAAGGAAAAAAAGGAAGTTTGTTACCATGGGTAAAATGCTTCTTAATTTTCTTTTCCACAAACCTAAACTTTGTGTTATTACCTTATTGTACGTCTCAGAATTTCTCAAACCGCTAAACAAAGGGGTAGAAAGTACACAACTACAAAAGGCTCCAAATCCTTTTTCTGTGTCAGAATACAATACCAGCCCCTCGTCCAATTACATAGGACTATTCCCCTCTCTCTGAGTTGCAGAAAGAACACATCTCTTAACTTGCACTTATGTTCATCAGGCGTCTCTAACTGCATTTTAAGCAACTTAGCAATAACAAAGGAGGTGCAGAATCTGACAAAATCTCTAGATTGATATTTACTTTGAAAAGTTTGAGCCTTTATTTAAAAAAGAGGGAAAAAAGAATTCCAAATTTCTGACACATCATTTATATTGAATCTCAAAACATAGTCCATATATTTGTAGATGCCTAAGGACTTGGGTGCCAGTACAAGCAAATGGAGTTTTCATTTGTTCGGGAAGGCACATGGAAGAATACAGGCTTTAGAAAAACAGAGATCTGTTACTCAGCCATAAAAAAGAATGAAATAATACCATTTGCAGCAACATGGATGCACCTAGAGATTATCATACTAAGTAAAGTAAGTCAGACAAAGACAAATATCATATAATATCGCTGTATGTGGAATCTAAAAAAAAAAAAGATACAAATGAACTTACAAAACAGAAATAGACCCACAGACATAGAAAACAACTTTATGATTTACCAAAGGGGAAAGGAGGGGGAGGGATAAATTAGGAGTTTGGGATTAAAATATACACACTATTATATATAAAATATATAACTAACTAGGACCTACTGTATTGCACAGGGAACTATACTTAATATTTTGTAATAACCTGTAAAGGAAAAGAATCTGAAAAAGAATATATATGTAAAACTGAATCAGCTGTATGCCTGAAACTAACACAACACTGTAAATCAACTATACTTCAGTTAAAAAAAAGAAAAAGAAAACACAGACCTGGGTTTGAAGAGCAACTCCATCACTTTTACTACCCATGTGTACAAGGGCAAGTTACCTTACCTTTTTGAGCATTAGCTTCCTCATCTAAAAAAAGATAATAAATATCTTTCTCATTGGATTTTTATTTGTTATATTGAGGTATAATTGACATATTACATTATATTAGTTTCAGGTGTATAACATGATTCAATGTTTGTATATATTGCAAAATGATCACCACAGTAAGTCTAATTACGATTCGTTATCATACAGAGTTACAAAAATTTTTTTTCTTGTGATGAGGACTTAACATTGAGTGTGTTTTGAAATAGACATTATCTACTAGAGGGAAAGCACATAACTCTTTTTCAAGTGATTACATGTTGTGGTTTGCATCTTCTTTCTTTAAGGAAAGGAAAGAAACCCTTGCCATTACCAAATCTACTAATGTAACTTTGTGATTATTGCTCTAGGGCAAGCTGTGAGCTTTTTTCCCCTTGTAAATTAGATGACAGATGAAAATTTTTCCAGGTTTTTGCAAACTCAAGCTTTTCAAAATCAATTTTGAAAGCAAGCATTAGTTATCCTTAAAATTAAGCCAAACAAAATCTTAATATCCGAATTTCATGTCTGAAGCTATATTTCCTTTTACATAAATTCTTTTCCTCTTTGTATGGCTCAGGAGGAACCAAGTTCTTATGATCTTGTTTCGTTCTTTTTGAGTTCTCTAGAGAAACCCAGATCTTCTTTTTTTCATAATTATTGGACCATAACCAGTAGTTATGGTCCATGTACCTCTAGTATATCTTTCTATGTAATTCTTGTGGTGAGTTCTGAATTTTCATTTCCCACATATTTTCTGTGATTTTATCAAACTGCACCCCAACCCATAATGACTTACATAGACAACGTGGTAACCCAAATCTGACATGCCTAGAACTCGTGATCTTTAGCCAACTGCCTCTGGATCGGGATCTCACAAACTAAGCAAAACCAGGTCTTGATGCTTCTTGGATGGAAAACCAGAGGAAAAGAGAATGTGAGCTGAATGATTTAATAGATGATAATCTTTCCTGTAATCAGCACTGAACCAACCACCCCTAGTAATCTGAGTTTAACTGGAGGGCATCCATTGGAATAATCTGTAAAACTAAGGTGCTATTAGTTTTTCCCATTGCAATGCTTCGTTTGTCTAACATTCTTGAGGAGTAAGGAATTCTACTTGTACAATATGTTTCACAACAAACTGAAGCATATTCTTTCAAGTGCTGAAACTTTCTATTTTAAATAAAAACCTTTATAAAAATTACTATCTACATCCCTGGCTTCCTAAACAGAGTGCAATCAGCATCGTTTCACCTTGTCTTAATGATTAAAGTTCATAATTATCTTCATTTATACTGATGTATACTGATGACTTCCAGATATTTTGTGTTGAAAAGCTTGGGCACACTCACAAAGGCTCCGGATGACTATTTGTTTTTTAAATTACTTGTCACTTCTTTTTTGGCCTTTAAACTTTCTTTCAGGTTATCAGTTACAGCCAGTATCCTATCTTCCCCATTCTAATTGTCTATCGTGAGGTGGAGAACCAAAAACCCAATACCATTAGAATTGTACCTCAAAAAAAAGCAAATAGGCTCTGAGTGGAAGGCTATGGAAAAATCCTAATATTAAGGTATATAATCTTTAGTGTGTGGCCTTCTTGAGCTTCTTTTTTATTTTTTTTTAAGTGCTTTCTAATTTGACGAGAACTTTTATGTTCAGGTAGGAGTCATTGTTTGACTGAGAGCATTTCCTTATAAGAGAATATAAAGCATTTCATCCTCATCACCACCAGCATTATTTTGACCAGTCCTGCTTTCTCACACTCAGTAATGGGAAAAGAGCAGTGAAGTGACTTATGCAAGGCCAGTAACACAAGGGGCAGAACCAGATGCAGAAATTACATCTTTTAACTTTTCTGATCAATTCGGTAAACTCATAATAATCTATGGGTCTTGCACTTACCTGAAATTTCATTTGAGGTGTTTTGTTTTGTTTGTAAATCAGATGCTCTGGACAGAGTGGTACCTGTTTATGGCAATAGTATATTTAGTGATTTCCCTGAATGTTTAGTTTTCATACATGGAGGGGCTTCATGAGTGCACTAATGGGCTGGATGCTTCATGAGGCCTGTCTCTGTCACGTGGGACTCAGGGATCTGAACCCAACTTAGACTTTTTAAAAATGAAAGTTACTGCTAATCATGTGGTCCCTCAAGAACATGCAATAGAGTAAAAGGAGATATGTGTTTCTTGTCAGGTGTCTATAGTTCCACCTGTTACACAGGAGGCATTAAGTTGATTTATTTGATTTTTAGGAGGGTAAAATCCTGTGCAAAAATCAACAACGCTTTCAGCCTAAATCTTTAGAATACAAAGTTGTTTTTTTTTTTTTATTGAGGTATAGTTGATTTACAGTATTATATGTTTCAGGGGTACAACACAGTGATTCCAATTTTTAAAGATTATACTCCATTACTGTTATTATAAAATATTGGCTGTATTCCCTGTGCTGTACAACATATCCTTGTAGCTATTTTATTTTATGCATAGTAATTTGTACCTTTTAATACCCTACCCCAATCTAGAACACAAGGTTTTTATTTGAAGTGTAGCAGTTTCTGTCATTAACAGATTTATCAGCCTGTATCTATTTAAAAAAGGAAAAAAAATGCAATTACCAGCCACACTGACCATAGGAGGAAAATACACCAGAAGCACTATCAGCCCAGAAGATTCTACCTTACCCCTGGCCACCTTGATATGGGGGCTTTGGGGTGTGAGTGGGAGGACACTGGGTTACAGGAGTGGAGGGTGGCCGAAAGCAAGGTAACTACTGAATGTCCTGCCAGAGGCTTTCCCAGGCTGAGTGGAATATTCTCCGGATAAGAGGGTCTCATTGTCCCCGGCCCAATACTAAGCTTTTAGCACTGGACAGAGTGAACAGGTTAACTCCTCATTGCCCACAGGAATAAGGTAATGTACGGTGAATGCTTCACTCAGTGCAATTATTTATCTCTTAAATTCTGCTCATGTCTCTTACAATCTTCTTTTTCTTTTCTTTTTTTTTTTTTTTTGCGGTACGCGGGCCTCTTACTGCTGTGGCCTCTCCCATTGCGGAGCACAGGCTCCAGACGCGCAGGCTCAGCGGCCATGGCTCACGGGCCCAGCCGCTCCGCGGCATGTGGGATCTTCCCGGACCGGGGCACGAACCCGCGTCCCCTGCATCGGCAGGCGGACTCTCAACCACTGCGCCACCAGGGAAGCCCTCTCTTACAATCTTTTAAAAATGGACCTGTCCATTGCATATGGACAAACAAGCAAGCAAAAAGAAGGAAAAACAAAACCTTAACTTTCATTTTGACGCTCTTGTTCATTCAGTGGAGCCTTCTGAAAATGAATGTAGCACAGAAAGACAGAAACATGTGAAATAGGGACCGGCTGAGATGCAACTGAGACATTACTTTCATCTGTCAAGCTTTAGGGATTTCCCAGCCTGTTGTTTACCTGGCTTTACTAGTTTTTAGAGGGTCAACGTTTATTCTGAACCCAGATCCCACTCCATCTCCCCAAACACACACACAGGCACGCAGGCGCACGCATATCCACACCGGGTTATGTAACGATGCCGAAACTGACAGGGAAGGGAAGTCTAGATTAACAGCAACGAGGATGGTGATGATTACAACAAGCTCAGCGAGTTGTATTTACACAGCATTTTCCTTCAAGAACCGCAGAGCTCTACACAGATATTATCTCGCTAATCCTCCATGGAGCCTTCTCAAAGTGGCTTTATCCAGGCTCTCTCAGTGGAGAAAGCGGGGGCACCGGGAGCAGAGGTGGTGAAGTCTGCGGTAAAGCTGGAAACAGAACCCAAGGCTCCTGACGCACAGGCCATTGTCCTGTGTCCTCCCCCAGGCCACCTTCCTGTCAGGTGTCTAGTAAACAGGTTAACCGATCGAGTGATTAGGGTGACTCCCGCCTGCGTGCAAAGGGACTGGTGGAATGCAGCTTTTCCTTATGACTATGAAATCATTCGGTACTAATCAATGAAGCTGGAGATTCAGATATTGCCTCTAACTGCTGAAAACTGACTCTGACCAAGCTCGATCTGAGCACCGGCGTCAGGAGGCCGAGCGCAGGCCGGGAACCGGTCGGGTCGCGGCGAGGTCGTGCTGGTGCAGCGGCCGCCCCCGGGAACTGCTTAGTGCGAGCCCGGGGACCAGGGAGGGAGAAATTGAAAACCAAGCCTCGTTTGTTAACTTTTTTGTACTCGCAAATGCCACTGGCACATTCCTTTAAAAAGAAAAGAAAAGAAAAAGAGCGAGAGAGGGAAAGAGAGAGAGAAGGGAAAGGAAAAAGGTCCTGAGAAATGATGGGCGCTTGAACTCCGAGGCGGGAGGAAGACAAGCATCCTTTGGCGGCCGTGCCCGGGGTCGGCAAGCGGGCGGGCGGGGGCGGCCGCGGCGGAGCCGGCGCTTTCCCATGCCGTCAGGGGTGACGGGGTGACGACTCCGCATTGTGGCTGCTGTTTTTCACACCACCATCCCGCTCCCGGCGGCTCCCGGGAAAGGTTACCCCTCCCCCGCCGCGCGGGGCGCCCGCGCCCTCCCGGCTCAGCCCGCCGCCGAGCAGACGGCGCGCCGCGGTAATTGGGCACAGGGGCCTTTTTCAGAGTCGCTCAGTCGGTAAATGAAACGTCAGCTCCCCTGTGATCCCGCGTGTGGGGGGCGGCCGCGGCTACCGAGCCGGGGCGCGGGGCCGGCCAGCAGCCGCTGCTCTTTCACAGCCCCAAGCCCTGAGCAGCTCTCGGCGGCTGGCGACCTCCGATCCCTCCCGGGGAGACCCCGCGGCCTCCGATCCCCTCCTGAGGCTCCCTCGTGGCTTCCATCCCCTCCCGGGGCGCCCCCGTGGCTCCGATCCCTCCTGGGGCGCCCCCGCCGTTCCGATCCCCTCCTGGGCCTCCCCCATGGCCTCCATCCCCTCGAGAGGTTTCCCCGGGGCTCCAGTCTCCTCCCGGGGCGCCCCAAGGGCTCCTGGCCCACACCAGATGCCCCTGCAACCTCCTAGCCTGGTGCAGCTCGTCTGAAACCCAGAGGCCAAGGTGAAACCCTGGGGAAAGAACCCGACATAGTCGTTTAGGGCAGACATCGAGAGATAACTAAATTCATTTTGGTTAAGTATTAGCCTCTCCCTTTTATTTAATGTGTACCTCAAAGGGGACTTTTCACCCATTTCGCTTAGATACTAACCACTACTTCTAAAGTCATTTCACTCCAAACTGTCTGAACAGGAGCGCCCATTGATCAACCCAAGCCGGGCCTGGCCTAGACTAAACTACTTCTCCCCGTCCAGGAATTAGTATATTGCCAAACATTTCTCGGTCTATTCAGCGGCAGCCACTGAAAAATGGCTTCTTTCACCATCGCCTTCATTCTGCTTCAGGAGAGGGAGCTTGAGCTCTTGGGAAAGACGAGAGGTCCTTGCCCCTCTCAGCATCACTCACTCTTGAGGGCTCAAGGGGTCACCACTCATGGCCGTGTGATATCTGGGCTTTCTTATTTCTGTGATAACCTCAGGAACAGGGCACAGCTCGTGGGCCTGAGTAAACCGCTGCTCCCACCTATGAGAGGATCCAGACTCTGCACCTCCTAACAAGCACAGAGCGACTCCACTTACTTGGTACCTACCACATGCGTTTATTATCATCTTATGTACTCAGGACAACCTATTTTGTGAATGGTAAAACAAACTTCTAGAGGTTCAGAAAGCTGCCCAATCTGCACAGTTAGTAAGTGTCAGGTCTGACTGACTCCATCATAACGACTCTCTTTTCCTTTTCTTATAAGGCCACAGTCCTGTCAGACCCACCAGTAGGACCTCATTTAACCTTAATTACTTCCTAAAAACCCTATCTCCTGATACACTCAAATTGGAGGTTAGGGCTTCAACGTATAAATTTGGGGTGAGGGGACACAATTTGGTCCACAGCACCAGTGATTCAGCACAATTCCAGAATTCAAAGCTGTGGGTCCAAATTTCTAGTTATACAATAAGTAAGTACTAGGGATGTAGTGTATGACATGATGACTATAGTTAACACTGCTGAATGATACATATGAAAATTGTTAAGAAAGTGTATCCTAAGAGTTCTCATCACAAGGAAAAAATGTTTTCATTTTCTTCTTGGTTTTTAATTGTATCCATATGAGGTAACGGATATTAACTAAACGTATTGTGATGATCATTTCATGGTGTATCTAAGTCAAACCACTATGCTGTGTACCTTAAACTTATACAGTGATATATGTAAATTATATCAATAAAACTGGAGGGAGGGACGCTGTGGTACCTTCTACAGTAACAAATGCTTAGATATTGGCTAATGCATTGATATTAATGGAAATGGGGTAGGAGTAACAAGAAGAGAACAAAAGTGATGCCCTTGTTGCTGCCATAGAATAGTTTTACATTTTAGAAGACATAACTTGATATTCGCTATTTGGCACATACCATAAAGTGAAGCTTAAAATCATCTTCAGGGTCTGATACCATGAGACCTTCTTCAGGATGGAATTGTTGTATAACAATGCCTCTGACACTTCAAAAATTAGACTCCTTTCAAGAAAAGCAAATAAGCTCCGCTTTATAGAGAATCGTATTTTAGAAAGTTTCTCTCGTAACTAGAAGTAACTTAAACATTTTTTACAAAGCTAGAATCATGTCTTTAATAGAGCAATTTTAGTTCAGGCTAACATGTCAGTGAAATGTCACTTTGGTACAATTTTCATTTATTTAAAAAACAAGTCCAGGGAGGCCAGATTGATCAGGGACCTAATTATGTTTCTCCATATGTGAAAAAAGAAGAATCCAATTGAGAAGGCTTACCTTGGTCAAGCAAATGGACAACAGAAGCAATGATCTCCTGTTCTCTTTCTAATGACATTTCTGTAGGATGGGTTGATTGTGGGAAAGAGCTAGGAACTAATGGCTGCCATGTCCTAATAAAATTCCTCTTTGACCTCAATGCCTGGAAAAGAAAAATGATTCCCCAGGACCCAGAGTGGCCAAGAAGGACAAGAAATGATGGCTATAACACTGGCCTAAAGAATTGCCTTCTTCTGCCAGGAAATCCTTCAGTCATTTACATCTTAGTGTGAATTTGTTTTCCTCTTAAGTGATGGATGAAATCAATGCATTTTTTCCACTGTTTAATCCTTTTACAAATCACTGTGTGTTTTATAGTAGAGAGTGTTTCTTTCCATGATCCCCAGCCCCTCTGAAAACCTGTTATTAGATCACTGGAAGCTTTGAAGGGACCGAGCAAGAGGTGAAAGTCAGGATAATTCTAGCTGCTTACGCCTGGCTTCCTGGATGGCCAGCCTGGGGGTGGGATAGGTAATCAATGGCAAGAGGATTAGGGATTCAAACCTTAACTACTGAAGGCACTTTACTGCCCAGTGGGAAGGGGAAATAAGATTTCAGCCGATGGATGAGGAGGACAGAAAGGGAATTGGAAACCAGACTTAATGTGTTTTATGGTTTAATTAGACTAGGTCCTGGGCAGGGGCAGAAAACCCTGGGACACGGCCCGCTCCTGGTAGGAAGGTTCATGTGGACCCTCACAGCACTGTTTATTAAGTTAGACAGAGGTTACCAAACTGCTATTACTATACGTGATTGAGACAACTATTGCTCAGAAATAAATAAAGCATGGCACCCTAAATTATAACAATTCAACTTTCCTCAGTTCCTGGGCTATCTATACCCCTAGGTTTTTACATTTATCTTTTGTTTCAATAGAAAGGCCATTGAAACAATGGCCACTGGGCATTAAGCCACATTTATTGGAAAACGTTGGCTCTATTTCTTGACCAACAAATACAGAGTAATCACTTAAAAACATTTTTTTTATTGTGCAGAAAAATATATATAATATCATAAAATCTAGCTACCCAAAAAAGAATTCAGAGTAATGATCGTAAAGATGATCCAATATCTCAGGAATAGAATGGAGGCACAGAAAGAGGAGATACAAGAAATGTTTAACAAAGACCTAGAAGAACTAAAGAATAAAATTTAACATTTTAACTATTTTTGTTCTTTTCTTTTTATAAATTTATTTATTTATTTTTGGCTGTGTTGGGTCTTTGTTTCTGTGCGAGGGCTTTGTCTAGTTGTGGCGAGTGGGGGCCACTCTTCGTCACGGCACGCGGGCCTCTCACTATCACGGCCTCTCTTGTTGCAGAGCACAGGCTCCAGACGCGCAGGCTCAGTAGTTGTGGCTCATGGGCCTAGCCGCTCTGCAGCATGTGGGACCCGGACCGGGGCATGAACCCCTGTCCCCTGCATCGGCAGGCAGACTCTCAACTACTGCGCCACCAGGGAAGCCCCCATTTTAACTATTTTTAAGTGTGGGTCAGTGTCATTAAGTACCTTGTGTGCAGCCATCACCACCATCCATCTCCAGCACTTTTCCATCCTCCCAGACTGAAACTCTACCCATTAAGCAATAGGTCCCCATCCTCCCCTCTTCCCAGCCTCTGGTAACCACTGTTCTACTCTCTGCCTCTATGAATTTGACTAGGAACCTCATAGAAGTGGAATCGTACAATATTTGTGTCTGGCTTATTTCACTGAGCATAATGACCAGGTTTCATCAATGTTGTAACATGTGTCAGAATTGCATTCCTTTTAAAGGCTGAATAATATTCCATTGTATGTATATACCACATTTTGTTTATCCACTCATCCATAGATGGACATAATTAGTTTTAACAAGCATGCCAGTACTTACATGTAAAAATGACACTGTCGGGCTTCCCTGGTGGCACAGTGGTTGAGGGTCCGCCTGCTGATGCACGGGACACGGGTTCATGCTCCAGTCCGGAAGGATCCCACATGCCGTGGAGCAGGCTGGGCCCATGAGCCATGGCCGCTGAGCCTGCGCGTCCGTAGCCTGTGCTCTGAAACGGGAGAGGAATGTTGTTAAGGGCTGAATTGTGTTTTCCCAGAGTTCAAATGCTGAAGCCCTAATCCCGCATACCTCCGAATGTAACTGTATTTGGAGAGAGGGTCTTGAAAGAGATGATTAAGTTAAAGGAGGCTGTTAGGGTGGGCCCTAATCTAATCTGACTAATGTCCTTGTAAGAAGAAATCTAGATGCACAAAGATACACCAGGGATGCATGCTCAGAGAATGCTCAGAGGAAAGACTGCGGGAGGACACAGCAGGAAGATGGCCATCTACAAGCCAAGGAGAGAGGCCTCAGGAGAAACCAAACCTGCCAACACCTTGATCTTGGACTTCCAGCCTCCAGAACTCTGAGAAAATGAATTTCTGTTATTTAAGCTACCCAATCTGTGTTATTTTGTTATGGCAGCTCTAGCAAACTTGTTACAAAAATACATTTTGGGTGCTTTTGTGGAATTGCCTCAGAATTAGCTTCAGCCCATGCACCAAAATCAGCCTTGTTATTTTATAGTCACACACAATATTACTCAGCTTAATCACTAGCTTTTTCCCATCATATTTGGCTCCAAATGGCTTTTGACTCTTTAACAAAAAATTAAATTGTCTCTCAAAGGATAAAATGCCTTCTACTGATGATATTCAAAAGGATACTCTGCCAACTTTGCAAGTACTTCTGAAAGGAAATTGCTTTGAGCGATAGCAACAGAGTTGAAATGAGTATTTTGTCTACCATGGTAACTTGAATTGAAGGATATAACACTCATTAAGATATGTATGCTCTGTTATATTTGCTAAAGAATCTGTCACTTTTTTTTTTTTTTTACTTTTTAAAAATTTTATTGAAGTATAGTTGATGTAGAATGTTGTGTTAATTTCTGCTGTACAGCAAAGTGACTCAGTTATACATATATACATTCTTTTTCATATTCTTTTCCACTATGGTTTGTCACAGAATATTGAATATAGTTCCTTGTGCTATACAGTAGGACCTTGTTGTTTACATCACTTTATTTCACATTCCCACCTCTTCTATCTAAATATGACGCATGTGCATTTGGAACTTGCCTCACACTTTTTTTTTTCTCCAAAAGCTCAAGCTCTTCAAAGAGCTCCATGACCTGACTCTTAAATCAAAGCTTCAGAGCCTTCTGTTTCCTTAATCTGCAGCTGGATTGCTTTGATACTGTGGTCAAAAGGATCAGCTTTCAATGGGGCTCAGTTCACCGGCAAGCTCCAGGGCAGCCCTCTCTCCCCTGCCCTCAGAAGGAACAAGTGAAGGTGGGGATCATGATGAAAACACTGAATGATAATGGAGGAGAGAACAAGTTCAGGGAAACTAGGTTTTTGTGTCGTGAGGGAAAATAACTTGAAGTTGGGGAACTTAAGCTGTTATATATATGCACTTAGATTGGTGGAAACTTAACATGTGTCAAGCACTTTCCAAGAAGCTTTCAATTACATTGTCTTGTAAAGTTATTCCACCAGGAAAGAGGAGGTTGGAAATAGGAATCATGGGCACTGTCATTATTGCATCCATGTCTGACTTTACCTAGCACCCTTGTCTGCAAACATCCCATTGGAAAAATTTCAAAAATGATACCAACAAAAATCTCATTTATTTTCCTAAAAGGCCGGGTCCTATTTCTCACTGGCTGAGCTCCTTGAGGGTAGCATCTGTACTTTCGTGACCTTTCCAGTTCAGCACAATGTTGGGCACTTAGTGGCATTCTATAAACGTTGAATGAATGACCGATACCCCTTCACCAGGATTTCAGTTCCTCTCATTCCAAAGTCCACTATCCTCCATTGTGATCCCCATGTCAGTCCCATTACACTTGATTTTCTCTCATTCTCTAATCTTCATGTGGAAGCCCAAATTTATAGTAAAATTTTGCCCCTGGCCAGAAGACCTGTTAGCTTTATCACAGATCTGAATTTGAATTTGTAAGGTGGGTTAGGGCTATGAAAAGTAAATGGGTGCTATATAAGCCTGGGTCTGAATCAGTTGGAAAGGGACTTAGACTTGGAATGATGCTCTGTCCTCCTTTTATTGACCATCTCTCAGGTAAAGAATGGTGTCATAGCCAAAGGAACCCAACCATTACAGTTGCCTTAATTTTGGAAGTCAAATGGCTTTACGGTAGTCCTTTAGACTTCAGATGGTTCATAAAATTAGGTTAATGCAAAAGAATTCTTCTGGTTAAGAAAAAGAAATCCTTGTGCATGATGACAATTCTTTTCATGGAAAAGAGACAAATGGACCAAAGCATACTTTAAAAGACCCACCTTTGTCTCTCACTGTCTTGGAGCTCCATGGCTGTTATGAGATTGAGAAAACTCATTCCACTGTCACCCCAAAACATGCTATACACAGAATGATTGTATGTGGACAGAGACCAAGAAAGATACCCCACCCCCCAACCCCACAGTGAAAGAAGTATGAATTCTTTATCCTTAGGAAAATACTTTCCCAGTGAGCCCTTGCTCTTCCAGCAGACCACCGTGTAGGCTGGTAGGGTGGAGGTACTCCCTTTGTGGACACCAAAGCCCTAAGAAACTTCTTAACTGTGCCTGAACTTGGCAATCATGCCTATTGAGAATAAGTTCTCTTGTTTTGAGGACTGAGGAATGCAATATGTACAATGTAGCTTTTTTGCCTCAGGAGCTAGTTTATTCCTCATTAATGCCAAGAGAAAGGGTTTATAAGGGCCCTTGACATGTAAATGTCTAATTGGGAACTTTTCAAAGCTGACATCATCTAAAATGCTCAATTTTTTTTAAAAGTGAAGAAAAAGAAACAAGAGTTTATCATTATATTGCTAAAGAAGTCCTCCAATAAAATGAGCTCCTTATTTGTATATTCCATTCAAGCTAGGCTAAGCTGCTGCTCTCATCCATTAAGTCAAACGTTCACGTTCTCATTTAGAACAGCTTGGGGGGCATGTGGTATTTATTCACACTCTCCTCATCTTAGCTTGGGTTTCCCTGAAGGAAGCGCTTGATACCAGGGCTTGTGTGCAGATAGGTCATTTGGGAGGTGATCCTAGGAAGGAGGAGAGAGAGATCAGGGAAAGTAAGGCAACAAAGGAGGGGAACACACGACAGTGGGAAACAGGGCTTGATTCTTCTCAGGGGCCACCCGAGAAACCCACTTAATGTCTTCCAGAATCGTCCTCTTGAAAGATAGGAAGCAGGTCCATCAGTTCCCATCTCTTTAGTCAAAGATCATCATCAAGAGTGTTAACTTCCTGATCTATGTGTACACTTGGGCCAAACCAACAGTCATCAGTATCTGCGGTGCCCCAGGGTAGAAAGCAAAAATATGTGATATAACACCTATTGCTGCATAATAGATAAGCCCCAAAGTTAGTGGTTTTAAACCACAAACAATTATTATTTCATAGTTTCTGTGAGTCAGGAATATAGGAGCAGCTGGGTAATTATAGCTCAGTGTCACTCAAAATGTTGACCCAGGCTTCTGTCATTGTAAGGCTCAATGAGGGCTGGGGGATCTGCTTCCAAGAAGGCTCACTCTCACAGCTGATGGCAGAATATCTCAGTTCTTCACTGGCTGTTGGCAGTAGGCTTTATTGACTCATCATGTGGGTCTCTCCAGAGGGCTGCTTGAGTGCCCTTACAGCATGGCAGCTAGCTTCTCCCAGAATGAGAGTTCCAAGAGAGAGAATAAGGCAGAAGCTATGATGTCTTCTATGACCTAGCCAATAGTATCTATGTTATTGGCCACACAGACCAATTCTGATACAATGTGGGGAAGAACTATACAAGACTGAGATACCAGAAGGTGGAGATAATCAAGGGCCAACATATAGGCTGGACACCACATGTGGTTATGTGCTTAAGGGGCACTGTCAGCACAAAATGTACCAAAACCTACATAGACTTGTCACCCCAACACTGGCTGAAATAACACATGAGACCATGAGGATATAAGTCGTGGTGTCCCAGATACCTACTGGAGCCTTCCACCACTCAGACCCAATCATTTCCTTGGTTCCTCAAGTTCAACCCAGGAGAATGTTCAATTAAACAAAGATCTCAGAATATACTGACGGGCAAAGCTAATCTAGAGTTCTAAAATACAAAAGCAACAGATGATCTGAAAATAGCATGCATCTTGGATTGATTAAACCACTCAGAAAGTTTATTTCTTGGTTTTCTTTCACTCCCAAACTACAGCAGACAGGCTGCAGAAGCCAACACATGTCTGTCTGCCTCTAACAGGGGAGTGGAGCGGATCTGATGCTCTGGTTTTAGGGAACTGGACAAAATACAACCCTAAAGGGAAACAAATTTGTGTTAAACACAAAGGTTAATCGAATGATTCGTTGGAGAAGATTCATTTTGGTTGAAGTCCAGTTAATACTGCAAAAGACTCCTTCAGACTGTCGGGGATCATAGAGAAGATGATGAACACATGCCCCAAAGTCATAATTTATTGAAATACATGTGACACATTTTGCATGGGTATAGAAAAAAGGATTTCCACCTACAGAGTAGGCTAAAAAACTATAGGTTGCAAAGGCAACTAATTGCCCATCCAACATCCATATTCCCTTTTTTCCTTAATTATAGAACCCAATTTTGATGCCCAAATTAAAAATACTTCCAGTCTTCTCTGGCAACTTGGAGAAGCCACATGACACTAAAAAAAAATTTATATGATGTCTACTGACAAGCACCATCCAAAGTTTTGCTTTCCTGATGTACACGTCACTCCTGTCCCTGCCTGGAAAGTTGAGATAGTGACTGCTGGAGCATAAGCAGCTACCTTGTAGTCATGAGGAAAAGGCCAAGAATCACAGAGACCTTGAGCTACCAAACAACCAGCCACTGAGAACAAGAAACCTCTCTGTAGCTTCAGCCACTGTTGTTGCCTTTTCTCTTACATAGGGTTGAACTAATGAATACAGCTCACACGAATATTTTTAGATTACCCATAATCAAGTGGTAATTTTACTGCATTAACTGTTAAAATTTTGCGTTTTTTTATCTTCAAAGAAGCAGTTTCAAGGTTGTCAGGTTTGTAAAGCCATCACTGTTGATTTTCTCCTGAAAAAATACTCACCCCATAATGATCCTGACACTTCTGCCCATTGATGTCTCTGTCTCTGCATCTGGCCGAGCTCTCACATGCCCTTGGGTCTTCATATATGTGCTTGCACGCAGTTTCCCCCATCCTTGCTGAGACTTTTCCTGACTCCTCCGATCTAAACCAAGTCACCCAGTTACGTTCCCATGCAAACAGAACTTTTTCTTTCTGGAACTTAACAAATTTCTGCTTATATATTTATTTTTGAGAGTATGGGTACAATATCTGTTTCCCCACTGAAGTTAAGCTCCAGGAGGCCAGGACTGTATTGGCTTTGTTCATCCTTGTGCCCTGGTCTCCACAGTAGTACCAGGTGGAATGTGATGGCCACACTGTCTTTCAAGGAAGCCCCTGTCAGAGATGATCCCCATACTGGATTCTGCTCATTGAGATGTTTAAGCTTTTCTACTTGTTTCTCATTGTTGAGTATTCCTCACTGAAAGCCTCTGGGGAGTAGGAATGCTCCCAGGAATGGGGACCTCCAACACGCAGTCCAGGCGGGCTTCCATGAAGTCCAGCCAACTGATCAAGTTTCCATAGTGACAGGCCAGGTTCTAATCCCCCTTTGTCTCCCTTTGGGGAAATACTACTAATTGTCCAAAGTTAGAGACGAGAACCCCTTAATTCTTTCGTGTGTGTGTGTGTGTGTGTGTGTGTGTTTTAAAGAGCTGCATTTTAAAGAGGTAAATACAGACCAGAAAATATCTGTTTATACTCTGGTGGCAGAGCAGGCATCTGGAGAGCATTTAACTATGGTGATACTTTGCTCCTAAGTAACGATTCTTTTTGTTACAACAAGACACATAGTTATTTGGCTTTTCAGAAAGGCGCCATTCTCCTTCTGGGTTCTCTACAAAATGGAAGGCAAGATTTCAAGATAAGCTATTTTGAGGATATTAAAACATGTGCAAACCAAAGTGAAAAGACCATGAAAAGCTGGAAAGGAATCCAATAAGTCATAAGAAAATTTGAAAATATACTACCTGCTTGGAGAATATATTACTGTTTGCTGCTTCTTCTGTTTGTTTCTTTTAAGAACGTACTACCATGGAAATGCCCATAGGTGAGTCCTGCCTACCCGGAAGGCTAGTTAAGCCAGACAGTCTGAGGCTTGAATGACAGGGAGGCAGGAAGTGTGATAAGAGAGGCGAGGAGATAGAGGTTGGCTGGACACTGAATTTGCAGGCAGAGGCTACACACTGTGGGGCTGAGGGGACTTGTCCTCCAAGTCCACCCATGTTGCTGCAAATGGCAAAATTTCATTCTTTGTATGGCTGAGTAGTATTCCATTGTATATATATACTGCATCTTCTTTATCCATTCATCTGTTGATGGACACTTAGCCTGCTTCCATATCTTGGCTATTGTACATGATGCTGCTATGAACATTGAGGTTCATGTATCTTTTTGAATGATTTCTTTTGTTTTTTTGTTTTTTTTTTCTTGGATATATACACCAGAGTGGAATTGCTGGGTCATATGGTAGTTCTATTTTTAGTTCTTTGAGAAACCTCCTTACTGTTTTTCACAGTAGCTGCACCAATTTACATTCTCACCAACAGCATTCGAGGGTTCCCTTTTCTCCACATCCTTGCCAACATTTGCTATCTGTGTTCTTTTTGATGATGGCCATTCTGACAGGTGTGAGGTGATATCTTACTGTGGTTTTGATTTGCATTTCCCTGATGATTAGCAATGTTGATCATCTTTTCATGTTTCTGTTGGCCACCTGCATTTCCTCTTTGGAAAAATGTCTATTCAGGTCTTCTGCCCATTTTTTAATTGGCTTGTGAGTATCCAATGTATATATAAGCAGATCATACAACTCAATATCAAAACAAATTTTGGTAAAGCCTGATGGGCCAGAATATCCATCCGGAAGTTATGTACTTAAAGTCACTTTCAAGTCCACAAAAACAAGGTGCCCTCTCTTATCTATTCCCTGGGGGATCAGACTCATAGACCTGAATTTGAGGTCAGAAAAATGAGTAGCTTCCAGCATACAGCTTATATTAGTGCCAAAAAACTGTACACAATCACTTAAAAAATGTTTTTTTATTGTCGTTGCTGTTTTGTTTTATTTTAACTACAACTTGGAATGGACACAGAAAAAGAGCAGTTCAACTTATCTGTTCTGAAATCCTAATACGCAAATAAACAAACAAGTTCCCTAGAACTTGCCTGTGAGAGTATATGTAAGAAGACTGTCTGATGTCAGTAGTTTGAGTCTAGCCAGGCCTCTTTCATAGCTCCCACTGCTTGCATTTTCATTTTTAGGTAAATAATAGAAATATTTCACCTGTTACATCATAGCTTAATCTGTGGGACTTGGGCTAGAAGAAACACAGATGGAACAGATGGAAGTTATACTGTGTAGACCATGCAATTATTCACTCTGTTTGAGTGACGTTGTTTTGTGTATAGACACAGAGAAAAGTTTAACAAGCCATTGTTTACTATGAGAATGGGGGCAGAGGAGTGGTTCTCAAATCAAAGAGCAGAGATTATCTCTTTGTGAGGACAAACTTGATTAAGAGGCATCCTTGTCCACTTTTTGTGGTATCGAACGGGGAGCCAAATGCTTAGCTTCAATGGAACCATCTTTCCAGCATCCTTGAGGAAAAAGCTGCCTGTCAACTCTTGGGTAAACAGCATCTATGAGTGATGGAGGGAAAAGTACTCAGAGGCAGGAAAGCAGTGGACATTGAAGGTCTACCAGACCTGCATGCAATTCATGAACGCACCAGAATGCTCCAAGAGAGAATGGAATTCTGGGCCTTCTCCTTTTCTGTCTCCTCAAACTTCCCACAACCTTTAGACTCAAGAAATTCTTCCCTGGTTGCAATGAATATAGTGAATACTCTAATGTTTGTGCCAATGCAGAAGTGAAAGAGCCCAGTTAACATGAAATAATGAGACATACTTGGGGCTTCCCTGGTGGCGCAGTGGTTGAGAGTCCGCCTGCCAATTCAGGGGACGCGGGTTCATGCCCCGGTCCGGGAGGATCCCACATGCCGCGGAGCAACTAAGCCCGTGAGCCATGGCTGCTGAGCCGGCACGTCCGGAGCCTGTGCTCCACAACGGGAGAGGCCACAACAGTGAGAGGCCCGCATACCACAAAAATAAAAAAAATAAAAAATAAATAATGAGACATCCTTTCAAGTCACACACACAGTCACCTTCTCTGTCCTTGCCTTGCAGGCCAGCAAAAGGCTAAACATGGAGACATGGGCCCAGCAACCAGCTTTTTGCTGGAAAATTACCAGGAGATATGAACCAGACTCATATGGACACCCAAAATATGTTCATATAGCATCATCTTTCAGAGCTTCTGTTCAAAGCCTCTAAAACAAAGTGGTAGCTCAGAAAGCACGGGGTGGCAGTGGAGGTGAAGAGTAGAGGTAGGGAAGAGCAAAATGGACGGGAATCCAGGAGATTATGTGTACCAGTCTTATTGCTAAAACTGTCTGCTTCCCACCTTGGGGGGCAGAGTTTGCAGAACATCTAAACTTTCTCTGTTGATAGAGGATTTTGTACAGTGGTGGCCACTGAATCCACTAAATTACATTAAACAGATATAGATGAACATTTTCTCTGTGTCTGACACTGTGTTGGGCACAGAAGACATGACAATGAGTGAAACCTAATCCCTATCTTGGACATATTAACAGTTTATTAAGAAAGTGTAAATAACTCCCTAAGAGATAAATCTACAACGTACTAATAGGCTTCAAAGTTGAAATAATTAATCCAACCATTCTTCCATCCACTTCTTTACTCAGATACTTTAGGCCTGGGAAATTGTACCAGGACACTCAAAATTGATTTGAAACCTAGTCAATTATTTTCTTATTTGTCTTCTCTTTTTTTCTAAAATCTTTCATTTCAATGATAGACTGATAACAGTTTTTAACATCTAAAACAGAGCTGTGGTTCTGGAAAAAATGGACTGAAAGGTTTCAGATAGAAAATAGATATCACAAAATGTATGCACATTTCTACAATTCTACAAAATTGCTCTCAACCCTCTTCCAGGCTACTGTAAAACAAGCATCTAAGTTAGAAACAGAAAAGCACACTGACACCAATAAAAGTGACAGCTGACAGCAGAGAAAGGAGGGAGCAAAAATGTTTAAAACAAATAGAAGAACTGATGGATTGTCATTGAGAGTCATTTAGTGTATAATCAGAATCTCCCAGGGCTTCCCTGGTGGCGCAGTGGTTGAGAGTCCGCCTGCCGATGCAGGGGACACGGGTTCGTGCCCCGCTTCAGGAAGATCCCACATGCCGTGGAGCGGCTGGGCCCGTGAGCCATGGCCGCTGAGCCTGCGCGTCCGGAGCCTGTGCTCCACAACGGGAGAGGCCACAACAGTGAGAGGCCCGCGTACGGCAAAAAAAAAAAAAAAAAAAAAAAGAATCTCCCAAAGCTAGATTAAGAGCAGCGTGGGGATTCCTAGAAGAAGCAGGTAAATTGACATAAGTAAAGAGTATCATCTGATAGCAAGGGAGGTGATAGGTAACAAGATAAAAACTTCAATGAGTGCGATGATCCTGGGCCACTCAGTAGGAACTGGCAACTCTACCCACCTTAATAATCCCTGGGAAATCACATCATTATGAAATTGTTTTCCATAATGGTGGCCCTGAGTCATAAAGGGAAACTTTAAATCCTGTTCAGTATTCTCTATTTTAAAAAGCAGGAAATGTTTTTGGGGGCAGGAGACTGAGTAATCCATTTTAGAGTTTTGTAGGCAAGATTTTGTTGTGTAGACATTTACATTTTCCCTAGCAACTGACATCTCTCCGATTAAGCAAGAGTTTACCATATTTTTGATCCATAAAATTTTTAAAGAATTTTTTTCTAATAAATGTCAACCATGTGAACATGCCATTAGAAATGGTTAGTCAGAAAAATAGTAGATTATGTTTTCCATATTTCTCTAAAATTATTTTTAAGTACTAAACTTGGCTTATACTGGGGAAAGTATTTTGTATTGAATGTATATTGATGAAGAGATGATAGGGAGAAAATTGAGAGCAGTAGAAACAGCATAAAGAATATGTGGTGTCTTGGCACCTTTGCTAATGCTAGTATGAACTCACTGTGTTTCCAAGTTCAAGCTTGTACTGCTCATCACATGACAGGCTGATAAATTGAGAGGTGAGTTATTGGGGCAAGGAATAGTGGCTTTATTTGGAAAGCCAGCAGATCAAGATGATGGTGGACTAGTGTCCCAAAGAACCACCTTGCCTGGGGCTTGGATGCTAGTTTCTTTTAAACAAAGAGGGGGAGGGGAGGAGGTAAAGCAAAAAGAGGTGATAAGATTTTGCAACTGTTTCCTCTTTCTGGCCAGACTCTGAAGAGGATGTGTTAATTTCTTCTTTCCCTGCAGCCATTCACAGGTGGGCCTGATCAGGATGTTTCCTCTGAGCTAAACAAAGTTTTTGAGCTTAACACTCAGGCATGGGAGGCAGGGCTCCCAGAGATGGGCCACTGTGTATACTTTAAGCCATAGGCAACATCCCTTTAGTGATTAACTTGTAGCAAAAGCAATTGAATACAAAGGTTAAAGTAAAAGAAATGGATCCAATATGGAGTCTTCCCTATTACAACTGAATAGAGATTTTGTGGTGGAAAGTGGAGGCAGGTCACCACCGATGAAGCCATGAGGTTTGGAGAACATTAGTTAATGACCATGCCTCCCTATATCTTTCTGCAACAGATGTGAAGATTACAGTGTTTTATCCCAATATGCAAATCCTGTCTAGGCTCCAGGGAAGAGGCATACTTCTGTGGACAGTCCCTGTCTTTCATCGGGAGGAAGATGGCTTTGGAATGGGAAATAAACCTGACAAGCAGGCCCTGACACAGGGGAGAGAGGACACCTAAATTTCTTTGGGTCTGGCTTCCCTGGGCCTTGACTTGGAGCTCTCTAGATATGCTTGAAGTGCTGTGTGAAGGAACACTCTGATGAAAGCAGAAGCTGGTCTCTGTCTTGGGACAGGGCGTTAGGACCATAAGCCAAAACATACCCTCGGGTCCTATAAGGATGCGCAAGTCTTGCCTAATGAGCTCAAGTTCTTTGTTATAGGTGAGTTCAGAGTCTGTTTCCCTGAATAACCATGGAAACTTTGTAGAGTCTTCCCTAAACATTACAGACTCAAGTGGTCATCCAATCCACACTGTAAACAGCCATGACGGATTACTTCCTAGGCTTAGAGAATTATTTAAAGATAGCCACTGCAAAGTTAATTCACCTCACATGAGTAAGACTTTAAGTTGTGGTTTACCAGAGGATCCCACTTTATAATCACTTTCCTTCTTGCTCTTGTGGAAGAATGTCTTTTCTAGTTCTTGCTCCACACCTGTCAAGGAACATTTAAGTTAGAAGATGTGGAGGCTGATTATAGTACCCACTTGGTAGATTTTCCAGGACTTTTTCTGGTCCATTAGTCGTTTCAAATTCTGTTAACACCTGCACCAGAGGATGAGTGGGAAGGCAGAGGTGTTAACAAAGATAGAAATGGCTAATGGCCCAGAATATTTTTTAAAAACAAAATTACAGGCATGGGATTACCTTAAATTGTAATCTATTTTGTGGTTCTATTTTGGAAATTTACTAGTGCATTGGTCATCACTAAATATATCTAAAAGATACTTATGCAGCAACATAACTCAGACGTACCATTATTTCCCACCAACAGGCTTGCAGCATTTACCCACAATCCTTGTCTCAGCTGCCCGCCTGAGTGGAATTCCCACTGCTTTGGTATGGTTTTGGGAGTTAGGACATCATTTTTATCTACTGGCTTCTGTGGTATTTACTGCATCTAAAAATGAAGGATTCTGCATTTAAATGTTGCCTGGAAAAAAAACACAATATCTTGCTTTCTTTTATTCATTTGAAGTAATTATTGCTATCACAGTCTCATGTGCATTTTTCCCAAACCATAATGATTTGAGACTTATAGAGTATGGTAAAAAAAAAAAAAAAAAAAAAGTTGGATTGTTTTTTCAAGCAGGCAATTTTGTGAAGCAAATGGTAGTAATCTGAGCCACTTTTTGGTTTCTAAAGATTTCATCTGTCCACAGGATGATTTCAGGGTCCCATATAATTTCTTACCTGGAGGCTAAGATCCTATGTTCAAAATCCTGTTTTCCATTTCCCGCACATAGAACGCAGGTGTGAGAACATAAAATCACACACTTTCATTCATAGAGCTTCCTACATCCTTTGGCTTAGAGCATCTCTGAGTTCTTTGTAATTAGTTTAAAAGAAACATGGGGGGAAGTTACAGTCTTTTCAAATAAACTACAAGTTTCCCTTAGGAATTTATACTAAAATGTGTATTTATTTTTAAAACCAAATGATATGAATATAAGAAATGCAATACTGGGTCAGCCCAATGGTCTAACCAGCCTGTGGTTTCAAAGTCTCTTAGTATTCCATTAATGTTGGCCTCAGAAGTTTTGGGATTCATTTCAAACTCCCTGGTTTCCTTTATTACTCAAATCTGGGTTTACCATTCATAGATTCGTCTAAATGTTTCCTGAACTTACTTGTATCTTTTAGCTTATATCAATTATAGAAACGAGTTCCCCAATAGCAAGGGTTCTACACCCTATCCATCATGAGACTATAGCAAGGGTTCTACTACAGGGGAGTGGAGAATTGGGGTAAGTAATCCAATCTGTCATGGTTGTCCTCTTGGTTACAGCTATTTACATCCTACTCACATGAAAAACTTATTCACTCGTATCCGATGACTGCCCCCTCCCCTAAGCCTTATCCAATTATGGTATCTGCAAAAAATCCAGGATCTTGTGATCTCTATGAAGTCCAGACCCTGCTACTCTTGACCCAGAGACCTATAAACTAAATAGAAAATTATCTGCCTTCCACATACCTAAGGCAAGCAGCTTCTAAAATGACTCCAATGGTCCCCACCTCTTGGCATTCATAGCCTTGAGTTATCCTCTTCCCTTGAGTAACTTCCTTCTAACCAATAGAATATGGCAACTTTAAGGGGATGTCACTTTTCTGATTAGGTCACATAAGATAGTGACTTCCATCTTGCCAGCAGATGGATCTCTTTTTATCTTGATGACTTTGTTGAAGCAAGGTGCCATGTGGAGGAAGCTCTGAGGGTGACCTCCACTCAAAAGCCACCAAGGAGTTAAGGCCTTCCATATAGGAGCCCTCAGAAAACTGAATCCTGCCAACCATGTAAGTGAGCGTGGGGGAGGACCCTTCCCCAGTCAAACCTTCAGATGAGACCCCATCCCTGGCTGACAACTTGAATGAAGGCCTGTGACAGACTCAGAATCAGAGGACCCACTTAAATTGTGCCTGGGGTCCTGAACCCACAGAAACTGTGACATAATAAATGTGTGTTGTTTTAAACTGCTAAATTTGGGGGTAATATTTTACTTAGCAATATATAATTACTATAACACCTAATGTGTAATGGTGGAACATGATGACTGCAATAAATACTCCAATTTGAAAAGGTAAAGAATAGAGGGCACACAGCAATTACTGGACCACAGCAATTTTAAAATCCTAGTAGGTAAATATTATGGGAATCCCATCTTAAGGTAAGGGGTGTTCGTCGATTAGACCCCTATTCTGCCTCACAGGGTTGGCTCTCAGGTCCATCTTTCTCCACTGTTCCTGGCTTCTCAAGAGGTTCTTTCTGTTCTGTCATACTCCTTGCCATCTTGTGAAGAGAACATAAGAAGAACATAAGAACATATCAGCTAAGCCATTTTTAAAGACCCCTTCCTGGCTGTAGGAGTTGGGGTTCATGAAATCTTTTTATATCTTGAACAGTTTCAGACTCTTTTAGTCTAGACTGGAAGCACTTCTGTCAAAATGTATCTCCCCAAAACTTTTTGAGCTTTCTACTTATTTGATTCCAATAAACTTCATATGCAAAAGGCACACCCACAATTTTTTTTTTTTTTTGAGGTAAGACTTTATCTCTCTAAACTTAATTACTTCACTTTGGGCACATTCAGGCTTCTGTGACACTTTGCCCTTATGATTTCTGTGAGTTCTTCTGTCCATCTGAAAGAATCTGCTAGACATATTTTAGTCCTTTCAAAAGTCCTTTCAAGATGTTTTAGCTACATTCTAGATTTGGTCTTTACCCTGAGGTCATGTCAACACTGTGGATTTCACTTTTGCTTGAGCAATGTTTTAATGCCTACACCCCTGGTTTGATAAAATTTTTCCTGAATTCAACTATTTCTTGTAGTACCTTATTAAATGCATCTTATGCTTCCAACATTCTGCCTCAAAAGTTTTTGCCAAATGTCTCTGTTAATTAGGTATGTTTTCTATCTTCTAAGTTACCTCAGGTGACAGTTTTACCAAATGTCTTGCTACTACTTAACACAGGCTGCTATTTTTCTAGTCCCCCATAACAATTTTCCTGCTGCCTACCACCCAATCCCAGGACCAATGCCACTTCTAGGTACTAATTTCTGTATCAGTTAGCTATTGCTGCTTAACAAACAGCCACAAAAATGTCAGTGGTTTACAATAAGCTTTCACTTCACTCACTGGTCTACAAGTCTGGGATGGCTCTGTTTCAGGCTGTGGGTCCATTAGGCTTGGCTCTGCTCTGAAGGTCTGTGCCATAGAGCAAAGCCAAACACTAAAGAATGTTTCAGCCTCTGTTCACTGTCACTAAGATCCCACCGGCCAAAGCAAGTCATATGCCCAAGTCCAAAGTCAAGGGGTAGGAAAGTATAATTCATCATCATAAGACCACGCTGAGAGTATGCATTTATAGTATTACTACACTGAAGGGAAGAATTGAGATCAATAATTCAATCTTTCACACTAAGTAAAATTTTATTTGAATAAGGGTTTCTGTGCCCATAAATGTTTTAAATTCCTGGCCTAGATGATTTCTAAAGTCTTTCCTAGTTGTTTGAAACACCATGGAAATAGAAAGAACATTTGCATGGAAAAGGGCAAATCAGCAAATACAGAAAGAGGCCAGTTCTTTTTGGCAAAGCACTGGGGGTGGTTATGGGTTTCATCAAACACCTGAAAGGAGTGCAAGAAAGGAGTTTGTGAAGATGCTGTACAATGAACCAGCTTATCTTGAATCACCCCATTACTTATTATGGGATAGCATATTTTTCTTTCATGCCGTTAAGCTGTTTAGGTCACAGACTCATTCAATTGTAAGTTCAAAAATATATTCTAGCACAACGTTCACAGCAGCATTATTCACAGCAGCCAAAACCTGGAAACAACTCAATGTCCATTGATAGATGAATGGATAAACAAATGTGGTATATACATACAATAAATATTATTCCACTTTAGAAAGGAATGAAATTCTGATACATGCTGCAACATGGATGAATTTTGAAAACATTTATGGTAAGTGGGATAAACCAGACATGAAAGGATTAATATTGTATGATTTCACTTATTGTACAGTACTACCTAGAGTAGTCAAATTTATAGACAGAAAAGTACAATAGACTGATGGTTATGGAGGATGGGGGCAGAGAGAAACAGGGAGTTATTGCTTAATGGATAGAGAGCTTCAGTTTGAGATGATGAAAAAGTTCTGGTGATCAATATTGGTCATGGTTGCACAACAATGAGCATGTATCAATACTTAAAGCCACTGGATTGCACACTTAAAAATGGTTAAAATGATAATCGTACATTAGGTATATTTTACCACAATTTAAAAAAAGGATTTGCTTCATCGAAAAATATATATACTTTTTAATTTTATTTTTATTTTCTTAACATCTTTATTGGAGTATAATTGCTTTACAATGGTGTGTTAGTTTCTGCTGTATAACAAAGTGAATCAGCTATATGTATACATATATCCCCATAACCTCTCCCTCTTGCGTCTCCCTCCCACCCTCCATATCCCACCCCTCTAGGGGGACACAAAGCACTGAGCTGATCTCGCTGTGCTATGCAGCTGCTTCCAACTAGCTATCTATTTTACATTTGGTAGTGTATATATGTCCATGCCACTCTCTCACTTCGTCCCAGCTTACCCTTTCCCCACCCCGTGTCCTCAAGTCTATTCTCTATGTCTGCATCTTTATTCCTGTCCTTCCCCTAGGTTCTTCAGAAAAATTATTTTTTTAGATTCCATATATATGTATTAACATACGGTATTTTTTTTTCTCTTTCTGACTTACTTCGCTCTGTATGACAGTCTCTAGGTCCATCCACCTCACTGCAAATAACTCAATTTTGTTTCTCTTTATGGCTGAGTAATATTCCATTGTATATATGTGCCACATCTTATTTATCCATTCATCTGTCGATGGACACTTAGCTTGCTTCCATGTCCTGGCTACTGTAAATTGTGATGCAATGAGCACTGTGGTACATGACTATTTTTGAATTATGGTTTTCTCAGGTTATTTGCCCAGTAGTGGGATTGCTGGGTCGTATAGTATTTCTATTTTTCGTTTTTTAAGGAACCTCCATACTGTTCTCCATAGTGGCTGTATCAGTTTACATTCCCACCAACAGTGCATGAGGGTTCCCTTTTCTCCACACCCTCTCCAGCATTTATTGTTTGTAGATTTTTTGATGATGCCCATTCTGACTGGTGTGAGGTGATATCTCATTGTAGCTTTGATTTGCATTTCTCTAATGATTAGTGACGTGGAGCATCCTTTCACGTGTTTGTTGGCAATCTGTATATCTTCTTTGGAGAAATGTCTATTTAGGTCTTCTGCCCATTTTTGGATTGGGTTGATTTTTTGATATTGAGCTGCATGAGCTGCTTGTATATTTTGGAGATTAATCCTTTGTCAGTTGCTTTGTTTGCAAATATTTTCTCCCATTCTGAGGGTTGTCTTTTCATCTTGTTTATAGTTTCCTTTGCTGTGCAAAAGCTCTTAAGTTTCATTAGGTCCCATTTGTTTATTTTTGTTTTTATTTCCATCTCCCTAGGAGGTGGATCAAAAAGGATCTTGCTGTGATTTATGTCATAGAGTGTTCTGCCTATGTTTTCCTCTAAGAGTTTGATAGTTTCTGGCCTTACATTTAGGTCTTTAATCCATTTTGAGTTTATTTTTTTGTATGGTGTTAGGGAGTGTTCTAATTTCATTCTTTTACATGTAGCTGTCCAATTTTCCCAACACCACTTATTGAAGAGGCTGCCTTTTCTCCATTGTACATTCTTGCCTCCTTTATCAAAGACAAGGTGACCATATGTGCATGGGTTTATCTCTGGGCTTTCTATCCTGTTCCATTGATCTATATTTCTGTTTTTGTGCCAGTACCATACTGTCTTGATTACTGTAGCTTTGTAATATAGTCTGAAGCCTGGAAGCCTGATTCCTCCAGCTCTGTTTTTCTTTCTCAAGATTGCTTTGGCTATTCGGGATCTTTTGTGTTTCAATACAAATTGTGAAATTTTTTGTTCTAGTTCTGTGAAAAATGCCAGTGGTAGTTTGATAGGGATTGCATTGAATCTGTAGATCGCTTTGGGTAGTATAGTCATTTTCACAATGTTGATTCTTCTAATCCAAGAACGTGGTATATCTCTCCATCTGTATCATCTTTAATTTCTTTCATCAGTGTCTTATAGTTTTCTGCATACAGGTCTTTTGTCTCCTTAGTTAGGTTTATTCCTAGGTATTTTATTCTTTTTGTTGCAATGGTAAATGGGAGTGTTTCCTTAATTTCTCTTTCATATTTTTCATCATTAGTGTATAGGAATACAAGAGATTTCTGTGCATTAATTTTGTATCCTGCTGCTTTACCAAATTCATTGATTAGCTCTAGCAGTTTTCTGGTAGCATTTTTAGGATTCTCTATGTATAGTATCATGTCATCTGCAAACAGTGACAGTTTTACTTCTTTTCTGATTTGGATTCCTTTTATTTTTCTTCTCTGATTGCTGTGGCTAAAACTTCCAAAACTATGTTGAATAATAGGGGTGAGAGTGGGCAACCTTGTCTTGTTCCTGACCTTCGTGGAAATGGTTTCAGTTTTTCCCCATTGAGAACAATGCTGGCTGTGGGTTTGTCATATATGGCCTTTATTATGTTGAGGTAAGTTCCTTCTATGCCTACTTTCTGGAGGGTGTATATTCTAAAGCTAAATATGAATAATTAGGGTAATCTACACCACTGTACCTCTCTACATAATGGAAAACTAAAGAGTTGGCCATATTAATTAAATCTTAGGCCAAATAAAAATGACATTGGCAAGGGCTGAGAAACTTATGACACATCTATATTTCAAATAAAATTATACACCTACAAAGATATGGTAAACCTGTCATGACTGATAATTCATTTATTTCAAGTTTATATTCTTGCTCAGAAAACCAAAAGACAAATCAGAACTGTAGTTTTTATACATTGGCTCTTGGATGTTTGGAAACTGTGGTAGGCATAAAAACACACTATTCAGGTCCCCCTCAAAAAATAAATAAATAAAGGGGGTGGGAAGAACCTTTGTGAGGTGATGGACGTGTCTATGTCTTGATGGTGTGATGGTTTCATGGCTGTAGACTTCTCCTCAAACTCCTTGAATTGTATATATTAAATGTGTACAGCTTTTTACATGTCAATCATACCTCAATGAAGTGGTTTAAAAAAGAGTGAGAGTCTGATTTGTGGAGTGTACGTCATAGACAGCATCTAGCTGCTGTACCTTCAGGATCCACCAACAGTGTTCATGCTGAGGTGATACACTGATAATCTCCGATGATGGAGCTTGGTGGGAGTACCAGAGATGGGTCATTCCCACTTAATACAGGACTCGTCTAATGGGTCATCTTTGTTCTGGGTTGCTTGACCTACATAATTTGTGAAGTACGATGAAGTGTTTATGATTTGCAAGTTTTTATACTACATCAGGACCTCTCCCATGAATTCCAGATCCACGTATCCAACTGCCAGCAGAACATCTCCACTTAAGTCGTTAATAGGCATCTCAAATTTAACGAGTCCAAAACAGCCCTCATAGTCCCCCTCAAACCTGCTCTTCCCTTTCCAATTAAAGGCAATTCAATTCTTCTAGTTGCACAGGCCAAAAACCTTGGAGTCATCCCTCACTCCTCTTTATCACACACTCCATATCTAATATGTTAGGAAATACCACGGTCTCTACCTTCAAAATATACCCAGATTGCAATCACTTCTCACCACCTCCACTGCTACTCCACTGGTCCAAGCTACCAGCATCTCTCACCTGGATTGCTGCAAAGTCTCCTAACATTTTGCTGCTGCTGCCCTTGTTCATCTTCAGTCTACCCAGCTAGTACAGGATCCAGTGAAATTGTCAGTCAGATTATACCCTTCCTCTGCTGAGAATCCTGCAAAGACCCTCCACCCCAATCAGAGTAAATAAAAGCCAAAGTTCACACCAGGACCAACAAGACCTCCCTCACTTCTTCAGGTTCATCTCCTATTCCTCTTATGCTCAGTTACGATGGCTTCCTCCCAAGCCCCTTAACTGGGACAAGCACAATCTGGTCCTTTGTAGTAGCTGTTCCCTCTGTTAGAATACTCTTTCCCAGGGACTCATGGGACTAGCTCCTTCAATCCTTCAGTTATTATCCAAGTGAATTCCTGGTAACTATATACAGGGATGGATGTTAACTAGACTTACTGTGGTGATCATTTTGCAATATATATAAATATTGAATCATTCTGTTGTATACCTGAAACTAATATACCATTATATGTCAATTATATTTCAATTAAAAAAAAAGCTCTTTAAAGAGCTTTTTCTAAATACCGTATCACTGGAAAAATAAAATCTTTTACATCAAAAAAAAAAAAAAAAGTAAATTCTGAGGGCTTCCATTGACAGCACAACCTAAATTTCAGTCTATCACTCTGATACCTCATAACCCCATTCCTTGCTTTATTTTTTTAATTGATATATAATTGAAATACATTAGTTTCAGGTGTACAGAAAGATTTGATATTTGTGTATATTGGGAAATGATCACTACAATAAGTCTAGTTAATATCCATCCCTATACATAGTTTAAAATTTTCTTCCTTGTAATGAGAACTTTTAAGATCTACTCTCCTGGGCTTCCCTGGTGGTGCAGTAGTTGAGAGTCCGCCTGCTGATGCAGGGGACACGGGTTCGTGCCTCGGCCCGGGAAGATCCCACATGCCGTGGAGCGGCTGGGCCCATGAGCCATGGCCGCTGAGCCTGCACGTCCAGAGCCTGTGCTCCGCAACGGGAAAGGCCACAGCAGTGAGAGGCCCGCGTCCCAAAAAAAAAAAAAAAAAAAAAATCTACTCTCTTAGCGACTTTCAAATATACGATACAGTATTATTAACTATAGTCACCATGCTGTACATTACATCCCTATGGCTTATTTATCTTATGGCTGGCAGTTTGCACTTTTTAACCTCTCTCACGCATTTTGCCCCCTCTCCCCAGCACCAACCCCTGCCCTGGAACTACCAATCTCTTCTCTGAATCCATGAGCTCTTTTTCTTAGATTCCACATATAAGTGAGATCTTATGGTATTTATCTTTCTCTGACTTATTTCACATTGCACAATGCCTTCAAGGTCAATCCATGTTGTCAAAAATGGCAAAAATGGGCTTCCCTGGTGGCGCAGTGGTTGGGAGTCCACCTGCCGATGCAGGGGACACGGGTTCGTGCCCCGGCCTGGGAAGATCCCACATGCCGCGGAGCGGCTGGGCCCGTGATCCATGGCCGCTGAGACTGCGCGTCCGGAGCCTGTGCTCCGCAACGGGAGAGGCCACAACAGTGAGAGGCCCGTGTACCGCAAAAAAAAAAAAAAAAAAAGGCAAGATTTCCTTATTTTTTAATGGCTGAATAATATTCCATTATGTGTGTGTATGTGTATCACAGTTTCCTTATCCATTAATCCATTGATGGACACTTAGGTTGCTTCCATACCTTGGCTATTGTAAATAATGCTGCAATGAACATGGGGGTGCATATATTTTTGAGTTAATATTTTCATTTTCTTTGGAAATACCCACAAGTGGAATTGCTGGAACATGTGATAATTCTAATTGTTTGAGGAACCCCCATACTGTTTGCCATAGTGGCTGCATCAACTGACATTCCTACAAACAGTGCACAAGGGTTCCCTTTTAAAACCCCACATCCTCGCCAACACTTGCTATTTCTTGCCTTTTCATGACAGCCATTCCAACAGGTGTGAGGTGGTATCTCGTGGTTTTGACACGTTTCCCTGACTTTGAGCACCTTTTCATGTACCTCTTGGCCATCTGTATGTCTTCTTTGGAAAAATGTCTATTCAGATCCTCTGCCCTTCCCGCTCTATTTCTGTCCTCAGCACATATCCCTAACATACTATATATAAATATTTTACTTATTTGTATCAATTTCCCCCAGCCAGAGGTAAGCTACACTAGGCAAGCAATTTTATCTAACTTGTTTACTGCAGTTTCTTTAGTATTTAGAACAGTGCCATGCACAGAGTGCACTCAAAACATATTTATTGAATGACAGAGTTTCTCAGTACAGTTTACACTATTCCAATCAAAGGAAAGAATGGGTATAAAAACAGGAGGAGAGCTACACCTAAAGAAAATTCTGACAAATAAGAGCTATAATTATAGCTTGCATTTACTATGTCTTCTCCAATCATTTATTCATAATTGTCTAATGGCATTCGTGATGAATACCTGGGTTCAACAAAAAAGGAGTGAATACGCTAAGCAAAGTTCATTTATTTTTCACGATGTTCTTCTTTTGATTTTGAGTCTTTACTCTCCTGGAGTCCTAACAGAATTGCTTCAGCCTCTAGGATAGTTGTATCTGTTGTGGCTCCCAAGAACCTAGATGTAAGTTCAAGATCTAATAGTCGCAGCCGGACTCTGGTTCCTTTCTGGTATTTCCTAAATAGTAAGAAAAAAAAATTCCATTAATCCTGAATATCACTAAATGAACAACTACTTTAAAGTAAAACCCAAATTCTAATTTTAATTTGTGTTGGCTCAAGATAACAAAATTAACACTAGTATATGAGAAATAGTTGTTTTTGACAGAAAAGTAATTTAGTTGTATCAGAATTTTCATCTTAAAGCTGCCTTCAAAGATTTTATAACCTAAATAAAAATGTATTCCAAACTGAAATTCAAACAAGTTGGTTCTTGAAACTGACATTTATTTTAATGTCAGTTATTTTTAAAGTCAAAAAGTATCAAGGGGAAAAAATGTTTTCAGAAACATTTGTCTTCTAAAATTAAAATCTTCTTTTAAAGTAAAAGAAATTTTACAAAAACAAAATGGAAAACAGTCTAAGTGCAAAGTACTTAGTACTGGGGATTGATTGAACTGTAACTAAAGTATAATGCTGGCCATAACATGCATGACGGCTCAATTTGGTCAAAAAAATTATTCAATTATTTCATAAAACCAAATGAAAACTGATACTCATTTGTCTTTCTTCCTTGATCAATTATTTTAAGAGTTTAACATCAACATTATGAAAAGGTACAGGAGAGTGAAAATATGGCTACTGAATGAAAACCACAAATCTTTAAAAATCTAAAAATATATACCTAGAGTACTCTAAGTCTTAAAATTAAAATTAAAACAATTTTATATAAACAGAAAATGAAGAAACAGAGTTCTTCACAAAAGTCACTGGAAAATGATTTTAGTAGACCATATAATGAACAATGTTTGATTAGGTATTCTGGAGGAATTTATAAGTGGTCCATCAAGTAAACATTTAGGCTATTTGGCTTTTTTTTTTTTTAAGTTATTTTTCTTTCTGGTTACAGAAGGAAATGTCCTTTTGTAAAATTTGGAAAATGATGATGTCAGTCACATTTAGTCAGTCACATATAGTCCTTCTATATGTATGTTTATGTATATATGTACATGGGTGTGTGTATCTGACGGCATAGACCTTACTTTCTGTCTCTGTTTAAAAAAATTAAAGAGATATCCTAGAATATTAAGGCATAGCTTTATATTCTTAGAAAACAGCAGTTATAGAACACATTCCATATGAATTAACCACTGGGAAAACAAGCTAGTTCACAGACAAGGTAAAGCTGAACACTATTTTCTGCATTACTTGGAGCTGTAACCTGTGTTCTAATGGAGTCTTTCATTTGTCCTTACAGCACTACTCCAGTGATTCGTTTAATCAGCTTTGATTCACGTCGACCACCTTCCCCCCCCGCCACCCCCCACACAACATTCAATTAGTTATCAAGTTTTGTTCATTTTTTAACACAGATATTTCTTGAGCTTAGCCCTTCAGATCTCATCATCCTTAGCTAAAGCTTGAGGTAGGACCTGGTCTTCCCGGAGCCCACCTTCCTAGTCTACCTCTCACGATGGTTCCGTATCTGCTCTGCTTATGTGGAAATGGCCTAACGTCCATTCCCACACACTTCTACTGCTCTGCACCTTTGCTTCTGTTGTAGCACTGCTTGGCCTTTCCTTCTAAATAAATCCTATTGATTCCTAAGTATCCAGGTAGAATGCATCAAATGCAGCTCCTGAGAGCCTCCACATTCCCCTTATCAGAATGCAGATTCTGTCACTGGAATTGCCAAGGAAGACAGAGGTTTTGCAGTCACAGACTTGGATGCAAATCTGAGTCCTGCTACTTACGAGTTGGGTAACCTTGGGTAACTTGCTTTCTCTGAACCACAATTCCCTCATCTATATAACAGACTTCGACCACTTGGCAGGTTTGCTGGGATGGTTAAATGGGATAATATTATATATTGAAAACGCATAGCCCAGTAAGTGCAAATGTCAGTGCCCTTCACTCACCTGTATTGGTTAACTGTGTAAATCTCCGATTTCTCATTAGATCGAATACTCCCCAAGATCCGGCACTGTATTTATCTCTGTATCCTTCCAGTGCCAATGCAGCAGGTCCTCAAATGTTTGTCAATAAATTAACAAGACGCTTGCTGGCAAAAGCCACCACACCGACTACCTAGGCTTTCCATTCTCTTGGCCTTAGCAGCTGTGTGGCCTGGCTCATTTACTTAACCTCTCTGAAGTTTGCCTGGCACAGTGCCTGCTGCACAGTAGTTAATAAAGTTAGTTCTCTTCTCCTTCCATTATTCATATCTGGCCTATAGACAACCATGATGAAGGGGAACAGTGACTTTTTATGAAAAGGGTTGAACATTCACAAACACTTGGGACACAATTTCTGGGCATGGTCTCACTGAAGGGGAAGCTCTTAGTGTAGATGGTTCTGTGTCATAAAATGCTAGCAATCTCCTGTTAAAAAATAAAATCAGAAATACCATGAGTGCACAGTATGCTTGGTAGTTTATGGAAAGGAGAACTTTTTTTAGGTGTAGTAGCCTTTAATAATATGAAAGTTTTGTCTTCATCTCTAAAAATTATGCAAATTCTAGAAATTATCCAGTGAGTTGGTAAAGGAGATGAAAAATGGAACTGTAGGACTTTACATGTGCTAAATGAATGAAGAATCACCCACATGTATATACCTTGCACTAAACAAAAAAAACTTCTAGAAGATTCTCTGACTTCTGCTACCTGGAAGTAGCTGTTTCTACTTTTATGGTACTTAATTTTCACTGTGCATTATTTCTATGTGTTTCTTCCCTAGCAGACTACAGGTTCGTTATGCGCAGGGCTTTAATCACATCTGCCTCTCTTACAGTACTGAGATGTATACATTTCATTTAATGTAGCCTTTTGAACAGTGGTTTTTCACTTCAGTACATCAGAAGCACCTGGGGTGCTTATTAAAAATGCAAACGAGGGAAGCAACCCCAGAGAGTGAGCTGGCAAATCTAGGTGGAACTTGGGAATTTCCCTTTTTAACAAGCTCCCCAGGTGATTTGGATGCAGTCTTCTCTGATCAGCATTTGAGAGAAATCTGGCCTAGAATTACCTTTATTGTATACAAGACACAGCATCCTACACACATACAAAGGGCCAGTAAAATGGGGACCTCTGACAGGACTTTGTGGCCACCATTAACAGCCTTTGAGGGTAACAGATGTTTCCTATAAGTGATGAAAAAGCCAACAGACTTTAGGGTGAGTAATTTAGACAGATCAAAAAAAAAAAAAAAAGGTCAGGGAATGACAATATATAATGGAGAAAGGCACCTAAGAACAGTCCCTTGAACAAAGCCTACTGACAGCGGGGGTGGGGCTGCCTCTCCCAGACACAGACTGTCCTTTCTGGGAGACCCGGGACATGGAAAGGTTAGCATAGTCCTCACTCAACAGGAATAGGAGCCATACAATTAATGTGGAGTTTATCTGTGCTTTAACTTTTCTTTTTTTTTTTAAACATCTCTATTGGGGTATAATTGCTTTACAATGGTGTGTTAGTTTCTGCTTTATAACAAAGTGAATCAGTTATACATATACATATGTTCCCATATCTCTTCCTTCTTGCGGCTCCCTCCCTCCCACCCTCCCTATCCCAACCCTCCAGGCGGTCACAAAGCACGAGCTGATCTCCCTGTGCTATGCGGCTGCTTCCCACTAGCTATCTACCTTACGTTTGTTAGTGTATATATGTCCATGCCTCTCTCTCGCCCTCGCGCTTTAACTTTGAAACACTTTATTAAAGGGAAGTAAAGAAATAACTAATGTATTTCTGAGAACTCCATTTCTGCCAATGAAACGTGAGGTGAACCTTCAGTATTGTAGTCTTCGACAATCACTTAATACTACTTAGTCTTCCCATTTGGGTTTCCACTGTTCCACATAACAAGATTTAAAATGAAAATGCCAGTAAACTCTTTCCCCAGCTTGTTCATGCAGTTCTTAAATGGTCTATTTATTCAAAGATTTGGGCCTAAGTATAAATATCCAGAAGAGGCAATGTGGTGGTCAAGACTCTAGACTCTGGAGCCAGATGGCCAGATGTGTGCTCAGCTCTATCCATAAATCTGCAACTCTGAGCTGTTACTTCATCTCTCTGTTTCAGCTTCCTCATTTGTAAAATGGGAATAATTATGCCTTCTAGGTTCCTATGAGCATGAAATGAGTTAACACCTGCCAAGCCCTTATAAATACTCAATAAATGTTAGCTACCATCATCAGTCACCACCACCACCACCACCACCACCACCATCACCATCAAAACAAACCCAGTGACACCTGATGCTCCAGCCTTGGCGTGATGGGGAGTACAAGAGCGGTCCCAGATATAATTCCAAGTAATAATTAAACCAATGAAGGATTTCTGTAGAAGGTATGTTTTTGGGGTGGGTTTTCTTTCAATAATTTGCTTTGATTCAAATCTTACTTATTTTAATGGTATAAGCATTCCTCTCTTAAAATGTATTATATAATGTATATAACATGCAATATATATAAATACATTATAAATGTCCTACAAGAAAGAAACCAATTTCTCTTGAAATGAATGCTGAATTTCCTTTGAAGATGTGAGGCAAAATAGCACTGAACAAAAGCAAGTAAAATTCAGAGAACTGCACATTTAACAGTCCACACTTCCCAGCATTAACCACAATATAACTGAAAACAAGAAAGTAGAATATATTGTCAGTCACAGTGACTTATCTATTCTAGTATTCTTTATGACAGTGGTTCAAGGAACACTGAGGATTGGGGGCCAGGTAGAGCTGTCTAATTTTACCTATCTCCTATCACTCTTCCTTAATTCTTGATGGAGTTAAGCTGTCAATGAATCTATTTTTAGCACATACTATTTCTTGGAAGGGGAAGATGATCAACTCAATAGGTTCATTATTTTTTCTTCCAAGAAGCATTTTTTAGCTTCCTTTAAAATTTACCATTTCATGCTGGAGAGGGTGTGGAGAAAAGGGAACCCTCTTGCACTGTTGGTGGGAATGTAAATTGATACAGCCTCTATGGAGAGCAGTATGGAGGTTCCTTAAAAAACTAAAAATAGAACTACCATATGACCCAGCAATCCCACTACTGGCCTATACCCTGAGAAAACCATAATTCAAAAAGAGTCATGTATCACAATATTCACTGCAGCACTATTTACAATAGCCAGGACATGGAAGCAACCTAAATGCCCATGGACAGACAAATGTATAAAGAAGCTGTGGTACACATATACAATGGAATATTACTCAGCCATAAAAAGGAATGAAATCGGGTCATTTGTAGAGACATGGATACATCTAGAGACGGTCATACAGAGTGAAGTAAGTCAGAAAGAGAAAAACAAATATTGTATATTAACGCATGTATGTGGAACCTAGAAAAATGGTACAGATGAACCGGTTTACAGGGCAGAAGTTGAGACACAGATGTAGAAAACAAACGTATGGACACCAATGGGGGAAAGCCACAGGGGGGTGGTGGTGGTGGTGTGATGAATTGGGGGATTGGGATTGACATGTATACACTGATGTGTATAAAATTGATGACTAATAAGAACCTGCTGTATAAAATAAATAAATAAAATTCAAAAATTAAGGAAAAAAATTTACCGTTTCAATAGCAGACTTAACTTCTAACCTAATCAACCATCCCCTTTCTTTATATACCAGACACTATCTCCTCTATGTCTTCTTTCTATAATGAGGTTTTATTATTTAAAAATTTTAATTAGTTTTTCCTCATTCCTTTGATTACATCAATGGACTCTTCCTTCTAAAAATGCACAAATACCCATAATTTTGCTACAATTTTAAGAGGTTCACAGGTTACCTGAAGGTCATCTACAGACTATAAGATTAAAAAGTTTTGTGCTAGATTTTAAGTCTGTTAATATTTCTTGAGGTAAAAGAAATGGGTTCTCATTCCATCTACACAACAACATGGCCTTGTGATAATTATACCTGTTGTTTAATTCCCAATGTGTTTCTTAATGAAACCTAGGACTTCAATGAACAAGCTCACTGGGCCACTGCTCACAGCCACACAGTTGGTAAGCGGTAGACCCAGCCTCTACCACAGCCTCATTTTCTAATGGATATAAGACAAAAGTCCATGGCATATGTAGAGAAGGAATTTTTCTTTCATTACCCTGGTCACTTCCTTAAGTTTAAAACTATTAGGAATGAATAAGGACAGGTGTTAAAAAGAAAATTAGGTCCACAGAAGCATATTTTCACTTTAAAAAATATGGAAAAGGGGGGTAAGGGGGGGAGGGATAAATTAGGAATTTGGGATTAGCAGATGCAAACTACAGTATGTAAAATAAATAAACAAGGTCCTGCTGTATAGCACAGGGAACTATATTCAATGCCTTGTAATAAACTATAATGGAAAAGAATATGAAAAAGAATATATATACATGTATAACTAGATCACTTTGCTGTATACCAGAAACTAATACAACACTGTAAATTAACTATACTTCAATTAAAAAATAAATAATAAATAAAATAAACATGGAATAAAAAGATAAATCAATAAAATGTATCCAACAAAGGAACAGGCTTTAGATGACTCTTAAGAAGCTGAATGGGTCCCACCATCTTGAATATTTATACCATAAATGTTTGTTTATAGCAAATAATTATACCAAAATGTGTTGGAAATGTTCAGAAGTACTGTATGGCAATGATCAGGTTGCCATTTAGTAGGGGTGGATGGGATGGAGACATTCTGTAATGCACAGAACTCTTTCATACAACAGAGTTGTCCTGCATCTGTGATAGACATTGATGTGGGTGAAAAACCTGCTTATAATTATCTAAGCCTAAAACTCTGTCTGCTAAATATAAAGAGTTGGTTTTTTAAAAATAAGAGTTTAGGGCTTCCCTGGTGGCGCAGTGGTTAGGAACTCGCCTGCCAATGCAGGGGACACGAGTTCGAACCCTGGTCCGGGAGGATACCACATGCTGCGGAGCAACTAAGCCTGCAAGCCACAACTACTGAGCCTGCGTGCCTAGAGCCCGTGCTCCACAAAAGGAGAGGCCACTGCAATGAGAAGCCTGTGCACCGCAACAAAGACCCAATGCATCCAAAAATAAATAATAAATAAATTAATTTAAAAAATAAAGGTTTAAGTATACACTAAATTTCCAAGAATGTGATTACTGTGTAAATTAATGGAAGACTGACTTTATCCACAATGTTAGCAAGAGTTGCTCACTATTTCAGAAAATCACACTGCCATAACAACACCACCATTTCATTTTTGTGTCTTGCTACATGGGCTAAATGTACCTTCTTTACAGCTTAAACTTTGGCTTATTGTTTGCATTGGGAGGAGATCCATCTCCTCCACACCTGCTATTTAAAAGTATATGATTTACCTTCTCACCTTTCAATGAAATGCATTGATAAAAACTTAACTAAAATATCAATAATACCAAAACACCACTGCCCAACATAACTTTCTGTAATGACAGAAACATTCCATATAAGGTGATCATTGAGCACTTGAAATATGACTAATGTGAGTGAGGAACCAAAATTTTAAATTTTATTTAATTTGAATTAAATTTAAATAGCCATTTAGTGCAGTTGTAGACAATTTCAAATTGACAATAAAAATAGTAAGCATATTTGCCCTACAATACATAACACTGGAAGAAAGGCTAGCTTTACAGGAAAAATAGAACTCTGAAATAATTTGTTATAATAAATAGCTATTACTAATTAGATTCCAGCAATAATAAACCATCAGATCCATGTTTGCCATTCCTAACTCGTCAAATGTTTCTTTCCTTTCTGTTATTTTTTGTATTTTTCCTCAAATCTGTGTGACACTGTACTAGACACATAGCAACTGAACTGTCTTTTAGATATTTAGAGGTTAAAACAAAATTCTCTGTAAAGATAGCTTCTTCCATGTTACAGATAGAAAATTAAGATACATGGAAGTCACTTGCCAACATCACAAAGCTGTATAAGAGGATTCACAGATTTTTTTTCTCCTCTTCCTTTTCTTAAGTTCTCAGTTACCTCTGACTTCTTGAAAGAACTGTAAACTTAATCCCTTTAGGAGTGATAAGAAGTTACCACTTCATATGGTCTCATAATGTCTTCCCTTTGAAATAAAATGTAAACCATGTTGCTGCCACCCAATTCATTGTTTTAACTGTTCCCCACTAGAAAAATGGTTACTTTCAGTGGTAACAAATAATAAATTATCAGAAAAAAGTCTCCATGGCTTAATGCAAGGTTGTCTATTTTTTATACCTTTTTTAATTAGAAAAAAAAACTTTGGATATTAGTTTTTCAGAAATGCTGTATTTCATATTATAAAACATTGAATACTGTTGTCTTGAAAGCAAATAGGATGTCTCCAGTAAGCATGTTCAAAATGAAAATAGCCTGTGTTTTCACTGCTTGGCGTGTTTCTTTAACTTCAAGTGCTTGCCTCCGACTGATCTTTGTGAACTCCAGCCTAAATGGACTCAATGCCAGCCTTCACCATCACTGCTCTCTTCCACTGCGCATTTTCGCAGACCATATGCTGCAGTAAATGAGCCTGCATGTCTGAGCTGTTTAGGAAAAGGGCAATTAAATCTGGTTTTGCATTTCTGTATTAAGGACATGGTTTAAAGACTTTCCTTTGGAGAGGTTTTTGACATTCTTTCCACAGACATTCTTTAACATCTGTCAGTGCATGCTGGTGACGGTTCTCGTAGACTTAAAATAGAGACAGTCTCTCTGACTAGTTCTTTGATATACATATATTAAATAATACAAAGCCGACAAATACAAGGCTTGGATTGAACCTCAGTATCCAAAGAGAATCTTGTAAGGAGTTCTGACTTTGCTAGTCAATTTAGCTGTCTTGCTGTAATCATACATCTCAGAGGTTTTAAAAATAGTTCTCTTGAAATCATTAACCATCTATGTTTTCATCCCAGTAAGTTAAAATAGTTTAGAACTTTTTCTGATTTTCTTACAATTCGTTAAAGTTTTAAGACTTTAGAAGTAAAATTTTGTTTTCTGAAGAGAGAAAGCTACAATGTTTCTAATGGTTCAATTACCAGCTATTTGTCTTTTCTAATTCATACAAATGTTCACAGTAATGCTGATCTCTGTATTAAGCCCATACTTTGTCCGCGTGTGTGCGTGTGTGTGAGAGGGAGAGTATTTGCATGTGAGCATGAGGGAATACATGTACTTTGTTCTTTAAATGAACTGTCTGGGCATCAATTTCCTCAGTTTTGAAAAGCACAATGTTAGAAGAGACCTAAGGTCTTTTGCAGTTCTATGATTTTATTCTACTTTTACACAATTTTAAGTGTTTGAAAACAGATATAGTATAGAGAGCTATTAAGTGAAAAATTGATTAAATATACATACAAAATGCAAAATTTTAAGACTTTTTATTAAATATATAAAATATTATTATAGTCTTAAATATTCAATTAACAAGAACTTTTATATGCAGACTCTGTGGTGTATTTCAGATTTGTCTCCCTTTTTCAAAGTACCATCACTGTGTTTCCTTGACAGTGTTTCTAGTCTATTGCTTCTTTCTGTTCAATCTGTAAGATGCCTGTCAAGACTGACTCACCACATACTATCTATTCTGTCTCATCAAGCACAGCACCATGGTTAACAAAATAAAGGTAGAGAGTGCTCATAAAGTTCTGCAGCTCTCCAATAATTCAACTCATTAAAATTGAAAATGTTCATAATACTAAAATGCATTTCCTCAAATTGCTATCATCATGGATAAGAATTTTAATCTTTTTCTGCCACTCTACTATAAATGTATGATTTTGTTTTTCCCTTAAACCAAATTCTTTTTAACCTTGCCCTGCCAGTTAAGTATTTTGTTCCACAAACAGAAGTTTTGTCTCTTGTTCAAACATTGATTTGTTTTATGAAATGTGAAAATGGAACATTTTTAAATGTCCAATAAATTTCACTTTTTAATAATGTGGAATATAAATATAATGTAATATATTACATATAGCATCAATAATGATAGTTATAACTTTATTCTTACAGTTAACAAAATAAGATGTGTCAAGAAATTAGGGAAAGGAAAACCCTATAACCTAATAACTATATCAACTCTATATTTATTTTTTAAAAAACCAAAATGTTTGTTGCTGGTCAGAATATACATATATAATAAAAAAGAATATACACACATTTATATTTAGAGGGGCCAAAAACTCCAAAGGAAACATAAGGAATAAATGCTTTCAGGCACCTGAGATACGCTGATGACTAACATTAGATCAGAGTTGGAGCCAGAATTACAGCATCTAAGCAAAGGATACATTTTGTGGTATACAAGTTTTGTTTTATGAGAAAAGAAAATATACACATTTATTGCCAGAGATAAGTTTTGTCAGTGTAGAACAGAGGAAGGAATATGGGCTTTAAAAAGTTATAGAGGAGTGGAGTCAAGATAGCAGACTAGGAGGACGCAGAATTCGTGTCTCCGCACAACTAGGGCACCTACCAGGCACCAGTGGGGGACCACGGACACCTAAGGAGATGGGAGGAACCCCTAGCGACTGGGTAGGATGTGGGGAGTGGGGGGGCGGAGTGGGAGGGAGGAGAAGTGTAGGCTGGACGGGAGTGGTGCCCTGAGGCGCGGCTGGGGGAGGAGAAGGAATCCCACGCCCAAAGGGGGAAACTGGGGGACCATTGGGAGGGCAAAGGATCAAAAGGGAGCATGGCCAGGCTTCCCCCACTCACTTCGGCCCCCAGGAGCCTGCTGAGATCCCCGGCCTGACCCTCTGTCCACTGAGGCCCCCTCCAGCTGTGCGGGTCCTGAGGGAGTGTGAAGGAGGGAAGGGGGAGCAAAAGTAAAGGTCTGACCTACCGACCGGCACCCCTGAAGGGTGGTTGGAGGAAGGGAGTTCCTACACCCAGCGGGACCCACCCACGGTTAGGGGTCCAAAAGGGGAGACCATGGGGGAGACAGTAGGTGGGGGGCAGGGAGGAACAGAAGGAAACACGGCCAGGGCTTTCCCTGTCCACTTAGGCACCGGGGAGCCTGTTGGGCTCCAAGGCCTAATCCTCTGCCCTCAGAGCCTCCCTCCTGCTGTGCAGAGCCCAAGCCCCACCCCTACACCCCAACCCAGGGCCCTACCTCTACACTCGGAGACACCCTCTGAGACACCCTCCAATGGCTCTGGGCCTAAACCCTACCCACACACCCTCACCCAGGGCCTTCCCTCCAAACTCCAGAACTCCACACTATGGAGGCCCCCCTTTGGACGTGCTGCCTCTCCCCTTCCGCATAGGTCTTAAGCAGAGGCCCCACCCCACGCTCAAACGTCAACCCCACCCCCACCTAGGCCCCACCCCACCCTAAACCCCGCCCCTGCCTAAGAGCCAACCCCACCTAAACTCTGCCCCCCAGAGCCAAGGCCCTTTTTTTTTTTTCTGTTGTGGTTTTGTTTACCTTGTTGCAGTTGTTTCAATTATATTTTTATTTTTCCTAATATATTTTTTATCTTTCTAATTTTATTTTATTTTTTATTCTTTGTTATTGTACTGCTCCTTTTTTCTTTTTTTTTTTGCCACACTACATGGCATGCGGGAACTTGGTTCCCAGGCCAGAGGTTGGGCCCGAGCTCCTGTGGTGGGACACCAAGTCCAAACCACTGGACTATCAGAGAACCTCAGACCCCAGGGAATATCCATCAGAATGAGGCCTCCCAGCGGTCCTCATCTCACCACCAAGACCCGACTCTATCCAACTGCCTGAAAACTCCACTGCTGGATGCCTCAGGCCAAACAACCACTAAGACAGGTATACAGCCCCACCCATCAAAAAAAAAAAAAAAAAAAGCGACAAAAAAATATGTTACAGACGAACAGCAAGGTAAAAACCTACAAGACCAAATAAATGAAGATGAAATAGGCAACCTATGTGAAAAAGAATTCAGAGTAATGATAATAAAGATGATCCAAAATCTTGGAAACAGAATGGAGAAAATACAAGAAACGTTTAACAAGGATCTAGAAGAAGTAAAGAGTAAACAAACAGTGATGAACAACACAGTAACTGAAATTAAAAATACTCGGAAAGGAATCAATAGCAGAATAACTGAGGCAGAAGAATGGATAAGTGAGCTGGAAGATAAAATGGTGGAAATAACTGCTGGAGAGCAAAATAAAGAAAAAAGAATGGAAAGAATTGAGGACAGTCTCAGAGACCTCTGGGACAACATTAAATGCACCAATATTCGAATTATAGGGGTCCCAGAAGAAGAAGAGAAAAAGAAAGGGTTTGAGAAAATATTTGAAGAGATTATAGTCGAAAAATTCCCTAACATGGAAAGGAAAGAGTCGATCAAGTCCAGGAAGTGCAGAGAGTCCTTTACAGGATAAACCCAAAGAGAAACACGCCAAGGCACATATTAATTAAGCTATCAAAAATTAAATACAAAGAAAAAATATTAAAAGCAGCAAGGGAAAAGCAACAAATTACCTACAAGGGAACCCCCATAAGGTTAACAGCTGATCTTTCAGCAGAAACTCTGTAAGCCAGAAGGGAGTGGCAGGACATATTTAAAGTGATGAAAGGGAAAAACCTACAACCAATATTCTCTACCCAGCAAGGATTTCATTCAGATTCGATGGAGAAATCAAAAGCTTTACAGGCAGCAAAAACTACGAGAACTCAGCACCCCCAAACCAGCTTTACAACAAATGCTAAAGGAACTTCTCTAAGTGGGAAACACAAGAGAAGGAAAAGATCTACAAAAACCAAACCAAATCAATTAAGAAAATGGTAATAGGAACATACATGTCAATAATTACCTTGAATGTAAATGGATTAACTGTTCCAACCAAAAGACATAGACTGGCTGAATGGATAAAAAAATAAGACCCTTATATACGCTGTCTACAAGAAACCCACTTCAGGCCTAGGGACACATACAGGCTGAAAGTGAGGGGATGGAAAAAGATATTCCATGCAAATGGAAATCACAAGAAAGCTGGAGTAGCAATACTCATATCAGATAAAATAGGCTTTAAAATAAAGACTGTTACAAGACATAAGGAAGGACACTGCATAATGATCAAGGGATCAATCCAAGAAGAAGACATAACAATTATAAATATTTATGCACCCAACATAGGAGCACCTCAATACATAAAGCAAATGCTAACAGCCATAAAAGGAGAAATCGACAGTAACACAATAGTAGTGGGGGACTGGAACATCCCACTTACACCAATAGACAGATCATCCAGTTAGAAAATAAACACAAGCTTTAAATGACAGAACAGACCAGAGAGACTTAATTGATATTTTTAGGACATTCCACCCAAAAGCTCAAGAAAACACTTTCTTCTCAAGTGCACATGGAACGTTCTCCAGAATAGATGACATTTTGGGTCACAAATCAAGGCTTGGAAAATTTAAGAAAACTGAAATCGTATCAAGCATCTTTTCCAACAACAATGCTATGAGATTAGAAATGAATTACAGGAAAAAAACAGTAAAAAACACAAATAAATGGAGGCTAAACAGTGCATTGCTGAATAACCAAGAGTTCACTGAAGAAATCAAAGAAGAAATTAAAAAATACCTAGAAACAAATGACAGTGAAAACCAGACAATCTAAAATCTATGGGACGCAGCAAAAGCAGTTCTAAAAGGGAAGTTCATAGAAATTCAAGCTCACCTCAAGAAACAAGAAAAGCTTCAAATAAACAATCTAAACTTACACCTAAAGCAACTAGAAAAAGAAGAACAAAGAAAACGCAAAGTTAGTACAAGGAAAGAAATCATAAAGATCAGAGCAGAGATAAATGAAATAGAAATGAAGAAAACACGAGCAAAGATCAATAAAACTAAAAGTTGGTTCTTTGAGAAGATAAACAAAATTGATAAACCTTTAGCCAGACTCATCAATAAAAAAAGGAAGAGGACTCAAATCAGTAAAATTAGAAATGAAAAAGGAAAGATTACAACTGACACTGCAGAAATACAAAAGATCATATAGGACTACTACAAGCAACTGTATGCCAATAAAATAGTCAACCTGGAAGAAATGGACAAATTCTTGGAAAAGTACAATCTTCCAAGACTGAACCAGGAAGAATTAGAAAATATAAACAAATCAATCACAGGTAATGAAATCGAAACTGTAATTAAAAATATTCCAACAAACAAAAGTCCAGGACCAGATGGTTTCACAGGCGAATTCTTTCAAACGTTTGGAGAAGAGTTAACATCTATCCTTCTGAAACTCTTCCAAAATATTGTGGAGGGAGAAACACTCCCAAATTTACTCTATGAGGCCACCATCAGCCTGATACCAAAACCACACAAAGATAACACAAAAAAAGAAAATTATACACCAATATCACTGATGAAAAGAGATGCAAAAATCCTCAACAAAATATTAGCAAACAGAATCCAACAACATATTAAAAGGATCATACACCACGATCAAGTGGGATTTATCCCAGGGATGCAAGTATTCTTCAATAAATGCAAAACAATGTGATACACCATATTAGCAAATTAAAGAATAAAAACCATATGATCATCTCAATAGATGCAGAAAAAGCTTTTGACAAAATTAAACACCCATTTATGATAAAAGCTCTACAGAAAGTGAGCATAGAGGGAACCTACCTCAACATAATAAAAGCCATATACGACAAATGCAAGCCAACATCATTCTCAATGGTGAAAAACTGAAAGCATTTCCTCTAAGATCAGGAAAAAGACAAGGATGTCCACTCTCACCACTATTATTCAACATAGTATTGGAAGTCCTAGCCACAGCAATTAGAGAAGAAAAAGAAATAAAAGGAATACAAATTGGAAAGGAAGAAGTAAAACTGTCACCTTTTGCCAGTGACATGATACTGTACATAGAAAATCTTAAAAGATGCCACCAGAAAACTACTAGAACTAATCAATGAATTTAGTAAGGTTGCAGGATACAAACAAAATTAATGCACAGAAATCTCTTGCATTCCTATATACTAACAACGAAAGATCAGAAAGAGAAATTAAGGAAACAATCCCATTTACCATTGCAATAAAAAGAATGAAATACCTAGGAATAAACCTACCTAAGGAGGCAAAAGACCTGTATTCAGGGCTCCCCTGGTGGCGCAGTGGTTGAGAGTCCACCTGCCGATGCAGGGGACATGGGTTCGTGCCCCAGTCCGGGAAGATCCCACATGCCACGGAGCAGCTAGGCCTGTGAGCCATGGTCACTGAGCCTACACGTCCGGAGCCTGTGCTCCGCAACGGAAGAGGTCACAACAGGGAGAGGCCCGCATACCGCAAAAAAAAAAAAAAAAAAAAAAAGACCTGTATTCAGAAAAGTATAAAACATTGATGAAAGAAATCAAAGATAACATAAACAGATGGAGAGATATACCATGTTCCTGGATTGGAAGAATCAACATTGTGAAAATGACTATGCTACCCAAAGCAATCTACAGATTCAATGCAATCCCTATCAAATTACCAATGGCATTTTTCACAGAACTAGAAGAAGAAATGTTACAATTTGTATGGAAACACAAAAGGCCCCAAATAGCCAAAGCAATCTTAAGAAAGAAAAACGGAGCTGGAGGAATCAGGCTCCCAGACTTTAGACTACACTACAAAGCTACAGTAATCAAGACAGTATGGTACTGGCACAAAAACAGCAATATAGATCAATGGTACAGGATAGAAAGCCCAGAGATAAACCCATGCACATATGGTCACCTTATCTTTGACAAAGGAAGCAAGAATATACAATGGAGGAAAGGCAGCCTCTTCAATAGGTAGTGCTGGGAAAACTGGACAGCTAAATGTAAAAGAATGAAATTAGAACACTCCCTAAACTCAAAATGGATTAAAGACCTAAATGTGACACTGGACACTATAAAACTCTTAGAGGAAAACATAGGCAGAACACTCTTTGACATAAATCACAGCAAGATCCTTTTTGACCCACCTCCTAGAGTAAGGGAAATAAAAACAAAAATAAACAAATGGGACCTAATGAAACTTAAGAGCTTTTGCACAGCAAAGGAAACTATAAAGAAGATGAAAAGACAACCCTCAAAACGGGAGAAAATATTTGCAAACAAAGCAACTGACAAAGGATTAATCTCCAAAATATACAAGCAGCTCATGCAGCTCAGTATCAAAAAAACAAACAACCCAATCCTAAAATGGGCAGAAGACCTAAATAGACATTTCTCCAAAGAAGATATACAGATTGCCAACAAACACATGAAAGGATGCTCAATGTCACTAATCATTAGAGAAATGCAAATCAAAACTACAATGAATTATCACTTCTCACCGGTCAGAATGGCCACCATCAAAAAATCTACAAATAATAAATGCTGGAGAGCGTGTGGAGAAAAGGGAACCCTCTTGCACTGTTGGTGGGAATGTAAATTGACACAGCCACTATGGAGAACAGTATGGAGGTTCCTTAAAAAACGAAAAACAGAACTATGATACGACCCAGCAATCCCACTACTGGGCATATACCCTGAGAAAACCATAATTTAAAAAGAGTCATGTACCACAATGTTCATTGCAGCACTATTTACAATAGCCAGGACATGAAAGCAACCTAAGTGTCCATCAACATATGAATTGATGAAGAAGATGTGGCACATATATACAATGGAATATTACTCAGCCATAAAAAGGAATGAAATTGAGTTATCTGTAGAGAAGTGGATGGATCTAGAATCTGTCACAGAGTGAAGTAAGTCAGAAAGAGAAAAACAAATACCGTATGCTAACGCATATACATGGAATCTAAAAAAGCGGTACTGATGAACCTAGTGGCAGGGGAGGAATGAAGATGCAGACTTAGAGAATGGACTTGAAGGCACATGGGGGAAAGGGAAGCTGGGATGAAGTGAGAGAGTAGCACTGACATATATACACTACAAATGTAAAATAGATAGCTAGTGGGAAGCAGCTGCATAGCACAAGGAGATCAACTCGATGCTCTGTGATGACCTAGAGGGATGAGATAGGGAGGGTGGGGGGGAGGCTCAAGAGGGAGGGGATATGGGGATATGTGTATACATATAGTTGATTCTCTTTATTGTATAGAGGAAACTAACGCAGCAGTGTGGAGCATTTATACTCCAATAAAGATGTGAATTAAAAAAAGTTATAGAAAGGTCTAGATTTGACTGTGACTGAGTACAAGAAACTTACCTCGTATGGACTGTTTACTTATCTGTAAAGCGATACGTAACACCTGGCAAGGCTGCTTTGATGCCTAACACATTATAAGGTATGGAGAGTGCCTGTCACATATATACGAACTCAGTAAATAGTAGCTATTATGAAATTCACTACGTTGATACTTACATAAAGTATAATAGATAAGATAACTGAAAGGATAGTAACTTCAAATATAATTTTATTAAAGATAACTAGAATACTGTTCAAATGGATAAGTCTGACAGCAACCTTCAATATATATAAAAGAAAGAAAAGGAAAACGAAACTCATTGAAGGCGTTCTTTAAGTCTGAATTTGGGGCTGAGGGAGGAGGGTAATAAAATCCAGGGGTTACTTAATAAGGACAGACTTGGTGAGTCTGCAGGGAGTCAGAGCTGAGAGGCAAAACACAATCAATTACCTATGGAAGCTTTTTACAGTGTTTTCTTTTTTAAAAAATACTGATGCCTGGAGTCCAACCCAGACCTACTCCCTCAAAATCAATAGGGTAGAGCTGGAGATTCATGCATATTTGGGGAAAAACTCCTCAAATGGGTCTTGTTCAAAAAGTATTGGTTAAAGTGTTCATAAGTTACATTCTCTGAGTCTCTGTCTCAATCAAACTCCAAATGAATGGTTCATGGCAGTTTGGGGGCCAAGCTGAGTCCTGCTCAATTCAAGCTTTAATTTCCCTAACACGTGCATGCAGTACAGACGTTATACAGAAGGTCAAAGTTAGAACTGCACATTTTAAATATCAAATGTGAGATGAGCAAAGTTGTTTTTCTATTATGAAAACTGAAGAGATTAATATGTATTTCCATCTATACAAAGGGCTGGATCATTTTAGGTTGGCCATATAAAGATTATTGCAGTTAAGGATATATTTTCATGACCAAAAGATTTTCAAAATCACTTCCATGGCACTTGAACACCTAACACTTGCTGGCATATACGACAACTGTCAAATTTAGCTTCAAAATTATCTTATGGCAGATGTCATCTCCTGATCCCATCCCTAAAATGTCCTTAATAATGTCCTTCAATGGCAGAAACTCTGTCTCCAGATTCCTAGCTCCTGTAGTTTTGCCTACATTAAGAGAACAGAGGACTTCTAAATTCACTGTTACCAACCCATTTTCAGAGTTTCCTTTTTTCTTTTAATCTTGTTTCTGTCTCTCTGAATTAGTTACTTATTAAATAAGCATTACTGAATTTTCAACAAACACCTGCTCAACTGGGGTAAGGGGGTACCAACAAGAAAGGGAGAAACTATCCTGCTCCCTCCCAACCTATGGAGGCAAAAATGGAGTGAAAACCCATTTTCCATCAATTCCCTCGGTGGGAGGTAGGACTACTTTAGCAGGTCAGTCCTGATTTCTGTGCCCTTTCAATAAGACATAAGACTTTACCAGATGTCTTTTGGAAAGCCAAATACTTAAGAGATTGTTATCTCAGTAGCCTCTGTGGGCTGGCAAGAGTCAGAGAGAGAAAAACCTTTCATAAAAGAATCAAATACATGCCTGCAGATTTCATGTAATCCAGAGTGCTTCAAACAGCCTCCTCTGTAGAACGAGACTCAGTGTCTGGGGTTGGTGGGGGAGGGTGGCGGTTAGGGATGGGGTAGTGGAAGCAGGGAATGGAGCACAAAGACTCCTATCACATGCTGACAAGGTTGAAGTCAGGGTGGTTTTAAGAGAGACCCTTAGGGCTTGGAATAGAGCTTGTGACTTGGCACTTTACAGTTCCGGGCTGATATTTGTCATCTGCACACCCAAATCTGGGTATATGCATTAAACACTCTGGTTCATACCCTTTTAAAACTGAGGGCAATGAAGCCTAGAGAAATTCTGTGAAATTAAAAATAAAACAGAAAACTGACTACATACATTCAGAAAAGCAAGTTGTTTACAGGCATTTCACGTGATAAGGTGCTTTTAGATCGCTGAAAGCTCAATAAGAGTCACCAATGCGATTTTGTTCCCCCCCAAAGTTAATGTAATTTAGGCTGAATTAGTACAAGTATATATTCCACATTTCCCACGTGATAATCCCAATCTCCTTGCACTTTTCTAACCACTCTAGGGAATTGTCACCTGTTTGGAAAGAAGACAGTGAAAGAATTTTGTATTATGTGAATGAAAAATTAAGGGAAGGAGAGCAGTTAACAGGTTGAAAAAAAAAGTTGAAAAAGGACCTTATACCTGTCAGAAGAATTTGAAAGGCAAGGATTAGATAATGATATTATTAAAGAGGTCACAATATTTATTTTGTGCATCTACTTTGTATGCCTCCAAAAAGCAGAAATAAGAAAAATGGTTAGAAGTTACAGAATGGCAGATTTAGCAGATTTCAGCTTAATATGAGGAAGAACTTCTAACAGAGTTGGCTGGAAGAGGAACTGGGTGTTTTGTGCATTAATGGAGGAAATCACAGGGAATTTTCAAGACGGATGAGCACTGCGGCAGTGATGGAGTTGGAATTCAGTAAGGGCTGAATCAGATGATTTCTAAGATTCCTTCCATTTCTAAAATTTTATGATTCTATGACTCAGAATACTTATTAGGTCTTCCACCATTCAGGAAGCATGAAAGCTGGAAAGCAAGTTAAAAAAAGAGCAGCCAAAGGGTCAGACGGTAGGTCAGATATGCAATAAAAAACTGAAAATCTGATCACTTTTTAGTTTACCTTCCAGCACTTAACTCTTTCAGACCATGTTGGTACCTTGACTTATTTCTGGATAGCAATATCCGCTAGGCACGATTAACTTATTCATCTAGCTGAAATCTGAAGTTAAAGATGATTACTGACATGACTGCTGGCTAGATGACAAACTAAATTTTGTTTCAGATAGAATACACAGTTAATTGACCAGGAAAAACATAGGTTTTACCCCTTCTATTTGTCACTTCCCTAGGTAGGCCATTTCTAAATCACCCTCTGCTTGGATACAAATGAGAAAAGTGACAGAGGTCAAATAGAGCTAACTTTTTCTGTTAACGGTGCTCTCTTTAATAAATTTATGTTAATGTGATACTTTTGAAATTGCACTCTGTAGCACTGCACTACACTAGAAATAATAGGCACCTGATAAACATTTGTGGAAGACTACAGTGAATATACATTCTCATGTGCTACACAAAACTTCTGCAACTGGAGTTGTACACTGGGAGTCTACATTTGACCACAGTGCATTCCACCACTAGTCATATGTGCACCTTAACTGGGCTCCAATCTCAAGGCCACACTGATTTACTTCAAATCCTGAGCAGCAGCCTACATGTTGACAGAGTGTTACAGAATGCTGCAAGTGCTCCCCGATCGCTGGGTCATTCCTATCAGCACAGGAGTGTGACTGCACAGTGACCAGGGGGCTTCTGCTCAGCCAGCTGATGATTTTTTTTGCTTCTGATTTGAGAAAAGAAATTGTTTCAGAGCAGATTGGCATCTCTAGGGTGACTTTATTCTAAATGCTAATAGAGTAAAATATTGTTAAGAGTCAAATACCTTTGGAATAAAATTCTGCAAAAAAAAAAAAGAAATATTACACACTCTGGAGTCTCCGAATCAAAATCAAAGCATCTCTTTGTGATTAAAAATTGTAAATAAGAGCCTTTTTTTTTTTGCTTTTATTTTTATTTAGTAGGAGGCTGTGACTATTTCCTTGGGATTAGATAATGATACTATTTCAAGGCTTTTACTACCCAGAAACAAGATTCAAAAAATACTAAAATTCCAAAAGAACTGTGTTAGGATAGCATTTTGACTAATATTCCCATCTCTGAATAAATTCTTATGCTCTTAAAGTAAAGCAAAACGGGGAAGAATAGTGATTAAAATTTTTTCCTTCACTACTAAAAAGGGATTAAGGAACTCAACTTTTTTTTTTTTTTTTTTTTTTTGCAGTACGCGTGCCTCTCACTGTTGTGGCCTCTCTCGCTGCGGAGCACAGGCTCCTGACGCGTAGGCTCAGCGGCCATGGCTCACGGGCCCAGCCGCTCCGCGGCATGTGGGATCTTCCCGGACCGGGGCGCGAACCCGTGTCCCCTGCATCGGCAGGCAGACTCTCAACCACTGCGCCACCTGGGAAGCCCAAGAAACTCAACTTTGATGAGCATTCATTTCCGCTCTCAAATTCTGTTTTACAGAGGTTATCTGTATATAGCTTTCCTCGTCCACGTACATGGACTTCCTAAATCAGTGCCTACAAAACGCGGGAAAAAAGCTCAAGATCCTGGAGCTTTTAAACTTGCCAGAAAAGGGTGAATGAATAGCAAAATTCTGTTCAAAAAGCATATATCATGTCATATTAATAGCTAAAGAAAGCCATGGTTTATTGGTTTATTGTTCAGTGATAACTAGGACCATGGATAACAAACTGACAGTGTTTAAGATCAATTCTGTTCCCCAATTTACTCGTTTTTTTGAGAACAACTCTATGATCATTATGTAATCTTGAGCAAGGTTACCTTTATTGTAAAATGGGAATCACCACAGTACCTACCTCCTAGGATTGCTGAGAAGACTGTACAAGAGAATGTATATACAGGACTTAGGAAATGCTCAGTGAAAGTCTAGTCAGGACAGGCCTTGATTTAACAAAGAAATTGTTCAGGCATATAACTAGTTCTGTCACAATCAATGTAGGTCTGGCTGTAAGGCTTACTGGGGCTGGCAAACTGATTTGGCAAGCGGTTGATTCCTGTTGGGGTTGGACAGAAGTTGACAAAAAAGTTTTCAAAGATCTCCTGTTCAAAGAGATTGGGTTTAACTTTAGATGGCTGTCGATTGCTAATCTACTGGATAAGCAGCTGGACTCTTGACCAAATGTGTTTCTAGACCTAGAGGGCCTTTCTGTTGAGAGTAGGACCCCCGTGACAAAGGATACAGGAACAGAACATGAGCCCTGAGAAAGGGGGGCCCAGCATGAGTGCTTGCCCTGGGTCTGGGGTTCCAACCTGTCAGTTTGTTCGTTGCTTCATTGCTTCATTCATTCATTTATTCAACAAATATTTCTCAAAGGCCCATCTGCGGCAGGCACTGTTCTAGGTGCTGGAGTAACCAATGTACAAGAAAGACAGTGTTCCAGTGCTCACAGAGCTTACACTGTGGTAGGGAGGAAAAGACAATAAGCAAACAAATCAGGTAGGAGGAAGTGCTGTGCAGAAAATTTAAATAAGGTGATAATATGACAGAAAGGGGTGACATTTGACTGGGTCGTGAAGGGAGGCATCTCTGAAGAAGTGACATTTAAGGGAAGCTCTGAGTGACAAAAAAGGAGCCAGCTGTGTAAAGATGGGGGCAGGGCATTTCAGGCAGAGGCACAGTTAGTTCAAAGGCTCAAAGGAACAAGTTGTCATGTTTAAAGAAGTAAGAGAAGGCCAGCGTGTCTGGAGAGCACCGGGTGACAGGGACACTGGGAGGAGTGAGAGGGCAGAGAGGAAGGCAGGAGGCAGGCCACCCATAGTGCCTCAGACCCCAATAGAAAAGGTTTGGGATTTATTTTGGAGAAATACATGATCAAATTTCTGTTTTTAAGATCACTCTGCCTACTCTCTGGAAAATGAACTGTAGGAAGTGAGGATGGAAAGACTCTGGGTGGGGAGGACTGAAGTGCTAATTAGGAAACTTATCCATGGGCAAAGGTGTTGCAGTGAGATATAGCTGTGCTGGCACACCAAATTCCAGGATCAAAGCAGCTGGATCTAATCCTACCGATAACACTGTGTGTCTTGGTTATAATTCATCCAGGATCACAGTAGAGCTGGGCTGAACCTTTTAATATACTGCTTGTATTCTTCTTGTTTTAACATACAATTTATGCACGTGTAGAACCACCTACTTCCTGTTATAACTGGCAAAGCCTGGTTGTTAACGTCCTCTGGGGTGGCAAACTGCCTTGGAAATAGAGTTGGATCTTTTTAAAGACAGACAGCAGTTGACAAAGTTTTCAAAGATGCGTGGTGCAATCTGGGGAGGCAAGACTTTAAATTTCCTAAAGCAATGTCTACTCCTACATTTGTTGGTCTATGTAAGTGTATTAGTGTGCTTGGGCTGCTATAACAAAACTGGGTGTCTTAAACATCAGAAATTCATTTTCTCATAGTTCTGGAGGCTAGGGATCTGCAGTCCAAGATCAAGGTTCTGGCTGATGTGGCTTCTGGAAAAGACTCTCTCTCAGCTTGCAGACTGCTGCCCTCTCACTATGTCCTCACATGGCCCCTCCTCAGTGCATACACAGCAAGAGAGTACTCTCATGTCTCTTCTTCCTTTTATAAGGACACCAATCCCAGTGGATTAGGTCCCCACCCTTATGACCTCACTTAACCTTTATTACCTCCTTATATCCCATATAGTCATAATGGGGGTTAGGGCTTCAATATATGAACTTTGAGTGGACATAATTCACTCCATAACAATGTGTTATTATGAATTCCTACTTGTGTGAGTACAAGCAAATGTTAAATTTATTTGAAACACATATTTATTGCCACTATATAACAATGAGATATTCAGGATATAAAGAATAAATCTGTGATCTCAAGGAGTTTAGAGTCTAGCAGGGGAGATAAGTACAGTGAAATGTGGACTACTATACTAGAGGTAGTATATGTAAACACAAAGAATTCTATTAGGGCAAAAAATGTCAGGAAACCATAAGGAGAAGAGCTGACAGTTATGTTAAATTTTATAGAATGAGTGGGAATTCACCAGTGAGGTAGACAAGAAAATCCAGAACTACCTCAAAACCCAACCTCTATGAAACAGGTCTTCCTTGGACTCCCCCAGCCTGAAGACATATATCCTTTTACTGAGTTGCAAGAATAACTATTGTTTGCACAGTTCTTTTGGCTGTTAAAGTAGTGCTCTGAGATACAGCTTCTACTATTCTCTTGAACTATTTAAGTCTTTTGTTATCAGTAAGTTTTAATGAGTGCATGCCTATGTTTCTTGAAGGTAAGGAACATAGCTGATGAATCCTTCAATAGTAGTAAATGAAGGTTCTTTGATTTGAGGAGACTAAAGGATGTATAAGAGAGAACTTAGATGTGAGAATTAGGAGGGTTATAATCAGGTTCTGACACCTCATTAACAAAGAGAATATTCCAGGTTAATTTCTCTGGGTCTCACTTTTTTCTTTCGAGAGAGAGAGTTGACTAGGTATATACAGTTCTGACAAGCTCTATGAACATACTAGTTCAATCTCTCATTCAACTACCCTGTCTAATTAGGGGTTTCTTAAAGGTACCAGTCTTTACTACTTTAAAAAAGATCTCCTTTCCCTTCTTGTTCAGATTTTATACAAGCAATTAAAAGGCCATAAAAATTCATCCAATATTATATTTAACATAAAAGGGGGGAAGGAAGGAACAACAAAAAATTAAATTATCAATCCTTCAAGTTTAAATGTTAACCTTAAAATACAGTTAACATCTAGGGTAACTGTTCTACTTCAAGTAAACTGTAAGGAAAATCAGGACAGATAATAGTGGCAGGCAAATTAAATACTCACCTTTGCTTTCTAGTGATTAGATTTAAATGTATGGTTTAACCATTTCACAATACAGTATTTATATTTAAACAAAAACACACTCTAGCTATACACAAAGAGATTGCTAAAATGTAAATCATGCATCTTCTGTTTTATAACAAAATCTCATCCCAAATGAACGAGTGGGTGGAGAAGAAACAACTCAATTAAAAAGATATTTTCTATAACAATTCCGAAATAGACTAGTTTATTAGTAATTATCCAAAAAAGAAATAGTTTCATTTGAAAAGTTGGTTACAGTTCTAACTTTACAGTCACAAACTCTCTTGTCAGATCAAACAAGTGCTTGCAAAAGTAATTCTGATGCCCAAGTATGGGACAGGCTCCATGACCACAAAACTATGCCAGCTCTACCTTTTAAATAGAGTTTGCCAAGATGAGTGTGTTATTAGCCAGGCTTGGCTGAAACAATCCACTGCCCACAAAGCTACTTTAATGTACTGTCTCTATTGAAAATCACAGAGGTCCAACAATACATTACGATACTTTCCCATCACTGCAGCAATTCCCACCACAGGCAACACTTTGTCTCCAACAAAGAAGCCTCACATTCTACGTCTGCACAAACCCCGATCCTGACTAGTACTGTGTGGCTGCCAAGAGGAACATCTGTGTGCTCGACAGTACACAAAACTGGCTCTTTTCTTTTTTCTTTCTCTTACTTTCTGTTTTCTTCTTCTTTTTAATTTCCTAGACAATAAACTATGTGATTGCTGGTAAGGAAATGGTCTTTCATTCCCGTCCTCTTCCCTTTTATTTGTTTGTTTGTTTGTTTAAAGTGACAAACAACTACATCTGCCATCTACTATTATTACTTTAAATCCAAATCCTGAAAACACATTAAATTCAAATCCTGATTCCCTATGAGCTTAGACTTGTGATCATCTGAAGAGTATTGACTTTAAAGATGAAGATGCTTAAAGGTATATTAACTAAAAGAAGTTACCCAATTCTGAGAATATTCTAGAACTTTACTTATATAGAGTGAAAAATCCAAATAAAAACCAGAAAATGGTAATATACTCACAAGAATAAAAAACTTGTAAACTATATGTTCCCTGTAGAAAGTTTACAACAAAAGCTATTACTTCCATAAGAATATTACATTTCGGTGTTTCATGCCGAAGAAAGACTTTTCTATTATGTTTACCTTCACCTCAAATCAATATTTGGGCTTAAAGAGGTAAAAGAAATTAAGGTGCACCAAGAGACAAATGCACAAAGAATATGACTAGGAATTGACCAGAGGAAAATTACGTATTATAGACCCACAGTTTCTATCTGCTCCCTAAACAAAAGAAAAAAAAAGGCTCAATTTCATTAGTGATCAAATTGATGCAAATTAAACCTAGATACTTTTGCTATCAGTATGGTTAATATTTGAAAACAGACTACACATGTTTGCAAAGGAATGGAATAGCTGGCATTTTAAATTAGTACTACCTTTCTAGAGAGCAATTTGGCAGTATAAGTGTTTATACAAATTGGCCCAGCAATTTCACTTTTTGGATTTTATCCAAAACAAGTGAGAAGAGATGGGCACCCAGATGTTTACTGTAGCTTTATTTAAAATAGAAACAACTTAGGAACAGATAAATATCCAATTATAGAGGTTCTGTTAAATAAATTATGATACAACTCTTCGAGGAGTACTATACAACCAAGAAAATGAAGTTTAAGAGAATATATAATAAAAAATTTCACTACATAGTTAAGTGAAAATAGCAGGTGATAAAATATGATATATAATGGCAATCCACCTTTTAAAAACATATGCCTGCTTAGGAAAAATAAAAAATGTTAACAATAGTATTTTCTCATGGTGGTGTAATAATAAATTTCTCTACTTTATAATAAACATGCCCTTAGTTTTAAACCAGAAAAAAGTCCCTGAATTATTTCTTCTTAGAATTGATGGAAAAACTTAATTTATTATCATTAAATAAATAAAGGGTAATTCATTTCTTCTCAAAGATACATTAACATTTTCCCAGGTTTTCAGAAACTGTTCCATTGAAAATCATGTAAAATTTCACATGAAAGCTGTAGCAAGAGACAAACAGGAAGAGGGAATCACTACAATAATTTAAGACTGAGAATGGAAAAATCTCTTAGATTTATCACTTTAAGTAGTAGTTGGCAATCACCCAATTGTAGCTCAACAAGTTTAATGAAGATAGTTAGAGCTGACACTGATTTCATAGCCTGAAAGACCAGTCCATGTGAAATGTACCTCTAACTTTTACTAGATTAAAACAATGAAACAACATAAACAAGAAACAACTGTAATTGTGTGTGTGTGTGTGTGTGTACTTATTGGTAGAAATGGAATAAATGGAAAATAATGAGGTTTTCTATTCTTTAAGTCAAAGATAATACAGAGAGCATTTTTTACCTGTCTTACCTTATACTACAAAACTGGATTAATAAGGAAATCACTTTCCAGTTTTATTCTAAAAGGATGAAAGGAATTCTCTACTACTTTCCATTTTATCTGTTTACTCTCCTCTGACATCTTGCACAGGAGCCAGGAAGCTGCAAAGAGATCTATGAATTCTGAAAGCAGACGAAGTGTGGGCTTTATCTTTTGAGTTATATCATTCTTTTTCTGCAGTACATTCTATAAACCAGTTTTAAATTACATAGCTTGTTTGTGATTCTGCTACAGTAACCTATGTATTTCTTTTGAAAAAAATAAAATTTTCTGCTTAAAATGGCCACCAAAAAAAAGTGTTTGCAAAGCAGCTGTTAAATAAATGAGACAGACAGAGCTGTACTCTGTTAATTGACACCAGTTTACTACGTGGTATTTAAAAACCATCACTGGAAAAGCAATAAAAAGTGTCCTGCTTTGTGAGCTGGATTTCCCCTCACTGTACACAAGCAGGGTTTTCATGTGGTATTTTTAAAGTGTTATTATTCTAGAAGCTAACTGATCCATCTGTTCTTTATGTTCACTAGTATATGACCAAATATGTTCATAAATAAAATTAAAGGCAGAACAGTTAACTAGATATGTGAAGACCTCTCAACAAATAATACAACTTTTAAAGGATATACAGATTCCTTCTGGTTTAATTACTGAATAAACATACTGCAGGGGAATGCTTGTCTGTCAAGCGAAATGTGAACGCCGTATCACCAAGACGCAGGTGGAGGGTGTGCCCCAGAAACAAAGGCCCTGTGCTGAACACTGGACTTTATTTTAAATGGAATTTAACTAAGTCTTGCTATTTGCCATGCATTGTACTTCTTGTACTTTACATGTTATTTCATTTATTCTCACACAAACAACTTTAGAGGTAGGTGTTACTGTCATCATTTTCCAAGTGAAAAAACTTTCCCAAAGTCACAGAGCTAGTAAACAGTAGAGCTGGGATTCAGACCCTGATCTCTCTGACTCTAGTCTGTGCTCTTTTTACCACGTTATAGGGTCAAGAGAAGTAGATTGATCGAATGCTGAAATTATGGAACACCTTATGGTTGAAGTTTCAGCAGTGACACCACCAGATCAAAGATACCTTACTTGTTGCCAGTGTCTCCCCTATCCTCAAGACACTGGCAAAGTCCATTTGTTAACACAAGTTAGATCCAAACCAACTGTTTGACATAGGAGAATTTATAGATAACTGGACAATTTTTTTTTTTTTTGGCAAATCTGTCAAAAAGGCACAGTAGACTATCAAGTCATAACCTGATTTCTAGGGAAGCTGAACTAAAAGTTCAGTGATATAAATAGGTTTTCTGTTCAAGGAACTTTGATTTGATCACATAAATAAATGAAAAAAGAAACAAAATTAATCTTTATATACATTCACAAATATTAAGTGAAACCAAACATTTAACATAAAATCTGAATGGAGGATTCTCTGCCTGTGGGAAGGGGGAGAGAGGTGGCAGGATGTCTGTGGTGACTACTGCTTCTGCATACTGTTTCTATAGACAGGCACCAGCAATCAGTTTCAGAGATACTTACTGAAAGATCAGGGCAGAGTTTCTCTACAAATTCCTTAAGACTGGATTCAGCTACCTGGTTTCACGAATGATTTTCATCCTTCCCTTCAAAATGATTTTGCTCACATTGAAAAAAACATCTTTTGTGGTCACACCACATTCTTACACATTTCAAAGCGGGTCAATACTCCTTTGACAAAGTCATTGCTTGCTGAGAGTCATATTGATGCCTAAAGACTCATCATGATGCAGTCATGCAAACAAACATCTTCCATGTCATCAATCAGCCCATTGTTATTTTTTAAATACTTTGCCTGCATGGTGATTTTAAAACAAAAAGTATAGCTAGTCAGAGTTGCCTACAATACACGTAATTCCTTGCCATTTTTAGGTCACTGAGACTACAACTGCATTTTAAATTTTATTGTACAAGCAATGTTGTAATAAGAAATAAAACAAAAAAAACAAACAAAAAGCCCAGCCTGGTCTCAGTCGTCATTAAGATGACTTGGTACTTGTCTCAATTTCCCACATGGTTTTAGAAGTAAACCACTTCTGATCTCCTCTTGACTGAGAAACCAAAAAATCTTATTAAGAAATATAGGTTAATGAGGGTTGGTGAAGCTCTTTAAGAGGGCTGGAAGTATACAAACATTCATTTTGAGTTAGCGCTTGAAGCAGTTGGGGGATGTGTTGAAGGCTGATTTCTGGGCCTCATCCCCAGATATTCTGATTCTTTACATTTGGGGTGAAATTAAGGGATTACATATTGGGCAGAAACGTATTAAGAAGAGACCAGGTTTTTACAGAGGTTTTGTGGCCACTGTTTTTAGAATCCCACATTATTTTCAGGTTCTCTGGTCTGTTCCGAAGAGCTGTCATTATATGAGTCTTATTGTAGATAAATGATTTTTAAAGTTTCTCTTATAAATTTTGGTCTTGACAGCAGTCTTGCAGGATGGGGTGTATACTATAAATTTGGAAAGAACAACAGGCAAGTGATTAAGAAGCCCTGCCTTTATGTCACAGCAAAAGAAACTATACAGCAGAATCTTTCTTTTTTCACAGTCTCCAAAGGTGGTGTATAGCTTTCCCACAGTATCAGGTTGCTGGTCTAGGTACACACACAACCTAGGTGATAATTCATTCAGATTTAAACTACTTTTTTCAAAGCCAACTTTCCCAAACAATGCATCATCTACATTTTAAATGGTAGGTGAAATTCTACCACCACTCTCAAAAAAAGGGACAAGGAGGTGTATTGTACTGGACAAAAGGAATGGAGAAAAGTATTGACAGTACAAGCAATCTATAGTACCCTTGGGGTAGAAAGAATTGTTGAAAGTTTTCTCACACATGAAGAAAGCAATGAAGCATATAACATTGATTATATTTCATTATTATTTGGACCTAGGTATTGAAATACCTGAAAAGAAGCTATCATTTGTAAATATGTATAATCCCTTTCCCCCCACTAATAGAGAAATCACTGATATAATCCTATGCCTAAATATAAAATTAAAATGTTAAATCAGATTAGTAGGACATTAGAAAAATATGTGTCTTTAGAAGAGGTAAGAGATAATCTTTGGCTGTTACTTTATAAATTTAATCATTTGGCGAAATATATGAAAATCCTCAAATATTCCAGCCCCTCCTCAATTCCAGAGGTGGTAGTATAACATCTTGATCCATTTCATTACTCCCTCTATTCTTCCAGATCACCAACTGAAGAAAGATGCTCCAAATAGCACAAAGATGTAACTATTATTCTCCACATCCTCTATTATTCTCTGTATATAAAATATTGAGTTTATACAATCGTTTTTTTTTAATTGAAGTATAGTTGATTTACAATGTTGTGTTAGTTTCAGTTGTACAGCAAAGTGATTCAGTTATATATATATATGTATATATATATTTTTTCAGTTATATATATATTCAGTTACGTATATGTTCAGTTTATATATATATATACACACACACATACACACGTTCTTTTTCAGATTATTTTCCATTATAGGTTATTACAATATATTGAATTTAGTTCCCTGTGCTATACAGGTGGTCCTTGTTGTTGCATTTGTACAATCTTAAAGCCAGAGACTTGCCACACTCAGTTCTCCACACTAAACCATTACTGATTAAGAAAGCTATCTGCAGAGCAAAACAAACTAAATATAGTATAAAATTTACATTCTTGAAGCTCTCTGAGAAGTCACCCAGTCAAACCTCCTGCTCTTAGCCCTCCTAAATCAACAGGAGCTTGAAATACAGCTCTTCCAAGATTTTAGGCTCAAATTTTTCTTTAAGTCAAACTAGCTAGCATGAACTAATGAGCTGGAAATGAATTTGGAAAGTTCGGTTTTAAATGTTGAAAAGTTAAGTTCATTGTTACTTGCAAAAGAAAGAGAAAACTGTCAACAATTTATTCAGATCTAAAGAGAAGATAGATTTGTATATCTTCCATTGCACCATCCATCCTAAGAATTTGTAACTTGAGTATTGTACAGTAGGGAGAAAGGGATTAAGAAGAAAAGTGTTTTTCATATTCACGCTCATGTTAATTATTTTGACCATTGCTATGGAAGAAGGAAAAGCGTAGTATGTTTATTTAACTTAGTTTAATGTGGTCAGATGGCAAGGAAATATGTTGAAGAAGTTAGTAAATAAGCTACATCAGCTAAAGCTCCTGGAGGTCTGAGACTCAGCTTAGACCCCCTAGTGCACACAGTTTCTTACTGAGGGGACAAGATGTCTGAGAATAGTGAACTTAAAATTTCGGGTAAAAATGAGAACATTTCTGATTTGCTTGAGGATGTTCAGGGACTGTATTTTAATCCTGTAGGAAAGCGGGTAGAGAGATGGTGACAGAGACTGCACTGACTCTCCCTGGCCAGGCCAGGCTGCACTTCAGGAAGCAACACATTTGGAAGATGGGTAAAAATAAAGTCACAATTTCAAGAGAGCCACAAATTGTCACCAGCATGAACTATGCTTTGCAGCTATCTCAGGATGGCTCAGGTTCAAGAACTGACTCTGCTCAAAGTGAAGGCATGACATCTCTGGGATTTTGAAGATGAGTCTCAAAATCCCGGAATTATCCCCAAATTTCTGGCTAAATAACCAATTCCAGGCAATACTTGTATCCATCTGGTTCTGTGACACTAGTTTCTTTCATGAAATTTCTGTGAACAAAGCTGAGAGGACCAGTACCAGAAGCCTGGAAGTCAGAGTTGTTACGGGTCAATGTGAATTTATCCAAGAGTTCTCAAGAATACCAGCGTGTTCACTGACTTCATCAAAACGCATCTCTGGGCAACACTAGGCCACTATTTGTACACTTTTATCACCTAAAGTTAATTAGACTGGTCTTGAGAGTGCTGTAAAAATACTAAAAAAAATTAATAAATATTTTAAAAGTTTCTAACAAGTTATTAATAACTATGGCTAATGTAAGATAAAATCTCATGTGCTGTCTACAGATAAAAGGAATTTTGAATATGTGGCCTACTTTTGAATAAAACAAACAGTTGTATGTCCCTGTCCTAAATAACTTAGGAAGGGGAGATTCGGTGGTGGGGGGAATAAAAGGCTAGCAGGAAACTCAATGAAAACTACTTCAATATCCTTCCATTAATTATCTATATTTTTAGGAGGAATCAATAGCCCTACTCCATTTGAATTGGCCAAGATCTAAGATTAAAAGACCCACCCCCCCACCCAGCCCCCGCCAATTGTCTTTTTCATACTTCTGTTAAATTTTGTTGTTAATTCCAAGTGCTATTTCCCCAGCTGTGAAGTCAGGCTAGCAGCTGCCTTAGCAAACCATGCCAACCAACGCTACACCAATACATAAAGACAGCTGCCTTGCCTGTCCTTACAGATGAAAGAAGAGTGCTAAAGGCCTAGAAAAATCTCTAGTACTGGCAATGGCTGTGTAGGCAGCTGCCTGCCTGTCATACTGCTGTAGAGTGTGCTGTGCGACAATAGCTACGAGAGAACAAGGAAAGGATGAATACAACTAATTTCTACCAGTAACGCATCCTGTTTCCAAATTGTTTTCTTTATGAGATATTACATTGTTTTTGATATTTATAACTTTAGATTCTTCAGAATTCTATGCACAGAGGCAAATCCTCACTATTACATAAACAGTACTGATTTCTACTTTCATTTTAATAAATTAAGCAACAAAGAATCTTAAAGATTTGTGTCCAAAAATTTAAGAGTTACAAACAACAACTGATTTTTCTAACATTAACACTGTTATAAAGCTTCAAAATAATCTGAGAGTCATCCCAGGGTACAACTGAATTTGAGACTGACAATAATTTGATGGGAACTAACATTTGTAAGAGTGTTTCTATTTCATTAAAATGGCCCTCTTTGAATATATTTAATATGGATTAAAAGTCTAGATAGAGTTTATAAGCAGAACTGATATTTATATTTCTTTTTTAGAAAACATTTTTATTTTAATAAAAATACTGTACACCATACTTGATCATGATGTCTGCAATTTACTTTGAAATATTTAAAATACACTTACATACATTTCAGGGGATGGTCAATTGTAGTCATAATAAAAATCCATATTCTAAAGGTGGCTCCTATAAGTGCCTCTAATATCTGTATTTCAGTGGACAACTGACCTTTTGCTAATCACCATACTGAATGTCAGAAAAGGTTTCATTGGTGAATATAGTGGCCCATAACTAGCATGATGAATATTAAAAATGGGCTGCCATTTGTGAAATAAAAAGCATTCAAGAAATATGGGCTGGCTAAAGAGTATTTTAACAACTTGTTCCATCCTTTCACAAAAAAAGCCTAGGAACCAACTGGGCATGTATGCTTTCCTTGATGGACGATGCCCTCCTTTTAAATCAAACACTCCTCTATCAGCCTGAAATGTGGAGGATTCTGTTTGCCTGTTGCTGGTATAAAGGAGACAGAATTCCCCTTTAAGTGACCCCTTTACTGCAAGGTGTTGGGCAGAGCCCCTCTGAGGACTGAGAACAGGGATTTCCTCCTGTTCCAAGTACTGTCCTGTCTGTGCCTGCTTATTAATACTTAGTTAACAAATCTCTGTATGTGTGTCTTTACGTGCAGCAGAATTGGGTCTGAGATTTGCTTTCATTATAACTTGATAATGATGTTAAAGGAAGTAGCTAGTCCTTACCTGCTTCAAATTTCTTTGGAGGTTACCATTATCTACAGAAGGAACCCAAGAATAGAGCATGACCACACTTGCTTAAGCCAGTGTGGAACAGAAGTAAGATATGTATACTTAAGATTAATCCTATTTAAAGCTACAATCTTGTCAAATACAAAATTTCAAATCAACTAACTATTACTATCAACAAGGGGTGTTTATTAATAATATAGTTAGATTGATTGGCATAGGAACATATGACTTTGTACAAAACCTATAATAAGTTTTGACAAAGCCAGTATGTAATTTTGGAAAGTCCTAGCATCCTGCTCATATGGAAAGCCATTCAGAGATCTGTTATCGTATTAAAGAAAAATATATATACATAACTGTACAGAGAGAACTACTAAAGGGATGTTGGAAAGAAACCTACCCAAAAGGCAGTGTGTTTATAAATATAAATTTACTCTCCTAAATCCCTCAGCAAGAGAACTGAGAAGAATAAAGTGTCCTGAAACAAACCTAAGTATACATAGGGAACTTAGTATATAATAGAGAAAACATTTTAATCTTGTAAGAAACAGGAAGGGCCATTCAATAAAATGTATTGGGAAAGTTGGTTTACATCTGGAAGAAAAAATTACGTATATCTCCATATCAAACCATACACAAAGATAAGCTGTATAATAGATACAGAGTTTCCTTTTAGGGTGATGAAAATGTTCTGGAAATAAACAGTGATGATGGTTGCGTAACACTGTGAACATACTAAATGCCATCCAATTGTATACTTTTAAATGATTAAAATGGTAAATTTTATGCTATATGTATACTATCACAATAAAAACAATAAGTTACCGATATATTACAGAAACTAAGTGTGAAAAATCAAGCTTTGAATACGTTGTACAGAAACAGTGGAAATATCTTTTTGATCTCAGGGTAGAAAAGGCTTTTCCAGATGAGACACACAGAATACAACTATTACAGCTGGATAACAAATTATCCTAAAACAGTGGCTTCGAATAACCACAATCATTTCTTCTGCTAAGAATCTGAAATTTCGGCAGGACTCAGCAGGGACAGCACACCTCTGCTCCACACCATGTCTGCTGGGGTGACTGGGCTGGGACAGTTCCAGGACGGCTCACTCACAGACATGGCAAGTTACAACCGACTGCTGGTTGTTGTCCACATGTAACTTTGTACGGGGCTTGGGCTTCCTCACAGGATGGTGGTTGTATTTCAAAAACATCCCACGAGACAGGAGTTGCAAGTTATATGTTTCTTAAAGCCTGGGCCCCAAAACGGGCACAATGTCACCTCTGCTAGTCTATTGTTCAAGGAATCATATAGCCCAGATTCAAGGGGGGGATACAGACCTTCCTTGATGGGAAGAATGTGCAAAGAATTTGTAGGCTGTGTTTTAAGACTGCAAGAGCCATTCCTGAAGGAAAAGATGGGCAGAGTTGACCATACCAAAATTTAAAACCCTTGCATGTCAAAAGTCACTGTGAAAAAGGTACAAAGGTACAAAAAGGAAATTTTGAAAAGAGGTAATTTGTAACATATATAAGAAAGAATATCTAGAATATATAAAAATATATAAATCAGTAGGAAAAAAACAGTCAAATAGAAAAATGGACGAAGAATATGAACAGTCAACCCATAGGAGAGGAAACCTGATTGGCCAATATATAAAAAAGATGTTCAACATCACTTTATAGTGATGAGGAAAAAGCAAATAAAAATATATCATCTATTAGACTGCCAAAATAAAATAAAGTCTTAAAAAAAAAAACCCAAAGTTTGATGAATATGAGGGAAAATGGGAACCACCATAAGCTTTGAATGGAATAATAATGTTAGAAAGCAATTTGGCAGTATTTTAATAAAACAGAAAATGTATATACAGTCTTCAATCCAATGATTAAGCTTTCAGATAATATAAGGAAACAATCGCATTTGTCTCTGGAGATGTAGATAAGAATGCTAATGCTCATAATATTTAAAATATTAAAAACTAGAAACCACCTGAAGTTTCATCAATAGGGAAAAGTATAAACAATCATTGAGGTATATCTATAGAGTAGAATCTATACAGCAGATAAAGTGAATGAACTAGATCTCAATGTAGATTCTTGGATAGATATCAAAAATACAGTGTTGAGTTAAAATGTTACAAGATATATAAAATAAAACATTTTAAAATAAAATAACATGTTTAAATTAAAAACACACACAAAAAGCAATATCATATATTCTTTATGGCTACACACACATAGAGTAAAAATATTAAAAAGTACATATTATATGTTATATATTCAAGATGATAGTTACCCCTGGAGAGAAAGGTAAATGGTATGGGGGAGTTAAACAAACTAAATATACCAGAGAAAACTGGCTATTAACCATAGATTTCTGAACCCTCTTCATGCTGTTGCTGGCAGGTCAAGGATTATATTCCCAGCACCTTTACATGGGGTCATGTGACATTTTCTCACCAATGGAAGGAATATGAGCAGAAATGAGGCTGGTCACACAAAGACCAAGGAATTTAATCAGTGGGAATGCCTTCCACAGTTTCTCTTTCCTTTTCCATCAGCTTGATCCACATGAGCACTGTGACCTTGGAACATGTGCTGCAGATGGTGGAGCCATAAAATGAAAGGAGTCTGGGTCTTTACATCGCCAGCCATTACCCAGGAACAGTGACATGGCAGTGTTATATGAGTGAGAAATAGTGGTAAGCCATTAGAATTCTGGGGTTTGTTTGGGTTTGTCTCAGTTAGCCTCACCCAACTATACAAGAGGGGGCCTCAATTTTTTTTAACCTGTTGATTTGTCTCCTTGATTAAGAAGAAATCTGAAGTAAAACAATAAGAAGAACCACCGCCACCAAAACCAGTGTTTTGTTAATTCTAGGTGGTGGACATTCAGGTAGCTGTTTTTTTTCCCATAGTTTTCCAGTTAAAAAGAGGTTTTATTAAGATATACTTAACAAAGTTAACCATTCCTTTACTATTTTACAAGAATGCTGTATTTTTACAGATTTAAATATTGCTTTCATGTCAAGGAGTCAACTCAATGGACATGTGCAGCTCCAGAGCTTTCCTCCTTTATTTCTATGTTACCTGAATAAATATAATACCCCATTAATTGTCAATATAATGAATGACTTCAAATTTTTCAAAATTATATATAAAGAAACTATACAGTCTAAAAAGGCGGGAGAGAATAAAAGAAAAAGCAAGTCCATACAAGTAATGCTGTGCAAATCAGAAGAAAAATAGCTAACATTTACTGGGCACTTAATATGTGCCCAGTACAATATTCTTTTTTTTTTTTTCCAGTACAATATTCTTAATAAGTCAATATTGTTTTTTGTTTTTTTTTTTGTTTTTTTTTTTGCGATACGCGGCCTCTCGCTGTTGTGGCCTCTCCCATTGCGGAGCACAGGCTCCGGACGTGCAGGCTCAGTGGCCATGGCTCACGGGCCCAGCCGCTCCGCGGCATGTGGGATCTTCCCGGACCGGGGCACGAACCTGTGTCCCCTGCATCGGCAGGCGGACTCTCAACCACTGCGCCACCAGGGAACCCCAAGTCAATATTCTTAATATTAACTTATTAAGTCCTTCAAACAACACTACAAGGTACGTACTGTAAAGCCACATTTTACAATAAGAGTGAAAGAGATTAGTGAGAAATCTTCCTAAAACTACTAAATCTAATTTTTGTTAGGGACCAATCCAAAAAGGTCTAACACAATTTCAAGACCAAATTTTTCTTATCCAAGGTTCTTAAAATAGAAATCTAAAAAGCCTTTTTGACCCCAATGCTCCACTTTAAATACCAATTCCACTGCTTACTATTTTCTAAATATTTCATGAGCCCCAATACCACTGTCCAAAGTTACAGCCCCAATACCACTGTCCAAAGTTAAATCATTAAGTCAAAGTTAAATCACACCTTGACTATGGCAATAATCTGTTACCTCTCTTCTGGGCTCATCTCACCCTTCCCTCCACCTGAAAAAAACCTCAGGAAATTCCATGACAATAGTCATGTTTTGATATACTACAGTGTGGCATTCTTGGATTACTCTCTTAATATGTGTTTGCTTGAAGTGAGGCAGAAATAGATATTGGAACATAAGCTCTTTCCTACTAATGAAAATACAAACAATCCTCCCAGCCAAAAGAGTCTTACTTTTCTTGACAGAAATCTAATTTAATATTTACTCCAAGGTTCAAAATCTTATAGGAAGAGAACCAATTTGCCAAAATTATAGCTAGCTTTTAAAAATATCATTCACTACATATTAAAATACACCTTCTCTGTTCAAGATATCCTACTTGGGAAACAAATCCCTAGAATGCAACACACCATTATATTTCCAACGACCACTTGCAAATGACAGGATTCATTTTCTTCTTTCTTTGTTCTTACATAATTTCTAAATTTTCCAGTTACTTCTACAGTAAAGAAAAAAATGTATCAGCAAGTCACTAATCATAGATCTACAAAATGATTACTTTCCAATTAAAATTAGAAGCTTTTCTTAAAAGGCATCATTTCAATTTAAAATTTCAGAATGTTCTCTAAGTATTAAAAAATCAGCTTAATAGACAAAAAAGAAAACCTGCAACTTGGTACTCTTGTACTTTAATAACAAGGAGTGCTAATGTAGCCAATGTATTTAGAAAACAAAAAGAAACAGAAAAACATAAAAATTGGAAGGGGGTGACACATTTTCATTGTTCACAGTGATGGTTATGCTGTGGAAAACCTAAAACAATCAAAGTAATAATTATTACAAACTATAAATTTAGTAATGTGACTAGATACAAAAATAACAAACAAAAATCAAGCAGTCATCATAGTTATAAACAAAAATTAGTATGAAGACATAGTAGATGAAAAGATATCACTAGCAACAACAACAACAAAAAGATAAAATATCTAGGAATAAACAAAAAACATGTGCAGGATCTCCATGAAAACCAACCAACAAACCCTTTCAAACCTTGATCTATATGTCTCTTCTTATGTCAGTACCATACTGTGTTCATTACAGTAACTTTATAATAAGTACTGAAATCAGATAAGAAGCAATCAAGATTGTTTTGGCTATTTTAGTTCTTTTGCCTTTTCAATAAATTTAAAAATCAACTCATCAATTTCTTCATAAAAGTCTGCTAGGACTTTGATTGAGATTGCTTTGAATCGATAGATTAATTTGCAATATTGATGCCTCCATTTATGTAGGTCTTCTTGAATTTCCTGTTGTGATCTTTTGTGTTTTGGTGTGGAGGTTTTGCATATCCATCTTTCATTAAATTTATTCCTAGACATTTTTATGCTATTGTAAATAAAGTTTTTAAAATTTAATTTTCTAATTGTTTATTTCTTAGTATACAGAAATACATTAGCTTTTGTATACTGATCCTATATCCTGCAACTTTGCTAAGTTTACTTTTAGTACTACTAGATTTTTGCTGATTCCTTTGGGTTTTCCACATATATGACTGTGATTTTTGCAAATAAAGACAGTTTCACTTCTTCCTTTCCAAACTGTATGTCTTTTTTTTTTTTTTTTTTTTCCGGTACGCGGGCCTCTCACTGTTGTGGCCTCTCCCGTTGCGGAGCAGAGGCTCCAGACGCGCAGGCTCAGCGGCCATAGCTCACAGGCCCAGCCGCTCCGCAGCATGTGGGATCCTCCCGGACCGGGGCACGAAGCCGTGTCCCCTGCATCGGCAGGCAGACTCTCAACCACTGCGCCACCAGGGAAGCCCCCAAACTGTATGTCTTAATTACTACTCTGGCTAGGACCTGTAGTATAATGTTGAATAGAAGGGGTGAAAGTGGGAACTTCCCTGATGGTCCAGTGGTAAAGAATCCGCCTTCCAGTGCAGGGGACACGGGTTCAATCCCTGGTTGGGAAACTAAGATCCCACATGCCGCGGGGCAACTAAGCCCACGCCACAACTACTGAGCCTGCACGCTCTGGAGACGGCGTGCCATAACTAGAGAGAAGCCCATACACTGCAACGAAGAGCCCCCTCGGCAAAATGAAAGATCCCGCATGCCACAATGACGACCCCACGTGCCTCAACAAAAACCCGATGGCAGCCAAAAATAAATAGATAAATTAAATATTAAAAAATAAAATTACTTTTGAAAAAAAGTGGTGAAAAGGGGACATCCATGGACGTTTGTGTCTTATTTCTGATCTTAGAAAATATTGAACCTTTCACCATTAAGTTTGATCTTAGTTGTAGGTTTTTCACAGATGCCTGTATTAGGTTGAAGAAGTTCCCTTCTATTCCTAGTTTGCTGAATGTTAATTAATGAATGTGTGTTGAATTTTGTCAAATGCTCTGTGTCTGATAATATTATTCTATTAATATGATAAATTACACTGAGTGAACTTACATTCCCAGAAAAAACTCCACTTGAGTCAGGATGTATTACTCCTTTAAAAAAATTACTTTTGGACGGCTAGCCTTTCATTAAGGATTTTTACATCCAAGTTCATGAGATATGGTCTGTAGTTCTCTTTTCTTGTGACACTTTGGTCTAGTTTTGGTAGCTGGTATTTATTTTGTTATCATGAGTTGGTATAGAGTGGGAAATCAAGTAGCATGGGATGTGTCTGACAACTACTAGTGGAGTAAAGATAATTACATCAGTGATACAGCATAAAGCAGTGGTTTGCCTGAACCTTGGAAGCAAAAACAGAGCTCTAAATTTTAACACTTAGAGGGACTGGTGCTGTCACCATGATTATATTTCACTAAATACTGTCTTGAATTGTACCTTCCCAGGTATCTCTTATGACCAAATATTATATGGCATAATTAATATGTATATTATAGTTCTTGGCATAATATACCTACTTGAAGGTTGGTTCATAGTAATTGTTGCTCCCCTCACATGACAGAAAATCATTTTTTGTGACTTTGTTGATAGGAAAATGATTTGCCAATAAACACCAAATCTCCGGGATGCGAGGGAGGCTGGCTTAACAGAATCACCAGCTAAAAATAAAATACTGGATGTGACCATAAAGTTTGACTAGTATTTCCATATTTCATCTTTTAGATCTCACTGCTTCACCCCAAGGGTACAACTAAAAAGGTTTTCATATTTCATATAATACTCATATTACCAATAAGACATTTGCTTATCTAATATTTTGGTGTTGATCTTTATTTTTAGGTAGTTTGGATGAAACAGTAACAAAGCCGTTGGTCTTCAGTGGACCCTCTAGCAGCCTTTCTCAACTGGGGTTCAGCCAGAGACAGAAGCCCTACAGATAATGGTTTGAATGACTATTTTATCAATTCTCCCAGGGATCATAAGAAGTTAATTCTTTTTTAACAGCTTTATTGGAGTATAACTGCTTTACAATGTTGTGTTAGTTTCTGCTATATAACAAAGTTAATCAGCTATATGTATAGAAGTTAATTCTTTATATACAATGTGCCTCAGGACATTAGGGCATAATTCCTCTGTGCATCCTGGCACACAGGCAGCAATCTCCTGGGGTTGCCCTCCATGGTGAATTAGGGTTGTGGGACCATGGGAAGGGAAGATTAATTTCCTTGCCCCTGGCTTGGGCATCACATTTTCACTTTGCAGTGAATCTTGCAAATTTCGCAGCCAGCCTAGCAGATCCTGACAAGTCTGAATCAGTCATGGTGGTCTCTCCCCCTGTCAATGATTGCTTTGTATCTTAGCATGTGATGAAATTCCAACCAATAACACACAGACGAATATCTGCAGGGGAACTTCTGGGAAAGTTTTCTTACTCTTAAAAGAGATACAAGGGGACTTCCCTGGTGGCGCAGTGGTTAAGACTCCGCCTGCCACTGCAGGGGACACGGGTTCGAGCCCTGGTCCGGGAGGATCCCACATGCCGCGGAGCAACTAAGCCCTGTGCACCGCAACTACTGAGCCTGCACTTTAGAGCCCGTGAGCCACAACTACTGAGCCCGTGAGCCATAACTGCTGTAGCCCGCGCACCTGGAGCCCATGCTCTGCAACAAGAGAAGCCGCCTCAATGAGAAGCCGAGTAGCCCCCTACCAAAGCCTGTACACCGCAACCAAGAGTAGCCCCCACTCACCGCAGCTAGAGAAAGCCCACACACAGAAACAAAGACCCAATGCAGCCAATAAATAAACAAAAATTAAAAAAAAAAAAGAGACACAAGAAAGAGATACCCCCTTTTCTGCATCTTTAAGTTGTCAATTCTGCATGTGATACCTGGTGGCATTGTCACCACTATTCTGCAACCATAAAGGGATCAGCCTGAGTACAAACCTATATGGAGAGGAGGGCTAGTCTAGACTAGAGAATTACAAAGAGGAGGACCCAGGGCACTCATCACAACTAAATTACAACTGTCCTACCTCTGAATTCCTTGTTATTTTAGTTAATAAATTTCCTTATTGTTTAAGACAGTTAAAGTGGGTCTTTCTGTTAACTGCAGCTGAAGAATTCTAAGCGCTGAAAACATCTTGGTACATAAGATATTGCACTTTTGGTAGTAATACAGATCTCACAGAACCTATTTTATCAACTTTGGAAAATAGATGCCTATTCCCCTAAGTGAATTTTATGTATTACATTGTCCATATTTTAAATCAAACCATTCAAAAACACCCCCTTTCAAAACTTGCTGGAATATTCTCAGTGGTTTCTAGATCATAGCTAGATAGATAGAAACAATTTTAGTCATATAGATTGAGGGGTATCATCATGGTGGATTTAACATGGTATATTAGAAAGAAACTAACTTTCTAGTAAGCCTATTTTCTTTCTCTTCCTACCCTGGCCTTCCAAAATTAAGCTCATCATCAATGAGCTGTGTACCAAATAAATAGAGAATAGGAACAAACATATTTCCACTGGAAACAGAAATCTCACTGTATTCTATCTGGCAAGAGAATGACATTAGCTTTCATGCAGAGGTAGAAATGTTCTTCCTATGAAGCATTCTGGTGCCAAGATCCAAATGGTCTGGAATTTCATCTCCACAAAACAAAGCCACCATCAGAGAAAGAGCAACAGCAGATGCATCCCTGTCCTCACTAGCTCAGTTCCTCCCACATCCTTGTATCTGGGTCCTGCACATAGGGAAGCGTCCCACACCCTCAACAGAGTTCCTTATTTCCCATGAGCAGTTTCCCTGCTACAGGGAACCAGCTGTTCAATACGATGGATGATTGGGTGTCTCTTGAGAGCTGCCTAGGTCTGCAAAGCAAATGATCTATTCCTGGATAATAATAAAGAGAAGACTGGATAGTAACATTCACAATTGGATACATTTGATAAATTTGTGTTAGGTAAAGCATCCAAGAGCTTTAGGGACAAAAATTTCATTGGATTTGGGGGAAAATGATAACCGATCACAAAAAAAAAAAAACCCAGTTAAAACACGATTACAGCTTTCTCAGAGATAACTTTTGGTAGTGAGAAAATTAATTAAACATTCCTTGGAAGCCATGGAGCTGAAGTCAGTGCACTGACTAACGGAGCAGCTGTCAGTGCAAAGTGGGTTCCTGTCCTAATCCTGTTCTGACCTCAGACTTGAGCCTGAGAACCTGTCAGAAAGGTGCTCTCACAGTGGAAGACATCAAGCAGCAGCTGCTTGCACTCAGCAGGCTGCAGCCGTTTTCTCTTGCTTTAAAAAATACAATGCCACTCTGCTTGCATATTTCATGACACAAGCAGTATGCATAATTCTCCTGCTGCTGCAGAGGACAGTGAGGTTTCAATTCCATTAGTACACTGCTGTCCAGTGACAAAAATGCATACACTACTGTCACACACACGAATATGGTCATCAACAGGCTAGCAAAAGCAGCCAGACAAAAAAACCACCTACTCTATGATTCCACTTAAATAAAGGTAAAAAGCGCCAAATTAATCTCTGGCAGTGGATGTCAGGATGGGGATGACCTGTATAAAGGAGAGAGGAGGTAGTGATTGAGAGCGGGCACATGTGAGGCACCTGAGGTGCCAGTAGTTTCCTATTTCTGTTTTTCTTTTTTTTTTGGCCACACCACGCTGGCATGCAGGATCTTAGTTCCCAGACCAGGGATCAAACCCGGGCTCCCTGTAGTGGAAGCACAGAGTCCTAACCGCTGGACCGCCAGGGAAGTCCCTAGTAGTTTCCTATTTCTTAAACTGGGTGATGGTTACATATGTGTGTTCACTTCGGGATAATTGAGCTGTATACGTAGGATCGGTACACTTTTCTTTATGAGTGGTATTCTTCAATTAAAGGATTGAAAAAAGAAAAAAAAAAGATTAACTGCCAAACAAGACAAAACTCATAACCACTCTGACCAAGCAATTTACCAACCCCAAACTAGCTGGCAGTTCTCACCCAGGGCTCCCCACATCGCTTCCTCAGACACAGGCATGGCACATGACACTGGATGTGGCTGGGACCTCAGCTGGGCTATCACCCAGAATATTACCTACCTTTGGCCACTCCATGCGGTCTGCGATCCCTCACAGCACGGCAGCTAAATTCCCAAAGAGAAACCGAGGTAGAATCGTCTTATGACCTAGCCTCAGAATCATGTCACTTCCTCAGTCACTTCCAGTGCATTCCATTTGTGAAAAGTGAGACTGTAAGACAAGCCTATCTTCAAAAGGAAGGGAATTAGACTCCACCTCTAGATTGCAGGAGCATCAGAGAATTTGTGGATATGTTTAAAAATCAGCACAGTCTGATGCTGCCCACAAATTATTTACTTTCCCCTCACAAACAAAATACACACATTCCCTCCTCCCAAGATCTCCACAAAGTCTCATTTAGTAAGGTGGCATCAGGCTAAGGCTCAAAGTCCAAGATCTCATGATCTAAATCAAGTCCAGGTGCAAATGAGACACCTTTAGTGTGGTTCCATGGGAACAGATCCTTTATTGCCATTCCTCTTGATATGAAGCCCTATAAACTAAAATAACAAAGTACACGCCTCTATACATAAATACCCAACATACACTGGCGGGACAGGCATAAGATAACTGCTCTAGACCCTCTGTCCTAAAAAGGGGGGAAAAAGGAGGCACATAGCAGGTTCTGGCCCATAACAACTCCGAAATCCAGTCAATCTTGCCAGATGCTTGATTAAGGCTTAGTCCCACTATCTGGGAATGACTCTCTAGGGCTCTTCTCTGCCCTCTGGGTTCTTGGTTCCATCCTCTGAACTATGTTTCCTTTTTCATAAAAGGTAGCCTGCATTTGCAGTGGAATAGTGGTTTTCTCAGCCTGTTTCCTCCCCTTAGAAATCCAGGAGTCCAAATACCTCTTCATTTTAGACAGTCTCTGCCCCTTTTAGTCACAGCTAACAGTGTCTCCTCCAATACAATTCTCTTAAAAATTTTGTGAGTTTTCTGAGTAATACTGGAATTCACTCCATTAGACCAAAGCAAAGTCACACCCAAAAATCTTGTTGAGATAAGCCCTTCTCTAACTTTAAAACTGTTACCGAATAATGTCCTTAAGAATATTAGAAGGTCTATTTAATCCATTTAATGAAAGAAGATCAGTGAGGCACACCCTTTAGATTTTAAGAGGACCTTTTGTCTATTTGAAAGGGCATATAAGATACCTCCTTATGAAATCATTCTGAGGTCTGGATAAAGGGTTTTACAGTGACATCTTTGACGTCATCTTTAGACCATGTTTCCCTGACAGCACCCTTGGATTTCACCTTTGCCCATAAGCCATTTCGTAATTTTAGAATCATCTACTATCTGGAGAGGCAAAGAATGAGAAAATAAATTTATTTTTGAACCCAGCAAGTCCTGGCTGATTTTACAGTTAGCATCTTGTATTTTAGCTTATCTCTCCTCTCTTCTCATTTTATTTTAAAGGGTAGAAGAAGCCAGGGGGCACCTTTAACCTCTAGCCTGGAAAGCTCCTTATCTAGGTCATCTAGTTCATTAGGTACATTTTCAATTTTCCATATTATTGTGATTATGTTGCCAAATTTCGTCCACTTTACAACAAAGATACCCTTTCCTTCAACTTCCAGTAACGTCTAATCCCTCACTGACAGTCTCCTTGATGCCCCTTAGGCTCCTGCTAACATGTCAAGGTTCATACAGCTTCCATCCACTGCCTGGTCCCAAAGCCAAAGTCACATTCTTAGGTTATTTTTATATCAGTATTCTACTTTCAGGTACTAGAATCTATGCCAGTCATCTTTTTCTATGTAAGATACCACTCCAAAACTTAGTGGCTTAAAACAAAAAGTCATATACTTTGGGGCTTCCCTGGTGGCGCAGTGGTTGAGAGTCCGCCTGCCGATGCAGGGGACATGGGTTTGTGCCCCTGTCCGGGAAGATCCCACATGCCGTGGAGCGGCTGGGCCCGTGAGCCATGGCCGCTGAGCTGTGCGTCCGGAGCCTGTGCTCCACAACGGGAGAGGCCACAACAGTGAGAGGCCCACGTACCGCAAAAAAAAAAAAAAAAGTAATACACTTTATAAATCTATGCTTCTAATCAAATTTCGAAACAAAGGTTTTGGTTGAAACATTTGTTCTATGGGTAAAGTTGACTTTCTATGTGTAAAGATGACAATTTTTCAGTACTTCTTAGTTACTACTGGACAGTATTAGAAATGTTTCTGAAAATTAAGAATAGCTAACATTTACTGCGGGTTACTAAACCTTTCAGCCTCTGATTTTCCAAAGGCAAGTGATATAGGACCAAACCTGTTGGAATGGGACTCAGAAGAGTTCTAGGTGTCAGTCCTAGTTTGAACAAAGTTCTCTGGCCCTTGGTCTAAAAAATGAAAGGCTGAACTGAATACTTCCTTTCTGCACTTAAGTTGAGTGATTATAAATTAACAAATTTATAACAAATGAGCAGTTCTTAAGAACTGTTCTTTTGAAAATTTAGCAAAGACTATCAGGCCCTTGGTACTAGAACCTTTGCCTGCCTTCCTGGCGCAGCTGGCCTCATGTGGCAGCTCCCACCACATGAACTCTGACCTCAGATGAGACCTGGGCCACTTGCAGTTCTTGAATTGTCTGGGCTTGTTTTGTTTTCCCTTTGTCCCCTGGGCCTTGGCATGAGCCACTCATTCGCTCTGCCTAGAAGCTTTCTCTGGCCCATTGTCTTTTTCCTCCAATTAGACCAAACTCCTATTCTCAAAGAAACTTCCCAAGTGCTTTGAGGTAGACACAGCATTCCCAAAACCCACTCTAGGATGTCGAGTATGATGACACTGTCACACGTTAGGTATGCTTTTGCTTTTGTCTGTCCACCCTCCTAATGGTGAGACTCTGGAGGGTAAAAACTATGCTCTGGTCATCTCTGTGTTTTTAACATGTAGGACCGCACCTGGAATATAGTAGAAAGTCAACAAATATTTGCTGAATGAATGCATTTTAACTCTGCTGATAATGATGTGGTCCAAGAACACAAAATGTCTTTTAAATGGTCAACTTTCAGGACTGTACAGATTAACTGCTATAATGTGAGTATTACTGCAAGCTAGGCTAATGGGTTAGTTCACATACAACTTATAGTTACTATGCTAAAGTGGGGTACTTTGGGAGAGGTTAACTATAAGCATAGAATATTAATAATTTTTTTATCTACAATATTTCCCCTTATTACAGCTTTTTAAAACAGCTTCTGAGCTATAATTTACATATCATAAAATTTACCCATTTAAAGTATACAATTCAGTGATTTTTAGTGTATTCACAGAGTATATTCAGATTTTTAGTATATTCACAGAGTATATTCATTTAGTGCCACTATGGTCACACCTAATTTTAGAACATTTTTATCACCCCAAAGAGAAACCTTGCACTCATTAGCAGAAACTCCCCATTTCCCCCTCTCCTGGCCCCTCGCAATGACAAATCTACCTTCTGTCTCTGTGGATTTGCCTGTTCTGGATGTTTCATATAAAGAGAATGATACAATATGTGGTCTTTTGCGACTGGCTTCTTTAATTTAGCATAATGTTTTTAGGGTTCATCCATGCTGTATTACAATGTCTTTATCTTTTGCAACATTTTCAAAGCAAGAGCTAGAAGAGAAACATGTTATCATCACTTTTGCAAATCTCCCCCAGATAGCATAATATGAAAAGAGATCCGTGAGTGAAGGAGAAAATGTTGAGATTCAGAGGAACTCAAAGGCTATTTTAAAAATGATTTTTATTGCTAACTAATTTTGATTGGTAAACCAACAAGTTTTTAAAGACATTTACAAAAAAAAAAAAAAAAAGGGAGTTCAGAGACTTTGCTGATGGGTGTGTATCAACACAAATTGATGTAGAGAGTGGCAGCTGCCCCGCTGCTCCACTCTGTCCACACAGCTAAAACACTCAAAAACGTTGGCGTGTGCTCAAAACTACAGACACTAGATTCTGCTGGTATAAAAAGTCAGGGTGGGGGCTTCCCTGGTGGCGCAGTGGTTGGGAGTCCACCTGTCGATGCAGGGGACAGGGGTTCGTGCCCTGGTCCGGGAGGATCCCGCGTGCCGCGGAGTGGCTGGGCCCGTGGGCCATGGCTGCTGGGCCTGCGCATCCAGAGCCTGTGCTCCGCAGCGGGAGAGGCCGCAACGGTGAGAGGCCCGCGTAGCGCAAAAAAAAAAAAAAAGTCAGGGTGAATTTTTCTTAGATCTTGTAAGAAATGTTTCAAATTTAACCCCCAAGTATACCCGAACTACTTTTGATCTGCTCAACTCACTTGAATCAAGCAAATCACACAACTGTAGTTAATAAGGGCTCACTCTAAGCCTTTGTACAACACTGCCTTAAAGATAGATATGGGGTTACAATCTAGTTTGGAGAGTTAAATAAATAATACAAGCCCATCTATGAATGAGTACCAAAATAAATGTGTGGTATAGACAATGGCAGTAGCCCTTTAACAGCTGGAGCTACACAACAGATTTTAAAATGAAATTCTTTCCTGTTTTCACATGTGAGCTTATAAAACATTAGGGTGTACAGGATTATGTTATTTTAACTGCAGCAAAGATTATTGAACTAATGACATTCTATTGTTAATCTGACTTTAATTGTAAAACCAAATCAGCTCCAAAATACTGTTATTAATATACAAAGGCTATAGAACAGGAAAAAAAAATAGAATTGTTACTCCCAGGGATGTATTCTACCTATTTTAATTTTATTTTATTATTTTTAAATTTTTTTTAGCATGTATCAATACTTTATTTTTATTGCTGAAAAACCTATTTTTAATAATTATAGGAAAATTGGCTTTTCTAAATAAAAAGACAACACAGCTTTCTCTAAGATATACAAGACTTTGTTATATTTTTGTTATAGTTAGTTTTTTAAAGTTGGGTTTCATCCTGAAAGATGAAACGGTACAATTCTAAATAAATGGGACAGAAGGACGTTTCTAATGCAAAGTGGTTTCCCCTATCTGAAATAACTTTGCCCAGAAAATTTTTTTGGCAGAAAGAAATTCAAGCACATTTACAATATGGGTTTTTGGTATAAAGGAAAGATTAGAAGCTTTAGTCCTAAGAGAGTTATGAACCATTCAAATAGCAAATCAATTTATTTTAGCTAAGAAGAGAAGTAGAAAGTATTTAATTACAATCCTTGGTAAAGTGTAGGTTTGTACACTTCACAAAACTAGGGTATGTTTTTTAAAATAATACACATTGATAATGATATTTTATTTCAAAGGCTCAATCTTATGATCAATATTAATTTTATCAATAACAAGTACAATAAAACTCTAGTACTTCTTTTCTTGAAAAAACACTGAGGCTAAATAAACACTGACTGATTGAAACTTCTCAACACTGCCAAATCTCCCCATGGATCATTCCCAAACCTCAAGTCCTGACAACATCCTGTTTTACAGGGAAGACTGCTTTCCACACAGTGCAGCCTCAGAGAGGTGACAGGGCTTTCCTCAGGGGGTTTAAACTAGCCCCTCCTTGCACGGTGCAAAGCACAGTGCAGTGAACCACTACAGTCTGCTGGATCACAGGTACTCCTGCCTCCTTTTTAAAGAGACAAATACAAAAGGAAAGCTGGATGGGAAAATGCCTGGCTGCTTTTGTCCCTTGTCTGGACAGCCTCTCACTTTCCCACAACAGGTAGGCACAAGCACAGACTGCTGCTGAATGCTCCAGACCTTGCCAAGATGCTGAAACCCACTGGTTTCTGCGGTTGTCCCATTTTCTACTGATCCTGGCTCTTTGCCAGAGCTTAATTAAGCCACTGAAAATGCCGTATGGTTAACCCTCTCTGTACTGCGCCCACCTACAATTATTTGCGAAGCACTTTGATATGCTTTCACTCTTCCCAAAGATAAAGATAAATGCCAGACTGTAGCAGTGCACAGCAGGGTGCGTGGGTGGGTGCGTGCAGGTAACCACGGTACAGTAATTGCTACCAGTACTTACTGTAAAGGAGAAACTCAATATCTAATGCTAGGGTTCAGGAAGCCACTCCAAAATATACGTGGAGTTTGGTTTTATTTGTTAGGGTTTGGAGTAAAGTGCAGAAGACTTCTACAGTTTAATCATGTTTAACCTCAGGGAAATAATTTTCCATCAAGAGAAAGAAAACAAGTATTCAGATCACAATGTCTGTTGTGAATCCTTTTTACCATATGAACAAAACATTATAGAGCTTTTGAAATTCCCAGAGCCACTGCTGTTCATTAAAAAAAGAAAGCACCCTTTTGAGACTTAGGTGCTTTATCTTTTACAAAATGAAAAAGATCAAACATAAAACCTTATTTGTAAGCAAAGCAATAGTGTCTCTGGGTCTCTTGCTAAGATCAACAGCAATGAGGATGAATGAGGGGAAGCAGTGACAATGGTCAAAATGGGTGAAAGGAAGCTCTCTGTTGAGGCCAGCCTTCCCTGATTGCAATCTTTAGACCCAAGCCCATAACTCTGTTTAACTACTATATCCTGAATAAAAAGTTAATTCTGCTCTAATGAGAAGCAAGTGAAGTCGCATGATGAGAGGAAGACTGAGTAACCTAACTGAGCCCCTACAAACTGATATCATAGAAGATCTGTATTTGAAGATAAGTTAAGAATATCTGAATTGGATTCAGGAGGAATGCAAGAAATTGATTGGTCAGGCTAATTATTTTCTCTTTTTGACAACAGGGTATCCCACTACACACAACAGATAATTTAGTAATCTTCTCTCACTCTATATTCTGTAGCAATAGACATCTACAGATTTTCAGCTTCTACCTTCCTGATAACAATGAGGCAATTTTAAAGGGACCAAAGTGACAGGAGTCACTTTTCAGCTATCCAGTACCAAATTCATATTCCCATTTTATCCCAATAGTTTTCCCAATTCTTCTTGTGCTTCAGTTACTTGTACTTATAATTCCCATTACCTTGTAGGAAAATAACTGCAAAGTTGACTGCTTTCCCTAATACCTATCATGGATACACAGGAATATTCCTATTTGGTGAAGACAGAAAATTTCACACCTATACAACACCACAATATGGTCAAACAAAAGAGTGGCTTAATTAATTGCTGGCCAAGAGCCATGTTCTTTCCAAATCAAGGCTTCTACAAGATGGCATATGGTTTGTTATTTCTTACAAATATGAAAAGCCTTTTGAAGTGATTATACTTGGTATCTGTCAAAATAATTCTATATATGAAACAGTACTAAAATTTTTTAAATTATTATTTGTAAAAAAAATTCATTGTAAGAATTTGAAAATAGTTTTCATTTCTGAGAGTTAACATAGTGACCAGCATGCATTTTAGTAAATATTTTAATTTCACATAGTGTTGTTCTATGTAGAATATGCCAACTTTACTTAGGAACATTAACAGGAAATATAATTTTTAAAGTAAAAAGGTTACTTCTTCATTTTTGCCCATTTTCAAATGCAGAATATATTTAGTATTTGATATTTTATTGTATCATTTATTCTATTAAATTCAATCACAAGGCCATTTTTTTCCCAAAATTGTGCTTGTATTGAGGATGGTAAAAAAAAAAAAAAAAAAAAAAAAGAAGGCATTTAATCTGAGTTCCCTGACTGTAAGAGTTTTCGATTATTCATCATTATATCTCCAGTACCAGAATACAGGAGGCCGTGATGAATCTCTATCCTCTGAATAACCACCACAATCTCAAACATCGCACCGCACCCAGCCCTAACACACTCGGAGCCGTGCACAGCAAGGAGGCATGGGTTGAGCCCAGTCCACAGGACTCTGGCTCAAACAGCAGCATAATCCAAGCGCTTAGGCATCCTGAGTGCTTCCCCCTCAAGGTCCCAACGGGATTTGTAACTACCTACTTAGAGACATACTTCAGCAAAACATTTAGGAGACAGGAAATGTCAAAGCATCAGAAAAACCTCGAAGTTACAAGGTCTTAAAACTGTTTTACTCTGTCTCCTGCCTCAGTTCCGTCCTGATAGACTTCATAATGCTACTAGTAATAGTGTGAATCAGAAAAACTAAGACAGCAGATTTTTATTTTTAAATTGTGTCCCAATACCTACCACAGAGTCAATCGTCTACTAGGCTTTTAAAAAATACTGTAAAATAATGAATTATGGAGGTGAATGAAATACAGGTATAGAGTGCTCTCTTGGTAAATGGATTTTCATGGTTGGTGGGAACATATTTCTAAACATGTTTTCTTCTACTAATATAAACGTATTTTGTCTCCAAAGGACATTGAGGATGTGATGTACCAGGACTGATTTATTCATAACTTTGGCTCCTTTGAATACTGAAAGAAACTAGAAAACACAGCATTTATTAATATAATTAATAGCCATAAAGCCTCAATTCACTCCAATGTACTTGTATTTAGAATTGTACCGACTGGGGAGCGTGGACCTCTTGCAAATACTGTCCTATACAGTATCGGGACAATGAAACACAATGGATAAAACCAGTAGGCAAGCAATCAAGACGAAGTTATCAGAGGTAGACCTTCCAAAGTGACTTAGTATGATGGGATCGTAAGGGATGGAAACATAAAAATTATCTTTACCTTACACACCTGGAAAACTAAAAGTGAATGGAGATTACTCATTCTGGAGTCATGGGAATGCACTGTGTCATCAAAGGAAAACATATGCAAACAGCTGTGGCAGAGGCTATTTTAAAGCACCCACCTTGCAGCTCTTTTAGTCCTCCTAATCCATTATCTATTTTCAGTTAAAAATCATTAATGTCCAGCATATAAGAACCTAGACACGACACAGACAAAAAAACACATATTTTTTTCCTATGGGGGTGGTAACCAGATGTCAATAGCTGCAGCTGTGACTATATAATTACCTGTTTGCATTAACGGAGACCACAGTTTAGATTTAATAGGTCAGATGACAATGCAGCAAAATGCATTTAGCCTATGATTACCCCTTTTCAAACATTCTCTCACTCGCAACTTCGACCCTGGGAACATAGCAGGCACAGACTTAGGTCAATAAGAAACACTGGCCAGCACAATAGGCCTTGCCTCAAACAGCGCTGTTGACAGACACCAGCACAAAGGAAATGAATAGAGTCCCCCTCAGTTCTCACACAGAGCGAAGAATGACTCAGTGTACTGCTGCTTTGGTGCTCTGTTTGTACAGTGTATACAGCTTTTGTCCTCAGCCACTGTTCACAGCTCAATGGGGGCTAAAGAGCTGAGGAAGTGAAGGCGGAAGAATGCTCCACACTCTTCCCTGTGGCCAGCAGTTGTCTCCAGAGGCACAGAACAGGTCAAGAGAGAACTGGAAAGTCACCTGCTAAAACTCCTCCTACCCCAGCTTACCCAAATAAAGTGATTTTTGCGTTAAAATACAAAGAAAGCATTATTTAGAGTGCCTAGAAAAGAGCAGAAAAATCACCATTGGTTTGATATTAATATACTAATTGATTGAATTACTGGTCTTTTGGAGTTTTGCTTTCTGTCACATTTCTCATATTTCTTTTTCAAAAGCTTATGTTAGGTGCAAAGAGAAATTGGGACTGGCTCACAGTACGGAACTAAAGTAACCCAGGCCAGGACTCACTAGAGACCACAGGAATAAGGCCAAAGAGCAGGTAAGGAGGCAAGATCCAGGTAGGGATCCGAGGCATCAGCAAGGCTGGCAGTGAGCATTTCTTTGCTTGTATACTAACAGCATATTGTCCCAAGTATATACACATCTATCTTTATGCCTACTTCCCAAGGTAATGGGAGTATAACAATAAAGAACCCAACCCAGGGATAAAATAGAATTCTAAGACAATTCATTGGAGACTATGAATAGACAGTACCATAGGCTTAAGATTGGTTTGCTTGATAACTGGCCAAGAAACGTAGCTAAAGTAAGCGACAAGTGCGAAAGATGAATGAAATGTCATTGCCCTGAGCCAAAAACATCCTGGCAGAAATGCATCTGCGTTTATGTACATGTTTTGGGATAGGACTGTGTTCAAATTCTGGTTCTGCCAATTACTAGCTGTGTGACTTTGTATAACCCCTCCAAATCTTAATTTCTGCATCTGTAAAGTGGGATGTCCCTCCATTTCTCTATCCAAAAAGTAATTATTGATATATTAATAGTACCTACACTTCACTGGTTGCTGCAAAGATAAACTACATGTAAAGCACCTAGAACAGGACCTGGTACTATGTAAATACTCAATAAATATTGCCTATACTAAGCACTAGCCCCTATTGCTATTAGAACCACTACTACAATTCTCTAACTAGTACTAACATCACAAACTCCATTACCACTCCTACAGAGAGAGAACTGCTTTTTCAGGACTCTACAGAAAATTCTTACCAGATGATTGAGATCGCTAATCCTTGAGTCCAAGAGGATATTTCACATACCCAGAGGCTGTCTGTAGTGGTCTCTAGTAAATAAATTCAAGCTTCATGGATGGTATACATGTGACATAAGCTATATATAAGACACACAAGCTTAATAATATTAAAACTTTAAAAAAGGTATATGATTTGAATTTTTCCCAAAATCTACATCAATGTACAGCCTAATAATTATTCCCAAAGCAATTATACTCCAATAAAGATGTTAAAAAAGAAGATAAAGATACCAAAAAATATATATATTCCTAAGGGGGAAAACAACAGCAATTTTAATTAAATGCTTGATATTCTAGGGTCCAGATACTCTTTTAAGTGACTTATCTAAGGTACTATTATTTTTACAGTGAAGAAATTAAAGGACAGAGCATTAAGTAACTTGCTTAAGATTACACTGTTAAATAAGTAAACCCAGGCAATATGACTTCTCATCTAGTGCTCATAAACACTACACTGTACCGTTTCATTAATATTCCTATGAAAGCAACTGTAACAAATTGCTAAGTAGTACTATCCTTATTCTTACACTTAGCAAAGGAAAGAAGTCCTTTCAATAGAAGATTCTGGTACAGAATCAAACCATATACCCACAAGTAGCCTCATAAATGATAATATACTATTAATTAAAATATGTTTAAGGTATATCCTTTTTGAAGAACAGGCAGTTGCTGACTACTTCTAGTCTAGTAGGAGTCAAAAAGTAGAAAGCTTTGTTTAATTGCTTTCATCACCACGCAACCATAATTAGTTTCACGCTTATGAAGTTAATCTTACATGTTAATTATATCTGCAATGATTCTGAGAATGCAAAGAAGTTAACTAATGAAAAATAACTGCCTTGAGGATAGATGCTTTAAGCATATAAATGATCACAAAAAGAAAAAACTGTCCCCAATTTCACTAACTTTCAGAATGCCTCCCCACGTTTAAATCTCTCATGGTATTGGTCAATGGAACATCAATACCAAGCAAGAACCATGTCAGAAGTTTAAGGAAAATTTTGCACTTATTTAAAAATTCATTCCATATGTCTCTGATTTAATTTATTCTTCAAAATCTAAACTTGTATAAACATAGACAAATATTCATGAATGACCTTGATTACAATTAAATTAAAAATAAAGGTAACAGACTTCCATATCCAGCGGTATGTTAGGATAAGTAAACTGACCAAAGCTCCTGCTAAAAAGAAATAAACACAGTGGTTAAAATACCAAAAAATGTTTTCTTTAATTGTATCACTGAGTCAGCAATTTAGAACTGATTATAGAAAGGCAGAAAAAGAAAAGAGAGCTGGAACTCAAAGAATAAACAGAGCACTGAAGCTGGGTTTTGCAAAACTTGAGCTTCTTTTAACATTTCTATAGACACAAAGGGTCACTACATAATGGGAAAAAAGAAGAAAATTACCTAGAAGATAGGAAAGTTCTAAACTTGTATGAAACAGGTAAAACAGTCTCAAGTTATATACAGTAAAATTTAAAGGATTACTAGCAGAAAAGACAAATCTACCATTAAAACTGCTTTGAAAATGGAACATTTACAAAAATTGACCAAATACTGGGCTAAAAAGGAAGTTTTAACAAATTTCAAAAATTTGGTATTTTTCCTCTGGTCACAATACAATTATGCTAGAAATTAATAATAAAACATTCTTACTTGTTTGGAAATTTAAAATACACTTTTATACAACTCATGCCTCAAAGAAGAAATAATGGGACTTAGAAAATAACATGAAAATATATAAATTAGCCAAGTTGTTCAACTGTACTATATAACAACATAATATATACTAATAAAACACTTTAATTCTTGTAAACTAATTTATTTAACAGCCTGCAGTTTGTCTGGCTTTAGTTTTTTATAATTCATAAGAAGAATACCTGATTAGCACAGTATAATCATGTATGCTAACTATAAAAATGTGACCAATATTTTTTCATTAAAATAAATTATGTTCTTGGTCGAAACAATAAGTGCACCCCAATGTTCACTGCAGCACTGTTTACAATAGCCAAGACACTATTTACAATAGCCAAGACATGGAAGCAACCTAAATGTCCATTGACAGAGGAATGGATAAAGAAGATGTGTTACATATATACAATGGAATATTAGCCGTTAAAAAGAATGAAATAATGCCATTTGCAGCAACATTGATGGACCTACAGACTGTCATATTGAGTGAAGTAAGTCAGACAGAGAAAGAGAAATATCAGATGATATCCCTTATATGCAGAAATATCAGATGATATCCCTTTTATGCAGAATCTAAAAAGAAATGATACAAATGAACTTATTTACAAAACAGAAGCAGACTCCCAGACTTGAGAGGAAGAACTTATGGTTACGGGGTGGGAGGGAATGATGGGGGGAAGGGAGAGTCAGGGAGTTTGGGATCAACAGGTACACACTGCTATATTTAAAATGGATAACCAACAAGGACTACTGTATAGCACAGGGAACTCTGCTCCATGTTATGTGGCAGCCTGGATGGGAGGGGAGTTTGGGGGAGAATGGGTACATGTATATGTATGGCTGAGTCCCTTTGCTATGCACCTGAAACTATCACAACTTGTTAATCAGCTATACTCCAATATAAAATAAAAAGTTAAAAAAAAAAAGTCTGGAAACAATCCAGATGCCCATCAACAGGGCACTGATAAATAAACCATGGTACACTTCCCCACCAAAATAAAATAAACTTATTATGTTAAATACAATTATTTATTTATTATTAGTAAAATAAATTACTTATTTATAATTATTTATTTATTTATTATAATTATTTATTTATTATGCTCTATCTTACTTTATATTTATTAGGAAGCTTCCTTGACTAGGCTATCCCAAGGTATTACCTGTTTGAGTTAGTCTGGCATCTTAAAATTTTCCATCTTGAAGATATACATTTATGATTCTTTGAGTCCAATGTAAATGTTCTTTAAAAAAAAAAACTTTTGACAAATTGCATACATGCATTTAAAGCACCCTTGATTCCTGAACGCTATAGAAAGAATGTTTATGTACCCCCAAAATTCATATGTTAAATCCTAATGCCCAAGGTGATGGTATTTGGAGATGGGGCCTTAGGGAGGTGATTAGGTCACAAGGATAGATAGAGCCCTCATGAATGGGGTTAGTGACCTTCTAAAAGAGACCCCAGGGACTTCCCTGGTGGCACAGTGGTTAAGAATCCATCTGCCAATGCAGGTGACATGGGTTCAAGCCCTGGTCCTGGAAGATCCCACATGCCGCGGAGCAACTAAGCCCGTGTGCCACAACTACTGAGCTTGTGCTCTAGAGCCCGTGAGCCAAAACTACTGAAGCCCACATGCCTAGAGATCACGCTCTGCAACAAGAGAAGCCACCACAATGAGAAGCCCGTGCACTGCAACGAAGAGTAGCCCCCGCTTGCCCCCCGCTCGCTGCAACTAGAGAAAGCCCGCCCACAGCAACAAAGACCCAATGCAACCAAAAAAGTAAATTAAATAAAAAAATAAAAGAGACCCCAAAGAGCTCCCCTGAACCTTCTGCCATGTGAGAACAAAACGTGGGGACAGCGGCTATGAACCAGGAAGCAGACCCTCATCAAACACCAAATCTGCTAGTGCCTAGATTATGTGACTTCCCAGTCTCCAGGGCTGTAAGAAATAAAGGTTTGCTGTTCAGGGCACCTCATGTATGGTATTTTTGTTGTAGCATCCTGAAGAGACTAAGATACTGAATAAATTCCAATTTTCTCTATATTCAAAAACTAGCTATAAAACTTGGCAAGAATCAAAGAATCATTTGAAAAAAGTTAGGAAAAGAACATTAAAAACCAGAATCCTGAATTATAAGTGTTTAGAGATATACTGGATATGTACTTGGATTAAAAAACTTGTGTTGGAACCCACACCACTGTGTTTCCCACTTTAAATGGCTAATTCTGGTAATGTTCAATCCAAACGCATATGCTGAACTGAAAATATGAAGGCCTGATCTGTATTTTGAATCACTGAATCCAAGGATGTTGTCTGAAAGCCAAATACTTTCAAAAATGGTAGCCTAGTGTGCCTGATAGGACATCCTGGTAGCATATCTTTGAAAAACCAAGAAGGAGAACGAGAACAAGAAGTATTTGATGTGTAGATACTGACTCTTAGCTCCCCCAAACAGAAATTAACTTAAACTAGCTTAAGAAGAAAGAGAAAAAATGAATTCATTATAAGGATATAGAGGTGCCTTCAGAAACCCTGGAGCAGACTTCAAGAAGGGCTGGTCGAGAAACTTTGAGAAGCCATGAGAGACTCAGGCAGTGAACCCTCTCGTGATTCTCACCAGTCTTCACTCCACATGTCTGCATAATTCTCTACTCCTTTGAACCAGCTTTCTGTGTTCTCCAGTCTGCATGGCATAAAATATGGCTACTCAAAGCCCTTGAATTTACAAGTTAAAGAGACTAATTACCTTCCCCTTGTTCACAATTCCAAAATCCAGGGGATAGAACTTGGTTTGATTCCAGCTTGGTATAGGTGCCTACTCTGGTCTAATCAGGTGGAAAAGGCCACACTGCTTCAACATGGCTGCCCACAGACCACTGCTTGGGTGGTCAAGGGTAGCTAAAAGTGCTGTTGTGTTAGAAACTGTAAAAGGCACTCAGCATAAGCAAGAACAAGCGCTGTGCATGAGCAACATGCTTTCTGATGGAATTTCGTATTGCTCTGTGCCCGGTAGGCAGGTGTCAAGTTGGATAATCAAAGTTGAAGACACTGCCTGAGGTCTTGGGTAGGGGGATGGGATACTAATTGGTCTCAGACAAAGAGGTGGAGGGCAGATTTCCTCAAGTAACAAGAGTGTACAGCAGACAGAAGTGTGGCCAGCACTGCCCCAAGAAGCTGACAGGTCATGTTTGAACCTGACCCTCCAGTTTCTCTGCATTTGGCTAGGGGAGAGAGACTTCTGACAGAACTGCTGAGCTCCTTCTCCCTGGAGCCTTTACTAAATATCTTGAGTTTTTGTTGCCTATACTAAACAGTCTGCCTAGCCTCAACTCACATAATTTGATACATACTATTTATATTATGTTGACTACACAGATATCTAAATAAGTAAAAGTTAGTATAGCAAAATGATCTTGCTCATCTCTCAGGTAAAGCATAACTGTCCACCCATTTGCTCAGCCTATAAATCCTAGCATAATCCTCTATCTCTTCTCTGTCTCCTTCCTGCTTATTTATCGATTCTTACTCTGAAATATCTTTTTAATCAGTCCCCTCAATTCCATCAACAATACCATAGTTTTAATTCAAGATATTTATGTATGTATGTATGTATGTATGGCTGCGTTTGGTGTTCGTTGCTGCGTCTGGGCTTTTTCTCTAATTGCGGCGAGCAGGGGCTACTCTTCATTCTGGTGTATGGGCTTCTCATTGCGGCAGCTTCTCTTGTTGCGGAGCACAGACCCTAGGCACATAGGCTTCCGTGGTCGCAGCTCACGGGCTCAGTAGTTGTGGCTTGCGGGCTCTAGAGCACAGGCTCAGTAGTTGTAGTGCACAGGCTTAGTTGCTCCGCGGCATGTGGGATCTTCCCGGACCAGGGCTCGAACCCATGTTCCCTGAATTGGCAGGCGGATTCTTAACCACTGTGCCACCAGGGAAGACCCTTAATTCAAGATCTTACTATCTCTTTTCTGAATTTTTAGAATACCTCCTAATTGACCCTTCTGCCTCCAAATGTCCAATATATTTTGTACTAGCTTCAATAATTTCCATTTTAAAGCAAAATCTTGTCCTTGTCACACCCCTGCTTATAAAGTGCTGATAGTTCTTCACAGCAGCAGAGGTCCCAAGCATGTCTGTATATCAGAACCACTTAGATCCCTACCCCTCATCCTAACCTTTCTAAATCAGAATCTCTTAGAATGGGGCTTAGGAATTTGCCTTTTTAACAAACTCCCCTCTTGATTCTAAAGTAACCAGCCCAAAATCAATCTCTGGGTTTGTGTTATGGAAAGTCCAAGACTCTCTGAACAGAACACAAGTCAATTCACAACCTGAGTTCAATCTCTTTCTAGTCTCATCCCCTGCAACTTTCCCTTCCCAGCCTTATTCACAACACACAACCCTTTCATATTACTAGGCGTCCACACATTCTGCCTTCTTCTCTTCTCTACTTAGGGATCTTCTACTCATTCTTTAGGAATCAATTCAAATATGAACTCTTTCGTGAAGCCTTCCTTGACTGCCTCTGGCATTTATCCATTCTTAATTACAGAGTTTAAGAGGCATTCTAGAGGTGGTTAAGAGTATAGGCTCTGCAGTCAGACTCCAAATGTTTGAATCCAGGTTCTGCAAATTATTAATGAGTAAGTGAGTGACTCAGGGCCTTGCACAAGTTACTCAACCTCTCTGTGCTCAGTTGCCGACACTATAAAATAGGAATAATAATACTGTAAGGTTAATGAGTTAATACATGTAAAGCATTTGCCTGGATCATAGCAAATGGTCACTAAACATTAGCTTCCTGTTTAGAAATTATTCATATCACTTAGACTATGAATCAGTCTTTTATATTAAGTCAATCAATTTAAGAGCTCTCTTTCTTAGTTGTGGTACAAAACAAACAAAAAAAAGAGGGTAATTTATATATAAACTTCAATGAAACTTCATTTACTTCTCAAAAGGTGACTGAGGATGATGCACTAAACCTATTTAAGGGAAAAAAAGGCATTTATATGGGAAGGATTGTCTTTTGAAGTCATTCACTAGGGAAGCAAAAAAAACTTAGAAATCTTAGATACCTATTTGAATTTCAAAAAAGAAAGCAAATATTAAGCCTAGCTTTCAGCCATTATTTTTTAAATATATAGTAAGAGAACTTAAAAATCTGGACTAAATTCTCACACAGCAAAATTTCCATTATTTATAAAACTAAAAATTTAGCCAAAAATATATTTCAAGAAATCCTATAGGTCTTCAAAATAATTAGAAACAGTACAAAAACTTTTTATGAATCCTGCCTTTTCTCTAATTACTAAAGTAATGTCTGAAATGGAAAAGATAGAGTGAGGGAAAAATTTGGCCATCTCCAACAAAAGAAAAATTATGGTTATGCAAGGTGAGAAGTAAATAGGAAAACTATATTTGTGCTCAGATGCATCCTCTGTAATGTTACTAGATGCATTCTCATTTTGTCTTATTTTGCTTCTGAACTATCAGCTATTAAGAAAGGGTAGAAACAAGATACAGTGATCTGGAAACAGGAGTCAGCTCTTCTTCCACAGAACACATTTCTCCTTGGACCTCTTCATTCATTCAATAAATATTTACCCAACACCTACTATTATACATATTTGGACACAGCAGTAAACCAAAGAGCCAGGCATGTGTGATGCCATTCCTATGGCGCTTATCATAGGAAGAGCCTCTACATTTCAACAAATCCAGTGCACCTTATACACTGCCATGAAGAACATACGGCCCCACCTCCAAATTATCACCATTAGTGACCCCAGAAGATAAAATCTACCTTGCTCCCAGACTTCCAGATCATGGATTTTTAACCTAGGTTCATGGGTCCCTAAAGGTTAATGAATGAGTTGGGGGAATCTGTGAACCCTGTACAATCACATGCAAAATGTGTGTATGTATACACATGTGTGAACTTTCCTAGACACACAATGTGAGTTCACTATATTCTCAAGCGGGCCTATGACCCCCAAAGTATAAACCATCACTGTTCTAGGCACAGGAAAATTCCTACAGTTCTGTCCTACTGAAAAGACTGCTGCCATATACCAACACAGACGGCAGTTGGCAAATTCTCACCTGACATTTTATAGCACAATATTCAACAATTTTATTGACAAGTTACATTTTACTCATCTAAATTCCATCCTCTAATGTTCTGAGTACCAGCAATCTAGACAGTCTGTTAGACAAAGACTTCTTCCAAAAAAACTGTTTACAGAACTTGGGCTCCAGCAACTCTTGCAATGTAATTCTTGTGTATAACTGAACCACAGAAAAATAACTCCTTAATTTGTGGTTAGAATAACCACTGCAGAACAACCTACGGTGGGTGGCATGAAACTATCACAATTATAAAGTAACCAAGCAAATAATATACTATGTCTATAACAGATAAAATGTTATAAATCCAAAACATACATTGCTATAAATAAAGTCTCTGGTTATTTGCTGAGATACTCTGACTAACATGGCAGTGACAAGGGCTACTCTTAGCTTGTTTTATAAAGGAGCAACTAAAGCTATTTGACAGTAGACTCTGTGGCACCACATGTATTGTTTGGGCTAAGAAATGAGGTGAACTGCACTGTATAGTAACTTTGGGAAAATGCTGCCTTTAATATAAACAAACAATGGACTTTCCTTTAGAAGCCATGATAAGGGAGAGGAGGGCAGCGGGATTAGTCCTACAAAATCAGCATGCCTGCAATTTGGGAAACCATGAATAAAAGCAGTCAGTGTGTCTAAATGCCTATTTGTTGACAGTTGTAATCAGATCATTTCCCCCCAAATTAAAATCATAGATTTTAGAGTTGGTAAGGCTGTAAAAAGATCTACAAGATGATGGGACTGAGGACCAAAGACCATGCGTGACTTGCTCAAGTTCACAAACCAAAACAGAAAGAAACTGAGTGTCCTGACTCCCTTACTCTGCCATCTCTTTTTCAGGAAAGACTATTGTTCTGCGATTGCATTTGCTCGGGATTCCAAATAACTTGATTTGGGGAGAGAGGAGGAGCCTCACCTAGGTTTTTGGCAGGTGACATAAGGCTTTTGGGTCTTTTACCTGGCAGGGAGAGTTGGCCAAGTGAGTAATACACTATTTTTATAAAAAAAGCATGGCCAGCATGAAAATCTAACTTTAGGTACAATGTGACTCCTTTTAAAAATTGCCCGTTAGGGTAAATCAAAGGGGAACAGGAGGTTAGAAATGCAAATTCTAACGTGTAGCCCCAGAACCACACCTTGAAAACCAATAGGGCAATGGAATGTTCTGTTGGCCAGCTGCCCACTGAAATTTATAAGGAATTCCAGAAGACACTGAGTACCGGTAATTCTCATAAGACAGTATCGTCTTTTGACCTGGGCTCCCAGAGGTCCTTTCAGAGTACTTATGAGGTGAACACTTGTCATAACGCCTCTAAGATATTACCTGGCCTTTTCCACCATTCTCAAGTAAACACTGGATTTTCTAACTACATAACTGAATGAAAAGAAAGCAGAAGCCTATGAAAACCTAGGTTTATTTATTATTATTCAAGAGATCCATGTCAGTTTCTAATGTAATCATGAATTATAATGAAGATGACTGTATTAAAAAAATAAAATATAATTCACATACCATATAATTCACCTATTTAAAGTAAGCACTTCAGTGGCTTTAAGTATACTGTACTCACTAAAAAGAGTTGTGCATCCATTATCACAATCAATTCTTAAACATCGTCATCACTCCAAAAAGAAACTCTACAGCCCCTAACCATCAACTCCTTAAGCCCCTCCCCTCAACCTCCTATCCCTAGGCAATGACTAATCTACTTTCTACCTCTAAATATATTTGCCTATTCTGGACATTTCATGTACATGTAATTATACAATATGTAGTCTTTTGTGACTGGCTTATTTCACTTAGTGTAATGTTTTCAAAGTTCAGGCAAGTTGTATCTTCATTACTTTTTATGGCTGAATAATATTCATACACACACACACACACACACACATACATACACACACACATTTTGTTTATCATTTCATCAGTTGGTGGGCATTTGGGTTCTTTCCACCTTTTGGGTATTATGAATAATACTGTTTTGCACATTTGTTTATAAGTTTCTGAGTAGACATACGTTTTCATTTCTTCTGGTTATATACCTGGGAGTGGAATTGCTGGGTCATGTGGTAACTCTGTTTAAGTATTTAAGGAACAACCAAACTATTTTCCAAAGTGGCTACAGCATTTTATATTCCCATCCATCAGAAAGTTCTTGCTTTTAAAAATGATAATAATTAAACAGATCGTGGGGGCTTCCCTGGTGGCACAGTGGTTGAGAGTCCGCCTGCCAATGCAGGGGGCACGGGTTGGTGCCCCAGTCTGGGAAGATCCCACATGCCGCAGAGTGGCTGGGCCCGTGAGCCATGGCCGCTGAGCCTGCACGTCCGGAGCCTGTGCTCCGCAGCGGGAGAGGCCACAACAGTGAGAGGCCCGCGTACCACAAAAAAAAAAAAAAAAAAACCAAATTAGAATTTATCTAATCAAGTGATAGCTCAAACTTTCAGTCATTAGAAGGAAGAAAAACTATCTTTAAGATGGAAAACTGATGGATATTCACAGGGCAAAGTAAAGATAATACGCTGATTTGGAAAAGAAAATGAAAGCTAGCTTCTACAACCATATAGTAAAGATGATAAAGAGTTATTGTCCAATGGGTTTGTGGTAAACAATTTGGGAACAACAACTTTATAAACTATGCAGTAAACTGCATATTCTGGATAGTGACAGGCTTTGCTTCTACATACTGGGTGTGCTTCCTATATAGGAAGGCAAGGCAAGTTAGTATCTATGACTACTAAGTGTGAAGCAGAGTTTAAAAGAAAATTTGGCCAAGCACGACTAACTCCCTTGGGTGCTTCTGCCAAGGAGAAAGTCTACAATATTGGGAACAGCAGCAGGTAGACAAGTGGCCAGGGGGAAAGTATAACTAAGAGCAGAAGAGAGAGTGAAGATCCTCAGAAGATCCAGGTGCGCAGAAATCTGAGCTTTTATCCCATTCCAGCACCAGCCACTTTGTCTTTTCTTGTCAGTAGTGGTTACAGTCTTCCATAATTGCCTTTAACCTCACCATTACAATCTCTGGACAATGATGGCTGACAAAGTAAGAAACATGGTTTACATCACAACCCAGCACCCCCATAAAGAAATTACCTTCTACACACACATTAACACATAACTGAAATAAGTTTCCTAAAAGCTATAATTAGTCTTGCTATATGCAGTGCATTCTAATATCTCCTATTCTATTTTACTAAAGAAAAAAATGCTGAGAATGACACAATACATTGCGGTTTACAGTCTACCAAGAACACAGCTCAAAATATAAGTTAATAATATAAACAGTCAAGACTAATTCTGCATATGGGCAGGCAATGACAATTATGTCATTGTTGTCACCTGGACAATAGTGATTTCAAGGAAGTAAGAGAGGTTAAAATTCAAATAAATGTGTCTTAAGAACAACAAAAGAAGGTAATATGAGCTCAATGCATATTAGTAATCATTACTATGGGGTGGGGGGAGTAGGAGTCCTGACTTATTCCAAAATAAATTTTAAACAGTTTAAAAAAAAGACTGAAATATTGGGCTTCCCTGGTGGCACAGTGGTTGAGAGTCCGCCTGCCGATGCAGGGGACACGGGTTCGCGCCCCGGTCCGGGAAGATCTCACATGCCGCGGAGCGGCTGGGCCCATGAGCCATGGCCGCTGAGCCTGCGTGTCCGGAGCCTGTGCTCCGCAACGGGAGAGGCCACAACAGTGAGAGGCCCACGTACCGCAAAAAAAAAAAAAAAAAAGACTGAAATATAAAACTACAAAATACTAGAAGGAAACATATGCCAATATTTCCATGGAGGGAATGGTTTTTCTATGTATGACAACCAAACTAGAAACTATAAAAGAAAAAATATGCAAAATCAATTAGATAATAATAGAAAAATGTTGTATGGCAAATGTAACCAACAATATACTGGTAGTAAATAGTTTTAACAGCATGACAAAGGGTATAAATTAATAAAAACGTGATAAATCCAAAGACTAATGAGCAATTGGAACAGGCCAATGAAACTGGAATACAACATTCATTTCAGAACTAAATAAATGGCAAGATGTTCACTACTGCTAGTCATCAGAAATGCAAATTAAAACAATGACAGTATTTTTGTCTATTAGACTGGCAAACATGAAAAATAAAATGGTAACTAGTGTTAGGGACAAATAGTTTCTTTGTGGCAAATGGGAAATATGTATAAATTTTTAAGGAATATACATCCTTTCCAGTCTTCCCATTCCAAAGAATTTATTTCAAGGAAATAATCCAATAATCATACCAAGATTTATGCACAGAATTGTCTCTGAAGTGTTTATAAAAATAGTGAAAACTGGAAACAACATCAAATAAATTACAGTAATGGATGCTATATATTCCATATATAATGACATATTTAGACACCTAACTATTTGGAGGGAAAACCCAGTTATAAAATAGTACTCAAAAATATGATTTCTTTAAGAAATTTTTTTTATATTATGTTTTCACTAGATGTTCTTTATTTCTGTTAAGTTATGTAAATTTATTGTATTTTGCAATAAGCTTTAATTACTTTTGTAATAAAATATTTTTAAAATAAAAAGATGAACAACCTTAATTATACCAAGTGCTCATATACATAGCTCAGGAAGACACTATAATCCCAAAAAGATAAATAAGCTAGGCAAAGAAACTAACAATTTACAAAAAAGGAAATACTATTAATAAAAAACCTATGAAATGTTCAATCTGTTTGTATAAGCATGAAAAATATCAATAACCTTTAAGCCTAGTTATTCCACTTAATCTTTCTTCAGGAAATAGTCCTAGAAGTCTTACCCTCAAAGATGTTCATGGCTGTGCCACTTATAAGAGTTAAAACAGTAGAAACAACCTAAATGTCTAATAATCAGGATTGCTTAAAGAAATTGTGTTATATTTAGTGATATATAAAGCATCCTTCATAATGAAAAAGGCTATGCTACAAAATTGAGAAACTCGTGATTCAAAATTATATAGAGATTAAAACCATATACAACCAAAACAAAAACCTGTGTCTAGAAGAAAAGACTGAAAGGAAATTCACCAAAATGACTGGTGGATCTATGAAGGTTTTCTTTTTGTTGTTTCTTTTGTTTTTAGAGTTTTAGCAGTACTTTTTTTTTATTGAGTTATAATTGACATATAACGTTATATTAGTTTCAGGTGAACAACATTATGATTCGATACTTGTATACACTGCAAGATGATCATCACAAGAAGTCTAGTTAACATCATCACCATACACAGTTACAAAATTGGACTTATGAAGTTTTAAAATTTTCCTACTTAGGGAATTTCCCATAGCTTTTCTATGAGACTGCATTACTTTTACAAGTTGAAACAAAAAGAAAAATTTATAACAGAAATTCCAACATAGGTGTAACTTTAGTAATTTGGCTTGATCACTGAAGAACATTAGCTTTGACATTGTGGTGATCAATATATATCAATAGAATAAATAAATGAATTAAAGTTTTAATCTAAAATGAAGAAACCAACAGAATTAATTGGATTTGGTTTGGTCAGTAGCATATTTTTTATAATAAACAAAATAGTATATAGAAAAGTGGGAAAGAATACTTGCATAAATTGAAATTTATGTATTTTCAGTAACCCATAAATTTTTAATGTAAAAGAACACAGTATTTGATGATATTTACAATTATAGATGTATAAATACTTCTTTTTTCTACTTTCCTAACAATAAAAAATGCAACTCGAAACATTTTGCTTAGTTAATTATCCAATTCAAAAAAATGAATCTGAAAAGAGAAATGTACACAGAAATGTAGATGGACCACATCACAATGTCATTAGTTAGAAAGACATACTTTGCAATTCAGACTAGAAAGGTCCATACGGGAACAGTTCACTTGTTTATTAGTCAGTGATGGTTTACCACTAACAATGTGGGTGAATTTAGCTTATATGAGGTAAATATTACTTGATAACATCTCTGGTAAAGTGATTTGGTAAAACAGAAATCAAAAGGTATGGCTTAAGTTAAACTATGCCTTATACTTAATAATGTTTCTTGATTATTTTACAAAAGCTTATTGCAACAAAAAGTTGTTCAAATGTAAAAAGTGATACCTAGAGGTATGTTTTATTTGATAAACATGTTATTTAAATATTTTAAAAGAAACAGAATGATCTGTCTTAAGTGAACAGACTGCTGAGGATTCTATCCTCTCAATGCATGGAGCAACAGGTTGGGCTCCACTCCAAACCCTACCGTGTACTAGTTCACTGACTGCAGAAATTTCCTAACTTCTCTAGGCTTAGTCAGCTTGCCTACAAATGTGGATAATGTTGCCTAGTTCAAAATGTTACTGTATCTTATCCTTTTTTTCTCTACAAAATTCAATGTAACTTATCTCAAATATTAAAAAGACAAAATAAGAGTAAGTTATGGTTATATATTTGAGGGCTGAATAGAGAATTTGGATTATGACCTTCATTTCACCCACTCCTCATCCCACCCCCATCTCTGAAAAAACAAAACAAAAAAATAAATATGCAGTTTCCAAGAATTGTGACATAACTTTATTCCAGAAAATGAAATCAGTGGATAACCACCCCTTAGGAAATGAGCATAGAACAAACTCATTTACCATGAGTTAAAACATAATAATTAGAACGGAAAGAGGCAAAACCTCACTACCTTAATGATGTATTATGTTTTTTTACTATAGAAAATTGAAAAATGTTATCAGAAATTCCCTGAAATAAACATATCTTGGTAATCATTTCTAATAGAAAAAGCATTCAGTCACTAATTTGGGGTTTATATTTTTATTTGAAGATAGGGAGGGACACATAACCTATACCTTCAAAATTCAGCCAGACTAACAAGGTAAATAAATTTTTATTCTGAAAAATACAAAATTTCAAGAAGAAAAACTGTGCCTGCATACGGAAGTTGGAAAATGGTTATTCAAAATGTTTGTGGTGGGGTCTTGATTCTTTGAGAGGCAGAGTTGGAGAAATAGGCTTTGGAGCAAGATACACCTGGGTTAGAATCTCAGCTCTGCCACTGAAGAGTTATTGGATCTTAGGCAAAGCAGCAGGGCCCTCTGGCTAGGTTAACGGAAGGGGAATTACTCCTCCTCTGCAGCCTCCACAATGAAAAGATTAAACGCTGGTTTTCAGAGCTTTCTCTGCAGTTAGGGCAGAGCCATCTTATACAGGTCTGATCAAGGAAAGGTAGGCTGAAGTCTGGAAGAGATTTCTAAAAAAGCTTTTGTTTTCCTGATAAAAGGGACAGAGAAGCTGACTGTACCCTGCCCCACTCTTTTCCTCTCTTGAACACAGACATGTAGCCCAGGAGAATCAGCAGCCTTATTGCACCTGTGATGCAAGAAGGCAGTCCTAATGCTGTCAGGCTGCTGAAGCAACCCCGGAAGCTCCAGCAGCCAGGATTCTTATGCAAGAAAAATAAGTCTCTATATGTTTAATCCACACGTCTTCAAGATTTCTGCTAAGTTTAACTGACACAAGTCTAAATGATTTGAAAAGTCACTTAATTCTCTGGGGCTCACTTTTCTTCCTCTGTAAAGTAGATAGTAAGTAGATAGTAAGATATGTAAGTAAGGTACCGTTTTCTGTTTGACACGTAGAAAAGGTAATGTCAGCTGTTCATGATCATGATGATGATGATCTTATTTCTCACACAAGCCATTTGCAGTAATCATTTCATTCATCTATTTTGAAGGCAACAAAATTGAGGCTCCATGAATTTAAGCAACTTGCCCAAGATCACACAATTAATAAGGAGTACAGCCAGGATTCAAATTCAGGAATTCTTATTGCAGGGCCAATGAGCTTAAACCACTACAATGCTTAGAAAAGTGACTCAACATAATAAGAGCTAAACCTAATAATCACTGGCTATAATGATTATGATAATGTTAGACAACTATGAAGACAAGAACAAGTACATCCTAATTTTCATTCTGGAAAGTAATAAATTCTCATTAATTCAACATTAATTTTATTTTTCTTCTTAAAATTAGGATGATCTCACTTCTTTACTGAAAGAGGAATACTCATTCCTCTTCATTGAAGGAAATTTTGTTCCTTTATAACACCAAAGAGCAACTAATAACAGTATACATCAACCAATAATTGCAATACCTACTGTTAGCTAAATGCTTTTGTGACTCCTGTCTATCAAAAAAGTAAGCAATGGGGCTTCCCTGGTGGTGCAGTGGTAGAGAGTCCGCCTGCCGATGCAGGGGACACGGGTTCGTGCCCTGGTCCAGGAAGATCCCACGTGCCGCGGAGCGGTTAGGCCCGTGAGCCATGGCCACTGAGCCTGCGCGTCCAGAGCCTGTGCTCCGCAGCGGGAGAGGCCACAGCAGTGAGAGGCCCGCGTACCGCAAAAAAAAAAAAAAAAAGTAAGCAATGAATATTTATGGTGAACTTATAATCTGCAAGGTACTATGCCAGATATTTTAAAATTATTTTTGCCAAAGAAATAGCATATGTTTATTTTCTTAAAGTGACTTAAGACTGCTTTAGAGGGAGTATATCCTAACAGTGCTAAAAATTAGGAAGTGGCTGCTGCTGTTAGCAATCATCAACATCATCAGCATCATTACTAACATACACAGATTTTATATCACAAGCTCACATATATTAAGCATTAGGTACCACATTTGGAACGTTTTCCTTCAAATGTCAGAGTGTTTCATTTCCTTCAGTGAAATAAATGAAACCACTTTAAAAAATTCATGCTGAAGGTGCAGTATTTGAAAAACAAGCAAAATTCAAAATTAAAGTTTCTAAATAAATTACATTCAGCAAACAGGCTAAAATACTGATAACTGCAATTAGGAAAAGATATTTAGTTCCTGGAAAAGATTGCGATCTAAAGAGTTGATGTGTAGTTGTTAACTTTCAAAAATAGTTTGGCATGTATCTTTCTAGTAAATAAAAAATTAATGTAAAGGCTAAAACTAAATGGATGGTGAATAAAGTAGAAGTTTTGAGGTAAGGTTAACTCAAAAACGTTAAGTCTCAAATTATGTACGTTCACAGCAATATATTTTTTGGAAGCCAAATAACATATATTCCACACTGAAAGAGGTATAGCTCTCTCCATTATATATCATAACAATAATTGATAACCACATTTTCAAAAAAGTACTGTATATAAAAGAAAATGCTTTCAAGGAAAATACATCAAGGAAAGAATCATTTGCTTAATAAATTCAAAAATGACACAGGCAATAGCATAAAATCCACGTGAACGTTATAATATGCTCAATCAGTACTAATTAAGCTAATTAATAGCTAATCTGCATTTTTAAAATGAACACAAAGTATTCTATTTTAGGTCCAAAATTAAGGTTCTGAATTACAACTTTAGAAGAAATCTAACTGTAGTATACTTATGGAGAAATCTTTTCTTAAAAATTAAAACAAGCTCAAAGAAGAGCATCATATTTTCAAGTACAGGACTATGTTGAAACTGAATTTACCAAATAAAAGAAGACGGGATACATATAAACGAAGACGTAAGTGTCATTTACAGGCTTATAAAGTATTTTTCAATTATTATAATGCTGGGTTTTTTTATTAGGGGAGCTCCAAAGCACTCCTTTTTAAACAATTCTCTTGGTTAAATTAGCCTAGGTTTAGACTCTTGGATAAAGGAACTTTCACTGTACACACTGACTGATGCAGGATTAGAACCAAGGCGTCTTGCCCTCCGGGCCCATGTTCTTCCTGATACTTGCCCCACTCAACTTTCCTGCACATTCCAAGAACCACTGTATCTCCTTCCTACCATTTTATCCTCAAAAATTTTATAAAGCACTTTTAGAGGCGTGTAGAAAAACAATAGGGAAATAGAAGGAGAACCAAGAAAAAGAAGGTATATGACAATTTCAGAAAAGGGAACAGCCAACAAAGAGTGCTGAATATTACAGACAGCTTGAGCAAAAACGACTGGGCAGGGGACCAGAAGGTCACCGATGAATTTAAGAGGGTGTTTTCAATTAGTACAATGGTGAGGGCAGAGTCAGGTGGGCTAAACTGAGGAAGAAATGGAAATTTAGAAAATAAGGGCAATTTGGGGGACAGGGAGGAACAGAATGATAGCTTGAAGGGTAAAATGTTTCAAACTTTATAGAATTTAGACAAGATGATACAGAAAAAATTTAAGGTAGAGAATAGGAAAGCCAGGGAGTATTAGGTTGAATCATTTGAAATTTCAGATATTCAACTATTTTTTTACTTTAAAAAACCCAGCAATTTCACACAGATTAAACTAATGTATGAACTTAATAAAGAAGAAGATAAGGTGATATGCTAAGGAGGTGGAAGACAGGAACAAGAGACCTGAGATCGAAAAAGGTAAAGTAATGCAGAATCTACTAGAAATGAAAGAATTTTCAGAACTCTGGTTGATGTCATATAATATGATCCTATATTGAATACACCTGGCAAGACATGTTACCTCTCCGAAAGGATCCCATCTGCTATTTCTACATTTGCCTTTCACTTTTAGAAACAAAGCTATTCAGCTCCAACAGGATGCTTGAACCTGAACACCACAAGATTTCTTTTTGGGGAAAAAAAAAATCACACTCACTTAACGTGGCACAAACACGAATCTACACTGATGCCGTTGCCTTTCTTTTTTGTTTTGTCGTGTGTTTTGCTGATAAAGTCAGAAGATATAGAAACTTAGAGCCCAATATGAAGTTGCTAATTTCAGGTCTACTGTTATTCTACAGCCTAATTTATCATAAATCCACTTTCATATGGCCAAACATCTACAGAATAACCACATGTCTAAAACTGAGCTCCAGGCTTCCCTGGTGGCACAGCGGTTAAGAATCTGCCTGCCAGTGCAGGGAACACGGGTTCTAGCCCTGGTCTGGGAAGATCCCACATGCTGCGGAGCAACTAAGCCCGTGTGCCACAACTACTATGTCTGCACTCTAGAGCCTGTGAGCCACAACTACTGAAGCCCGCGTGCTTAGAGCCTGTGCTCTGCAACAAGAGAAGCCACCGCAATGAGAGGGCTGTGCACCGCAATGAAGAGTAGCCCCCGCTCTCTGCAACTAGAGAAAGCCCACTTGCAGCAACAAAGACCTAATGCAGCCAAAAATTAATTAATTAATTAATTTTAATAATTAAAAAACCTGAGCTCCATGTCCTGCCCTATGAACAGCAACTCCACCCAACTTCCCTTTTGCTGTGACCTCCATTTTTCTAGTCACTGGGCTGGAAACTTCAAGCCCCAGTCACCAAAGCCTATCAGTCAATTCTTTAAACAGTCTCTCCAAGCTTTTCTTTCCCATTTCTTCTCACTCTAGGCCAGCCCCTAGTAAGCCACTGTCTGGATTACTGTGACAGTCTCAGAACTGGCCTTGCCCATCCATTCCATCCCACACATCACTACCAGTGTCATCGTTCAAAAACACCAATCCCCAAATACAACTCCTTTGTATCTCCACCATCACAATTTTTCAGCTTGAAATTCAGAATTTTTTATCAGGATCCTTGTCGGTCTAGCAAAGTAAATATTTCATTATTCCTTAAAACTTCAGCCAGGCCATGGGCTCTTGACCCATGGTGGTTTTAAAATACGTACACATATTATGTATATACCTCCCTCTAAAAGGTGGGGACTAACTCCTCTCCCATTGAGTATGGGCTAGGCTTAGTGACTTGCTTCTAAAGAACAGAATATGGCACAAGTGACAATGTGTGACTAGGTCATAAAAGACATCACAACGACCTCAAGCTCTCTCTTAGATTATTTACTCAGGGGAAAGCTAACTGCTATGTCATGAGGACACTCAAGCAGCCCATGGAGAGGTCATGTGATGAGGCCTGAGGCCTCCTGTCCACAGCCAGCACTAACTTACCAGGCAAGTGAGGAGCCACCTTGGAAGCAAATTCTGCAGCCCCAGTCAAGCCTTCAGATGACTTCAGCCTGGCCAATATCTTAACTGAAGCTCATAAGAAACCCTGAGCCAGGACTGTCCAGTGAAGACACCCATGGATTCCTGACCCACAGCAATTATGTGAGATAATAAATGTTTATTGTTTTAATCCAGTAAATTTTGGAGTAATATGTTGCACAGATGTAGATGACTAATACAATCCCCCCAAGCTCATTCTCAATTCTGTGCCATTGCTCATGCCGTCTCCCCCACCACTGTTCTTTCATTATCCATCTCCCAGTGCCCTTCCCCCTATCCTTCAGAATCTAGCCAAAGTTCCATCTCCTTGAGAAGCCCTCTTTTTTGTTCATGAAACCATTTCAACTCTCGCTTCTCCAGTTCTCCTTTGAACACTTCTGTGCTTAACCACACCATTCATTTAGGCATTTACTCATATATTCCTCTGTGTTGCTGGGCTCTATGCATCTTTCCTTCTAAAGATGCCATACAGTTCTTCTAAACTGCATTCAGCACACTGTAATTTAGATACTCAATAAATATTTGCTGAGAAAATTAGCAAGTCACACATACACACTCATTCTGGAAGTGTATTTGATGAGTATATAAAAAGTAGAGGTTGACAATATGGACTTAGAGCTAACATTCTCACCAGTCTGCTTATTTACTAGCCGCTGACTAGTTTTTAAGTTACTTAAAATCTCTGTAAGCCTTCGTTTCTTCAGTGCTTTTTAATGAGGATTCTAACAGTATCTACCTTAGATTAATAAAAAGATTTTTGAAAAACAGAGGCAAATCTCTTAGCAAAGTGCCTAGCACAGAGTGTTCAACAAATGTTAGCTATTATTGTTCTTATTACTAACCACAAAGTACATGTTGAAATTCTGGGTCCCTGAAAGTCTCTAGATGTTATCAAGTGGCAATCTAAATTAATACGAAATTCTACAAACTAAAATAGAACTCACAATTTCTATTAAGATAACTTTTAATTTTTCTAAAATCTACTTTTAAGTCAATAGAACTACAGCCTGAATCAATTGTAGGAGTGCAGCCTTGACTTTTTCTCCTCATTGTCCTATTAAGATATTAACTTCAAAGCTTTTGTGGGAACACTTAATTGCTTGCATTCCTTAACAAGCAGCCACCATAGTAGTTTCCAGATTCACTTTTAACCTTTACAGTCCTGGGAAGGCATATACGGCAAACTTACTAGACATGTAAATTTACACAATCTCTGGGTTAATATAGCTGTATGTATGTGAATATGCCACATAAAGTAAATCAATTTTGTACATCAATCAAAGTAGAATCCAATAGAAAAAAATCAATCCAAAAGAGCACTGCTATGCCATATATCCGAGTGGGGAGGGTGGGTGGGAAACTTTAATGCTATTCATTAAAAATTTTTTTTTTATTGAGGTATAACTGACATTTGACATTATATTAGTTTCAAGAGTACAACATAATGATTCAATATTTGTGTATATTACGAAATAATCACCAGAAGTTTAATTAACATCCATCACCATAAATAGCTACAAAAGAAATTTTTTTCTTGTGATGAGAACTTTTTAAGATCTACTCTCTTAGCAACTTTCAAATATGCAAGATAGTGTTACTGTAGTAACCAGGCTGTACATTTTATCTCCAGGACTTATTTATTTTATAACTGGAAATATGTACTTTTTGACCCCCTTCACCATTCCACCCACCCCACAACCTCACCTTGACAACCACCAATCTGCTCTCTGCATCTATGATCCCCCCCTTTTTTTGTCTAATGTTATCCAGTCTGAATTACATGTGTTTCATGAACTCATATCATTCTTGAGATAATTTACAATTTTCTTAAGATTTATAGTATTTATAAGAATATTTATAATATTCTTAAGATTTCTTATTAAAAAATTAAATACAGCAGATGCTCCTTTATCCTAAAAAAATAATCAGAGATCTGTTAAGGAAAACCTAATGATTTTCAATCACCAATCTATTTAAAAACATGCATATTTTTAATTGTAAATCATGTCCTCTGGAATAAAAAGAACTACTTAATTCAAATTCTTATTTTCTTTTTCCCCCTACCAATACACCTTGAAAACTTTAGTTTTTGAAACATTTAGTATCTATCCAACTCTTTATGTGACCCTATACATCACACAACCTGAAATAGAAACAAAGACTGGGAAATTAGCTTGTGTATTCCACCTTAGTGTCAAACAAAAGTACAAATAATATTCAGTGCATGTGCTAGTTACCTTAGAACTGCCAATCATGCTTGTTTTGAAACGCTTCGATTTTCAGAGCTGTTAATCATGTGTGTTGAGAGAGACGTTGGGTGTAGAAATAATGCTTTAAGAGAGGCAATCTTCATGAAACATTAAGAAATCAATGGACTTTGTAAAACTGAACTTTAGGATTTTATAGAAAGGTATACAATTCTTAAAAAAAATCAAAATTAAAATATAACATAATGAAATAAAAAGATTTAGAGAATAAGACTCTTTAACCAAAAAGATATGCATGGTTTAACCACAGGGATTTTATATTTCAGTGAAAAAGAGGAATGTTCCTTAACTGATACTAATCAGAAGTATTATAACTAGGAGTGGGAAAAGGAGAATCAAACTAATCTAAATCTGGGCATTTAAATTTTTATTTTTGAAGCAGGCAAAAGTATCAATATAATACATTTCCCTTCTCCACCTCCCCAATACAACTCAATTTACTATCTACTAGTCATTCATGTCTGAAATCCAACACCATCAGAAACTTTTCCCTCTGACTCACAAGCCACCATTACTCAGTTACCAAGACCTGTTTCTTCTATCTCCTAAATTATTAATAAAAGTCTCCTTTCCTGACCCCTAGACTTAATTCACATTCTTATCATTTCTTTCCAGAAGCTTCCTTACTGGCCTCCCTAACTCCGGTTTCATTCTTCTAATACGTACTCCACACCATACCACAGCCAGAATGGTCTCACTGAAACACAAGTGTGGTCCATGTTACCTGTTCCAATACTTTAATGTGTCTTTACCACTTTCAGAATAAAGGCCCAGTGTTCTAGAATGGTATATAAATCCCTTGACGATCTGGCTCCTGCCCATCTCCCTACTCTTCCCCTTCACTCCTCTTAAACTTAAGCCAACTAAGCCACTTGAGTTCCCGGAAAAGCCGGGCTCTCTCTCACTGAAAACTCTGTCAAGTACAGCTCCCTCCCATTTTCTGCACTTTGTATCTCCTACCCATCCTTTACAACTCAGTTCAACTGTTGAACTCAGCTCCTTTGGGAAACCGTCTCTGACACAAGCTGACTCCATCATCAATGCCCTCTTCTCCGTTCCTGTAGGACACTGGAAATAGAACTCATAGGGTACTATGTATATCGGTTTACTTCTCTATCCCCTGACTGAATCACTAACTCCCTGAAAGCAGGGATTGTCTTTCATCTGTACATCTCTAGCATAAAACGCAGAGGTGGCACACAAGAGCTGCTCATTAAGTGTTTGCTGACTCAGTGAAAAATCGTACCATGGCCCAGTTTACTTAAAAGTAAGATTAATAGGGGCTTCCCTGGTGGCGCAGTGGTTGGGAGTCCGCCTGCTGATGCAGGGGACACGGGTTTGTACCCCAGTTCGGGAGGATCCCACGTGCCGCGTAGCGGCTGGGCCCGTGAGCCATGGCCGCTGAGCCTGCGCATCCGGAGCCTGTGCTCCGCGACGGGAGAGGCCACAACGGTGAGAGGCCCGTGTACCGCAAAAAAAAAAAAAAAAAAAAAAAAAAAAGATTAATAAAATCAGCAGCTTAGTTCTTGAGATGGGTAAAATGTACGACAGGTACATTCCAAGCCAACCAAACTAATCAATGCCGTAAAGCAATACTTTGCATGTAACAATATTCTTAAAAGATTTACTCATTCACTTACAAATTCGCTGTTAAGAATTGGCACCATCTCAAGTAGTATTTGAGATCCAATAATCCTATCTTATTTTCGCTACCATTCCTACTGGTGGTGTTAAAGTCTCAACCACGACAACTGCTCTTATCCAAGACACTCAGCACCTTGATTGGTTCAGCAAACACTTTTCTGATACGTGACAACTCTTATCAAGGGCATCAGTGAACAGGCAGTCAACACAGGCAAGACCCTGACCTGGTTACACTTCACTTATCAGGAAGTTAGTTATCTGGTGACACCAAGTCTCCACAGAACCCAATGAGAATTAAGCAGAGGAGTTTAGGAGCGGTCAAAATATATGTTGAAGTTCTAAAGTACATACACTTTACTTACATAAGAGGCTGTGAGGTCCTTACTCAAACTCTAGTTGTTCTTATTTTTAAGCACAATTTTGGTGACCAATTTCTCAGGCATCAGATATGAGAGGAAAATTAGGAAGTCTAAGAAAGCTAAAAATGCAGACACAGATAAAACAGTAGAAAAAGAAAGATGACGCGCAAAGGTGAAACACAAAAACTACAGAACTGGAGGGTTATGTAGCTGAGAAACAATAATTCTATATATTTGAGTTGAGATACAATACAGGATTTAATGTTTATAATTATGACCTTGAGTCATCAAAACAAAGACAAAAAACAGGTTAAACAACTTTAGGTCTAACAAGGTTCAAGAAAATAAATGACACATTTTATAAAACGAATCAATTAAAAATTAAGTGTAATATGCATAAAGAGTCAACTTTCTACTATTCATAAAATAAACTTTTTTGAAATATGTCATTCCCAAATAACAAGAGGCATTCTGACTCTAAGCTACTAATCATCGTCAGACGTTAACCAGTTCCTGTGACTACAGGTCTCACCACAATTATGATTCACAGCCATTATGAAACAAAGCCTGGGCCCTCTGGTCATTAGCTTATTGGTGGTAATACTATTCAAATATACTATACATGGACACCATAACCCAGGATATTAGAACAGGCTACCTCTCAGTCTTTAACAGACCTCTATTAGAGCTTCACCACCATACTGTTTTCAGGGTTCCTGGTATAAACCTGGTTCATACGTGAGGCTACTTTAGGACGTTTTTATGACACTTTAGTAGCTGTATGTTGTAGGATTTAGACAGTAGCACAGTACAGTGAAAGAACATTCCTGGGTGATGGATACACACAGCCCTAGGATTGAATCCCTGCCTTGTGAACTATAATTGTATGGCTGCACCACCTTATTTATGCTCAGAGACTCATTTTCTTCATTTGGAAAATGGGGAAAATATCTTCTACTTTCTATGCTTCTTGTGCAGAATAAATCTGACGATGTACATAAAGTGCCAACATAAGTTTTTAAAAAATTGGCTATTGGGATTATCAGACATAGAAAGGAAATGATCTTAATCCACACTAGGACAAATTTTGTGAAATTGTGTGCTGTATTAATAACACACACACACACAAACGTCTAAAGGGAAAAGTGCTTTATATTTTTAAGTCACAGTAGAAGCCCTCTGACTCATAGGTTGGTTCATGGAAAAGTAGGTCAAAGTGAGGACTCATTAAAAAAGTATACACATATACTCTAAAGATATTAACTTAGCAACTAATGCAAATATTCTGACACAGAGCCAGGTTTTCTTGCTAAGTAGAGGCTCACTCGCTGGAGCTCTGCACTGATCTCCTTAAATAAACAATACCTAGACTGCAATGTCTGCAATTGCCAGAGTCAGTCACTTTAAAGTAATGCAGGGACAGAAAAGACATTTGGAAAGCAATTCCTTCCAGATTTTTATGATTCCCGCCCCCCGCCCCGCATCTTTATGGTTTACTTGCTCAAACTAATTCAATAGCAATTTCATTTAAAACAACTCTCCTTTATGGAGCCTTTCTAAAACATTAAAATCAGCTTGTATAAGAACAAAAACCCTTTCTATGCTCATATTTTATTAATTTATGCAATAATCAAATAAATTACCTAGTGATAATATAAATGGGTTTTGGAATAAACACAACTAGCTTTTGCTAAACACATACCTCAACTGAAAGAAGCAAAAGTGCCCAGTTATAGTAGAGGACTACTAATTCTTAATTGTCTAAGTGCTGGTATGAGTCAATGGGTTTTATAAAAGAGAATCTTGATTAATTTAGCAAGTCAGTTAATTCAATGAAAACTGCCAAAGAAATTAATACCAGCGTCACTATGGTTTGTCATAATTTGACTTCTGATTCCAAGTCATAAATTGATATTTAAAAACATATAATGGTTAAAACTTTTGAGGTTGGTACTGTAAGAGTTAGGTCCCATCCACACCTCCAAAATTTCTGAATGTAATTATAATATTTCTATTTTGCAACTCACTCAAAGTAGATCACAATACTACCTTTCATGCTTAAATACTATAGTTTATATTCTGTTACTATTAATATAACATCTTTCTAGACTTAATTTTTCTTTTAGAAGTGTTTTTCAAACTTTTTTTTGTGATACAAATACTCACCACCACTCCCCCACAACACCTTAAACAAAACACTCCCAGAACTGTAACATATAAAACTATGAATGCAGAGCTGCTCTGAAATAGGGCCTAACTCCCCTCTCTACTCCCAGGGCAATCTCTGAAGCCCTTCTGCATAACTCTATAGCTTCTTGGGTCAAAGACTGAAAACTTGGTTCTTTTAAACAATAATCAAAAATATTAAAACAGGGCTTCCCTGGTGGCACAGTGGTTGAGAGTCCGCCTGCTGATGTAGGGGACACGGGTTCGTGCCCCGGTCCGGGAAGATCCCACATGCCGCGGAGCGGCTGGGCCCGTGCGCCATGGCCGCTGAGCCTGCGCGTCCGGAGCCTGTGCTCCACAACGGGAAAGTCCACAACAGTGAGAGGCCCACGTACCGCAAAAAAAAAAAAAAAAAAAAATTAAAACAAAAAAGTTACAGAACTTATTAAAAGGCTGTAACTTAGCTAATTAGAATATTCAGTTAACCAAAACAATTTAGGATTCTTATCAGTTGTTTATCACCTTTTTTAAAAGAAGCAATCTGGTGGCATTTTAGACTTTTAGCAATAGAAGTAGAGGTCAAAGGCCTTCTCTGACTACTGTTATCTTCTACTCGCCAGACATCCTGTCACCATATTACCACTTCTTACTTATTTATGAATTTCTAAAATTGATTTGTGCACTAGTTTACTATCTGTTCCTCATTCCCCCAATAGACTAAGTTCCCCCAACTTCATGAGAGCAGAGAGCTAGTCTGTCTTCTTTATCAGCCCTTATTTACAACAGTGCCTGCCAAATTGAAGAGGTCCAGTAAGCGTTTGTTGAATAAATGAATGAATGAATGAACAAACGAACGAACAAATCAACTCCTACACCAGTATGGCTCCTCCCTTTTCATGATCCTCAATCATGAATATATTGATTTGGTGAGTGCTTTGGAAGTTTAAGTGGGAATTCCTGGTGAGAGTGATTGGATACTGGGCAGGTAGATGGAAGCAGTAAAGGTAACTATGGCAGATAACTACAGAACAAAGAGATACAGGCATTTAATTCTCCTAAGGAAAAAAAAAAAAGACTCTAATACAGTGACTGCCCCCTAGACTAGAGAATTTATTTTGCAAAATTATTATGAGCCACAGCTCTCCCCCCACAAACACTTCTGTTAAATAAACTGCTTCACTGGGAGGAGAGTACATGTGGAGATGGGGGTTTCAACCATATAGTAATTTCTGTTAATAGGATGTGTGCTTATGTGGTATGTACATAGTTTTCAATGAACAGTTAATTTAATTTTTCAATTCATTAAACTGAAATTTAATTAAATTAATTAAAATTAATTTAATTAATGTTGCAACAGATTCCAATATTTAACCATTTAGAGCTATACTACACATAAAATAAATTCAAATCATATTATAGAACTAATTAGAGAAATATCTAGTCAAAAATACTGATATTTAAAATTCTGTGACCTAGTTAATAAGGCATAAGAATCAAATCAGAAATTCTAGACACCTAAAGCATTCTGAAATTTTATGCTCAAGAATATATCATAAAATGGGGGAAAAAACTTTAGATAAAAGAATATCCATAAAGAAATAAATATCCATGAAAGAAATATCACAAACAAAATTCCATCCACAAATATAAAGAAACATGTATATCACTGGCATTTGCAATTTATAATAAATTTGACTGAGCAGGTGAAATACCCATAATTCAGCAGAGTTATATGTAAAATACATCTTTTTATAAAGCTAATACCAGATGTTCTGGCTGCATGTTAGGTCAGCTTGTAAGAATAAGGATGGCCGCTGCAACTGGGTGGCACCCATGGTAGCATGATGTAAAGCTTATCAATTGTAGGGAAGAGAGGAGAGGATTTCTTTATATAAAACAAAGCAGTACTTCATTTTCAAATTACTGATATATTTTCTATTAATGAAAAATGACGTGCTACAGCTCCTGCTGACAGTATGAGAGAGTTTAGGTTGCCTCTCTTGAAGGACAATTTTAAGACCACATATCTTCACAACTTGCCTGGTGAAAAATCCCTCAATAGAAATTCTTGAGGGATGTCATCATTAGGTCACAAAAACCCTAAATCATCAGGATTTAAAGAATAATAATAGTAGCATCTGTTAACTATATACCAATCACTGTTCTAAATCTTTACATACATTATCTAATTTAATCCCTTCAATACCCCATTACACAATAGATATAGGTTGCAGTATTAAAATCTAGATGGACAGACACGTCTTACTTAGAAATTTCTTTAGGTTTTACTATTTTTGACTAAGTTTGTATGTTATTTGATATACCAGGGCAAGTCAAGACCTAGCCATTACCTCTCATGCCACGTAGCACAGAACCCATTTTCTCTTCCAGATATCACCTGGTTTGCATTGTTCACCTTGCTAAGACACTGTTTAGCTTCTGACTACCTGCAGTAGAGGTGTGCTGGAGCCAGACTGCACCAGCTTGTGAAAGCTGACTGTGCACTCATATTTCCAACTCCACATTCAATGACATCACACAGGTAACTTAACATTGGCCATGGTGGAACTATTTCATACCACAGAAATCGGCAAATCAAGGCCTTTTATTTATTGGAGAGCTGGCTGTTAAGTATCTACTCACATATCACTGATCTGAGAACATGTGTATTCAGTTGAGTTTGTCAGGTCCTATTCAGATTCAGGTAGAAGGGGCTCCTGTCTCCTAACTGGGTGAGCCCAGTTATCAAGAAGACCTTTAGGTATCCAGAGCTCTCGGGAAAGAGGCAACCCATTCTTGTAACTGCTCCCTTAGAACTAGAGTAGACTCTTTCCTTACTCATATCTATGGTCTGACTCATTCTTAAACATCACAAACTTCTTCATCACTGTAATTCATCTTATCTAAGATGCCATTGATTCTGAGTCACCATAATTTATGTACTATTAAGAATTTTTAAATTGCCAATTAAATTGCATCAACTATAAGATGCATCCTGGCGTCAGAAATATTAAAATCTAAAAAAAATGTGTACATTAAAAATTGGTGGAAAAAATTCATTTCTATCTTGATGACTATTGTTTTCCAATCTCAGAGTCTTAGTTCCACCTCTCTTTTCACTCTTTATATTCTACTCCCAGGTCTCCCACCTTAGTGGTTTTCATAAGGCATATTTATATTCACAATTATCTTTATCTACACAGACTATAAACAGAATGAATTCTGTTCAGGAAAAATTATAATCCGGAGAGCAGATGCAAAATAGTAAGAAAAGAAAATGATAAAGCATCAGAATTTGCTAAAGTAAGAGAAAGGAACATGAAGAAACAGAAAGCAGAGATTTCTCTGAGAAGCAGATGGAGACTGTGGAAAAGAAGAGGCAAATACTCCAATAAAGATGTAAAAAAAAAAAAAAAAAAAAAGAGGCAAAAAAGTTACACGTAAAATGGCCTGAGCAGCATGTATTATTCCCAAGCTGGTTTTAACTTTATGGCATGAAATGGTTTATTATCAGGATGGACATTCAAATCTTCCCCAAAACTGCTCTCACTGCTTTGAGAAGACATGGATCTGGCCTAACTTGACCAATATGACATGATGAAGAGAAATAAACATATTTTCTGCCTTTTCAAAAAATCACCAATTAAAGTCCAGTAATACTTTTGAGGTATTTCAACTTTTATGCACACGCTTAAAGCACTTAGAAATGATTCTACTTACTCGCCATCCACTTCCGGTCTTTTACATACACAAGGAAACTTGCCACCAAAATCTATATAAAGATCATTCTCCACAATATGAAAGATTCGTCCAATGACTAGTTTATCCTTGGCAGGTCCCATCTGTGTAAGAGGAGAATGTCTCAGCATAGACGCGAAGGATTCCACATCTTTTGGAGAGCCCTAAATATGAAAAGAGATATTTATATGCATACAGTTCAATGCTAAGGTATAATATGGTAGGTACAGTAATGTCTTATAGGGGAAATTTTTAAAAGTCAATTTGCTGTATATTTACGTTTTGTAGCAATAATAAAAATACTGAAATGGAATTTTGCTTTAAAAAGCCTGGGACGCTCTTCAACTTCCTTTTCCTTCCTTTCCTTCTTGAAGAGGAGCCAGGGAAAAGCAGGCATCTGTGCTTGGTGGGGGATGGGGCAGATGTGGTGGCCCAGGGTGGAATCTGGAATGTGAGCAGGATAAGGAGCCCCCTTAGACAAAGCTTCAGGCCTGGGGCAAGGAGGGGGTAGGGAGGCGAGTGTGCGAGGAGGGCATCCAAGAAGGCAATTGGCTTCATTCCTAGTACTGACCATCTGCAAAAAGCAAAATGCCTTCGAATACTGGTTTAATGAAAGTAACTATGCTTTAATACAAATTTAAGTGAGCATTAAGATAAAAATGATTAAGGGTCCTTTAATTAGCAGTCTGAACACGAGCTCTTGTTATGTAATATTTTCAAATGCCTTGACTTTATCATTTTAATGTTGTATTTTAACATTATAATTTTCTTCTTTTTCCTAAAGTAAAATTTTAAAGCAAAGACAGCTTTAATTGTTTTGTGCTACTCACTTTCTAGGAGTCGTCTGACGTACTGAATTTACTTGAGGTAGGGCTGAACATATAGTGCAAGCCGATTACTTTTTTTTTTAACTTACCAAAATTTTTTCCAAACACATGCTTTTCAGAAATCCACGAATACAGATTTGTGCCTTCTACTCATCTTTAATTTGTGTGTGGTGTGGTGTGTGCGCACTTCAGTTCAAACTAAGGGAAGCTGAGTTTCTGTTTGTGAGAGCTCATCACAGAAGAATATTAACAATCTGATCTGCCTATGTATATCCTGTATCTGGAATGAATTTTACATTTGTTATTTAAGGGAGAATTACTAAGAGTTTGATAATACACTTACTTTAAAAACTACAAAACCATATTTATGACAATGTTAATGCATGGGATACTCCAAGGATTAGAAAATAATCAAATGCCCAGCCAGGAGCTTACTAAGCAGAAGAATACATGCCAAACTACAAATATAGCCACTACTCAGCTCTAGCTGCAGTTGCAGTTCAAGTCCAGTGTTGCCACATCTTTTGATTTTCCAAGAAAAGCCAGAAATCCATACATTAATGTAAAATTTCCAATTTTAAGTGTTTATACATTTATACATTCATTCATTCATCAAATATGTGTTGAATACCGAGTGCCTGTCATGTACCCCAGACTCCGTTCTAGCCTTGATATGAAAATATATGAAACAGTTAAACGAACATGAGAAGACATTAGGGTCCAAAAATTGCTGAAAACAATTGCTACCCTCATTCAGGTTGTAAAGAGTCCTATACCAAAGGCTAAGTGGGTTAGACATTATCCTATAAGCAGTGGGAAATCAAAAGAAGTTTCTCATTAATGGGGTGACAGTACTTGTTCTTTGTTTTAAAAAAAAACTTTGGCAGCAGTATGCAAAATGGACCAGAGAAAGGGTGGGGGGGGGGGGAATGGAAAGGGGGCAAACTGTTGAGAAGCTCCTCCAGTAACTAGGGCAGAGATGATAAAGGGCCTACACTGAAGCAGTGGCCATAGGGAAGAAGGGATACAGAGCTATTTACCAAACAGTACAGCAAAGACTTGATACCCAATTGGCTGTAGAAAGCAAGGGAAAAGGGGAGCCACTGACGAGGTGGGAGAGCAGTGCAGCAGAAGTAAGAGAGTAAGTTATTTTCACACTTATTAGGTTTCTGATACCCATAAAATTTTAGGGAACACTGTCTGTCTGGTAGGTAGTTAAAAATAATAGTGCACTTTTTTTTTTTTTTTTTTGCCACACCACACGATTTGTGGGATCTCAGTTCCCCAACCAGGTATTGAACCCAGGCCACGGCAGTGAAAGCACCAAATCCTAACCACTAGACCACCAGGGAACTCCCATGGTGCACATATTCATATACATACTTACATAAATTTACAAATATGTTTACAGTAATATTATATAGATACAAATTCCTCAAAAGAAATATATCAAATGTTAACTGTAAAAATTTACATATAGAACTTTTTTCTTTATATTATTTTTTATTTTTTATTTTTTTGCGGTACACGGGCCTCTCACTGTTGTGGCCTCTCCCGTTGCGGAGCACAGGCTCTGGACGCACAGACTCAGCGGCCATGGCTCACGGGCCTAGAAGCTCCGCGGCATGTGGGATCTTTCCAGATTGGGGCATGAACCCGTGTCCCCTGCATCAGCAGGCGGACTCTCAACCACTGCGCCACCAGAGAAGCCCTCTTTATATTATTTATATTAGAAAATCTAGAACACAAAGAATATGTAGTACTTAAAATTTTTTAATATATAAAGCCCATGTACATATGTATGTATGTATAAAACTATCATGCAGGGACTTCCTTGGTGGCACAGTGGTTAAGAATCCACCTGCCAATGCAGGGGACACGAGTCCAAGCCCTGGTCCGGGAAGATCCCACATGCCATGGAGCAACTAAGCCCATGTGCCACAACTACTGAGCCTGCGCTCTAGAGCCCATGAGCCACAACTACTGAAGACCGCGCGCCTAGAGCCCGAGCTCCACAACAAGAGAAGCCACCACAATGAGAAGCCCATGCACCACAACGAAGAGTAGCCCCCGCTGGCCGCAACTAGAGAAAGCCCATACACACAGCAACGAAGACCCAACACAGCCGAAAATAAGTTAATTAATTAATTAATTAAAAAAAAGAAATAAACTTAAAATAAACATAATGCATATGAAGACATTTAATACATAGCTTGGAATCAGAGGCTACTAGCACTAAAGGAAACACAAGATATCAGCGAGTCCAGCCACCTCATTTCACAGACGATCACCATACCTGCTTCTCACAGCCACATGATAGGCTGAACAGCGATTTAAATACAACTGCCTCAACAGGTGGAAAGTAGAGAGAAACATTATTTTAAAACTTAAAAGTAAGGACATAGTACAGTAGAATAACAGAAATATTTAGGAAATCTGGGTTCTATGGTCAACTCAGCGACTAAATAACTAAAAAATCTTGAGTAATAAGTCTTTTAACCTCTCTAGGTCTGCCTTCTCATTTGTAAATGAAAAGACTGGATACCTACCAAGTTGAGTAGTAGGAATTCCTAAATATTCTAAAATATAAAAATGTTTTTTTAAAGTAATAAACTATTGAAAAGGGAAGACAAATCCTACCCAGTCCCTTTTTAAACATAAACAATAACAAAAATAATGAAATGCTCTATGTACTTTATTCATATTAGTTAGCAAGAAAAACATTTCATCATGTGTCTTCTCTGACAAGTAACTTAAAAATGACTCCCTTCTATATACAGATTGCCAACAAACACATGAAAGGATGCTCAACATCACTAATCATTAGAGAAATGCAAATCAAAACTACAATGAGGGGCTTTCCCTGGTGGCACAGTGGTTAAGAAGCTGCCTGCCAATGCAGGAGACACGGGTTTGAGCCCTGGTCCAGGAAGATCCCACATGCCGCGGATCAACTAAACCCGTGCGCCGCAACTACTGAGCCTGTGCTCCGCAGCAAGAGAAGCCACCGCAATGAGAAGACCACGCACCACAACAAAGAGTAGCCCCGTCTCTCCGCAGCTAGAGAACGCCCACCCACAGTAACAACGACCCAACGCAGGCAAAAATAAATAAAAATAAAATAAATTTATATATAAAAAAACTACAATGAGGTATCACCTCACACCAGTCAGAATGGCCATCATCAAAAAATCTACAAACAATAAATGCTGGAGAGGGTGTGGAGAAAAGGGAACCCTCTTGCACTGTTGGTGGGAATGTAAATTGATACAGTCACTATGGAGAACAGTATGGAGGTTCCTTAAAAAACTAAAAATAGAACTACCATATGATCCAGCACTCCTACTACTGGGCATATACCCTGAGAAAACCATAATTCAAAAAGAGTCATGTACCACAATGTTCACTGCAGCTCTATTTACAATAGCCAGGACATGGAAGCAACCTAAGTGTCCATCGACAGATGAATGGATAAAGAAGATGTGGCACATATATACAATGGAATATTACTCAGCCATAAAAAGAAACGAAATCGAGTTATTTGTAGTGAGGTGGATGGACCTAGAGTCTGTCATTCGGAGTGAAGTAAGTCAGAAAGAGAAAAACAAATACCATATGCTAATATATACATATGGAATCTAAAAAAAAAAAGGTTCTGAAGAACCTAGGGGCAGGACAGGAATAAAGACGCAGACGTAGAGAATGAACTTGAGGACATGGGGAGGGAGAAAGATAAGCGGGAACGAAGTAAGAGAGTGGCATGAACATATTTACACTACCAAATGTAAAATAGATAGCTAGTGGGAAGCAGCCGCATAGCACAGGGAGATCAGCTCGGTGCTTTGTGACCACCTAGAAGGGTGGGATAGGGAGGGTGGGAGGGAGATGCAAGAGGGAGGAGATATGGAGATATATGTGTATGTATAGCTGATTCACTTCGTTATAAAGCAGAAACTAACACACCATCGTAAAGCAATTATACTCCAATAAAGATGTTTAAAAAAGATATCAGAATGAAATAAATGTTTATGTATTACAAAAAAAAGACTCCCTTCTATTAACTGTGCTGCAACAACTTCAGTTTCCTCAACCCTAACCAGTAAATGTTATGCTCGTAACAATGCTCTTTTAGTAAAATTAATGGATTAGTGGTTCAAGATGGCAGAATGAGTACTTACATTTCTCTTTTCCCCTCCTGAAATTCCACTCAGATGGTAAAATGAACGAAAAAATTACAAACCCTCAGTATTAAAGAGAAGAAAATGGAGACAAAAAGTATATGAGATTTCAACAACTATTTAGTGGACTGAAAACATGTAGAAGGGTGGTAACCAGTGAAGCAGAATGAAGGAAACTGCAGCTAAAAACACATGCAGTGTGAAAATAAGTCACTCTATTCTGAAGAATCCCATAAAGGTGCTGGACTCCATCAGGCCAGGAATTATAGGAAGCTGGAATGAGAAGAGAGGCTGAAAACAAAGGGAATAATTAAAAGAATACAGGCAGGGAAGGCAATTTTCTGTCAAGCACAGAACACCTGGCAGAAAGGCCAAGTGCACAATACCTAATAATAAGGCATTTATTGCCCTGGCAAAATAAATACAATAAACTTTTTTTCTCTTCTCTAAAAAACATAATAATAATTGAATAAATTGTCTAGAGAAATAAGTTAGGAGGGTTGGTTATGCAGCAATAGGTAACTTAGCCCATCAGGAAAGAAAAGAATCGAAATGACAGGTCTTTGGCAAGGTACCAGCAATTAGCAAGGCCTGGAGTAGGAGGGCGGGCTCCTGAAGGCTCTGAAGTCAAACCACATGGTTCACGTCCTGGCGGTACCACTTACCAGCTCTGTGGTTGGGGCAATGCACTTAGACTCTCTGTGCTGCTGTTTACTCACCTATAAAATGGGGTTAATAATTATACCTATTTTACAGGGTTGTTGTGAGGATTAAATAAACACGTGACTATACGTAAAGCTCTCAAACTGTGCCTCTGACAGGGCAAACACCTCCTAAAATGTAGCTTTAAACAAAATATTAATCAATTTCTTATAGACCCAGTCACCATCAAGTTTTATGGATAACCCTAGTAGTTTTCAAACAGAACAATTTTGCCTGCCCTCCCTCTCCCCACCCCCCAAATCCCCCTTCTTCCCCGGGGACATTTGTCAATGCCTGAAGACATGTTTGATTCCCATGACTGGGGATGTTACTGGAATGCACGGGGTAGGGGCCGGGGATGCTGTTAAACACCTTACAATGTACAGGGCAGCCCCCACAGCAAAGAATTATCTGGTCCGAAGTGTCACCAGTGCCAAGACTGAAAAACCCTGCACTCAGCAGACCCAGGAGCACATGGCAGGCCAGGTATAGGAGCAATGTCAGTTGCATTTAGGGAGATCTAGGATGGAAGGCAAGACAAAAGATTAAGGGAGTGAGATCCTAAGATAGAACGGCTGCCAAGTAGTTCCAGACTGAGTATGAAGAAAGGTAGACCCAGAAAAAAAAGTTGATAGACGGGTAGATAAAGGTGGGATTCAGGAAATGGAGAAGGTCAAGAGGGTAAAACTGTGGTCCAAGAGGGCTCAGGAGTTTGAGAACTTGAAGATAGCGTTCCAAGTGATAATGAATTTGTATACATACAAATTATGGTATATCTGCAAGTAAAAGAAAGTAGAAATGAAGGTCTAAGAATATGATACTTAGAATACGATGTGCATCTCTGTTGCCCAAGTGTTAGTAAAGTCATCGATGTACATGCTGAAGTCCATGAAGATGGCAAGTAAGAAGGGGAAAAGAGAAAAGCTGTGAGTCAAATGCTTAAGAATAAAACTCAAAGAATTGAGAAGATTTCTATCAAGAAATCTTTCCTTAAATATTTCTAACACAACAGTGGACTGAAATGGTAGAGAAGCAAGAACCAAAATGACTCCTTTTCTTCTCAGACCCATCTGAGAAGTAGTGTTATCAAGCGAAATCGAGGAAGAAAGCAAGAAACACTTGTGAGAAGCTTAAAGGGAGACTGTGCACAGAAAGATTTAGGAGACTTGGGACCAAGGAATACAAACCTAGAGAGCAGGCTGAAGGAAAGAAGGCAAGTAAATGTGAAAGAACAGTTATCTCCATGATAACCCAGAGAACAAAAGAAGAAACTTCTGGAACTTCTAGTGATGGTTTTTTTACTTCACCCTTTAAACTGTTGTTTTTTGTGAATGCTTTAAAATATGTATAATAAATAGTACTGTAGTACATAAATCTTTTTAAAGTAAATATTGGGGCTTCCCTGGTGGCACAGTGGTTAAGAATCCACCTGCCAATGCAGGGGACACGGGTTCGAGCCCTGGTCCGGGAAGATCCCACATGCCGTGGAGCAACTAAGCCTGTGCGCCACAGCTACTGAGCCTGCGCTCTAGAGCCCACGAGCCATAACTACTGAAGCCCGCATGCCACAACTACTGAAGCCCGCGTGCCTAGAGCCTGTGCTCCACAACAAGAGAAGCCACCACAATGAGAAGCCCGCGTACTGCAACGAAGAGAAGCCCCTGCTCGCTGCAACTAGACTAAGCCTGCACACAACGAAGACCCAACAAAGCCAAAAATAAATAAATGAAATAAATAAAGTAAATATTGGAAGATGTGTTCAAAAATTTCTTAATGAAGGGGCATTATCAAAAAAGTTTAGAAACCTTTATAATAGAGGTATATCATAGTAGCAGGAGAATAATTATGCCGGATAGGGAGAAATATAGTTACAAGAGGAGACTGGATAACCAGAATGATTTGCATGATTTTGCTAATTTATATCCACAGAAATTGAGGATATATGTGGGAATGGATCCTAAGGATACTGGATCAGGGTGAGAGGAAGACAGTGTTGCCTTGAGCCAAATTTACCAATATAGGCTCACTAAGCAGAGATTCAGATACAATACATTAGCTTAAATGGCTGAGAGTTATAGGCTATACTAGATGAAGCTGAAATACCAGAACTTCCTCAGTATACCACAAAGAAAGGTATCCAAAGGCTTGAAGTGAATGGAATGCTGGAGTGAATTTACTGTTTATGATCTGTTCACCACTCCTTACTATGGCCCCCAAGAGGATCTATAAGATACTCACTTCACCAAGGTTAAGAGAAGTACCTGTGTGAAGGGAGCACCAACATTCCTGAAAGCTGTGTGGCAGTGATTCTCTGTAGGCCAGGACTGACAGTGAGAACTGCTGCCAACAAGAGCTCCCTGAATTCAACGTAGATAATGTGGCAGGAGTCAAGCCAGCACTTACTAGCCAACAACATGGTGGGCACCGTTATCATGATGCAGCAGAGCCTAACAGCAATCCAACTAATCTGACCTGTAGAGCTCTTTGGTGTTGGCTGGTTGGTCATGGTGTCCTTAGAAATAAAATAGATGGGAAAACTCTAGTTCTAGAGAACAGAAGTCTGACTTGAATACCACATATGAATATCAAGGCCCCTCAACCAATTCCCAAAGTTGAAGCAATTCTCAGACACCAAGCCTTCTGAATGAAGGTTGTGTCCCCTTGAGGAAAGATCCCGCTACAAAAGCAAACATTTACATCACCCATCTTCCTTCTAGCTTTCCCCAAAGGAGCTGTGGCTATTTACCAGAATGTTCACTGAGGAAGGAAAAATCATCAGACCTTTCAGGGATTATCTGAACTGATGCTAACTCTTCAAGAACCAACTCAGTGCCAGTCAGAACAGGGGCTTACGGAGATCACGTGATAAATGGAGTTTTAGCTCAGCTCTATCCCATGAATCTGCTCTATAGTCCTCTCCCTAGTTCCAGAATGCACAACTGGAATAGGTATACTCAGCAACCGACAGGATCCCTACACTGGTTCCTTGATCTGTGGAGTGAAGGCTATTAAGGTACAGAAGGTCAAGTAAAAGATGAATTTGTTTGGCAGGTAGTAGAACTTCCCCTACCTACCAAACAAGTAAATCAAAGGCAATACCACATTCCTAGAGGCATTGCAGCAATTAGTGCCACTATCAAGGACCTGGAAGATGCACGGTGGTGATTCCTACCACATGCCCATTCAACTTGCCTGTGAGGCCCTGCAGAAAACAGACAGGTCTTAGAAAATGACAATTTATTATCATAAACTTAATCAAGTGGTAACTCCGATTTCAGCTATTCCAGATGTCATTTCATGGCTGGAGTAAATCAAATATCCTCCAGCACCTGGTATGCAATAATTATCTAACAAATGCTTTCTTTTTCTAGACCTGCTAGTAAAGACTATATACCTCCAGGTTACATTAATTCTCTAGCTCTACGCCGCAATCTAGTCTACAAAGACTTTGATTGCCACTCCATTCCACTGGACAGCATGCTGCTCCATTTCATATGCTGATTAGACCTGGAAGCAGAAAGCTGCAACTCCTCCTGACACATGGTAAGACACATATATGCCAGTGGGTGGGAAATAAATCCCACAAAAATACTGGGCCTTAGTGAAATTCCTAGGGAGCCAATGGTCTGGGCTACGTCAACTTACCCTTTCTTACCACTAAGAAAGAAGCTCAATGCCTAGTGGGTCTCTTTGACTTTTGTAGGCAACAAATACCTCATTTGGACATGCTTCTTCAACTCTTTTACCGAGTAACCCCAAAAGTTGCCAGTTTTGAGTGGTGCCCAGAACAATACAAGGCTCTGTAAAAGGTCTAGGCTATCAGGTAAGCTCTTCTACTACTTGAGTTTTACAACCCAGCAGATGTGGCAGTGGCAGTATATACACGTAGAATGAGATTCTGACAGACCTCCCTAGGTGAAGTGTAGTGCAGAGCTAGAGTACCTTTGAATGACAGCAGTAAAGGACTTTGAGCATATACTTGAATGATCATTTTGCCTGGAAAGAGAGATGGCCTAAGGTGGGATCTATATTGATTCGTGTGAAGGGACTAATGATTTGCTGGATGGTCAGGGATTTAGCAGGAACATGACTGGGAAATAGATAACAAGAAGGTCTGGGAAGATAGGAAGATAGAATGGACAGAGTGAGAAAATAAATGTGAATCATTTCTTCTGCAGAAAAGAATCTTAATAATCAAGGGATAAGATAACTAGTCATGTGGAGGTCAGTCAACCTCTTTCCCCAGCCACTCCTGCTCACCTCCCCAGTGGGTTCAAGAACAAAGCTGCCATGACAGCAGGGATTGCTTCTGTATCTCACATGTCCCAGACTACTGACCAACTAGGCATTTTACCAGGTGCAGGCCCAAATCCCTACAAACCAGGCTCCACTCAAATGTGATAGTTTCCTTTATTTCCTATGTTATTTAATACCTATAGATAAAAACAAACTTAAGAGTTGTAATCACATTAGAACAATTAATCAAAAGAGAAAATCTTAATATAACCTTTAAAAGAAAAAACAAAGCAAAATCCAAACACATTAAAAGAAGGGAGTGAGATGCCTGAGCAAAAATAAGAGTTAAGAAAGATATTCAACTGGTGAAAGCTAATGCTGACTTGAGAAGTCCTAAGAGTCTGACTGCGTATGATCAGAGCATATGACCACCCACAAAACAAAATACATACAGAATATATTCATCTTTTCTTTGTAGGAAGTGTATAGTATTATTTATAGGTATATTATAGCTGTTGATTAAAAAAATTATTTTCCCTAGAGATTTATATCTACCTCAATACACTCTTTCATTGTTTTTATATTAGCTGGTCATTTCCTCTAAACCTGCTTTGAAAATGTTAGACTCTACTGTGAAACTAGACATTTCAGAAGGTTTTATTTATCAGTTGGAGATACCTCTCCTAAAATTCTCTAATGTAAAAACCAGGGAGCACCATGGTTAAAACCAGAAATATTTTTCATCATTCCTTTACATATTAGTTTTTAAAACATTTGTGTAATTTTTTAAGTTGTCAATATAAAACTAGTGAGAAAACAAAGGGTTAAATAAAGCTGTATAATACTGCTATTTTATGAATTTAGAAGACTTAAAACTTATACTAAAAATAAGAGAATTGAAACAAATCCTTCAAGTAAGCTATTTTTTGGATTTTCCCAGTATTCTGAAAGGACAAAACAGCTGATTTAAATATTCTATCTTCTGGAATATTCCAGCATTTTGAAATAAAAAGTACCGATAAGAAATATTCATGAAAAAGTAAAAAATAACATTTAAAAATATTTACATAAACTCTATCTAATATATTGCTAAAATGAAACTATAAAGTATAACATCAGTATTCTACATAAATAAGCTAAAATAAAATGTTATTCTCCATCTTAAAAAAAAAACATTCTGTGTAGCCTCAGACTCTTGCAAACCATTTTTTCAATGTGCTGAAAAGTAATATGCCCCCCTCTACTGTTAAGAAACAGTAATATTCATAAAGCAGAAAATCAATTCTTTGCTCAACTATTGCCACCCTGTGGCTATAAGGTGGATCTTTCACTATACCATAGCTCCCCATCGGCTTAACAGGTTCTACAAATTTCTATTGTCTAAGTGACATAAAAGGGTTAAAGTTTTTAAAATAGTAAAAAAAAAAAAAAAAAAAAAAAGGAAAAAAGGTATTTGACTTTAAAAATGTATTTAGCAAACATTTACCAGGTCCTGTATTCATAAGTATGTGTTATGTTGGTTACAAAAATGAAAAGGACTTCGTCCCATCCTAAAAAAAAATAAACAAACAAAAAAACACTTAAAGAGATACATGCATAAACCAATCTTAAAGCTAATGAATCAAGGAAAAGATAATGGATAAGTGAGCATGGATGAGTAAATGGCCTTTCAGGTCATTTAAACTTGAGATTCCTTTAACTGGTAACCTCACTGAAATTTTACGATAGGGAATTCACGATGAACTGTCCTTGATTAAATTCCTGCCTGCAGAGAAAGTCCCTTTTAAGGATCACTTGCTTGGCTCTTACTGAATATCACTTATTTTTGAGGTGCACATATATATACACGTCTGCACTTTGAGAGTAAGAATTAAACCAATGGGTAGGATGTCAACTTTCATTCCTATGTATATATACATTTTAATCCAATAACACGAGATGTTATTTCTCATTTATAGTTATTCGGACATCAAACTGTGTAAATCTTATTCCAATTCATATCAACAAATATATATTAAATCCCTACTTATGTGTAAGGCATTATGCAAGGAATGAAAAGGGTAAATAAAAAACTATCCCGACCTTCAAGAATTACAATCTAGGAGACGGGATAAAACAAGTTCACAAATGGCTCTAATATAACTTAAAGAGTTGTGTGTGTAAAATAAAGGTAGCATAAAACAAAGCCCCAAGACATTCAGAAGGAGTTTCACCTGATTGGTGAAATGACCAAGGCCTAAAAGAACAGGTGATTTTTACTATGGAATTTGCAGGCAGGGAAGCTAATTCTAGGGGAAAGAGCAAAGGTAAAGAAATAATGCTTTGTTTAGGGAACAGCAAACCGTTTACCTTCTAAAAACATTTTTTTAAGCAGAAACCATGTTACAAATTAAATCTTACATAGAACCCCAATATATATAACATTAAGTGTAGTATTTTGTTGGTATAAGTGTATTTTATGAGTTCAAATTGATAGCATTTACTTATTAAGTCAAAAAATGTGAACATGCAGTTATTTTGATAAAAATTACAAACTGGTATCAGAGGTGAGAGATAAACAACTCCAGTTCCCAATTTTTGTATTTTGTTTTGACTGTCCACTACCAAGAAAATCCACTTATAATACCCCACATGTATAAGTGGGTGAGGAAACAGGCACTGTCATGCACTGTAAGTTGAAGTGTGCAGTCTGTATGTATCAAAACTCAAACTGTGTGTACACATTGACCTAGTATATATCCCATAAATAAGCAAAAAAATGTAAATGCTCACTGTACCACTGTCTGTATTAAGGGGAAAAAAAAAACCCAGAAACAACCTAGAAGCTCATTAGTGAAGCCCTGGTTAAATAAATTATGCTATATCCACACCATGGAATACCAAACAAGTATTTTTTCAATGAGATATACAGTGAGACCTCTGTATTCACAGATGCGGGAGCCGCAGAGGGTTACCTGCACCGTTTATATAAGGGACTTGAGCATCCAGGGATTTTGGTATGGCAGAGGGTCCTGGCACCAAACCCCCGTGGATACCTAGGGACAGCAGTAAGTACACTACACTACACATATATAATGATAAGGAAAAATATTCAAAGTTATACTTAAGTGAGAATAGCAATTTTCAGCAGCAGCAATGAAAATATACTGAGTGTTTATTATCAGGTACTTGTGCTAAGTGTTTAAATAATGAATTCATTTAATCTCATAATAATCCCATGACAGGTTTTCCTTTTATAAAAAAAGGAAAAGAAGATACACGGATATCAAGTAACCTTCCAAGGAAACACAGCCAGTAAATGACAGAAAAATTAGAATTCAAACCAAGTCTGTCTGAATCCAGAGCTTACACTGTTAAACATTAATAATGTAGTTCAAAACTTGTACGTTTTAAAGTATATATATATATATAATTAGCTTATATTCATATATGCATACATAAAATCTCTAGCAGTATGCATTTATTAAAAATACACCTTCCAGCTTTGAGAAAGTGAGGAAAAGAAAAAGGGGGCTTTTATATTTCCCACAGTAACCTTCAGTGCTATTTACATGCTCCTTTTGCAATACTATTTTTATATTTTACAATTTTTTTCAAAAATCCTGATCACACAATAAAGACGAACTTTATTCATCTTGTAATCTCAGGATACTCTTCAATTAAATAGTTCCAGAAACTTCAAAGAGTGAAGTGAAAGATTTTTCACAAAGTTGAACCTTTACATCAATACCTAACAACTACTCAATATTCCTCATCATAAATATGTCACAAAAGTACTGAAAGCTTCCAATAAACACTAAAATAAAACTAATGTGGTACCTTCAGTTTTCTTATTACTCTGACAATTGTTTTTGCTCAGTTATTACTCTGGAGTAGCACATTTAATTCACATGCTCAAGCCTGTCCTATCCTCACTTATACAACAGTTTGTGAGCAGTCACACAAAGATCTCAATTCAAAGACTGCTCAGATTGCCCTGAAGTTCAAATGTGCACTTTCTGTTCTATTCATTTATTCACGCATTGGGCAAACACTTACGGAGTGCCCACTAAGAGTCAAGCACCGTGCTAGATGCTGGGCAGTTTTCTATAACCCACGACACTACCCATCGGTAAACTGTTTGGTACTGGTTCCCAAGGCGATGAGTACAGAAATTGAGACAGTTTATTTTTATACAGTTTAATATTGCCAGACATCCAATTTCATGTCCGCTAACTCAAAAAATCTGACTTGTATTTACGTCTATTTCTTCCATTTTATTTATCTAGTAATTCTATCGCATTTTACAAAATTATTGCCTCGGACAGATGGATTAAAAAAAAAAGGTCATTTACAGAAAAGGAAAGTGAAGCATTGACAAGTTACATTACTTGCTCAAGTTCATAGTGACAGTAATTCTCTGATTCACCTCTCCACTGAATTAAGAAATATTTATGAGCCTGGTACGCCAGACACTAAGGTCCACACTGCAGCTACTGGGTAGAACAAGAGGAGCAGAGGGCCCTGCCTCTCCCAGTGTGAGTCCAACTTTACTCGGAGTCCCAAGAGTCGCCCTAGGCGCGTCACTATCAACGCTCGCTGCTGGTTTCCCTTCCAGCACTCGCCTGTGGAAGACGCGTGCAAAGCAGTGTGGGCATCGCACGCCCAGCATGTAGATACTGTACAAAAGTACAACAAACGGAAGAAAAACACCACCACACGCTCTAAGTGGCCAGCAGGTGGCACAAGCCACACCGCGGCCCCCAACTCTACTCCCTACGCCGGGCCCCGTCCCCGCCTCTCGGTCCCACCCACCCTGCCGGGCCCACCCCCTACGCCGGGCTCCGTCCCGGCTCCCGGCTCCACCCACAACGGCGGGCCCCGCCCGCCAACGCGTCGCTGGCTTAGCTCCCACAACTCACGCTCAGCCGCCCGAGCTCCGCCTTCCGCTGCAGCTCTGAGTGCCGCTTCAAAGAGCTCGCGAAGCCGCCTAGGCGCGGCCTAGGCTCCGTGGAATCAGAACTCTCGCTTCCGGAGCCACTTTCAGTGCCTGCGTCTCGACAGGGCCGAAAGAAGAGAAGCACTCGCAGAAAATGACTGTCGGCAGTCACGGCACGGGTCCGGCACAGCACCGCCATGACGGCTCCACAACCTCTGACCTTTGGCTTTTCCGCGAACGTGCGGGTCACGGGGCGGGGCAATGAGAGGTCCGCCCACTTGCGGAGCACTGTGGGCCGGTGGGCGTGGCCTAATCGGTGTAAGGTAGAAGGGTGGTGTGAGAGAGACTTAAGGTAAAATTGGGGGACTAAATCCTTGGTGGCTCAAGTCCCCTGCTAGCAGCGACCCGCTAAGTTTTGCATGGAAAGGGTTTTGACTCGGAGCAATTTCGCCCTTGCGGGTGCCCTTTGGGCCTGTACTGCTGTAAATTCTGGTAATGCGACTCTTGCTTGCCCCGCCGCCTGCCATGTCTTCCCCAGATGGCCCCAAGGCTCTCTCTGGTCGCTACCGCTCTTCAGGTCTTTGCTCAAATGCGAGGTTCTCCTTGACTATCTTATTTAGAATTGGAATCCCAGACAATATGCCACGTAGTTTACTTACTAGTACTTTTGTTTAGCGTCTGCTCTCTCGATTTGTAAACTCTGAGGGCAGGAATTTTGCTGTTGAATACCTGACAGCGGGCACATGGTAGGGCGCAAACACTTGTGAAATCCCGGATCTAAGTTCCGTTACAAAAATATTAACTTGAGACATTTTTGGTCACCTCTTAGCTACAATCCCTTCTAGGGAATTAAGGAATTTCGTAATGCCAAAACATACCCCACCAGAGGCCCACCCTCACTTATGCTTTTCTCCCTCCCCGCCCCATGTTAATTGCCAGAATTTGCCCACCTTCTTCAAAACCGAGCCTAACTCCATGCTTGAAGTGTTTATGAATTAAGCTGTCCACCCAGCTTCTACCCAGCATTTTTATATTAATGCGCAGTTATCTGGAGGGAGGTAGCAAGCACTTTTCCAGCTCATTTACAAGTACTTGGACAGAAGGAGGTTTTATGTATGACTACAGCCCCTATTTTAATAATGCTCTTGACTGAGACTTTTTTTTTTTGGCCGCGCTGCGCAGCTTGCGGGATCTTAGTTCCACGAGCAGGGATGGAACCCATGCCCTCAGCAGTGAAAGCGCACAGTCCTAAACACTGGACCACCAGGGAATTCCCAATAATGCTTTTGACTGTGGATTTTAAAACTCTGATGTTCTCATCAACTGCGTAGACAGCAGACAGAACCCTAGAAGTGCACTAACCTTAGAATGGTGCGTGACTGTATGAATCACACACAACTTATTACTAGCCACCTGTTCGGCAGTCCTTAAATTCGGTGGAGAGCTTAAGGTAAATTCTACTCCAGGTGAGTTCTCCCTTTTGGTACATAAGCCGTGTCTTTCCCCTGACCATTAATGCAGTCTTGCCGAAGATATTTTTGCATTACTTTTTATGGCTCTTGCTACTTCTGTTTCCCTTCAGGGAAAAGTGTGGTAAATTGTAAAGAGTGTTGACCAGTGTTCTTAGCTCCAGTTCGACCTCCCGTCCTCATCGCAGGGAAGCCAATTTAATGTTGCTGATTTGGTTTCCTCACGTAAAACCAAGTTATTAGCCTCTGTCTTAAATTTAAGGAAGTGTTTTGTAAACTTAACTAAATCAGCATCTACAGAACAAATGGGATTACTAATATCCCAGCTCTAAAATTCAGCAGATGTATTATCTTCGTGTCCTACCTCACCCAGATGATAAATTCCTTCAGTACTGTGATAATGCATTTGGAGACAAACCCTGATGTTTTTAATGGATAAGAGTAAGTTTGCATCAACTGACTTCAAGTATGCCTAGTTCTCTGCCTTTGGTAGAGCATCAGAAGCATCAAATGAGAGAGAGGGTAAAGGACTGAGTGAATCTGCACACTGTCCTTGCCTGTATCAGTGCCAATTGTAAAAACAACCCTAATGGCAGTATTTCAACATCATGGCACTTCTGATCCTGCTGTATTCCTTGAACCACACTTTCCTTCTTGATTTATTAAAAACACAAGCTTCTTTTTTCCCATATAGCTTTCAAATTGTTAGTATGCTTTTTAAAAATATTAGTAATGGCAGATGACAAGTGAATAAAAAAGTAATTCAAGTTCTGGCTCCATGTCTACTGGCTGTGGTTTCATCTATCAAATGGTGACAGCACCACATCCTTGAGTGAGGAATTAAAGGAAATGGGTGTGAAATGCCCAACACCTACTAAAAGCTCAATAAATAGTGGCTATTAGTGGCTAGGTGGAGGTGACCAGAAGGTGATTTAGAAGTTCATGCCTCTCAAACATGCATGAAAACCTGGAATAAAGATAGGGCTAGTGATACACCGGAAAGATATGAGTATTACTGTAAAGACAGTCATTTCAACCATAGAGATGAATACAGTCATTAAGGAGACTGTGTAGAAGATGACTAGAGATAGGCAATAACATTTAAGGAGTTGGAAGAAGAGAATACCAGAGAATAGTCAAACTGGAAAATGAGAAAAGAATTAATTCTAGAAACCAAGAGGAAAACTTGAAAGCACATTGAGATGAAGCGTGTTAAAGTGAAAGTCACCAAGTAGCGTTTTATTTAAGTAAAATCCTGGCAGGTGATAGGCACATGCAGGCCCTGCCCTCTCAGGGCTCACAAACTAAAAGTGAGTTCTTTTGGCTCATTTTGATTTTGGTTCATTTTTATTTCACAATCAGAACGTGGAAATTGAAATCTATGGATTGTAGGTTTACTTAAAAGTGATAATGCTTTATTATTAACCGTAAACCAATATGGTCTCTATAATTAATCCAATTACAATGGGACAGTCACTAATTAATGGCCAAACGTCTCCTCATCATGGGCAAAAATCTGATTTTTCATCTGGGTCTTAAGAGCTATAAAGAAACACATGCAATCCTGATATAGGGCCTTATGCAGCGTCTCTGGCACAAATACAGCAAATGGTCACTTACAAATGTCTTTTTGTAGTCAGCATGTAGCGTTTTTGTTTGATACACTGAGTCCATACAGCTGCTCCTGGTTCTTTCTATACCCAGGATATGAAGGGTCTGGAGAGAAGCTGTATAATGAATGGATTTACCCACTTTCCTCAGCAGATAGGTAATACAAAAGAACCCATGCCCAAATTATAGAATTTTTATTGTTTTCAAATACTATACAAAAAAAAATAGACAGTATTATCTTTTCCTTAACAGATCCAGAAGTAGTGAGTCCAAATTCAACATGTTTTTTCTCTATTTCAGTAGTTTCAGTTACTACTAGGATAATCCAATGGTTTCTCCTCTCTTCCATTGATTACTTTGGCCTCATAGGTATGAGAATTCTTGCTTTATTTCCCACAAACTCCATAAATTAAGGAGTTCCTTTGTAAGAAGGGGATAATTTCAGGAATTATTTTCTTCTGTCACACTTCTTGAATCCTTAAATACCTGAGATTTTACTCTTGTTGCTGTGTTTTTCCAGTGTCAAACACAAAACACAGTAGAATGACCGGGACCCCTCTCTGCTGTTCTTAGTGATTACTGTGTTCTAAATTGCTTAAATATCTGTGACTTCATAATATTGAATCTTCCACAAAGACTACTTGGAATCATATTTCTAAGTCGATGTTTATTTTTCTAAATTTATCGTCCCTCTACTGCTTTGTTGCTTTTAAGAGGCAGAGTACTCTGCAATAGATTAAATCATTTCTAAATTAAGTGTAGGTAGATGTCTAGAACAGTGATTCTCCAATTTATTCTTTTACAACCATCACCAATACCCACATACACCCATCCCACCTTCCAACCCTAGTTCTATCATTTCTCTCATAAAGTAAGGAGACTTGAGGATATTTCACTCAACTGAAGAAACTGCCATCTTCTCCATTTTGCTTTGTTAAAAAGACAACAATAGGGCTGGACATCCAAGAAACAACGTGATGAAAAGAAGATGTGATAAAAACAACTGAAAGACTAATTGGTTGAAAAAATAATTTAACAGCTATGTTGAGTAACCACAATATTTCTATAAAAAGACAAATTTCTACATGTCGACTCCTCTAGGACAATGCTTCAACAACCTTTGCCTTAAAGCCTTTTCAAGTAAATAATTTATGGTAGTCTAATACCATGAAGCAGTGATTTAAAGCAGATGGTAAAAAACGGCCTTTTTTTTTTTAAAGCATAGATACCGGTTGATTATGTAACACAACAAGCTGTTTCCAGACCACTGGTCTCATAATAAATATTGAGACCTATACTACTGATATACACAATTTATTAAGCTTTTCACATGTAATAGAGCATAGTTTCAGTTGCATCTGAAGTGCTAACAAAAGCTCCAGCAATCAAGAATGGCAGCATGTTATCAATATTTTATAACAATCAACACTTGTAGCTTTTCAGATTTGGATAAGATAATTTATCCCAAAGTAAATCTAGTCATGCTTTTAAAAAATGCTTTAGGTCACTCCAAGCTTGGCAATTAACATTTGGCATAAACAATAATAAAACAATCACAACTTGATAAATAACAAATACAACATTGTAGGCCATAACCATACACAGCATAAGGAAAAGATGGTGATGAGTAAGTAGTCATTAGAATTAATAGAGTACCTTGGCCTCCATGCAGATACTTCCAGAGGCTTTGGTTCATTCAGCCCTGACACTCAGTTTTCAAAGCAGGGGGCAATATCTACAGTATCATTTTGTAATTTCGAACACACTGAAAACAAGTAAGTAGAAAATGATGAGTTGATTTTTATTAATGCATTAAATCCTCAGGAGTTATCACCAACCCCTTAGTATAAAATTTTTTCAAGTTATATTAGTCATGTGTGCTTCTTACTGTAAATGCTGCTAAATGAATTAAATGAAGTCAACAGTGTTTCCCCTAATGTGATTGATTTTAGCACTTTTCAGCTACCTAGATCTAAAAATCTTTCAGGCTTTTGAACTGAATGTTTGAGGACAGTGTTCATATTTCAACCTATTGATAATACAATATGCTTGATTCAGAACATTAACTTACAGTCTATTCCAAAACTAAAATTTTAATCTGGTGCAAAATAAGTAGCTATAAGTGGCACAATAACCATGACGCATAATGACCATGACACTGAAATGGTTACTGTCACAGATGGTGATAAACAAGGATGTGAGGGCTCCACTCTCAAGTCGCCTAGGATTTTGAATTACTGTCTGTACATACTGTCACTTACAAAACTATAATAAATTGAATATTTAGTCTGGTGTCTTCAAACACCCAAGATGTAAGATAACTTATTCCAAAACAATATTTATCTGAAAATATTTGTTGTACCTGGTAGTTCTTCCCTTGGAGGTAAAGAACAATTTGCCAAAACTTTTAATAACCAGGATACAGAAAATTTTAAAGAACAATCTTACCTAGGAATCAAATATACAGAGATTCAAAGAGGAAAAAAGAAAATTGTATAGAAGACAAAGATCAAACTGGTATCCCAGATCCAGAGCAATTTTGTAAAGTAGGAAAGCAATTATGATAACCCACAGCTTCTTAGATCGTTCTAGTGAGGATCTCCAGGTACTATATATGTTTTTATAATGATATTTTCTAAATAAAGGGCCTTAAATGCACATAAAAGGGTGTTTCCCAGGAATAGAGGTTAAGATATTTTTACATTGTTCAACCCACAAACTATTTGGTCAAAGGAATATGTAAAGCTCAACAAAAGCACATCTGGTGGAAATTCATGGCAATGAATGTTGACAAGATGTGCTTGGATCTCGCTTGCAGCATCTGGCAGTGAGTAGCAGAACAAAGGTAGGAATCTCACAGGCTCTCCTGTGCCTGTTCTGGAAGAGGCTCCGTGGTGGTGGAACTAGCGTTTGCAGTCGAATTCAAGACTTCTCCAAAATCACCACCAGCAGGCTTGGTTCCTCCTACTTTAGACTTTTAAAATAAAAGTTCAAAAAGGAAGAGACATTAGGAAACATAAACTTCGCTGACTCTGCATAAAGTAACTCAAATTTTACTTTGAAGAATAAATCAGGAGCCTAAGAGCTCAGTGATTATTTGTACAGAATTTAGTACTGTTGTAATGTTCCATGCGGTCTCACAGAAAAACTTATGCAGTTTCCGTGCTGAAATATTCAAATTGGTAAATTCTACCCCTCCACTTTTTTCCCCTATCTGCTTATTGTTCTTCACGGGGAAGGTTGTCTGAAGAATTCTGTAAGGCCTATTATGCTAAAGTATCTACTGAACTCTCTTTGTATTTGGATAACACTTTGTGAAATATTATTGAGTAAAACAAAGGAAAGAAATATATGTACGTTTCCCAGTTACAGCATAAACTTTCTAACCTTTTGCTGCTTAAAGAGTGGTACATGGACCTAGAGACTCAACATCACTGGGAAGCTTGTTAGACATTTGGAACCTCAGACTGGCCTCCCCATCTCCATCTGCAGAATTGAAATCCAGGCTTTAACAAGATCTCCAGGTGCTTCCTGTACACATTATAGTTTGTGAAGCACTACTCCAAGTTATCTGGCCTGAAAATCTGTCAATAAATATTGGTTTGAATGAATTTATCTGCCCCGCATTTGTATACTATTGTATGCTTTTCAAAACCCTTACACATCCTTAGTGACATTGATGAATCTATGCTTCCTACCCACCGTCACCCCCTCTCCTGCCCCCATTACATCTCATGACTGACCAACAGGACAGCTGACTAACATTAAGAAACCAGTCAATGATCAAGGATGCAACTCACAGTGGGCTTGCATCTGACCTTGCTCTTAGCTCAGTCTTGACTGGCCAAAGATTCATTAACAATTGGAATCTCGTTGAAATTTTCTCTCTCATTTCTTGTTGGCCTCCCACCTAAAATCTTTGAATTGCATGAAAAATGTGCATGACTTGTATCCACTGTATATTTATTAAATTTATTAAAACATTCCTTAATTACAAGAAAATGTTAAGACCTCTTGCAATTCACAAGTCTAAAACAACTCCTCCCCACAACTGGTCCCTTCTCTATTCTAAGACCATGAATGTCAGTAGTAACTCCCAGTCAGACTCCTGGAGTTATCCTTGGTCCTTCCCTGTCTTGTTCCACATCCAATCGATCACTAAATTTTTCTGTGTCACCTGTAAAGTCTAAATATCTCTCAACTCTGTCCCACTGGCACTAGCTCAACTCACCACACCAACATCTTTGGCCTGGATTACAATGCCTCCCTCCCACCTTGTCTCCTTCTCCAGTCTCTCTCCCCTTAGCTCTGCAGGGCAGACAGTGATCTTTCTAAAATGCACAGAAGAATGTGCGACTCAGGTTGTTTAAAATCTTCCAGTGGCTTCCCACACTTTCCTTAACGTGGCCCACCCATCTCTCTAGCTACATCTCCTGCTCAGTACCCCACAGCACAGCAAAGTTCCTGCTGTTCCTCAAAGGGGCCCCAAAGCTTCAAACATTCCCCTCAACCTAAAGGTTTGGTTTCCATTTACATTACTGCATCTTCTGAGAAGCCTGCTCTGACCTTCCCTCCTGCCAAGCATGACAGAAATTCCCGCTACTTATCCTCCTGCAGCCTTGACTTCCACTGTCATAGCACCTTACCCTGTGTTTACTTTCACTGGCCATTTAATTGTCTAAACATCTTCAGAAAGGGTCTGTGTCTCTGTTGCTCACCATGGTATTTCCAGTGCCCAATACTCATCTCCCGGCACATGGCAAATGCTCAATAATCACAGTTAATGACTTGATCCAAAATCTAAATGTAAGTACATGTAGACCCGATGTTTAACTGAATATCAATGTAAGTTAGAAAATCTGCATCCCAAGCACACAATTATATTTTACAGCTTTCTCGGTGATATTTGTCTAATACACTATACTATTAAAAAAAACATTTTTATTTGAATGGTGCCCAGTCATATTTAAAAAACTGATTTCACTACAATTTAGAGAGTCTGAATATACTCAGGAGGAAAGTACACAGTAAATGACCTCGAAGTTTCTCCTCTTCTTCAGTGTCAGAAGAACTGAGGCTTTCCTGGTTTTCCAGCTAGTCATTTAAAAAAGCTAATGCTCAGGGTAGATTTCAAGGAGAGGCTATGATATTCCTAAAACATTGAGAACTAAATCAGAGTAAAACCTTGACTTCTTGCAACGTACAGTTTGTTTTCAAACACCTGACTAGGCATTAATAAGGATAAAGCAGGCCTCTGGTACTGTCCTAAAAGAATGACTATGGGGCTTCCCTGGTGGCGCAGTGGTTGAGAGTCCGCCTGCCGATACGGGGGACACGGGTTCGTGCCCCGGTTCGAGAGGATCCCACATGCCGCGGAGCGGCTGGGCCCGTGAGCCATGGCCACTGAGCCTGCGCGTCCGGAGCCTGTGCTCCACAACGGGAGAGGCCACGACAGTGAGAGGCCCGCATACCGCAAAAAAAAAAAAAAAAAAAAAGAATGACTATGATGTATTTTTTGCTCATCAAACATGTATTAAGTAGCTGTGATACGCCAAGGACTACTCTAGGCCCTGGAGAAGCATCAGTGAGCAAAAAGAACAGGGGTCTGCGTTTGTGGGTTCATTAGAGCATGCGTGCTAGGGGGGTTGAACGAACAAGCTGTAGGAATGTTTGTACAGTGTGATTCCTTTTTGAAAAACATTTATACATTTATGTAGAAACAGAAAAGGTGGGTAGTAGCGTTTGTATGCGCAAGAAAAAAGGATTCAGATCATGATACAGTGTTTGGTTTTCTTTCTGTAAGCATACTCTGATTCTGTAATTTTAAAAAGATATATTTAAAAGAAAGTGACTCAATTACAATTCTAAAAGACAAAATATGAATATTTTAAAGCTGATTTATATAAAACATTTTAAGATATTAGTTTTAACCCTTAGAAAACAACCACAGTAACTACCAGAATTTGTTTAGGAAGAAATGACCATATGGGCTTTGCACTTCTCTGTAGAAATGTCTGGGCAGTGGATGGGAACAAAACAACATTTTTGGTCACTTGTGATGCTTGATGATTTTATAGTTTTGAATATAATCTTGAAGATAATACAATTTACAAATTAATAAAGCTGATTATTATGGGAAAATGTCCACCTTCACCAATATCAAAGCAATCAAAAAATAGGGGCTTCCCTGGTGGCGCAGTGCTTGAGAGTCCGCCTGCCAATGCAGGGGACACGGGTTCGTGCCCCGGTCCGGGAAGATCCCACATGCTGCGGAGCGGCTGGGCCCGTAAGCCATGGCCGTTGAGCCTGCACATCCGGAGCCTGTGCTCCACAGCGGGAGAGGCCACAACAGTGAGAGGCCCACGTACCACAAAAAAAATAAAACAATGAATTATCAATGATGATCACCACGGCATCATCATAATAATAAAAATGTCCAATAATTAAGGAATGAACAAACAATACCCACTATAAGGCTATGTAAGCAGCCACTGAACATAATACTGAAGAAGAATAATGATACAGAAACATGTTTATGGTTAATTCTTTTCTTTTTTTAATTTTTAAATTTAATTTAATTTTTTTTTTTATACAGCAGGTTCTTGGTTAATTCTTCTTTAAAGTGTAACAGCACAGTCCTACAACATCACTGTCTGTGGGTCGTAGGACCACTTTTTTGTGTTTTATTTTTTGTACTTTTCTATATTGTTTTTAATTTTCCACAGTAAGATTTATATTAAATTTTGTCCAATTACAAAAGTATTTGAATAATGCAAAAAGCAGCACAAACTTCTAAAGTACTACTGTTCTTTAAAATTATACATTTCTTTTCAGCACTTATGCTGGCCATGCTCAATATACGCTCAAAAAAATTGATTAAAAGAGTATACATCATCTTAAATATCCATAAATAATGTAAAGAAAGTTATTGAAGTTCTTTAACTATTTTTAGAAGGAAATACTAATTTGAATAATTTACCCACCAAACAAGATAACACAAAAGACCCTGTTCATTTCTCTACTTGCCTTTAAGTTTTCAACCTTTTCCTCAAACGATTTGAATGTTGGGGAGTTTCTACGGAGAGAAAAGAAAAACAAATAGTAAATTACAAACACTGAACAAAAAAGCCAACAATTTTGAAAACATTATTAAGCTGACTGTATTCCTCTTCGCCATTATTCTCAATCAGCAAAAGAACACATATACCATATGTGACACCTGTTCCATAGATGTGCAGGCATACGTACAAACGTTTTATTATGTGAGATTATCGATTCTGTTCTAAGATTTCTACAACGATGTTTTCAATTCCTTGAACAGAGCCAGTCTTAGACATATACATAGAGTCAAGTACATGTGTGAAGAGATGGAACAAAGTCAGGTAAAACGTTGAGTCTGTCACTTTCCCAACCAACTTGTCACGGTATAAGAAAATGCCACTGCTGGATCAGTCTGATTCTGGCTAAGGTGCTACACTAGAACTCATGTTTAAATTCACATGTTGCCTGGCAAGATTTCTACATGAACCCACATCACCTAAGCAGGACAAGCAAACCATAGGAGGTTCCACACCAGGGATGCTGGTTCCCAGCAGCAGCATAACAGACAGGGAAAGGAGAGACCAAAAGGAAGGGAGGAGTACAGAAATGTGGCTTTGGCCACTTCACAAAGCTGCCCCAACTGACAGAAGCTCTCTAAGCCCACAGGAAGCCTCTCCTGTGACTTCACATTCATCCATTTGAATTAAGGAGGATCACAGCACCTGTGCCACTCCCACCTGGGTTTCCAAAGCTTTTATACTATCCACCTGACCTCCAGTATCCTTCCTACTACCATGATGAAAAAGGAGAAGAAGGGAACAAGGGGTTTCCTCCTTCCCATCGTGGGGACAGGCAATCGGTCCCAAAGTGTGGTCCCCAGACCAACTGCATCAGTAGCTCCTCGGAAGTTGTTAGCAAAGCAAATTCTCAGCCACCCCAGGCCTACAGAATCAGAAACTCAATGTGGGCCCACTAGGCAGAGGCTTTTAATAAGCCCTCCAGGTAGCTCTGAGGCACACTAAAGTTTAAGCCAAGCATGTATAGTTAAAAATCCTCTGCCTCTATAGAGAGGTCAGGAGAGGTCGTAGAATGTGCCACTTGCAAGTACTTACTGATGAAAGAGGACACTAGAATCAGATCACAGTTGGCTCCAAATGTCACAGTGGGATGAGGGAAGTAGAAATGGGGAGGATGAAAGAAAAGGGGGGCTTCCCTGGTGGCTCAGTGGTTAAGAATCCGCCTGCCAATGCAGGGGACCCAGGTTCGAGCCCTGGTCTGGGAAGATCCCACATGCCGCGGAGCAACTAAGCCCATGCATCGCAACTACTGAGCCTGCGCTCTAGAGCCCATGAGCCACAACTACTGAGCCCACGCGACACAACTACTGAAGCTCGCGTGCCTAGAG